>NC_135384.1:1200000-2400000 GCF_049243985.1 Paroedura picta
GGGAGGGGGGTCGGCAGGGGGACGGAACCTGCGGGCGGCTTCAAACTCTCCCCGACATCCACCAGCTTCTTGCAAAACTTCTTCTCCCCCAGAATTCCCTCCTGGCCTGCGAATTCTTGCTGCAGAACGGGGCCAGCGTCAACCAGGCAGACCACAGGGGCCGAGGGCCCCTCCACCATGCCACCATCTTGGGCCACACTGGGTACGTCCCTCCTGGGAGAGAGATCCGCGTGGAATGGGCGGTGGGAGGACTTGGGTTTGAGCAGTGCGCCAGGAGTGTCCTCCCTGACAGAATGAGAGCAGCGGTTCTGGTCCTGCCTTGCAGGGCTGTTGTAAACATGGCCCCGATAAGGAACATGAGGCTCTTTCCAGGTGTGGCCCTCAGGGCTGGCGTGAAGGGGGCTGTTCAGAGCCTGTTTCTCTCCCCCCGGCTAGGCTGGCCTGCTTGTTCCTCAAACGGGGCGCCAACATGAGTGCGGTGGACGAGGAAGGGAAAGACCCCCTCTCTATCGCCATCGATTCGGCCAATGCAGACATCGTGACTTTGTAAGAGAGAGCCCCTCCTTGCCTCCCCCCCATCCCTACTACCCACTCTGCGGTTACGTCTGCCCAAGGGTGCCTTGACCCTTGAAAGCCCCTTCCCCAAACTCTCTTAGGGGCTCCTGGACTCCCTTCTGGGCTGGGGAGATATTGAAGAGCACAGGGCCAAAAAGGTGGGGTAAGGGGCAAGAAAAGGTCATCCAGTCTACCCCAACCTTCTTCAGCCTGTGCCCCCCTCCTCCGTGACTTGAACCATCTTCTCTGAGGGAAGCTGGCTGGGGAGGGGGGAGAGACCGGGCTGGATTGGAGGTGGGAGTTCGGGGTTCATCCGTCTTGTCCCATGACGGCTTCCTCTTCTCTCCCCACCCCACCCCTTTGGCATCTCAAAGACTCCGCTTGGCCAAGATGCGTGAGGTGGAGCTAGCTCAGGGCCAGTCAGGTGAGTGCCGCTTGGTCTGGGGGTGGGATGTAGGCAGGGAGGGGGTGGCATTTTGGGGAGGGGGAGAGGGGGGCTCCCTCCCTCTTGAAGCTCTGCTCTTCCTGAATGGGTGCAAATTCATGAACGGGTGCAAATTCTCTGCCCTCTGACAGGGGTACGGCTGCAGGGACCGGGAATTGTTTTGGCCTCGGTTTCCCCTTCAGTAAAATGGGAATAGGGAAAATGTATTTCTCCGTAAGGGGCTTATTTAAAACATTTATATGCTGCTTTCCCACCCAGTCGGGGGGGGGGGTCTCAGTGCTCTGGAGAGCCTTAGTTGAGGGGGGGGTGTCACGGGACTTGTTCCTTGTTGCTCCTTCTCCAGGCGATGAGACCTACCTCGACATCTTCCACGACTTTTCCCTCATGGCCTCCAACGACCCCGACAAGCTGAACCGGCAGACCTACAACCTGAAACTCACCACCTTGTGATGCCAGACAGTCCACACCCTTCCCTGGGCTTCTGGAATGGGAGGGAGGGGGAGCCGGCCTCTGCCCGTGGGCTGCCAGGGGGCAGGAAGGCCGTGACTCCGGACCCCCCAAAGGAGGACCTTGGCCCTGCAGCCGTCTTAGTGACGTTGTGCCGCATGAAGAAGGACCTGGCTGGCCATGGGGCGGAGGGGGCACCTGCCAGCCAAGGACTGTGCTTTCCCAACCCCTGGCTTGGGACTCTGTGCCCCCCCCCCCAACACACACACGCATTTTATTTATGGCTCTCTGCTTAATTCTGGCTGTTGATGGCTCCGTTGGCAGATTAACTTTTGGGTCACAGCTTCTTCCCTTGCCCATAATCCCCTCTGGGATCCCTCCCGACCAGCAGCAACAGGGTGTGGATCGGGGCCCTAAGGAGGCTGTGTAAATGTGGGCAAAGATGCCCGACCGATGTTGCAGAGAGAAGGAAGAGATTTCGGATCCTGGGGGAAATTGGACAAATAAAGTTTTCCACACGTTTTAGACTGAACTTCCACCCTGTCCTCCTCATCTCACCCCCCCCCCGGAGGGGCCGGACAAAAGGGAGTCCAGGGGGAAAGGCTGCTGCAAAGACAAGACCCCCCCCCTCTTGAAGCCAACTCCTTTCTGGCAGCTGCCTGCTTTCCTGTGTGTGATTGGGGGTCTCCTCCGGGATCGAATTCTCTTTTATTAAAAGAAGTTTGCTTGAATCCAGGTGTAGCCAAAGTGCCTCCCACCCAGCAGGGGACGGGGGTTGCTTGCCCAGATTTATCTCTCCCCTTGTTCTGCTGTCCCTTTTTCCCCAAGCAGCTTACAGTGCTAATATGATGGATGCTTCCTCTAGTCTTATCACACCACCCCTGTGAGGTAGATTGGGCTAATGAGACTCTTGGTCTAGCCTACCTCACAGGGTTCTTATGAGGATAAATTGGAAAAGAGGAGGCAGAGATTATATGTTCTGGGGCGAAAAGGCAGGAAATAAATGAAGCAAATGCAGAATGAGTCAGCCTTCAAATGCAGCTCTTTGCTGATCAAGCGTCAACTTTTCCATCAGGTCCCCCCAGTTCTTGTTACCGTGCTGGTGAGGGGATGCTCTGCACGTGTTCATGGGAGCTCATGTCATCTCATTTCACAGGTAGCTGTGCCTTTACCTCCCCCTTTTACCCCAGCAGAGCTAGAGGTTAAGTTTCATTTGGCACCGAAGGAAATAGTAGCTTCCCAGTGAGCAGGTTCCTTCTGCATTTTCTTAAAATGACATTTTAATGGTGAAACAGCCGGGTGGGCTCTGACCTGTTGGGCTTCTCCTTTGGCATACAGCTATGTGGGTGGCTGAGCTGCACCTGCTGAGTTTCTGTCTGTCACAAGAGGTCTCCCCAAAGCCGCCTCCTGCAGGGAACAAAAGCTGGCTGGCCTGCCTATTGGGCGTGGACGGGCTGGGCTTTCCCTTGTGCCCCTTGGCTGCCACCTGACGTGCTGCTTCAGCAGGGGAGTCCCGGCACTGGAGACCCCCCCTCTGCTGGCATCACCTCAAGAGGCCCGGCTGTTGAAGGGGCAGGTAAAGGGGACGGGGGTCTGCAGGAGTTGGGGCGGGAATGGTTGAGTGGGTCTTTTTTAGCCCTCTTCCCCTAGAAGAGTGGGCGTCTCAGCCTGATGTGCAGGAGGGGGATCCTCAAGGTCTGCCTTCTTCACCTGCTTGACCCCTGCCTTCAGCAGCTCCCAACTGCTCCATTGTGGGGCTCACCTCCCCCCCCCCACTGCCAGTACGTGAAGCCCGGGGGTCTAATCCTGCTTCCTAAGAAAACCCCCTTCCGCTGCTAGAGCCCAGAACCCCCCCCCCCCGTTCTCTGGCCCACCCCCGTACCCTCCAAATCTGCCCTTTTCCCAGGACTCCCCCACTTCTCCCTCCCCCCCCACCCCAAAATGAGATTTTCCCAGGTGGGTTGGGTTGCAAAGACGGAGGGCCTACTGATCCAACCGGTTCTGAATTTTCCGCTTTGACTCAGGATTAAGGACTGAAGTCATTGATACGCTTACCTCAAGTTTTTTTTTTGGGGGGGGGTGTACAGAGTAGGCATTGGGACTGGGGGGGAGCTATAAAAGTCATGGGTCTGCAGGGAAAGTGGGGGCTGCAAGTGCCCCCCTGCAGGGGGGGCTTGTGGGTCAGCGGGGGGGGGGCTGCCTGCCCTGTTTTCCTCCAGAAGGGGAGGACTCATCTAGTTTTGGGCCCTTGCATTTCTGCCCCCTGCAGGACAGGGCATGAAGGGTTAAGCCAACTTGGGGGGGCAAGATCTGGGGATCACGTGTGTTTGGGGTCGGTCTAGGGCAGGCCATTGAGAGAGCGCTTCTGCCTTTGGAAGGTCAGGTGGAGTGAGGCCTTTTCCAGCCTCGTGTCCCCAACAAACCCCCTCCCCCGGTCCAACCCGGCCCTCTGGGGCCTTGACCCTGAGCCTGCCCTTGTGGAGGCGCTCCGAAACGCGGCTCCCGTGCGCCAGGTGTGGTGTTGTTCCCCAGTCAGCCTCTAGATGGCGCCACAAAGACCAAAAAGCGTCTTATTGGAGGCGTGAGAACATATATCTTGAATCCCTTGCATGGAATTTGGGTTGGTCTCACGGGGGCCCCTGGGCTCCAACTTAGTCCTGCTGCCAAGGTATGCCAATGAGAAGCCGGTTGGCCCTGGGGGCATCCTGGAGACCACAGGGGATTGCAGGGAACTCAAGGAGTCCCCTGGGGCGATAAAAGTGAGCTTGGTTTTAGCATGTATAACTCTCCCATCCTTGTGTCCTGCTTTGCCCAGGAGTCCCCCCCTCCCCACCTGGTGATGTCGTTAACCCTCGAAGAGCCCCCGGATGGGGGCTGGGGCTGGCTGATAGTCCTCTCCGGCTTCCTTGCAAATTCCCTCACCTACGGGGTCCTGCGGTCCCTTGGCGTCCTCTTTGAAGACCTCGTGGAGGCCTTTGATGCCAGTGCTGCCCAGGTGTCCTGGGTGACCGCCATCGCCTTGGCGACAGAGCAATTTGCCAGTGAGTGTTGCGCTGGGGACCCCCAGGCTGCCTGGCGGGGGGAGTCACTTGTCCGGCTGCTTGAATCCGGTACAAGTCCCCTCTCTGCTGTGGAAGTCCACCAGTCACACATTCCCAGCCTGGGCTACTTCACAGGGTTGTTGTGACAATGAAATGAGGGAGGAGAGAATGATGTTAGCGGCCCCTTTCTCAGCCTGCAAAGTGTCAGGATTTGGGGCTCAGAGGCACCTGCTGCCTGGAATTTCCTGCCTGGGTCTTCTCACTCCGGACTGAGCCCACTTAGGCAAACTCAGGGGAGGGGGCGTGGCCAGAGGGGCCCCCCTCGCGGCTTGGGTGTGCTGCCAGCCCCTCCACCCACCTTCTCTCCCGTCCCCTCCCAGGTCCAATCGGCACAGCTGCCAGCAAGCGTTACGGATCCCGGCCGGTGGTGGCAGCTGGAGGTTTCCTCTCCTCTCTGGGCCTTCTCTGGGCCTCCTTTAGCACCAGCTTGCTCCAGTTATACCTCACCTTGGGGTTTCTGACAGGTGAGTCGGGAAGTCACCACCCCGCTCGCTCACCCCCCCCCAGCCCCTGGAAACCGGGAGCTGTTGAACAGAGCTCTGCTGGACTGTGGCCAAGCTGGGGGATGCAAAACCTTGTATGTAACACAGGGCCTTCCAGTCCAGGGGTGTCTCCCAGCACTCCTGTGCTGCCTTGGGTGACAATATGCCAAATCTTCGGCTATCACACCAAGACAGTTGCTGTTCCTCGGAGCAAAGGCCGAGAATCTGCAGCATCGGCCTTTCCAGCAGGCTTCTGTGCTCCTTTGGTGCCGTTCTTCTGGTGTTTGTGTCTCCTCCCCCGTCCAGCTCCTTCCCCGCTTCTGTCTCCCTGCAGGCTTCGGCTGGGCCTTGTCCTTCGCCCCGGTGATGGGCACCCTGGCCCGCTACTTCTCCTCCCGGCGCTCCGTGGCCATGGGCCTGGCTCTGATGGGCAATGGCCTGTCCTCCTTCGCGCTTTCCCCGCTCCTGCGGCTCTTGGCTGAGTCCCTGGCCTGGCGTGGGGCCTTCCTGGTGACCTCCGCCTTGGTCCTCCACCTGGTGGTCTGCGGGGCCCTCCTCCGCCCCCTGGTCTTGCCCGGAGACCGGCTGGAGTCGGGGTCCTTGTTTGACTGGCCGCTGTTCGCCCAGCGAGGGTTCGGGGCCTTTGCTTTCGGCACTGCGCTGCTGGCGGCCGGATACTTCACCCCCTACGTGCACCTGGAGCCTTTCGGGCGGGCGCTGGGCCTCGACCCCTACAAAGCGGCCACCCTGGTGTCGGCCGCGGCTCTGTCGGATGCCCTGGCCCGCCTGCTGGCTGGCTGTTTTGCCGACCGTCGCCTCATCGTTCCAGCTCGTCTCCTGGTGCTGCTGAACTCCCTGACAGGAGGGAGCCTCCTCCTGCTCCCGCTGGCCTCCTCCTACGCAGACTCCCTCGCCCTGGCTTTGCTCTACGGCATCAGCGCCGGGAGCTTTGCCACCGTAGCCTTTGGGGTCTTGCCGGAGATCGTGGGCATTGCGCGAGTCGTGAATGCAACCGGCCTCTGCCTGATGGTGATGGGCGTCGGAGGGCTGCTGGGACCCCCCTTGTCTGGTAAGCGCCCCCCCCACTGATTTCCAAGGGTCGGCAGAGTTTTAATTTGCAAGAGGAGCAAAGCATCAGGCTCTTTAAAGAATAAAATAGTCTTTTTAATTAAGAGAAACAGCCACGTATAGGAGGAGGAGAGACCTGACTAACTTATAACTCTTGCCTGTAGTCGTTCTTTTGTTCAACTGCTGTTCTGGAGGCAAGCAGGGAGGAAGTGTGTTCAAAGGAGCAGGGAGTTTCCCACGAGCCAATCAGGAAAGGGTTTGAAGAATTCCAGGAAGTTCCCAGCCTAACTAAGCTTTGATGCCCCCTGCTGGATATTTTTTTTATGCTCACTGCAGAGCTTGCAGGTTCCAACTCCAGGGACTCCTTTGGTGGTTGTGGAAAGCTCTTCAATTCGCAGCTGACTGATGGTGACCCAGGAGGAGGTTTGCCCTGGCCAGCCTCCGCGTGGCAACCGGGACTTCCTTGGAGGTCTCCCATCCAAGCGCTACGCAAGACAGACCCAACTTTGCCTCCAAGACGGGATGAGGGGGGGTTAGCCCGGGTCACCCAGTTCAGGGCGTATCCTTATTCCCCAGGGCTCCTCACAAGACCTCGGCTCCTTTGCAAATTGGGGTAACGTTTGCTAAACCTGAGCCGCGGGATGGGTGAGCTGGCATCTAAGGCCTTACCAAGGCCCTTTGCCGAAGTCGGCAGCAGGGGGTGAGACACCAGAGCTGGCATTTCCGGATGACCAGACAGAACGGATCTCTCGTCCCTTAAGGGCCTGGCGGTGCTGAGGAGCCAAGCGTGTTTAGCGGTTTGTGACGGGTTTGATAACAGCCCCTCAGCATGGGGCAGGGCTTAGCGTGAGCGATGCTCACTGCGTGTGTCAAAGAGTGGGAAGAGCTAAAAGGCCGCGGTGGGGAGCACTGAAGGGCCTTGCGCAGCTCCCACTGGGGGAGGCTCAGGGGGGCTTCCGGCTGGATTGGGCGCCGACTCCCTCCAGCTCCAGGATGTAAGAAGAGGAGCCCTGCTGGATCCAGCCACGTGAGCCTCCACACAGAAAGAGCCGCCCTAAACTGAATCAGGCCCTCGGTACTGTCTACTCTGACTGTCAGCAGTCTCCAGGGTCTCTGGCAGAGAAAGGTCTTCCCCGTCCCCTCCTGCCTGGCCCTTTGAACTGGAGATGCTGCCTGGGATTGAACCGGGGACCCTCTGCGTGCCCAGCAGGTGCTCCGCCCCAGACCCATGGCCCTTCCACAGTCCAGGCACAGTCGATGGACTTCAGCATTGCCTCGGTCATAATGGCCATCCGAATAGCAGCGGCTTCTTTGGTTGGCCTTCAGGCCCTGTTCTCTGCCCCCAGCAGCCCGGCAGTCAGGAGCACACTGCCTCTGAACATGGAGGCTCCATTTACCCACATAGCTATTAGCAGAAGTTGTCCCAGTCCATTTTTAAGCCCCCTCCCCCCCCAAAAAAAGGTCCCCTAACATCTTCCTCTCTGCCCTGTGATTCCCTCCTAGGCTTCCTGCGAGACGTCACAGGAAACTTCACGGTCTCATTCCTGGTGGGCGGGACCTTCATCCTCTCCGCCAGCCTGGTCTTCCTGGCCCTCCCGTCAGTTTTTGCTGGCTGCGGGGCCTGTGGGGGCGAGGGGGCAAGGGCTCCCAGGGCCCAAGGGGAGCCCCACGTCCTGCTGGTGCCGTGTTCAGCCCCTGCTGCTCTCACCAGCACGAGTCCCGCCGTATGAGATGCGAAGGCTGTGGCGGGTTCTTGTCCGTGGTGGCAACTGGCCTTCTCCAGCCAAGAACTCAGGACTTCGACATTACAACTTTCTCTCAGTTAGGCTTGAATGGCTGTGGCTTCTCTGAAGGAGTCCCAGGGTCTGCATCGGGGCCGCAGCTGGGAAGGCTCTCTACAGCCCCCCCCCCTTGGTCTCTGTTGTAATTCTGGGCAATCCCCAGTCCCACCTGGAAGTTGGCATCCCAAGAGTCTTTGGCTTCACCTGCTCCTTGTTGGAGTCTGATTCTGCAGCCCTACCTGAAGCAAAGCTGGGCTGGGCTGGGCTGAGTCATTGCCTTGAAGGGGAAAGAGAAAGAGAGAGAGACACAAAAGAAAATAAAAACCCGTTTGAGTCTTGCAGCAGTTTAATTTCCCTGTGTGTGTGTGTGTTTTGCATGCCCCTCTCTCCTTTCTTTGTGAAGTGCTTTCTGTAGGAGGAATTCTGCCCTTCTGGTCTTGAGCCTGACCCCTGTAGCTGGATTCAATGTGGGACCTTCTGCATGTCAAGCAGAGTCTCTTCCGCTGGGCCACAGCGCCTCCCTTGCAGCTGCATTCAGGTGTCAAGATCCTGGCTCTCCCGGGCTCAGGCAGAGGTCACCCCCTGCCTGGTGCTTTCGGCTGGAGGTGCTGCTGGGGACTGAAGCCGGGACCTTTGGCGTACAAAGCAGAGGCGCTTCCCCTGAGCCATGGCCCCGCCCACGATTGTGCCATCGCCTGCCCCAGGGTTTGATTATATGGACTGAGAGGGGAACCATGGACCGGAGCCTCTGCTCTGGAGAGCCCCGGCCCCAGTTCCAAAGCTAGGCCTCGGGCGGCTCAGCTCCACTCAGCCCCAAAGCCGCCACCTTCTGGGGGGCAAGGCTCCCGCTCTGCTTGGCGTCCTTGGGGTTGTCTGCGGGGAAGCAGGGGAGGTAGTCTGGCACGGCCACAAGAGCCAGGGCGGCCACAAAGAGGATGGAGCCAGCAACCTGGAAGGAAGCCACGTAGCTGCCGGTCGTGTCCCGGATCCAGCCTGCAAAAGGGGAGAAGACAAAAGAAGGCTTGCAGGGCAGCAATCCCTCCGTCCCCACGGGGAGCCCAGATCAGAGGGGCCCTGAGGAGGGGAGACGGGGGTCCTTCCCCCTTTCCTGGCTGCAGAATGATGCCCCATGCGCCATTCGACCCTGGAGCTTTGGGGCTCCCCACGACCTGCTGCCTGGTCCTTTTCGGCTGGGGCTTTCTGAGCCACAGTGTCATCCTGCCTTCTACTGCATCATGCCCTTGGGGGGGGGGGGTCAAGGGCACGAAGGGCAGCAGGTCCCCAGGGCTCCAGGCAGGACTCCTTCCTCCCCAGAAGGCTGCAGGGGACTGAGCCCGGGACCTCCTCCGAGGCAAGCAGAGGCTCTTCCTCTGCCACGGCTCCTCCCTCTTGTCCCGGCAGCTCCTCCGTGCCTGAGCTAGCCTCCTGCTGGGCCTGCCTGGAGGTCTCCCCCAGAAGCGGCCCCGTCTCGCTTCCTTACCCGACAGCGGGGGCCCGGCCAGAGCCCCGAAGCCTTCCATCAGGTTAATGAGCCCGATGGCCCCCATGATTTGGTCTGGCCCCACAATGTCCGTCAGAGTGGAGAACTTCAGGGGGATGATGGCGCTCGCCAGGAACCCGTAGCCGGCGCTGATGCCCACCATCCGGGCGTAATTGTGCCCCAGGGGCAGCGCCAACACGCTGGCGCCCGTCAGGAGGGTCCAGAGGCTGAGGTGGTGGATGAGGCGCAGGGGGCCCCAACTGGCCAGCCAGCCGGCCACGATGCGACCCACGATATCGGCGATGCCCACCACAGACACCAGGGAGGCAGCTTGGTATTCGTCGAAGCCCGTCTCCCTGGCATAGGGCAGCAGGTGGATGAAAGGCATTAAGTGGCCCGCGGTGATGAGCACTCCGGAGACACAGAAGACCACGAAGGGTCGGTGGCAGAGCAGAGGCAGCCCGAGGAGCGAGGCCCACCGGCCCCATCGGCTCCCCGGCAGGGGAGGCCGCACCGCATCCCTTGGGGCCAGGGGCAGTGGCCGCAGGAGAGCCCCGCTCACCACCAGGTGGAAGACCATGCCGGACACGAGCAGGAGGGCCCCGCGCCAGCCGTAGGACTCCACCAGGAGCTGGAAGAGGGGGGAGAAAGCCAGGGAAGCCATGCCCGCTCCGGAGAACACGGCCGTGTTGGCCAGGGTGCGCCGCCGCTTGAAATACCGAGCGACCAAGGCCAGGGAGGGGGAGAAGACGAGGGTGCCCCCGGCACCTGAAGGGCACAGAAGGAAAAGGGGTTAACGTGGACCCCTAGCCCCCCAGAGACTGAGCCAGAGATGCCCCGGCCGCTGGGACAAGGGGGTGGCTCTGTGGAGACAGGACTTGGCTCACCTGTGAGGAGACCAATGAAGAGGTAGAGCTGAGGCAGGCTGGTGGCGAAGGAGGCCAGGAAGAGTCCCAGCCCCGAGAGAAACCCACCGACCATCCCCACGGGCCGTTCACCATACTGCGCAGCCAGGGCGCTGGCCAGAGGACCTGTCGGGGGCACCAAAGAGGGCGGCTCAAAACCTCTTCCCCACACATGGGCCCAGGCTGGGGTGGGAAGAGAACTAGGAGGAGAACCCCAGGACAGGGTCACCAATTTGGTGCCCCTAGGGCTCCTGTGAACACCTTTCCTGGTGCCTGCCAGGTGTTTTAGGAAGCGGGAGGGACCAGAAATTTGATTGGCTGATGCGTTTTGGTGGACTTCCCTCTCCCCTGTGAGGTACGAGGGCTGAGAGAGCTCTGAGAGAAATGCTGTCCAAGAACAGCCCAAAAAAGAACTGTGATGGGCCCAAGATCAGGCAGCTGACTACACATGGGGGGGGGAGAGGGGACGCAAACCCCGTTCTCCAGATTAGAGACAATAAGGTTATACAAGAGACGCACACCCCAGTCTGATGGTGACTGCTGAGTCCCACCCAGCACCTTGCAGGAATATGCAACATAAGACGAGCGAGAGTATTCCAGGGCATGTGCCGAGTGCATCTCAGCCACCCGTGTAGTCCTACGTTTGGATTTGTGCACCAAAAGGCCCTTGAGTCGCATACTCACTGGTGAACAGCAGCGTGGCCATGGTAACAGAGGAGATCCAAGAGACGGCCGTAGACGGCTCCCCGAAATAACCCATGAATTCCACAAAGAAAACCCCGAAAGATCGGATCACCCCAAAGACCAGGGCCGTCTCCAGGAAAGCCGCCAACACGATCATCCAGCCCCAGCCCCCATCGGGAGGCTCAG
This sequence comes from Paroedura picta, assembly GCF_049243985.1. Lineage (NCBI taxonomy): Eukaryota > Metazoa > Chordata > Lepidosauria > Squamata > Gekkonidae > Paroedura > Paroedura picta. Next base: position 1,211,135 of record NC_135384.1, read on the forward strand.
CGGAGGGCCCCTGGGGCGGCATGGTCGTCTTGCTGGGAAAGACCCCCTCTGAGCAGCGGGCCCCTGAGTGCCCCGTGGGGCTGTTCACATCGCTCCTCCGCTCTGCCCCAGAGACAGCTGCCTTCTCCTCGTTGCAAGGGGGCGAGGTGCTCCTTGGCAGCAGCTGCAGAAAAGGAGGAAGCCGGACCCCCTTTCCTGCTGCTTTCTCTTCCCGAGAGAGGTGAGAAAAGGAGGTGAAAGACCAACCACAGGCCTTTGTCGGCCCACATCCCCAAGGCCTCTTAGCACAAGATCTGGGGGCAAAGTCTACAGGTGTGTCCCATTTCCCAGGTTGAACCTCCAACCTACTTCGCTCCTCTCCGGAACCTGACTCCACCCAGCGCCCCATGGCCAGCGCTCTAGGGTGGGAAATCCCGGGGGGCTGGGGGTGGGGCCTGGGAAAGGCAGGTTTTGTGCTGAGCTGCTTAGCAAGGGGTGGCCTGCAGTTGGGGAGGCCACTTTGGCCTGGCAGAAGGCGGCCCAGAGCCTTCCCTCCCCACCCCCACAGGCTCAAAACATGTCACCTGCCGCGAGACGGCTTTGCTGATAGGGGCGGGCAATAAATATAGTAAAAGCAATGATAATACTAATGATAATGTTTGGGGAGGCTTGTTAAAAAAAATGATTGCTGAACATATCAATAATATATAGGAAGCAAATTCGGGGTGGGTCTCAAAGCCATGGGCTTGGTCTATGCCCTGTGGGCACCGGCAAGCAGACCAATGCTCAGGTACAGGTGAGTCACGTGGACAGAGAAGGAGGCCAGCAGCAACCCCAGCCTGGAGAGGAACCCACCAGCCATCCTGACAGGGCGTGCCCCATAGCAGGTACTGAGGGCGCTCCCCACAGGACCTGTAGGGAGCATCAAAGAGAGGAGAGCTAAGTCAAATCACTCTGCGTCATTAGGATATGTTCCAGAGAATTGTGCAAGAGGTTCCAGAGAATTGTGCATCTGGGGTTAGCACAGACTTCCTGGTAATAGCTCTGCCGTCCTAAGGCGTTGATTGGCAGAAACTTTGCATATGTGTTATTGCAACAGAATAAGGAAAATCTCCTTCCCTTTGCTGCAAAATCAGCTCCTGACTCTGGCATGAGGGAACAGGAAACAGCATAGTTTCAGTAGATCTAAATAAACAGGAATCTTCTAATAAAGCGTGGCCCAATCGGTGGATGTCTAAATCTGTAGATTGGGGTCACACCGACTATGAACAGATAGTTCTACAAAACTGGGGTCCCTCCCCCCGGGTTTGCAAAAAAATTAATCCCCTCTTCTTTTTCTTGCAAACCCGGGGGGAGGGCCCCCAAGTTTGCAGAACTATCTGTTCATGGTCAGTGTGGCCCCAATCTACAGATTTAGACATCCACCGATTGGGCCATGATTTATTAGAAGATTCCTGTTTCCCTGGCATAGGGCAGCAGGTGGATAAAAGGCTTTAAGTGGCCCGCTGTGATCCGCACTCCGGAAACACAGAAGCTCGGTGGCAGAGCTTCTCGGCTTTCTCACCCGGAGGTTGGCACCATGATCCGTCCTGTCATCCATCCGAAGGATACAGCGCAGACATCTTTGAGAGGTACCCAAAGTCATCCAAGGGCACATCTCATTCTTAGAAGTCACCTGGGGCCAAAGCAATGCCCCCTCCCCATATGCAAAGGGGGAAGTTTTCAACAGGGCCAATCCAGGGTGGGCTACAAAATATGGGTCAGGGCAGCACCCCGCGGCTGCTTCAGCCCTGGACTCCCGGCCCTGCCCACATGAGCCAGGTAGGAAGACTCCCCTAGCCCCCCTCACCCTCTGCATTCCCTTGGCTGAAGCCACTCCCAGTTAACAGGCAGGCCTCGCAATTCTGCTCCTCCGTTGGTGATTCTTTGGGGTTGTGTATATAAAGCTTCCAATGAGAATATCGTAAAATGACTGTTACTTGCCTAGTGCTACAAGCAACTTTGTAGCAGCCATAATTGCTTGAGGATTTGTACAGAGGAATTCAAATGGGTGGCCGTGTTGTATAGTTGCCACTGAGGAAAGCGTTGAAAACGTGGTTTATAACTGGGACATGTTGTGGCAATTTGTTATTTCCCCACTCGGTATTTACAGTCATTGTTTGCTGGGCCAGAAGTGTATTCTCAGAAGTGAAGGTCACAAGACTTGCACCATACAAGCCTGTCCCTCAGCCTCTTTGCTTGGTTTCGTGGTTAAGAGCAGCGGCTTCTAAACTGGCAAGTTGGGTTTCATTCCCCGCTCCTCTGCATGCAGCTAGCTGGGTGACTTTGGGCGCTGTCAAAGTCCTGATAGTGCTGTTCCGTCAGAGCTCGCTCAGCCCCACCGACCTCACCAGGTGCCTCTTGTGCAGAGAGGAAGGGAAGGTGATTGCAGGCTGCTTTGAGGTTCCATCGGGTCGTGAAAAGTGGGGTATAAAAACGAACACTTCTTAGAAAAGTGGGGCCTGGGGATCCCTTGGAATTCCAGCTTTCTCAAGACGACACCAGTCAGTTCCTCGGGAGAGAACGGATGATTTGGGCTCGGTGGTCTTGTGTCCCACTGGGCCCGTGTCCTCTGCAGATTCCAAACCTCCAGGAGTTTTCCAACCTGAGCCTGGCAACCCGACTCCCTCCCCCTTACCAGTGGCCAGGCAGCCCCTATTTCCCTCCCCAGCCCACCTCTGAAATCCCCAGGGACAGCCTGACCCACAGCTGGCAGCCCAGATTACAACCCATCTCCAGATGACAGACACCAGGTCTCCTGGCATGCTGGCCTCACATCTCGGCTAAGCTCCCTCCCCAAACCCTGCCCCCAGTCTCCAAGAATTTCCAGATGCAGAGTTGGCATCCCTACCCGGAGAGCAGCATTAATGCCTTTGGCCCCAGAAAACAGGATTTCATTGTAATGCCCTTCTTAGGGGCCCCTTCGCGTGTGGAGCCCCTTCACTTTCCCCTCCAGGCTTCCCCTTCCGACAGTTAATTCTTTTACAGAGAAAAAGCAGGTTCCAAAGGGCACCTCTGGGAAGCTGGACAAGGGAGGGGGCCAGGCTTGTGCCACCTGGATTCGCGGGGGGACAAAGTCCACCCCACAGTTTCCAGCTCTTCTGCTCAGCAACCGCAAGAGGTTATCTGCATTTTGCAAGCTTTGGATTACTCTGGGGGGCCAGGAACGGCCTCTGGACACCTGCAGCTGTACCCACAAGCCCCCTCCCCGTAAACCCAGAATCGCTTTTCAAGCAGACAACACCCCTAGAGAGCACAGTGGAAGGGGCCCCACTTTTGGGGCTGAGCCCAGCAAGACGAGGATGGGCCCTTGGGCAAAGAAACAGCCCAGACAGCCCAGGAGCACCTTAAGGACAAAAGAAACGGGTGTCCCAGCTCACTTCTTCAGATACGCACAATCAGTTGTTCCAGATGTTGGCTCAGCTCTGCCACGTGACTGGCACAGTGCCAGGGTGGCCACTCCCAGCCAAGGGCATTTCTCCCCGCCCTCCACAAACCAAACCCCTTCCCCTCAAATGTGGCCTCCCCTTCATTCTGGCACCCAGCATCACCTTCCTCTCAGGGTTAAAGGGCAGAATGTGGGAATTCAGAACCTCAACCTCTGCTCATTTTTTTCCACCATTTCAAATGAAACAAGGAGTAACAGACATGTCCAAAGAACAGAAAGGCTTAAAAAATGCTTGGAGGAAAACTCATTTTTATCATAAACAAACAATAAATGTTAAAATCTCCGGCATTTCACATCAGCCGCTCCTCCCTTGGCCAAATTGGGATTCCAGTAGCAGCAAAGGCCTCTTCCAAGGGAGTCAGGAAAGGGTGTGAAGGGGGGGGGGGGCGAAGTGCAGGCCGTGGTTCTTCTCGAAGGTGTTGAGAAAAAGAGAGTCAAAACGGGCTTGTGAAGTGCCCTGTGAGTGTGTTATGCTGACGACGCAGCAAAAGAACGCCGGTTGCAAGAGGTTTTTGCACAGTGGGAAATCAAAACAGCATACTGGTCTTGTTTTCGCCTGGTCCGAACATGCCCCAGGCCAGGCCCACAGAACTTCAGGGCATCCACAGCAGGCCGGACCCGTCCTGTGACCGTGTCTGAGGATTCTTCAAGTCACCCGGAATCATGGAACGGAGAGTTGTTGCGGCCTTCAGACGATCGGATTGACCTGCCCTGCGATCAGCTCTCTTTTGAGGGAGAAAAACCACCCTGCCCAGGAAGGCAAGCTTGAAAGGCTCCCTTCCGGCCAGAAGGGGGAAAGGCACAGAGGAGAGGACCGCTCACGGCCTAGGGGGCTACGTCCAGCCCCCCCCGCCCCGCCCCCCGAGGGAGCTTGCAGGCAGCCGTCAAGCTGCTCAGTTTCTCGGCTCATTTGTCTCCCAGACTGCAGCCTGGGCCAACAAAACTGTGACACAGCTCAGCTGGTGAAGCAGCTCTCGGGAAGCCACGCTGTGCTGCGGGTGCAGATCCCAGGCTGAGAAGGCAGGGTGGCGGCCCCCCCCCCCCCCCGCAGTGGAAGCGAGGAAAGAGTGGGAGGGCCGGAGGGAGGGAGGCAGAGACCCTCACAGCTAGCACAGGGGGACACACAGGAGAAATGGGGGGGGGGGATTTCCTCCTGGCTCACAGAGCTTCTGGCAGGTATTCCCAGAGGGGGGGCCCAATTTGTGCTGGGTAGGCCTCCATGAGTGCGGCTGCAGCACCCCGGCAGAGACCCGGCTGTTAGATCTTGGTTCCTGCCAGCATCGCCCCCCTCCTTCCCTGAGAGAACGAGCCCTCAGCCCTGCCGTCCCTCCCCTGGCGAGGGGGCAATGCCACCTGTTCCCTGTGGTCCTGGCCACTGCCATAGTGCCCGTGGGTCTACCTCTGCATCAGCTGTCGGGGAGCGCCTTCTCTGTCCTGGACACCGCCTCGTAGGGGGAACGCTCATGGGGAGAGGGGGCCCCCCCATGGACAGGAGCCGGCCCTAAGGGGGAGTGTTCCCCAGTCTCCATCGCAGCAGACAGTTCCTGCGGAGTAGGCCGAGTCGTGCAGGCGGAGAAGCCGGGCAAGGTGACGAGAACAAGGCTTCCCGCCAAGATGAAGGAGCCGGCTGTGAGGAATGAGGCAACGTAATCGCCTGTGACGTCTCTCAGGAAACCTGGAACAGAGAGAGAGAGGGAGGGGAGAGCACACACCCCACAAGCCTGGAGAAGAGGGGGCTTTATACCCCGCTTGTCAAAGGAGTCAAGGAGTCTCAAAGTGGCTTACCCAAAGTGGTACCCAAAGGAGTCTCGAAGTGGCTTACAATTGGCTTCCCTTCTTCCTCAACACAATCCTGCCGGGTAGGTGGGGCTGAGAGAGCTCTGACAGAACTGCTCTGAGAACAGCTCTAAGAGGGCTGTGACTAGCTCAAGGACACCCAACTGGCTGCATGTGGAGGAGGAGCAGGGAATCAAACCCAGCTCACCAGACTGGGAAAGGGAGAGGCCTTGGTGGGATATATCGCAAAAAAATGAGCCATTTTCTCCAGGGAAACACATTTCTGTTCTCTGGGGATTTCCAGACCCTACCTAGAGGTTGGCAAGCTAGCAGGTGGGAAATTGGCAGGTAGTCCTCATGGACAGAAATACACTCTGCACATGCTCAAAGGCACTCTCATTTACTTTCAGACTTCTTCCCACTGGAATCTGCTTTGCGCTGAACCCCCCCCCCCTCCCATTAGCAAAGAAGCAGAGAAGCAGCCAAGCACTGGGTCTGAATTCCTAGACCGGGGTGGGTGGGGTGGGAACCCTACCTGAAAGGGGCGCTCCCAGCAGCCCCCCGATGCTCTCTATCATCTGCAGCAGCCCCATCGAGCTGAAGATGTTTTTGATGCCCACGATCTCAGGGATGATGGAGAAGACGACGGGCGTGAGAGCCCCGGAGAAGAAGCCGTAGCCGAGGCTGATGGCCACCAGGAGCGGGTAGCTGCGGCCGACCGGGATCAGCACCAAGGACACGCCGGTCAGAGAGGTCCAGGTCACCAAGATGTGGACCAGCCGGAAAGCCCGGCAGTTGCCCAGCCAGCCGGAGAAGAGGCGGCCGCACAGGTCCGCCACGGCGGCCACGGACATCAGGAAAGCCGCCTTGTACTCGTCAAAGCCCAGCTCTCTGGCCCGGGCCACCAGGTGGACGTAGGGGATGAAGTAGCCGGTGTTGATCAGGGTGACGGCGAGGACGAAGCGCATGAACGGCCAGTGGGACAGGAGGTGGAGGCCAAAGAGCGAGGAGAGCTTCTTCAGGCCCGTCTCCGCCGAGGCCCCCGGCAGCGGGCCCACCAGGTCCTCCTTCAGGGTGAGCGGGCGGATGAGGGCCCCGCACACCACCAGGTTGAAGGACATGCCCGCCACAATCATCAGGGCCCCCCGCCAGGCATAGGCGTCCACCAGGAGCTGGAAGAGCGGGGAGAAGGCAAACGAAGACAGGCCCACGCCAGTTAAGGCCAGGCCTGTGGCCAGCGTCCGGCGGGCCTTGAAGTACCGTGCCATGGAGGCCATGGAGGGGGTGAAGACCAAGGCCCAGCCGAAACCTGCCAAGAGACGTACACCGGGGATGAGAAGAGGAGAGCGAAAACCAGGCCCGATTCCTCTGTCCTTCTCACACGCAGTAACCCACCATTTTGCGTGAGCTCTCCTCAGTTCCCGAGAAAGTCAAGTCACTCGGTTGCCTCCTCCTCTGACCCCTCAGAAGCACGACAAATAAAAGTGACAAATAAAAGTGGCCTCTCCAACGTCCCGGCTGCGGAGTCTGGAGTCTTAGGGGCACTCCACCAAAGACGCTCGTTTGGTGGCTACGGGGCAGACGGCCTTTTTGGTGGTAGCCCCACAATTCTGGGATAACCTCCCCGGGGAGGTGCACCCGGCCTGCTCCCTTTCCATCCTTGCAAGGCCGCTGAAGACCTTTTTATTTAGGACAGCGTTGGATTAAACCAGCCCTAAATGGTGGTTTTATAATTCCGGTTCGACAGTACTAAAACCTGAACGAGGGTGTTGGGGGGAACCTACCAGAGAGCAGCCCGATGCAGAGGTAGAGGTGGGCGAGGCTGGTGGCAAAGGACGCCAAGAAGAGCCCCAGGCTGGAGAAGAACCCGCCGGCCATCACCACGGGACGCGCCCCATAGCGGGAGCTGAGGGCGCTGCTCACAGGACCTGCCAACGGTGGGGGCTGGTCAGGGCGCTTCCGTCTTTGGGTCGCCCCCATTGCCCTCAGATGTGGGCTGGAGAGGGGCAGGTCCCTAAGAGGACATCAGTGGATTGCCGAGGGTGGCCGGGTGTGGCTCCCACCGACCTACCCCCCTTATCCGCTCACCCACCCACTAGTTTGCAGCCCCTTCCCCCTCTGGCCGCCGCAGAAACGAAAACCACGTAAGAGCAGCAGCAGCAGCAGCAGCAGCAGCAGCAGCAAAGTTATCCAACACGGCCGTGAGGCTGGGCTGACGTCAAATTCACCCCATGAAAGCAGGAGGAGGGAGTCCCTCAGGTTCCGGTCCCCGCAGAGACCCCCCTGGGACGACCCCGCACCCCCTCCCCACTCACTGACAAACTGCTGGACGGCTATTCCTATGGACGTGATCCAGGAGATGCGCCGGGACAGTTCGTCAAAGTACTCCACAAACTCCACGAAGAAGACCCCGAAGGAGCGGATGACCCCGAAGACCAGGGCCGACTGGATGAAGGCTGCCAGCACCACCATCCAGCCCCAGCCCCCATCGGGGGGCTCCGGGTGGACCACGGCCTGGTAGGGCATGGATCCTGCAGAGAGGCAGGGCAGGGAGAAGAGACGCAACTCCGTTTGGGTGCTGGTTCCCTCCGAGCTCCTTCCCACTTGCCTTGAACAAGTCTTTAATACACCCCAAGGAAGTGTCTCTCTTTATACCCTGCTTTTCTCCCCAGAGGGGCCCACATGGTTCTGCTCTGCTCCACTTTGTCCTCGCACTGCGAAGGAGGTCAGTGCCCCGAGGTCCCCCAGGCAGCTTCTGGGGCCAAATGGGAGATATTGGACAGGGGGGAGCCTGGCCTGATCCAGCAGGGCTGCTCTTGGGCTCTGAGCCTGTGCAGAGGGTCTCGGCCCCACTGCTCCCCAGGCCTATGGGCACAGAACTCCAGCCTGGCACTGGGAGGCCTCCAGGAACCGGAGAACACCACATGCGCCCATGATGGGATCTCGGAGGCGCAGGTTCAAACCTGCGCTTTGCCAGGGGAGGTGGCTGGGTGGCCTCGGGCTAGTCACGCCCTCTCAGACTCCCTACCTCACAGGGTCGTTGTGAGGATAGGACTGGAGAATGAGGGAAGCCAATAAATGAACGCTACATTCGTGGGGACCCACCCGAAGACACGAAGCATGGCGCAAGATTCCCAGCCTCAGGCCGGGCCCTGCGTCGCCCCTGCTTACCGCGCAGTCAGCCGCTGCCAAGCCCCTTCCTCCGCGCGGCTCCCCGGCGCGCCATGCAGGTAGTTGCGGGACCGCACGCGCGGGCGATCCAGACGGCTTCTGCGGGGAAGGAGGAGAGAAAGGGCAAAGCCGCCGCCACCTACGGCAGGGACTGCGGGGGGGGGGGCGCTGCGGACTCCCCCTCCCCGGCTCTCTCCTCCCCCGGCGCCGGGAAGGGCGAAGTCCAGCGGGAGACGGGGGGGGGGGGTGCGTGCGCGCGTGGATGCCTGAGAGCCTGCCTGCCTGCCTGCCTGCGCCGGAGAAAGGCGCGTGTGCGCGTGCGACCTCGGGCGACCCCTCTTCCCCGTGCGCGCGGGCGGCCCCCCTCCCTCCCTCCCGGAGATGGGTTCGCGTCCCGCCCCTCGCCCCCCCCCCCCGGCACGAACGCGCCCCGGCTCTCCTTACTGCGCGGCGGCGGCGGCCAGCGGTGCCCGGGGACGCGAGGAAGGCGCGCCAGGCTCGGAGGGCGCCGGGAAGCTCCGCCCCCCGCGGTCGCTCGTTCAGCCGCTGCCAAAAACTCGGGAGGGAAAAGGGGTCGGGCTGGCGCAGCCGCACTGAGGGAGGCGGGGGCCGCGCACGTGGACTCGGGGCTTCTGGCGGGGGGCGTTGCTGGGGGCCGCTTGTTTTTCTTTGGGGGGGGGGTCTCCTGTTCCTTCCCGTCATTTCTCGCGCGGAGCCCCGGGGGCTTCTGGCCGGGCCAGGTGAGGGAGGGTCGCAGTGCGGGCGCGAGGCGTGGATCCCAGCTCGAATCTGCCCGGGAAGCCCTCTGCGGCCCTGGGCGACCTACCTCGCAGGGCCGTTGTGAGGCTCGGAGGGGGGGGGGGAGGAGGACGGCGGGACTTGCTTCAGCGCTCCTCACTGGACCGCGAGCGGCAATTGGAGGGTCGCAGCCTGTCCTCCCTCTCCGCTCCCCGCAAAAAAAAGTCTCTTCTCCTGCAAGGGGGGGGGCAATTCCTGGGGAAGGGAAGGCGGGGGGGGGGGGGGCTTGAGGTTCCCAGCACAAATGCTCCCCTCCCTCCCGCATACACCCCAGGCCAGGGAAGAGGGCCCACCAGGGCTGGTCTGCAGGATGCAGCTGCCCTCGGAAGGCATTGTTCGGGCAGGAAGCAGCACCGGCTGACCCTCCTTTGGAGAAAATGCATCAGCCAGTCCGGAAGCGCACACTAGGCAGAAAATCAGGCCGCAGCTGGCCGGGTGGGTGAGTGGGTGGGTGGCCCCAGGCAGAAGTAACACAAGTGCAGCACCAAAGATTCTCATCTTTCACGGCCGCCTGTCCCATGCCTGAAAGGCACCGTTCTCTAGCCAAAGGCCGTCAAAGGGAGACTCCACTGGGAAATGCCCAGAAGAGGAGTCACGGGGGGGGGGGGGGAGTAGCTTGAACATCCTGCAAGACTTGGGAGGGGGGGGGAACATCCACTAAGGGAGCTTGCAGGGTGACCTCTCAGGCCCGTTGCACACCTGCCTCCCAGTGAGGCCGAACACGGGACTCTCCTGAATTGGATTCTGATCCGGGTCTCTCCCGGTGCTTGCTGTGGGTGTCTCGGATGGGAACAAGAGAGGGCTTTTGTCCGGGAGAGTCACAAGTTGGAAGGAAAGTACGGACGTCAACAATGCAGGTCCCAAACAACGCTAGCTTTATTGAAATTAAGTTGGGAATATAACACTCGCGGACCACGTGGAAAGAGACAGTTTTGTCATCAGCGTCCATAAATAATTTCCTTTAAAGCATCAATAGATCCCGATTTCTTCCGCCCCCCTCCCCCGTTCCCCATCCCTTGCCCAGATCAAAAAGGAGCCAGCCTCTCTGATCTGTTTCCTGCCATTCAGAGCTACAACTTCCTCCTTTCCCCACGGGCTGAGATCAGACATTGGAGTCCGTTTCCGACCTTGGCCCAAGTTCCCGGATCTCCCTTTCTGCGTGGGGAGGGCAGACGGAGCCCCAGGATCGACCCCCTCCATTCCACGGGAATCTATTTCTTCCCAGTGTGATCAAACTCTAAAGGCAAAAGCAGCTCGCCCTCAGAGTCTGGGATTGCCAACTTTCAGGTGGGGCCTGGAGATCTCCTGGAGTTCCAACGGATCTCCAGACAGCCGGGATCAGCTCCCGGAGAAGATATGCCTGCTTCAGAGGGCAGCATACCTTGCTGAGGTCTCTCCCTTCTCTGAACCCTACTCTACCCCCCCCCCAAAAAAAAATCTCCAGGAATTTCCCAACCCAGAGCTGGCAACCTGGAGACACACCCTGGGTTAGTTCACCTTGCCTAAGTGGCCAAGAGACTGGGAAGAGATTTCTCACCCCTCCTCCTTCCGCTGTGCCTGGAGAGGAGCCAAGGGACCCCCTCCAGTGAGCCCCCCTGCGGGGAGGGAGAGGCTGTTATCTCCTTCACTTCTACCCATCCTGGGGCATATTTCTAGAGCAGTGTCTCTGATCCCGTTCGTTACAACATCCTGTTACAGACGGGAAAGCATTAGGAGCAGCAGAAAGAAAAACAGGCAGATTACAGACAAGGGGAATTCCCCCAGTAAAATAACAGTAAAAAAAGAGAGAGAGATTAAACGTGAAAAGAGTACTGGACGTTCTCTTTAGCTGAATAAATCCCTCAAAATTAGCATGAAAACGTCATCAGCCACTTTGTTCGAAGACGTGACCAGCTGGTGTTCTGCCAGGGGAAATGGCGGGGTGGTCTGGTGTGGGGGCTGCAAGTTTGCCAAGCAAGCGTTTAGGGTGGCCCAGTGAGAGGGCACCGATGCCCTCCAGGGGCTTGGCTTGCTCCTGGGCCCACCCTCCTGCCAGCCAGGTCCCTAAGCACCCCCTACAATGTTGCCACAAGAGGCTGGCACTAAAGTGGCGGAAGGCAAGGCAGGAGGAGATGCCTCCCAGTCCAGTCATCGTGACAAACCATGGGATGCCAGGGAGGGCCGCCCCTTCTCCTGAGCTCTGCCCGCAGAATTAAGAGACCCCCGCACTCCTTCTCCACCTGTGAGAGGGGCACGGTGTGAGAATTGGGGCAGTGGGGGGGGACACTCTAATATATTGGCTCACAAATTGGGAGGTGGCTTTTCTTCCTTCTTGGCTGCCCTTTTGTGTCCTGAGGAAAGATGCTCTGCATCCACACTGTCAGACACCCCCACACCCTGGAGTAACACCAAGAGTAGAGTCGGCCAGAAGATAACCGTTTGAACTTTCCAAACCTGTAGGAATACCAACATCGAGGGCCCTCGCTGTGCCCAGGAATGCCATCGCACCTGCAAGCACCTTTCCTGGGCCCATCAAGTTTTTTTGGAAAGTGGGTGGGTTCCAGGGGAATTTTTGCCCAGGAGGGCTTCTGATTGGCCAAAGGAGCTATGATTGGCATTGCAGGGTTTTTTTTTAAACGTTGCTTTGGCAGAAACTCTCATTACAGCAAAGATCTTTACTGCATGACTGAAGGTCAACTGGGACAGCCATTTTGTAGCTGCACCCACCGTAGTGTGCCCCCCCCCTGCTCAAAAAGGCTGAGGATCTTTAATTGAAATCTGGATCTCAGGTTCGGGGGGTGTTTCTGGCCTGGGTGGGGCCTGAGACGAACAAGACGCCCTCCCCCTCTTGAAGTACTGGGACTATGGAACCGGGTGCGGGAGACGCATTTCCAAGCGGCAGACTCAAAATCTCATGCTGCCTTAGCCCCGAGGTGGGTCGGCGGGTGGTTGGAGGGCCTTGCCCGCTCAGCAGAGGGTGGCGTACGGACCGTCAAGCACTTTGTAGCGGATTTTGGTGTTGGTGATGGCGCCGTGCTTTTGTCGCAGGTGAAGCCGCAGCTGGCTCTTGTGGCGGAAGCGCAGGTTGCATGTCTCACACTGCCAAGAACAGACCGGGGTCAAGCGGCCTCTGAGCCTGCAGGGACAGCCCTGAGGAGCTGGCCCCCCTCTGAAACCCTCCATGGGACATGATTTGCTATGGACTACAATTGGGGTGCTGCTCTACCTCTATGGTGAAAATACCGGGGTCTTTGGCAGTTAAAGGTCGGCTGAGTCAGGAAATTGGCCCAGCACAGCCAATATTGGCTACCCAGGCTGGCAGCAGCACACCTGGATCTCCTAATGTTCTTGCGTATCACCTACTTGCTGCCTGATCATTTTGGCTGGGGGTGCCGGGGCTTGAACCTGGGGCCTTCTGCATGCCAAGCAGACACTCTGCCACTGAGCCACGATCTCTGTCTACTATATTCCATCTAACGAAACATTTTAATTTCTTCTTTTTTCTCCCCAAACTTCCAACTGTTCCATAATATCTTATCTAAGGAAGAGAACTGAATGCCCCCCTCCGCCCGCCAACAACAGACTCTCTGAAGGCCTTTGGTTGCTTTTCTGGAAAGACCCCAGAGCAGAGACCTCGCAGTTAACCCAGCAGGGGTTGGAAAGCTGCAAACAGCCTCGACAGCTGGAAAAAACGTTTCTGCGAGAACTGATCGGTACAGATTCTCTAACTGGGCATAACAACATATTATCTCATAGGAGGCAGGTAGAAAGAAAATCCCAGATAAAACATGAGCCCCTGTCAACATTTGGTCTCCCCGAAATTCCATCCACCCCTTCAAATGAGGATAAGAGTTTCCCCGTGAGGTTTCCCGCTCCACTTCCCCACCAAGCCCCCTGACCCCTCACCACCAAGGCCTCCACTGAGCCCCCCTCACCTGATAAGGTTTCTCGCCCGTGTGGATGCGGATGTGGCTCTTGAGGGTCTGCAGGTGCCTGAAGCGGGTCCCACAGGTGTCACAGGGGTAGGGCTTCTCCCCGGTGTGGATCAGGACGTGGGCTCTCAGGTGGGCTACCTGGGGGGGGCAGAGGAGATTGAGGAGGAGGGTCCAGCGGGACTAATCTGTTTGCCTCAGTTAAAAGCAAAGGAACAACTTAGGCAGAAGTTCTAAAATGTCCAACACTCGGTGGCTGTCCTGGGGGTAGTCAAGCTGTGGTCCTCCAGATGTTCATGGACTACAGTTCCCATGAGCCCCTGCTAGTGTTTGCAGGGCGGTCTAAAAATTAAATAATAATAATAATAGTAATAATAATATCCGCCAGTCCCTCTGGCTCTCGGACAGGAGGCCAGGACTCTGGGACTCTCTTGCAAGGGGGCTGTGAGGCCGGGTGGGAGGAGCTGGAGCAGGGTCAGGCGACGTGGGAAGCTCTGGGGGGACTGGCTATAACCTTGAGGGGCCTCTGCAAAATGCTCATAAAAACACAGCCTGTTGTGCAAATTCTCTCCCTCCCCACAAAAAAAAAAAATAAACAGTCAACATGAAAAAGAACACAAACTCATTTGGTGTGAACTGAGCCTTGTATTTTGTGTTGGGAAGCGGAGTTACTTTGTGAGTGGATCGTGGAAAGTAGGGCAACATGAAAGCCTAAACAAAGTTGCATTCCAGGGGCAACATGATGCTGCTGAGGACAGTTGAAGGAGGCCCCAAACCCCTGGAGAACTACCAGGTCATCTGCTCTGCCTGCCTCGCTATTTCGGTGGCTGCATTTCTTCAGTGGCATTCATGCTGCTGGTTTGCTGCACCTGGGACAACATTCAACTGATCTGCAGGACCCAGGAGTCACCTGATACTCTGGACCCATCTCATGATTACCAGATCTGGCACCGATTAGGCACAAGAAACGAGGCCTAATTGATCTCCGATGCTTTCGTGCGAAATTTGGGGACGTCTTTAGTGCAAGAGACAAACATCCGGGGGGGCACAAGACGGGTGTGTTCTAATAGGCTAATTTCCCCATCAGTCTTTCATAAACCATCCCCCCACCCCCACCCCCAATGTGTTAAGAAACGGCTGCCCTCCGCTGCTCTGAGCCTGCAGGTAAACAGACAAGGTAAAGGAGCTGCTTTCAAAGGTGGGACGGAGGGTGCTGAAGAAGTCATAACTCCCACTGGAGTGGCCTTTACTCGCACCCCTAGGTGGCAAGGCCCACAGCCCCTGTACCCCTGCCAGTATGTGGAGTGAGAAGCCCTTGTGAACGTCCCCCCCCCCGTCTCACCTGCACAAAGCGAGAGCCGCAGGTCTCGCACCTGAAAGGCTTCTCCCCCGAGTGGATGCGCAGGTGAGTCTTGAGGTTGGCCGGCCGGTTGAACTGGGCCCCACAAATCCTGCAGCGATAAGGTTTCTCTCCTGAGGGTGAGAGGCAGCCCAGGTACTGATCCAGGAAGCTGGCAGGAGTGACCGGGGCCTCCCTCGGTTTCGACACCCCCTTCTCATGCCTGCTCAGCTACTCAAAACGGCCAGGTGATAGCCAGGGCTTAGACCTACCTACTTGCTTCCTTCCTGCACAACCCCTCCCCCCGGGGGCTCTCCACCCCCTCGGGAAGACCAGCGCAGAGATGGCATCCCTTCGGAAAGTTTTAGCGGTGCCCATGAGCACCCCTTGGGTGAGGGTGCTTTTCTGCTGGGCCCAAAAGGTGATGTGAGGAGAGTGTTAGGGAGAATCTTTCTGGGATGGGGATGAGGGGCCGTCACTGAGAAATCCCTGCTCTCCATTTCCTGGTTGTGAGCTGTCAGCAGGAGGACACAGCCCTGGCCCCGCCTGAGCCCTAGAGGTGACCCCAAACCTTAACATTGACCAGTGCTCTGACACACACCTTCGTCTCACCCCTCCTGCGCTTGAGTGCTCCTCCCTCACCTGTATGCAGGGACCTGTGGCTTGCCAGGTTCCCCTTGTATCGGAAGCCGGAGTTGCAAAAATGGCATTTGTAGGGCTTTTCCTCAGAGGGGGGTTGTGCCGGGGCTCTGCCCCCTTCTTCCTCCTCCTCCTCGTCCTCCTCATCCTGGTACCCTGGAAGACCAGCCTGCCCGTCGCATTGGCTGGAGCCTGGGAGGGGGGAAAGGATGGATGCGAGGTCAAAGGGAAGCATCTCCCTCCCGGGCCTTGACAAATTTAGTACTGCCTCCGCCGGAGCCCCTGCTGTACAGGGACTGACTGCTGTTATTCAGTGAGGAAGGAACGCAATCTGCACATGCCCCAAGGAACTCATATCCAAGCAGTTCTTCATATGTTTTGGGGCAGAGGCTTGCCCCCAAAAGAGGACTTTCCTTAGAATATTTTTGTATCATCTATTTATTGAATCTTGGGAGGGACCCACGAGGGTCATCTAGTCCTGTCCAAAGCAGTAGCAGCACCTGCAATACCTTCCCCAACACTTCAGGATGCAAAAGAACTCCCCCCCCCGGCATTCTTTTTAACCCTCGGTCTGCCCAGGCCCAGGCTGCCTCTTTCTAAGGTCTTTGACCCCCACTTACCTATGCCCAAGGGGTCAGTGCGGCCCCTGGAAACATCATCCTGAGAATGGGAGCACAGCAAGGGGGCTGGCTGGTCACAGATGGGGCAGCGGTGGGTCTGTTCTGGAGGCACCCTGGGGACACGAGGGAGGGAGGTGAGACCCTGGCTCTGCTGGGGGCAGTCAGACCCTTCATCTCTAAGCAGGCAGGAATGCAAAAGGTGCAGCTCGGTGCCAAGAAAGCAACTCCTGTTCGAATTCTGTCTTCCTCGCCGTGCCATCGGAGGCCGAGCCAGGGAGGAAAGGGGAGAGGCCTCCTGTTCCACAGGTGTTGAGACCACCTGAAGTCAAACCTGGGGCTGCTCCTCCCCCCCCACACACACACACAAATTCAGGGGAAAGCCCCAGAACACCTGGCTCGCATCTCCGACGGCCTTCCCAGGCGCTAGTGATGGGTGGCACTCTGCACATGCTCAGGGGCACCGTTCTTATTTTGCCTCTCCTGACCCAGGGCTGAGAACCGGCCCCCTCTCCAGCTCAGCACCGCCTGCCCGTTTCCAGAGGGGAAGTGCTGGGGCTCGGCCGAGGCCTCTCACCTGCCTGGAGCTGGACCCCCCAGGGAACCTTGGCCCCCGCCGACCGGGTCTCTCTGCAGGGCGTTCAGCACGATGAAGCGATACTTCTTCCAGTTGCAGGCCTTGGAGTCCGGGGTTGGGACGCAGCGGCTGGAGCCGGGAGGAGAGGCCGGCCGGCCGGGAGGAGACTGACCCGCAGCTCCTAGGGGCGGCCCTGAGCCCAGCTCCTTGTCCTTGGGGGGGAAGGAGGGGGCGGAAGGCGGGCTGGCCACCGGGCCTAGGATCTCCACCACAGGGGGGACCTCTTTGCTGCCTGGCGGGAGGGAGCCGGGAGCTGGAGGAGCGAAGAGGAAGGGCCCTTGGTCGTAGCTGCAGGAGGACAAAAAGAGAGGGTCACCTGCACCAGCGGCCGTGCCCGGCTTCCAAGAGCCCAGTTCTGACCTCCCTGAGATCCAGCCACCTGGACGTGGGAGGTACTGAACCCGACCCTTAGGCCACCAAGGTTGGCACTGTCTGCTCGGACTGGCAGGGGCTTTCTGGGGTCTCAGGGAGGGGGTCTGTCCCACGCTTAATTAGAGATGCCAAGGACTGCCCTTGGGACCTCCTGCCCCTCTCCAGAGGCATCCTTGGTCCGGAAGAATTCTCTTATCAGCAGGGGTCCCAGGCAGGTCTTTCGCCCCACCCACTGACTGATCCTTTCCAACTGGAGATGCCAGATTTTGAACTCGGGACTCTCCGCGTGCTCAGAAGACATTGTGCCACTGTCTGGACTTGGTCCCTCGGGGAATGTTAAAGTACGTGGTATTGCCCCCATGGAGTCCCTAATGCTTGCAGCTTCTCTCTTGCTGTCAACGGGGGTGCGGTGGGGGTCTGGAGGGGTCCCAGGGCTCCGCCCTCTCCCTGCCTGGCCCTACCTGGCTTGGATGAAGCGGCGGCAGCTCTCGACCACGTGCTCCATCTGCAGGTAGGAGGCGGCGGCCAGGATGGCAGGGGCGGTGCCCGGCGTGAGGAGTAGGCGTGAGGTGTACATGAAGTCCAGGAGCGCCTGGAATCCGGCAGGCTCAATGGAGCCGGGCAGCCGCAGCACACTCACCTCGTGGCCTCCCCGGCCCCGGAAGATGGAGTAGAAGAAGCCGCTGGAAAGCAATTGATGTGTTTTCGTCCCACTGTTCTCCCCTCTGCAGGAACTCAAAGGGGCTTAGAAAACCTCATTCCACTCTCTGCTGGTTCCTTGCCACAACAACCTTGGGAGGCAGGCCAGGCCAAGGCTTTGTGCAGGGCCCAAGGTCACCCAGCAAGCTTCCCTGGTGGAAGTGGCGATGCAAACCTGAACCGCTCCGTGGCAGTGGCTCCCCGTGGGGCGATGCTGGGAGGGGCACACCAAGCGTTTGCTATCACAAGCATGATAGCATGCCCCTTCTGCCCACCCCTAGCCACAGCCAGGTGGCGCCTGGAGATGTCCTAGCACTGCAGCTAATCTCCAGGCCACAGGAATCCACCCCGCTGGAGAAAAAATCCCCAGTCTCCATCCCCTAGTCTCCAGGCCATTCCCAACCCTCAGCTGGCAACCACAGAGACCCCAACTGGCCACCAACCTCCGGAGAGGGGGGGCTCAGTAGCACTCCCACATTGTTGCCCCCCCCCGTGCTACGGCCCCTCCGAGCACCTTGGCCTTGAGGGGGGCAGGCACTCACCTGCAGGCGGCGAGCACTGCCTTGTGGGCCTGCAGGGGGCGCCCTCCCACACGCAAAGTGACGTCCGTGAGAATGTGGCGCACACGCAATTCGTTCAGGTTCAGC
Organism: Paroedura picta; assembly: GCF_049243985.1. Taxonomy (NCBI): domain Eukaryota; kingdom Metazoa; phylum Chordata; class Lepidosauria; order Squamata; family Gekkonidae; genus Paroedura; species Paroedura picta. Next base: position 1,229,207 of record NC_135384.1, read on the forward strand.
AGCACGTCCCTGGAGTGACGGGTGAATTCTTGCACATAGCTGGGGGGGCCTGGGCCTGCCATGCTGCCTGCAGGAGAGGAGGGGGCATGAGTCAAGAGGAGGAGGAGGAGGAGAGAACAGTGTGCATGCAAGAGCGATTCTGCAGACGAGGATCCACAACTGACAAGACCCTGCTCCTTTCTTTCCCCACACTTCCGTTTTGAACTGGAGCCAATGCCGTTCACGCTCCTGAGAACATCCAAAGGGAATTGCAGGCCTTGGTTTACCTGCTCTGGGTAAATTAGGAGATTCTGTGAGCACACAAATTCCCAGACCCAGAACAAAACTTTGTTGGTCTTGCAGTTGCCGCCGGACTCAGACCTTGAGCATGCACACGAAAGCTTCTACTCAGAAGAAAACGGGTTTGCTCTTTAGGGGCAGGGGAGGACTCCGGGATTTGGCCTTGGGGCAGGGGAAGAGCTTTCTTGACTCTGCCTTCAGCATCCGAAGAAGTTAGCAGTGACTCAGATTCAAAAGAAATTCTGTCTAAACCTCCAGAAGCGGTTTCTCAGTGGAACAGGCTTCCTCAGGAGGTGGTGGGTTCTCCATCTCCGGAGATTTTAAAGCAGAGGCTGGAGAGCCATCAGACAGAGAGGCTGATTCTGGGAAAGTTCAAGGGGGTGGCAGGTGACAGTGGAGAAGCAAGAGGGTTGTGAGTGTCCTGCATAGTGCAGGGGGTTGGTCTAGATGACCCAGGAGGTCCCATCCAACTCTTCTATGATTCTATGACTCAGGAAAGCTCCTCTCCTGCCCCCTGTTTTGCCCCTGGACTCTTGCTCTTTTTGCCTGCTCCAGGCAAGCTCACAGCGACTGGTCTTGATCTCCCTCCTTGGGGGGCAGGATTCTTTGGCCCCCGCTAGGACGCCAGCCTTGGCCCCTTCTGTTCTAGAGACCCCCTCAAAAAGCAGGCTGCCCACCGAGGACCCTGGCCCAGACACTCACCCCTGGCCGGCAGGGACTGCTGTGAAGTGGGCCGGTTCCTGTCGGTGGTGGGCAGGGGGGCAGAGATCCAGCTGGACCCCCCTGGCCCTCCAGGAGTCCCGGCGCTCTGAGAACCAGCCTCGGCGACAACCCAGCCAGGGAGGCTCCTTTATAACTTCGGTGCAAGCTGGAAAGGAAATGATGCGGTCACCTCCTTCCTTCCCCTGGACGGAGGGTGGAGGTGTGTGTCGGGACGGGGGGGGGGGGCATGTATTTATAGACCTCTCAGGAAAAGGGATGGCCCAGCCACTCAGGAAGACTGCCCCCCCCCATCCTCTCTGGCGCTGGGCTTTCTCCCCTGCCCCCTCTGGGTGCTTTCTCCAGCTGCTCCCCAGGGGTGACCTCCCCCAGCACACACACACAGGCTGCCTTTGCTTCCCCCTGGTCCTGCAGATCGCAGCATGGGCTGCATTGCTTGCCCCCCCCCCCACTTCCTGGCATTGTTACTCCCTCAGCAGACGCTGCACATCGAGTGGCAAGGAAGCACCTGCTCACAGGAGGCCATTTCCTTGCCCCCCCCTTTCCCGGTCTTCTGGCAGAAGTGCAGGTGGGGGGGGGGCTCAGCTCCCTCCCCCGGAACCTATTTTGAATGCCAGGATTGGAGCCGGGAAAACATGAAGTCATCCTGAAGACAGAGTGTCTCTGAGCATGTGCCAAAGGCTGGTCCCTCCCCTGAGCAGAGTCTCAGATCACCAGAAATTCGGGGAGGATGGGGACCGCCCCTCCCCTGACTCTGGAGGCTGCACCGGTCCTGCGATGTGAGAGGAAAGCCACGGCACAACAACAGCCGAAGAGCCCCGCTGGGCCAGGCCACTGAGGGTCCACCTAGTCCGGCACCCAGCCAGCCCCTCTGCAGGGCCAAGAGCAGGCCAGAGAGGCTGTGGCCTTCCCCTGAGGGGGACTCCCCCTGGACATGGAGGTTCTCTTGAGCCGCCTGGCTAGCAGCCCCTGGTAGACCTCTCCCCCAGGACTCCGCCTAATCCCCTTTCAAAGCCCTCTGTGCCTGTGGCCATCACTGCCTCCTCTGGCAGCATTTCCTTTCCTCTGCCCTGAATCAACGGCCCAGTCCACTTCCCTCCCATTCTGGGAGTCCTAAGGCTGCCAACCTCCCTGTGCAGCCTGGAGACCTCCTGGAGGGAGAGCTGATCTTCAGGGAAAAGGTGGGGGGGGGCTCTGTGGTTTCACCCCCCCCCCTCCACTGAGCTCTCCCTGGGTGGCAACCATCTAAAAGGGACCCGCTTTGGTGGTCTCCAAGGAGGAAGTCTGAAAGGCACATTTAGACTCCCTTGGGGGAGTGTGTTTGGTGGGGGTTTCCATGGGACACCGGGGACCAGAGCCCGGGTCGTCGACTTGGACCGCGGTGGTTTTCTGGCCAGGGTCCCAGGCCGAGAAAGGTCCTTTTCGCCCCCTCCTTTGGTCGCTGCGCCGGGGCTACGCCCCTGAATACTCACAACAGCCCTGCGAGGGAGGCGAGGCTGCCGGACGAACGATGGCCATGGAGGGCTCGGCGGGCCGGTCGTCCCGGGGGTCGGGCCGGGGTCTTCACCAGGCCGGCCATTCCGACGAGGCCTCATCTCCCCACGCCCGTTTCGGAAGCCGCCCTGGCCGGTTGGGGCTCGGGGAGAAGGGCGGCCTGAGAGGCGGGCGCCAGGGACCCCCACCACGCGCTCTTTTCTCCAGGGGGGAGGTGGGAGGGGGGGTCACGCTCTCGCTTGTTCTGTGCTGGGGCGGGAAAGGCACTCTGCGTATGCTCCGCAGCGCTGTGCCGGGTGGCTGAACGAGGGATGGGGGCGAGCACTGGGGACCTCCGGCCCGGCAGGCGCGCTCAGACGACTCTACCCCGCAGGGCTGGTGTGCGGATGACAGAAGGGGAGGGAGGGAGGGAGGGAGGGATGCCAGCGCCGGCATGCCCGGGCAGCGATCCCAGCCAGGCGCGGGCGGCACACCCCGGGGATCTGGGGGGGAGGGGACCCAGGGGATCCCGCCCCCCCCGACTTCCTGCGCCACGTGGTCCTTCGCCGCCCCCCGGCTCTCCCCCCCCGCGGGGGCCTGAGCCCCGCCGCCCCTCCCCCTGCCCATTCATTCTCCCCCCGCCCACCGGAAGTGGCAGGAATTCCCAGGGCCCACGTGACCCTTTGGAATGCGGTGACGTCACCCAGGGGGGTCCATTAAAAAGTTTCTTTGGGCCGGCGGAGGAAAGTTGCGCGGGATCGAACCTGCGGCGCGGCGGGGCCAGCCCGGCCGCTCCGGCCCCCGGTGAGCTCCGCGGCAGCGCCCCGGCCCCGCCCCACCCGGCTGCAGGCGAGGGGCGGCCTGGCTGGGGGTCTCGCTGGGGGTCTCGCTCCGGGAGGGCGGGGAAGCGGCACCCCCGCGGCGGATCTGGCGGAGCGGGGGGACCCCCGGCGCCCCCAAAGGGTTCCGGGAGGGGGTTGGGCCACGAGGGGAGGGGTTCTCCAGGGGTTGGCTTGGGGGTCCCGCTCCCCACCCCGGACACGGCAGCGCGGGGGGCGGAATTGGGGGCAGGGTGGAGTCCCATATGGTGGGGAGGGGGCTCAGGGGAACCCCTCTGGATCCGGCCAGGGAGGGTCCATGCGGCCTCACTTCAGTTCCTCTGGAGGGTCGGGGGCAGAGGCCTTCCCCTGATGCCGCCTCCTGGCCCTGGGATTCAGAGGTAGACTGCCTTGGAAGGTGGAGGCTCCCTTTCGCCCCCCTGATTAGGAGCTCTTGATAGCTTGCTCCTTTCGGAGTCGGCTCCACCCTCCGGCAACCAAACCCACATTTCAAGCGCTCTTGGGGTCAAGAAGCTTCTCCTGTTTTCTGCTTATTTCCCCCTGGCTTCTTTGAGTTCTAGTATTGCGAGAGGAAGAAAGGAAAGCCCCCTCCATTCATCCCCCCCCCCATCCTGTCTCCCCTCAGACTCCCAGACTCCCCAGCCCTTCCGCCCAGGGAAAGGACTCCCACCCCCACCCCCATCTGGGATCAGCTCTGGATCTCTTTCCAGCCCCGCACAGGCCTTCAGTGACCTGAGCTGCACCCAGAATCCTAAGCAGTCCCGCACGGACAGGGGCACGACCCTCTTGGCTGTTATATTTTTTAATAACCCTTTTCCTAATAGTTCCCTGCCTGCTTTTTCCACCAGGGCCTTGTCATTTCATTGAGCTTCCCACTTCAGCCCCAAAGTCAGCCTCCAATCCTCCACAAGCAGCATGGATTTAAAATAAGGATTTTTTTGGGGGGGGGGGACCAGTGTGCATCAACCCCCCCCCTACATACACTGGATTCCCTTCACCATGTTTTTGTCCATTCACTCATGAGCCATTTCCTTGTGTTTATATTGTGAGGGGCCTTGAGTTCCCACGAGGTAGAAAGGCTGCTACTAAATGTTTTCAACAGCTTAAATGTTTTCAAGCTGAAGTTTCTTCAGCTTCCCAGACCTGCCTTGCTTTCCCTCTCTCCAGGACACTGGCATCCAAATATATAATTAATAATAATAATAATAATAATAATAATATTTTGTGTGCCCCAGACCTGAGTTTTCTGTTGCTTTTCTTCCCAGCTGTGCTCACAATGTCCGGCCCCACCTGGCTGCCGCCCAAGCAGGTGGGTGTCTCGGGGGCTCCCGGCATCTTGCTTTCCACTCCAGTGGCTTGTAAGCCCCAGAAGAGTTTTGCGACTGGCCCTGTGGTTCCCCGGCCCGGGTACGGAGCTCAGGAGGCCAACGGGACCATGAGCGCAACGGGGCCGGCCCATCGGTACCCAGCCCCTGTGGCAGGTAAGAGGTCTGCTGGGAAGGGGACGCATCGCCGGCAGGCAGTTGAGGGGTCCAGAAGGGCCAGGTGGCGAGGTTTGGGGAGGGAGCATTCTGCGGAGGGACACGTGCGGCCGGTTGTATAACCCTGGGTATCTTTAGCAGATGAGCACTGGGTTTGGGAAGAGACGGTCGCAGGACAGGTGTGGTGGGGGCAGGGCACTCAGGCAAGCAGGGGGGTGGGTGTGGAGGGGAGATAGGCTGCTCTGTCGTGGTAAAGCCAGGCGTCTCCCCCGCCCCCATGACAGGCGGTGGACGGAGGCCAGCAGAAGACCAGGGTCTTGAGGCTCCCCTGTTGGCAACAGCCTGCTGGAGAAGATGAAGGCTGGGGTTCTGGGTAATGCGATCCCTGCAACTCTGACCTGCCTCCCTCCGTCTTTTCTGTGCCAGGCCCCCCTCCCTTCCCCCAGGACCCCACGGCTGAGCACCATTACCCGGCCAAGGAGGAGCAAGGATTGGCAAGTTCTTGGGGCAGCCCCTCTCCCTCAGGCTATCATGGGCAGGTGAGCTGGGCCGAGGAGAAGCCGGGCGAGGTTCCTTCGCTAGGCAGGCGGTGTGGCATGGGAAGCCACCCCTGTTGAACCTCTGCCCGCGAGTTGCTGCGGTTGGGATTCCAGCTGCACAGGGAAGAGTCGGGGGGTGGTGGGCGACCGGACTTCCTTCTACCTCTCTTTTGGGCCCCACAGTCAAAAGTAGCCCCACCCCCCATCTCCCTCCCCCTCTTTTTCTCCCCCCCCCCAGGGCTCCTCCCTAGACCAGCGGCCCTCCTGCTCCTCCAGCATCGATGTACAGATTGATTCCCTCACCAACATGTTGGCAGATATGGAGAGCACAGCCGGGCACTGCCAGGGGGAGAGGCAGGTAGGGAAGCGAGAGGGGGGTGGGGGGGAATCCCTGGGGCTCCCCCCGCCCAGTCTCCTCCCCTCCTGACCCAGGTCTCCTGCCTTCCTCCAGAACATGGATTCTGCTTCGTACCCGCCCACCCCACTGCATCCAGGCGCCTGCAAGCCAGCCGGGCCATACAAGCCCTCCCCCTCGGCAGCCTTCCCCCCTCCCAAGCCCGCCGCTTTTGCCACCGACTCCTATGCCAAGGGCAACTACGGAGGGCAACCGGCACAAGCGCCAGCCTACCCGGCCTCCTCGGGGCTGCCCGCCCAGTACGGCTCTCCCGTCCCCGGCGACTCTTACGGAGCAGGCTACCACCGGGCCACGGCAGCCCCCAAGCCGTTCCCGCAGCCGATGCCGGCCTCCTACGCCACGGCCTCGACCTCGGCCGGCCCCCTTTTCAACGTTCAGGTGAAGGTGGCCCAGCCAGTCCCGGGCTACAACCAGCCCCGCCGGCAGGCTGAGCAAGCGTACGGCCCTCCGTCCCCACGGCCCAGCTATGGGGCCAAGCCGGCCCCTCAGTATGCCTCGGAGCCGGGGCAAAGGGCCAGACCCCACGATGCGGAGCCCTGGTATGGCAAGGGCGAGTTCTACGCTGGTCCTGGAGGACACGCCAAGCTGAGCCCCCCAGGAGGGCCGTACCCGTCCGGGCTGGGGAAGCCGGGGAAGGACGAGTCGCAGGCGCCAGCCACCTCCGGAGGGGTGAGGTACCAGCATCAGGTAAGAGGGCAAGGCAGACGTGGTACCAAGGAGGGAGGCTTGCGAGCTCCAGTTGAGAAGCCCCGGGAGATGTAGGGGGAGAGACGGGAGAGTGGGGTCTGGGCTGGGGAGGGCCTTGCCGGGGGAGGAGCCCAGGGAGTCTGCCCCCCAAAGGCAGCCGTGATATTGCTGGGAGACCTGGCCCCCGGGCTGCCTGGGAAGGGGGGCCTGGAAGGCATCTCGTTGGCTGGTGCAGCTTCCTGTGGCTTCTCCCTGTACTGAGGACTCTTTGTGTCTCCCCCCCCCCCCCCCAGGCTCCCCCAAGCCGCCCAGAAGAGGAGCTGGATCGGCTGACGAAGAAACTGGTGTATGACATGAATAACCTTCCGTCCGGGGAGTATTTCGGTGAGGAACCCGAAGGGGAGATCTGGAAGGGGGGAGAGTCTGGAGGGCTCTGGGGCAGCCGGGGGGGGTGGCTAGCTCTGGATGGGGACATTCCTCGAGGTTTGGGGGGGGGCATCAGTGGGGTGGAATGCCCCAGAGCCCCCACAGCAGAGCCGCCATTTTCTCCCAGGGAAACTGACCTCTGCTGCCTGGAGGTTAAACCTAGAAAGGAGCGGCCATTGTTAGAAATGGGCAAGCCGCACTTCTCTCGTTGTTTGGCCATGAGAGACGACGTTTGGAAACTTGGCAAGCAGAGCTGAAAAGACAGTTCAGAGAATCTGCTAGAAAATAAGAATATCTGAATAGATGTTAAGAATTCATTTGTGAGCCACTGATGAACAGTTTTGGTCTGAAAACGGCTTGTGTATCTGGACTTTGCTCTCGCTCACCTTGAAGAAAAATTGTTCCCCCTAGGCCCGTTTCTTTCTAGGTTTGGCTTCACACAACAGGCGGGTCCTTTTCTTCTTGGCACCCCCCTGGAGGTTGGCAACCCTAGAAGCTGCAGCACCATGACCCTGATTAATGCAGCATTGCCCTGGAGGTCTTTGGGCTCAAAGCTCACCTCTGCCCTCCCACATGCGATGCACGGATTATGATACTGGCCTGCCTCGAAGGGCTGTTGTAAGCATGGTGCGTGATGCTGAAACTGTGCCATGAATATTGGGACGGGGACAACCCAGGCTGGCCTGATCTCTTCCGATCTCAGAAACTAACCAGGGGGCTTCCATGAGTCACGGCCCCCTTCTGGACACTCCCCCCCCCCTCCAGCCACTCCGTTTCTTGCCCCCAAGGCCAGCGCTCCCAGTTACCTCTTGTCCCCCTCTGGCCCAGGCCGCTGTGCCCGCTGTGGCGAGAACGTGGTGGGGGACGGCACGGGCTGCGTGGCCATGGACCAGGTCTTCCACGTGGAGTGCTTCTCCTGTGCCACCTGCCGCTGCCACCTTCGGGGACAGCCTTTCTACGCCATCGACCGGCGATCCTACTGCGAATCCTGCTACATTGTGAGTGGTGAGAGGTTTTGGGGATGCTGGGAGGGAGGGAGGGAGGGAGGGATCTGGGGCCTTCTAGTGCTCAGTCTGCAGGACCCAGCTGCAGTTTGGGTCGTGCCGTGCGCAGGTGTTGAGCTCGACAAGGTTCCTGTTGAGGTGGCTCGAGCAAGTCAGCCATGCCACAAACTACGGGCGAAGGCAGCTGGCCAGTTGGACACAGCGGCCTCTGACCAAGGGGGGGTGGGATGTCTGCTTCCTCCCGCCCTGCCAGGTGACCCTGGAGAAATGTTCTGTGTGCTCCAAGCCCATCATGGACCGGATCCTGCGCGCGATGGGCAAGGCCTACCACCCTCAGTGCTTCACCTGCGTCGTCTGCCACCGCTGCTTGGACGGCGTTCCCTTCACGGTTGACGCCACCAGCCAGATCCACTGCATTGAAGATTTCCATCGGTACCTGGTCTTCCGCCCCCTCGCCCCGCTTGCTGCCTCAGGGGCTGGAGGGCAAAGGGGGCACAAAGAGGGCTTGACGCCACTGGGGCAACCTGGTAGCCCAGGCTGGCTGGCGGCCCAGGGGATGCTGCCTGCTCCTCCCCTTGGAGCCATTCCGCAGTGGCGGAAGCTGCCCTTTTCTCAGTGGGGGAAGCTGCCTCCCAGCTTGGCAGGAGACGCTGCTGCTGATTCCTTCTTCTTGCTCTCTGTCCCCAGGAAATTTGCTCCCCGGTGCTCAGTGTGTGGAAACGCCATCATGCCGGAGCCGGGCCAAGAGGAGACGGTGCGGATCGTTGCCTTGGACCGCAGTTTCCACATCGGCTGCTACAAGTGTGAGGTGAGGGTCCCTGGACTCTAGGGAGGGGGAAGGCCAGTGGTGGGTCAGGCCAGTGCAACTGGAAGCTGTTTTGGGTCAGGGAGGGACCTCGCAGTAGAATACCTTTTTCTCCAGGGGGAACTGGTCTCTGTAGCTTGGGGGTCCGCTGTGATTGTGGGGGGAGATGTGGCATTTCACAACCTGCCCTCCTCTCTTCTCCCCCCCCCCAGGAATGTGGGCTGCTGCTCTCCTCGGAAGGGGAGGGCCGTGGCTGCTACCCGCTGGACGGCCACATCCTGTGCAAGAGCTGCAGCGCGCGGCGTATCCAAGAGCTCTCCTCCAAGATCACCACGGATTGCTGATGGGTGCAGGCGGGGGGGGGGGGTTCCCCACACTCCCCTCCCCCCTGGGGCCTCCTCTGCTTGGATCCCCCTCCTGATCCCCTCCCCAATTTTCATTCTGCGGTGGGTGGGAGGCCAGTCCCCAACTTGGCAGGGCAATTTCAATTTCTCCTTGAAAGAAATCCTCTGCACGTTCCTCAGGGGAGCCAAAAATGAACTTCTCCATGCCCCCCTCCCCCATCCGCCTTCTGCCCTATGGGCCTTCGGTCTTCCCGCCTGCCCCGAGAGCCCCAGAACCCATAAGCTGGTCTTAGCTGGGGGGTGGGGTTCGCCTGCCATTCTTCCGTCCCCCTCAGCCCTGCTTCCTCCTCTGGCTTTCAGCTCGGGAGCCTGGCCTCCTGGGGGGGGGGGGCTTTAAGTGTCCTCCGGTGTTCAAGTTACGGTGTTGGTTTTCTTGCCTCCCTCCAATTTCTGACCAGGGTCGGGAAGAGAAATGTGTTTTCCACTTCAGAATTCAAATAAAGTCACATTTAACGTTTGGACTGTTTTTTGCCTGATTGGGATGGGTGGCTCTGCCCCTGGGGGGGGTTGTGGGGGAACCAGTCAGTGGGAGCAGGTGGCAAAAGGGGGGGGGTGATTGGAGAGGTGGTCACTTTCTCCCCCCTGCCTCCCCCCCTGCCCTGGAGTGTTCCCTATGGAGAACTTTTGACTGGTATGCAGAGATTTGCACACACGCACAGACAGCCCCCCATCTACCTGCTGAGCAAAGGGCTGCCCACCTGAAACAGCAAAAAAAAAAAAAAAAATCAAAAAAATATCTGTGTTCCTGAACATTTAATAATAAATATACTAGCATGCCTGGTCATGTAAAGTGCACTTAGTTAAAATTACTTTCTGTCTTGCCTTTCTGCAAATCTTAAGGCCGCCAACAAATCAGGTTCACAAAAGGCAGCAAGCAGGAACATGAGGCAAAACAGGCACAGCTGAAGGCTCTGTTGATTTGTCTCTCCTTGGTGGCCTTGAGCCTGTGCTCTTGATTCATCAGTTTCGGCACACCTGTGGGGGGGAGAAGGCTGGGCTACAGGATGCAAGGCCCATCCTGGCCTGCTTCCTTCCAGCCCAGGGAGAGGCCCTGGTGGCTCAGTGGAAGAGCCTCTGCTGGGCATGCAGAAGGTCCCGGGTTCACTCCCCAGTGACCGTCATGCGCTAAAGGAGCCTCCATCGCTCTGAGGAGCCAACAGAAGCTGCCTGGGGAGGGGGGGTTGCATAAGGGAGGGCCTTCCTCATCACCCTGTTTCTGTCCCAGAGCTGTTATCTATTTTATTATTTGTTTGTTCACATTTGCCTGTCTTACTGGAGTGTGACCGAGCACGTGCCTTTTTCGCATGGATAGCTGTGATATTAGGAGATGGATATTGCAAATTCCAATTAGATACGTTCCATGTATTGCTGCTTTAAGAGCTGTAAACAGAGCAAGGACGTGTTTAAAATGAGGCCAAATCTAAACTCTGAGTAGAGCTAAATAGGCTGTGACCACAGTCCCCTCCAGGACATATTCCAAAGCAGGCCGTAGTGGCAAGGCGATACTAATAATTAAGTACTATTGGGGAGTTCTATTTTCTGTTGTGATGGGAGTTTGGAACGACCATATAGATGCTTATGGGTTTTACTGTCTTTTGTTATATAAGTGGCAGGAAAATATAAGAAAATACAGAATAAAGTTCAAAGATATCTTAAACTATAAAAGGTAATATTTTATTTAACCAGTTTCATTTGTAATAACAAGGAATAAGACATATGTAATAATACTTGTAATTTTATGCTTTATTATTAGCAATTAAAGAAGACTTTTGTTTTCACTTCAGCTATAAGTAGCCAGCTAGGTGGGTTTCCTCTTTTTCTTCTGTCACGTCCAGTTCTTTCTGTACTGCAGCCGCTCTTGCAGAGCTCTCCGAGCCACCTGGAACTTGGATTCTCACTGGTAACTGGGTCTCCCACACAGCACTTCCCAAAGGCTCTGATCCTTCTTTAGGTGACTCCCTGTTCTTCTCCTCTGCAGTCCTACTGCCCACCCCCTAATAGCTCTACTGCGCTAGAATCCCATGAATCCCAGCCATGACCATGTGGTAACGCCATGCAGACCCCCTTCCATGTCCACCTGAGGCCCATTAAGTACCAATACCGAGACCCCCCCCATGAGCACATGGTAAGAAGAGTAAAGTTGTTTTTTATATGCCGCTTTTCTCTACCAGTAGGAGTCTCAAAGCGGCTAACAGTTGCCTGCCCTTTCATCTCTCTGCAACAGACACCCTGTGAGGTGGGTGAGGCTAAGAGAGCCCTGATATTACTGAAGAAGATGAGTTTATTCTTATATATGCCACTTTTCTCTACCAGTAGGAGTCTCAAAGTGGCTTAGAATCCCCTTCCCTTTCCTCTCCCCACAACAGACACCCTGTGAGGGAGGTGAGGCTAAGAGAGCCCTGATATTACTGAAGATGGTTCTTATGTGCCACTTTTCTCTACCAGTAGGAGTCTCAAAGTGGCTTAGAATCCCCTTCCCTTTCCTCTCCCCACAACAGACACCCTGTGAGGGAGGTGAGGCTAAGAGAGCCCTGATATTACTGAAGAAGATGGTTCTTATGTGCCACTTTTCTCTACCAGTAGGAGTTTCAAAGTGGCTTAGAATCCCCTTCCCTTTCCTCTCCCCACAACAGACACCCTGTGAGGGAGGTGAGGCTAAGAGAGCCCTGATATTACTGAAGAAGATGGTTCTTATGTGCCACTTTTCTCTACCAGTAGGTGTTTCAAAGTGGCTTAGAATCCCCTTCCCTTTCCTCTCCCCACAACAGACACCCTGTGAGGGAGGTGAGGCTAAGAGAGCCCTGATATTACTGAAGAAGATGGTTCTTATGTGCCACTTTTCTCTACCAGTAGGAGTTTCAAAGTGGCTTAGAATCCCCTTCCCTTTCCTCTCCCCACAACAGACATCCTGAGAGGGAGATGAGGCTGAGACTGCCCTGATATTTCTGATTTCTCAAGTGCTTTTCCCAGTGCTGTGGTGAGCCCAAGTTCACCCAGCTGGTTGCATGTGGGGGAGGGCAGATTCAAACCTGCTATTCCAGATTGGCCGTCCACCATCGTATCGACTATACCAAGCTGGCTCTCAGATGCAACCCAGACCCCCACCCATGTCCACCTGAGCCCCCTTAAGTAAAAATGACACCCCCCCTCCCATGAACACATGGTAACGCCACCCAGACCCCATCACAGGTCCACCTGAGCCCCATCAAGTACCAATACCGAGACCCCCCCTCCATGAGCACATGGTAACCCAACCCAGACCCCATCACAGGTCCACCTGAGCCCCATCAAGTACCAATACCGAGATCCCCCCTCCATGAGCACATGGTAACCCAACCCAGACCCCATCACAGGTCCACCTGAGCCCCATTAAGTACCAATACCGAGACCCCCCCTCCCATGAGCACATGGTAACCCAACCCCCATCACAGGTCCACCTGAGCCCCATTAAGTACCAATACCGAGACCCCCCCTCCCATGAGCACATGGTAACCCAACCCAGACCCCATCACATGTCCACCTGAGCCCCATCAAGTACCAATACCGAGACCCCCCCTCCATGAGCACATGGTAACCCAACCCAGACCCCATCACAGGTCCACCTGAGCCCCAACAAGTACCAATACCGAGACCCCCCCTCCCATGAGCACATGGTAACCCAACCCAGACCCCATCACAGGTCCACCTGAGCCCCATTAAGTACCAATACCGAGACCCCCCCCTCCCATGAGCACATGGTAACCCAACCCAGACCCCATCATATGTCCACCTGAGCCCCATCAAGTACCAATACCGAGACCCCCCCTCCCATGAGCACATCATAACCCAACCCAGACCTCATCACATGTCCACCTGAGCCCCATCAAGTACCAATACCGAGACCCCCCTCCATGAGCACATGGTAACGCCGCCCAGACCCCATCACAGGTCCACCTGAGCCCCATCCAAGTACCAATACCGAGACCCCCCTCCATGAGCACATGGTAACCCAACCCAGACCCCATCACAGGTCCACCTGAGCCCCATCAAGTACCAATACCGAGACCCCCCCTCCCATGAGCACATGGTAACCCAACCCAGACCCCATCACAGGTCCACCTGAGCCCCATCAAGTACCAATACCGAGACCTCCCCTCCATGAGCACATGGTAACCCAACCCAGACCCCATCACAGGTCCACCTGAGCCCCATCAAGTACCAATACCGAGACCCCCCCTCCCATGAGCACATGGCAACCCAACCCAGACCCCATCACAGGTCCACCTGAGCCCCATCAAGTACCAATACCGAGACCCCCCCTCCATGAGCACATGGTAACCCAACCCAGACCCCATCACAGGTCCACCTGAGCCCCATCAAGTACCAATACCGAGACCCCCCCCTCCATGAGCACATGGTAACCCAGACCCCATCACATGTCCACCTGAGCCCCATCAAGTACCAATACCGAGACCCCCCCTCCATGAGCACATGGTAACCCAACCCAGACCCCATCACAGGTCCACCTGAGCCCCATCAAGTACCAATACCGAGACCCCCCCCTCCATGAGCACATGGTAACCCAACCCAGACCCCATCACAGGTCCACCTGAGCCCCATCAAGTACCAATACCGAGACCCCCCCCCCTCCATGAGCACATGGTAACCCAACCCAGACCCCATCACAGGTCCACCTGAGCCCCATCAAGTACCAATACCGAGACCCCCCCCCCTCCATGAGCACATGGTAACCCAACCCAGACCCCATCACAGGTCCACCTGAGCCCCATCAAGTACCAATACCGAGACCCCCCCCCCCTCCATGAGCACATGGTAACCCAACCCAGACCCCATCACAGGTCCACCTGAGCCCCATCAAGTACCAATACCGAGACCCCCCCTCCATGAGCACATGGTAACCCAACCCAGACCCCATCACAGGTCCACCTGAGCCCCATCAAGTACCAATACCGAGACCCCCCCTCCATGAGCACATGGTAACCCAACCCAGACCCCATCACAGGTCCACCTGAGCCCCATCAAGTACCAATACCGAGACCCCCCCTCCATGAGCACATGGTTACCCAACCCAGACCCCATCACAGGTCCACCTGAGCCCCATTAAGTACCAATACCGAGACCCCCCCCTCCATGAGCACATGGTAACCCAACCCAGACCCCATCACAGGTCCACCTGAGGCCCATCAAGTACCAATACCGAGACCCCCCCCTCCATGAGCACACGGTAACCCAACCCAGACCCCATCATATGTCCACTTGAGCCCCATTAAGTACCAATACCGAGACCCCCCCTCCCATGAGCATATGGTACTGATACTGATAGCCCCCCTCCCATGAGTAAATTGTAACTCAGCCCAGACCCTCTCCCATGTTCACCTGAGCCCCAGTAAGCACCAGTACAGAGACCACCACCCATGAGCATATGGTAAGGACACCCAGACCCCCTTCCATGTCCATCTGAGCCTCATTAGAGTACTGAGACCCCCTCCCATGAGCACATGGTAAGAAGAGTAAAGTTGTTTTTATATGCCGCTTTTCTCTACCAGTAGGAGTCTCAAAGCGGCTAACAGTTGCCTGCCCTTTCATCTCTCCGCAACAGACACCCTGTGAGGTGGGTGAGGCTAAGAGAGCCCTGATATTACTGAAGAAGATGGTTCTTATGTGCCACTTTTCTCTACCAGTAGGAGTTTCAAAGTGGCTTAGAATCCCCTTCCCTTTCCTCTCCCCACAACAGACACCCTGTGAGGGAGGAGAGGCTAAGAGAGCCCTGATATTACTGGAGAAGATGGTTCTTATGTGCCACTTTTCTCTACCAGTAGGAGTTTCAAAGTGGCTTAGAATCCCCTTTCCTCTCCCCACAACAGACACCCTGTGAGGGAGGTGAAGCTGAGAGAACCCTGATATTCCTGATTTGTTACAGCAGTTTTCTCAGTGCTGTGGCTAGCCTAAGTTCACACAGCTGGATGCATGTAGGGGAGGGCAGATTCAAACCCACTATGGCAGATTGGCAGTCCACACTTATAACTACTATACTTCTGAGCCCCATTAAGCAAAAATGACACCCCCCTCCCCTGAGCACATGGTAACACAACCCATGTTGAAGGGAAGTCATCTGGAGATGGTTAGAAAATTGTTCAGATGCACCTGGGAGGATTCCCACATGCAGCTGAACTAGTTTCTAGGCAGGTCCAGGTCACCTCCCGTCAACATTTGACTCCACTATCTTCAATTTTCGTGCTGCCCTGCTGGGCTGCATATAGTCAGCCAGTTAGCTTTGCCAGGGCATGTGTGCTCAAACCAGAAACCAGAATCCAGTCCAGGTGGTCCTAATCCAGAGAGACAGTTCATCCAGTAAGCAGGTCCGGGAATGCAGTCATGCCGAGCCAGGAAAAGAGCCAAAGAAAGATTCACAGCCAGACTGTAGTCAGATGTCCGAGACGAGGTCCAAAGCCAGAGCCTGGGGTCAGGAAGCAGCATGGTCCTCACAGACCAAATTCAGGATTCTGGAAGCAGCAGGGAAGCAGCAGGGTCATCTGAAGCCAAATTCAGGAATCTGGAAGCAGGAGGGTCATCTGAAGCCAAATTCGGGGATCTGGAAGCAGCAGGGTCCTCAGAGGCCAAATTCAGGAATCTGGAAGCAGGAGGGTCATCTGAAGCCAAATTCGGGGATCTGGAAGCAGCAGGGTCATCTGAAGCCAAATTCAGGATTCTGGAAGCAGCAGGGAAGCAGCAGGGTCCTCAGAGGCCAAATTCAGGAATCTGGAAGCAGGAGGGACATCTGAAGCCAAATTCGGGAATCTGGAAGCAGCAGGGTCATCTGAAGCCAAATTCGGGGATCTGGAAGCAGCAGGGTCATCTGAAGCCAAATTCAGGATTCTGGAAGCAGGAGGGTCATCTGAAGCCAAATTCAGGATTCTGGAAGCAGCAGGGAAGCAGCAGGGTCCTCAGAGGCCAAATTCAGGAATCTGGAAGCAGCAGGGTCCTCAGAAGCCAAATTCGGGGATCTGGAAGCAGCAGGATCCTCAGAGGCCAAATTCGGGGATCTGGAAGCAGCAGGGTCATCTGAAGCCAAATTCGGGGATCTGGAAGCAGGAGGGTCATCTGAAGCCAAATTCGGGAATCTGGAAGCAGGCAGGTCCTCAGAAGCCAAATTCGGGGATCTGGAAGCAGCAGGGTCATCTGAAGCCAAATTCGGGGATCTGGAAGCAGCAGGGTCCTCAGAAGCCAAATTCAGGAAACTGGATCCAGGAGTGTCCTCAGGAGTTGTGACGAGATCAGGACACCAGGAGTTCCCACATGCATATGAACCAATTGGACACCAGTAACCATTTTCCCACATGTCTATTAACCAATTTGTGACATTAACCAAGAGCATATAAAACCATTTTGGTACCAGTAACCCTGTGCAAATTAAACATTTTGGCACCTGTAAAAGACCTTTCCTATGTGCACAAGAACCAATGTGTGCCAGTAATCATGAGCATATAAAACCATTTTGGTACCAGTAACCCTGTGCAAATTAAACATTTTGGCACCTGTAAAAGACCTTTCCTATGTGCACAAGAACCAATGGGTGGCAGTAATCATGAGCATATAAAACCATTTTGGTACCAGTAACCCTGTGCAAATTAAACATTTTGGCACCTGTAAAAGACCTTTCCTATGTGCACAAGAACCAATGGGTGGCAGTAATCATGAGCATATAAAACCATTTTGGTACCAGTAACCCTGTGCAAATTAAACATTTTGGCACCTGTAAAAGACCTTTCCTATGTGCACAAGAACCAATGGGTGTCAGTAATCATGAGCATATAAAACCATTTTGGTACCAGTAACCCTGTGCAAATTAAACATTTTGGCACCTGTACCCAGACCTTTCCTATGTGCACAAGAACCAATGGGTGGCAGTAATCATGAGCATATAAAACCATTTTGGTACCAGTAACCCTGTGCAAATTAAACATTTTGGCACCTGTACCCAGACCTTTCCTATGTGCACAAGAACCAATGGGTGGCAGTAATCATGAGCATATAAAACCATTTTGGTACCAGTAACCCTGTGCAAATTAAACATTTTGAACCCAGTAAAAAGCCCTTTCCTATGTGCACAAGAACCAATGTGTGACAGTAATCATGAGCATATAAAACCATTTTGGTACCAGTAACCCTGTGCAAATTAAACATTTTGGCACCTGTAAAAGACCTTTCCTATGTGCACAAGAACCAATGGGTGCCAGTAATCATGAGCATATAAAACCATTTTGGTACCAGTAACCCTGTGCAAATTAAACATTTTGGCACCTGTACCCAGACCTTTCCTATGTGCACAAGAACCAATGGGTGGCAGTAAACATGAGCATATAAAACCATTTTGGTACCAGTAACCCTGTGCAAATTAAACATTTTGGCACCTGTAAAAGACCTTTCCTATGTGCACAAGAACCAATGTTTGACAGTAATCATGAGCATACAAAACCATTTTGGTACCAGTAACCCTGTGCAAATTAAACATTTTGGCACCTGTAAAAGACCTTTCCTATGTGCACAAGAACCAATGGGTGCCAGTAATCATGAGCATATAAAACCATTTTGGTACCAGTAACCCTGTGCAAATTAAACATTTTGGCACCTGTAAAAGACCTTTCCTATGTGCACAAGAACCAATGTGTGACAGTAATCATGAGCATACAAAACCATTTTGGTACCAGTAACCCTGTGCAAATTAAACATTTTGAACCCAGTAAAAGACCTTTCCTATGTGCACAAGAACCAATGTGTGACAGTAATCATGAGCATATAAAACCATTTTGGTACCAGTAACCCTGTGCAAATTAAACATTTTGGCACCTGTACCCAGACCATTCCTATGTGCACAAGAACCAATGGGTGGCAGTAATCATGAGCATATAAAACCATTTTGGTACCAGTAACCCTGTGCAAATTAAACATTTTGGCACCTGTACCCAGACCTTTCCTATGTGCACAAGAACCAATGGGTGGCAGTAAACATGAGCATATAAAACCATTTTGGTACCAGTAACCCTGTGCAAATTAAACATTTTGGCACCTGTAAAAGACCTTTCCTATGTGCACAAGAACCAATGTTTGACAGTAATCATGAGCATACAAAACCATTTTGGTACCAGTAACCCTGTGCAAATTAAACATTTTGGCACCTGTAAAAGACCTTTCCTATGTGCACAAGAACCAATGGGTGCGAGTAATCATGAGCATATAAAACCATTTTGGTACCAGTAACCCTGTGCAAATTAAACATTTTGGCACCTGTAAAAGACCTTTCCTATGTGCACAAGAACCAATGTGTGACAGTAATCATGAGCATACAAAACCATTTTGGTACCAGTAACCCTGTGCAAATTAAACATTTTGAACCCAGTAAAAGACCTTTCCTATGTGCACAAGAACCAATGTGTGACAGTAATCATGAGCATATAAAACCATTTTGGTACCAGTAACCCTGTGCAAATTAAACATTTTGGCACCTGTACCCAGACCATTCCTATGTGCACAAGAACCAATGGGTGGCAGTAATCATGAGCATAGAAAAACAATTTGGTACCATTAACTCTGTGCGTATGAAACATTTTGGCACTTTTAACCCTGTGCATATGAAACATTTTGGCACTTTTAACCCTGTGCATATGAAACATTTTGGCACCTGTAACCCTGTGCATTTGAAGAATTTTGGCACCTGTTACCCTGTGCATATGAAACATTTTGGCACCTTTAACCCTGTGCGTATGAAACATTTTGGCACCTGTAACCCTGTCCAGAAACATTTTGGCACCTGTAACCCTGTCCAGAAACATTTTGGCACCTGTAACCCTGTGCAGAAACATTTTGGCACCTTTAACCCTGTGCATATGAAACATTTTGGCACCAGTCACCAGACCTCTCCCAGCGTCCCTCCCCCCTTGTGATTTCAGCTCTTTTTGTTTTGCCACAGAGGCAACCCGTCCCCAGCGCCCATAGCTTTATTTTCTCTGGTCAGCGGGGGCTTCTTACCCGTCTCTGCCGAGGAGCCTGAGGGCGGCCAGTTTGCCCGGCGCCGCTCGTGGTCTCCTCCGGCCAGAGACGCCCCGTCAGCCGCTGCCCCTGAAGAAGAAGAAGAAGAGGAACCGCTTGGCCGAGCAGGACCGCCGGGCGCTGCGGGGACTTTGGGCGTCGCTCTCGCTGGGAACGGGGCGCGCCAAGGGCGCTTCAGAGGAGTCCCGCCGCCGCCGCCGCCGCCGCCTTCCCTCCGCAGGGTCCTCGGCCGCGCCGCACCGGGAACAGGGAACGGGCACTTCTGGGGGCTTCTTCTCCTTGGGGCTTCGTCTTCATAGGGTTTCTTCGTCTTCTTGGGGCTTCTTCGCCTTCCTCCTCAGGGGTCTTCGTCTTGGGGCTTCTTCGTCTTCTTGGGGCTTCTTCGCCTTCCTCCTCAGGGGTCTTCGTCTTGGGGCTTCTTCGTCTTCTTGGGGCTTCTTCGCCTTCCTCCTCAGGGGTCTTCGTCTTGGGGCGTCTTCGTCTTCGTTTTTCTTTTCCCCTCAGGGCAGGTCCAGCTGGCTGTCAGGATCCCGCCTCAGGCCGGACTTTTATTACTTTCGGTCGAGCCCCGGCAGCCAACCAGAAAGTGGGGCGCCTCAGGCCCCGAAGCTGATTGGATCCCCGCCAAGGGTCCCTGGGACAGGGCAGGCTCTCTGCCCAGAGACAGAACCTGAGGGGAACCAATCAACGGGGGGCCTGGGGGAGCCGAGGCTGTCCCGCGCGCACCTGGGGGGAGCGCGCGCGGCCGGCGCAGGTGAGTGTAATGATGGGCAGAGGGGTCATTCAGAGTTCACTGGCGGGGTCACTCCCGGTCGCGGCGCCGGCGGCGGCGCTTCCCTGCTTGCGGCGCCGGCCGGCCTCGTGCTGTCAGCCGCCTCGGGGGCGTGGGGGGGGGGGAGAGAGACACGGACACGGCCCCCGCCCGGCGGAAGCGGCCCCCCTCCGCCCCGGTGGATTCGCCGCCCTCCGCCGCCGCTCCGCCCAGCCAGGACCGAGGGCACCTTCCCCGCCGCCTCCGTTGCCAGCTCCGGCTGTGCAATTCCTGGAGATTGGCGGGAGGGGGGGCGTGGCGTGTGCCCCCCCCCCAAAGAGCCCGCGTCGCCTGTTCGGCCTGCCAGTGCGGCCCTCGGGGCAGCCTCTGCAGCTGTCGCCCGGAGCTCCCATTGGGAATCCTGCGACGCGGTGAGTGGCCAGAATGAATGTTATTCTATAGTTTCCTGCCACTTATATAACAAAAGACAATAAAGCCCATACAGTCAGTCCAAACTCCCATCACAACTGAAAATATAACTCCCCAGTAATACATACATACATACATACATACATACACACACACGTATGTATGTATGTATGTATGTATGTATGTATGTATGTATGTATAATAATCCCAGAGCATCAAAAAGCAATTATTCTGTATCACTGCCTTATAGTGTGGTTTTTAAAAACATCCCTGTGTGTTACTAACAATGAAATAAACCTTCTATAACCATCAGTAAATCTTATCTAAATGGTATTGTTTCTTAACAAAATGCCCAATCTCATACAGAAAGCAAAAACACATGTTTTGGGGGAAATATCACATTCCTTTACAAAAAACAAGCATAGTCAATTAGGTTATGACGTCCACTGGGGAACAGGGTATCCAGCTGCTGGATCGGCTGTGCCTCCCTTGTAACCATCTCCTTGCCCTGCCCATCCTGGCATGACATGCCAGTCACTGGGGACTGAGCCTGGGCCTTCTGCATTTCCACGGCTGGGTCACCCCATGCAAGGCCCATCTTGGCCTGCCTCTTGTTTACAATCTAGGGGGGATCTGGAGGTGCTTGGGTACTTATTACAACTTATTACAAGTGCCTCATGTCAGTTCCCAGGCTCCAAATAAGCAAATCTTGGGGTCAGGAGAGGGTTTTACTTGCAACACGACCCTGCAAGGAAGGCCCCTGTGAGACCCACAATAGAACGTTTCAAAAGGTGGCCGTGCCATGTGCAGTAGCCATTTTGGGGGCCACAGGGTCTGAGCTCTGCTTTGTCTTTTGGAAGCTCATGCTGAGACCCCAGGTCTCTAAGGTGGTCCTGGGTTTGAATCCAGCTGTTCTGTGCTAGACATGCAAGAAGGAAGCTTGGCCCAGGCTTCACAGCCGGTCGGTGGCCTGCTCTTTCTATCTGCTGCCTCTCTCTGCCACCTGGTGCTTGAGATACCCCCCCCCTTCCTGGGCGAACTTGTCATCCTTTAGTGAGGCTTCCGGCAGAGGCCCAGCCTCTTTCCCCCAGTGACTGCCCCCCTGAACCCCTCTGCCATCCCATTGGCCGCTGGATCACTTTGTCACCTTGGCAGGTGCCCTATAAAAGGGGTGCAATGGGATCCCTGCCCCTGCTTTCCTGGAGGGCCCTCTGTGAAGATGAGGTCTCTGCAGCTCTGCATTCTCCTCC
Organism: Paroedura picta; assembly: GCF_049243985.1. Taxonomy (NCBI): domain Eukaryota; kingdom Metazoa; phylum Chordata; class Lepidosauria; order Squamata; family Gekkonidae; genus Paroedura; species Paroedura picta. The sequence goes on from NC_135384.1 coordinate 1,250,756, forward strand.
TGGCTGCCTCTCGGATGCTGGGGGGGTCTCACCTGGCCAGCGCTGGAGAACTCCAAGACCCCAGAAGCAAGGTGAGTCAGAAGTGGAGGTGGAGCCTTTGCAGACCGAGAGGTCTGGGTGCGCTGACTGGGCATATCCCAAAATGTGTGTGTGTGAGGGTGTGGGTCGCAGGTGTATAAGCTTTTGTGGGCATGTCTCCGAAGCAGCGCATCTGCACATGGAAAACGTACACCTTGAATAAAACCAGGTCGGTCTTAAAGGTGCTACTGGAGTCAAACTTTGCTTCATTCCCAGCAGATGGAAAGATTCCTTCCACCTCCCCGGGCGAGGTAATAGCCATGCCGAGAGTCACAGTGCTCTCAAATCCTAGTCTCTGTTTTGTGGTCTGACTAAGGGATTGGGGGAGGGGGGGGTCATTGCAGGTTTGCCAGCTTCAGAGACTGGACTTGCCGCCTGGGGAAGGCATGGCTTTGGGAGGAGATGGGTCTCCGCAGGGGATAATGCCGCTAAATGCTCCCTCCAGAGCTGCAAATAATCTTGTGATTCTGGGAGATCTTCAGCTGCAACCTGGAGGTTGGCAAGCCTAGTCATTCAGCTGCATGGCTTCCAGCCTTCCTCCTGTTGCTGCTTGGAGCTTTCCCCCCAAAGGGGGGTCCTGCCGGCCTGCCTGAACTTGCCTAAACCTTTTCTTTCTCGTCTCCCCTCTTTGCCTCCCTCCCACCCACCCACCCACCCACCCACCCACCCACCCAGGCATGGTCTGCTGAGCCGTTCCTGCAGGAGCTGCTTGCCCTGGGCCGCCCCCACCGAGACGCCCTGCATCCTTCCTTCCGGTCCACCGTGCCGGGGCAACCTCCCCCCCCTCCTCGCGCCCGAAAAGTCGGCTGCAAGAGCTTCTACTGGAAAACTCTGACCTCTTGCTAGCGCGCCTCTCTGCTTTGGGGCTGCAGCGCATGAAGCTAGATTGCCTGGTGTGGACGTAGGCCGGAGAGATGCACCCGCGCATGCCCCAATTCCCAGCAGCGAAAGCAGACCTCTGAGCAAGAACCAAGCATGTCGGGAGAACTTCCAAGCCCCCAAAGCCCCCGGCCTTCCGATGTTGTTGGTTCTTCCTGGAAGTGCTAGGGTTGCCAGCCTCCAGGTGGGACCTGGGGACCCCGGAATTCGACCTCATCTCCAGACTACAGGAGAAAATGGCTGCTTTAGAGGCTGGACACTGCACTCCACCAGGGTCCTTGTCCCCCCCAGGCTCCCCCCCCAATTCCCCAGGAGTATCCCAACCTGGATCTGTCAACCCAGGCCCTGTCCCCTGCAGGTGGCCAGCAGAGCAACCGTCTCCAGAAAGCTCCCACCCCTTAAGAGCATTCCCAGAGATACCTTCCAGGGGTCCGGAAGGGAGGCCGGTCGCCAAATGGGTCCCTCTTCCCTGTTCTTGAGCCTCTCCTCTTGCTCCCCCCCCCCATCTAAGGAGGCAGGCCTCTCTGCTTGGAGCTGCCTGGAGGGGGGCTCCCTCCCTCTCCTCTTAGCTGTGGGTCTTTGGGGGCCTCTCTCCTCTCTGCTCCTGTCTGTGAAACAACTCTTGATTTTGGGACTTCCGTGTCCTCCTGGCTGGCTGTGGCAATAAAATCCATCTGCATTTCTATTTCTGTGTCATGTGATTTTAGGGGGAGAGGTGGTCTCTCTGCGGTGGGGGGGGGGTTCTTCCTGCCTGGCATCTGCCTCGTTCTTCAGTCTCTCTTGTCATCACCCAAATGTTGCGTGTGTGTCGGGGGGGGGGGTGTCCCTCTCACAGGGAGACCATCACGCATGTTCTGACCTTTCCCTTGATGGAAATTAAACATGATGAGTTTTGCTTTAATTACCCCCCTGTGAGTAGAAACGCAGGCTGAGGGCTCCGGTCCCTGTAGGGTCAGCGGCTCCAGCCTGAATTCGCTCTCGCTTCCCCTTAGATATGGGGCCCAAGATGGCTGGTACCACTCTCTGGTCCCCAGGTCTCCTCCGGGGCAGCTCTCGAAATAATCTGACCAGAAGAATCTAGGGAGGGGGGCGGCTCTTTAGATGGATTTGGCAGGCCAGAATAGGGGAGGGTGGGAGGCTAGCAGAGATGGGGGGCTGCCACTAGATGGTGCTCCTGGCAGGGTGGGCTTGCCCCCCAACGCTGGCCCCCTGCAGAAAGCACACTGCAGCTGGTCCTCAAGGGGCCCGACTCTCCCATTTGTCCCTCGGTCACAAGCTCCGATGATGGTTCCCGAGGGGATCCAGGCCCATCCAGAAGGGGGGGACGGAGCAATGCCATGCGCCACAATGTCCGGATGGAGCCTCCACTGCCAGAGGCAGCTACCTGATGCTGAGGAGGGACACGGGGGCAGGGTGGGTTGCACCCTCGGTGACTGGCCGGCCCGTGCTGAGGCCAGAGGCTGGGCTTGGTGGACTTTGCCATGATCTTTGCACGATCTCCAGCGGAAGGCCCAGGAATGCACCAGACGGGGGGGGGGGGGGCAGATGCAGCTGCCAGAGCGACGTGTTGGTGCCGCCTCTGCATTCCGGGGGCAAGTCAGAACTCCTCCGCCCCCACCCCCACCCCAGGGCAAACTTCCTTTTCCATGCAGGTCTAATCCTCTCCCCGATGCCGAGGGAGGGCTGTTTGGAATTGCCACCTTGCAAATGTATCGGTGGAACTCAGCTGCCTGATGTGGGCCTCCACTGAGCCTCCAAGTAGGCAGGCAGTCTACCCCTGAAAACCAGTAGTTGTGTGTGTGTGGGGGGGGGAGGGAGCAGATGTCGCCTTCTTCCTTCTCGGTTCCCACCCCAGAAACATCTGGTTGGAAACAGGATCTATTGCCCCCCCCCATTACTTAGAGGGGCCGCCCAATACGCCCCCCATCACAAGGGGAGGGGCGCCCCAAGTCGCGTCCAAGCCAGCAAGCAATTGGGAGGAAGTCTGGGGAGGGGCCCTGCCTGGGGCTGACTCAGCGGGGGGGGGGGGGCTTTGTCAACAGGTGGAAGTTCCACAGGTGCAGCTGCCCTTCCTTCCCCGGGAGCGGCGTGGCCGGGCGCAGTGGGCGTGCACCTGGAGGCGCCGTCCCCGCATGGAGCTGCGGGTGCCGCTGGCTGCAGCTTGGTCCCGCTGCTTGCCGCCCACCCACCCACCCACTCTCCGCGACCCCTGCCCGGCTCCCTGCCCGTTCCCAAGATGGCCGCCCAAGCTCCCCCCTCGGCGGGCTTCCTCGCGAGAGCAGGGCCCGGGGAATCCCCGGCGCGTGGGTCCGCTCGGCTGCACGGTGCAAGCGGCATTCGCGGGGCAGGCGGATCGCGCGCGGCAGGAGCGTCCCTGCCCCGAGGAGCGAGCGAGCGAGCGAGGAAGGTGAGCCCCCCGCGCAGAGGCCAGCCGGGCTGCGGGGGGGCATCGGAGCCCCCGGGGGGGGGAGAGCCGGGTGCCGGACTCCGCACTCACACCCCTCTGAGCGGGAACCACCCCGAGCGCGCCTCCTCGGGAGCAGAGGGGAGGATCGCGGCCGATAGGGGACCCCCCCCACCCACCCCCTCTCCCTCCCTCCCTCCGTCCCTCCCTCCTCCACTGCGGGCCCTTGACGCGGGATCGGGACCCTCCCTGCCCCGGGGAGCAGATGCTGCGCGCAGGGGAGGGGGAGCTGTCGGGGTGATTTGGGGGGGATGGAGCAGGGCCGCCCCCGGGCTTGGCGGCCCGGAGTCCGACTCGCGAGGAGTTTGGCCAAGTGTTGCGTGAGTGACAGCCGACCCCCCCCCCCCGTGGATGCCGCGGAGTCAGGACGGGGGGGGGGACCCGAGCCCGCCAAGGCGCCCCCCCCCCCTTCGTGGGAACCCTCCGGGCTTCCCCCCTCCCCCCAGGCTTGGATGGGGACTTGGACCGGACGATCCCATGGAAATTAGGGGGGGTGTTCGGGTTGGGGGTGTCCACTCTTGCGCTGCCGGCCGAGGCTGGGCCCCTGCAGCGATGAACGGGTTAAATTCCTGGGTCGAGAGGGGGGGAGCTCAAGAAGTGGGGGGGGCGCTTTCCGAGCGCGCGGGCTCCCCTGTCCCCCCCGCCCCGTGATGAATGGTTCCGCCCGGGCCGGCCGCTTTCGCTTTTCCGGAGGCTGCAAAGAAACGTCCCAGGAGCGTTTTGGGGGCGGGGCGTCTCTCTGGGGGCGGGGCCTGTTGCACGAGTGACTGCGGGGGGGGGGCTGCGATGCTTTTTGAAGTCGTCTTCTGCAGAGAGGCATCACTGCAACGTGCAATTTTAAGTGGGAAGATGCGTCGAAATGTGCTTCCTGGGCCTTTGTTTGATACGCCCTGGGAAAGTCACGGGGCCTTTGCAGCCTCATCTTCCCGCCCCCCAGGGATGCTTTGGGCTGATGCTGCGTTGAGCAGGGGGTTGGACTAGATGGCCTGTGTGGCCCCTTCCCACTCTATGGTTCTATGTTTCTAATTTGGAGGAGCTAAAAAGAAGCCCCCTGGGCCAGAGCAAAGGGCTGGAGACCTCCTGTCCCCAGGGGTGGGGGGGGGCTTTGGGGGCCACAGGAAGTTCCCCCTGGAGGCGGGGCTCAGAGGCGCCTGGGATTGAACAGTCCCCTTGGGTAATGGAGGCAAAGGCTTCACTTAAAGCCACCTAAGATGCCGACCATCTTGTGGCAGTGAGTCCCACAGGTTCTCTTGACTCTTGGCCCATCCGTGATACCCCAGAGAGAGGCCCTTTTGGATCCGTTTTGGTTTAGAGCCGTTTCAACACGCCAGCCTCCGCACCCGTGCCCAGCAGAAGCCTCAGTTATGCCGCAGACGGAATTCCTCTGTGCCAGCCGGGACACGGTCAAGGCCGCACACCTGCAAGACGCAGGCCCAGACCGCAGCCGTCATAAGTAGGAATGCACAGCTTTCCTCAGGCATGCGAGATAAAAAGCATGCATACCAGAACGGTAGTGGATAACCAGGTAGCAAAGAAGTGTGAATTCCCTAATTCTGCAGGCCGACCTTGTGATAAGAGTCAGAGATCTTTTTGCTAGAATGGCCGCGTGGTGCACATAGGGAAAAGAGCCACACGTAGGTGTGCTAGAAGAGCCCATGCCCATGGGGATTCCTCTGGCCCGGCTATCACTACCTTCCACCCCTGGGTGGAGAGTTCTTTGCTCGGTCCGGCCTTCCCGGGGTTTTAATTGCTGCATTTTGTGTTTGTAAATACGTTTGGTCGTTTGGGATTTAACTGGTGTTAGGGAGTGTTTGTATAAGGGCCGTTGTGCGTTTTCCCAGCTGTGTGGCTGTGGTCTGGCAGTTTTATCCCTGGTGTTTCACCAGTCACTGGCTGGCACCTTGAGGGGTAGGACAAGGCCACTTTGGCACAGAGAGATTCCCGTCTTGCCGTGTCCTCCCTCCAAAGATGCCTGCCCCAGTGACTGACAAAACACCGGGGACTAAAGCCACCCGACCACACCCACACTGCTCCGAAAACCCACAACAGTTGACTCCTGCTGCAAACACCTTTGACAATTCATTGTTAGTGAATCGCTTTGTTTTCGATTGTTTGCCATCCTGGTGGGCCTGATTGGGTACTAGGAAGGTAGGATATGTAAACAAATAATAAAAGTGTGGACTGTGAAGATAAATTCCTCTTTGTCCCGAATCAGTTGCCCGTCAGTTTTAGAGATCTGCTGTTCTGGGGAAGGAAGATAACATCTGTTTTGTCCACAACATCCGAACGTTGTAGGGATCCAAGGCAGAGTTAGGTCTGTGGTGAATGCAGAATCATAGAATCACAGAGTTGGAAGGGACCTCCTGGGTCATCTAGTCCAACCCCCTGCACTAGGCAGGACACTCCCATCCCAATCGCTCATCCACTGTAACCTGCCGCCCCTTTGCCTTCACAGAACGTAGCTCCAGGTGACTCGAGAAAGTAAGTCAAACTACGTAGTGCAGGAATGCTGCCAACATGCTCCGTGGCAAGGAAATCGCTTCCCATAGAAGAACCACTTCCCCCCCCCTTTCCTCCCCAGATTTAGCTGTTGTCTCAAGCCATAAACAATAAAATCAAAACAGAAGTGAAACCCCTTCTGTGGACAGTACAGTACAACACCCCCCCCCCCATGAGATGTGAGTTTGGCGTCTGGGTGAGAAAGACTGGTAATAAATGAACCTCTGTTGTGAGGAGAGGATGGAGAAAGAAACAACATGGCGGGGGCTGCATTGAGCCTCCGTAGAATTCAATAAAGCAATAACTTCAAAGACTCTTGTTTTTGTGCTTGATGTGGCTCAATCTGGGTCCCCGATTGCTGCTTTGCGGTGACCGAGCAGGGCTTCTGACGGTCCCAGGAATTCTGCCCCTGAACGTGGAGGTTCCATTGAGAGGCCAATGGCCCTGTGTGTTCGGATTATTAACTAATCGGAACTGAAAAGGTTTTGTTGATGGGTGTCATCATGACAGTTGAAAAATTGGTTCCTTAATAGTTGGGCGTGTTAGGAGCTGCCTGTTGATTGGAGCCTGGAAGTTTGGAAAAACTGGGGGAGGGGGGTGAGGAGGGAATGACCCAACGGCCAGGGGGGCATTTCCCCATTCCAGGTGCCTACCTGTTCAGGTATGGAGCCAAGAGGTGAGGATCTGTGAGGGCCTGGCAGACACCCTCCCCCCCATCAGCTGCATTCCAGCACCCTAGGCATCTGTCTCCCGGCCCCTCACCTGGGGGGAAATGCCCCAGTCTCCTTTCTATGGGCAGCCAGGATAGGGGGACTCCATTGTTTGCTGCTGAATGCAGTGGGGATTGATCAGGCATACCCTCCTCCACAAGCTGGAACCTGCAGAAGAGGGGTGATGTTTCCTGTGGGGGGGGAGACGGCCAGGGGGGTCCTTTGGGTGGGAGAGCAGTCTCGGAGAAGGTCATGCTACTTGGGTGGAGGGGACCATGGACATCTGGAGGGCCGCAGTTTGACTACCCCTGCCTTAAAGACTAGCAAATGGATGGAGGAGCAGGGCTTTTGGTTGGGGGGGGGGTGGGTTTCAGACTCCCTGAGAAACCTGTCAGGACAAAAGATGTGACAAGACTCCATGAAAATGTACAGAAGATGGAAACCGTGATTACAGCAACGCTACAAGGAAAGGCCTTTGCCGTGAAAGGGGGGGGTGCTTGGGAAGAATCAGTGCCCTTGAAACATGTTTGAATCATGTGCTTTTCTGACCCCCCCCCCTTCTCTTAGGCTGCTTGATGGGCGAGATGGAGCAGTCATCGGATTCTGATCTGGAACCCCCACTGAATAGTGAGACGTTCACTGAATTTTGGAAAACGTTAGGGTTCCGTGATAACATGGTGAGTGCAGGCAGAAACCGGGTGGCCAGAGTGGAGGGGGGGGGGAGATTGTCATGGAGAGTCCCTTGGGCATCAGAGAAGCCTAGGAACTCCTGGCGACATGACACACTTGCGCCTTCAGTCCAGCCTACCTCACAGGGTGGTTGTGAGGATAAAATGGAGACGAGATTAAATTAGCCATCTTTAGGGTGAAAAGTGGGCTAGTAAAGGAACGAAATAATTAAGAACGGCCAGGGAGACGCTAGCTGTTGCCCTGGCTCTCGTGCCAGCAGGACGGTGCAGAGTCGGCTTATGCTCCCCCCTCGTGCATCACGTTATAGGATCCCAGCCAGTGCCTGGGTCTAGGCAGCCCCTCCGCTTTCGGGAGGACAGGTGTGTCATGCCCTTTCCCCCCCTCCCATTCAGGAGGACCTAAACATGGCGATGACGATGGACTTGGGTTCGCAGCCCCCAGGGGACCTGGATGACCTGCCCGACACGATACTAGAGGGGCTGGGGGACGGCCTGAACACGGCGACCTGCACCACCTCCTCCACCGTCCCCTCCACCGAAGACTATGCTGGGGACCACTGCTTTGAGGTGTCCTTCGAGCCGTCCGGAACGGCCAAGTCCGTCACTTGCACCGTAAGGAGTGTGTGTGTGTGTGTGTGGGGGGGGGGTTGTTTCCTGCCCTTTTGTCTTAGGAAGGGGAAAGCTCTATCTGGGGGGCTCTCACACATTCACCCTGCATGTTGGTCTGGAGCAGCAGACCATAACTGTCTCGCCCCTGGAGCTGTAGGCGTGTTCCCCATGGGGCAGGGCTCTCGTTCAGCATTCGGAGAGACCCACAGAGGTGCTCCAGGAGCCATTCCTGGTATTCCCCCCCCCCCAAAAAAAGGACTAGGGGTGCTTCTAAATTCTGCAACCCCGACTGGAAACACCTGCTTTGTTTTTTGTCTCTCTTGTGCCAGATTGAGTCTGCGGTCCGTTCTTTTGGTACCGTTTTTTCCCTTCCCTTGAGCTCGTTCACCCGCAGATCCAAACATTATCTGAAATTTTTGCGTCCGTTCCATAAAGGGAACCAATCGGGAACAGAATGAGCAGAACAAAACAGCCCACCCCACAGCTTGTGAACCTGAAAACTGTTCGGTACTTTTCCTCTCCGCATGTTATGCCAGTAGAAAAGCAGCCACAGACATGCAGGGGGGAGCGCTGTCTAACCCTTGTTCTCCCAGGAGCTTTTGTGTGCACTTTGTGCCCCCCTCCCCCGGGGTCCTCTGCTTGCCAGGAAACCGGCCCCCGTACCTCTCTGCCGGTTGGGTCCATGGCGTTGAGGGCCTCCACGGCTCCACTTTCTTTGAGCCTCGGAGCGTGGCGTAGTTCCACCCGCACCCTTTTGCATTGTGCATGTCTTCAGGACCAGTGTGCAAGATAAGCATCAAGCAGGATACTGCCCCTCGAAGAGGAATGGGGGGGGGCTTCTGTCCCTTGAAACCGAATCCCCCTCCCCCTCCTTGGCCACCCCCCTTCCCGGGCAAGTCCAAACATGCTCTGCTCTTCCCCATTCTTCCTGCCCCGATGCGCCAATGCTGCTCTCTGCGTTAGAGGAGCTTGAGCATGGAGAGGGTCTGAGATGTGCAGTTGGCGATTCTCCCCCCCCCATTGAATCCCCCGGGGCTGGAAAGAGAGGTTAGTGCTGTGGAGGGGGGGGGGGCTTTGGGTCCTCACACTGCATGGACTGGGGGGGGGCTGGTGGTGTGGGGCTCGGAGGTTTCACGCTCTGTCCATTTGGGGAGCGGAGGGCATGAAGTTTAGGGCCTTGAGGCGGATGGGATACCTGTTGGGGTGTTTCCAATTACATCAATATGGTCGGGGGATCCTAGATATTCGGGGGGGGGTTCTCCACAAGGTCTGCCAGGCGTCCCACCAGCTTCTTCCTCCCCCCTCCCCCTCTGATTCCCGCAGTACTCAGAGGATCTCAACAAGCTCTTCTGCCAGCTGGGCAAGACCTGCCCCGTCCTGGTCAAGGTGTCCTCCTGGCCTCCCCCGGGCGCCGTCATCCGGGCCACGGCCGTCTACAAGAAGTCGGAGCACGTGGCCGAGGTGGTGAAGCGCTGCCCCCACCACGAACGCTCCCCGGAGTTCCAGAGCGGTGAGTGGAATCTCCTCCCGTGGCCCAGAGATCTAGGTCTGGGGAGGGGTGGGGGGGCAAAGATCCGTCCCATATTCTGAGCCCCCAGTCTGGTCCCAGATTTCTGGTGGTGGGTCTTTGCTGGTGGACCTCTGCACGTGTTTAGGGGCACTGTGGCTGAGGGCTTGAGCTGAGCTTTGGTGTCTGTTCGCGCCACACTCCCTGCCCGAGCCCCCAGGGCCGTTTGCACATTTCTCCACGCCCCTGAGGGGGGGGGTCCATAATAGAGTGTGCCTCGAGCAGGAGGTGGCAGCAGACCTGGATCCTCCCCCCCCCCCGTGTATCCCAAAGCGCCAGCAGGATCTTTATAGGTAACTCGAAAGACCGAGCCAAGCTGCATGCAGAAGGGAGGGGGGAAAGAAGAAATCTTCTGATCTCGAGTGTCCATGGATCTGGTTATGGTTTCTTGCTAGATGCAGAATGAGCTCTCTGTGCGTGCTCAGAGGATACATTCTCTCAGTGACTTCTGAGTCTTGACTGAGGATAAAGTTGTCAGATCTGATGGAATGAAGCCCTGCAAATAGCCAAATGCCCCCTCTCCTCTCCCCCCCCCCCCCGGATGTGTCTTCTGGCAGACGGGGTCCCTGCTGAGCACCTGATCCGCGTCGAAGGGAACCAAAGCGCCATGTACCATTCTGACGAGCACACCAGGCGCCACAGCGTGGTCGTTCCTTATGAGTTGCCGCAGGTAGGAAGTTGGTATTTTCCCTTTTGCCACGGTTGCTGCAAGGAACTGCCTTGCGGATCCCGGCTGACGGCCTTGTCCAGGTGTGGGGAAACTGTCTCCCACCCTGCTCCCCCCACCCCGTGGGTTGCTATCCCCCGAAGTCTCCGGTGGAGGATGAAAACGAGGCTCCGTCTGTCATGGGACGGAGAATTTGGACGCCTTTCCGGGTCCCTCATGGCTTATCCTCCAGGGCAGGGGTCCCCAAATATTTTGAACCTGCAGGGACCACTGAAATTCTGAGGCCACACAATGGCTGCCTCAGGAGGTGGAGAATAGAGACTCCTTGTTCAGATGCAGTCTACCTCGGTTCCATTTCCCGGGAGGCTTTAGAACCTCCCTTTGGGGGCCACCTGCCTGCCGCCGGTAGGCTAGAGGAACCACTGCCCTGATCTAGCAGGGCTTTTTTGGGGGAGGGGGGGGGACGGACCCTTTTTGCCATGGCTTCCATTTTCCGAGGCATCCGTGCCCAGGTCTGCCTAACTCCTCTGCTGCCCCCCAGGTTGGGTCGGAGTGCAGCACAATCCTCTACAACTTCATGTGTCACAGTTCCTGCCTGGGGGGCATGAACCGCCGCCCCATCCTCGCCATCGTGACTCTGGAATCGCAGCAGTGAGTCTCCATCTCCTTTCTTGACTGGGGAGAAAACGGGTGGGGGGGGCGTCCCTGGAGATCTTCTTGGCAAGGGTCTCGGGGGGGGGGGGGCGAATTGCAGCCGCCTTTTAAGGGGGGGGACTTGCGGTTTGCTTCCATTTCTGCTTTTAGCTGCTATCGTGAGCAGCCTGGATCCCGAGGGAAAGGCGGGATAGAAGTGTGTGAACAAGGGCAGCCCCCTGGAAGAGGCTGCTTGCCCAGGGGCTCCACAAGGGGGTCCTTGTCCACCCAGAGAGGGGTGTGGAGGAGACCCCTGCAGCTGGACGCGGCTTCGTCCCTCGTATGGTCACGAGTCGTCCGGTCACTCCTGGCTGGGCTAGGCATTTGGGGCAGGGGCGGGTTCGTTTGTTCTACCGCGTGTTAAGGGCTGCCCCTGTTTCTGCACCCCCTCCCTCCCTCCCTCTCGCCCGCCCCCCCCCCCCAGAGGGCTCTTGCTTGGCCGCCGCTGCTTCGAAGTCCGGGTTTGCGCCTGCCCCGGCCGGGACCGCAAGATAGAGGAGAAAAACGCTCAGAAGGCTGCCTGTGCGGAACGCCCCCCAAAGGGTAATAGTTCGGGGGGGGCATTGGGACGTGGGGCCCCAGACTGTGCCGTGCTCGGCAGGGAGGCTCGGGGAGGTCGGATGGGGGGCAGCAGGGAGAGAGGTGTGGGGCTGGCCTCAGGAGAGAAGGCATAGCCTCAAGCAGGGGTTGGCCACCAGGACCCTTTCTGGCCTGGCCTGGGGGGATCAGCCCTCCCAAAATGGCGGCTGCAGGAGGCGGAGCCAACCGTGCAAACAGGATGAGGCTCTTGGGGCTGGCTGGGAAGAGGCGCCCCACGCACAGGGCCGTTGCTGACGGCCCCCCTGGTTTTCCAGCTTCCAAGGCTGAGGGGGGTATCTTCTGTGGGGCTTGGGGGGAGGGAGACCCAGTGGGCTGGGGCCAGCAAGGCGCTGTTCTGGGTCGTCTCTCCAGCAGGGGCTCCGGCAGAGAACGAGCCCAAGAAGCAACATGCCGCAGGGAACTCCGGCAACGTGGAAGAGACCTCCAGCAGCGTGGAAGAGATCTACGTCCTCAAGGTGGGGCTCATCTGCCTCTCTCTCTCTCTTGAGGGCCGGCAGCTGCCTGTTTGGCTGGCAAGGAAAGATTTCTCTCGCGCCCAGGAGAGCAAGGGCTGCTGGCAGGAAGGGTGAGGCCAGGCCTACCCCCTCCCCCCCCCCCCAATTTAGCCCGTATGCTTTCTCCCGTCTTCCGTCCTAGATCAAGGGGCGTGAGCGATACCTCATGTTCAAAAAACTGAACGAAGCCCTGGAGTTCCAAGAGGCACAGGACGGCCTCAGACAAGGGAAAGGGTGAGTGCAGAACCCCATTTTTGGTCGTCCCCCCCCTCACACCGAGAAGCCTGTGTGGTTTGTGGGAGAGGGTTGTACCTGAGCAGGTTTGCTCCTCCCCCCCCCCCCCCCACACACCTGGAGAAGGCCTTTGCTTTGGCAGGATGCAGCTGGGCTCGCTACCTCGAGTCTTGCGTCTGCTTCTGTAACGGCCGTTTCTTGCTCTCTCCTTTTTCTGTCCAGCCCGCAGAAGCCCCGCAGGCGAAGTGGCGTGTCCTCTCCGTACAGTGGGAAGAGGCTGCTGCTGAAGGAGGAGCCGGGAGGGTCTGGCTAGGGCCGCTCCCCCAGCGGACCGGGGCTCCTCCGTCCCCCCACCCCGGTCGATGCCGTCTCTTCCTGGAGCAGGGGGCTCCCAACTCTCTTCCGAAAAAGGGCATTACCAGCTTAGCAGTAAAACTAGCCTCGGCTGCTCCCACTGGGAACGGCGGGGGTCTCAGCCCGTCCCTGCTGCCGGGGGCCAGTATTGCAATTTCTCAGGCAGTCCCAGTCCTGCCAACTGACAGAGCGGTGCCTTTTGGTCCTACCCCACTGGAAGGGTGTCTCTGGCTCCCCTGCCCCAGGCACAAAGGCAGAGTTTAGCCGGAAGCCCCTCCCACAGGCCTTGACCTTGGTCCAGTCACTCGTGCCTCTTGCGTTACCCCTCCCTGTACCCATAAGAGGACACTCTGCTTCACTACATCCAACAAAATGTGCATTAAAGGAAGACCACTGCCAAATCAGAAGTACTGTCACCACCACCACCGCCCCCCCCCCCCGAGCGCTTCTGCTTGCACCAGATCATGTGCAACGAATTTATGGACGGGAGTTAGGGAGAGAGCCCCGTGCGTTACTCAGGACCTTGGGTTACTATGGCCATTGGCGTTACTGCCCGTGTACGGCTGGGTCCTAGCCAGGGACTTGTATTTTAGGTGCTGCTTGTGCGCTTTTTTTCTACTCTGCTTCCTTTGGTGGGGTCCCAATCCAGGGGGAGGGGGAGTCTGGCCCTCGCTGGCGGCTGTTAGACATGTTTTGTGCTCCACCCTGGCTGTAACGGTCAGCGTTGTCACAGCGTTGTCAGGTTCCCGCTGCCTCTTTGAGGGCAACCACTCCCAGTCTCCCTGGAGGGAGGTTTAGTGAGTGTTTGGAGAATGGGGTGGGGTGGGGGTCTAGGCTGGTCCCTGAGGCCCTCCCCTGACCTTTTGGAACACCTCTCCCAAGTTCACCCCCCCCTTCACAACATCCAGGAGTGGGGATTTCCTGTGCGCCCCCATTTCTTTTAATGCATTTATATCACTTTTGTATACAACCCTTCCGTTCCTGCCTTCTGTTTTTTTGTATGCCGCTTTTTCTTGTAGTATCCCCCACCTGGAAAACTCCCTTGTTACATTAAATAAAACTGAATTCCCCCCCAAAAAAAACCTTTCTAAAAAATTTCTGGGGGGCTTTGCAGAGACAGACTAGCAGGCAAAACCATCCAGCCCAGGGCAGTGTCCCGTTTAGGGGGAAGGTTCGTGGCCTTAACTGGAAGCTGCACATCATGCGTTTTAAGGAGCAGGGTGCGATATTGCTGGAGCACCAGCAGGGGGCAGCATTGCATCGGGGGAGTCCTGCAGGCTCCATTTTAGCTGCATCCATCCAAGAGGGAACAAGCAGGACTCCATGAATGGGAAATGCAAAATTGGGGGCAGTGGGAGGGGGGGGGTGAATGGGAGAGGAGCCTGCCAGGGTTGCTTGCCAAAGCCCTGGTTTCCCCTTTCTCCTCTTGCTGCTCCTGCCAAAGGGGGGGGGGGCAGGTAATGGAAGGGCTGCCCCCACGCCAAGACCAAGGGAATGTCAGTTCTGACGGCTCCGTTGAAACATCCCCCAGGTGGATGGGTGAGCGTCAGGCCCTTCTCCTCTTGCCCCCCCCCCCAACCTGCCCCCCGTAGCACTTGGTGACCAGCACAGAACTAGATGGCCAGAGAATTCACGACTGGCCAGGAGGGGAGGCCAATTTTAAGCCCCTGTGCCCTAAAGAGGATCTTGAAGAGGAGGAGAGTTTCTTTCTGCAAATGAATAAAGGGTCCAGGACCAATTTCCGCTGAGCTCCCCCTGCTTGCTGGGCCTGGTCATTTCTTAACCTGTTGAAACCCTTTGAAAGCTGTGAAGCAAGCCTCCGTGATTGCCCCCCCCCCTTCCAGGCTCAGCTCAGGCATCTCTAAATTTTCCAGCCCCCTGCAGCCCAGCCCCAACCATGAAAGTCCCAGGAGGGGATTGCCCCACCCACCTTCCAAAAAACACCCACCCACCCACCCACATGTCCTGCCACCTTCCCAATGGAAGGGGGTATTTATAGGCCTATGGGAGGCCCTGGCTGCACAATTCAAACAGGGAGGAGACAGTCAACTCCCCCCCCACACACACACAGGCAGATAATCCCACCCTCCCCTCTGGAAAATCCCATAAGCTGGGGCCTCTTCTGCTTCTGTTCTTCCTCTGTCCTTGGGAGGGGATTAGTGAGCCACATGGGGGGGATTAACTCCTTCAGAGCCAGAAGTGACATTTGGGGAGGGGGGGCAGAAGGCCTGTGAAGGGGCTGTTGCATGTGGACCCAGAGCCAAGAGTGTTGGGGGGAGGCTATATAGGACCCAGCAAGCCCCCTTCCAAGCAGGGATGCCAGTCTCCAAGTGGTGTCTGGGGATCTCCCCCTCCAGGCTGCAGAGATCAGCTCCCCTGGAGGAAAGGGCTGCTGCAGAGGGGGCGTGCCCCTGTGGAGCTCCTGCTGCCCATAGCTGGAGGGTGCGGGCTCTCCAGCAGGGTCCAGGTATGTCCTGCAGGGATTCTTCTGACATCCTCAGGGCAAGAGTGGCCATCCACCCCCCCATGCTATTGCAGAGCAAAGGCCTGCAGTGCCCCCCGCCCCCAGCGAAGTGACCCCAATGCTAGGGCGGCCATCTGGGGCCTGGGGATCTCCCACGGTCACAAATGATCTCCAGGTGATCCAGATCTGCTCACTGGAAGAAATTGTTGCTTTGGAAGGGGCATGATATCCAGGGATGCCAACCTCCAGGTGTTACCATGGAATTACAAGGGAAGCGCAGAGGAAAACGATCCGGAAAAGGTGCCAGACCCTGCTGAAGTCCCCCCCCCCCACCCACGCCCCACCATCTTTAGGCTCCATCCTTAAAATGCCCAGGAATTTCCCTACCTCGAGTTGGCATCCCCACCCTCTGCCCTTCAACAGACACAGCAAACCCTGCTAGGGCAGGGAGGGAAAGACTGCCGCTCTCCTTTTGCCCCTAAGTTCGGGAACGTAAGCGGGAGACAAACCCGCCTCTTCCCACCCGCCCGGCCCAGCCCGGAGAGATGCCTCTTGGCCAGTTGAGCTGGGCTGGGAACATTCTGTGCTTCCAGGCTCCATTCACAAAAGCGTCTGGGCCAGGGGCCAAGACCGACAATGAGTGTGTGTGTGTGTGTGTGTGTGTGTGTGTGTGTTTGTGTGTGTGTGTGTGCAAGAGAGGGAGAAACTGCAAGAACTCCCCCTCTCCCTCTTGCTAATTGTGTCTTCTATGTGTATTCGGTGCAGCGACTATACCCCTGTGTATAATTCATGCAACCTGCTGACGTCTGTAGGCTTGCATTAGGTATATTTTTGCAGCATTTGACACAGGATGGAAATCCCCTGGTGGGACCTGGTATCCTTAGACCCCTCCCCAAAGCCTGCCCTTCCTTCCCTAGCTGCATCTCCAAATCTCCAGGGCTTTCCCAGCCCCAGACTGGCCACCCTGACATGGTGCGTAAACATTCATCCTGCACTTCACCCGTGCCTGGTCCCCACATTTCTCCAAGTCCGATCCGATGGCTCCGTCCGTGGGGATCCTGTTGACGTAACTGTGTCATCAGCCGGGAATCCCAGCCAGACTATAAATCATGCCAATAAATAATAAATCGTGTATGTATCAAAATAGCAAAGGATGGCTTATTAAGACTTGGGGAAAGTGCATATTAATTATTAAGAAACGCGTACAAGACCTAGATTGCTCCAGTTCAGTTATTGGAGCTTGGAGCCTGTCCTCTACCCAGTGCGTTGGCATCTTTCCACCCGCAATTATCCCAGATTATATTTGAAATTTGCCAGGCCCTCACTGCAGCAGAGCCCCCAAACTGGCAGGCCTCAGCGCTGCCCCCTCAGCCCTCTTACAGGGAGATATTCTGGCCTGCCTTACGCAGAGAAGGTTACCCTTGCAATTTGGACAGGGCTAGCTCCCCATCTCCATGATATGGGAATGCCCCACCCATGACGCTAATCGTGACTTCTGGATTGGCCCTATTTTAGGAAAGCTACCTTTGATCACAGAGTTAACGCCTATCTGCCTATCTGTTTATGGCTCCAGCCAAGCAGGAGTTCTGTGGAAGCATCTCTGCTGTTTTAACAATAAAATCAGAGTCCAATACCACCTTTACGACCAACAAAGATTTATTCAAGGCATGAGCTTTCGAGTGCAGAAATGCCTTTTGAGTGCCTTGAATAAATCTTTGTTGGGCTTAAAGGTGCCACTGGACTCTGATTTCATTGTGCTACTTCAGACCAACACGGCGACCCATTGGAATCTATCCTTATGCTGTTTTAACCATCTGTTATTTATTCAAATTAACTTTAAAGCTTAATATTACCTGTTTCAGCTTTGTATTTCACAGAATCTTGTACACCACTCTGAGCCGTCTTGCTGGGAGGGCAGTCTAGAAATCCAATCCAAACAAACAAAATAGTCCCTTA
This sequence comes from Paroedura picta, assembly GCF_049243985.1. Lineage (NCBI taxonomy): Eukaryota > Metazoa > Chordata > Lepidosauria > Squamata > Gekkonidae > Paroedura > Paroedura picta. The sequence goes on from NC_135384.1 coordinate 1,267,713, forward strand.
TTTGTGGCTCCTTATTTACCGCTCAAGATGATTCGTTCAAAGGAGCTTGGAGGAAAGAAGTAGTAATACTGGAGTATAAATAATTTTATATGGTGTTTGAAGTCCTAGGTAGGGATGCTCGTGCTCAGGTGGGACTGAGGGGGTCCCCTGGAATTGCAGCCCATCCCCACACTACAGAGATGCTGCTTTGGTGGGTGCAGCATCCCACCCCACGGGGGTCCCTCTCCCCCAGGTGCCCCCCTTCCCCGCTCTTAGTCACGCCCATCTCTGGCCCCGTGGTGGTGCCAGATCAGCCCACATCCAGCCATGCCCTGGGCGGGCTGCGTGGGGGGCACTGACATCTTGCCCATCTGGGGCTGGGTTCCGCCCGTGGCTATCCGGGAAGGAAGCCGCTTCCAGTTGAAATTGGGCAACATCTGAGAATCTCTGCTTTGCATGCAGAAGGCCCCGAGGGGAGCGCAAACCTCGACAGTGAAAAAGGAGCAGGCAGGTGGTGACACGAAAGACCTTTCTCTGCCTGAGGCTCCAGAGAGGAGCTGCTGCCGCCCTGAGCAGGCAATACTGACCTTGATGCCTGAGACACCCCGGAGAGGAGCTGCCCGGCCGAGGAGACAATATTGACCTCGATGGACCAAGGTCTGAGTCAGTAGAAGGGAGCTGAATGGGGAGGGGCCGTGGCTCTGTGGCAGAGTCTCTGCTTTGTGTGCAGAAGGCCCTGAGTTCAATTTCCAGTTAAGAAAGGACGAGGTGGTGGGCGAAGGGAAGGGCCTTTCTCTGCCCAAGACCCTGGACAGTGGCTGCCATACAGAACTGACCTTGGGGGACCAGGAGCCTGACCGCACGGCGTGTCCAGCATTGGTGACCCTGAGCAGGGAGGAGTTTGGTTTGCCCCCCTGGCAAGGGGTTGGGGGGCCAGCGACCGGGGCCTGCCTCCCCACCAGAAAGCCTCTCCTGACTCTGCAGAGTGTGGGGCATCGCAGGCCAGCTCCAACCGGCTTCCCTCCCCAGCTTGGCCAGAGGAGGCTGTCCTGTGGCTGGGAAGCGGAGGTTGGCCAGCAGCCGGGTGGGCAGCAGGACAGAAGGGCAGCCTGGGGGAGGAGAGAGAGAGAGGGAGGGAGAGAGGGGCCGGGGGGGGCACAAGCACTCAATTCCCTCCCGCATCCCTTCCCCACCTGCCTGCCTCGTACCCCTGTTAGAGCCTGTCATTTCCTACTATGATTATGGTTATGGGTGCCCACCCCACCAACAAGCCGCCCTGCCCAGCACATCCTTCCAGGCCGTGGCCAAGGCCGCCTCTGCCCTTCGCCTCCAAATTCAGCCTGGCCCTGCCTGCAGTCGGACCCGACCGGCCTATCTCGCAGGGCTGTTGGGAAGGGTACCGAGGCAACGCGGGCCCAGAGCTCCAAAGGCTCTCAAGTGCTCTGGGGGTGCAAAGTGGCGTTCTATTTAGAGCTCAGGCGCACAGGCATGCTCTTGTGTGTGTCTCATAAGCGGCTTCCGGCAGCTTAAAATGTGCCAAGTGGAGGAGGAGATTCCCCAAGGACAGGAGGAGGGATAAACCGCAGATCCCAGTTCCAGCCCCAACGGGCAACTCGAAGTATTTGGGGAGTAAAAGCAAGGGCACCTCTGGCCGTGCGCAGAGCGCTTTCCCTTCCACTGACGAGGCAGGCAGAGCAACCAGCAGCGGCCTCTCTGGCACAGCCAGACAGGTGGGGAGAGACAGACCGGCCCCCTCCCCGGGGGGTGGGGGGAAATCTCTCGTACATCTCTAAGAAATGAGAAGCAGCTTTGCGGCCCCCTAGTTCTGGGCATGAGCTTCTTCTACCTTTGGGCAGCTTTGGAATTCTAGCACAGGATGTCTGCCATGAAACGGCCGCAGCAGCAGCAGACTCTCCCTCCAAAGCTGCCCTTTTCTGCAGCGTGGACTTCCTTTGGGGGACTCTCCAGGCAGCCCCACTGAGCCCCGATGGGAGGCCTGGGGAACAGACCGGCTGCCAGCGGAGGGCCGAGCCCAGGAGCCCAGTGTGGCCTCAGAGGCTGCGGTGGGTCCAGCGTGCCCAGTGAAACCGGGCCTCTTTTAATCAGGCCCCTAACGTGTGTGTGGGGGGGGGCAGAGAAAGGCAAGGGTCCCTCCCTTTGGCCTCTGCCCAACAGAGCCTCTGGCCTGGCGAAACCCGGGACAGCCAAACAAACTCTCTCTTGGGCGATTTACGAGCTGACAGGCTGCAGAGGCCGCCTTTAAATTAAAGTGGGGGGGGGGGGAGAGACTCTTGGCTTTCCACTGCACTGTTCCAGTGCATTTCCCCATTTTCCAGTGCGCTGCAAGAAGGGGGGGGGGGAGCCGTGCAGAGGAGCTCTCTGCAGAGCTGAGGCCAGGGAGCTGTCTCTGGTCCTGGCTTTGGGGGGGGGCAGGATCTCTGCAGCGCTGGAGGGGCCCCGCCCCCCACTCCCCCCCCCTTCTGTTCCCTCTGCAATGAATGGCTGGCTCCCGGTCGCCCTGGCAACCCTCCTCCTGCAGTGAAGCGCTCCCGGTTACCACGGAGACTGCCCCACTTTCTGGAGCTGTCTCAGGTGCTGCATTGCAGGGTTGCAACCCCCCCCCTTCCAGCTGGCCCCGGAGCAGGACTCCCCCCACCCGCCGGCAGGTTTGGCATCTGCCCTGCCCTTGGCCGGGAGATCGGGCAGCCCCCATGCCCAGCTGCAGCAGGAAATGACATTTTGTTGTTCCACTGCCCACAGGCGGCTTTGGAAGGGGATTAGTCAGAATTAACGGAGGAGAGGTCTGGGATGGGGGGGCTCAAGGCAGTGCCCACTTCAGAGGCAGCCGACCACTGAATCCCCAGAGCCAAGAGGGATCTCGAGGGGAGGCATCTGCCTCCATGCCCTGCTCGCTGAAGGGGAGGCAAACAGGCAGAGCCACCCAAGAACCTCTGTATGCTGGGGTAGTCTACCTCACAACACCAATAGCAAGGGAGGGATTCCGCCTTCCACCCCACCCCTGGCATGACTCGGGGCTGGCCGCTGCTCAAAACAGGAGGCTGGGCTGGGCCTCTTCCAGCAGGGCTTGCCACCTGCCCTCGCTTCAAGGTGAGTCAACAGAGTAGAAATGCTAAGCCCCTCTAATGCTGTCCGGGGGGGGGGGCAGCAGGCCCTCTCCAAGACCCCCCCCCAGCAGAAAACTTTGCAAGGGTTCCTCAAGAATCCCCAAATCAGAAATGCAGCAAAAAGAAATTCAGCTGGAGGCTGGGAAACAGCTTGTGCCAACAGCACTTGGGCAGACTGGCACAATGCAGGACACATCCCATAGCCCCCCCCCCCCAAATCCCTGCAGTGAAAACAGCTTCCAGGAAACCTGCTGAAATTCAGAGCGGAGGATCTGCTTTGGGGAGAGGGGCAAAATCCACAGGGCACCCCCACCCATGACATGGCCTTGAGGATCTGGGTTACCAGGACAGGGCCCACTCAACATCCCCTCAGCAGCTGCTCCACCCCATCTCTGGCAGTTTTTGGAATGGGGGGGGATGAGAAAGGAAGAATCCAATTTTTCAAAGGCTTCCCCCCCCCCGCCCTTTCCCAGCCCACTGAAAAGAAAGCCAGCCTGTAATGAGAGCTGTTTGTCTTCTGGGGCTGGCCAAGTATCAGCTTCACCCATGGGATTTAAGTTCTGGAAGCCTGCCGGCCGCCAGTCCCTTGGTGGATCTCCCAGTTAACTGGGGGATTATTTATGTGCACCCTCCATGACTTCTCCAGGCCAGAAGGGGACCGAGGTTTCCCAAAGAGTGCCCTTGCAATGGCCCAGGGGCAGCACATAATACGTGTTCCTCCTTTCAGACCCTTTGCTCAGAAGACATGTACCCACCTACCTCTCAACAGCCGCATGCATGCAAACACCCCTCTCCCCCATGAATGTGGCTCTGACAATCAACTTTGACTCAAAAGCAAGTCCCGGAAAAAGTGCCACAAGAGTTACCACAAAACTCAGAATCTATGTGATCTGTAGGTTCAGAAAAATTCCAACACAAGGCTAGATTTTTAAATTTTTTATTTCTCATCTTTTACAGTAAATCTGATACAGGCAATTAAATAATTCCGCAAATAAAAACAAAACAAAAAAAACAATAAAAAAGTTAAAAAGCCAAGAATTTAAGTTCTTCCTTCCATTCATGCACAAAATGACTTCTCAAAGATGCAGCCTAAGTTAAAAAGGGCAAAATTTATTAAAAAGAAGAAAAAAAAAACCTGTGTTGTCGAACTTCTGCTTTCTTTTAAGCACACCTGTTTATTGAAATAAATATTAACCAAACCTGTGGGGGGAGGGGGCAGGGAGATCAGACAGAAGGATCTACAGAAGCAAAAACGTCCATCAGGTAATTAAGGTGGCTAAAGAGACTGCTATCGAGATTAATTAACATCCCCTCCCCCATTATGGTGGGGACAGGGGCTTTAATATTCTCAAATATTACCCTTAGTGCAAATTGTCTCTATGAGAACAGACTCAAATAACTGTACAACTGGGGGGGGGGGGAAGAACCCGCAGCCTGCAGATCCTATTTAGAAAGAGGGACGCAGGGGGGTAGAGAATCAAGACCAGAAAGCAGCATACCCAGCTGCTGCAAAAACACCCTTTTGCTAGGACAGCAAAATGGCCACGCTTCATGGACACATCTTTTGTCCAAAATGTCGACTGCAATTTAAAAACAAATGCCAGGCTAGCTTGGGCATTGTCCATGGCTGACATTTTGGGCCTCTATGCCCCAAGGCTCCCATTTTGTGATTTCAAGATTGTATTCCACAGCCGGCTCGTTTGCCATTAACGATGCACAAGTCCCCCGTCATTACAGACCGGACTGGCCTGCAACAAAATGGCCACCATTCTATCAAGACTTGGGGTGGCCACTTTGTCCCTCTCACGGCTTTGCCCAAAGACAGCGGTCATTTTGCTTCTCAGCCCACCCAAGGGTGAAAGCCATGGGCTTTCAGCCCCCACCCTCCGCAGTTATTTTGCACTCTGACAACCACACGTTTTGGGGGAGGACAAAATGGCTCCCAAAAGCCAACAAGCCGAACGGTTCAACTCAGCCCTGTCCTTTGATGAACAGCTGGGAAAGTGAGAGTCCGCACCCTAGAACACACCCTAGTCTCAAACCTGCACCCCGGAAGCTATTTTAATAGGTTTCTAGGGGAGACCTAGAGGGGCACAAAAGACCAGCAAGGGGGGATTGTGCCGGAAGGAGGAAGAAGAAGTCGTGTGCGGAAAGGTGCGCGTGTAGCACAGGAAAACCGAGGACTCAGCAGTACCTTAATTTTTAATATATATAAAAAATAACTATATACATTTATTATTATATTAGGAAATCTCTGGGGAGGGGGGGGTCAAGGGAAGGGTCACAGCCTCTGAGCTCCCCACAGACCTTACGTGGGGGGTGGGAAGGGGGCCAGCGAGTAATGTGGTTAGAACGAGCCGAGTAGCATTCCAGATGGCGGCAGGAGAGGGGCAAGAAGGCCGGGGCGGATGAGGGGTGGCCGGAAGGAAGCCAAGCCTTCAGGTGGGGGGAGCCGGGATTGTCTAGTAGCATAGGTTAGCGACCCTCAGGTGAGCAGCAGCACTGAGACGGCCCCCCAGTCCCAGATGCCCACCAGCACCCCCCTCGCTTCTGCATCAACGCGCCAACCCTTCGAGGTCCCATTCGGGCAGCGGACGGAGCCTGCACGGGAAAGTTAGCTTTCGAGGGCACTGGGGGCGTGGGGAGGGGGCGAGGAGGGGCCCGGAGAAGCTCAATCCCTGTTGACCCGGATCTTGAAGGAGACGCGTCCGGCAAACTTGTCCCGGTCGTCGTTTGTGGCGATGTTGGCGGCGTTCACCCGGCACTCCACGTGGTGGTCGAAGTTGGCCGTGAGGTTGAGGAACTTCACCGCCACCACAGGCTGCGTGTAGTTCACCTGGGCGGGAGGAAAGGTGAGGCGTGAGGGCCCGGGAGATGCTGAAGGACCGGCACGCGATGAACAGCAAAAGCCAGCTGCTGTCTCCGTGCGAAAACCTATGCCACAAAACCCACCACTGCAAGTCCCAGGCAGGAGCGAGGAGGGGGTCTCGCGGCAGCTGCTGTTTAGAGGGGAAAGTGAAGCTACTTCCGGGTGGAACTTGCCCTACTAGGAAAGCTCTTCCGCTCCCCACAGGCCCCTCCCATCGACGGTTGCCAAACTCCAGGTCTTAGCTGGACATCTCCCAGAATTACGACCAATCTCAAGACTCAATAGTTCCCCTGGAGAGAATGGCTGCTTTGGCAGATGGGGCTCTATGGGTCTATACCCCACTGAGGTCCCCCTCCCTGAACTAGGCTCCGCCCCCAAGATCTCCAGAAATTTCCCAACCCAGAGCTGGCAACCTTACCCCCCAGCCCACCACAACATCCCAGTCTAGTCTTGCTTCCGTCCTGCTGAAAAACGGGGGCACCAAGACACCCCAAGACATCAGCAGACATCTAAAGGAAGTCCCGAGGTGGTTGGGGGGATCTCCAGACCCCAGCTGGCACCTGAGGAAGATAGAGGACTCAACACTTACATGGACCCTTTTCCCATAGTAGGGGAAGTACATCAAGTCGATGCTCCCACCGGCAGGAAACATCTCAATCTCTCCCAATTTCTGGGCATCTTCCTCTTTCTGCGGGAAGGAAGGGAAGTGTCACATCAGAGCTTGCCCCCTCCCTTCCGCACCCATCCGTAATAGTACCGCCCCCCCCTTAATTGCCTCCCTTATGGGCCTAGCCAGACCTCAGAAGCCAGGCTGGATCTGTTGGATGGGAGACCCCCAAGGAAGGCCAGCGGAGCTGAGGGCAGGCAGGGAATGGCCAAGAATTTTTCCACTTCTCCTGCCTTGAAACCCTGCAAAAACTCAACAGAACTTCCCACCCCCAGCCCAGCCCATCCCCTCCACCCCACCCATGATTGCTAATCGCCAGCTCAAGCCCTTCCATCCATGTTGGCCACCTGCTTCTCTACGCTCACCTCCCACACCCCTTGGGCTTACAACCACCACAGTGCCCCCAACGCCCCCCCTCGCCCTATAGCCCCCAACCCCCCCCCCCGACGGCACTCTTACTATTTTTTCCAGGAAGCCTTTTTTCTGTTGACGGAAGGGAGGGGAGGAAAGACAGAATGAATAAGCCGATGGAAAGGAAAGAGAGCAGAAACAAGAGGCCCTGTTCCTAGAAGGGCTGGGCATCCCCTGCTGCTGTCCGGCCTCAAAACAGAACTCCCCACAAGGTTTCCTTAGAGAAAGCAGTTTATGTGCCTAAAGGCTGAATAAAGCTTTGTGGACTCTCAGAACCCGCAGCAGCTGCTGAGCAGGGAGTGCTTTTTGCGTGGTTTTCAAGTAGTTTTGGAGGGGCAGGAGTTTGTCTCCCCTTCTCGTTGACTAACCAAAATGCCAAAAAATGCACCGAGATACGTTATGTCCATCTCAAAGTGATGAAGCAAATCATTCACCCGGCCTTTGATCCCCGAGGGAAGGGAGATCACCAACAGAAAGCAGAGGATGCCCCGACATTTTGGAGAATCATCACCCTTTCCTCAGTCTGTTTTACAGAACTGTGAAGCTACCAGACAGGACGGCTGTCAGCTACAGGCCTCCTGAGGTTTCTGTTTTCAGGAGACAAAACACAGGAGCACATTCATTGGACCCAACCCCAGAAGGCAGCATTGTGCCGATAGTATTTCATACTCCGGAGTGAAGGAGGAACCCGGCATCTTGGATCCCACAGGGACAACCTGCTCACAGGGACATGTGAGGGTCTCTCCGGTCCCAGCAGAAATCAGCCAAGTCGCAACCGAGTTTTTGCAGAGCTCGTGAAGGGAGGCGGTTTTTAAAAAGCCGTCAGTGATCACGTTTTGTACGACTGAAAAGTGACCAAGCGGCAGATGTTCCAGCAGGCCCCGAGGGCGGGGGAGGGGGACACACATAAAAGAACAGCGCTACAAAAGGAATAGGGAAGTATTGGCTGTCTATGGGAGATGTCAACTGGTACAGAGTTGCTAGGGACAGAAGAGGCAGAAATGTACAGAATCTGGTTGTGAGAATCGGCACTACAGGGAGCAAGGAGTTCAATCTGGCTACCAGCAGAGCTACCGGGGTGGGCAAAGACTCTGGGATTCTACCACCACCTCCAAAAGGCGGCACGACCCGTGGGCAGGGTCTTCCTGGTAGATGGGTCCAGGCCATCTTGTTGAGGAGATGGGCCCTTACCTTGATCATAGACCTGAATTTCTGAGGGGACCATGGTTGTGAAGAGAGGAGAAGGTAAAATGAATGAAATGAGCAGTTGGTGGAAGAAGAAAAAGAGGTGGGAAGCCAGGAAAAGACACGGTCCCAGGTTTACCTTTGACGAGCAGGTGATGTTCATGGTCTTGTTGGCACCTGCAAAAAAGTTGATGACCTGGAAAGAGAAAAGAGAAAAAGTCAGTATCCAACTCCAGCTGGCAGAGAAAGGTCATTTCCCACCTCGTCCTCCCCAATCCTTTTAGCTGCAGAGGCCAGGGACCTTCTGGCTCCTGGGCAGATGCTCTACCGCCCAGCCCAGAAATGTCCTTACACTAAATTAGAGCTTTGTTTCCATCAAGGTCAGCATGGAACATGGGGACACCTGCACGCCAAGCAGAGGCTCTTCCACGGAGCCCCAGCCCCCCTCCTGCCTTGTGTCCAGAGGGACAGAGGAGGGCAAGGGAACTGGTTGGCAGCCAGGGCATCCCCAAGACAGGGAGGTACCCCCAAGGGCCACAGCAACTCACAGCATGGGGGACAGAACCCACGAATAGGGGCCACTCTCAGCGGAGGATGACCTACCCGGTTCATTTTGACGAGGATACACGGGCGGCCTTCCTGGTAGCCGTAAGTGTTGTCGACGAGGCCTGAGCAGTTGCCCAGCATGGTGCGGTTGAACTGACAAGCCCGCTTGGGGTGGTTCAGGACCCCGTTGTCCGGCTGCACGAAGTAGCGTCCCGGGACGCAGAGCTCGTTGTTGGCAGCCTGCCGGGAATCGTTGTAATCTGCAAGAGGAGACGGGATGGATCAGTGCTGAGAGGCAGCGTTCGGCTTCAAGGTGCCCGGAGTGAGCTGCGCTCGGCGTTCATCCAGAAAAGGCATTTAGAATTTTCCTTCCCTTCCAGCTTCCGCTAGCCTAGAATCCCCCGTAGCCAAAACTGCTCCACAAAAAGCCCCCCAGCCCCTCCCCAATTCCCTGGAGACTTCATTCAAAGGTCTTCCGCCCCGAATAGGGAGGCTTGATTGACTGGCTGAGAGGGCTCTATAGCCTGGGGGTCCCAGAAGCTCCTAAGCACGGGAGGCCATGCATCAACGCAATTTGGATGCAGCAGCCCAGCTGGCCTGAAGCAATAGAAGAAAGCCGAGTCCAGCTGCACTCTGAAGAGCACCAACATCTTATTCTGGGCGTAAGCCTCTGTGTGCATGCCCTCGGACTCCAAATCCGGTTCAGATGCACGTTCAGCACCAACCGAAGGGGACCAAGCCGAAGCAGAAGGCAAACAGGTGATCCAGCCCTCAAGTGCCGGCAACACACCAAGAGGCTGAGAGATTTAAGAAATAACCTCCCCCCCCCTACCGACCTGCACCCAAGGGTGTTCATGTGTGACCTCCTGAGTATGCTGCCACTGCTGGAGGGAGGCCCCAAAGCAGGGCCTGCTTACAGCTGCAAGGCACGTCTGCAGCACGGGCAAAATTCGAACTGGGGCCCTCCTGCAGCTCAGTCTCTCGGCCGTTTCTTCTTTGCATGCCTGCTGCGCTCTCAGCAGACAGCAGACAACGATCGACAGAGCTATAGCTAGTCTCCCAGGAGAGTGGAAACTCTGGGCCCAAACGGAGGAAGTCTTTTTGGGAAAAGACCTCGGGTGCATTTCGCACCGGAAGGGGTACTGCAGGCCCTTGGCCTGCTGGTCCACACACCACAGCCAGGGGACAGCAGCTGCACACCAACAACGCAGCATGAGGGTCTAGTGGGGGGCTTGTCAACACCCCCCCCCTGCCAGGAGTGACCCAACTATAGTCCGTGGACATCTGGAGAGCCACAGTGTGGCCACCCCACCACTGCTCATGTGGCTGCTTCGGTAGGTGGGATCTCTGGCTCAAGACCCCCCTGACACTCCTGCCCTCACCATTCTCCAACCCCCAAATCTCAAGGAGTTGGCAACTTTAAGGACTGGGGGGGGGGTCACTCTCACTCACCTGCCAAAAAATTGTTCAGGCCCTTCACGTAATTATCCCAGGTTTCCGTGTTGGTCACGTTGTAGGTGATGTCCAGAGCGTCCGTCTTTGGGCGGATCATCATGCCTGGGGGGGGGGGAGGACAGACGGGAGGGTATTAGAGCCAGGCAAAGCCTCACTCAAGAGGGCAACGGCTACTGGACCCCCCCCGCCCAGTCTCTCCAAAGCCCCTTGGAGACCCAACTGCCCCTTCGCGGCTGGTTCGTGCACCCATGGGAGCATCCCTCCAGGACCTTGTGAGCAACGTGCGCGCAGCACAGAGGGAGCTATTTTATGCTAGCCTTTAAAAATGTTTCGTAGTTCCAGAGGACAGAAAAAGTGGTCTGCAGGAGAGGAGCTGATTCCAGTTCAGCTCCTTCTTAGCAACTATTTCGCAGGTGGGAACTATATTCCCAATCAGCTGCCAGATCCAGAGCTGGGTGATTTTGTGGCCACAAAAGGCGCCAAGTTCCCCCCTTCCTTGCGGGGCCGAGTCAAAGAACCACGTGGGACTTGGAGGAGTATGCCCGTTGCCTCCAGTCAGGAGGGTTGAGTCCCTGAAGAGCATCAGTGCCCCCCCCTCCATGCTGGCTTGCCCTAGGTGGGAGTCCTGGGTGGATCTTGACAGGAGTGGGCCGGGCACGTCTGTGAGCTCAGAGGTTCTCGCGAGCTCCGTCATGCCCTGGTTTCCAAGGACAGGCCGTTCCTCCACACAACACAACACGACACCACAGGGCAGTCATCCAAGTGCCAATGAGCAAGGAGCCCGTCTCCACAATCAATACATCTCACTGCAAAAGCAATGTCGGCTTAGATGCCTTCCTGCACTCCCTCTCCTTCCCTGAGACCAGCCTGTGCCCCGGAGCAATCTCAAGCAACCGTCTCTAAAAAGCTCGGCTGTTTCCGACTACAATTCCCGGGATCCTCCACAAAGAGGATGTGACGGCTGAACCTGTTTGATGCCTGCAGCAGGGCAGATCTGCCCTTCGGGATGCTGCGGGCATCATGCGCAGATGCAGGGCCTACTACGGCCGCCTGTTCTCTGCGGGCCTAGCTCAGAGTCGGCCGTGGGAAACCCGAGTTCAAATCTCGTCCGAGCTCTCAATGTTTAATGCATAAACCCGTCCCGACAGGGTTGCTGAAAAGGGAGAGCAATGTTGCTCTGGACATGCCGGAAGGAGGGAGAACGGTTCCCAAATCTTTGCCCCCCTCCTTTTCCCCAAGGACCCAATAGGATTACCCTAGAGTAGGGGCAGCCAAACTGTGGCTCTCTAGACGTCCATGGACTACGATTCCCACAAGACATCTGGAGAGCCACAATCTGGAGAGCCTGACGTGGCCTTAATTCTTTCCCCCTGGACTTCGTCAGGCGCGGAGCACCTGTTCTCCCTGCTAGGGCTCAGGAGACAAAAGGGTTTCTGAACATGTCAAGAGTGCTTCCTCTTGGAGCTTAAGGACTCTAGGTAAACAGGGGCTGAAACCAGCACTGCCCACCCCTCCAGGGCCTTCCCTTACTAAGTCTGCGCTGCCTGGTTCATGGAGGGAGCAGCGTGGCCTTACCTGGGATGGAGAGGCGGTCCTGGTATTTGGGAGTATTTGGGTCCACCGTCTGGAGCATCACCCACATGGTGAGCGTGAAGAGGGCCGTGAGGAAGCCGTAGAACACCAGATAGAAGAGCAGGATCAGGGCTGGAGGGGGGGGGAAGAAGGCACACAGTTGGAGGGGCAGCCCCAGATCACCCCACAAGTGCAGCCGCCTCTTACCCTCTCAAATTCACCCCGCCCACCATTCGGTGCCCTCCCAAGAGCACAAGACACCCCCAGAACCTCTGTAATCCACCCCCAAACACAGACACACACACACACACACAGCCAAGCTACAGCAGAGTGGCCCTGGAAGCCTCTTCCGCAGCCCCCGGTCTCACCCGCTCCTCCCGGGGCAAGGCACCCCCTGCCCGGGGCACACCCAGGCCTCCCCGGCCTCCTTGCCAGTCTCATTATCAAGCAGGGCTGCGTGCCAATTTAATTAGGTGATTGAAGGAGGGGGGAAACCCGAGAGGCCCCACCAGCCTCCTTGCTGTCTCCAGAGATCACAAGTGGGTCACCAGCAGGGCAAGCCGCGGCAGCCGATACCCACGGCAAAGAGCCCCACTCTGGCCCCTTAACCCCCAGTTGCAAGCCCTCTGCATTTAGGGAGACAATGAATGGGGGGGACGGATGGCAGCAACACCTAGAATCGACTGCCAGAAGCCCAAATGTCGGGGACACGGAGCTCCTTCGAGGCTGCCCACCCACCGCTAGGTAAAGGGATTCAGTGCAGTGGGCAGCACAGAGGTTCATCTGGGCTCCCAGTCCATTCCCAGTGACGGGCCTCCCTGCCAGACTGGGCAGCACCGCAGCTCGATGCTCCAGGAGGGACGCGATGGACTCAGGGTGGGGGCCACCTCTCCTCCTCCGGGGAGGCCGGCACAGCGTCCTTGCATGACCCCACCAGGCAACCGCCTCTCCTGGGCCCCGAGCCGCCATCCTGCCAGCCCATGTTGCTCCCAGGGGGTACGAGCAGGGCACGGGATCGTGGATCCAAAGAGACAGAACTTGGGGTGCCCCACTTGTCCAGCTTCTAAAGGGGACAAGGTGGCCCCTCGCTGCGTCTTGCCTGGATGCAAAGGGAATCCCCCAAGGGCCACGGAGGGGGAGGGGGCACAGCCGAGACAGACTTTTCAAGGGGGAACAGAAGACAAAGAGGCGGGCCAGAAGGCAGGCAGGCAGGCTCACCAAATGATTAAGCCATCAAAAGAACCTTTAATCTCCCCAGCAAACGGCAGAGGGGAGCAAGGTCACCCCCTCCATCCGCCCAGCTGATCTGTGATAAAAATCTGAGGGGGAGTGGCTCACCTGGCCCAGGACTCCACGAAATGCCTTAAAAAAAAACAACCTCCTGTGGATCTCGCTGAAGCCCCCAGCTCCCCCCCCCCAGACATGGGAGTTTAAACCTCTTCCTCCAATTCCCAGTTGTCTCTGCCATGGCGGAGCGCATGCGAGCAACAGCCACGGTGCGCTGACCGAAATAGGTGGCTGCTGCGTTTCTACGGAGGAGGGAAGAAACTCCTTGCTACGGATTCTCAGGGCGGGGATCAGCATCTGACCTTCCCGGATCCAGGTTGCAACACCAACCCCACCAGCTGCGCAACCTCAAAACATTATGTACCAATGAGCACCATCCCAAGAGCCTCCAGTTCTCTCTCTGGGGACTGAAATGTGCCCACCAGCACCGGCAAGAGCTAAGGAGGGAGAGGAGGCCTTGGAAGAAGGCAGGCGTGGAAAACGCACTGGGCCCTTTCTCAGCACCGGGAGTAAATTTGTAGTAATCCCAGTATTAAGGCTCAAAGGGACTGCCCACGCATGTTGCTACTCAAACCCCCCCACCACCACCCATGCATTAACACGACTCAAGACACACTTGTAGGTCTCAGCCTCAAATAAACCAGGAGCCTTTCTAAAGGAGAGAAAACACACCACCGAGCGGGTGATGTTTCAAGTTCCCCTAAGTCTGAAAGTTGTACTTTGGGCCTCCCCCTTCAAATCGACTCACAGCCCAGAAAGCTGAGGCCCCCACCAGATACCCCAGTGGACAGCAGCCCCCACACCTGCACCCCACGGCTGGGGAGGGGCAATTTCCAAGGGGATCGATCAAGACTGCTGCCTTAGACCGTAGAAACCCACAGGAGCCCAGGGCCATGAACACAAACAGAATTTGTGGCAGGGGGTGAGTTCTCAGGAGTCACTGCTCACTTCTGCTGCTCCTTTCTACAATCTGTAGAAAATCCACACACACACCCCCCAAAAAAAGATTTATCCCTGGTAGATGTAGGGCTGGCCCATGAGAGCCATATGTATTTCAATTACGCCACGCCTTTCTCACCAACAGCGGGGCAAAGGGGCTTGCATCCCTCTCCTCCATTTCAGCCTCGCCACAACCCTGCAAGGTAGGCTAGGCTGAGAAAGTGTCACCCAGTCAGTTTTCATGGAAGAGCAGAAACTTGAACCTGGGTCTCCCAGACCCTAGTCTGACACCTTGCCCTGCTGGCCGTCAGTAACTGTACGTTTGTTTTTCTCTCTGCACCTCTTGGACAGAGCGACACACAAGGAGCATAAGGAGGGGAGGGAGGGGATCTTCTGCTGAAGCTGGGAATCTGCAAGGGGGGGGGTACAATGCTCTCCCATCACCCAGTTCTAGGCAGCCCCTCCCACGGGCAAGAACCCCCTAGGACCACCTCCCAGCCGATCCCGGCTGCCAGAATCAAAGGCCTGAAAATGAATTCTTCCCCTCCTGACTTCATCCTCTACAGCTACCCCAGTAAGCTCTCATTCAGCCCCCCCCCAACCTCCCAGCAGTTCTGTCCCCTGCTCTCTACTCCCCCCCCCAGCTCACTCCCTTCCCTGGCACCAGCCAAACCTGAGTGGGATCCAGCACTGAAATGGGGAGTTCCTTTTCCAAGAGCTCACTCTGTGGCACGGGGTGGGGGGAGGCTATTAGGGGGTGCATGGCATATTGGGCAGACTGGTTTTGCCTCCTGGGCAGAGAGGGCCGACGGTGAGAAGGGAATTAAGGGGAATAACCGGAGCAGCCGGCCAGGCCTCTGCCGCAGAAGAAGAAGAAGAAGCCCCCCTTTCCAGCACCATCTGCAGACGGCCAGGCCCAGGCTGCACCAACAGCCCCCCCCCCATGTTTGCTGTCCCTCTGCAGTTCCCAAGGCAAGAAGCCTCCAGCCAAGCAGAGGAGGAGGCCAGCAAGGCCCCCCCCCATCCGCTTGAGCTGCCGCAGTGGGGCGGAGGAAGGGGGGCCCCAGGCAAGCCCTCTGCAGGGAAATGCAAGACAGGCTAAAAGTAAATCCTCTGCCAATAACCCCCCTCCAAGATCACCAACCCACAAGCCCCTCTGGCCGGGAGGCCACCAGGCGGAGAAAGCCATAAACTGAGATAAGAGACAGAGCCTAAAGAGGCAAGGGGGGGTGGGAGAAAAGCACGCTTTGCGGGGGGGGGGGGGGGGAAGGCATCTGCCCCTCAGATTCAAAGGCACAGAAAAGGCAGCCAGGAAAGTGCAGCAGCTCCCCAAATGCAAAAATCCATACAAATGCAGGAGAGGGGGGGCCAGAAGAGATGTAAAGAAAGCATGATGGGGCACATTCTGATGAAAAATTACCCCCCCCCCCCGTGGAAATTTGGAAAACAGCATTCCGGAGTGGGACGGAAGACGGGAGGTGGAACTATCCCAATTCCAGCCGCCTGAAATGCTGGCCTTCCACCAGGTGATTCCCCCCCATCCAAATGCGGGGGGGGGGGGGGGTCAAGAAGCCTGCAGAAGGCGCAGCCCGATGCAGGAAGCCATATTGGCGGGGGGGGGGGTGATTCTTGGGAAAAGGAGGTCTGAAGGCAACAGCGCTTACAGATGGGGAGGGGGGTCTGGCCAATGGAGGAGGGGGCCTGATCAAAGCACACTTTGGAGCTGGGGGGGCGCACAGGCTGGGGGAATGGAAAGAAGCACAGAAACAGGGGGGGGGGGAATCTTGAAAGCAAACTAATGGCCAATTTTGAAATGGGGGAGGGCAGAAGATGTATGGGAAGAGATGCAGGAGGGGAGGGGGCAGCTGCAATTAGCTAGCCCTCCCGGGGGGGCTTGTTGACAGACGGGGGGGGGGGGCTTTGAGCGAACTCTGCAGAAAGAGGCAGGAGTGACCTAGTTTGCCGTCTGCCCAGCCGCAGAGGCACCTTCCGCTGCATCACCCAAGTGGGGGAGGAGAGCAGCCCCCCCCCCGCCAAAACTCTGGCCCCAAGAAAAATACCTGGAAACCCTCACCCCCCCCCCCCGCTTCCCTCTTCAAGACACCCGCTTTGGAAAAGCCGCTCCGAATTCAGGACGCCAAGACCCCCCCCCGCCCCGTATTCGAGGCCCACCCGGGGTCCCAAGGCAGCCCCCACGGCCCACAGCCTCTGCCCCCCCCCCTCGGCAGGCATGTCCTTCCCTAAGCAGCGACCAGACCTTCCACGATCTCCCCCCCCCATCTGAAAACGCAAGGCGGCCGCGCATCAGCAGCTGGGAGCCTCCACCTGCCACGCATCCCGCCGCCCCCCTGAAATTAACACGCTTTTCCTTAACGTCCCCAAATCAGTTGCAAGGGGGCCCCGCGGAACCCCCCCCCCTAAACAGAACTCTTTCCGAAGGGAGAACCGCTCCGCGTATTGGGGGCTCCCTCCCCCCCGGCCTTCTCCGCCAGGCACCAGGGTCGCGGTCCCCCAAGCCCGGCCGACGGGGAGGTCTTCCGAGCCCCCACCCCCCTGCAAAAGGACGCCCGGCGGACCCTTCGCGGCAGCGTCTCCCCCCAGGGCTTCCGTGCCCCCCCTTTCGATCTAGCGCAGGAAGATCTCCCCCCCCCGGGCAGCGTCCTTGGCCCCGACCCAGCCGCGCTGCAAACGACCCCCCCCTCCGGCATCTCTCCCGGGAGGCCCTGGTCCGTCCCCCCCCCCGAGGCCGGCTTGTCTCCCACTCCCCAATAATCCACTCTCGCCCCCTCCCCGCCACCACTAATCCCCCCCGCGAACTAATCCCCCCGAGGGCTGCGGGTGGGCGGGCTGGTGTGGGGGGGGGGGGAGCCCCGGAGCTCGGTGGTCCTAGCGGGCGGCGGGGAACCCCCCCCCGGGAGGCAGCCCCCAGCCCCCCTCCCCCCCCCCGGACTCACCCCAGCTGCTGCCGGTGCGGCCCATGAACTGGCGCGTACGCGGGTTCCACACGAACTCCTTCCACTCGCCGAGCAGCTGCCCGCACGTCTTCTTCTCCTTCTCCACGGCCATGGCGGGCGGCGGGCGAGGCTGGCGGGGGGCGCCGGGGAGATGCTCCGCGCTGCTCTCCGCTGCAAGCAAGAGAGGGAGGCGCGCGCCGCCGGGCCCTCTTTATCCCCTCCCCGCCGCCCGGGACCGCCCCGCCCCGCCTCCTACATGAATATGCAAATCCAGCCCCCGCCTCCGCCCAGCCGGCCCCACCTGTCGCCCCCCCCCCCCCGAACACACCTCTCCTCGCCCCATTCAGGGGTTTCCCGGGCTGGGCGGCCGCCTTAAAGGGCCCGGGGGAGCCCGCTCCGAGGACTGGAACCCATCTCCGGGCTGCCGGGATCAGGCCGCCTGCAAAGAAGGGCTTGCCAAGCTCCAGGGGGAAGCTGGAGATCGCCCGCTCTTACGGCTGAGCGCCCCATTGGCTGGGGGCCCCATTGTGGTCTCTCCCCTCCCCAACCCCCGCGCCCCGGAAAGGGCCTGCGTTGCACCCCATGATATTATAACCCGCTACCCCCCCCCCCCCAAGGCTCCGAATCTCTCTGTGTGGGCAGCCTGGCCCATCTGAGTGCTTCGGCCTGGAATGTGGGACGCCCAAGAGGAGTGTCTCTGAACATGTGCAGAAGGCAATATTGGCTTCATTTATTTATTCTAAACATTTTTATGATGGAGAACATAAAAAAAAATGGAGAAATGGAAACAGTCAGGTTGCCAGCCTCGGGGGGGGGGGGGGTGGAGATTTCCTGGAGTTACAGCAGATCTTTCGGATTTGCCAGCTGCCCGGTCTGAGCCTGGCTTCCTTGGCTGAGCCGACCTGCCTCCGGTGGGGCCTTCCTCTCTGCCTGCTGCCTCCCCTTGCTCCGGGCCTCCTCCTGATGCAACAGCCTCAGGGATGGGAAGGGCCAGACCGGGGCTGGCCCCATAGGAATTCCTTCCTGATAGAAAGATGGGGGGGGCGGGGGTGTCCGGCCTGTTTGTCTGAAGAACAAAACGGAGCGTGCAGGTGAGAGCTCCTGGGCGGGTTGGTCTTAGGTTGCCCCCGGACTCAGACTTTGTTCGGCCGCTTCGGACCAGACACCGACCCTCCTGAGTCGATCAGCCGCAGAACAACGTTTGAGTCCGGGGCACCTTGAAGGCCGAAAATGCTTCAATTCTGGGCATGAGCCTGCTCTCAACGGTGAAACCGGAGTCAAGGTTTGTCCTCCAGATGCATATCATGGATCCTGAGGCCTTGCAAGGGCAGAGGCTGAGGCTCTTGGGCGGGCGGAGGCTGATTCTTTGGGGGCTTGGGCGGGGGGGGGGGGTGCTTATCCTGGGAATGTGCCCTGGCCAGGTCAACTCAGCCCTGGGGTCAAGCGAGGGCTGGTCCTCCTTCTGCCCTTCCTTTGTTTCCAGGTGACCCAAAGGGCCTGGTTTGATGGTGGAGATCGGGAAGGGCCAGGGGGGGACGGGGACTCCTGGCCACTGCGGCCCATTCCTTAATGGGATCCTGGCCTGCTCCTTCTCCCATGCACACCCTGCGCTCCTGGAAGAGGGTCTCGGCCAGGTGGCCACCCTTGGGCATGGCTTTGTGCCCTCCAGCCATAATCCAACCAGGCCTCCTGCCCTTCCCAAAGGCAGACGGTTTAGCAGCACTGCAGCTGTCCGGGAGGGACTCCGCGAGAGTCGCTGAAAGGACAACCGGCATCCAGCCCCCCAACCCCCCAACCCCCCCCCCCGGTTCCGTGGGAAATGGGCTTCCCTTTTCTCTCTGGAAGAGGCAAAGGATGGACCTGTAAGTACAGAGAGAATGCACTGCTAGCAGCTGGGGTGGGGTGGGCTGGCCAGGCGGCACTTGTAGGTTTTAGTTTTGGGGCCGTGTTAATCATTAGGCTTAAAGACTGAGTACAGCCCCAAACAAGTAGCCCCAAACTAGATTTGTTGCTTCCAACGTTGCACCCAGCACCTCGGGACTTTGTGTGGATGGGTGCCCGGCCTCCTGTCCCTCTTGCCCAGCTAGCTCATTCGCTTCCCCACCAATCAGGACACGGGAGCCACAAGACACAGGCCGGCATCAAAGAGAGGGACATCAAAGAGACCCAAAGCCCACAGAAGACAGGCGCGGCATCAAAGCCCCTCCCTGCTGGAGACCAGACGGTATTTGTGATGGAAAAGACACAATGGTCATTGTTTGGGTGGGCCCAGGGCAAGAAGCAAAGAGAGGGTCAAGCCTGACCTCTGCTCCACACTCCCTAAGTCTGCCCGTCCCAGACTCCGCCTGCCTTCCTCCATCGGGGCTCAGGACTTTCGGCCTACTCCGCAGGGCAATCGTAAGGCTCTGCTTGCTAGGGAGCTGTCTGGGAGGGGATGAGGCCGCATCAACAATACAAAGGCCAACGGAAGACAAAAGGGGGGGGGCTCTAGAGACATTCGGGGGGGGGGGTCAAGACTCATGCTTGGTCCTCGGCCACCAGTCTAGACATATTATCCAGCTCTAGGCAAATTTGCAAAATAGTAGCAATATGCTGGGCAGCAGGCCTGGATTCAAATCCTACCTCAGCCATCAAGCTGGCTAATCAAGCCTGTTGGTGCAGATAAAAGAGGGGAACCCCACAGCCCCCCCCCATGGACCCTTTGAAGGATCCAAAGATGATATGAGGTAGCCTGAGACAGCGCTTCAGGCCCCGCAAGAGTTCTCTGCCGCATCAGCTCCCAATCTATTTGATGCAAACACACCCAAAAAACAGGGTAGAGCTTGTTTTATTTTGGCTTTCCTGGTAGTCTGAGCCCTCTAACTTGCCTGCCTCCATCTCTTTTGTGTTCTCTATCTGGTTTGTCCTTTCAGCCAGGGAGCAGATAAGGAGGGGGCCGCCCCCCCCCATGGTTAGGGGCAGCAGGGAGGGGCCTGTAATGACCAAGTGTGGAAATTCAGGTCCCCTGGCAGCATGAGTGGGGAGGAATTCCCCCGGGTCACACAGAGCTGCATTCAGCCCTGACAGCCCCCCCCCCCCCATTGTGGAAAATTTAATTACTCCTTATCTCTTGGCCTAGAGGGCTGGGAGACAGGGAGAAGCGGTTAGCTGGCCCCGCCTGGGGGCTGCTCCCAGGCCGTGGGGAAGAACTGAGGCCAAGATGGAGTCCCTTCCGTCTGGCCATGACACTCTGGCTCAAGAACGCTCTTTCACCTGGGATTTGGTTTCGAACTGAGGCTGGGCCAGAGGTCAAGCAGGTTAAGTTTACACCCCAGTCTGTAAAAAGTGTGCCCTAAGAGGGTTAGATTGCTTGTTTGTTTCTCGAACCGCGAGAGGCAGGATTGCTCTGGTCTGCTGCCATTCTTTAAATCCCTTTGCCTTTAAAAAAGGATGCCCAATTACACCCACCTGACAACTGCAATTGCACGGCTTGAAATGAGGCTCCCCGCCCCGAAGTTTAAGGTGAACAATCTAGGGCAGAGTTGTTTGGCCAAGGAGATGGGGAATGCGGCCCGGCTGGGCAGGGTCGGAGCTGAGCTCTGGCGGTTTTCTCTCGCCGATGCTCCTTGCGAAATGAGCCGCTCTTCTGCGGCTTGTGAGTAAGAGGCCAGGCGTGCGGCCGGCCGGATCCTCCCAGGATCGCCTCCTCAAGGACTGCGCTGAAGCGCTGCCCTCAAATCAGGTCACCGCAGCTGAGCCAGAAGGCCGGCATGCCTGCAGAGCTCCCGTCAACAGCGGCCGAGAACATCCTCATTGACTTCCCATTGCAGAGATGGGGAAACTGAGGCAGGCGGGTAAACAATCAGGGCAAAGGCCGGGCCCTGACCGGAACCGGGCAGCCTGAGCTGAGTGGCCCATTTCAGAAGGGGAGGGGAGCCCTGTCCTGTCTGGATCTAGCCCCCTGCCCCTGGCCAGGCTAGAACCCAGTGCAGCCGAAGTGGGGACACAAAGCTGCCACCTACTGGATTGGTCCCCCAAGGTCAGTATTGCCTGCTCAGACTGGCAGCTGCTCTCTCTCACGCAGCACCTCCTGCCTGGCCCTTTGGGCTGGAGATGCTGCTGGGGGTTGAACCGGGGACCTTGTCTGGTAGGTATTCGGGCCCCAGGAGGTGTCGCCCACGGCACAGGCAGCATTCAGGGAGGTCGCTTTATAACTTTCGGGGGACTTTGTTGCAACACCTGCCCTGAGAGGTAGGCTTCGGGTCTCCCCCCTGTAGAGAGGGGACTGGCTGATGGAGCCCCCCTCCCATCCACAGCAGAGGGTCTCCAGGATGAAGAGTGGCTGCAATTCCAGGGGTCTCCAGGCTCCGGCTGGAGGCTGGCAGCCCCCCTCCCTGGCTGCACAAACATCCCTGCGCTACTTTCAGGCCTCGGGCCTTTTGTGATGCAGCCGCTTGGCATTCCGGCACTGAGGGTGACCCACATTTCCCTCCTCCAGCGGCTCCCCATTGGCACCTCCTCCTCCTCCTCCTCCTCCTCCCTGGGAAAAGTGGGTCAAGAGCCACAGCCATGAGTCCTCGCTGGTGATCCGGGAGGAGGGAGGCGAGGCTCCTGGGCCCCAGGCGCCTTCGGGAACGGGTCCGGGCACCCCTGGCTCCTGGTTTCCTAACGCCTGCCCGCCTGCCTGCCTGCCCTGCATCACCAGGAAGTCCCAGCAAAATCAGGGGCTTTTATGCAAACGCTGGCGAGGAACACGAAGAAGAAGCCGGAATGCCTCATGCAAACGGCATTTCAGAGTCAGCTTCCGTGAGCTGCTGGGGCCAGGGCTGCCAACTCCAGGCCGGGAGACTCCTGGAGGTTTGGGGGAGGGGCTTCGGCCTGAGGAGGGCGGGGCTTGGGGAGGGGAGAGACTTCAATGGGGCACAATGTCACTAACTCCTCCTTCCAAAGCAGCCAATCGATCTGTCACCTGGAGAAGCTGCTGTGCCCCCCCCCCCAGTTTCTGCCCTCTGGCACTCAGCTGGAACTCCCGGCCCCACCTGGGAACTGCCAATCTTAAGCTGCCACTCCAGCATTAGGTGAGAGCCTGCCTTGGTTTGGCACATCACACTAGTACATGCGTCAGGCCCTACCAAAGCTCCCCGGCTGGGTTCCCCCAAGACGTCGGCTCCAGGCGAAGGAGTCCAACCTGGCCCAAATGTGTGGAGGTCGTCAGCCTGGAGAGGAGGAGAAAGGTCTCTTGCACGTCTCGGACCAAAGTCTAAAGTGAACAGCCGAGAGGGCGAGGGGAGGAGACCGGGGGGATACACAGGGGGAAGGTGCTCAAGGCGGGAGGGGGGAGGGAATGTGAGTCTGGGGGAGAGGGGGGTCACGGGAAACAGATCTGCATGGCTGCCGAGGGTGGTGCAGAGGCAGAGGGATCTGGCCCATCATGGCAGGCTTGCCAATCTCCAGGTGGAGTCTGGAGCGCTCCCGGAATGACACCAAACTGCATGGGTTAAGCCGTATTCACAAAGACAGGCTGGAGGACTTGCTGCACAGCACTGGGGGCTACCCTTACTCTGCAATGCCTTTGGTTGGGTGGGCCACCCTTGCACACAGGTTACCAACCTCCAGGCGGCACCTGGAAATCTGCCAGTCTGACAAGTGACCTCCCGTTGACAGAGATCGGTTCCCCTGGAGAAAGTGGGTGCTTCGGAAGGGGCGCTCTGTGGCCTTAGACCCCTGGAGGTCTCCCCCGCCCCAGACTCCAGGCCCCAAATCTCCAGAGATTTCCTGATCTCCTGCTGGCATCTCCTGCATTTCCCAGGGCCTTCCTCCTACATCTCCTGGGATTTCCCAGCCAGGGTTGGCAACCAGGGCTGTGGGAGCTGTGAGCTTGTGAGGACAGTACTTTGGGGGTGGGGGAGGTGTGCCAAACTGAGTCAGTCGGCCGGAACGTTCCCCTGTGGGTCTTTTTGAGAGGGGGGACGGGTGCTGGGCAGCCGAAGGGCAGGAGACGGGCCGGATGGCCATCAATACATTGCTCAGAATCCCACCCCCTCCTGATTCCCGCGGAGAGAACAGAATCCAGCTTTTCCAGAAACCCCTGGATTGCTGCCTGGCTGGTTTTGGACAGCTGCCTTCAGAGACCCATCGGAGAGATGAAGGCCGGCCGGGGACGCGCTTGGCCTGGAGAAATCTTTCCTCGGCTTCCCAGCTCTCCCGAGGACCGCACTGCAGGGTAACCTGTACACCCCCCCCCCCCGGCTGGTTTCTGGCTTCATCTTCGTCTCTGTGGCTCGCCCAAGAAGGTTCTGGTTTTGGCCCTTAAAAAGAGGAAGATAAGATGGGCTGATTCTGACGGAGCCTCTCGGCCCTTGTCTGCTGGGTCCAGTTTTGAACCCCAGACGCTGTCTTGGAGCCAGTTCTTACTGGGGCTCTCCCGCAGAGCTCTCCCCGTTGGCTGTGAACACACCCACAGCTCCCCTGGATGCTTCTCCACCGGCCATTTCATCTAGAACGGCAGCCAATATTTGATGTCCATGAAGAATCAAGATGCTTTCTCTGCTTCCCCCCCTCCCACTTGATTAGTGGTGATTGCTTTAAAAACAAAACAAACCACAACAGCAGCGCCGTCCCTCCAGGGTGGACACCCAAAGTCCTTCTATGCCACCCCCATCGTCTCCTTTTCTCCTCTTTCGGCTTAATTAATTGCTTCCTGCTCTTTCCTAGCCAGATGCCACAATCCTGAATCCTGGGTTAATTAGCAGTTCTTCGGGAGAATTAAATGCAGTTTTAAAGTTTGCAGCCAAAGCTCTTTCTCTTTTTTAAAGGGAAAAAAAAAACACAATTCTGATAGTAGTTTTGAACGGTGTTATTGCAACCATAAAACGTAAAATGGATTAAACCGTAAGCTATGCTTTGTGCTGCAAATGGAAAGCTCCATTTTATTCCCCCCCTCCACACACACACACACACACACACACACACGCAAGAACTGAGAACTGATAACTCATTCATCAACCCCTTGACCAGGAGGGAACAGGAACGAATGATGCAAAAGGGACAAAGAGGAAACTGAAGAGTAGGAAACCTTGTAGGCCATTAAGGTACAGGTACAAGAACATACTTTATGTGTATTCTTCTGTTCTCTCCTGTTGAGGGTCAGTGCAGCTGTCAGCATCGCTCTCCCCTCCCTCACAACAACAACCCTGTGATGTAGGCCAGAGTGAGAGTTTTTGAGGGGTCCCAGGGTATCACCCGCAGTTGGAACAATTTCAGCCTGGGTTGCCTGTGGTGCCAGCATGCCCCTCTCTCCACCCTACCACACTGGCTCACACCGGGCTCCCTGGCTGTGTTCTGCCTCCCCCTCTCCTTCACAGGCCAGCCTGCCCGCCTCACAGGGTGACAGTGAGGGCCAAATGGAGGAATCGCACGTGGTCCCCTTGGGATCAACACAAGAGCGGAAAGCCAGAGCCCAAGCAGTTAGGGGTCCTGGAAACATCTCCCTATGGTAGCACTTCCTGGCTTGGCAGAGCTGAGCCTGTGGCATTTCTGCCTGGTAAAGGTACCCATTGCCAGCCTTGCTTCTCTCCCCGTCGGTTGGCGGAAGCCGTCACCCTCGTGGTGGGAAGATGAAGCCTCTTGTGGCCTCCCAAGCAGCCATCTGCCTTGAGGACGGATGAGTGTCCCTGGAAGGGGTCCAGGCTGGGCCCGGCGCCAGCACCAGATCTGTGCCCCCCCCCCCATTGCTGCTAGTTGGCACATGCCAGATTCCCCACCAGCCACAGGTGTCCAGGCGCCCTCTGGTGACAGCAGGTGGGATTGAACCCTGAACGGGGCGGGTGGGGGGAGAGCTTTAGGGTGCAAAGGAATGGGAGGAACCAGAGTCGAAATGCTCCGCCTACAAACCCCTCCAACCCTAGCATAACACAGAGCTCTAGTTACTAGAATTTTCTGCTCTCTGAAAAGTCTCCTCTGTGCGCATGAATTTGCAGGATTTCTGCTGTCTGCCAAATCTCATCTTGGGTGGGTCTTCTCTGCTCAGACCGTCTTTTTAAAACCGGAGATGCTGGGGACTGAGCTGGGGACTTTCCGCGTGCCGAGCAGACGCTGCCCCGCTGAGCCACATCCCTCCCCAAACTGGTCCAGGTATTGTCTACTCTGGCCTGTAGCGGCTCTGCAGGGCCCGTCCCATCATCTGCTGCGGGAGCCTTTGATAGGGGATGCAGGGGACTGGGCCTGCCCCTGAGCCACAGCCCCTCCCTGAAGACGGGAATATTTGCCCACTGGCTTTCTGAATGCCCAAATCTTTGCAGAGTCGACGTTGAGCTGCCTGCAGCGGCGTTTTGACTGCTGAGTCTCAGTGCACCTTAGCAATGGACAACCCTTTCTGTTAGTTTGTGGTTCTTTTATTGTTTGCCTGTCTCTTGGAGGGATCTGGATTACAGCTGATCCCTGGACATCGGGGATCAGTCCCCCTGGAGAACATGGCCGCCCTGGAGGGAGGGGCCTATGGCATTAGACCCCACGGAGACCCCCCTTTTGCCAAGCCCTGCTGTCCCCCGGCTGGGCTGCCAACATCTCCAGGTGATTCCCAACCCAGACCTGGCAAACCCACTTAAGAGGGGTCATAGTTCCTCCCCCCTTGCAAAGAGGAAACAGATCAAGAGAAGACTGCAACTAGCCAAACATCTGAAGATCAGCTTTCAGGTCCGGGATGTTTGCAACATGTCTCTGCACTTGGCTTTGGCACAGGATCAGGTGCAGCTCAGGGGCAGAAGTAGGCAGCCTCTGAGCCCGCCCCGTGTTCTGCCACCCCGTGAGGGAGGCGAGGCCGAGAGTGTGAGACCGGCCCAGGTCACCCAACTGCCTACTATGGCAGGCGTGGGGATTCGAACCCGGGTCTCCCCGATCTATGACCCACCACCCCCCATCGCCCACCCTGCCAGGGGGCATCCCAGACTGCTGGGATCGCGGGAGCATTTGGGAACCTGCGGGCTGGGTGCCCTTTGACTTGTGGACAAAGCCAGTGGGATTTCGGTAATTGCCTCTGACAGGCGTGTGGAGTGTCCTCCCACAGGGCCGGGGGAGCTAATCTGCCGCTGGGAGGGCTGCCGGGCCCTCCAGCTAATCCCCCCAGTTGGCCGTTCTCGGGATGTGGGCTGACAGTTGCCACCAGGTGCCCAGCAAGCAGTGATGCCCCGGGGGGAGCACCGAGGGCCCCGCTGACGCCCCTTTGCCCTCCAGACGCCACACAGTGAGTGATGGGCCCCCTGGGGAGGGGGCAGGGCGGGGTCAGGGTGACTGGAGGGGCTCCGGGTGGGGCAGGAGGGAGGAAGCGGAGAGAAGGGGGGGTTGGGTCCACCCAAACATCGCCAGGAGGGTGGGGATGGAGCCTGGAGCGGCCAGGTGCCCCGCTGTAGGGTGGCTGCCTTTGGCTGAATCGGCCCTTGACAACGTCGGTATTGCCTGCTCAGACAGGCAGGCGTCCTCCAGGGTCTCAGGTGGGGGTCTTTTGCTCCTAGGCCTGGGGGTCTCTTGTAGCGACATCTCGTCTTGTCCAGAGCAATCGGTTCCCCTGGAGAAAATGGCTGCTTTGAAGGGTGGGCCCTGCAGTGTGGCACCCGGCCGAGGTCCCTCCCCAAACCCTGCCCCCCCCCCAATGTGCAGGCATTTCCCAGCCTCGGCCTGCCACCCACTGCAGCTCAGGTTGAAGGGAGGATGGTGAGATGCGGGGGGGGCGGGGGGGGGGCAGGACTATTGCAAAGAGCCCTTGGCCCTGCCTGGAGGGCAGCGGAAGGCCCAGCGGGGAGGGGGAGGGGGAGCAGAGGCGCAAATGAGGGAGAGACTCCAGGGGGCTGCAGTGACATTTTGGAGGTCAGCAGCCCCCTCTTTGTGCTACTTCAAGCGGGTGACAGGAAGTCCTGCCGGGCCACCCAGGGGGGCACAGCTGGCAGAGAGAGGCTGGTTCCGGAAGGCGGCCAGGACCGGACGGGGAAGCAGTAGGGCGGTCTCCGGGGGAGGGGGGCTCAAAGGCCAGGCCAGGGCTTTGGAGAGTTCAAAGATGTGTTTTGAAAGGGACCTGCATTGCAAAAAGAAAAAAAACCCTGCATCTTGAAGGGTGGAGGATCGGGGGAGAATTTGCACGACTCCGAAAGTCAGTTTAAAATCGAAGTCTTTCCAGATGCAAGTGTGTCTCAAAACACTGAGAGTTGGGAGTGTCCAGCTTTGCCAGGGCTGCTGCGGCAGAGCCCCTGCTTGGCGTGCACAAGGTCCCCGGCTCAATCCCCGGCATCTCCAGTCCGAAGCCCTGGTCCCGGGGGATGGGAAAGTGCTCTGCCCGAGACCGGAGAGCAGCTGCCAGCCTGAGCAGGCAAGAGTGGTCCTGACGGGGCTCAGGGCAGCAGGAGCGACAGTGGGCAGAGCCAAGGATGGCTGGGAGCCTGGCTCAGGCAGGGGAGTGGAAAGGTGAAGGGCGGAGAAACTGTTTTGCACAGTGCAAAAATGGCAACTCCGTCATCCTTCCGTTTTGCGTAGCTCAGGAGATGGTAGATGGGAGGAAGAATGGGCTGCCAGCCCCAAGCCACGGAATTCGGGGGCAGAGCCTGGGGAAGGCAGAGGGGGGGGGACTCTAGTAGGGGACAGCGCTTTAGAGCAGGGGTAGTCAACCTGTGGGCCTCCAGATGTCCATGGACTAAAATTCCCATGAGCCCCTGCCAGGGTTTGCATTGGAATTGTAGTCCACGAACATCTGGAGGGCCACAGGTTGACTACCCCTGCTGTTTTCTCCGGGGGGGGGGTCTGATCTGGGTCACCTGGAGCAGGTCTTGAGGGGCCAGCTGGAGAAGGCCCTGCTCAGAGGAGCAAGCTGTCCTCGCCACGCACAGGAGAGAGGCAGCCCCACAAACAACAAATACGGCAAGGCTAAGGCTGTGGTCACCATTCAAAGCAAGCAGGGCAGGATTTATTTATTTTTTATTTAAAGCATTTTAATGGTTCCTCTCCACCCCGTCATAAACATTTACAACATTTGAGCAATTAAAAATCCAGTGGGAGAAAAAATTATAAAATAACCCAATTAAACAACAAAGAGGGACATAGACAAGGTTGGTGGTCTCTCCCCAGCTTGGGCCCCATGCCCAGAAACACCGGAGACTGAACCCGGTCGTTTGCCCACCATGTATCCCACTTCTGGAACAGCAGCCGTCTTCGAAATTGAACAGTGTGGACAGTGGTTCCAAATTGGCTGAACTGGGAAGGCCAGGCCTCTTGGCCTGCTCCAAAGGCCTGCCTGCCTGCCTCTTGCCTGCCTGCCTGCCTGCCTGCCTGCCTGCCCCTTGCCTGCCTGCCTGCCGGGGTTCTAGTCTTGCTGTTCCTGGCCCCTTCCTCGGAGCCTGTGGCTTTGGCCCAGCAAGGCTTCGGATGGGCCCTTGGAGATCTGGTTGGTTATGCAGATTTTTAACATGTTGCTTTGGACTTCAGCTGTGTGGCTGAAGGGAAGCCGTGGCCGCTTGGCCACTTGTGGCACAGTGCCCTCTGGGACCACCCGCCTCGGGGCACAGCCCTTCCACCCGGGGCCCCAGCAACTCCCAGAGAGCAGGGACTCCTAGCGAGAGGCCACGTCCAAGGCCCTGGCCCAGGACCGAGGCTCCTGCAGCGTCCTACGGAGCACCACTTAGGCCACGGAATCCGCTTACGGCGTGGATTATCGGAGGTTTTGCAGCCAAGGCTGTAATGGGATCGGACAGGTCCCTTGCCCAACCGCATGAGACTCAGACCACTGCCAAAGCGCCCCACGTGGCCCCCGTTTGGGATGCACGGCTCTTGCAAACCAGCCCCTACACACACACACACACACACACACACACATGCTGTGAGCTGGCAACGTTTTTAGCCACGGCAGAGAAAGCTCTGCAGGGGCAGAGTCTATTTTAAGAAGTAGGTGGCTATTTTAAGGCAGCCAGAGCTTCCTCGGCACAAAGGCTATTAGGACTGAGCCACCTCCTGCGGGGTCATCTTGGCCGTCCGCTCTGGGCAGCAGTGCTCAGAAGGACCCGCAGGGTAGATCCAGCCACACCCCTGTCCAGGGTGCTGGGGCCCAGAGAGCGGGGCGTGGCAGGCCACAACGAAAGAAGCATCTTTCTGGCTGCACAGCAGGGTCACCACTGCCAGGCAACCTTCACCAGGGTCTAGCCCAGGGGTCACCAGTCTGGAGACTTTGGGGAGGGGGAGTCAGGAGTGGGTGGGGCTTGGGGCGGAGCAGGCCCCCCATGGGGCACAATGCTGCCTGGTCCACTTCTCAGCACCCCTTTTCTCCAGGGGAACTGACCTTGGTCGCCTGGAGACGAACTGGAATTCCAGGGGATCCCCAGGTCCCATCTGGAGATTGGCATCCCTGGGGCCCTGGAAAGCATCTGAGGGGGAATTCTCCTGGTGAGGTTGCTCTGAGCCAAATTCTTCTATAGCTGTGTAGTCAAAGAACGGGATTGCGGGATTTCGTGGCAAAATGAGCCACGCCAGGAGCCTCGTGGGCTGCTGAGGCCTTTGCCTGGATGTGGGGTCTCTGCCACCCACCCGTCTTTCTTGACGCAGGGGACGTTTGCCAGGGCTCGCCTGCCTGTCTCGGACGCCTCTGAGCAGATCGGAGGGAGGCAAGGCCGCACTCGAGGATGCCAACTCTGGGTTCGGAAGCTCCTGGAGATTTGGGGTGGAGCCTAGGGAGGGTGGGGTTCGGGGAGGGCCAGGACCTCAGCAGGGTCTCAAATCATAGACTCCGCCCTCTAAAGCAGCCATTTTCTCCAGCGCAATGGATTTCTGTGGCCTGGAGATCACTGGTGATTCCGGGAGATGTCCAGGCCCCACCTGGAGGTTAAACACACTTTCTTCGGTCTTCCCCACCTGGAGGTTGGCATCACTGGAGGTTGGCCACCCTGTGCAGTGCCAAGTCCCAAATGGGTCTTCAGTGGCTGCCATCCCCAGACACCCCTCTTGCAGGCCTGGCGTTTCCGGCCCACGGAGGGGAAGTCCTGCGCCTTGGAGCGCTTACGAAACACAGAGGTCCCAGGCTGTGCCCTCCTTCTCTCCGGCCAGCTGGCCGCCTCCTTAATCCTTGCTCCCAACGACCTCTCCCTAAAGCCTTCCAGGCAGCATGAGGGCCTCACCTTTTCGGCTACTGGCTAACCCCACCACACTAATCTCGCTCCTAGGCCAGCCGCCTCCCGTGCCCTCCCAGGCCCTGGCTCACCCTCCCTAGAGCAGCTGGCTGGGGTTTGGGGTGGGGGCGATTTGGGCGGGGGCCCCAGGCTGAGCATCCCAGGAGCAGGGACCGGGGAGTCGTACGTGGGCAGCTTACCACTCAACAGAAGACTCCAGCAATCCATTAGCCCAGCAGCCCCCAACCTTTGTAAATCTTTGGGCACCAACAGAACACTGGGAGGGAGGGGAGAGCCCCCCGCAGTGACCCTGGCAGTCCCGGAGCAAGGGGGTAGCAACTCCCCGCTTCAAATGTCCTCGTGTCCCCGCCTCATAGGTGACCCACCGTCAACATGGACATCGGCGGCCTAGAGACCATGGTGGCCAACACCGCCTACGTGGCTGCCCGCGGGGACACCAAGATAACCACTGGCCGGGACCGGAGGATGCGGGCGAGGCTGAAGCTGCCGCACATCTCCGAGTGTGAGCACCTCAAGGACTCCCTGGACCTGGACTTCCAGTACATCTGCACCAGGCAACCCATCGGCAAGAAGCTCTTCCAGCAGTTCCTCCAGGAGACCACCGAGTTCCGGCCGGTGGTCAGCCTGTGGCTGGACATGGAGGCGTACCGGACGGCGGACGAGTCGGAGAGGCCCCAGAGCGCCCAGCAGAGCATCAACAAGTACTTTGACTCGGCCTCCCAGCACTTCTGCTCCTTCCTGGAGGAGAAGGCCATCCTGCGGGCGAAGGAGGACGCGAGGCACGGCCACGCCGACCTCTTCAAGGAGTCGGAGCAGCGCCTGCTGGCCTTCCTGGAGGAGGAGGCCTTCGGGAAGTACAAGGAGAGCCTCCACTTCCTGCGCTTCCTGCAGTTCAAGTGGCTGGAGGCCCAGAGCGTCTCCGAGGACTGGTTCCTGGACTTCCGGGTGCTGGGGAAGGGGGGCTTCGGGGAGGTGTGCGCCTGCCAGATGCGCGCCACGGGCAAGATGTACGCCAACAAGCGCCTCAGCAAGAAGCGGCTCAAGAAGCGGCAAGGCTACGAGGTGAAGAGCGCGTGCTACGAGCCCACTGGGCGTGTCGCATGGAGCCCCTTGGGGGGAGGCGGCTCCCCGGTGGCCTGAGTGAATCCAGATTCGGTGGTGAAGCAACCGTGTTGCCAACTCCAGGGTGGGAAAGCCCGGGAGGTTTTGGAGGTGGGGGGAGTTTCAGGGTGGGGGGAGGAACCACAGCAGGCTGTAAGGAGCCCCCCCCCTTTCCTCCAAGGGAACGAGATCTCTGTCAGGGGGTGCTGGCGCTGGAGACTTTGGGGTGGGGCTGGAAGTGGGCGGGATTTGGGGAGGTCCAGGACCCTCTGCCTGTCGCCTGGGCTGTGATTCCAGGCCTGGAGGTTGGCATCCCTGTAGTCAGGAGATTCTCAGGCCTCCACCTGGAGGCTGGCCACCCCGGGAATCAACCCAAACTGCAGGGCGCCCGAAGGCCACGCACGATGTTGCAGATGGGACCGACCATGGACCACTTTGCCTCCTCCCATATTCAAAGAGTTCTGTCCCGCCTCCTGCAGTTCCCGGCTCCAGGTGGGGAGAGTGCTGGAGAAATGGATCCCTGGCTAGACTCTGGGATACAGACCCAGCCCGGCCTCGCTAGGGGGCCAGGGCCGGGTGGGGAGAGTCCTGGGATCTGCCCGTGGAACGTGGGGAGGGCAGGTGGACAGATCCCCTGCACCCACTGGGTGCTTTGGGGAGGGTGTTCTGCATGGTGCTCTACGGAGCTGAGGCTATACCCTCCTCTTCCCAGCCCCCTGCTGCCCCCCCCCCCGCTTCTCAGAGAAGCAGACCCCAGAGCAATGAGGGCTCCTGTGCAAACTCACATGTGGCAGAGCCTGGGAATGGTGTGGTTTCGGGAAGGGAGAGACTTCACTGGGATGGGTTTAGGAATGCCCTGTCCTCCCCAGGCTGCATCCCCCAACCCCCCCCCCCCCGCAGTTTCCCAGCCTGCAGGTGGCAGCCCCATCCCCATCCCCCCCCTCCCCCCCCCCCCCCGTGGCCAGGGAAGAGCAGCAGGTATAATGCCAAAGTGCCCCGTTTCTCTGTTGCCCAGAGATCAGTTGTAATCCCAGGAGAGAGCAGCTACAACCTGGAGGGATTCCCTAGGCCAGAGCTGGCAACCCAGTGCCGCTCTCCTCTGACGGAAAAGCCTGAATGTCCTTTTGGGGAAGGCCCACTGCCTCCCTTTGCAGCGGCCGGCAGTGAAATCCCTGCATGCTCTGAGAGCTGCTCTCCTGGGGGGGCTCTTGGCTGCACTTTCCGGATTGCAGCTCTGTAGCCATAGCCAGGGGCCAGAGGCCTGCCCCATTTCCTCTCTGGGCAGGGGCTGCGAGACGATCCATGCGCTCAGCCAGCCCGTTCCCCCCCTCTCCCTCCCTCCCTCCCTCCCTCCCGTCAGGCTAACCCTCCTTCTTTCTGTCCCGAAATTATTTTTGGCCCAATAAAATTAGCCCTTCTAATCCCGCAGCCAAAAGAGGCTTGCGACTTAGCCGCTCACGGGCTTGGCCAACGGGGCCCACAAAGAAGGTGTCAGAGCACATCACTGTCAGGCCTGTGCAAGCCGGGGGGGGGGGAGGAGGCAGGGGGGGAGGTTCAGGTGGGGCCGCTGCTGCTGCTGCTGCTGCTGCTGCTGGGGGTGCCCCACCCATGGAGGCTTTTCCTTCAGCCACGTGGAGAAATGGCCTTAGGCTCATTGTTGGCATATCCCAAAGTCAGCTTCCTTTTATTCCCATACAAGCAGAAGAAGAAACGGTTTTTATTCCCGCTTCTGACTGCCTGAAGGAGTCTCAAAATAGCTGACAATCCTCTCCCCTCCCTCTCCCCACAACAGGCACCCTGCGAGGTAGGTGAGAGGTCGGTGGTGGGTCTTTAAGGGGTTCCTGGACCCAAATCCTGCTCTTCTCAGCACCTGCCCATACAGGACTGGAAGAGGGCCGCTTGGTGTATTCAGAAGCAAGGCAGAAGGGTGCCGAATTAAAATTCCAGAGGTCCAGGGAGGGGGGTTGACACCCTTTGGCCCAAATCTCATTAGTTCTCAGAAGCAGAGAGACCGGCAAGGAAGTCCAGGTTGGCTGCATTGAGGCAGGCTCTGGCAAACTTCTTCTGGGCTTGGCTTGTTTTGAAATCCTCCTGGCTTTCGACTGTGGATTGGAGCCGCTTTCTCTGCTGGTGCACAGACACCCACCACCGTCGCAGGGCCTGGGATGCTGCCGGCTGGGTGGGCCGAGAGCCTGAGCTACGGGCAGGTGGCACACGGGTGACTCACGCCTGCCCTGCCCATCCATTCCCAGGGGGCGATTATGGAGCAGAGGATCCTGGCCAAAGTACACAGCCGCTTCATCGTCACGCTGGCCTACGCCTTCCAGACCAAGCACGACCTCTGCCTCATCATGACGCTGATGAACGGAGGAGACCTCAGGTGAGAGCGCCACGCACGCCCCCCCCAACCCTAAGGCTTGGCACTGCCCGGGGGTGGGGACCGCTTGGGCTGGTTCCGCCTTCCGCGGCATCCATTTTGTGGCTAGTTCCGCCTCCTGCAGCAGCCATTTTGTGGCTGGGTCCGCCTCCTGTGGCGGCCCACAGGCTCAAAAACGTTTTGGATCCCTCAGCAAGAAGGCTGCACGATTGGACCCCAATGAAAATCTGGGACCGTGGATCTGCTGCCTTTCATCGGCCCACATTGTGTTGGGCTTAGGGGGGCAGGTGGCGTTCTTCAGAGTGCAGTTTCGGCCCTCACCTGGGTGGGGACTCCAAAGGGGGTGCTAAGAAGCCCTGATGCCACATCCTGCCGGCATGTAGGCCGCCAAAGGGGGCCCAGTGTGACTCTTGGGTTCCCAAAGGGTGCTCCCTCGGGTAAAATATCAACACCAGAATTCAACACGTTAAGAAAGGGGGGAAAAGGGCATCTTTTCCTCACAAAAACAATTGCACTTTAAAATGAAGCGTTGGGAATTTGGGCCATCTGGCGATTCTGAGAGGTGTTCCTGTGCCCCCGAGGGGAGTACCTGTGCTCTCGACCGCTCCCTCCCTCCCTCCCTCCCCAGGTACCACATGTACAACGTCGATGAGAATAACCCGGGCTTCGAGGAGCCCCGCGCCGTCTTCTACACGGCCCAGATCCTGTGCGGCCTGGAGCACCTGCACCAAAGCCGCATCATCTACCGGGACCTCAAGCCGGAGAACGTCTTGCTGGACGACACAGGTAAAGACCCCACAGGTGGGAAGGCAGGCAGGCGCCCACAGCAAGGCAAGACGGCTTCTCGGAGGAACAAGAGGCTGGGCTTGCTAACGGATCAGGGGGAAGACCCAAGACACAAAGCTGCTTAGAGAATGGCACAAAGTCTGCTCCCAGGAGCCCACAAAGCAGCTTGAGACCGGATTGGACCCTGGGTGCTTCCCAGTCAGTATCGCCTACTCAGGCTGGCAGCTGCTCTCCGAGGTCTCAGGCAGAGAAAGGTCTTCCCCGTCACCTCCTGCCTCGTCCTTTTCCCTGGCAGTGCCGGGGATTGAAGACTGCAGAGTTCTGTTGGGAAGCCAGATTTGGGTAGTCTGAGATTCGGAGAGGACTGAGCCAGTTTCTTCATCTTGTGAAAATCCCTTTTCATGCTTCTTCATATGGAGACGTTTCTGGGTGTCTGACCACTTCCCTCCCCGCCTCTCCCCAGGGCATGTCCGCATTTCAGACTTGGGCTTGGCCACGTTAATTCCAGAGGGGCAGGAGAAGACCAAAGGGATGGCGGGCACACCAGGTGAGCATTTGGGGGGCTGGCTCTGCTGGGGAGGGGGGGCCCTGAGGAAAACATTCCCCAACAGGACCCGATTCTGCTTTCGTCCCTCCCCCCTGCAGGATTTATGGCTCCAGAGCTCCTGAAGGGGGAGGAATACGACTACAGCGTGGATTACTTCACCTTGGGCGTCACTCTCTTTGAAATGATTGCGGCAAAAGGAGCCTTCCGGAACAGGGGAGAGAAGGTACGGCTCCCTACAGAAATGACAAAAGGAGCTGTCCACGCGGCCTTTCCTTCAGGGAGCGGAGCTCTGCCATCTGGAGATGAGTTGCAATTGGGGGGGGGGGGTGTCTCCCTCACCTCCCTGTAGGCTGGCAGCCCTCGGACCTCCCACCACCCTATGCCCCGCTGTCCTTAACAGAGCCCCCATCTGCCTGTTGCAGGTTCATGGCTGGACCGTTTGGGCCAAGGACATAGGCAGTGCTCCAGTGGGTGGGGGTGGGGGTTCTGCCCCCTAGATCTGTGACCCCCCCTCCCCAGCTATTGTTTTCAGATTATTTGGTGAGCTGGAGAGTCTGAGGATGGTTTAAAATAGTCTGGGCAACTCTCTGTGAGCCACAAGGGGAAATCTCTATCCTTGAGCAAACCAAGAGCTTTAGTAGTCTAAAGAAGGGGTGGTAGTCCATGGACATCTGGAGGACCACAGGTTGACTACCCCTGGTCTAAAGATAGGAATGCAGAAACAGGAGGCAACAAACAGCAAAAGGTTGTACAGAAAACATTTACGGCTGAACCCAATAGCCAGACAATTTATTTAAATCCCGGGACCCTCCCCTCCCCCACCTCCCTAGAACTGTATCAGGGCCCCTTCCTTGTCCAAGCCGTGGGACGCAACACCCTAATTCTGTGTGGGTCAGAATGGTGGGTTTCCCCTTAACGCCCCTGCCTCTGTCCTTCTGCCACAGGTCGAGAACAAGGAAGTGACACGCCGCATCCTCCACGACCCCGTGGTGTACAACGAAAAGTTCAGCCCCGAGTGCCAATCGTGCTGCGAGGGACTGATGGCCAAAGACCCTGCCCAGCGCCTGGGCTTCAAAAACAACTCCAATTCTGAGGTCAAGAACCACCTGCTCTTCCAGAAGATGAACTGGAGCCGCCTCGAGTCAGGTGAGGGGGACCTCTTGCCCCACCAGCAGCCAGCCAGCCAGCCAGCCAGCCAGCCAGCCAGCCAGCCAGACAGACAGACAGACAGACAGACAGACAGACAGACAGACAGACAGACAGTCCTCGCGTGGGTAGGAGGAAGCATCTCCCCTCATTTCCCTCTGCCCCCTCCAAGCCGAAGCTCAGCGCCCTGCAACTCCCCCGTCCCGCTGCTGATCGAGGGGTCGCTTGTGATAATCATTCCACTGGAGTTTGCTAAACCCAAGCAACGTCTTGTGCGGATCCGTCCGTCCGTCCGTCCCCTTGTAGCAGCAGTAGCAAAGACCACCTGGCGGCCTCTTTCTCCCCCCACCCCACGCCAGGATGGGGTATCGAGGGAAGGTTTAGTTAAGCCTTGAGCTTTCTGCCGCATCTTAGTTTATTGTGATTTGTGTGTATGGTTGTTTTTGTGGGTTTTAATGTATGGTTTTATTGGGGCTTTTATCTGCTGTAACTCGCCTCGAGCCTCCGGGGAGAGGCAAGCAACACATTTAGAATGAATGAATGAATGAATGAATGAATGAATGAATGAATGAATGAATGAATGAATGAATGAATGAAAATAATAAATTCACTTGCAACATTTGTCAGCCCCCCAAGAATCCTGCGGGGAACTGCAGTCTACTGAGGGTGTGGAGGGGCTTCTCTTGGCGAGGGGGGGGGGACGTTCTCCAAAGAACGAGGATCCCATGCTGATCTTCTGTGAAGGAGTCTGAGTCTGCCTCTGCCTAACCCCTCCCCCCCCCCGTCTCTGGCCCCCTCCCGGTCCTGTGTTCAGGTCTGCTGGATCCCCCCTTTGTGCCTGACCCCAAGGTGGTCTACGCCAAGGACATTAGCGACGTGGGTGCTTTCTCCACGGTGAAGGGCGTCGTTTTGGACGACGCAGACAAGGCGTTCTACGACGAATTCTCCACAGGAAGCATCCCCATCCCCTGGCAGGAGGAGATGATCGAAATGGAGGTCTTTGAGGAG
This sequence comes from Paroedura picta, assembly GCF_049243985.1. NCBI lineage: Eukaryota > Metazoa > Chordata > Lepidosauria > Squamata > Gekkonidae > Paroedura > Paroedura picta. Next base: position 1,304,803 of record NC_135384.1, read on the forward strand.
CTGAACCTCTGGGAGCCGGACGGCTCCGTTCCTCCGGATCTGGACCGCAACAACATTCCCGGCGCCACCAAGTCCGGGACTTGCAGCGTCTGTTGAAGAGGAGTGGCAAAGCTCTCCTCCAGCGTTTGCAGGACTAGATTACTGGCATGGCAGCCGCTACACGGAGGAGCCGCCCCTTAGCCGCTATGCTGCTCCAGGGGAACGCTGACCTCTTCTCCTCACAGCCTGGACTCCACGGCCCTCCTGGAACGAAGGCCGGCCTCTGGCCCAGTCCCTTCCCTCTCCCTCCACAGCTGCCTCTTCTTCCAGGGCTGGGGGGAGAGCAGCCAGGGGGTTCTGCCCTCCCCAGCAGGGCAGCTCTGTTTGTATCACCCAGCCAGTCTCTCAGTCCCAGAGGCAAGGATCTGGGTGCCCAGAGAACAATCGTTTCATTTCGAGGAGATTCAAACCTCCGAATGTCCGTTAAAAAAAAAAAATTCAGATTTTTCTGCAAACCTGGGCGGTCCCCCAAGTTTGCAGGAAGCGTTTGGTGTTAGTTTGGTCCCACTCTGCAGATTTAGATATCCGCAGAAAGGGGAGGGGCACACATCACTATTAGATATATAGATTCCAGGAGACCTTCAGCCCCATCTGGAGACGGATAACCCTACGGCTGCTTCCAAGAGTCCTGGCCAGGAGGGCCCTAGAATCAACAGACTCCCCCCAGGAGGGGGGCTAGGTTAGCAGTTCTCTGTACCATGAAGCGGAGATTTATGTCCAGTAAGAATAAAGGGGGGTATGTGGCTAGACCTGAAAATTGCCTCTACCTTCTTATCACACTGGGCCACGGTGCTTAGCTTCCTGTGTCCGTTTGGGGGTGTGTATCTGTGCCCAAGAAGGTTCCTGCTCAGCCTGCAGCCGCTCCCCGCACGGCCCCCAGCTGCATGCCCAAGCAAATCAGATGCTGGTGGCAGGGACTGCCCTGCCCCCGGACGGGCCAGGCTAGCCTGACTTCGGAAGCTAAACAGTGTCGGCCCCGATTCCTACTTGATGGGAGACCCCCACGGAAGCCCTGGGTCACTACGAGGGACAGGCACCGGCAAAGCACCTCCGGACACCTGCCTTGAAAACCCTCCTGGCCCGCCATAAGTCGGCTGCAACTCGAGGGGGCTTCCACACTACTGTGGCATAGACAAGCCCACCCCTTCCCACCCTTATACCGCAAGGACAGCCCCCCCCACCCCCACCCCCACCCCCACAAGTGTGCAAGGACAGTGAATGCAAACACAACTCCAGTTGACCGTTTTAATCACCCCCGAGGAACAAAGCACAAGGGTCCCCATATGCAAGGGCTGGGGAGGGCTTTCTCCTGGCTACCCACACACACCTCCCTGCAGCCCCCGTGCTGTGCAATTCAGCCGCCTCCCCCCCCCCGCCCCTCTGCTTCTTAAGAAAAAGCCAACCTTTTGCTGAGGCTCAAGAGCGTGTGGCAGAAATGCCTGGGGAACAGTTCCAGGAGGGCCCCGCAGAACTCCTTGGCCCCCGAAACTGTGCCCCACTTGCTTCCTTCCCCAAAATGTAGACGTCACATTTATTTCAGCAGAGAATGAAACTGGAACGAAATTGCGATTGGCTCTCGTGGAGCAGGGCTGGGGCCGACTGAGGACACTCTAGACCGCATCTCCCAGTGCGCAGTGTGGCCCCGAGAAGCCCGGGGAGGGGACGGCCTTTCAGGCATCCAGGGAAGCAGATGGGCAGTCGGTTCAGGACAGACCACAGGAAACACCACTTTACGCTGAGAGGGATTAAAATGTGGACTTTGCTGGCAGAGGATGCAGGGATGGCCACAGGAATAAACAACTTTAAAAGGGGATTAGAGGGCGTAACCAGCTGTCCCTCTGCCATGAATCACAAGGGGGGAGTCCAGGGCTGCACAGCCAGGACGCACCCCCCTGGCCACTCACCCCACAACACCATGCGCCCCAGCACCCCTCTCCTAGCCACGGGGCCACAGGAAGGTTTGTCTTGCCAAGGCCACCCTGTCACAAACAGGGCCACTACGCTGAAGCCACACAGCACCTTGCTTGGTTTTCTTCGGGGAGGGAGGGGGGGAGAGAGAGGGAAGGGAGGGGGGAGCCGGATGCTAGGATGGGAGGGGCGAGGCTGCCGGTGTGGTGGGAATGGGCACCGTGCACCCCAGTTCAGCACCACCGGCAGAGCTCTGGAGGTGGAGGGTCTCGTTCCGGGGGCAGCTGTGAGCCCAGATGGTATCGCTTTTGTAGTGGGCAGAGTCGAGGTCCAGCGCCCGGCCCTGTACCTGGATCTCGTGGAGGCAGCCCCGCAGGAAGGCTCCCTCCACAGCCTGAGGGGGGTCGCCCTGCCCTGGGAGGGAAAGAGGAGGAGCACGGTCATTTCACTTCTGCAGCCCACCCTTCCCAGCGGGCTCAACGTTATGCGGGACCAAGGGGGGAAACCTCAGCAGGGATCTTTCGCTTCCCAGCAAAACGTCCCGCTTAATTATCCCTGGGAAATTAGTGCCGTTAAAAACACTCCCTTCCGGAGGACTTCGCGGGACGGGGGGAATGGTTCAAAGCCCCGCCCAAGCCCCCAAGGCCCGGGGGTCGCGCTGAACATCCCCCTTGGGGGTGGAAACCTACCGGGGAGCCCCCCAATGAAGAGCTGGCCGTCCCCACTCAGCCAGAGATGCCGCAGCCTTTTGAAATCCGTCTCCTGGATCTGCCTGGAGACTTCGAGGGAGCCCAGCTGCAGGGTGAGGTCAGTGGGGGTGATGTCGAGCAGGAGGTCCGAAGCCGGGCAGCCCACCCAGGGCAGCGGGACCCAGAGAGCCGTCTTGTCCCCCAGCTGGGCCACCACCTCCTGGCGAGAGAAGCAAGGAGCCCGTCAGGGATGAGATGCGAATCTCTGCTCCCTTCCGTGGCACAGGGGCCCAGGAGGCCCCAAAGGAGCCCGGATTTTAGCACCTCCAGGGAAACGGATCACTCAGGAAAGCCAGATTCTGCCTGCAAAGAGTAGCCTTCTCTGGGCTGGGCTGGAATTGGGTGCAATTTGGAGGTGGCGCGTGACGGGGGTAGGGCTTGGGGGGAGCCCCCACAGGATATAGGGCCCCCCTCCAAAGCAGCCTTCTGCTCCAGGGGGCCCGGTCTCTGTCGTCGGCAGATCAGCTGGAATTCTGGGAGAACTCCAGCCCCTGCCTGGAGGTTGGCAGGCCTCAGCCTGCAGCCCCCCCTCCTGCACATCTCACCTCGTCCTCCAGTTTCAGGCTGAGCACGGGGGCCTGATCCAAAGGTGAAACGGCCAGGATGGTCCCCCTCTGTGGGCTGGCACTGAGCGAGGCCCTCACAGCCAGCGTCCAGTTCTCCTTGCTGAGGCTGAGTCCAGAGGGGAGCTCTGCAGAGAGCAGGGCAGGGGCTGGGTCAGTGAAGGGGAGGGGGCTCGGGGGGGAGGGAGGTCATGAGGCTTGCAGAGCTTTCAGAGAGGACAGAACCAAGCATGAAGTCAACCCTGCTTCTCAAGCAAGTGGAACTCAGAGGTACACTGCTTCTGTCCGTGGAAGTTTTATTTGACTGATCAAGGCTACCAGCCATCAATAGATATCCACCTACCCACTGCTCTGGGAGAACAGCTCTTACAGGACTGTGACTGGGCCAAGGTCACCCAGCTGGCTGCAAGGGGAGGAGTGTGGAATCGAAAACAGGTCACCTCATTAGAAGCCGCTGCTCTTAACTGCTACACCACGCTGGCGCCAGGGAGCTGGGCCCTGATCCGCACCCTCCCCAGGCCCGGCTTGCCCTCAGAACCCAAAAGCCCTGTCTGCAGATCTACCTGAGAGCAGGAAGCTGGCCAGTCCCCCTCCGGAGAAGAAGCTGCCCCTCTGGATGTGGGGGAAACAGGCCTTGGCCCCCTCGCCCTCCAGGGCAGCCCCCTCCCGCCAGGTGCTGCTGGTGTTCAGCCAGTTCCACTCTCTCAAGCAGCCGTCCATTGCGGGGTGGATCTGGAAGACAAAGAAACCAACGGGAAGGAAGGAAGGAAGGAAGGAAGGAAGGGAGGGAGGGAGGAAGGGAGGGAGGGAGGGAGGGAGGGAAGGAGGGAGGGAGGGAGGAAACATGGTGGCAGCGCAGCCCAGCCGACCACAGGCTCCAAGAAGAGCCCCCGACTGTCCCCCCAACTCTTTGGCTCATGGCAAAACCCAATGTCTGCCCCACACTTGGGGACACCAAGAAGACACATCCGGGGTAGGATCCCAGCAGCACCCAAATTGTCCCCCTCTGCCCCCATTAGAAGGGAGGAGCTGCGGCTGGGGGACGGGGGGACGGGGGAGATACACGTTGCTAGACGAGGGAAGCGCGCTAGGCCCAGGGTGCTCAGCATGTTGCCGGTCTCTGGGCCGCCCTGCCTGGCCGCTCCCTTACCGGAATGATGAGCTCCTTGGTGGGGATGAGCAGCCCCCCGACGCCAATGCGCATCTCGGGGAAGGGGTGCTCCGTGATGGCGTGGGAGACCTCGTTCAGGCTCAGCAGGCTGCTCCCGTCCAGCTCCAGGGCCACACGGTCCCCTTCGTTCTTCACCAAGATCTGGGGGAAGGAGAAGCTTCCTTCGGGGACGGGCGGTGGCAGCCCCCTCCACTCTCCCCCAACACGGGGCGGCGGCTGCACCGCAGGGCTCGGCCCTGGAGGAGCCAGGTTCAAATCCTCCCTTTTCTGGCTGGGCGACCGGGGGCCGAAAGGGCTGCAGGCCTTACCCTGCCTGAGCGAGTGGCTTTTTAAGAATCGGTGGCCGCCCACCTGGAGCTATCCCTGAGGGCAGCCAGAGAAGGGAAAGAGGCCCGAGCCCCCCCAGAGGCGCCCCCCCCCGCACCTGGTGCCACTGGCCGTCGTCAATGCGCTGCTCCCCCAGGGCGCTGGTGTTGATGATGCTGTTGTGGATCTGCATTTCGAGCTTCCCCTGGTGCAGCCCCAGGACGAACCAGTCCTTGCCCGGACTCATGTCCCCGTAGAAGATGACGCCCTCCGGGTCGAAGGTGCGGAACTCAAAGGAGGAGGCTGTGCTGGAGGAGGAGGAGGAGGAGGAAGCTGCTCAGAGGGCCTCCCTGTCCGGCTGGGCCCCACTGGGTGGGTGGGGGGAATCCAGGGGTCCCGGCTACCGGCAGATGCTCTCTTGGGGGCGGGGTGAGGGCCGCAGCTCAGAGGCGGAGCCCCTGGCTTGCATTGGGAAGGTCCCGGGTCCGTCCCAGACCCCTCCTGTTTCCAAAGGGCTGTGGGGATCAGAACCAGGGGCAGAGCTGGCTCCCCGGCTAAAAGTCCTGGGGCCTTCCTGGAGCGTTGGGGTGGAGGGTGAGGAGGGCGGAGACTGGCAGAAATTCAGCCGGGCTCTGAAGCCCCGGAGTCTGCCAGGGCAACTGATCTTTTATGACCAATTATAATTCTGCAAGGGCTCCAGGCCTCCCCTGGAGTTTGGCACCCCTATTCCCCATCCCCGTCTGTTTACCTATTGACTTTACGCAGATCTATGCTGAGCGTGGCCGCCGGAGAGGGATCTGCCCATTTCTGTCCAATGTTCAGGGCCCCTGCCTCCTTGGGGATCTCTGGGAAGCACTGGTCATACTGGGAAAGCAGAGAAAGGGGACATTACCGCCTTCGGCCAGCAGGGGGCAGCCGTAAAGCGAACTAATGGGCCGTGCACCACCGGAACCGGTCGGCAGATGTCGCCGCTGCAATGGCCTAACCGCTCCGCGCGGGGGCAGTCTTGCTCCAGGGAAAGCGGAACGCCCCCTCGGAAAAGGCGCTGCAAGGAAGGGGGCAGCCTGGAGGGGGGTCTCTTGCTCGGGTAACCCCGGGAGGCTGTCCGCGAGTCCTTCCGCGGGTTCCGCGTCTCGTGGGGACGATGGATTCGGAAGGCGGCCGAACCGAACCGCTCCGTGGTTTCCTCTTCGTTTTCCGCCCGCCCGAGCAAAGAAAGCAGGGAGGGGCGTGCAAAAGCCATTCGTCTCCCAGTTCCGAGCCACGACAGACGGCTCCTCCTACCCTCGGACAGTGAAATGCGCAAAGGCAGAGCAGGCTGACCCTCTGCATTGACGCGAGGCAGGCAGGAATTCAACAGGCCGCCGAGTTTCCTAAACCTCTTCACCGGTTGAATGAATGGCTGTCTGTCGAGACTTCGCCTCCCGACAGAAGCATCTTTTCAGCATCTTTTTTAGGAATTGCCAGCTGCTGCCTGGGCTCCTGTGCCTTTTAGCAGGCAGGAAGTCTACCGGTCGAGTCCGGAAAGCCACCTGACCTCCCCCCGCGCGCTGGGCCTCCGGCTGGGAACTACAGCCCCCATGATGCCGAGCGGGGCCCCGGGCAGGGGGGGGGGCTCCTGGTGCCGGCCAGCTGCGGGGTCCGGCCGGAGGGGCTTGGGGCAGACCTCCCTGCGGCTCGGCGGACTCCCCGGGCCGCCGCTCGCGCCTCCCCCCCGCTCGCTCGGGCGGCGCTCTGCACGTGCTCAGAGGTCCCCTCACCTGGCTGCCGAGGGAGGCCCCGAGCGCCAATAGCAGCAGTTGCAGCCGCAGGAGGAGGCGGCCGGGCATGGTGGGCCGCTGCGGAGGGAGCCGCGGTCTGGCGGGCGGCGAGGCGGTCAGTGGACTCCCGGCCAGGGTCAAGGTCTGCAGGGGGCGGGCGAGGGGGCCGCCCGCAGGGGGAGCGGAGGCAGGCGGCCGGCCTGGCAGGGGGAGCCTCCAGCGGCCGGGGCAGTGCACCCAGCCCGGCCCATCTTTGGGGGAGGGGTCTCACCCGGCCCCTTGCCCGCGCCCAGGGGCGCCCCTTGGGGAAGGGGGGCGGGCGGCAGTTCTGGGGCGCCAGGCGGAGTGGTCATCGGCCCCACCGGGAAGGCCTGTTTGCCCAGAGTTGCGACAGCCTCCCTCGTGCCAGAGCGCAGGGCTCGCCCGCTGCCCCCCTGGCCCCAGCGCAAGTGCCCCCTGCTGCCCCCCACGCAGCCCCATCGGGAGCCGCAGAGGCCGGGCGGGACCCAGCCCAAAGCCAGCGCAGTCCAGGAAGAAGCCCGAAGGCCTTCGGGTACAGCCCTTGGCCGCAATCCACAGGACCCCACTCGGGGGGGCTCAGCCAAGGGCCGCACAGGGGACCCCGGTCCAATGCCCGTGGCCGGCCACAACAGCCCAGCAGGGTCGGTCGGTCGGTCGGCGGCCCCACCCGCGCTTTGGCACCGCCTGTGTGGAAGGGGCTTGGAGGCTTTTGAGTTGAGCATATATTGTCTTTTTATTGGGGAGAAGTTATTTGAATTACACACAAAGATGCAGAAGAGATAAATACGGCATTTTGTCTAACAGACTCTTCACACTGTCACACTGGGAACAGAGACCGGGGAAAAGCAGAGGGATTATCGTCATCCTCATCAGCAACAATACTCTTTGTGTCGTTTTTCCTTTTTTTTTGTTGTTTTGTTTTAACCCTTGGTATGTGTTTTCCTGGTTGTGTTTTTGTGTGTGTCTCTCTCTCTTTCCTTAAACGGCTTCAGTAAATCTCTAAAGTGCCATGAAACTAGCTAGAGGTGCTTCTAGAAAACGAAAAACAAAAGACAAAGGTACATTCAGTAGCAAACGCCGAACGATCGCTGGGAGGCCCCCCCTCCCAGTGACAAAGTGCAAAAAGATCGGAGAGACGGACAGCTATGTACAGATCTGTGACTGCCCTTCCGCCCCACGCCACCCCTGCCGGGTGGCCCCAAACCTCCCCACACCACTGGGAGGGCGTCTGCAGCACCCCCAAACAGATGGGGGGCGCTCTGCTCCTCTCTGCCTCCCTCCAAGCTCCTCCTGGCGAGGCTGCAGGAATTGGCACGGGGGCTCAGTGGGCCTAGGAAAGGAGGGGGTGTCTCCCCCCCCCCCAACTGGGATCTGGCAGGCCACTTTGACTGCAATCGGCAGCTACACCCCTCGGCCGCCCCTGGGAGCAAGAGGAGATGGGAAGGATCGGCAAAGGAAGGCCTTCCCACCCCCCACCCTGTGTCCACACTGCGGACTGGAGCCAGTTCTGGGCCTATTTGTTGTGGGGGCCTCTGCCGAGGGGCATGGGCATTCTAGGGGAGGGGGCCAGCCCTGCTTTGCTGGCTTCTCTGGGAGGGGGCCCCAGGGGAGCTGGATCCCAGCCTGCCCTCCAGAAGACTCGGCTGGAGAAATGCGGGGGGGCGGGGGGGTCCACCAGGAGGAGAGGACTCTGCCTTCACTGAGTTGCAGTAAAGGGGCTGGGGCAAGGGGGGGGGGGTCTGGTCCCTGCAGGGCACCACGAAGGAGCCCCAGAAGGGAACAATGACACTGGCCACTTGTGAAACTGCAGAGAGGGGGCAAGGGGGAAGCATGCATTTATGCGCTTCCTCCACTGTGGCATGCTGCACACTCCTTTGGCCGCATGGCCTCCATTCAGAGCCTTAAAAGTCGGCTTCCACCAGCTGCAGGCGCCACTGCATGGTGTGTGGAGGACGTGGGTGTGGTTTTGGGGCAGGCAGCAATCCCCCCCCCCTCCAGCTTTGGGCAGTGCTCAATGGCCCCTCCCCAGGACCTCCCTAGAAGGCCCTGCCCAGAGGCAAAACACAACCCAGCCAGGCAGGCATGCCTCAGAGAAGTGGCCCCTTCCAGAAGTGGGACCCAGCGGCCATTTTAGGAACGGGGCTTGAGACGGGCAGGGACTTCCACGGGTGCCGCTGCCTTCCAAAGTGGCCATCTCCTCCTGGGAAACTGGTTTTGGTCGCTGGACATCAGCTACCTTCGCAGGGGAGCTCTGACTGCCTCTCAGAGGTGCACGTGGGCCGGGGACGGAGCTGCCCCATGCTAATGACGCTTGCACACCTGGGAAAACGCTGGATTCAGACAACCCTATTTCTTTTTCCTACTCCTGGTGGCCAAAACCACTCCCCATTCTTCTGCTGTCTTTGCTTCTCAGAGCTGCTCCGTTTCCCCTCTGTATGGCAAGCCCCCCCTGGCCACGTTATGCGACAGCCTCTGGTTTTGGTCCATTTTTGCCTTTATAAATCTTCACCTATTGAAATCTGCAAGGGTTTCATCCGGGTGACGGCAGGAACTCGGGAGCCCCCTCTGCCCCCCCCCCGCCACCCTTGCAGTTTTTCTACCCTTTGGCTTTTGGTGTTCAGGACTGACATGTTTATTTTCCTTATATTTGAAAAAACAAAGAAGAATCACTTCCCCAAACCAGGCAGAATTTTCTTTTGGAATGCAGCTCTGGGATCAGTTGTGTCCCTAATCCTAAAAAAAAATTAATAATAATCTAGGCTAAGTGGTGGTGGAGGGGGGGGGGTTGGGCTCACAAGCAAGACGGAGGAGAAACAGACGCTAATTAAAACCTACAAAGACCTTGTGCTGGGATCCCCCAAACGAAGCAAAACAGCCCTTTCTTCAGCCTGGTTTGTAATGCAAATGGGACTTACTGGGGAGAATGCGCATTCCCATTACAAATGCCCCCCCCCCCCAAGACTTCTGCCCGAAACTCCAGGCTCCGTAGGAGACAAGCCTCTGCTAAGAGAGACTGTGTGCCCCCCCTCCCCCCCAAGGCGGTTGGAGCTCTTGCAAAGCAGAAGAGGAATTTCTCAAAACAAAATTTTCACAGGCGAGTTCTACTGCTGATCTGGAGTTGTCTGCACTGCAGGGGTGGGTGTGGGAAGATGCACAAAGCCGGAGGAGAACCGGCTTCGGGGGGGGGACACAAGGGGGCATGGACGTGAAGCATGGCAAAAATCAAGGAGTACACAGTGGAACCCGGTCTGCTCGCCCACCCCACCCCATTGGGGGCAGCTGAGAAGGGGGCCGCTAGTGCCGAGTGGGTTTCTGCGACACCCTCCCCTCTCCCATGAAGGGTTTGGAAAGTCTCTGGCCGGCCCAGAACCACGGAAAAGGCTCTCTCTCTCTCTCTCAAGGGCCGGGCAAGCTGCAGAGCCTCCTGCGCGGCCCCCTCCCCCCTGGAGCCTCCCTCCCTCCGGCCAAAAGGAAAATGTGATTCATCTCATTCAGGCTGCAAAACAAAACAGCTCTGCTCCTCGGCAGCTGCAGAGCCTGCTGGCTGCAAACAAGAGTCCTTGCTCAGGCCAGGAGAGGAGGAAGGGGGGCCGGGGAGGGGAGGGGAGCCCCCGCCCACAGAAAGACAACACCATGGGGGCTGGGGGGGGGCACGGCTGGAAGGCGGGGCGGGGTCTGCGGAAGAGCTCTGCCCGTGCCCCCTCCCCTGCCTGGCAGGAAGTCACGGGGGTGGGGGGGGGTGCCACCTGTGCCCAGGTGTGAGCAGGTATTGCTGTGTGCGGCAGGGGAGGGGGCCGGAGGGCGTCCTGCTGTGCAAACCTCCCTCAGAGCAAGGGAGGGCAGTCACGTGGGGCTGGGGGGGGGGGGGAAAGAGGGATTACCCTGTACCTATGTTTGCTACTTTAAAGTTTACCCTACCAGGGCCCCGCTTTGCCCTGCGGTGGCTGTGAAGCAGGGGGGGTGGGGGCTTATGGGGCCAGGAAACCACGTCCTGCTCCCCCCAGGACACACAGCAGTAAATCTCGGCCCAGTCCTTTGGTGCTCCGTCCGCCTCTCCCCCCACCCCCACATTTCAAGACCACAGGGGGGAGATTTGTGGGAAACCCCCCACCACCCCAGGCGATCGATCTCCCTCCAGGGGCCTTCCCCCCAGCTGTCCTCGGCCCCTCACAGAAGGTGGCCTTTCCTAAGCCTCTCGGAGGCGGCGGGCTCTCCTCTCGCCTCCCGACCGGCGCTGCCCCCCATCGCCATGCTGCCGTTGGACCCGGGCCCCCCCCCCCTCGTGGGCCTCGCTGCGGCAGGGATTGACGGCGTAGCTGAAGACGCTGGGCAGGAAGGGGAGCGGCTGCCCCTTCTCGTCCGGGACGACCATGTTCAGAGCCACCGGCAGCGTGAAGTTGTAGGGGTAGGCGGCCAGCAGCTGGTGGCCGTACATCAAGTGGTAGGGGTCCGGGTAGAAGCTCACCTTGCCCTCGCTCTCGCTGCTGCCCGCCTTGCCCACCGCGTTGAACGGGATCGGGGTGGGGTACGTGAGGAAGGAGGCCCTGTCCTCCAGGTCCTTCCTGGTCCGACAGCTGCCCGGAACCAAGAGGGGCAAGGGGTACTCCTGGACCGGGTAGCGCTCCACCTCGAGCTCCGGCGGGGCCAGGGCCTGCTTCTGGATCCGGCCCGTGTGGGAGATGACGGGGTCTTGGAGGGAGCGGGACAAAGGCGGCGGCAGAGCGGAGAGGCCGGGAGCAGCCTCCAAAGGGGGCGGGGGGGCGGGAGCCTGCTCACCCAACGGGGATTTGCTTTCGGCAGGCTCCTCTTCCGGCAGCGGGGCCAGCGGGCAGCCGTGGGGGGGCTGTGCCACCATGGCGAGGGGTCCCTCTTCCGGAAGCTCCGGCTGCAGCCCCGGAGGCTCCCCACTGGAGGAGGACACCTGCATCTCCTGTGTGGTCTCCTCCTTCACGACCGGCGTCAGGGATGCCGGGGGCAACTCGGGGGTCTTTTTGGAGTAGGCAATGACGGTGGGGAGGGCCGGCAGGGAGGGCTCCTCGGGCTGCTGCCCCTCGTGCCGCTTTGTGTGGCGGCTCAGCGCCGCCGCCGTCTTGCAGACCTTGGAGCAGTGGGCGCACGTGAACTTCACCAGAGGCTTCCGGCCGACGCGGTGCGGCAACGCCGGAGTCTGGTCGTCTTTGCCGAGGCGGCCGTGGACACGCTCGTGCTTCCGCAGCTTCTTCAGGGCCGAGAACAGCTTCCCGCACGCCCCGCACTCGTGCTTCCACTCGGACCCCCGCCCGCAGCCCGTCTTCGGAGGAGGGTCCGCCCCCCCGCTGTCCGAAGCCCCTCCGAGGCCTGCAGGCACTTGGGCAGCCGCGGGGTCGCTGCTCCCCACGCTGGCCTCCTCCTCCTCCTCCTCCTCCTCGTCCTCCTCCTCCTCCGCTTTCTCTGCCCGTTTCAGCCAGCGCAGGGAGCGGAGTCTTCGGCGCCACCGCGACTTCTTCACCTTGGGCACAGCACCGCCTCCGCTTCCGCTTGTGCTGCACGCCTTGCGCTTGGGCTTGTAGCTGTAGTAGGGCCTCCAGAGCTGGTCCTCGGCGTCCCCTCGGTCGCTCTCCTCCTCTCCGCTCTCGTTGGCATAGCCCCGGTCGAGGCGCTTGCCGTGGGGGGCCAGGGCCGGTGGCGGCGGCTGCTTCTCCCCGCCAAAATCGAAGCGCTTGCCCCCAACCCGGCTGCTTTTGTCCAGCATGAGGTCTGTCTCGGAGATGCGCCGCTTGACTATGGCTTCCTCCCCGATGCGCACAGTGATTTGGCAGAGTGGGGCCGACCGGCTTTCTGAGGCTGTGCCCACGTAGGCTGGCTTGGCCGTGTACGTCATGGTACGCCCGACGCGGGGGGCCCTGGCCCGGGGCCCGAGGTCGCTCCCTTCCTCACCCGCGGCCTGCTCGGCGGCCTTCTGAGACTGGATGTACTCTTTCAACACTTGCTTCTTGATGGGCTTCACCGCGGCGGTGGAGTGCGGTGGCGACTGTGGGGGAGGGGGCCGGCTGCTGGACGGGGCATCCAAAGACTTGCTCTTGTACGTGATAACGGAGGGGGGGGCTTGTGCCAGCACCGAAGTGCTGTGGACAATGACCGAGGAGGCCGGGCGTCCGTAGGCGATGACCGTGGGCACTTCCGTGCCGAGGGGCCCCGGCTGTTCATCCTTAGGCATCTTGTCTGCCGCAGAAGGGAGCCCGGACGCGTCTGCAGCACCCATCGGTTCCTGCCGCGGAAAGCGCTCTGCTTCAGGCAGCTCTAAGGAACCGCTGTTGGGGCCGAAGACGGAAGGGACGTTATTGGCCCCCAGAGAGGAGACCAAGTTTCCGTCCAAGGAGTCCCCATCCCCCAGGGCCAGGGGAATGGGCTGAGTGGGCAGCAGGAGGTTGTCCGGCATCAGCCCCTGGCTGTAGGTCTTGTACGGCCTCTTCTGGGAGCGCATGGGCAAGAGCCGGTACAGCTTGAGCGCGTTGAGTTTCGGCTTGTAGCCCCCGTTGGGCGTCTTTTCGGAAGAGATGAGGCCCGGGTTGATCCCGTGGAAGGCCTTCTGGTGGGTCTTCAGGTTGTAGTAGGTGACAAACGTCTCCCAGCAGAAGATGCACTGGTAGCGCCTCTCCCCCGTGTGCCACACCTCGTGCTTGGTGCGGTACTCCGCCAGGGCGAAGACTTTGTCGCAGTAACGGCACGGGTACTTCCGCCGCCAGGAGTGGACGTTGGAATGGCGCTTGAGGCTCGAAAGAGTCATGTAGGAGCGCTCGCAGACGGTGCAGAAGTAGATGATGTGGCCGTCCACCACCTTGACAAAGTGGTCTTGGTCGGAGATATAGTCCAGCCGCGGCAGGCCCCGGTGGCGGAACAGGAGGGCCTTCTTGGAAGAGGACGGCACCGCCGCCGCCTTGGGAGGGAGGCCGGGGTCGGGCAGCGCCTCAGCCGCGGGGGCCGGCTCCTCGGGCTTCTCCTCTCCCTTGCATGACACCTCGTGCGTCTGCAGCCGCTTGATGTGGATGAAGCTCTTCCCACAGTGGCGGCAGGACAGGGAGCGCCGCGTCCGGTGGAGCTTCGCGTGGAGGCCGAGGGCGGATGCCGTCGTGAAGGAGCGGCCGCAGGTCCCGCAACAGAGGGTGCTGCTCGCCGGGTAGGAAGCGCCGGACGGGGATGAGGAAGACGAGGCGGGCGCGTGGGGCGTCTCCGTCTCGGCCCCGGCCGCGGGGGGCTTCCCAGAGGGATTGTGATGGTCCCAAGCGACACTTCCCTTCAGCATGAAGGCCAGGTCAGGCGGTGGCGCCGGCACGGCGGCCGCGGAGCTGAGGTTGTAGAGGATCTTGGCCGTCTCCGTCTCGGTGTCAGGGCAAGGGTCCTGCTCTGGGCTCGGCGCTTTGGCCAAATCGTGGAAGCAGAGAGGACTGGAGGGCTCGGTCGAGCGGGAAGGGCAGGTGAGGTCGATGGGTGAGCTGCAGGGCCTGCAGGAAGCCACGCCAGAGTCGTCCATCTTGGCCCTGGCCGGAGGGTCATCCAGGTTCTCCAGGCGGGAAATGCCCAAGCGTCGGCCGACGACCCCGATCTCCTTGGCAGCGGCTGGGCCGGGCACTGAGAGGCGGGCGTTGTAGATGAAGTTTAGGATGTCGGAGAAGACCTCGGCCTGGACGTCTGGAAGCTCCAGGATCTGGCTGGGCTGGCGGGCGGCCGACTCCTCCAGGAGCACTTCCTTAAAGTACGGGCTGGAGGCGGCGAGGACGTTCTTGTGGGCCTGGAACTTGGTGTCTTCGGCGATGATGGTGACGTCGCAGAACTGGCCGCGCAGACGTTGCTCGTTCAGCTGGACCAGGAGGGTGCTGGCGTGGCTGGCGTCTGTGAACTCCACAACCAGGGCCATTGCGCTGGCTCACACCTGCTGAGAGGGAGAGAAAGGGGCTTGTGAGACCAGGGCCCTCTTTAAGGGCAGGGAGGGTGGGGGGTGGCTTAGCTACGGGATCCAGGACCCACCGCCAGGGGAGGCTCCTAGGTCTGAGCAGAGGAGCCCCCCGCTCTGCCATGGAAGCTTGCAGGGCACCCTTGGGTGGGCCCCACAGACCCAGAGATCTCACAGGGCGTAGGGGAGAAGAATGCAAAGCCACCTTGGGAGAAAAAGGTGAGGTTTGTACAAAGTAAATTAAATACATAAATATCTGTGAGGAAGGCAAGGAGCACACGGCTTCCTCATGAGGAGGAGAAGAGCTGGCTTTCTGCACCCTGCTTTTTACTACCCGAGGGAGTCTCAGAGCGGCTTCCCTTCCACATCCTGGGAGGGAGGGAGGGCCGAGAAAGCTCTAAGAGAACGGCTCTAAGAGGGCTGTGACTGGGCCAAGGTCACCCAACTAGCTTCAGGCGGAGGAAAGCAAACCCAGTTCTCCAGATTAGAAACTGCCGCTTGTAATCGCTACGGGAACCCAAGAGGTGAGAAGACAGTGATTAGGCCCGGCCTAATCAAGCAGGACGGCCTCGACTGTCAGGGGCTTGAACTGGACGGGAATAGGCAGCGTGGCAGACAGAGCGGCCAGTTGTGACCCTGGGCGATCTGGGTTTGACTCCCCACTTCTATCATGGAAGTTTACTGGATGACCTTGGGCCCATCACTAACGCTCAGCCTGGCCTACCCCACAGGGTTGTTGTGAGACAAGGGAGGCGGGAAGAACCATGCTCTAAAAGCCATTTTGAAACCCCAGTGGGGGAGAAAAGCAGGAATTGTCATGAAGAGGACAGCTACACTAGCGCAGGCATCCGGGGACACGGTTCTTCAGAACCACCTTGAGAAGTCGCGGGACAGGATTTGGGTGGCATTTCGGGCCAACTAGTTCCTCCTGCCTGCAGTGCAGGGAGGGAGAAAGCAGCCGAACTCAGGGGATCGGGAGGCCCCGTCCTTGCCCCTGCGTCGCCAGCCACGTGAGCCACACGGAGCGAAGCCAGAGGACACAACCAGGGCCGACACGAGGACCTGCGTGGGGAGAAGTGCTCCCGCTTCCCTGCCGGGGCCAGCTTCTCCTCCTCCTCCTCCTCCTCCTCCCCCTGGACTTTTCTCCCCCCTTTCGGGAGCCATTTTGCTCCAGGACTTCCCTCGGCTGGCGGCCTAAAATGGCTGAAGGAAACGGAGGCAGTGCCAGCTCGGATTAGCAGCCGACAACGAGCTCGCCCGGCCCCCTCCCTCCCTCCCTCCCTCCCTCCCTCCCTCCCTCCCGCCTGGAGCAGGCACCGAGGCCGGTTGGAGCAGGCCGCCCCATCGCCGGGATGCTTGACTGCATCCTTCTCGGACTGGCAACGCTGCACGCCAAGGCCTGGCACCCTGCCCTGTATTCGGCACGTCGCCTGGTCCCTGAAAGCCCACTCCATCCCCTCGAGAGGGGTGTGTGCAAAAGAGGGGGGGGGGAGCGCACACGGCCCCGTGGCCAGGCGGGACCCCCCTCTGCACCCTCTCTCTGCCTGTGCACGCCCCACGCTCACGCCAACCGGAGGAGACGGGCAGGCTGCGGGGACCCTGGGCAGGCATGGAGATTGAGGTTGCGCCCGGGCATGGGGGTGGGTGTGCGCGTGCGCCACACAATGACAACAACAATTCCTTGAGGGGATATCACAAGCGGGCGCGCACACACACACACACACACACACGCACGCACAATCCCTTCCTGGCGGTGACAGGAGTATCCAAACGGAAAGGGAGTTTCTATGGAAACCGGATGACGGCGGAGCGAGAAAGAAGAGGGGGAAGGGGAGGGAGAGGGGGCGGCGGGGGGGGGGCTGGACAACGGCAAACGGGAAGAGGACGCGGATGAGGATGTGGAGAGGGGCAGCCCCCAAACGGAGCCTTTGCCAAGGAAGAACGGAAGAGTCCCTGAGGGAGAATCCTGAGCAGCGCGACGTCACTGGGTTTCCCCTGGCACGGATGCCAAGAGACCCTAGCTTGGTCTGGCCCACCCCTGGTCCCCTTGCCCCAATTTCTGGGCTTCCCAGGAAACCCTCTCTCCTTCCTGATGGTAGTCTCCCGTTCCCTCAGCCTAGCTCTGTTGCATTGGCCGTTTCTGTCCCCAAACCCGATCCCAGAACAGCCTCTGCCGCCCCGCGCGTGCAAAGACGACGGCATCTCCGGCTTCTCTCCGGATCACTGAGATCTTGTGGCCGCAAAGGACACGCAGAGCCGTCTATAGATAGTCTTGGGCGCAGAAGTTCCCACCACAGATTTGTCACCCCCTCGAGGAAAGGAAGCAGCCCTGAGGAAGGGGCTGGGAATGAACACAGCACAGACTGCGGCTGGAGGGCACAGGGATCCTGGGCTAGTTGGCAACTGGAGCCTCTGGCATGGAAGCCCACCCCTGTAGAGATGGCACCGGAATCCCTCCGAGCGGTAAACAGAAGCCACTCTGCACGCACACAGAGGCATTGTGGCACAAGTGCAAGGCTGAGAAGCACAGAGGTCAGCAAATAAAGGGAAAAAAAAACGGAAAGAGAAGGAACAGCCCACACTCTGCAAGACACGCAAAACCCAGAAACATTTCCTGCCTCTTTGACCTCTTTGCAAGAGCACCACAACGGACCTCTAAGCTGAGGGACCCTTCAGACATTTGCCATTTTTCCGCGCGTCGGTGTGTGAAACGCCGCCAGGATCTGGAGAGGAACACGCATCCCCAAAAGGAGGAGAGAAAAACAAAAATGGATTTTTCCAGTCCCTGAGCGGGGAGAGGGGGAGAAACAGCAAGGACAGGTTTCAATTCACCGGATCTCGGAGTCAAGTCGGGCGGTGCTCCCTTTCCATGCAGCCTCAGATGGAGGGGCAGGGGAGGAGGGTGGAAACAGAACAAAGGCCCGAAAGCAGAACATAAACAAGAGGACAAGAAGGATGGATTTGAGGGTGAGTCACAGAGGCTGAGGTCAGCAGACTGCAGGGAGCGGAGGGGGGGGGAGGTCTAATTCGTGCATCCAGGGAACGGGGAGGCAAGGCCAGGAGGGGAAAATTCACCTGCGGTCTGGTTTCTTTTAAAACCGAAAAAAGCCCGTTCTGTGCCCAGAGAAACGGCCAGCTTCAGGGGAAAAGGTTCCTGCCCCGTTACGCAATGCTGGCTTGCTTTCTAAAACCTCACCGTTTTTACCCACTCCCTGTTCAAGGCTGCCCCTGGCAGAACTGAGCTCCAAATCCAGCGCCCCCACCCCCACCCCCACCACGCATTACCCTTTCTCCTGAGGTTTCTGATAAACCAGGATTTTAAATTTCTTTTGCAGGCAGCTGCAGCTGAACAGCCCCGGACGCTTTCCCCTCTGCCCTGACCTAGGCAGCCCTTGCCTGGAGCTCGTTTTGCCGGCTCCGAGTTGTGAATTTCATGGCGATCGGGAAGGTGTTGCCTGGGGAGCGCAGGATCTGCAGAGGGGATTTATTGGGGTCTAATGCCACAGAGTCTGCCCTCCCAGGCAGCTTTTTTCTCCGCAGGAGCTGAACTCTGGATTCTGAGATCAGTTGCAATTCTGGGGAGGTCTCCAGGCTCTGCACGGAGGTTAAACCTCTAAAGAAACTGGCGTAAGAGGAAAGTATTCTTCCTTTTATTCGGGTTTCGCCAGTTTCTTTATAGGTTTGGCTTCACCCAACTGGCAGGTTGCTTGTTTTCTGGCATCTACCTGGAGGTTGGCAACCCTGAGCCATATTAATAATAATAGTTATAGTAATAGCAGTAATAATCATAATAATTTGAAGCGAGGCTTGGCCCAGGCTCATGGGCTGCCTGTCAAGCCCTCTTAATCTGCTTTAAACAAAAGGACACTGTTTTGTGGCACCCTAAAGACACAGGCCTCCGTGTCCATGCACTGCCACAGGGCGGGTCAAAGCCCAAGTAGAGCCAGGTTTGAATCTCCACAGAGCCACAAATTGTGAATTCTGTAAACCGGCGCGAGACATTTGAGTGCGGCAGTATATAAATAAATAAACAAACAAACAAATAAAAATAATCAAGCAAGCAAGCAAGCTAGCTTACGGGGCGACCTTGAGCCAGCCGCTTCCTTCAGCCAAATCCACCTCAGAAGGGGGTCGTGAGGCCTGCTCACAGCGTGTGGGATAAAAACATTTAAAACAGATAAAAACCGACGGTGGCGTCAGCCGTCGTGAGCCCAAGCCCACTTCCTCAGGCGCTCGCACACCCTTCTGCCCGCTGATAACACACATCTGAAAATGTGCTCTCTGACTCACAGTTTCAGAGGACAGCCATGTTGGTCTCCCGCCCAGGAGCTGGATTCGAGTCCAACGAGACTGAGAGCCCAACGAGACTGTCAGGATAGTTCTCCAGAGTCAAAACTCCTGTTTTCGCCTCCCCTCCAAAGCTCACACTCTGAAAATCTTGTTAGCCTCTCAGGTGTTCCTGCACTCAGATTTTGGTGAATCATGTTAACCTGCCACAAAATGCATACCGAGTAGCACCGCCCACCACGGTCTCATTTAAATTTAAATATGAGAGGGAGAGTCAGATCGGCCTTGGGCCAGTCGGGCATTCTCAGCCTAGCCTACCTCACAGGGTTGTAGTGAGGAGAAAACGGAGGAGAGGAGAATGAGATGAGAGACTTTGGGTCTCCACGGGGGAGAAAGGTGGGGACGAAAGAAACCAAATAAAACTGCAAGCCCCTCAGAGGCAGAGGCCACCCCGTTTTTGCCTGGGATGCTCTGTTGAGTGTCACGGGCATTCATGGTGCTGGCGGATAACGTTAACAGCTGCGGAATTCCGATCCTAAAAGTCTCTAGGACAGGGAACCAGTGGCTCAAGAACCTAGAACGGAGGCTCAAACCCCAACAGAGAGATTGTGTCACCACTTATTTATAATTGGATTGATACATGACGAAATGAAGGCCTGAGGGAGGGTTTACCCCTGAAAGCTCATCCCCCTCCCCACAAATTTTGCTGGTCTCTAAGGAGCTACTGGATTCAAATCCAGCTGTTCCTCAGCGGACGAGCAGGGCTGCCCGTGGAGGCCAGAGGCCAGGCCCAGCTAGCATTGCTCTGGGGGGCTGGGGAGGGCCCTCAGTGGGGCACAACGCTAGAGTTCACCCTCGAAAGCAGCCATCTTGCCCAGGGGAATAGATCTCTGTCCGGAGAGGAGCTGCAATTCCAGGGGATCCCCAGGTCCCGCCTGGAGGCTGGCATCCTGACGTTCCAGGCGTGGGGAGGAGACCTTTGGGGCGAGGGGGAACGAGAACTCTTGGGACGCCTAGCAATGGCCCCGAAGGACGTTCTAGAAGGCAGCGAGCCAAAACGGAGCCTCTAGAAGACGTTGACCTGCAACGAAGCTAAGCTTAGCCTACGCTGCCATGGAGACAGGCCCGACTAGAGGCAACTAGATCCGTGGTTGCCATAGGGACCAGAGCTAGAGGTTGTGGTTGGCCTACATAGAGCCACCGTTGCCTTAGAGACACAGGCGGAAAGTAGTGACTGGCCTAGATACAGCCAAGGTTGCCATGGAAACGTGGTGGGCCTGGAAGCAGGCCATATTGCCTTAGAGACCTAAGCGGGATGGTCTAAACCCTGGCGACCCCAACTTTTACAATTTTTTTAAAATTCATTTTTGGAGGGGGTGCCTCAACTTTTTTGAGCCTGCGGACGCCTTCCGGATTGTTCCGCGCAGTGGCGTGCGTGGCCGCAAAATGGCTGCCGCGAGAGGTGGAGCCAGTCAGTCAAAACCCAGTGGCCAATCAGGAGCCATGATGGACAAAAGCCGCATCTGACGCTGCCCACTTTCTAAAAACATTTATTGGGCACCAGGAAAGGGGCCAGGGAGGGTGCCCACTTTATGGGGGAGCCCTGGACTATCTAAGGCAGGGGTAGTCAAACTGCGAATGCTGGCAGGGGCTCCTGGGAATTGTAGTCCATGGGCATCTGGAGGGCCGCAGTTTGACTACCCCTGATCTAAGGGCTGGATGAGGCCCAGAATGTTTCAGGGAAGGGAAAGGTGATGGACGGCCGCTTACCTGCACACGTCAGCCACATCTACTGAGCATCTCTGTGGTTGTTCCTCAAGCCTCCGTCTCCACACTTGCCTGGACAGGATCCTCTGGGGTGGGGAGAAAGAGATGCAAAACGTTACCCTCTGCTTTAGCTCTTTGTTACCTGCGTCACTCGACTTCGCCAGGCTAACTACTCACACTCTCTCAGTCTGGTCTACCTGACAGGGTTGTTGTGAGGGTAAAACAGAGAAGGGAATGACGGAAGCCCCTGAGGGTTCCTGTTAGAGGGAAAAGTGGGGCAGAAATAAAGTCAATAAATAAACAAACAACCTCAGGAAAGGTCATATTCTAGATCAGATCCATAAAATATAGGCGAGCTCTGAGCAAACAGAATCATCACCAGAAGAGGAAGGGGAGGAAAAGAAATGCTGAAGGAAGACAAGATGTGGGGGAAATCTGGGCCTGTCTTGGTGAGGATATGAGTCAGGGGTTGGGTATAAAACCTTATTCTTTCCCCCAGAAATGGACGTTTTTATTACTATTATTATATAAATGTCTATACCACCCTCCCAGAACCGGCTCAGTTTATTTATTTATTTGCTTCATTTATACCCTACTTTTCCTCAAATCGGCTAGTGTCACTGTCCTTTTATCTGCCTGTGCGGTAGATTCAGAGGCGAGTGTGACCGGCCCAAGGTCATCCAGAAAGCTTCCCAGGCAGAGCGGGGATTTGAACTCGGGTGTGCTGCTTTCCCCGTTCCCAGGCCCCCACCCTTTACGGCATGCCCCAAGGGCAGTACTGGTGGGCCTCCCCATGACCACCAACGGTCCCCTGGGAAACGCTGTCCTGGGCTGACACTCCAACCATTCTACCACACTGGCTCCCAACAAAAAACACCGTCCCACATTCAGCGGTATTGCCAGCCTCACTCCTGAGGACTAGAAACGGGTTTTAAAAAGGGAAGACATTCTGAGGAATCTGGATCCCACATGCGCACAGGAGACGGGAAAGGGGAAGCTCACAAAGGGCTGACAGTCTCCATTTCCCTTCTCTCTCTTGAACAGGACAGAGATGGCGGATTTGTTAGAAGCCATCTGCTACTTATTTATTTATTACACTGATATACCGCTCTCCCCTAAGGCTCAGGGCGGTTCCCACGAAATGTAAACAAGAACAGTACATCAAACTCTGCGATTATAACAAATGAAAAGCAACAGTAATAATAACAACAATAAACAAAGAAGATAACATGCTAACAGAGCAGGCAACCTAACAGCCCCATGGATGGTCTGTTCAGTCCTATGGGTCCAAGGGAGGGAGGTTCGGGGCCCAGCAGATGCTGTTTAGTTTCGGGTCGACCTCAGCCAAATGCCTCATGGAGGAGCTCCCTTTTGCACGCTCTGCAGAACTGTTTTAGTTCCATTCGGTGCAATTCTTGGTCCCCCTTCTAAGGCCACTGAAACTAACAATAAAAGCGATTCCCTTTTATTGACAAACAGAACGCTAACATTTTCCTTTGGCCCCACGCATGAAGAAAGAATTTTGCTTGCAACATCTCTAGCTGAAATGGGCCTGACCGCCCTTCTAACAGAAAAATTGCACACCATCTCCAATCCGCCCGAACGTCCCGTGTTTATGCAATAAAACCCCGACCTCA
Organism: Paroedura picta; assembly: GCF_049243985.1. Classification (NCBI taxonomy): domain Eukaryota; kingdom Metazoa; phylum Chordata; class Lepidosauria; order Squamata; family Gekkonidae; genus Paroedura; species Paroedura picta. Next base: position 1,326,941 of record NC_135384.1, read on the forward strand.
ACCTCCCTCGTCATCCACGCTTAGAACTTTCCACGCAGCCACCGAACAACTTGGAGCGTGCCCCACCACTTCTGGATGCCAGCGACTGGGAGTGGACGGCGCGGGAGAAATAACGCAACCCTGAATTGCTCCAGTATTCGGTCCCCGGGAGATCTGAGCACTCTGCCGCCACTTCTCCGATAGCTCTCCAAATATCGCTTTGTGCCTTTGGAACCGTTGTGTTCCAAAATGTCGGGCTTTCCCCTCCAACTCTTTAAAACCTGCTAGTCCTGACCAGCCTCAAGGGAAAGCCCAAGCAGGGGCTCTCGCCTGAACAGAGAAAAATCCTCGGCAACCTTTGTCGTGCAGCGTTCGCAAACCACCGGCAATTTCATTATTTGCTCTGGGCCACAAACTCCCTTCCAAACAAACAAACAAACAAAACGCGGGGGGAGGGGGAGAGGCTTGGAATAAATCCTGGGTTCGAATCCAGACTCCTCTGCTCAGGGTCAAGGCTACAGGCCTCTCCTCCAGAGCAGAAAACAGCTCTGCGAACAAGCGACGTCATTCTGCTTCACTGCAGGGTCTTAAACATGGGCTCCTGGCTGCCAGAAAAAACACCGCCCGCCCGCCCGCCCTGGAAGAGTCTTGGCTCCCCGCGTTAGGAGAGCTGCAACAGCGGGCCCCATTGCAGTTCACCACGCAGCCTGCGGCCCCCTACAAGTTTTCCAGCGTCTCTCTGCACGCCGAGGCTCCGAGCTTGCACTGCAGAGGGAACCCGATCCCCCTTCCATTTCCGGAGAGCCTGTGATCTCAGCGGAGCCGTTTGCACGCTCCTCCCAAGGTTAGCTGCGAAAGAATGCAGCGGGCAGCGGAGGCGGGGGGGGGGGGGGGCTTTGTAGCTGCCAGCGATGGGCTGCCGTAGCCTGTGTGCCGTGTACCCTTGCCGTGTAACCGATCCGGGCAGGAGGCTCGCTCAGAGGGGCGAGCTGCCACGATGTCAGAAACTGGAGCTTCTTTCATGCGCGTGTGTCAATATTACGTCTGGGTGTAACCAAAGGCGGGGATGTGATCTGTCACACTTCCACGGTCTGCTCTGCGGTTCTCCAGCGGTGTCGGAAAGTGCCGTCAAGCCGCAGCCAAGGCCTGGCGAGATCCGAAGGGTGTGCCAGGTGGGAGACAAACAGGGGGGCTGCCGCTACTTACCTCTGCGGGGTGACCCAGGGCCTGTGCCGCAGCCTCCCGTCCAGATAGGAATTCGGGTACTAAACAGAGCTGACCTGTTTAGCGTCCAAGGTCTGAAGGCAGCGGGGAAGCGGGCCATCCAGGTCACCGGCGTAAGAAGGAAGTGAACTCCTACACAGGACGGGAAAGCACTGCTGCAGATACAAATGAGCAGCCGTGTCGGTCTGAAGTAGCCCAATAAAACCAGAGTCCAGGGGCAGCATTAAGACCAACAAAGATTTATTCAAGGCGTGAGCTTTCGAGTGCTTGCACTCGAAAGCTCACGCCTTGAATAAATCTTGGTTGGTCTTAAAGGTGCTCTTGGACTCTGGTTTTATACTGCTGAAGAGAACCATCCTGCGCCTTCAACGGTGGCTTGGGTTAGGAAGCCAAGGCGAGGGGAGGCAGGTCTGAGTGCAGTGTGTACTCACAACAGCAAGAGTTTTTGTGCTGTGTATCCTGAAGGCATGGCTTTATTTCAGAGTGTGGGATGTGGCTGGAACGCAGAGTCTGATAACCAAGCTGCGCTGTGAGAGGCAGGCCTCACAACAGGATGTTGTTGTTGTTAGTTGCGAAGTCGTGTCTGACCCATCGCGACCCCACGGACAATGACCCTCCGTGGACACGACAAACCCAGAGGTTATTTGTGGCACGGGAAAGATGCAGAAAGGAGCAGCCGGACTAAGCGGAGGGAACGTGCCCGTGTCCATTTCACAGGGAAAGGGAGGCAACCGTGGGGTCTGTGTGTGTGTGTGTGTTTGTGTGTGTGTGTGTCAACACAGGACACAGTCAGGCCGTGCGGGATCAGGGTCAACAGAGGATCTGGCAGACCCGGGTTCCCATCCCACGCTGCCACAGGAAGCTTTCTGGATGACCTTGGGCCAGTCGCACACTCTCGGCCTAACCTACCTCACAGGGTAGTTGTTGCGAAGATAAAATGAGATGTAGCTGAAAGAACGGGAGACCACTGATGGAAGGCCAAAGGTCTGGAAAGACGCAAAAATGCAAAGCCCCGAGTCAGCGGGTGTGAGAGTACCCAGGTCCACCTCTGTAAACAAGAGACTGAGGCCACGGTGGTGGACACGGGCACCATTTCGTGGGCTGTCCGGCCGAGTGTTACTGCGAAGCTAATAAATAACCCCAATGGGTTTTTTTTCTTTCCTTTCAAAGGAGACAAGAAAATTGCTCTAGAGCCAAAGGAAGTGGCCGAGCGCTCACGAATCATTAACCAAAAAAACAACACCAGGTGTCACCATAGAAACACCAACAGTGTTCTCTCTCTCCCCGCCCGAGACAAAGCGATGGCTTCCTTTCCCTTCCCCTTCCGCTCACCCCCTCAAGGCCGAAGACGCAAGCTGCCACTTTCCTGGCAAGAGCAAACAAGGCGGCCGCCAGAGGCATCCGCTGCAGGCCCAGAAACATGAGCTCTCGAACTTGGATCCTGCATGTAGGGGGGGGAGGGTGCGGGACTCGATCTCGTGACTAGCCACAAATATTTACAGCATCGTCACCAGAAAACACCAGACCTGCCCATGCCAAGCGTCACAGCATCCAGAGCCAATCGGAGGGCAGGGAGCAAAGGCTTAGAAAAGAGCAGCACAGTTATTGGCTGCGTTGCCCGCGATGTCATACCGTTCCCATGAGCCTCCTCCTGATCGCCCACCTGATTTCACCGCATCAAAAACACATCAAAGAGGCCACCGCTCTTTATACTCAAAGGACCACCGACCGCAAAACAGACCACGAACCCATTCTCCCAGGCCGTCCGGACACGAACCAAAGTGCAGAGAATGGCAGGAGCGTTCCCAGCCTTGTCTAGCTCCGGTATGAATTCTTAGCCACACAAAAACCCCACACTGTTGAGTTTAATTGAGCCCATCCGTGTGAGCCGTTCAAAGCCACAAGAACAATTCATGACAGAAAGAAAGAAAAAGACACTCCTCGTCCAAAGTGCCCCCAGGTTCCTTCAAGCACAGGCATCAACATAAAATCTTTCAGTGAGTTTTAACGGACTAAGCAGCGCTGGCCGAACTGTGGCTCTCCAGATGTCCTTGGACTACAGTTCCCATGAGCCCCTGCCAGCATGCCACAGTTTGCCCATCCCCGGACCAGGGGTTAGGAGAAGGGGAGGCCCTCCCTGGGGGAAGGGTAGGAGGCGACTGTATTCAATAAATCCATAACAATCAGCCATGAACTTCAGAGACCCGCATGCTCAGTGCGCACAGGAACTTCAGGTGACCTGTGGCAATCTCTGGCACGCCCAAGCATATTTACACACCCTGGAAACTCATTGCAATTCCCCAGCATACCAAAAATGCGCAGTAAGTTCTGCCAGAGAGCAGCGTTAGATTGTTGCAGCGAAGAATGCCTCTTGGGAAACGGGATTTGTGCAAAGGCACGCTTTACACACCCCATGTGCTAAGCAGGGCTGGAACTGACCGGAGGCCGGGAAAAGCCTCCTGGCCCTGAGCTGCAGAGCCAAGTCAGATCTCAGGAGCTAAGCAGGGCCATCCTCAGTTCGTATTTGGATGGGAGACCACGCAGCATTGCTCAGGGGCAGGCCAGGCAAACCACCCCTGATCCAGAAGAACCCCTGGGGCACGCTCTGTCCTTTCACTTACAGAAACCGCACTGATCTCTGATACTTGCTGACCGGAAAGAGGGTGTTTTGCTCGGGAAAGGTGATAGTTCTACTCCACAGGAGGGCGGGGAGAGACTTGGCGTGTTAAGGATACACCGGGTTATCGGATGGGCATCAGGAAGCTTCATCAGGAGTGAAGGAAGGGGCTGCTTTTTGTAAGATGTTAGCAGACGGGGAGAATGCCGGGCGGAGGGTCTTGTGCCACGCCCCTGAGATGCAAATCCCTGCCTCGAAGGCAATGCAAAACCCCACCGTTTCCCCGGCTTTCTGATGGTTTGGGCACCACTCAGTCATCCTCACGCTCCCCCCCCCTGGGCGATGCCAACCCCATCCCCACAGAGGGTGACCTTGGGTACTGCCCTCTCCCAAAACCTGCCCGCCTACCTCACAGGGTTGTGGTGAGGCGGAAATGGAGGAGGGGAGGGCTGTGGGCCCCACCCTGGAAGCCTGGGAGGAAAGGCAGGGTGAAAGCGTCCTCGTTAATTCAAAACAACACGGGCAAGCCGTGACGGGATGCATATTAAGGGCTCCAGTTCCTGCTGCGGTGGCTGGTGGGAGGGTCCAGTTCAAACGCACAGAGCCCTACAAATCTCTGCAGGTCCGTTACTCTCCTGGCCTGTGAGGATAGAGCGGGGGGGGGGGGGGGAGAGCTGAGGCTCTGTGGGAGAGCCTCCCACCATCTCCTCGGCACGAAGAAGATCTGGATCCAGTCCCCAGAATCTCCAGCTGAAAGGTCATAGGTGACGTCAAAGACCTTTTCTACCCGAGAGCCACAGGGTCAGAAGGCCCCTCAGGGTCGGACTCAGAAGCGGGGGGGGGGGGGGTTGGCGTGTTTATTAATGAATCCCCTGGTGGGATCCGGAGGTGGCCGTCTTCCTCCGGAGGACATCCCGCCACCGTTTCCTCCTCGGCTGCCCGGCGTTCTCCCTCTCCTGCTCGCTGTCGTCTCCCCCCCCCCCCCGCCCCAGCCCTCTTGCTTATTAACCACCCTGATTGGGAGCCACAAGGGGTCGATTGCGGATGTGGAGCCGTCGTTAGCCCACATTGCGTGATCTCGAGGGCACGTCCCGACCGAGGAGACGGAGGACGGTTCTCAAGAGCACGCTCTGACGGAGGGCACAGAGGACGCCTCTCAGCAGCCTGCTCCAGTTCCCGGCACAAAGGACGGCTCTCACGGGCCCCATCGAGGGCAGGGAGGGCGCTTCGGGCGCGCCAAGAGGGAGTCCAGCGGCACGAAACCATCTGAAGCCTCCAACGCGGGTCGTGTGTGACGTCACAGAGAAGGGTTTTGCGCCAGGAGCCTTTCCCCCGGCCTTCTGGGGCTCCTGGCGACCCAGCCAGGCCTCTGCTGACGTGCGGCTGGACGCTCTCCACCGAGGAGTGACCTTTCCCGTCTGAGATCCTTCCCGTTAGCAGGGAGAAGGCGGCCTGACCCACAGCAGCGGGAGAACTCGACTGACAATAGAGGAGAGAGAAGAACGGGGGGGGGGGCGGGGGGGAGCAACGCAACACGGAGGATCGGGAAGGCCGGCCGCTCTCCAGAGAAGAGACAGACAGGAGCTCCCCCCTCCCGGAAAATGCCCTCAGCCAAGCCTGGCATCGGAGCAAGATGGCTGCCAGCTGGCCACGAGGACTACGTCAGCAGCGCCTGGTGGGACTCCGCGTGGGTCCGTGAACGCACAACAGTGCCTCGTCCTGGCCGCGTACACACATCAAAAGAAACAGCGTCTAGCGGCAACCAGCCTTCCGAACCTTCCGCCCTCCCTGTCACACACCACCGGCCGGTGGAAGGCCTGGGACCGCGCTCTCGGTTTGGGAAATCCAACGTGGACGCCGAGCAGCGATCCTGAACCCGAGGCGACACAGCCGTCGTGTTTATGGGAGGAAGTTAGAGTTCACAGCGTTTCTCCAGGAAAGCAGCACAAGCACCTCTGAGCAGCTTGCTTGCGCACGTGATTCCCAGAACAGTGAAAACTATTTTTATCTGGAGCACGGCTGCAGGCACAAGAAGGCCTTCGACGGGAGACCGCGGAGCACGGAGGTGCAGAGGAGCAAAGGTGTGCTTCAAACCTCAAGCATTGCCATCTTTGCCTGAAGGTGCGCAGCTAAGCCAGGCCACCAGTGCGGCGTGGCAGGGGGATCTGGGAGAGCGAGGCCAAACCCCCGCTGAGCCACGGAAGCAGAACGGGCGACCTTGGGCCCAGCCCACCTCCTCGGCTCCTTGCCAGAAGGACGCAGGAGAAAGGAGAATGACGCAAGCCGCCCTGTGGCCCCAACGGGGCAGAAAGAGGAGGGGGCGTTGTTGTTATAATAAATAAATAACTAATACATGTGGCGTGCCTATCTCCTTCTCCATGTTCTGAATGAGGCCCACGCGGCTCCCACACGTCCTCCACTCTGTGGCAACTTCCCAGATCGAAGGCCCCCGAGGCTAAAACGGGGTAGGGACATTTTGAAGCCAGAAAAGGGTGTGCGCCTGGGTGGGAGAATCGCTCTCGACTATCTACGCCCCCCCCCCCGAAGTCTGTCACGTGAGAGCCTAGAAACAGGCCTGGAAAACAGACCCGGCAGTGGGCAGGTGCCTTCGCTCGCGCATCTCTTGCGTCACGGAAGGGGGGGTGCCATCTTGTGTTGACGTCGGTGGGGTCTCGATCTCTCCCCACCCCCCTGCTCAAACCTCTGGCCGAGCCCCCCCCCACACCTCCGGCAGCATTGCCCCAAACCCTCCGGGTCGCCTAAGGATCGTTTTGCTCAAGCAGCAACAGAGCCGGGCACCGAGCATGGCCCACGGGGGCACCGCTAGGCACAACATGCCCCCTGCCCTTCACAGGAGGCCCACCCCCACCCCCACCCCCACCCCATGGGCACTCGGGGGCCACTTCTGGCAGAGGGAGCGCAGGACTCCGGCTCAAGGGCCGCTCTTCGGCGCGCCTCCGGCACAAGCGCTCCACTTCGGCCCGCGGGGCAAGCCCTGCACAGGGCGCGCGGCAGAGGGCAGCGGGCAGGCCCATGCCAGGGGCCCGGGGCACGAGGGGCTCTAGGGAGGGGAGGCCCAGGCAGGTGGGGACGGCCCTCCCCAAAGCTCGGGGGGCGAGGGGGCGAGGCCGCCTGCAGGGCGTGTCCGGCGCTCTCCTTGCGGCGGGGGGGGAGGGAGCGGGGGCCGGACGGCGAGCCCCGGGGGTCGCCCGGCTGCCCCAGAGCCCGGCCACGCGCTGCCCGGACGGGGCTGGAAGGGGCGCGCGCCCAGCAGCTGGGATCGGAGCCCCGGAGCCTCCGCGGCCCCCCCCGCCCCCACCCACGAGCGCCCCCGGCCCCGGAGCCCCTGCCCACGCGCGCACGGGCCCCGGGAGGCGGCGGGAGCGGCGCTGGGGGTCAGCAGGGGTCAGGGCGGCCCGGGGCAGGAGGGCGCGGCGGGGACAGGAGGGGAGGGGCGGCTGGCCCTTCTCCCGGGAGGACCCTCCCCGCCGGCCCGGGCCCCCTCCTCTCCCGCGGCACCGGCGCGCCTCCGGTTCCGGGCCCGGTGGAGGCGTCGGAGGGGAGGGCCGCCTTGCCTTGCCTGGCCTGGCCTGGCCGTCGGGGCTTACCTGGGGGCGGGCGGCGCGGGGAGCGTCCGGGGGCGGCCCGAGGTGGAGGCTTCTTCTCCCGCCGCCATTCATGCTCGCAGCCTGCCGGGCCGGGGCCGCTCTCAGCCCCGCCGCCGCCGCCGCCGCCACCGCCTCCTCCGCGCCGCCCAGCCTGCTTCTGCCGCCGCCGCCTCTGCCGCCTGTGCCTCTGCTTGTGCCTCTGCCGCCGCCGCCGCCTCTGACATCACCGCTCGCCGCGCTCCGGGCCGCCTTGGTGCGCAGCGGCAACAGCAACAGCAGCAGCAGCGGCGCCGCACGACGCCCCCTGCCGGGCCCGGGAGAGCCCCGCCGCCCGCGCCACGCCCACGCCGCCCCCCCCCCCCGGCCCCGCCGCCCGCCCGAGCCCCGAACCCCGCCGCCGGGGTCACCTTGGGCCGCCTGAGACCCCCGCGCAGCGGACGGAGAAGCGCTTCAGCCCTGCTCGGCGCCTCCTCCGCAGGAAGCTGGGTGCCCCCGGCTCTGCTAGAGCGGTTCTCCCCGAGCAGTTCTGTCAGAGCTCTCTCAGCCCCGCCTCCCTGGCAGGGTGTCTCCTTGTGGGGAGAAGAAGGGAAGCCCCTTTGGGCACTGAAAAGCCAATCCAACTCTTCTTCTTTTCTCCCCAGGGGCCTTAACGTCATTCTGTGCCCCTCCGGCCCACCCTCCCAACAGCCCTGGAGGTCGGTCAGGCCAAGCGGGTGCCGCTGGCCCAAGGTCAAACCGGATGGCCCCCTCACCATGTTCGAAGCACTCAAAACACCGGCTGCGTCCAGGGCCCCCTTTGAGACCAGCAGCGGTTAACTCTGGGGAATTCTGCACCCACACAGAAGCTTGTAGCCCGAAGTGAACATCGCTGGTCACAAACTCTGTGCATTTAGGAGAGTTATTGGCTGCTTCTCTCGCCCGGATTCAGCGGGGATGGCGTCCTATGAACCAAGCTTAGTCCACAGCCTGGGACAGCCTGGGTTTTGCCTGCAGAAAGCTTAGCCGCCTAGTTTGGAGCAGACTGATGGTGACCGGAGCAGCAGCAATACGGATTGACTGATTCCAAACATTCCTTCCCTGTCTGTCTCTGCCGCAGAACTCGAGGCAGCGTGCCAAGCAAATAGGACCCAGTGGGATCGGCTGCCATCTCTGTGCCTTTACTGTGCAGATGGATCCGGGAGGAGGTCCCCGTGTTGGTCTGAAGCTACGGAACGAAGGCCGAGTCCTGAAGGCCAACAAAGAGTGCGGTGCCTGGAGAAGTGCGTGCGCACACATCAGCTCCCCCCCCCCCCAGAATCAAGCATGGTGGTTCTTCAAGGGGCCCCTGCATTCAGCTTTCTTCTCCTGAGGGGACACGGGCTTGGTGCGCTTGCATAGCGCATGTTCAGAGGTTCGCTGTTGTTATTTCCCCGGTCCCAGGAAGGATTGCCAGTCCCATGTTCGGACATTCCTGGAGGTGCTGGGTCAGAACCTGGGCAGGCCACGGTTCAGGAAGGGGAAGGAACACCATCATGTTCGAGAGCACGACCTCCGAAGCAGCCGTTTTCAATCTCTAGTCCAGAGATCAGTTATGATTTCGGGAGAATTCCAGGCACCCCTGGGAACTGCAGGCTGTGGCCATGTTTACTCAGTCCCCCAGATAACCGTATTTAATAATTAAGAAGATTCTATGGTATACTCTGTGTTAAGATGCATTTAAGAAAGTTATTGGGTCATACTTCGTGCGAGTAATATATTTTGGATTGGATTGTGCCACTGAAGAAAAATTTCCCTCAAAAAGTGTATTGGTGGATCAGGTTTTGGCATGATGTAAGAATAAAGAACTTTTGATGAACTCTGTTAATAGTGTCTCTGTTCTGCTTACCATCTGGAGGTTGACCACTCCAGTTCCAGGCCCAGCTCCTAGCCCCATAAACGGATGTTGGGGCTGCATCCCACCCCCCACCCCCGAGGCTTCACTTTACAATGAAAAGTTGGTCATAGCATGTTGGCACAAAGGCATTCTCATGGACAGACTTGAGAGAAAAGACTTGAGAATCGCTCAGTCGTTTGGGAAGGACAGAGAAGGCCCCCGGTTGGAGTTGTGGCAGCTGTGTGAGTGTCTGTTTACACTTGGCACGTGAACCGGTTCCGGCATCATGGCCTGCTCTCACGGAATCCGGGAATTCTGGTTCTCTGGGGACCAAGGTCGCTTTCGCTGGAGACGTGCCACCGCCTGAGACATTCTGACTGCTGTTCATCAGGTGCTGTCCAACCGGCTGTGGGGGTCACTCGGGAAGGGCCCTGACCGTGCTGCCCTTTGACCCAAGCGGAGCCATGCGCCGTCCAGCCGGCTGGTCCTGGCCGGGAGTCCATGGCATTGCAGGTACCTTTGCAGGTAGTCCATGGACATCTGGAGGGCCGTAGTTTGACTACCCCTGGTCTAAATGATTGTGAGATTGATTGTAATGGTTTTAAAATGGGGCTTTATCAAACATGTTCTGCATAGTTAGCCACCTTGGGGACGCTTGTAAGGGCAGAAAGGCAGGAGACACAATTGGTAAATAATGAAATTATTTACATACTGGCAAGAACACCCTTTAATAGCTGCCATGAACTATTTTATTTCATTGGTTTTTATAGCCATTTTAAAACTCTTCCTGTGCACCTTGATCACTCAGAATCAGGCTGACAAGGCATATAAATAAGCTTTTAAAAATACTTTTTTAAATGTTCTACCACTATGCCGGGTGACAGTAGAAGAGATCCCCACCACCACGGGCAACAGACCTGCAGAGGTCCGTGGGCCCAGGAAAATTTATACACAGAATTAAAGTTTATTGGCCCTAAAGGTGACACTGAACTCAAACTTTTTCAGCAACAAACCTGGACATTATATTTTAATATTTTTATCGGGAAAAGCCCCTTGCTGTTAAACTTCAAAAGCTTATCGTTAAAAGAAATCTAAATGCTGTTCGCTTTTCCGGAGTTCAGTTCTGCGCCCTCTTGTTTTCTTAACCTTTCTAATCGCAACATCATCTCCACCCGAAATGTTAAAAATAGTCCCATCTTGCTAGCAGACTCACGGGAGATATTTTTCTTGGGGGAGGGCCTACGTGCGCATGTGCACACACACAAACATAGGTGGTGATGAGAAAACACAAGGCCTTCCGTGCTCCCAATCCGGTTTCCCCCACTGTACAAGTCTCCACTGATGTCCCCCCCCCAAAACAAAAAATTCTCTGAACATGACCACAAGCTGCATGGTAAACAGCCCCAATCGGTTCTCAGGAAGTGATGTCACAGACAGCTGTGCCTGACGTCACAGTTCCTCCCACCAAGGGACACAGGCCAGGTGGGGAAGCGCGTTGTTTGTTCCGGGACTTAGAGGTAGGTGTGGCCCGTGACCCTCCTTCCCTCCGGGCCTCCCTCCCTTCTAGAACTGGACACAGAACGCCGTCCCTTTGGAGGACTGCCAAAGAGGCCCTGGGTTCCCGAGAGGCGTCCTGAGCACATGAACAGGGGGACAGCAACAGACAGGCAAGAGTTAAGCCCAGTGGCACCCTAAAGACCTGTCAGAGGTTTGGGGGAGTCTTATGCAGGGCACTTTTATTCTGAAAAGTTTGCACCCTGGAAACCTTGTTGGCTTTTTAAGGTGCTATTGTGCGGATGACGACTTGCACCAGCCCGGTCAACAACAGCCCTGGTTAGGTGAGAGTCCAGTAGCGCCTGAAAAGAAGAAGAGCTTTTAATCCCCAAAGGAGTCCCAAAGGGGCTGGATTCCCTTCCTCTCCACACAACAGACGCCCTGTGAGATAGGTGGGGCTGAGAGCTCAGAGAGAACTGCTTTGCAAGAACTGCTCTCCGAGAACACACTAGGCCGGGGTCACCCAGCTGGCTTCAGGCGGAGGAGTGGGGAGTCAAAGCGCCTACTTGCCCACCCATCAAGCTGGCCAGTTATGCAGCACCCCTCTTCCTTGGGCCTCCACCAGCGGCCACACCCACTGTGTCAGAATCCCCAAAGGTGTCTGCAGGCTCAAAAAGACGACCTTAACACAACCTGCAATTGCTTCAGAGGCCCCTCCCTTCCGGTTTGGCTCATTCCCTTTATAGCGTGTTCATCCTTGCGACAACCCTTTGAGGTAGACCGCTTTCATTCCCTTTCCACACACAGAGGCTGAACGCGAGACTTACACGGAGGCCACGGCGACGGGGGGCCTGCACTCCAGACCACGGCTGTCCTGATGCTCTCGCTTCTCTCCCCCAGGGCTGCTGCAGGATTCCCCACTGCCGGGCCTCGAGTGTCCACCGGCCACAGGGGCACCCCGCATGGCATCTGGCCGCAGCCCCCACGCCCAGCCCTCTGGGACCATGGCGGACCTGTTACGCTTCTCCCCTCCGGCCTCCCCACCCCCTCCGCTCCGGCCCGCCTGGAGTCGCTACCGCCCGTCGGAAAGCATGAAGGGGCTGCTGATCGCGCTCTTTGGGGGCGGGCTGCCGGCGGGCTTTGCGGCCCTGTTCACCCGCATGGCCAACGAGGCGTCGGGCATCCCCTCCCTGCAGATCCTCTTCTTCCGCTGCCTCGTCCACCTGCTCTTCGTGGGCTACATCCGCTACTGGCGGATCCCCTGCTGCGGGCCCCCCGAGTCGCGCCGGCGCACCCTCTTCCACGCCTCCGTCAACGTCATCTCCATCGGCTTCGCCTACACCTCCTTCATGGTGGTGCCCAGCGGGAACGCCACCACCGTGCGCAAGGGCTCCTCCACCGTCTGCTCCATCCTGCTGGCCTTCTACATGGAGAAGAACCGCCTGACGGGCTACGACTGGTTCGGCCTGCTGGGCAGCACTCTGGGCGTGCTCATCATGGTGGTCCCGGACCTGCTGAACTTGGACGAGAGCACCCAGCTCTACGACGCGCTCGGGTACGTCTTGGCCTGCATGGGAGGGATGCTGCTCGCGGTGGGCCTGGTCGTCTTCCGGAGCCTGGACTTCCCCGAGACGCTGGCCACCGTGGCCTTCCTCTTCGGCGTGGTGGGCAGCCTGGCGTGCCTCCCCGCCATGTTCCTCTTGCAAGACCCCGTCATACCGGTGGACCTCTTGACCTGGACTTGCGTCGTGGCCGTGAGCGTCCTGGCCTTGGTGTCCTTCCTGTGCGCCAGCTACGCCGTGACGAAAGCCCACCCGGCCTTGGTGTGCGCCGTCCTGCACTCCGAAGTGGTGGTGACCCTCGCGGTGCAGTATTACGTCCTGCAGGAAGCGGTGACGCCCTTTGACATCACCGGGGCCGGGGTCATCATCGGGAGCATAGCCATCATCACCTCCCAGAACATCAGCTGCGACGCGCCCGAGGACGACGAAGGGGTGGCCTGAACACTGTCCCGGGAGAGGAGCCGGGAGGACCGGGAGCAGCACAAGGCACCCTGAGAGGAAGACGCTCAGGAGCGGCGAGAGGCAGTGAGCGGGGGAGGCAGCCCCAGTGGGGCGAGGGCCCCCGGGCACGGTCTGCCGAAGCATGAAGCCGTGGACAATTCCGGCCTAGGGCCACCTGAGCCAGGTGACAGGGCCTTGGCTCTCCATCCTGGTCTTCAGGCCAGAGTCACTCCCTGGGGCCGGTGGGGCACAGGGAAATCTCCAGCCACGGAGCGGGAGCAGGAAGGGCCACTGGTTTGTTCCTTTCTGAAAGATAATTACAGGTCTCCTGCAGAGAAGACGGTGGCGAGTCAGCTTGTCCCCCGGGAGAAAGGGTTTCTGAGTATCTAACGCAGGGGTAGTCAAACTGCGGCCCTCCAGATGTCCGTGGACTACAATTCCCAGGAGCCCCTGCTGGCAGGGGCTCCTGGGAATTGTAGTCCACGGACATCTGGAGGGCCGCAGTTTGACTACTGACGGATCAGGTTCGTGTGCAGCTGCTGTCCACATGCAGAGCTGGAATGACGACGGGTCACCAGACTACAAAAATCAGGTCCCCTGGGGAAAATGGCCGCTTGGGGGGGGGGAGCTCCAGACTCCACGGCCCCAAATCCCACCTACTCCACCCCCAACATCTGCAGCTCTTTCCCAACCCAAAGCTGGCAGCCCTACCCTGGCCCCCAGTGGGGGAGAACCGCCAGATCCAGGATGCAGAATTCCTGGCCCTGTGGGGACGGATGGTGACCACAGTGGGGCCTGATGCTGTAGCACCCACCCTCCAATGTACCCCCCCCCCATGATTTCTGTAGTTTGGAAATGAGCTGTAATTCTGGGGACCTCCAGGAGACCCGGCCTGACCAGCCGGTCCAGAAAACACCACGGGGAGGTCGGCTGCTCAGCTCCCCCGCCCGATGATCGCCCTTCGGGCCTCCGGATTGGGGCCCCACGTGGGGCTTCTGGCGCCCACCTCTGCTGGGAAGCCCCTCTTGCTCACATCTGCCAAACTTCCTGCAGGGGGTGGGGGGCATTTTTCAAAGAGTTTCCTTGTATTCAAGGTGAGTTTTAGGAACAAAACCTGATTTATGGGAGCTGCTCCAGTGGTGGGGGGGGGGGTGCAGTGACCGCTTGAAGCTTGGTGGCCCCCCTCCCAGCAGCTCTCTAGGTGGCCTGTGCAGAGCCACACCTCTCGCCAGACTTGAGCAACGTGGCCAAGGGGGACGTGACCAAACCAGCCGGGTCAAGGCAGAGAGTGTCACTTACGGGATCTGAGGAAGCGGACATCGGGGGCGTAATTTGTCTTCAAAGCTTAAAAAAAAACTCATGCAATCAGGGAGAGTTAAAAGGGGTTTGCCAGGGTTGAAATGTAGGCAACAATTCCCCTCCAGCGGAGGCGGCAAGAGAAACTGCACGGTCAGAGAGAGAAAGAGAGAGAGGTTTTCAGAATATTGATTCTTCCGGGCTAGGCAGCCATGCTGGTCTGAAGCAGCAGGACAAAACTCCCCTCTGGGCAGGGGTCTTTGGGTGCCTGTTGATCCTAAAGGTGCCACGGGGCACCCTAATGTTTTCTAGGGTGGGAAAACGTTATGGAAGGGCTTCTTGTCCCGTGACCCCCTCCCCTCTCCCTGTCCACTGTAAATACTCAAGGGAATTCTAAGCCCCTCCTCTAAGCCCCTTTGAAGGGAGTCTGGGCCCCCCCAGCCGGTTTCACGTGGAGGAGAAGTGGGGAGTCAAACCCCGTTCTCCAGATAAGAGTCTGGTTTGACAGTTCGAGAAGGACAGAGGGCTGGCCCTGAGCCCACAAAGGGGCACAACTGAGCAGTTTTGGCTGGCCGGACAGCGATACTTAAAGGGCCCGCACAAGAGAGTTTCCAAGAAGTCCTGGTGAAGCCGGAGGGACAGTCTGGGTTCCGGATGACTCTGTGGGTTTTCTGGCTTTGAATGAGTTCGGAAAGGGGGGCTGGGGCGTGCCAGAAAGGAAACAAACGCTCATGGCCTCTAGGCAGGCTGGACAAAAGGGCTGGCAGAAGACTCCGTCGGGGGAAGGCTCCAGCCTCCCTGCCCTGCTGTGGGTCTTCCAGAGGAGCCGGGTGGCCACTATGAGAGGCGGGAGGCTGGACTAGAGGGACCCTCCCTGGTCTGATCCGGCAGGGCCCACTGCTCCAGCCCCCACCAAACCCTAGGGAGGCAGAAGGGTCAAGGTGGGGCTAGTTCTCAGACACGGCCATGGGACCCGGGGGGCTGGACGTGCGCCATTTGGGGTTGCTCACGGCTTTGTCCCTAAAACACTTCCATCTTCTTTGATAGTTCTTGATGGACTTGTATACCGCTGCTCTCAAAAACACTTGTGGCGGTTCACAGTGAAATATGTCCATTGAGAAAACCTGAAAAGAGCAGTTGCCCAATGAGGTTCTGCTCCTACAGGATTCCCCCCTCCTCCTCCCCCTCCCCACACCCCGAGAGAGCCAGGGCCAAGCCAGCGCCTGCCCTCCCAGGCCGCAGGGTCCACGCCGGCGCCTTTAAGGCCTGCTCTGTGCAGAACAGCTCGCTTCCAAGCGGCCGGCCTGGCCGCCTCTGCTCAGAGGAAAGCCGCACACACACACACACACACACACACAAGCTCTGATCTTGTTGTGCTCCTCTGGCGGCCGGCTGGCTGGGGAGCGGAGCGGAGCGGGCCGGAAGGGCTCCTACTTGCGCAGCCAGGCAGGGGCCTGGAAAGTTCACAAGCAGCACTTCTGTTCTCCCTGGCCTTTCTCTCTTCTCTGTAAGGAGGCCGGGTGGCGGTGGGTGGAGCATGGTGCGCTCTGCACAAGTTTCTGCCCACCGCCTCCCCCACGCACTCTGGGAACAAGGGCTGAACATGGGCACAGTCCGCACGCTCAGGGAGTGGCTGCGGTTCAGCCGCAGAGCTTCTGGTGGGCACAGAGGAGACCCCCGGCTCAATCCCCGGCAGCGTCTCCAGGGAAGGGGGCGGGAAAGGACGGAGAGCAGGGGCCGGTCCGAGCAGACCTTTCTGAGAAGTCTGATTCGGCAGAAGGCGTCTTCATGGGCCCTCAGGCGTTCCCTCACTCGTCCTTGGCTTCCTCCCGAGGGCCCCGTGGCCCCAGCCGAGAGGGAGCCGCAGGCCGCTGGTGCTTCCCCTCTAGAGCCACGTGGGTGCCGGCTCTTTCCTGTCCTCGCAGCAGCACAGACCGTACCTGCGGAACAGGAGGCCAAAGGGCGCATCGGCCCAGTGCTCCGAATGCTTCACGTCCTTCCGCAGCCACCCGGGCACAATGCCTGCGAGACACGCCAGGCTGTCCAGACCACAACCGCAGAGGGGGGGGGGCGCCGTTTGGGGAGCTAGCTCCCGAGAGAGAAGGGCGAGGGTTGAGCCAGGGGCGCCGGGCCGGCTGGGGAAGCCAGGGCTTCCTCCGCCCCAAAGCTCGAGGGAGGGTGCGGCTGGCCCCCAGATGTGTGCCGCCTGGCCTACATAGAGCTCCAGCCACAGAACATGGCCAGCCACAGCCCAGTTTTCCGGAGACAATCCTTAGCAGGTTGTGCTGCACAAACAGCGCCCAGCCAACCACGGCAGCCGCTGAGCCTCTCTGCATTCCAGAGCCATGACTCAGCACCGAGAGCCGAAAACAACAAACCCGGCTCGGAAGGCTGCCATTGGTCTCCCCCCCCCCCCCAGCCCTCCCGCCATTTGGGAACCATGCTTTGCACAGCCTCCCCCACCCCCACCCCCAGGACAGGGAAGCCCCCCCCCCCCGGGACTCCTCCAGCGAACAGCAGCTGCGTCCACAAAGGGGTCTTTCGGGGAGGCCGGAAGAAAGGGGGCTCGGGCACACCCCTTGCGGGGACCCCCGCTCAGCCTGGGAGTGGGGGGAGGGGGGCAGGAGTTGCCCCTGCAGGCGCCCTGGGAAGCGGCTCTGGCCCTCCCGGTGCCTCATTAAAATGCAAATGTAATCAGAGGCACTTGAAGGCATCAGGCAGCGTGACAACCAGATGGCCTTCGTATTTATGAGCCCAAATCAAGATGCATTTCCCAAGAGGAGCACAGCCGTCGCCCCTCTGCGAGAGGGAATTCAGGCCTTCTCCTTCCCTCCCAGGGGCCCCACAAAAGTTCAAGGAATAACAGGCTGGGGGGGGCTGGGGGGCCCCCTCTCCCTCTCCTGGGAGCTGCTTGGGAAGGAGGGTGCCCCCTTGGCCAAGAACCCAAATGTCAGCCTCCAGACTCATACGGGGTGGTGTTGGGAAATTCCTGGAGGTTTGGGGGATGCAGGTGGGGAGGACAGGTCACCTCGGCGATCTCTTGGTGCCCCCCTGGGAAGCAACATTTGGGTGCTGAAAATCAGCTGTGAGGCCGGGAGACCACCCCAGAGGCTGGCTGCGCAACCCAGACAGAGGGGCTTCCCCTGTTACAGCCTCCTGGACTTTGCTTTCACAAACAACTCAAGTCCCAACAGAAATGTAGTGCCTTTCCGCCTGCCGAGCCCCCAATGCGTGGGGGAAGCAGCCCCCAAGGGGACAAAAGGGCTTGCGGAAGCACCCAGGGGGTGGGCCGGGCCTCGCAGCCATTTCCAGCACTGGCTCCGTGCGCTCCGCTCCCAGGCGGGACGGGATGGCCGAAACCCAGCAGCTGGGTGAGGCGGCACACTCCTGCCACCTGGCGGAGGAGAGCCTTTGGCCAGGCAGGAAGGCCATTTTGGACTTTCGTCTAGGCTTGGGAACTGGGCTCTTAAGTCACTTATAATGAAGATTTATATTATTATTTTAATAATTGCAAAATTGCATTGCGCGCTTTTATCTTGGGACACAACCTGAGCCTGTGGGGAAGGGCAGGCTACAAACACACAAATAAAGGAGACAAGAAGAGCTGGGTGTGGCACCCCGCTTTTCACTACCTGTGGTGGATCATAATCACCTTCCCTTCCTCTCCCCACAAGAAGCACCCACCCAAGGAGGCAGGTGGAACTAAGAGAGCTCTCAGAGAACTGGGACTGGCCCAAGGCCCCCCAACCGCCTGCATGGTGAGGAGGACTGGGGAAGCAAACCCGGTTTCTCCAGGTTGGATGGAAGGACAGCACCTTGTCTTCACTAGGGCGTGTGGTGTGTCCCCCCCTTTCACCAGAGGCACACCCACTCCTCTGTCCAATTCCATGCAGGCTTCTGGTCCCGGAAGCAGCTCCTCACCCTCCATCCATCCAGCAAGCCCATAGAAGATTAATCCGAACAGCCTTTTTCTTTGCTCTCCCAAAATATCAGAATGTGAGGGCATCCAGTGAAGGCCAGAGGCACAACCTTGAATAAACTTTGTTGGTCTTAAAGGTGCTGCTGGACTCTGATTTTATTGCTCCACATTCAGAACCCCTGAGCCAGGCAACATCAGAGGACGGCCCTGGGCTCCAAGCCCTGCTGTTGGCCCCTGCGTGAGACTGGATGCTCCCTCACTGGCCTGATCCTGCAGGGCTCTTCTGGTGTTCTTAGGAAGGCCTCTCTGCCCCACGGCTGGCTCTCCCGAGGAACTGGTTGGCACTTGCGTGAGGCAGGATGCCGTACTGGATGGACCCTCACTGGTCAGACCCGCAGGGCTCTTTTGGTGTTCTTGTACCTTATTACACCTTTCTCACTCCCTGCCTCCAAGGACCTCAGGGAAATCTCACCTGATGGCCATCTCACCCCCACAGAAAGAGGTCAGGGTGTGCAAGGGACCCTGGCCCCAGGCCGCAAGTGGCGTTTCATGGCAGTGACGGGCCGTGAGCCCAGCTTTCTCTCTAGACACAGCACAGCTGCTGCTGCCGCCTCTCTGGAGACGTTCATTGGGGAGCAAGCTCCTCTGCTGCCCTTCCAGGCCGGCTCTTCCACTGCAGCCCTTGTGCTCTATTCTGGGAAACATATCCCAGATCAAAGGAGAAGCAATCTACTGGGACCTTTTAAGCAATCCAGCTGCACGCGTCTGGAACGACTCAGGAGTGGAGAGGGGACAGATACCCCGCCCTTCCAAGACAAACCAAAGGGGGTACCCCCACCCCTATCCCCTGGATGCTGCTCCAAGCCTCCCACACGTTTCCCTTCTCCTCTTTCAAGGTTCCATTTTCCTCTGGCGCTACTCAGCCCTGCTTCTGCTCCTTTTGACTCCTTCATCACCCTCCACTCTGGCAGGCTTCTACATCTTGCTTGAAGCAGGAGTGGCCAAATGGTGGCTCTCCAAATGTCCATGGACCACAATTCCCATGAGCCCCTGCTCGCATGTTGGCAGGGGCTCATGGGAATTGCAGTCCATAGACATCTGGAGAGCCACAATTTGGCTGCCCCTGCTTGAAGATGTAATATGGAGGGGCTGCAATGAAGGCAGTCAGGTGTGGGGGGAAGAAAAGGGGGACAAGTTCTGGCTCCCATCTGGGCAGTAGTACCTACCCCATCACTTAGAGCAGGGGTAGTCAGCCTGTGGTCCTCCAGATGTCCATGGACTACAGTTCCCGTGAGCCCCTGCCAGCAAATGCTGGCAGGGGCTCATGGAAATTGTAGTCCATGGACATCTGGAGGACCACAGGCTGACTACCCGTGACTTAGAAGCTTGCCTTTGCTGTCCTGCAGCCAAAGAGTCTTGTAGGTGAGCCACTACCAATGCACAGCTGTCCTAAGGGACGCTCTTGCTCTCCAAGAACTTGCAGCCAAAAAGGCTGCTCCTCAGGGGCTTGCCACACACAGGAAGTCTGAGCTCTGGCCATCGGTGGCCCAAGCTCTGTCCATAAAGCCCAAGAAACGCTTTGGTGAGACTGGCCCTCTCCATCGCTCTGTTCCTTCGAGTCTTGCTCGGATCTTCCTGGGATGCGCCAGATGTGTTGTGGCTTCTGCTCACAGAACATGTTTGGGAACTCTCTATTGTACATTGGGAGAAAGGGGGAAGGTATCTTGAAAAACAGGTTCCCCTTTCCTACAGCAGACAGAACTCTCTTCTTTCCCATGGCAGTAAGATCAGAGAATCTCCTCCAATTCTTGGGCAGAGTCCTGGTTTAAATCCAGCAGTGCATAGCATTCCCCCGGAACAAGAAACCTCCTGCAGCCGTCAGCAAAATGCTCCTTCTGCCACAGGAAAGATGCAGCCCCAGGTGTTCAAGGGCGGATAGTGGTGGGATTACTGTACCTCTTGAACGTCCCAATTACAAATATCTGGGATAAGGAAGCTCAGGGAATTTTGAGTATGCCAACAACTGCATCTCTTTAGAAATGATTGCTGCCACTCAAGATATGAAAAAGTGAAATTTCATCTCTGTAACATACGACGGGCATCGAGCCTCAAAGCTCTGCGGCCAATATTAATCACTCAATCTCCGTCAATTTCACAGATTCTTTCCCCTAGAGCTGATACTTCCCCATCCATCTGTGCTCGTAATTGCCTAAAGGATTCTCTGCAACTGTTTTCCTTCCTCCCAACAGCACTGCTGCTGACAGAATTGCTTTTGTCCCCCGTAGCCTCTCCTGATCCAAGATCAGCAGTATATCTACCTTGGCTCCACAATATGTAAAACATGCTTGAAAACATTCTCCATCGCTTATTCTATAGAGGCTTTTGGTTGCAGATTTCTACATATCCTACTAATGATTTTTAGTTTTTACTTCTGTATCGTCTTCGTCAAAAGTATGAAATGCTTCCTGTTGTATTTAGCTGTGGCTCTGCAGGTTTGCATTCTCGACGTCTTTGCAACCAAAGACAATCCCTCCTCCTGAAGTCACTGTGGTATTTTCACAGGGTAGCCATGTTAGTCCACCGTAAAACAAAGCAATTTAGAGAACAACAAGATTTTCAGGGTATAAACTCACAAAAAATCTTGTTGGTCTCTGAGCTGCTCCTGAATTCAAATCTTATTTTTTGCAATTGTTCAATATTTGTTAGCTAGTATTTTGAACAGTTTATATTTTAGGTCCTATGAATACTCGCAGGCATTTCACTGTAGCAATCCCCCCCTCACACACAGGCTGGAAAATTCCACCACACAACTCATTTTGTTTTACCTTAAGGACCAGCCTCTTTTATTGTAGCAAATACTTTCATGGGAAAGAGCCAGCTCCATCAGATGCATGTAGTCAGTCCCCAGTAGGCAGGCATATACAAGAAGAGCAGAAAAGCAAAGATTGCAAAAGGGCCTTGAAATGCACAAAATACAGTGCAAAATGAAATTAGGTAAAACTACTTCAGCAAAACATGAGGTTGTCAGTTCTCTAGTTTATATCTATTTATATCTATATATTGCATAATTACATCTCTCCATGTATCTGCTGCATTGCACTGCACTCAGAGCCTGCTGCTCCTTTCTTTCCTTCAACGCCATGTGTGCGTACACATCGACATAAGAATAGTGCCATTTCAAGTGTGAGAATTTTCGATCACTCCCAAATATACTAAGGAGAGTTGCATCCTTCTAACCCCACTGACTTCAATGTGCTTAGGAGGGTGTAACTCCACTCCGGATGGCAGGATTCAGCCCACCCTTTTCACCCAGTCTTGCCCAGTTCCCCTCCATACTAAATTCTGCATTCCACTGTTTTGTTTTTGTCCATGCAGGTCCTGTGATCTCCAGCAAGGACATTTTGGCAGTCAAAGGGAACTCCCTCCTGCCTTCACCAGCAGACAAGCAGGTTGGGTCCAGTTTTAAGAATGTGCCTTTCTTTCAACACAAGTCACAAAAGATTCACATCCAAGATTTTCTGCAATTTAGATCAAACTGTGGAGATAGCTCCATCTGCCTTGCTTCACACCTGAAAAACAGAAGAGAAAAACAGAGATCAGTTGTGGTCTGTAATGTGTGTGTGTGTGTGGGGGGGAGAATGGAAACTATAATGGAAACTGTTTTCCCATCCTGGTCAGTTTTAAACTCTGTTGCACTTTACAGCTAGATTGTCAGTTTCCGCAGCAGCTGTTGTATATTGCCCTACAAATTGTGAGGGGGAGCACTTTTTAGCAGCTATTAGAAAAATCAGGGTCATCATCTTGAAATCATATAATCAGTTAGTGGTTTCACTTTTCTAATCCTGTAAAGCTAACAAAACAGGAACCCTCCCCCCCCAAAAAAAGGAACAGTTTTGGTATATCATTCTGCACCTAAGTCCTAGATTAAAATCTTTGTTTTCCCAGTGAAAAACAAACAAACATTTCCATATGATGTCACACGCCCCAAATCTGTAGATTCTCCAGGAGTCCAACCAAAAGGCCACCCAGGATGCTAAAAGCCTGTTCTGTCATCTGAAAATTCATAGTTCTGTCCAGAGCCAGGCTGCTGCAGCTAGAAACTGGAAATTCTCCAGCAAAGCCAATACCCCCCCTTTTTCTCCCCCATGTCCCTTACTTCCTATTCCCCCAAACTTCACCCTGCCCCTTAAACAACAAGAACCTTGGGGTTGCTTCCCCCCCCCCAGACCTACATGCTCTCCCAGTCAACCTATATGAATGTGGCCCACAGCTTAACACTCACGGCCTCTACCCTCTTCCTGGCACCTCCTGCTCCCCAACCTTGAAGGGCCACCATACCAAGGACCCCTCAGGAAGGCACTGCCCACCCAGCCTTCTGCCCCTACCAAGCCTCATCCTCTCAGCATTCAACTCCCCTCCAAAACCAGAATGCCTTTGGCTAATTAGGGCAAATGGACCCCCCCCCGAAAACCAGAAAGGGTACCTCGGTGCAAAAAAGCAAGCATATGACCCCTTCCCTCCACCCCCCACTTTAGTTCCCTTGACTCTCACCCAGGGGGTTTCTCCCCTAACACCCCCCTAAAAAAACGCCCCAGAAATGAGGAAGGCAATTTAAATCCCCCCAAGCAACACCCCTCCCCCCCCAGTTCCTGGCCTGCCCCACACCAGCCCCAACTGCAAGGGCAATAAGCTCTCCTAGCCTGCCTGGCTGTCCGCCCCCCCCCCCGCGACCCCCCAGGGACTGTCCCGACCCCAAACATACCCAAGGGGGCCGCTTCGCCCAGCCCAGCCCGCCTCCGACGAGCCCTCCCGGCTCCGCCGCGGCTCTCCGCTCCCCCAAGGCCGTTCTGGGCGGCCGCGCGAACGCCGGGCGCGGTCCCCGAGGTAGGCCGCGAAGCCGCGCCGTTTCCTACGCGGAGCAGCCGGGAAGTGGCGCGCCGTCTGGCGGCCGCGCGACTCACGCGAGGCCGAGGCTTTCCAGGCCGCTCGCCGGAGAATTCCATCCGCCTCGGCTTCGCTCCCGACGAAAGCTGGCTGTGATAGGACGCCGGGCTGCCCACCTTCGGGGCTCCTCGGGAATCTCCGGCAAGTTCCGGAACAGAACCGCGCCCCGCCCCTTGGGAGCCAGGCCGGTTGTCCTCGCCCCTCCGCAGATTGTACCATTAGCGACCGAGGGGGGAGAGAGAAAGAGACAAGGCTGCAATTTTTTGGCTTTATATCCGCCTTTGGTTAGGGATGGTTAGGTGAACTTTTCTAATTATATCCTAAATAAATTACCCACCCAGCAAGGTTTTAAGGAGGCAGTTCCTAATATGGTTAAAATCTATTTATTGTTTTAATTTGTGTCGATTATATTATTTAGTATTTTAATATCTTGCTGTTACCAGCCGTGAGCCACTTTGTATATAAGCTCCAATGAACTCAGCGGCACTTACCTCCAGGAAAACAAACAGACCTTTAAAAAGTTACCCGGCCAAGGGAGCTTCGCCCCTTCGAAAAAAAAATCCGAATTACAAAATTAAAACCCGCAGAAAACCGCCCAGGTGAGACTCAGCGGCAAACTTCCAGATGCAGCCTTCCCTCCCTCCTGGACTTGGTACGCTCCCGCGCCCGACCCGGCTCCGGCCCCTCCCTTTTAAAAGGAAACCCATTCAGCATAGCTCCGCCTCCTCTGATTGGAGGCCGCGGCCGTCGGGCCAGCCCCTTCCCCGCCTCCGCCCTTGCCGTTCGGCGCCTGTAGCCCCGTGCAGGGGGGCGAGTCTATATAAGGCGGCGCCGGAGCCGGGCTCGGCTCAGTCGCGCCGAGGAGCGCGAAGGAAGAGCACCTGGGGAGGGGGAGAGGCGGCCGGACGTGGTCGCGCGCGGCGGGAAGGCTGTGGCGGAGGCGGCCGGAGCCCCTTCCTGTGGGCGGAGCCTTGTCAGCGTGGGCCGAGGTCTCTCCGCGAGCCGCGGCGGGCTCGGTCGGCGGGGCCGGTCGGGCTCGGGCCTGGCTGAAGCGGCGGACGGGGGGCGGGGCGCTGCCTGACTGACGGCCCGGCTGACGAGTGGCTGCGCGAGCGAGGCGGAGCGGCGCGCGCGTCACGTGACCCCCGCCGAAACCGCCGCGCGCCAGGATGCACGGGGGCGCGCCCTCCGGGGACAGCGCCTGCCCGCTGCGCACCATCAAGCGCGTGCAGTTCGGCATCCTGAGCCCGGACGAGATGGTGGGTGGCCCTGCAGAAGGGGGCAAGCGGGGGGCGGGTGGAGGGTGGCCAGTCTGAGGCCGGGGTGCATGGGCCATGGTCACCCCGGGTTCAAATCCCCTCCCGCCCGTGGCCAGTCGCACCTTCTCCGCCTGGCCCTATCCCGCAGGGTTGTTGTGAGGATAAAACAGCAGAGGAGGCTGGCCTAAGATGCTCGAGGTGCTTTGCCTGGCTCTGCCACCCAAATCCTGCTCTGTCCTTGCCTGTTGATCTTGTCGATGTGAAACTGACTTGAGCCCCGGCTATAAACCATGCGAATAAATTTCTCCTTGGGAACAATCCGTCTAGACCTCCTTGACCCTGGAGTGGTTTTTAAATACCTGCCAGGGCTTTGCAAGAGAACCTGAAGTCAGGCCATTTGGAGATTGCCATTGTACTTCTTTTCCTGCCAGTAGTCTTCCAATTTAAACAGTTGTGCAGTTGCTCGTATCATATCAAAGAGGCCTTGGAACTGTTGTTCAGCAAGGGTGGAGGAAATGGGCAAAGGGACCCAGCTGCATTTGTGTTGTGTCTTCATGGATCCAGGCCCCCCTCTCCCATATGGAGCTTGTGTTGAACTTGGAGATGTGATCAGAAGTGTTTTCCTCATTCTCTTTCTGGGGAGTATATCCCCCAATAGCACGCCTCAATGTTTGATGCCAGTGTTGTTCTGTGCAGAAACGGATGTCGGTGACCGAAGGAGGGATAAAATATCCTAAGACGACCGAAGGGGGCCGCCCCAAACTGGGGGGCTTGATGGACCCTCGCCAGGGTGTTATTGAAAGGACCGGACGCTGCCAGACGTGTGCAGGTGGGTGGCCTGGAAGCATGTCGAGGTGGGGGATCTCTGGCCTGGTTCCAGGGCCTGATGGTTCCTCCATCCTTTCTCCATGAACAGGCAACATGACCGAGTGCCCTGGCCATTTTGGGCACATCGAGCTGGCCAAGCCCGTCTTCCACGTGGGCTTCTTGGGCAAGACGATGAAGGTTCTGCGCTGCGTCTGCTTCTTCTGCTCCAAGCTGCTGGTTGACGCTGTGAGTAGCAGCCTTAGGCATTCTGCATCCGCCCTTCACTCCATCAGAGCCTTTATTATTCACTCTGACTGGCTGCTGCTCTCCAGCGTCTCGGGTAGAGGCCCTTCATGTCACCTTCTTACCTGGTCTCTTTTTAAGTTCTCAGTGATTAAACCAGGGACTTTCTGCATACCCAGCAGATGTTCTACCATGGAGATGCAGGCCTCCTTCGTGATATCTCCCCCACATACATACACACCAGGGGGTTCAAAGCTGCCTTATACTGACTCAGGTCTTTGGTCTGTCTACTGTTTGCTCTCACTGCCTGCAGCTCTCTCTCCAGGGTCTCAGGGACCGACCTATTCCACAGGGCTATTGTGGGGGAAAGCTGTAAAAGCAGTTTTTGAATCCCAGCAGGGGGGAGAAAAGCAGGGTATAAATCAGTAAATGTGCATTGTATGGTACTGAGAACATGTTGTAAGGCAAGTGGTGGGGCTGGGAGAGTTCAGGCTCTGACCTTAACCCCCCCCTTTCTCACAGGGCTCCTCTTTCCCCCCCTTCCTTTCTGCAGAATAATCCCAAGATCAAAGACATCCTGGCCAAGTCCAAAGGGCAGCCCAAAAAGCGCCTGACTCACGTCTATGACCTGTGCAAGGGCAAGAACATCTGCGAGGGGGGAGAGGAGATGGATAACAAGTTTGGGATGGAGCAGCCGGAAGCGGATGAGGACATCACCAAGGAGAAGGTCAGACATGCAAGGCTGATTGGGGAGCATTTCTGATTGATACATAATTGTAATTTGCAAAACAAAGCTGATAGTGCTTGGGTATCTAACGCAAAGCAAATCCATGAGATGTTGAATAAATTTTCTGGAGTGATTTTGTGTGCCACAGCATTGTTCTCCATCTCTGGGGCATTCTTAAAGCGTTCTTAAAGGTGGGAGCAGGTCTGTTATTGCTATTTAATACTTTTTACCTTTGTCATTATCTTTATTGGTGATGTTTGGAAGCACACATTAAGTGAATGTTCTTCCTGTAAGGGAGCGCTGTGTGCCTTTTTTCTTCGTATCTATTTTTATAGGTCCATTAGTTAGCAAATAATTCTTGCAACGTTACTTTAACGTGCAACCATCTAGTTTGTGTTTTTAGTAATGCAGAAAATGTGTGTTGACTGATCCCTTTGGGGTTTTCCGTAATATTTTAGTGAGCGATCTCAGAGTTAAGCCCCTCCCTGCGTGAATTCTTTTTCCAGGGTCACGGGGGCTGCGGGCGCTACCAGCCGCGGATCCGACGTTCGGGCTTGGAGCTCTACGCTGAGTGGAAGCACGTGAATGAGGACTCCCAGGAGAAGAAGATCCTGCTGAGCCCGGAGCGGGTCCATGAGATCTTCAAGCGCATCTCTAGCGAAGAGTGCTTCATCCTCGGCATGGACCCAAAATACGCCCGGCCTGAGTGGATGATTTGCACCGTGCTTCCGGTCCCGCCGCTCTCTGTCCGGCCTGCTGTTGTCATGCAGGGCTCTGCCAGGAACCAGGTAGGAGGCCGGGCTGGGCTTGCGAGGAGAAGGAGCCTGGCTCCCGTCCGTAGGCTAAGCAGGGTCGGCGTTTGTTAGTACCCTGATGAAGGCACCCGGGGAGTCCAGGGTCAGTCGGCTGCACATGGGGACAGCCTTTCCCACAAGGAAATTCAAATGAGGGTTCAGTTTCTAATAGCTGAAACTGACAAGCAAACTTCCTTGGTGGTTCTCAAGGCACAACTGCCGGGCTTCCAAGGCCAGAGACGACCAGAAGTGGTGGCCTTGGCCTGCCTCACGACAGCAGCCCTGGGCCTTGCTGGTGGTCTCCCAACTCCCAAGTACTCTGCAGGGCTGGCGCTGGGTGACTTTTGAGATGTAGGGAAATCTGGCTAGCCTGGGCCATCCAGGGTCAGGGGCAACTCTGTTTTCTGATTTTTCTTAGTTTTGATCTTCAAGCACGTCTGTGGTTTTAGCCCTGAGAGTGGTTTGACGGTTGCATGGCTGGGAATACCGGGCCGTAAATGACCCTCCCTCCCCAATCCCCTCAGGACGATTTGACTCACAAACTGGCTGACATTGTGAAAATCAACAACCAGCTGCGGAGGAACGAGCAGAACGGGGCGGCTGCTCATGTCATTGCGGAGGACGTGAAGCTGCTGCAGTTCCACGTGGCCACCATGGTGGACAACGAGCTGCCGGGGCTGCCTCGGGTAAGGGCTGCTGTCTCCTGGGCCCAAGGGTGCTGCCGCTAGCCCGAGGTCGCCCAGCAGGCTTCGAGTGGAGGAGCGGGGAATCAAATCCAGGTCTCCAGATTAGGGTCTGCTGTCCACACTGACTCTGTATTTACCTCTCGGCCTTGTAGGCGATGCAGAAGTCGGGGAGGCCCCTGAAGTCCCTGAAGCAGAGGCTGAAGGGGAAGGAGGGACGCGTACGAGGGAACCTGATGGGGAAGCGAGTGGATTTCTCTGCCCGGACAGTCATCACGCCAGATCCCAACCTGTCGATCGATCAGGTGGGCGTGCCCCGCTCTATCGCAGCCAACATGACGTTTGCTGAGATTGTGACGCCCTTCAACATTGACAGGTGAGGCATCTCTGCGACGGGTGGGAGCCTGGGGTAGGGCCCATCCCCGCCTGCAGGTCTGCTGATGCCGCTTGGTCCTTCTAGGCTGCAGGAGCTGGTGCGCAGAGGGAACAGCCAGTACCCGGGGGCAAAGTACATCATCCGGGACAACGGAGACCGGATCGACCTTCGCTTCCACCCCAAGACCAGCGACCTTCACCTTCAGATAGGCTACAAGGTCAGTGCAGGGCAGCGGCTTTTATTGGGCCCAAGGTGGGAATAGAGGGGGGTATCAGTGGGTGCCCAACCAGTGGAAGAATCGGGGAGCCCTTGGAGTGTTTTCTCAGCAGAAAGAAGCTTTTACTGAAGGTGGCAGAAAAGGGAAAGGCGGCCCTTGAAAACACGCTGCAAAAAAAAGTGCTATATCCTGGATGAGGGAAAGCACCAACCGCTTATTCATTTATTATTTCGATTTATATGCCGCCGCTTTTCCTAAGAACTCGTGGCGGTTCACATAATAAAATGTTAATAGCCAGGAAACTCATACGGTTGCATGGGTAAAATTTATGCACCAGGATGGATGTAAATCCAATTATTGCTTCCTATGATTTTCTTTGGGTAAATAGTTGTTGTACTTTAATTTCTCACATGAAACTGCCAATAAAATTTAAGAGCTACAGAGAAGCAGTTTCTTTCTCAGATACTCTTGCAGGTTTCCTTTCCAGTCGTGATTGGATTTGCTTGGATCCTAATTTCTCCCATGCCATTGCTCCTGTTTTCTAACAGTTTTTCAGTACCTGTATCAGTAGACGGGTATTTCCCCCATATCTGCCACTTGACAGCACTCGGAGGCAGCTGTGGCCTTTCTTTCCATTCCTGTGGCTCTGAGCAGCTTACACCAAATGGTTTGGCCAAATGTAAGGGATGGCTGGGTGTCCTTGTCTTGCTTTGCGCCTGTTTGTTCTCTATGCATTACCAATATTGGCCAGGACTGGATTTGAGTCAGTTTCAGCTACACGTGACAGAGGAGCCCTGTGTATTCCCTGCTCCCCCTCTGGATCTTTATCTGGCCTTCAAAGCAAACAGCCACGTTTGTCATCTTACAGGTGGAACGGCACATGTGCGATGGGGACATTGTCATTTTCAACCGGCAGCCCACCCTGCATAAGATGTCCATGATGGGGCACAGGGTCCGCATCCTGCCCTGGTCAACTTTCCGCCTCAATCTCAGGTGAAGCAAAGATGCCCTCTTCTGACCACCTTTTACACCATGTTTTGGGAGGAAGTGGCGAGGGGTCAGGGACTTCTCAAAGAAGAGCTTGGAATCTGAGACTGGGTGAATACCTAGAAGAACGATCCCTCCAGAACGATCTTCAAAGATCCCCAGTGGTAGAGACAAAAAGTATTTTCTGAATAAGCTGAATGGAAACTTGTGGGCAAAAGGCTAATGTCCAGTCTGGAGTTTGGCTAAATAGGGCCAGGATGCAGTGGACATCTCTGAGTCCCCTATTGGAGGGGTATGCTCTGATCCAAAGTACAGAGTTGAAAGGAATTCCCTAACTGGCTCTGCTGCGCATGATTCCATCGCAGAAGCATCTGCAGATGTGAATGCCGCATAGAATTTCTGTACAGCACACACGTGCGCAAGAACAATGTTTTCAGGGGTGGGGAATCAGTTCTGTATTGCATCTGCCTTGCCCCTTGTTAACTGGAGAGGCTGGACAATGAACCTGGGACTTCCTGTGTTTGCTCTACGAAGGTGTTTTGACGGTCCTCTTTCCTCCCAACAGCGTGACCACCCCTTACAACGCTGACTTTGACGGTGACGAGATGAACCTCCATCTCCCCCAGTCCCTGGAGACGCGAGCCGAGATCCAGGAGCTGGCCATGGTGCCTCGGATGATCGTCACTCCGCAGTCCAACAGGCCCGTCATGGGCATTGTGCAGGACACCCTGACGGCCGTCCGCAAGTTCACCAAGAGAGACGTCTTCCTGGAGAGGGTGAGGTGCTGGGGGGGTGCGCGGTCCTGCTTGCGGGGAGAGCCCAGCTTCCGGCCCCCGCTTTCCTCAGGAGAGTTGTGATGGGGAAGGGTTTTTCCCCATCTCCTTAATTTCCTCTCTTTTTTTATCGCTTTCTCACCAAGATGGCCAGGTGGCATTGCTTGTTTATTCATGTTGTTCAAAGTTACTGGGTTACTGGGACTACGTAGAGTAAGTTAGTGCAAGGCAGTGGAATGGGACATCCAATGAGGCATGATACACTGTCTTGTAAGCTGTGCAGAAAGCGAGTGATAAATGCGCCGCGGTTCAGGGTAGAATTGCACGCTGGTCCGAAACGGCAAAGCACTCGCAATTGGGTGTCTTTCCAGAATGTGACCCTTTGGGGCAGGCCAGGCTCTGTGCATTGCAGTATTAGTGTGCTAGTTTGGGGCAGTCTGGCAATTTTGAACTCTCGGGTGCGTGAAGGGGGGAGTTGTGTGCTCGGCTCTTTGCCCATCAGCCCTCCCTGTCCCTGCTTGGCTTCTCCAGGGGGAAGTGATGAACCTCCTGATGTTCCTTTCCACGTGGGATGGCAAAGTGCCTCAGCCAGCCATCCTGAAGCCCCGGCCCCTCTGGACCGGGAAGCAGATCTTCTCCCTGATCATTCCGGGGCACATCAACTGCATCCGGACGCACAGCACCCACCCGGACGACGAGGACAGCGGGCCTTACAAACACATCTCCCCCGGGGACACCAAGGTACAGGGTCGGGAGGCGGCTGGTGCCACCCTTTGCTCCTGTGTGGTGGCTGGTTTCTCCTCCTGGGTCCTTTTCTGGGCCATGAGGACAATAAGCCCCAGCGGATTTGGCTTCATGCCCCATCTCTGCGAGGCCTGTACCACGTGGCACGCAGCAGCCAGCCGTGGAGGGTTTTCCTCACAGGTCCGTACCAACCGTTGCCTTCTTCTGCAGGTCATCGTGGAAAACGGAGAGCTAATCATGGGGATCCTGTGCAAGAAGTCGCTGGGAACCTCTGCCGGCTCGCTGGTCCATATCTCCTACCTGGAGATGGGCCACGATATTACCCGCCTCTTCTACAGCAACATCCAGACGGTCATCAACAACTGGCTGCTGATTGAAGGTGAATTGGGCGGCCTTAAGGGGCAGCGGGTTGTGGCTTCTTCCAGAGGACCCTGGGAATTGTAGTCCCAGAATGCTGGAACAGAAGGGCATCCAATGAGACTGGTTTTGAAGCTTTGCTCCCTTTCCCAGGTCACACCATTGGCATCGGGGACTCCATTGCTGACGCAAAGACCTACCAGGACATTCAGAACACCATCAAGAAGGCCAAGCAGGATGTGATAGAGGCAAGGCGGAAAGGAGAGGGACCCAACCCAAGCAGGCCTTTGGGGGAGGGGGGGTTACTTGAGGAGAGGCAGATCACAGGGAGAGATCCCCCTGACTGTCCCATCAATCAAAGAGGCTTGTTTGGTGGGTACATGAGAGGGCAGCCCCACAATTACGGAACAGCTTCATCAAGGAGGTGTGGCCAGTCGATCTTGCTTAACACTTTGATTAGATTACTGCCATTCCGAAATTGGGATCTTGTTTCAAATCAACAAATAGTGGCAAGGAGGCCAGGACCTGTATTGTTGGTGGCTGCTGTGTGCCAGCTCTGCCTTTGTAGCTGTTGCAGAGGGGGGTGACCCAGGAGACACCCCCAGAGCCAGGTGTAAAATCAGCCAAGTTTGCCGGTGGGGTAGAGCATGACTGGTTGGGGAGAGGCAGGGTAGAAAGAGATGGGTTGGATGGAGGTTCTTTTGGTGAGGGAAAAGACTCTGCTCCCTCGGCTTGCTTTGGAAAGGGGCGCCAACCCTTAAGAGGTTTGGTTTCTCTTCTTCGCCGGCAGGTTATTGAAAAGGCCCACAACAACGAGCTGGAGCCGACGCCTGGAAACACGCTGCGGCAGACCTTTGAAAACCAGGTCAACCGCATCCTGAACGACGCCAGAGACAAGACGGGCTCTTCCGCCCAGAAGTCCCTCTCTGAGTACAACAACTTCAAGTCCATGGTGGTGTCAGGCGCCAAAGGGTCCAAGATTAACATCTCGCAGGTAGGCCTGGGCCCGCTCCCCGGGCCGACCGGACTCCTGGCGCAGGGCCCTTTAGGCGTGTGCCGATCCTACCTTTCCGCTTTGCTGCTCCTGCCTGTCACAGGTCATTGCCGTGGTGGGTCAGCAGAACGTTGAAGGGAAGCGCATCCCCTTTGGCTTCAAGCACCGGACGCTGCCCCACTTCATCAAGGATGATTACGGTCCAGAGAGCAGAGGCTTCGTGGAGAACTCCTACCTGGCCGGCCTGACCCCCACAGAGTTCTTCTTCCACGCCATGGGCGGCAGGGAGGGCTTGATCGACACAGCCGTCAAAACTGCAGAAACGGGTGATTTGACTGGCGAGGAGCACCGTGTGGGGATGTAGAGTCGGGTCGCTCCACCCTTCTTGAATTTTTGGGCTCCTTGGGAATGCTCACGCAGGCCGAGCCGGCCATGAAATGTCAGGGAAGGGGGCTGGGCATAGCATTTCAGGCAGACGCTCCGCTTGACGGAGTGCCTTTTCAAGTTTTAGAAATATTTGCTTGCAGCCAAACTCGATTCTGACTTACGGCTTTGAATGCATCGCTCCCCGCCAGGTTACATCCAGCGTCGGCTGATCAAGTCTATGGAATCGGTGATGGTGAAGTACGACGCCACCGTGCGCAACTCCATCAACCAGGTGGTGCAGCTGCGGTACGGCGAGGACGGTCTGGCGGGGGAGAGCGTGGAGTTCCAGAACCTGGCCACCCTCAAGCCTTCCAACAAGGCCTTTGAGAAGAAGTGAGTCCCGGGCAGAGCTGGGGGAGGAGGGGGGCCTGTGTTCAGGAGTCCTTCCTCCTCTGCTTTAGGACTCCAGGGCTGGAGAACAGGGGGCCCTCTAAGGGAGGAGAGTTTGGGCGGCCATAGCCTCCGACACCCGGCTCTGTCCTTGGCGCCCCCCAGGTTCAGGTTCGACTACACCAACGAGCGGGCCCTGCGGCGCACCCTGCAGGAGGAGATGGTGAAGGACATCCTCAGCAACGCCCACATCCAGAACGAGCTGGAGAGGGAGTTTGAGAAGATGAAGGAGGACCGGGAGGTGCTGAGGGTCATCTTCCCCACCGGAGACAGCAAGGTGAGCGAGGCCCGATGAGGGGAGCTGGGGGTGGGGGCTGAGACGGGGTCAGGAAGGGGCGGTGGATCTTAACTAGCGCCCCCCCCTTGCTGCTGCTGCACTGCACTGCACTGCACTGACCGCCCCCGCTTGACCCCACAGGTGGTTCTTCCCTGCAACTTGCTGCGCATGATCTGGAACGCCCAGAAAATCTTCCACATCAACACACGGCTGCCCTCCGACCTGCACCCCATTAAAGTGGTGGAGGGTGAGCGGCATGCTGGGAAAACCTGATGGGGGGGGTCAAACAGTAGGCTTTGAGGGCCTAATGCTGGGGGGGGGTCTTGGTGAGCTGCAGGGGCTAATTCTGTCCGAATGTGGCCCTGTGCCCCAGGATGTCCCGGTCCATCTTGTCATTGGCCTCTGTTGTCTTTCCTCCCTCTGGGCGCAGGGGTGAAAGAGCTGAGCAAGAAGCTGGTGATTGTCAACGGGGACGACCCGCTGAGCAAGCAGGCGCAGGAGAACGCCACGCTGCTCTTCAACATCCACCTGCGCTCCACGCTGTGCAGCCGGCGCATGATCGAGGAGTTCCGCCTGAGCGGGGAGGCCTTTGACTGGCTGCTGGGGGAGATCGAGTCCAAGTTCAACCAGGCCATTGTGAGTGGAGGGGAAGGGAGGCCCTGCTGCAGAGGAACAGAGCAGCTGCAGGGGGGCCAAAGGGACAGGAATGCTTCTGGCTGGGGGTGGTAGACTTTCAGGGGGGTTCTCCAGCTCCTCCCGAGATGAGCAGTTTGTGCAAAGTGAGCAGCAGGATAGGAAGTTGTTTCCAGGTGATCTGAGAAGGATTCTGTGCCATTATGAAAGGGGGACTGTGCCAGGAATTCCCTGGCTCTTCAGCAGAGGAGGCTCTCCTGTGGAAAGCAGGCAGCATATGTCTGGGGAGGGGGAAGCCCCTCTGGCTGAGCTGGTGGCCAGCCCTGGCCTCACAGCTCCTTCTGCATCCCCGCAGGCTCACCCAGGCGAGATGGTGGGGGCCCTGGCTGCGCAGTCCCTGGGCGAGCCCGCCACTCAGATGACCCTGAACACCTTCCATTACGCCGGTGTCTCGGCCAAGAACGTGACACTCGGTGTCCCTCGTCTCAAGGAGTTGATCAACATCTCCAAGAAGCCCAAGACTCCCTCGCTGACCGTCTTCCTCCTGGGCCAGTCAGCCCGCGATGCGGAGAGGGCCAAGGTAAGGGGGGGGGTAGCCGAGAGGGCCAAACACTGCAGGGCTGCTGGGGGGGGGGCTGGGAAGAGTGGTTGTGTGATACAGAAGGGGCAGGTGTAGAAACCTCTAGCTAGACATCTGAAGGAATTCAGCCTCATTCACTCCCATAGCATCCCCTCTTCTGGCAGCACACAGTCCCCCTCTGCCTTGTTGCCCGTCGCCTGTGGCTTGTCTTGCCAGAGTCCCCCAGACCCTTCTCTTGCGTGAAAGCTCTTTGTGTGGTTTTGACCTGATTCAAGTAGGGAGGCCAACGAGATTCTCAGGAGGTGAGCTTTCAAGACTTAAACCCCCCTTTTATGACAAAGTTCTGACCGTCATAAGCTTGGACCCCAAAAACCTTGTGGGCCTTTGAGGTGCTACAGGACTGGAATTGAGCTTTTCTCCTGCAGGGCCAGCACAGGGTACCCTTTGAAACTTACACTCCGTCAATTTCGGCATAATCTGTAGATGGTGTGAAACATACAAATGGGATTAACAAAAATCTGATTTGTATAAATGCTGTATCTGAGTGAGCAGTGACAGAAGCTCCTGCCCTTGCACAGAGTTTCCTGGGCTTTTCTGGTGCAACTGGACTTCTACTCTTTTTACTAGCATGAACGCAGTAAAAGGTGGCAGGTAGGGGCAGGCGCGAAAGGTTCTCTCTCACCTGCCTCCCCTCCCTGCTTGCAGGACATCCTTTGCCGCCTCGAACACACCACCCTTCGCAAAGTGACAGCCAACACGGCCATCTACTACGACCCCAACCCCCAGAACACGGTGGTGGCCGAGGACCAGGAGTGGGTGAACGTTTACTACGAGATGCCCGACTTCGACGTCACGCGCATCTCGCCCTGGCTGCTGCGGGTGGAGCTGGACCGCAAGCACATGACGGACCGCAAGCTCACCATGGAGCAGATCGCGGAGAAGATCAATGCCGGTGAGGGGGGGGCAGAGGCTGAAGGGCCGCTCTGGGTCGGCCTCGGGCCAACGGGAGAACGAAAACGGCGTGTGCTTTTTCGCCGCAGGCTTCGGGGACGATCTCAACTGCATTTTCAACGACGACAACGCTGAGAAGCTGGTGCTGCGGATTCGCATCATGAACAGTGACGAGAACAAGATGCAAGAGGTGGGTGGCGAGGAGCGGGTTGGGCACCCTGGGGGGGGGCTGTGCAGCTGGCCCTGTGGCTGGGCACCACAAGCTTCCCCCCGTCGTCCCTTGTGAGGAGACCTGGCCTGTGATGGGGAGCAGAGCTCGGGCAGGGGTCAGAAACCTCTCGAGTCCGTTCTGGGGGTGGAAAGGGCCACCCAGTGCCCCAAACTGCTCCTTGCCTCCAGGCACCAAAAGTTCCCTGAGAGCGCAGGAGGTAGACTTCCTGTCCTCAGTGGCTGGCTGGCCTTGTGTGAATTGGTGGGGTCCTTTTCGCAGCCCCCTCTGCGGCATCACTGCAGGCAGGGGCGATGGTCGGAATGGCCGTCCCCAGGTGGGCCACAAGGAGCAGAGAGGAACGGGCACGGCCCCCTCCCACTTGGAAAGCCAGGTGGCTGCGGTCTACGGGGAACAGGTTGGACTCTGTGGCACCTGGGCTGGGACTGAACCCTTCCTCCTTCCCTCCCCCTTTCCCTTTCCGTCTAGGAGGAAGAGGTGGTGGACAAGATGGACGATGATGTTTTCCTCCGTTGTATCGAATCCAACATGCTGACAGACATGACCCTTCAAGGCATTGAGCAGATCAGCAAGGTTGGGGCATCCTGGCCGGGCCTCTGAGCTCCCCCCCCAAGCCTGGGCCGTTGTCTCCTTCCAGGGTCACCCTTGACGCTCTGCCGCTTCTCTTCCTCCCCACCTGTTTTGTGTAGGTGTACATGCACCTGCCCCAGACGGACAACAAGAAGAAAATCATCATCACCGAGGACGGGGAGTTCAAGGCCTTGCAGGAGTGGATTTTGGAGACGGACGGCGTCAGCCTCATGCGGGTGCTGAGCGAGAAGGACGTGGACCCCGTGCGCACCACTTCCAACGACATTGTGGAGATCTTCACGGTGAGCACCTGCTGGGCGGAGCTGGGGCCCGGGGGTCGACACGACCCTGGAAGGGAAGGGCTGAGGGAGGGGGGTGGCCCTTGCCTGGTTAGAAAAAGGATTTCAGAAACGGACCGGCCCCTGGTGACCAGGCGGGACGGCTGAGCCTGCTTTGGGCAGGACCTGGACAAGAGCCAGGTGTGGGTGCGCAGCTTGAGGAGGTCTGGCTTTAAAAGACCAGGCGAGGCTGTCTCCTTGACTCTTAAAAGGAATGTTCTGGGCCAGACTCACACAGACTCTCGCGTGGCTCTGGAGTATGTCATGCTGGAGGTCCTCAACCTTTTTGGGATTCTGAAATATCATGGTGGGTGCAGGCACAAAATGGCTGCTGCTTGAGGCGGGGCCAACCGCAAAATGGTTGCTGCAGGAGGTGGAGTCACACAAAGGCAGGCCAGGTGCAGGGCAGAGGAGAAGTGCAGGAAGAGCAGTGAAAGGAAGGGATCAACGCTGTAGGCCTGCGGCCAATGAAGTGCTGCTGGGGGCCCACGGCCTCTCACTCTGAGGTGGGCATCCAGTGCCTTGGCACCGCTCCTCTCACCTCCTGGGGCCGATTTCTGCTGGCAGGTGCTTGGCATCGAGGCGGTGCGGAAGGCCCTGGAGAGGGAGCTGTACCACGTCATCTCCTTTGACGGCTCCTACGTCAACTACCGCCACTTGGCGCTGCTCTGTGACACCATGACGTGCCGCGGGCACTTGATGGCCATCACTCGCCACGGGGTCAACCGGCAGGACACGGGGCCACTCATGAAGTGCTCCTTTGAGGAGACGGTGAGCAGCAGCAGGGGGAGGGAGGCTGGGTGCCCGCCTGGCGGGCCGGGGCGGAGGGGCGAGGGGCAGGGCAGGGCAGGGAGTGACCTTGGGTGCCTGCTGCAGGTGGACGTCTTGATGGAAGCAGCCGTGCACGGCGAAAGCGACCCCATGAAGGGTGTGTCGGAGAACATCATGCTGGGCCAGCTCGCCCCTGCGGGCACCGGCTGCTTCGACCTCCTCCTGGACGCAGAGAAGTGCAAATACGGCATGGAGATCCCCACCAACATCCCGGGCCTGGGCGTGGGCGGACGTAAGTGCCAGGCTGCGGGCAGGGCGGAGAATCCTGGCCGTGGAGGGCAGTGGGAGCGGACCGGGGCCTGCTGTTGTGGCAACACGTGCCGGGAGGGGGTGGGAATCCCTTACCTGCTGCTGCTCCCCTTTCTTGGAGGGACCAAGCAAGAACGCACAGCGATTCCTCCCTTGCTTCAGGACTGTCTTGGGGGGAAGGGGCAGCAGGGGCTTGTGTGATGGGCGTCCCACCTGGGAGTAGCTGAAAGTCCGTTCCAGCTTCTGGATGAAGGAGAAATGTGGGATGATGTGGAGGCTGATATAGTGGGAGGGGAACCCAGGAAGGGTTCTGTGAAGCTGGGGGGATAAATCTGGGGGGAAGGAAGCAAGGGGTCCTCCTTGCGGGAAGGCAGGGCTCTTACCCACACGATGGGGTCTCTCACGTTGTTCTCTTAACACTTTAACATCCCTCACAGCCACTGGCATGTTCTTTGGGTCGGCTCCCAGCCCCATGGGTGGAATGTCGCCTGCCATGACTCCGTGGAACCAAGGGGCCACCCCAGCATATGTGGCCTGGTCCCCGAGTATTGGTAGGTATCCTGGAGTGCCCTGTTGGGGGGCTTGTTTTGCTTAAGACTTTATGACGCACCGCGTTTTGTATCAGAAGGTGGTGTATCTTCATTCTCTCTCTCACTCACACACACAAATGGCTTTATCTCTTGTCTCCTAACTTGGATGGGCCTCGTGTCCGGTTTTAACTCCCTGCTTTTTCGTACACAGGCAGTGGGATGACTCCCGGAGCTGCTGGCTTCTCTCCCAGCGCCGCCTCAGACGCTAGTGGCTTCAGTCCAGGCTATTCTCCAGCCTGGTCTCCCACCCCGGGCTCTCCCGGCTCTCCTGGGCCTTCCAGCCCATACATCCCTTCACCAGGTGAGCAGTGACATTGATGCCCCTTCATGCACCCCTTGGGCCTCAAAAGATGGGAGGGTGAGCTAACTGCTGTTTCTCCTCCTCTCCTCTAGGTGGAGCCATGTCTCCCAGCTATTCCCCAACCTCTCCTGCTTATGAACCCCGGTCCCCTGGAGGGTACACACCACAAAGTCCCAGCTACAGCCCTACATCTCCTTCGTACAGCCCAACATCTCCTTCATATTCTCCCACCAGCCCAAATTACAGCCCAACCAGCCCCAGCTACAGCCCAACGTCACCTAGTTATTCTCCCACTAGCCCCAGTTACAGCCCAACGTCACCTAGCTACAGTCCTACCAGTCCCAGCTACAGCCCAACATCGCCTAGTTACTCTCCCACAAGCCCCAGCTACAGCCCCACATCGCCCAGCTACAGCCCAACCAGCCCCAGTTACAGCCCAACGTCACCGAGCTACAGCCCCACCAGCCCCAGTTACAGCCCAACGTCACCTAGCTATAGCCCCACCAGCCCCAGTTATAGTCCAACGTCACCCAGCTACAGCCCAACGTCGCCCAGCTACAGCCCCACCAGCCCCAACTACAGCCCAACATCTCCAAATTACACCCCGACCTCTCCCAGCTACAGCCCAACATCTCCGAGCTACAGCCCGACGTCTCCCAATTACACACCCACTTCTCCAAACTACAGCCCAACTTCCCCTAGCTATTCCCCTACCAGCCCCTCCTACAGCCCCACCTCCCCAAGCTATTCTCCTTCCAGCCCCCGTTACACCCCGCAGTCCCCAACCTACACCCCCTCGTCACCCAGCTACAGCCCCAGCTCCCCCAGCTACAGCCCAACCAGCCCCAAGTACACCCCAACCAGCCCATCTTACAGCCCCAGCTCCCCAGAATACACCCCAACATCGCCCAAGTACAGCCCAACCAGCCCCAAGTACAGCCCGACCTCGCCCAAGTACAGCCCGACCTCACCCACGTACAGCCCCACCACGCCCAAGTACAGCCCAACCAGCCCAACCTACTCGCCAACATCGCCCGTCTACACGCCGACCTCTCCAAAGTACAGCCCCACGAGCCCCACTTACTCCCCGACGTCCCCCAAGTACAGCCCGACCTCACCCACCTACTCTCCAACGTCCCCCAAAGGCTCTACGTACTCCCCGACTTCCCCTGGCTACAGCCCTACTTCTCCGACCTACAGCCTCACCAGCCCGGCCATCAGTCCAGATGACAGCGATGAAGACAACTGAGATCAGCCAGGGCGTCATCTCCCTTCTAGCCATCTCTGGGAATCAGTGGCAGGCGGGGGGGAAGGGGGTATCCTGTTACATGCAGAGATATTCCCCCCCCCCCTTCTGTGTTATTATTTTTCCCTCAACTAAGGAGTTTTAAGCTCCTCATGCTGCCACTTTCGGCATTTTTAACTTTCAGAAATCTCTTGTAAATAATAATCTCTCAGACTACCTAATAAAGCTACACACGCACCCTGCGGGGTGGGGCACCGCAAAGCAAGGCGTGTTCCCTGTTGCCAGCAGGACGAAGAAGCTGAGCGCTCCTCTTTCTGAGGCAGAGCAAAATATCTGGCAGCCCAAAGGTCTTGTGCGGTTTTGGTGCCCCCCCCCCCCTTTCCAGCTGCAGATATACCAATGCTTCTCTACATGTCCGCCAGGAATTATTTATGTTGAAAAATTTTAAAAAGTTTCTTGAATTTAGATGCTTTCTGTGGGGTGTTTTTTTTTTCTTTTCCCCTTTTCAGTCTGGGAATAAAAAAAGCGCCTGATAACTGTTTTTAACTCTTAAAAACTTTTTGTGAAGTTGGCAGTTTTCATTTTCCTGCAAAGCATGTTAAAAGTTGAATCATTTCCTGGGTCCCTTTCGGTTCCCTTTTTGTTTTGTTTTTTGGGGGGGGCACAGTCTGACAATTCTTTCAGAACCACTTTGTGCTGAGGGCGAGTGACTCGAGAGGCCGGCCGTGATTCTTGTGTTGGCTTAGAGGACTATTTAAAACTGTCATTTTGTTAGATGTTTGGAATTCTCTCTTTCCAGCAGCGTAAAACCTGTACCTTTCAGGAACAAAAAAATAAAAATAAAAAACTTTTTACTAACGTTGACTGTATTTATTACAGAACTCCCTTTAACATTTTGAGCGTGTTGTTTTTCTGCCCTTTCCAGTCCTTAAAGTAGCTTGCAATAGAACGTTTAAAAAGTGACATCAAGAAATTAGTTTCAGAGGGTGGTGGTGTGAAACATCTGGTCTTGGCACAGAGTTTGAGCCCAGGGGCACCTTCCAACTAAGCGTAATCCTGGTGTAAGCCTCTGCATGTGCACACACTTCAAATGCCAATAAAGTTCAGTTCTAGATATAAGCAAGACCCTTCCTCAGAAACATTGAAACATCTCAAGTGTTACATATAAGGGGGGTCACAATACATAATGTAAGTTTGGAATACCATGGGTAAGGTCTATGAAGAACAAATAAGCAGCATACGGATCATAAACGTTAACAGTCCAGTGGCACCTTTAAGACCAAAAAATTTAATCCTGGGTATATATGAGAACTGAGTGACTTGGCACGTCTGGTGAGATGAGAGTCCAGTATCTCTGTTAAGCCCCGGTGGTTCCACAGTAATGTGATAACTTTAAACTCAGTAATCCGTTGCAGTCCATTTCTGAAATTACCTTGCAGCAAATAGCAACCTCGAGGTCACCCACTGAGTGCCTTGGGAGGCTGAAATGCCCCACAGGTTTCTCAGTTTTGTGATTCTTGATGGCAGGCCATTCCTCCTTTGGCAGAGGTTTTGAGCTGTTTGCCCCTCTGGAGAGAACTGTTGGTATTTAATGGGACATACAGTGTTACAAGATGAATGAGTCTGATGCAGCTAATGCTGACTAGTCTTGGCTACAATAATTCCTACAATAATTCCCCACATGGGGAACCAATGCTCACGGGAGAATACGGACTTGCACAGAGGCTCCTTGCTGTATCTCTGCATGACTCCCTGTCCGTGGCTCCTGCCAGTCAGCCTGCAGGGGAAGTTGGAGGATTTGGGGGGGAGCCTCTGGCTGTTTGTGTTGCAACGCAGCAGTAGAATCAGGCCAATTCCCAGAGGGAGGCGCAGCCCCCAGGAGAACCTCTTCTGTTCCCAGCCTAGCAAAAGGCTTAGCATGTCTGCCACACGTGCGGATTTGAAGTAAAACTCTCAGCAGCTGGCGTTACGTAAAATCCTATTTTCGCCAGAGTTTGCCTGTTTGGGGCCAAAGGCACATCCTTTGCCTTTTATAGCAAATGAGCAACTCAAAGGTTGAAGGGGACAAAAAGGCAGCTGCGTTGGCCGGGAATCGAACCCGGGTCAACTGCTTGGAAGGCAGCTATGCTCACCACTATACCACCAACGCTGGCTGGGGAAAGCAGGGCTGCTGGGATCTAGAAATGCAGGAGTTGAGAGAGAGAGAGAAAACAAGCAGAGAGTCAGCAGTGGGAAATTCTCCTCCCCCTTCCGCCCACTGCGGGAGCTGTGCCAAGTCAGCAAAACCCTGCTGCTAACAGCTGAGGAAGGAATCCATGGGAAGCGGTGGGATTCAAATCCACATCCCTCTGCAGGGTTGGAGCTTAAAGCCAACACCTTGGGCCGCTCAGCCGCACTACCTTAAGCAAGAGGGCAGGGCCTCTGAGTCACAGAAAGGTGACTGCAGGTGAACTCC
The DNA here is from genome assembly GCF_049243985.1 of Paroedura picta. NCBI lineage: Eukaryota > Metazoa > Chordata > Lepidosauria > Squamata > Gekkonidae > Paroedura > Paroedura picta. The sequence continues at coordinate 1,368,904 of NC_135384.1, forward strand.
CCCCCCCCCGTTTGAAGCTGCCTCCTGGTGCTTTCATGCTGAGCAGTGCTGAAAAAGCCCCCCCCCCTTTTATCCAAAAGAACTTCCAGGTTCTGAAGAAGCCGGTTGCTGGTTATTCTGGGGAGAAGGTCGGGAAACAGCTGTCTTTGCCATGTTTTGGGGAAACACATATTGGTTAGTGTCAGCAAAATCTCTGGGAGGCCCAGGTTCGAATCCCCACTCTGCCATGGACGCTGGCCGGGTGACCTTGGGCCGCACTCACACACACTCAAGTTGCACCTACCCTGCAGGGATGTTGTGAGGATAAGACATGGGAAGAGAAGGGTGTCAGCTCCTTCAGGGGCTACTGGGCATTAAAGGCACCAAGCAGAGGCTGCGGGGTGGGAAGAAGTGGTGTGAGTGGAAGTGCATTTGGAAATGGGGGGGGGGGGTCCAGCTGCCCTGGGTTTGATTCCTGCCCTGTACAATTGGCTGACTGTTCAAGAGCATTGTGACCAGGGGGTGCTCAAGTCCTTTGAAGGGGGGGGGGCTAGCTCCTAAACGACGTACTTGTGGGGGGGGCACCCTTTCTCTCCTGCAGATGAAATGTCTCCCTTCAGTGAACTTGGGACCCCGCCTCCATGTTTAGCATCCTTTGCGGCCATGGCCGTCTCCAGAGCGCCTCCTGGCCCGCCTTAGCCCCCACCCCACCCCCGGGCATTCTCGTCCTCTTTGCCAGGCTGGCCGACCGCAAAGGAAGAGGCATTGCAGTTTTACGGTTGCCAGCCTCCCGGTAGGGCCTGGAGACCTCCCGCCGTTACCGCGGATCTCCAGCGGAGCAGTTCCCCCTGGGGAGGGCGGCCCTGATCCCTTGCCGAAGCCCCTCCCCTCTAGGCCCCACCCCAAACCTCCAGGAGTTTCCCAAGCCAGAGTTGGTAACGCGGGGCCCCTGCGCGCACATCCCCGGAGAGCCGGGCGGGGGCGCTATTCTGGCCCCCGAAACTGGACTCGACGTGCGCCGGCCGGGCCGGAGCGCCGCGCTTGCCAGACGCCCGCGAAGGGTCCTCCGCTCCCGCTGGGGTCTCCCGGCCGGCGCCCGGCAGCAGAGGGGGGCACGGAGGGGGCGCGGGGGCGCCGGCCGGCCAGGCAGACACGTGCAGGGCGCGCTCCAAAACAGAGCCCCCCCCCTTCCCCGCCGCTGCTGCTGGCTGGGCTGGCGGGCGCCCTCGCCGCGCCCCTCCGCCTCCGCCTCCTCCTGCCGCCGCCGCCGCCTTCCCCGCCCGCCTGCTCCGTCTCCGCCGCCGCCGCCGCCTGCTGTCCCGCGTCCGCCCGCCCGGCCCGGCCATGGGGAGGCGCCGCCGTCCCCGCGCGCCGCCCTCCCGGCTGCCGCTGCTGGCGCTGGCGCTGGCGTCGGCCTCGGCGCTCCTGCTCGCCTCGCTCAGCCTCCTCCTGGCCGCCTGGCCCCGGCCCGCCGACGCCGCCCGGACGCAGGTGAGGGCCTCGCTGCCGGCCGCGCCCCAGGCGGAAGTCCAACCGGTGCAGCGCTGGGGGGGGGGGCGCGCTCGCCCTGGGTGGCCGCCCCTCTGCTCCAGGCGGAGCTGCCCACCACCCTGGGGGGTTCGGGAGGCCGCTGCCAAGAGTCGGCCCAGAAGGGAGGGCAGGGCTTGCCCGTCGCCCCCCAAGTGCCCCCGGCTCAGTCCAGCCCGTGGCCCACGCGGACAGCGCTAAGGTTGCCCCCCCCCGCCTGAGTGGAGACCTGGGGAGGACCTGCTGGCGCATCACATATCCAGGCACAGCGTGGGAGTCTGCCAGGGCCCCCTGGGTCAGAGGCAAAGGGAGGGGGAGCTCTTTCCTTTCCTTTCCCACCCCACCCAGCGGATCACACCCAGCAGCTGGGCTGGCCTCCCAACACCCTCTGGCCGCTCCTCTGCAGCCACATTCTGACATCTGCCTCCCCGGTCAGCGATAATTGCAAACATGCACAGCTGTCAAGCAGGGGGGATGGGGGGGGGCGAGAACCTCCCAGTTCCAGGCCTGGGGATCCGGGTGGGGAACGGCGGAAAGAGGGGGCTTTGGGGCCCGTGGGGAGTGCTTTCCCTTTACTGGCGCCTCCCGCAGTGCCCTGGCCCTTCCGGAGCCCAGCCTCCAGGCGAGCGGGGTCTTCTGCCTCCCTTGCGGGGATCAAGAGCAGCCGGGGCGGAATCGCAGAGCCTCCTTGTTTCCCTGTGCAGGGATGTGGGGGCAGTTGTTTGCTGTGTGTCCGTGGCAACCGCCTCCAGGAGGCTAACCCCCCAAACACATTCCATCTCCGCAGGGCTGGACTTCTGCCAGTGACCCCCCCCCCCACACACACACACACGCACATCCCAGGTACAAAAGTACTCAATCAGCCCAAACTGTTACGTTGCTAAAATGCCTCTTCTCTGAAGTCAGCCGGGACTGGGGACGCTCCAAGGGTGTCCAGCCAGGCGTTTGGGGCCTGTGTGAAGGGGAACACGCACAAGACCACCCCACATGACAGAATCTGTTTCTGGTGGGTCGCCGTGTTGCTCTGACGCAAGAGAACGTGGCTCAAAGACCAGCCGAGTTTGATTCAGGGCAGAAGGTGTCCCTGGAGATCCACTCGGCCTGTGTCCTGAGTAGCCCACTTCCACTGTGATCCAAAGGGATCCTCGTTGGCCTGGCTGGCCTCCTGACCTCCGAGTGGTGGCAGCGGCCACCCACGCCGGGCTTGGTTCTGCAGCACGGACCAGGGGTTGGGAAGGGAAGCCTGCGAGGGCAGGGGGGGGGCTCCCCGCTGAGCTCTCGTGGGACCTCATAAGATGACGACACTCCCGTTTTCTCTCTCTGGTTTGCAGGAGATCCTCTCTGCGGACGACACGGAGGCGATCGATCCAGTAGGTGGCTTTTTCTTCTGGGAAGCAGTCGAGGTTCGGCCTTGGGGTGATCTGTATGCACGCGCCCCACTGGGCTGGGGGCCCACGGGCTTATAGTGGGTCTGGCCTTTGGTCCAGCTTGGTCAGTCTAGCCTACTCAGATGGGCCTGGGTCATGGGCAGGCGGGCCTTGTGCATCAACTACAGTCTGGTCCTTCGAACTGGAGATGCTGCCAGGGACTGAACCCGGGACCTCCTGCATGCCAAGCCGAGGCTCTGCTGCCAAGCCCCCCTGCCCGGGCAGAAGAGAGGCTGGGGGGCAGGGTCCGGCTTGCACTAGGAGACGGGGTCTGGTGTTCGGCTGGTGGGCCAGGGCTTGCAAATGGCCACCGTTGGGGTGTTTGGCCAGGTTTGTCTTCAGGGAATTAATCTTTTGATTTGGGCAGGGATTATAGTCAGCTAAGGCTGCCTCACCCCACCCCCAGCCCAGAACGTCTCACTTTCTGGGATGCTGGCATGGCAGCCACGGCAGTGGCCTGCAAGAGTCCGCTTGACCGCTTCTTTCCCCTCCTTTATGACGATTGGGTGTCTCTGTCCTGCATTCCCCCCTTGCCCCTCTAGGTGGTGCTTTCTACCAGTTGGAACAGCCAGGGCAAGTTGCTGCACCATTTTGCCCAGCAGGGGGCACTGCGGCAGCGAAGACAAGGTGAGTTGGGCGCCATTTGGATCCAGCCACCGGACTGGCAGGGTGGCTTTGGGGGGCCGGAACGGTTAGTAGGCAGCAAACAGCCCACACAGGCATGTGCCATATTGGTGCTGTAGAGGCCCACATAGTTCTTTCAGATCAGGCAAGGTTAGATTGCTGCAATGTTACAATACTGCATTGTAACTATGGACAAGTTGGCAACTTTCATTGTGTTAAGTAAGGGCAGCCTCCACTTTTCCTCTTATGCCTCTGCAACAAAAAAGGATAAGGTTAAAAATGAAGCCAAGACCTGGGAACTAGTACATAATCACTTAGAGTTACAGCGGGATAGCAATCTAGCAGTTCTTAATTTGTTTTAAAGGTCCTCAAAAAACTGTCGGGTGTGGGGAGGGGATGGTGGCTGCAGGAGGTGAATTAAGGGAAATGGTGCAGGTCCTGCTAGGCAACAGCTCCCCCCCCCCTTTCCTGCTGCCCCCTGTGCCAACAATGTCCCCCCTCCCTTTCAGCTGCCGGCAGAGGGAAGCGCCGTTCATCCAGAGCCAGCACTGTTCTGGCAGCGCACTACGAAGGTGAGAGATGTTTCATGCTCCTGGGTCAGACCAGTCAGGCCAGCCTGGGCCTCTTCCTTTGTATTCCTGTGTCCCCGCCCTCATTCCTTCTTACTCTCCCCTAACTTCCTGCTTTCCTCCCTGCTCCCGGATTTCTCTCGCCTCAAGTCTGCCCCGTGATGCCACTTATGGACGTAGACATGAGAGCCCTGCGGGATCAGAGCAGGGAGGGCCCATTCTGCCAGTTCCGCTGGAGGGCCAGTCACGAGGCACAGCGGCCGAGGCCTTCCCCTGAGGCTGCCCCCTGGAGCCGTGATTCAGGGGCTGACTGCTGCTGGGTGGGGAGGATCCCTCCCCAAGGCCAGACACTGCTGGGGGGCCGCCAGGAGGCTCGTCTCTGGTGTCTGACCGCTCCGCAGGCGGGTCCGTTCCCTCTCCCGTGGCAGGCAGGGCGGTGTGCCAGCTCCCAGCCATAAAGGGAAGCCTCCCCAGGCCAATGCGTACCTCCCACCCTCCTCACCAAAGCGTCTCTCTTCCAGTGCAATCCACGGAGGGCCGCGGGGGCAGCCAGGCAGGTAACACCTTCTGGGCAGGGCCTCTTTGGGGCGGAGGGAGGGCTTCTGCTGCTGTCCGGGGGGAGGGGGCAGGGGGAGAGCTCTGGGCTTCTCCCTTTTCGGCCCAGGGCCTCAGCCCTTTCTTTCCCTGCCCTGCTCTAGACGGCAGCGGGACCATCTGCGGCTGGGCGGAGGCCAAGCTGAACACCAGCAGCCCTCTGCGCTACAACAGCAGCCGCGGGGAGTTCACCGTGCTCAAGAAGGGCCTCTATTACCTCTACTGCCAGGTGAGGCTGGGGGGACGGACGGATGGACGGGCGCTGCAGGGCTCAGGGCCTCCAAGGCCTCTGCTGAGGACAGATGGAGCCCCCTTGGTCTCCCACCCTCAGCCTTGCCTGCTCAGATGGCAGCCGCTCTCTCTCCAGGGTCTGAAGCCATCCCGTCCGCGCCCTGAGTGGTCCTTTTCACGGGAGGCTCTGCCACGGATTGAGCCTGCAACTGTTGTGGTTCTCCTTGGGCCCCCCCCCCGGCCAGTAGCCGCGGCTCGGCCTCCCCCCGGTGACTTTTCCCCATCCTTGTTGGGAGCCGTCTTCTCCGGGCACTCATGGCCCTCTCGCTGCCGCCTTGTTCTTCCCTGCCAGGTCCACTTCAACGAGGACAAGACCAACTACATGAAGCTAGACGTGGTGCTGGGGGGCCAGCTGGCCTTGCGCTGTGTGGAGGAGTTCCGCCCCACCAGCTCTGGCCCCCAGAAGGCCGAACTCAGGGTGTGCCACGTCTCCGGGCTGGTGCTGCTCCGGCCGCATGAGACCATCCGGCTAAAGACCATCCCCAACGTCCAGCTGAAGGCTGACCGCTACCTCACCTACTTCGGCCTCTTCCAAGTCCACTGACGGAGCAGAACGTGGGAGGAGCAGCGTGCCTCGGTCCTGGGGGGGACGGGGCAGAGGAAGGACGCAGGCGCTGGCTCTGTACTGCCAGCACCTTTTGCTTCTAGCCGTGCCGGGTCCAGGCACCAGGGGCTCTCACGTCCCGTCGATGCCCCTGGGAATTCTGTGGACACTTCGAGGGTTCATCACCAGTAGCTCCGTGGTCCATTCGTCCGTTCAGCCGGGAAAGAGGAGCGGAAGCTGCACCCGCATCCCTCTCATAGAGTCCCACGGAGAGCCTCTGGACCCCAGCGTCAGCTGCCAACCAAAAGGGCACAAGGCCCGTGTTTCCCCAAAGGTGTGGACTGTCCCGCCCAGTGGCCACGTTTCCTTTGTGGATTCTATTGTCTTCCAAGTGCTGCTCGCTTCTTTCCTCCGCTGGGCGCTGCAGCGTTGTGAATTGTTACGCCTCATGCTATTCTGCCACACGTGGGAAGCGGCCGAGCTCTTTCAAAGGCCTCTGTCCAGCGGCTAAGGCCACGGAGGCCACATCTGTCTATGCAGTCTGCAGTTCCAGGAACAGCCACCAGGAGGTGTCACAAGACACAGACGGACAGGAAGTGGCCAGCTTTGACTAATCCCGCCCAACTGGGCCAGCTGAGAGCCAATGGAACGACAGGGACCTTCCCCATTGGCCGAGGAAAGCAAAGGGAGCCTCAAAGCCCTTCCCCTCCAGCCATCGGCTGACTTTGACGTGGGGTTGGGCAGGGGGAGGAAGTGGAGGCAAGTGAAGGATGAATTGAGTGGGGACCACAATTATTATAACTGTTAACACTGAATGAAAAAAAAAATTAATGAAAATTTCTTGATAACAGCCTTACTGGATAAATACTCCCCTTAGGAGGGTTAGTCCTTGCAGGAGGCTTAGAGAACAGGACTAATGGTCATTCTGGCAGATCTCCCGCCCCCACCTGGAGGCTGGCCACTAGAGGTGAGTTTTCCAGCAAGGAAAGGTCTTGAGGGTTGTCCCAAGAACCTCTAAGAAGCCAAAGCTGTAAATCTCCCCCCCTCCCCCCTCCCTCCCCCGAATTCTCATGTTCTTGCCCTGGGAAGCCGCCCTGCTTCTTCCTCTCTCCCTGTGCCAGCCTGGCCCATCTCCTGGCCCGGGATCTCCGTCCACCAGTAGGAACAGGGCGGAAGGGGAGTCCTGGGTTTGAGGGCTTCAGTTTGAAGCCAGTGGAGGGGGGAGAAGCTGGGAGGCTTGGGTTCGTTGACCTCAAAACCCGGATGCTCAATGGGGCGAGACATGCAGGCGGCTTCTAGGAGAGGGGGCAGCCTCCAAGTGGGATCTGGAGATCTCCCAGAACGGCTACTGGCTTCCAGAGGTCAAAGATCAGTCCCCTGGGAGGTAATGGGCACGGGAGAACAAGTGGGGCGTAGTGGCGAAGAGGGTCCGGATCTCGATTCAAATCCTGCACCCGTGCCACTGAAACTTGGTCGGTGACCTCGAGCCAGTCACATGCTCTCAGCCTGGCCCACCTCACAGGGTGGTTGTGAAGATATAATGGAGGAGAGGGAAACAATGTAAGCTGCTTTAGGCCCCCATCAGGGGGGGCCTTTGGAGGGTGGGCTGTGAGGCTGAAGTCCCTCCCCGTCCCACCCACCCCTTCCCAGGGATTTCCCAGCCTGGAGTTGGCAAGCCTAGCTTGTAGCCGTGGGAGGTGCCGGCGTGGGCACTGGGCACTTAGGGAGGGAGGCCTGGGTGGTGAGGAGCACTTCCTTTGGTTCTCCTTGAAGGGCTGAATAACACCTTGGCTCAGTGCCAGGCTGGGCGGGTACCTTGGCAGCGATGGGCACCGAGCAGCTTCCTCAAACCCCCTCGGGCATTGCACAATCCACCGCCTGCCTTGGCCCACGCTCAGATCCTGCTCACTAGCGCTGCCAGGCCGGCCGTGGGGCACGAGGGCCCGCTCCGGCTGCTCCGGGGATTCGGAGGGGCCTCCCTTTTGGCACCGAGCCCGTTGGAAAGGGCCCGGACTGAGCTGGGCGGGTGGCACAGAGCGAGATGGGCAGAGCGGGCAGGGCGGCGAGGGGAGCTCCGCTCAGGCGTCCCTTGGCCAGAAGCGCTTGGTAGCGTCCGTGGGGGCCATGGGCTGGGCTGTGGGGCAGGCTTTCTGGACTGGAGGATCTGAGCCAGGCCCAAGGGGTCGGGGCCAGGGCTTTGGGACGCCCACTCCTGGCCCCCCTTCCCTGCCCTCTGCCATAGTCTAGTTAGAGTCCACCTACCCAGCTTTTGAGATCTGCCGTCCGGGAAGGAATTTGTGTGGGCGTGTGTGTCTAGCATTCGGATTGGGGGGGGGGGACAGAAAGGGCGTCTCTGAGAAGGAGTTTAGGGGGGCCCAGAATGCAAACTCCAGCTGCCACTCCCCCAGGACCAAAGGCCAAAGCTGGGCTGAGGCTGGAGCCCCCCCGCTGCCCCTCTCTGCTGGTGGCCCTCTGGGTGGGTGGGGGTGCCCTGGGGGTGGGGGTAGCCGCCTGCCTGCTCTGCACCCTCTGCCTCTACCAGCGCCTGGGGGTCCTGCACGGGGAGCTCTCCCAGCTGAGACAAGGGCTGCGGGCTCAGAGGCACCGAGACGAAGGACCGCTCAGGACCCCCCAGGTAAGACGACGGGGTCTGCTTGGCTCCAGCTGCGAGGTTGGGGGTGGGCCCGCGAGGGGCAGGAGGGGCCAGGGCGATGGAGGGAGCCGCATCCTCTCGGCAAGAGGAGGGAGTCAACAGCTTCAAGAGCCAGACGAACCCAATTTTTCGGGCTCCAGGTGTGACTCCAAGGCCAGCTCGCTTGGCAACATCCTGGTGGGCTGCCCGCTTTGGGGGGGCATCGCGCTGATGCACCAGAGGGAAACCCACTTTTTGAAACCCCTCAAATTAATAAGCAAGCATTGCCTCTAAGCATGTGCAGAGCGCCAGGAGATGTGGAAGTCTCCTGTCGCCCCTAACTGAATGATGCAAAATGATGATGGTCCAGGCGGGGGCCAGGGAGACAGGGAGCAAGGGCTGGGCCCCTCCCCTCCACCAGGGGTCCAGGACAGACCCAAGCCCCATGCAGCAGCCTCCTCCGGGGCACCTGGGCGTGTTTGCTGCCGGCTGGCCCATTCAAGGGGACCCCTCCCCTTTTCATGAGATGGGACCTTTTAAACTTGCTCCTCCCAAGCAAATCTGCTCTACTAGAAATGGCCTTTTTTGCATGCGCACACAGAGCCCTCCAACCTCTCCCGCAGAGCGTCCTTTCGGCTCCCCGCCTCCCCCTTGTGCTTTCCGAGAAACGGGATTAGTTTATTTGGCACGTCAATAAAGCCAGCCTCCTCTCCTCAGCGGAGAGATGGCTTTTCCAAATCCCAGTCGGGCTCCTGGCCAGCGCCGGGAAGGCAGATGAGTTCCCAGCCATAGCCAGGAATCAATCAACGGGGAGGGGGATCGATGGAATCCACCCCTCAATGATCCCCAGGCAATTGTCATGTAAGGAAAGGTAGCTTGAGGGACCGGATATATGCACAATGCCTTTAATCTCAAGCGGAGACTGGGGAGAAACGGGTCTCTGAGCATCTGCAGAAAGCTCCCTTGCCCAGGCAGGCTTGGACTCAAACCGACCCTTAGTGGTGGGCTCTGCACGTGCTCTGTGGCAAGCTCTTACTCTGAAACAGGAGACAAAAACTCGGACCCCAGTGAGGGTTAGGGCCTGATTCAAGGCCGGGGAAGAGACACCAGGGCTCCCGGCCTCCCCGTGTCCTCCTGAGACCAGCCCAGTTCCCATCCCTTCTCCACTTCTCCCATATCTCACTGTTCCCCTTTGAACTTCCTGTTCCTTTACTGCCATGGGGGGGGGGACCCACATTATTACTGTGTGCCTGCTAAACAGAAGCTGCGATCTGGTCCCCTGCCAACCCACAGATCCAGCTGCTTCCCGGTGTGCTTTCTCTGCATCTGGTGTGCCTCCTCGGGACGTGGCTGCAGCCTTCTCTGCTGCCCCCCCCTCCCCGGCTTTAACGGTCTCTTCTGCACGCGGAAATGAACCAGAGGGTACTTTCCCCGTCACTTTCTTGTGGGGGGGTTAAAAATTGTTATTTTCCAAAAGATACACAGTACAACCGCAGTGCGAACACAGAAAGAAAGATTCAGATGGGTCGCCGTGTTGGTCAAAGCTCCTTGAATAAATCTTTGTTGGTCTTAAAGGTGCTACCGGACTCTGATTTTATTGTGCTACTTCAGACCAACACGGCGACCCATCTGAATCTTTCTTTGTCTGTGTTCGCACTGCGGCTGTGCTGTGTATCTTTTGGAAAAGAAAGCCAGTGCTCCCTACGAGGGACAGCTTTTCTGTCTGCCTGAAAATGCCGTGTTGACTCAGCCTGCTGCCCATCCTTCCCCCGCCTCCGTGCCGTTCAAGTAATTCCATTCGCAGCTTTATTTGCGTTTATCGATCCAGGCCTGGATGTTCAGAAACACTTTCCTGTTTCCAGTGTCCTGCAAAAACAATCCCCGCAGCTGTTATTCAGCGTAGAGTAGTTGTTATTCCGTCATGTGACTTTCTGCAGTTTGGGGAGCAAATAATGAGGCAGAAGCCATTTAGAAAAGAAGAGGTCAGCTACTGCATCTCTCAGCAAGTCCCTGTGTGCTTTTGGGCCGAGGTTTGGGTGTCGGTGAGGAAGAATTATTGTTATGAGTTCTCTCCCCAGTCTGGCCTCTGGTCACCCCCTTTTCAGCAGAGACGGCTGCTGCGGTGCTCTTCAAAGGCCAGGGATTGTCCAGGGATGTAGGCTGGGCCGTCCCTTTGGTGACTTGTCCTGTACCTGGGCCAGGTTGCCAACCTCCAGGTGATGCCTGGATTTCTTCTGGAATTACAGTTTACAGAGATCAGTTCCCCTGGAGGAGGAGGCAAGCTCTTTGGTAGAGATGCTAGATGGAATCCCTCCCCAAAATTCTCCCTCCACAGGCTTTGCCCCCAAATTGCCAGGATTTTCCCAGGTCAGAGTTAGGAACCCCATCCCAGGCATCCTCCTGGTATGACATGCCCAGGTTGAGGGGGGACAAGGAGCTAAATTACCCGTGACATACCTCTCTGTCTTAGCTCCAGGGGGCTGGCGACCTACAGATGTCCTGGGCTCTGCAGGAGAGGCCTCCGACACCCCCCGAAAGGAGGAAGAGGGACTTGCGGAAGATCCCCCGGGAGCCCCCCCACCCACGCAGTGAGTAGGCCATTGCAAAATGCACCTCCTGAATCACCTGTCCTGTGCAAACAAAACAAAGAGGAAGCAAATCAGGATTACCCGATTTTGCTTACAAGTGTTGCTTTCGGCAACCTGTTTGCACCTGTGGCTTCCTTGAGGCCATGGTTAGCTTTCTGTGCCTGTTGGGCTTAAAGGCATCCCCAGACCCCAACTCTGTTCAGCTGCTTTAGACCAGCACGGCCACCCCCCCCAAACGAAATTACAGTCCAGAAGCACCTTGGAGACCGAGCAAGCTTGGGAGAGTGAAAGCGGGACAGGACTCTCAGAAGCTCATTTCCCAAAATCTAGTTGTCCCCTCCGGTGCTAGTGGACTCTAACCCAGTTGTTCCCCTGTAGAGGTGGTTGGCCATTGCTTGCCTCTGCCTTGTGACCCTCCTCTTCCGGGTGGACCCCCTTCCAGGGCTGAGCTGGCTCAGCTTCCACATCTGGAAGCTGAGCCTACTCAAGCCAAGGTGTTTCTTGCAAAGCGGGGAGAAAGTCAGCAAGTTCGAAATCCCCCCTCTCCACTTTGGTGCTATGAAACGGCTGCATCTGTTGGATTCCTGCCTGGCATGGGGCTGTGAAAAGGCACGGGGGGCCCTGCCGGGGAAAGAACCCTGGGAATGCGACTCCTTGTGATGGCAGAGGTGCATCCGTCGTTGCGTGGCCCTTTCCCGCAGGGCCGAAGGGGTGGAGGCTGTGCTGCTGTCCGTGCTGCCAAGAGAAAGGGAGGGGGCGACACACGTGCAAGGCGAGAGGGGTGCCGCAGAGCCCATCGCAGGGCTGTCACGACATACCGTCTGCACAGTGCCTGCCGTGGGAGAGAGACCAACAGCCCCTCTCTGCTCATCGCCCCTCTCGGAAGTTCTGGATGAGGCCACGGCCGGTTGTGGGTTTCCTGGCGGCACAAAAACAGCCTCAGTTATAAGGGCCAAAGGGGAAGAGGAGTAGTTCTGGGGCAGGGGACAGCTGGGCCAGGCCAAAGCCTTTTCTTGTAGGGCTGCCAACCGCCAGGCGGGGCCGGGAGGTTTCCTGGACTGACAGCTGCTTTCCAGGGGCAGAGATTAGGTCCCGGGGAGGAAATTGGAGGGTGGGACCATGCAGCATTATACCCCCCCCACACCTCCCTCCCCAAATTGCAGGAATCTCCCATCCCGGAGCTGACAGCCGTGTTTTTTCTCTTCCTGCCAGGAAAACAGTCCGTCCTGCACTTGGTTCCCGTCCGCCAATCCAGCAGCGGTGAGTCCCACTTCCCTCCTTCCCTCCGCAGCAGGGCAGGGGAGGCCTGTGTGCTCTCCCGAAGGCAGAGGGCCCCTCCAGGGAACAGAATGATGGGTCCCCCAAAATCTGGAACTGTCTCTGCGTGGCAGCTTCCAAAACCAGGCGAGCAAAACAAGAGTGCTTTGTAAGAGGGAGCGACAGCGAGGGGGCACCCAGGGTCACCGGAGAGGAATGTGCATCCCACGCTCTTCTTCCTTCCTTCCTTCTCTCTCTCTCTCTCTCTTATTGACTCTCCCATCTTTTACTGAGCAGGCCTCTTTCTCTGCGTTTGGCTGAAGCCCCCCCCTTCTCTTGGCCCCCTTTTCCCTCTGGAGCCCTGCTGTCCCTCCCACCCGCTGCCTCTTCCTGCTTTGGGGAATAGCTCTTGGCTCTCCTTCCATCTGTACCCCAGGTCCAGTTTTGGTAGCTGCTTCTCTTTCTGGGCTGTGGGTTCTCCTTCTCCAGAGCTCCTCTCCCACTTTGGCAAATGTGCGTCTCTCTTCCTTCCGCTCACCCCCTTCCCTGCGGTGTTTGGTGAGGGTTAAGTGCCTACCAGCCACTTCTGACCCATCGTGACCCTACAGATTAAGGCCCTACTGCTCACAGCCTAGCCCAGCTCTAGCAGACTGAGGCTGGGGCCTCCTTGCTTGTTTGTCTGTATCTAATTTTGCTGACGTTTCTCCTGGGTCACATTCTTCTCCTTGGTTTCCATTTTCACACTGGAGTCAAGTATAAAACCCCAAACATTCCTTCTCCCATTCCAGGCCTCTGCCCCCCTTTCCCTGGCATTTGCCCGCTTCTTGGCTTCATTCCGACTCTGTCCCTCCTTGCCACGGTGCAGCCTCGGCCCCGCTCTCCTTCCTCTTCTCTCTAGAAAGTGCTGGGTAGGGCCTCTGAATGATTGTCCAGCTCTGAGAAGCTGAGACCTGTAAAATATTTATATTCTTTGCAAGCACAGCCGTAAATCCTTTGGCTCACGCTTCAACAAGGCTTGTGGCACTTCACAGAAAGGCCGATTTATTGAGGCGGAAAGTTTCGTGGACGACGGCCCATTCATCAGACATACCAAGGGGGTTGACAGCAGGCGGGAAAACAAACACAGCTTATGGGAGGACATGCTTAGATCCTGCTGGAGTGCCAGAAGGACCAGGGCTTTCCGCAGCAGCCGCTGGCATTGCTGGTCCCACCGACTTCCTGGCTTTGCTTGGCCAACGGTGGTCGAGAAGACTTCCGGATGAATTTGCAGGGCCGGTTTCACTTTGGACTCTCCCTTTGTTGACGAATGATGGCTTTCAGGTTTCCAGCAGAGGATTCTGAGAGAATGGTTTTACCAGTGGAATTTCAACCCGTAGTGAACTGGCTGAAAGCAAAAATGTCACAACGGGACACCCTCCCTGCGCCAGGCATCTCTGTCCTGTTCAGCCGAGGAAGGGAAGGGAAGGCAACTGTGGTTTCTCCTGCCTCCTTTAGGTGACGGGGACACCACAGAGATCTGGTGGGCGACCTTCCTCCACCAGGGCCGGGCCCTGGAACTGAGCGGCCAAGACGTGATTGTGAAGCACACTGGACTTTATTTTGTTTACAGTCAGGTAAGCACCCAGGGTGGCCCCGGCTGGCCTGATAAGCAAGCCCAGCTGCCACCGGGAGTTTCCAGGCTAGGGGAGGATTGTATTATTTTTATGGCTCTTGGCTCTGGTGACTTATTGTGTAAATATAACATTTTTGTGCTTAATCAGGAATTGTACGGATACTTTAGTGGTATTACTGGTATGTCATTAGTTTATAAAAATGTATGGTGAATGTAAAAGACATGTATTGTACCTACACATTGGGTTGATTGCTTTCGCTTTGCCTGAGCAGGGTCGGCCCTGATCAGTCCTCGGGCAGGAAATCCCGGGTCACTCCACAGAGGCAAGCCATGGCAAACCTTTGAAAACCCTGCAGGGTCACCATCCATCAGCCGTGACTTCACAGCCCTTCCCACCACCAAGGAAGCAGGGGGTCACAGTGCCTGGGGCCCTGACCCTCACTGCGACTCATTTGTGAGCCCTCCCTCCCAGTGCTGGTAGAGAGGCGGGGCTGGTTGACCTCACTGGATTTCCCACCCCCAGCGATTCATCCTCGCCCTCTCCGGCCCACTGGCCATGGAGCTGTCCAAGAGGGACCCAAACTCTGCACACTTTCCTCTCCTTCTTCCAGGTGCTGTTTCATGACCACACCTTCACGATGGGGCAGGAGCTGCGGCGGCTGGGGCCAGAGGGGCAGGCTGAGACCTTGTTCCGCTGCATCCAGAGCATGCCGGCCAAGCTGGAGCTGGCATACAACAGCTGCTACAGCGGAGGTGAGGGAAGAAAGGGCATGCAGGGCCAGCTTGGGAGAGGAAGGAAGACGGGGCAAAATCCACAGCACCTGAGGGATGGGGAGGGGATAGAATATGGTGAATTGGAGGTCCTGGAAACAGTGCTGGGAAGCTTCACCTGTTGAATTTGTACAAGCTGGCCATTTGTAAGCCCTGGCTTGAGAACTGCCCATGAAACCCAGTCTCTAGGTGCACGCTGGATCCTGCCCACCAGCATCTCTTCTGCAGATGAGCATTTCAGAACTGGGCTGTCCTTCAGCTCTACTGCAAGCAAATATAGCCAAGGAGACCTGCAAGATGGGCAGGGGTGGTAGCGACTCAGTGGCAGAGCCCTCAACATCTCCAGTCCAAAGGGCCAGGCAGCCCGTGATGGGAAAGACCCCTCTGCCTGAGGCCCTGGGGAAGCTGCTTCTGGTCAGAGCTGCTGGGCCAAGGGTCTGACTCAGCAGGAGGTAGCTTTATATGTGCCTGTACAGAATGTAGCCCATCCCTGTTCAAAGCTGGGGTCCTTGAACTGTTTAATTCTCCCCCTAGGTATATTCCACCTGCAGAAAGGAGACCGTGTGAATTTGCGCGTCCCTCGTTTCAACGCCTCCCTCATCCTTAGTCCCCACGGAACCTTCCTGGGCTTGCTCCGTCTATAGCAGGGGGAGCGGCAAGCATCCCCCTCCCCCCACGGCATGCCCAGATGTTGGGGCAGGGGAGCTGCCCTTTGCAGAAAGAAACCAGGCAGAGCGGAGAACCCTGGAGGAGACAGGCAGGCCTCTGTCAAGAACACTACAGCCACCGCTGGCCATGGCAGGAGGCCACATCCAGAGGGACCCTTCCAAGTGGCAGGAAACAGAAAGGACCCACAGCCTCTGGATTTATCTGGGAATGAACTTACATTTATATATTTTTAATTATTATTTTATAGTGATTATATACAGTATTATACTCCAAATATAAGAAGTGACTTTAAAAAACCTCATAATAAAAGAATTAGCCACAAAAGAGCTCTGCTCCACATTGCTTTCAGAAGCAGTTGTACCTGGGACTGGCTGGAAGAACACCCTTAGGTGAGTTGTCCCGTTGGTCTGAAGCAGGACAAAACATGAGCCCGGGGGCACCTTTGACACCAACCCAGTTTTATTCAAGGTGCGCACACCGAAAACCTTTATACCTCAAATAAAACTTTGCTAGTCTTAAAAATGCAGAGGTGGCTTGAGAGTTGCATGATGGGTGGGGACTGCAAGCACCCTCCAAGAAGAAAGCCAGCTGCAGAGGGGCGTTTCCTTTTGTGCCAGTTTTCTAGTTGCACGGAACTCCGTATGCACAGCCAGTCCTCCAAGTGCACGGCGAAACAGGCCTGTCCCGTGCCCCTGGCTTTGCCCGCTGCACGTGGGAACCAGCCTTCCCGGTGTTTCCCGGGGCTGCAGGCGGACCACGGTCCCTCTGCCTTCCCATGGGGAGCAACCGAAGCCGGAAAGCCGGATCTCGCGAGATTTGAGAAGCGAAGCCCGGCTGGGGCGTCGAAACCTCGCGATACCCGTGAGGAAGCAAGAGGCGGGGCCGTGGGAAGAGGCAAGTGGCAAGAAAAATAATTCCATTTCCGCCTTCAGCTCGCGCGAGAGGCGCGCATTTCCGGTAAGCGGCCATTGGCCCCGAGGCTTCGCGGCGCCGCTCTAGGCCGCTGCAGCTCTATAATGAAAGCCCTCTATCCTTTGCATTGGACATGGCTGGGGCGGGAGGCTCCAAAATGTAGGCAAGGCCCTGTCTGGGTTGCCACCTCTGGGCTGAGAGACACCCGGGAGGCGTCTCGTTTGTCAGTGCTGCCCAGTGCACACGCCCCGTCTAGGTCTGCCCATCTCTATGGTCTCCTCTCCCGGGACCTTGCGGACTAGCGCCTTGTTGCGCACGCGCCTTCGCCTTCCCCTCCAGTTCTCGCGAGAGGGGGCGGGGCGCGCGGGTGTCATGGCCGCCTCCAGGGCTGGCACACGCAGGGCTGCAGGACGCGCTGAGAGGTGAGGGCGGCTCTTGCTGGGGGCTCTTGCTGGGGAGGGTCTTCTCTGGGGCTGCACCCGCAGGACTCCCGCATTTCCCCTGCCTGGAGCTGGCAACTTCGCCCCTCCGCCCATGGCCCAGAGTGGGGTGGGGGCAACTATGTGGGGTCTCCCTTGGAGAAAAGGGGGTAGTAAGTCGTTCTGAGACTCCTTCTGGCAGTGAAAAGGGGGGTAGCCCCTGGCAGGTGTCTGTCTTGCTGCTAGCCAGGATTCCCAAGCTCTTGTGGCTTTCCCGGCCCTCCTTTGCCACAGGGACTGGGAACTTGGCTGCTCCCTTGGGAGCCTTCTGCTTCCTGCCCAGGTGAGGATGGGATATTCACTGCCCTGCTTGGGAAAACCAGTGGGATAATCTGGGTGTGGCTTTTGGGGTTAATTGTGTTTTTGCCTGCAGATCCCTTGTCCCTTCTTGCTGGTGGCTCCCCTGCCTGCTCTTGTGTCGGAATGCATAGGACACCTGGCGCTGCTGTCTGCTCATGCTCCATCCAGAAGTCTGGCCGGGACTTGGGCGGAAGCCGACACAAGCACGGTCCTAGTAGTGCCTCTTAGGAGTCGGGTTCGAGGGGGGCCCTAAGAGGGTTGCATGATGGAGGCGGAGCCGCTGCCGGAGAATCAAGAAGCTCTGGAACTGGACCAGCCGCCTGACGGGAATTTGGAAGCAGGAGAGGATCTGGAACCTGCAGCTGAGGTGCTGTGGTTGAACAGAGACCAGGATGGCCAGGGAGAGAGCATCTTGGGACCAAAACTTCCTGGAGAAGAGCCCAGTCCGGAGGCTGCATCGTTGCACCCAGAGGAAGAAGAAGAAGCAGGAGACGAAGGAGCAGAAGTGGCCCTGGAAGGCGGGGAATATTAGTGAGTGTGGGCTCTTCCTAGGAATGCATTTGGTCCTCGGGCAGGCCGAAGAGGGACGGGGCAGTGCAGAGTGGAGCTTGTTCTCGGGGTTGGGCAGCCAAAAGTTGAGTGAGAGAGTAATGTCAGGGCTTTATTTGCCATTTCCAGGGCGGCTCGTGTCAATGTTTTTAACACTGAGATTCAGGGCACTCTGTAATCGACGGATATGTTTCGCTTAATTTCTCAAAATATCGCTTTTCTCTCACCTGGCCTTTGGGTTCCAAACTCTGCTGTTTCTTAAGGTTGGGGTTTTTCCCCCATCAGTTTTGGTTCATTCTCTAGGGCCCCCCTGTGTGTGGGATGTGGGTGCAGTTACGCTAAGATGGAGCAGGTGGGAGGGCTGGGGGAGCCCCCTTCAGGTCCCTGGGGAGGGTGGAAAGGCAGAGTAAACAAGGACCAAAGTGGTTAGGCCGATGTTGTCGCCTCTCAGAAGCTCAGTAGGGGTCACTCTTTGGATGGGAAATCAGCAAGGAAGTCGGGGGTCAGGGTAAAGAGGAAGGCAGTGGCAAACTCTGCTCCTGTCTTGTCTTGAAAACCCCAGGATGGCACTTTCTGCCTCCAAAACTGGGCCAGCTCTGACCTGGATGACCCAGGGGAGCCCGTTGTTGTCAGATTTTGGAAGCTAAGCAGGGTTGGCCCTGGTTGCTACTGGGGTTGCCCTGCCTGAGACCAGCTCTCCTCTGATGTTGCTCCCCTCCTAGCTTCCCCGCCTATGACTTCTCAGAGCCCGCCCAGCTTCTCACCGGTTCGTGGGCAGAGTACGGCCATATCCCGGAGAACTTCCTGAAAGGCTGCAAATGGTGAGGACGGGGAAGGGGTCTCGGGGGGCCTTGTCTGCAAACGGTACCTCGCTTTGCTCCTCTTGGCCTGCGCTCTGCTCGTTAGGGAGTGAGGGAACCTGTCACTCTGGAAACCCAGGGTGGGGTGGCTGGTTGGGGAGCTCTGATACTGCTGTTGCATTGTCATGGCCTTCCTTAGGACCACTGAGTACCTCCCCCCCCCCCCCCACCAAGGCTGTGACGCTGGACAGGCTGTCAGGGAGCCCTGGGCTGGTGGGTCTGTGGCTGGGGTGGCGAAATTTGGTTGAGGTCAGAGGGTGGGGGAGAGGCTCAGGAGGAAAGAGCCACGTGGCAGAGCAAACAAAGGCCCCACAAAAGTCCACGAGAGGCGGAGAAGTGAAGGAGGGCAGTTGTAGGCAAAGTAAGGAGGGCGGGGTTAAGAGGGAAGGTGGAAGGCTAAGACTTCTTAGCGACTGGAGGGCAAAGGTGTGAAGTGTGACGCTTCCCCGGGTCAAGGCAGCTGGCCCTCCTCGGGGTCCCCTTGTGCAACCCAGCCCATTTCCCCTAATTTCTGAGATCTTTGTTTGGCCCCGCTGCACTCTGCTTCTCTGAAGACATTTCTGGATGCATACGCGTGTGGTGATGTTGGCATAATGCGCAGGGCAGCACATCTCCTTGCGCTCCTCACTCTGCGGCCCTTCTCTTCAGGGCGCCCGACGGGACCTGCCTGCTCACCAACAGTGCCGACAACTGCCTGCGCATTTACAACCTCCCTGCGGAGCTGTACGGAAGAGAGTGGGGGACAGTTGCGGAAATGGTAGGTGGCAGCCGGCGGGGAGGATGCCTGCTGTTGGGCAACCCCTCCGTGCGCGTTGCTCTCGCCTCGAGCCATTCAATGCGCCACGGTTTGTGCCGACGGGGAGTTCTGTTGCGTTGCTGTTGGTGCCTCTTTGCTCTGTTGTGCTCTGGAGTGCTACACTTCTCGGTTCATCGGGTCAGCTGTTGGGTCTCTTCTTGGAGGGGTGGGATCTCAGTCCTCTTCACAAAATGCAGACTCAGAGAGGACATATTTAGGAGGTAGCTCCATCAGACCTGAGTCCCGCTTTGGGCAACCTCCACATGAGCCAGACAGGCTGACGCTGACGGGAGTCTCGTTGCTGCCTGCGCGGATATGTGTGGGCAACCGATCTCTGCTCTCTCCCCCCGCAGAGCCCTGTCTTGCGCATGGTGGAAGGAGACACCATCTACGACTACTGCTGGTTCCCGCTCATGAGTTCCGCCGACCCACAGACTTGCTTGTAAGTCTCGCTCCCCTTTTCGTGCCTCCCGCTCACCCCCCTAGTGTGTGGGGCCCAGAGAAAGAGCTGAGCCCCAGCCTGAGTTGGAGGGACGTGGGGGGCAGCCGCTTCAGTGAGACTTGCAGATAAATGCACAGAAGTTATTAACTGAAGCTGGTGGCCGGAAGTTTAGATTGGGGGCTGCAAGCTGCCTTTCATGGGGGTGAAGGTTGCTGCTCTTTGGGGGTCTTCTCAGGGAGGGAGGGAGGGGACTCTGCAGCCTGCGAAGAATCTGGACATGGGAGAATTTGCTGGTCGGTGTGGCCCAGTTCTGCTGCTCTGGGTCCAGGGGAAGGTCGGGGCTCTGCAGGGGTTTGAAGCCCAGGCAACTGCATGATTCGGTCTTTGGCCCCTGTACCTTCTAGGTCACCTGCACAGTCAGGGCTAGGAACTTGCTTTTGTTAAAATACATAAATGCCTGTAGGATTGGGCATCCATGAAGTTCTGGGTTGACTGTAGGGGGGAAAGACCCCCGGCTGAGATGCTCGCCGTGAGAGCAAGCCGTGGGCTAACCCAGGGCTCCTCGACCTTTCTGAGCCTGTGGACACAGCATGGTGGGCCCAGTGACAAAAGGGCTGCCTTACAGTGAAGGGTCTGGTGCTATGGTGGCAGCTCATGCCGAAACACCATCTCCAGTGGCCAGTTGGAAGCCTTGCTGGACAAAACTCTCCGCCGGCCCCCGACTACTTTCAAAAACACTTGGTGGGTGCCAAGGAAGTGGCTGGTGCCCATGGGAGCCACGTCGGGGATCCCTGATCTCATCCGTTGGGTGCCCTCCTTCTCTGCCGGTAGCTCTTCTGGGAGCCAAGCAGTCCCTGGCTGTCCCTCAGCGCCCTCTTCCTCTGCAGCGTGGCCAGTAGCAGCCGTGACAACCCCATCCACCTCTGGGACGCTTTCTGCGGAGACCTGAGGGCGACCTTCCGCTCGTACAACCACCTGGTCAGTACCTGCGTGGGTGGCCCCGGCCCATGGGCTGCCCGCATCACTCCCCGGGGATTGGCCAGACGCTGACCCTCCCTCCCACCCCCCTCCCCCCCGCACAGGATGAGCTGGCTCCTGCCCACGCGCTGAGCTTCACCCCAGACGGCTCCCAGCTTTTCTGCGGTTTCAACAAGATGGTGAGGGTCTTCGAGACGTCCCGCCCAGGCCGGATGTGCGAGGCCAGGCCCACCTTTGGTGAGTTGCCCTCAAAGAGGGAGGGGGGAGGGGGCAGCAGAGTCTCTGGGAGTGACCTCACCCTGCGTGAAGGAGGGTCTCACGTGGACCAACCCCCTCCCCTTTTCCAGCTAAGAAGCAAGGGCAGTCTGGCATCATTTCGTGCATCGCCTTCAGCCCCACCCAGCCGGTCTACGCCTGCACCTCCTACTTGAAGACGGTTGGCCTCTACTCCCGGGCAGACGGGGACCCCCTGGCCTTGCTGCACGGGCACCGGGGAGGGGTCACACACGCCCTCTTCTCCCCCAACGGCTTCTGCCTCTACAGCGGAGGCCGCAAGGTGAGGGATTGTCACAGGAAGGGGAGGGGTGAAGAGGAGGTGGGTGGGTGTGGCTAAGAGTGGCTGGAGGCGGGGTTTATAGAATAATAGAAGCCACCTTGAGGCCTGCGAGGGAGAAAGAAGGCCGATAAATGCTTAAAATCAACAGTGCTGTGTCTGTCTTCCTCCATTCACCGACATAGGCTAGAGCTTTAGGGGGTCTGGTTTGAGCCCTGAGTCGTGTTCTTCCCTGTCGTCCCCCGTCTTCCCCCAGGACTCAGAGATCCTGTGCTGGGACCTCCGCCAGCCCGGCGAGGTCCTCTTCTCCATGTCCCGGACGGTGGCCACCAACCAGAGGCTCTACTTCGACCTGGATCCGTAAGTGTCCACTTTGTTCCGTTTCCCTGATGTCACGTTCCACTGGGAAGGCCAGATTTCCTGGGTCCTCACCAGCAAAGAATGGGCTGAAATACTGGGGGGGGGGGAGTCTCTGTGGGAAGCGAGGGGCACACCTGGGGAAGATCCCCTTTCCCCACACCCTTGTGGCGTGAGCTGGTCTGCCACAGAGCGGTATCAGCTGGGTCGGAGTTGCCCGAGGGCTTGCGTCCTTTCCTCCACAGGAGCGGGAGGTACTTGCTGAGCGGAGACACCGAGGGGCTGGTCAGCGTCTGGGACACCTGCCAGCCTCCGAGCAGCGACCCCCACCCTGTCCTGCAGCCGGTCCTCCAGTTTCAGGCCCTGCGGGACTGCGTCAACGGCATCAGGTACTGGCCCTGTGGCTCTCTCCTTCTGGCGGGAACCCCTGCTCTCTTGGCCGGCTCTGGGATGGGATCTGTGGACGGGCGCCTGAAGAGCCAGAGGGCCCTGCTGGGTCAGTCCAGTGGCTCACAATGGGCCCCGCCCGACCTTGTTCTTTCTCCTCCTTTCCTTTCCTCTGCTCAGCCTCCACCCCAGCCTGCCCATCCTGGCCACAGCTTCCGGCCAGCGCAAGTTTCCCGACCCGGCGGACAGCGGGGACGAGGCAGAGGAGAGCGGGGTCCGCCCGCCCGCTTCTCCCCAGGCCCCCGCGAGCAACTCCCTCTTGCTGTGGCTCTGTGCCTCGGCTGCCGGAGCCGGTCTGCCCCCGTCAGTCGCGTGACCGGCCACAAGGTGCCACGGAGGCTCGAGACTGGCCGTGTGTCTCCTGAAGAGTTGGTGGGGGCGGTCATGCGCACAGTGCCGGGTTTTGCGGGCGAGTGTCCTGAGCGGGGCTTGGCCAGTACCTGTGGACATGGAGCGCATGTCTGTGTGTCCGTAAAGGTTGTACATAGGCTAAAGTGGAAGTTGTTTGGGAGAAGTGGCCCCATTTAGGGCGTGGATACTCGGAGGCCGAGGGGGCCTCTTTTGTGAGTTGGGAGCGGGGAAACTGGGGGGGCAGATGCTGTTTCATTCCGGGACTGATGTGGGCTTGGGGGTGGACCACAGCTCCTGCCTCCCTTCCTGGCAACAGCCATGACTTCCTCATCGGTCTGGAGAAAAGGGGGATTTGGTTGCCCTCCAAGAGCCTCCCGCCCTTCAGGCTGAGATTCTTGCTTTCTGGCTTGACTCCTGTGCTTGCCCCCAAAGGGGTCGTTCCAGGCCCCAGGGAAGCATGTCTGGCCTCAACCAGGGGCCAGGGCCTTTTCGGTCCTGGCCCCATCCTGGTGGAATGAGCTCCCGGGAGAGCTGCGGGCCCTGCGGGATCTCTCGGCATTCCGCAGGGCCTGCAAAACGGATCTCTTCCGCCAGCTCTATGGTTGAGGCCAGGGTTGGTGAGGAAGATCGAAGTGTCCCCCCTCCCATTACCGATTGCTTGGCCATCTTCAAGCCATCTTCCTCCCTCCCCCCTCAAGTGGTAGGGTGGGGGTGGGACTATATTTTCTACCAAATTTTGTGTGTTATTATTTTGCCTTGATTTTAATGAAATTTTTACGTCCTTTTAATGGGGTTTTTAATGTGACTTTATGAATTTGTCTAACAAGCCAGGAGCCGGCTTCGGGAATGGTGGGGAATAAGTATAAAAACAAATAAATGAAATAAATAAATGAATTAAATAAAAGTCCCCACTGGAAAAGAGGGTAGGTGAGGTTTCAGGCTTCTTTGTGGCACCTGGGGTGTGAGAGTCCGTGTGTGTGTGTGTGTGTGTGTGTGTGTGTGTGTGTGAGAGAGAGAGAGAGAGAAAGCGAACAACTCAGCGTGTCTCCTTTAAAAACCAAAAAGATAAGTAGAATAATAGGATCTTCCAGGTTCCTTTAGGTCCTCTTCTCTGCCATGGGAGCCACTTCTGTTTTCTTGACTTGCTGGACAAGGGGTGGTGGTGATACGGTCTGGTTAGGGGACAGGGGGGTCTCTACAGAGAGCGTATTTGGAATATTACTCTTTAGTACCCGCCTCTTTTGTAGAGAGTGTGACCTTTGGCCAAAGCTGTAGAGATTTAATAAACTTTTTAAAGGATTGCACCTTTGATGGTCTCGTTCTTCCAAAGGCTCCCGCAAGAATGCTGAGAGCTGAGCGGTCTGGGGTGGGTGGGATGGGTGGGGGCCGGTAAGGCTTCTTGATTCCCCTTGTCAGGGCGTGACGGCCTGATGCATGAGCGCATTGGGGAATCATCCGTCCTTCTTCATGCGCTGAAACTTCTGTTCAGAGTGGGGTGACTGCGATACCATAAAACAGTGCACCCGGTCTCCCAAACACACATATTGTGCTCACTTTTACCACCCATTTCCCCACCGAGTGAGGCATGAAAGAATCGCACAAAATGTTAATTCGCAGGCTGTCGAATCACGCAAGACAAAAACAGAGTGCCTGCACTCGAAAGCTCGCACCTTGAATAAATCTTTGTTGGTCTTAAAGGTGCTCTTGGACTCTGTTTTTGTTGTGCTGCTTCAGACCAACACGGCTGCCCACTTGAATCACACAAGGTCCTTCTGCCATCTTCACAGGCGTTTCGGTCCCAGGAAAGAAGTCCAAGCAGGAACTACAGAAAGATTCCGAGCCCCCAGCCCTGGAATGTCCCGTCTGCTGTTTGGGGTGATGATGTGGGGAGGAAGGAACTGTCTTGCCCTGTTAAAGTTCTCCTTATTTTCCTGCCCAGGAAAATCCTGGCGGGCTTTTTGTTCCGATGGGTTGTGGGCCGAGGCTGCGCCACCAGGGGGCGGTCTGGTCCTACGCAGGCTCCGTGTCAGCCTTGGCCGCCTCTTGAGGGGCTTGGGGTTTCTTGCGATGCTCTGTAGCCTGCTTTCCCCCGTTTCTTTGCAAAATGCCGCCCAGAGAGGCTGTTCGGAGGAAGGGTTGTGAGAGAGGTGTGGACAGTGCTGACCTTGAAGGACCAAGGGGATGTTTGGGGAGGGGGCATGGCTCAGTGGTAGAGCATCTGCTTGGTTCGATCCCCACCATCTCCAGTTAGAATCTGGTAGCAGGTGATGGGAAAGACCTCTGATGCAGACCCTGGAGAATAGCTGCCTGTTGAGGAGGCAATACCAGCCACGATGAATAAGGAAGCAACATGCGTGAGATGGCATTCATGCTGTGGACGGGGTGGCTGGAAGGTCCTTCTTCACTCCAAGGGTTTATTTATTTATTTATTATTTATTTTATTTATCATACTTCTATACCGCCCTCCCCGGAGGCTCAGGGCGGTTTACATTATAACAGAGAACCATACATAAAACAGTCTGTAAAACTGTTATCTCAAGGTCTGCTTAAAATTCGCCTCTTCCTTGTGCGCTTGAAACCAACTTTGCTTTGAATGTGTCTTAATAGTGTTTTAGCCAAATCAAAAGCCCTTCCAGTTACGGGTGGGATTCTCTCTGCCCACCCCCCCCCCCACCCCTCCTGAAGTAGGATGGTGGTCCTCCAGCTTACCATAGAGTTGCACGTGGAGGGGCCTCCAGGTCTGGGGCAGTGGAGAAGCAGGGTGCCTTTCCTAGCAGGGGAGGGGTCCTTCAGCCATTGGCACAAAGGCCGTTAAAGCCAGGGCAGCTGTGGCCAGAGGGATTTGGGTGAGGGGGCTTCGAGTGTTTGTCCCCGTGTTCTCTCCCCCTACCCCTCCAGCCCGGCCCTCTCAGCTCCGGTATAAATCATTGCCGTTAATGGCCCCAAAGTGAATTCTCACACGGAGTGAGTGTTGCTTGGCAACCATGTAAACTGAACGGGCCCTGGTGCACCCGCCAGCGTGCGCTCAGGAATGGCTCCCTTCCCGAGTCTTTCTGCAGCGCCTGAAGCAGATGGGGGGGGGGCTGGTGCTTGTTGGAGCTCTGCCCTCGGCGGCCCAAGAGGGCCACTGGAGAGGGCTCATGGACTTCCAAGAGATGCTCCTAGCTTTGGGAAGGTGGAGGGAGACACCCCCCGCCCCCCAGGGCTTCACTTGGCGTCTGGCTCAATGGCGGAGCAGAAGGTCCTCGGTTCGGTCCCCGGCATCTCCAGTTAAAAGGACCAGGCAGGAGGGGATGGGAAAGACTTCATTCAGCCTTGACATCCCAGAGAGCGGCTGCCGGCCTGAGCAGCCAATTCTGGAGCTCCACTCTTGCTGGGTGACCTTGAGCCAGTTGCACACCTCCTCAGTCTGCCCTGCCTCACAGGGCTGTTGTGCGAATAAGGCTGTGAGCCACTTTGAGTCCCCGTTGGGAGGGGAAAAGGAGACAAATGAATTGAAATAAAGAATTCATACTCCATGCAGATACTCTGATCTGAATGTGCCCTGCAGCTTCTGGGATGGTTGCTCTGGCTTGCTCTGATAGAGGGCAGCTGCTGCTGCATAAATGGACCTCTCTGAGTGCATCAGAAGAGCCCTGCTGGGTCAGGCCAGGGAGGGTCCCTCCAGGCCAGCCTCCCGTCTCACGCAGTGGGCTAGCAATAGGGCAGAGAGGCCGGGCCGGGGGGACCCCCAACCTAAGATCACTGAGTGCGGGCGATTTCAGGGGGTGCCCAGATGGATGGGTGGCCCTGGCTTAACATGACGCTTTGCATGCACACCGACAGGTGAAGGTGGACCTGTTCCCTTCTCTGGTGACCGGAGGGATTGGGGGGGGGGGAGAGGCTGTGTGGGACCAGCTAAACCACGTCAGGCGGCGTGCCCGGCTTCCCTCCCTTGCTTTCCTCGTTCTGTTCTTGTCAACAGTTTCGGGTCTCTGCTTTTTCACGGTCGGTTTTGCCGCTTTGATTCTCTTGCCTGCATGCCCTGTGCAGAAAGCATTCCGCTCCGGGAGAGAGGAAATGGTGTGGAAATGGAGAGTCGAATGGGATTTGCAGAAGGGAGACGGGGGGTGGGGGGGGGGTTGGTGTGCTCAGGCGGGGACAGGCCACCTGGAATTGTTCCGAAACCAGAGCAAGGCCTGATTGGAAACAGGAGGCTGCCCGAGGGGCTTGATCCCAGGGTGGCACTTCTTTGAGACTCGCCTGTTTTGACTCGCCTGTTTTGTGCAGAGAGGGTTGCCAACCTCCAGGTGGGGCCTGGGGATGATGATTATTATTATTTTGCATTAGATTTCTTTCTTTCCAGAAAACTGAAGTTTTGGAGGGTGGACCCTTCTGAGGTCCCCTCCACCCCTAAGCCTCCAGGAATGCCCCACCCTGGAGTTGGCGACCCTATGTCCAGAGCGACTAGCTTTCCGGGATGGGGACGCCATGTGCTTGCCGTGTTGAGTAGGCAGGAAGGGAACGGTTTCTGTCTGGGCCCCTTTCTCAAGAGAGCAGCTTTCTCTCCACAGAGAGGACACCTGGTCTCAGGGAAGGAGGGTTGGTCTGCTAGGCCGGGATCCTTTGCCCTGGCTCTGGTGTCTTGCATGCGGTATTCTAGTGGTCCTTCGTGTCTGCCACACACTTTCTCCAAGCTGGGAAATTCCTGGAGCCTGGGGAGGGATCTTGGCAAGGTGCAATGTCCTCATCCAAAGATGTCAGTATTCTCCGGGGGGCAGATCTCTGTCATCTGGAGATCAGTGGCCGTTCCGGAAGAGCTGGCATCCGTATCGCTCTGTGATTGCAAACAGGACAAGTTAATCCTTAAGAAAACGTTGCCGTTTTCTCCCCCTTCCCCAAGTAGGGAAGACTTTGCCTTTAATTAGGGATATGTTTGTGCTCTTGGCCTCGAATACTCTCTGTTCTGCTGAGTTGCTAATTTGAGGAAGCGCTCTGTGTAAGCGGAAGGTTGGCACTCTACCATTTTGAAAGCTAGCCGGCTCCAATGCGATGCCTGTCCGGTACATTTTGAAACGGGGGCGAGGGCTCCACTCTGGCCTCCTGCACGGAGGGAGGCGGATCAACACAGCTGTGTGTCTGTGTTCCCCCTCCACCCCCTCCAATTGGGGACTCGATGGACCAGCGCAAGTGCCAAGGACGGGCTGCTATTATTAGCTCTGTGTTCTTCTTTGCTCTCTGAATTTCCCCTTTTTAAAAGCAAGCTTCTAGCCCTGAGCGTTCTGAGAGTGGGAATGGTGCCTTGGGCTGGCCTAGAAACCGGTCCTCGAAGGGTGGGTGCCGTGGAAACTTGCGGGGTGACCTCAGGCCAGCCACACCCTTGCCCTACCTCACAGGTTTGTGGTGAGGACAAATGGAAGAGAGGAGAACTATGTGGACCTCTCCAGATTTCCAGCCTAAAAGGCAAGATATAAATGAATTAAATCGAACTTGGGTGGGGGTTCCACCTGCTGCAAGCCAAAAAGTCCTGAAAAGGGATGGGGACAGAACTTCCAAGCTCAGAAGGCAGCCAACCTCTGAATCCCAGAGCCAGGGGGCAAAATCAGGGGGAAGCCTCCCCCCCCCCATTAGCCTTGCAGGTGAACAGATTGGCCCCTCTGTGAGCCAGGATGCCGGACTAGAGGGACCCTCCCTGGCCAATTCCAGCAGGGCTGGGCTACGTGCATCTACCCCAGCAGTCACAGTTGCCTTTGTCTCAAAAGCTGCTGCCACAAATGTGTCTGTCTTTCAGATGCCACAGGACTCTAGATCAGTAAGGCAGAATTAATGGCCAAAGGGTGGCTGAGGGAAAAGGGCCTGCAGAAGGCAGAGCATTAGAAAGAGGGCGTGGAGGCATCGTGGTGGTGGTGGTGGGGGGCCCTGGGGGGTCGAGGGGGACTTGACTCTCCTCTCCCCTCCTTTCCTCCAGCCCCATCTCTTCCCAGCCTGCTCAGCATCTCCCTGCAAAAGGCTGCAGCCAGCGTGCCTCCTGCCCATCAGCGTCTCTCCGCCAAGAGGGCCTCGTCTGGCACAGTGGGGGTAGCTGGTTTTTGCGCAGCCAGCGGGGGTCCCGGCGTGC
This sequence comes from Paroedura picta, assembly GCF_049243985.1. Taxonomy (NCBI): domain Eukaryota; kingdom Metazoa; phylum Chordata; class Lepidosauria; order Squamata; family Gekkonidae; genus Paroedura; species Paroedura picta. Next base: position 1,397,109 of record NC_135384.1, read on the forward strand.
CCAGGCACTTTGAGCGTGTTCCTGGGTGATTTGCATCTAAATGGCCCGGCTTCCTAAGGTGAGGCCAGGTACAGAACAATTAGCTGTAGAGAAGGCGGCAGGCAGGCAGGCAGGCAGGCAGGCAGGCGCTGCATTCGGGGGCCTCTGGCAAGGCAAAGTGGGGGGGGGGAGATTTCTCAGCCCAAAGGGGGCAGACCCCCAAGCCCGCCATCCTGTGCTGCCTCCTGCTCTGTAAAGTAGGATGGGGGGGAATAACTGGGGTCCCCCAGGGATATCCGGGGCTGGATTCTGCTTGTGGCCAGAGATCTGTTTATCCTTAGGGTGGAAATGGGGGCTCATCAGCATGCCTGAAGCTGCCTTCTGAATCAGACCCTTGCTTCATCACCATCAGTATTGTCTGCTCAGGCCGGCAGCTGCTCTCCAGGGTCTCCAGGGCAGAGAAGGGTCTTCCCCATCCCCTCCTGCCTGGCCCTTTTAACGGGTCGTGCTGCTGGGGTTCGGGGCTGGGAACTCCTGCATTGTCATCCAGAAGGCTGTCCCCCAGAGCCCGGATTTATCCGGAGCGCTGATGCTCACTGGCCCTTTGACAGCCCACCTGTGCTGTTGCGGGAAGGGGCTCAGGGTTTGCCACTAGCAGGGGGTTGGGCCCCTGGGGACAGGCAGGGATGGGGCAGCTGTGAGCCCCCCAGAGCCCCAGGCCTCATGCCCTGGCCTGACGTTTGGGATGCAAGCCCCTTGCCCACCTTCCTCCCTGGAGCCCACCCCTGTGGGGAACTGACGGGTAGAGACCCCGCTTTGTCCTCTTCCCCCCTCCCGCGGTCCCATGTCAGCTAGTGACGCCATCGTGGGGCTCAACCCCCCCCCCAAAAAAAAAACACCCAACAACAACAGTTTTTTGGTGTGTTTTGCTTTTGCTCTTTGTTTTGAAGGCGTTCCGTTTCTCTTTTGTTCTCGGTCTGCTCTGCTCCTTTCTCGTGTTGGCCTCTAGAGGGCGCCCCTTCCCTTCTCCAGCCTGAGCCGAATGCGGGGGGGGGGGGCGAGGGGATGGTGCAGTTTCTCCTCCCAAAGAACTTCGTGAAAGCCGGGAGATGTTTGTCCTTTGGACCAAACCAGATCTCGGGCCGAGAGTCCAGCTCGCCGGATGGGTTTGATTTATATGCCGCCTTCCCAGGGCCCGGCTTGAGCTACGGGGGTCGGTCCCTTCCAGGCCGGCCTGTGACGTGGCTTTGGGGGGTCTGGACTTTTCTCCAGGCCGAGGCGGCTCTGCGCGGCGGAAGGAACTGCCGGCAGCATTTGCTGGGAGAGGGGGGGGGGGTAGTCCAGAGGGTTGCCAACTCCGGGTTAGGCAATGGGCAGAGAGTTGTGGAGCAGACTGGGGAGGGGGAGGATGCAATGCGCTGGAGTCCACCCTCGGCTTACCAACTCCAGTCCTGGCAGGGCCTGGAGATCTGGAATTACAGCTGATCTGACAACAGAGGGGCTCTCCTGGATAAAATGGCTGCCTTGGAGGGTAGACTCTGGCCCTGTGGCCCCCATCGTGATGGATTTCCAAACCCAGAGTTGGCAACCATTGCTCCAACACCCTCTGCCCGGACATCAGAACTGCAATTCCAGGGGGTCTCCAGGCCCCGCCTGGAGGCTGGCATCCCTATCTGGAGCTCATTTATTTCACGGCCCCCTTGTCAAGCCTGTTGCTTCTGTCACCCACTGGGTGCTCTCCCCCACAGCCCCCAGGCCGCCACACTCACCCACGGCAGCAGAGGGCCTGCTCTGAACACGCAAGGACCGGACTGCTAGCATTATTATTATATTAATTTGATTTGATGTATTGGCCGCCCCTCTCCGACAGTAGACTCAGGGCGGCTAGCAATAAAGCCCCGTATGTAGTCGGTAGAAAGCCACTTATAAATCAGTATCAAAAGTTTTTTTAAAACTCAGTGCCCTGCCCACCTGGGTCAGAATAATTCTGGATTAGATCTAATATCCAGGTTCAGATGGAGGCGGGGGGGGGGAGAGGAGGAGGGCCTTCCTGATGACAGCCGTGCTTGCCTCGGCCTCGTCCGTGCCGGGGGGGGGGGGCAGAGTGGCCGCCGTCTGCCATGAGCCCCAGCATTCCCCAAACAGGCCCTCGGTCCATCGAAGGATAGTCCAGCCAGGCTGGCCGTAGCTCTCCAGAGACTTCCCCGTGACCTCCGTCTGGGTCCTTTTAACTGCCGATGTTGGGACTTGCACCCAGGACCTTCTGCGGGCCAAGCGGAGGCTCTGCCCCTGCGCCCTGGCCCTGTGTTTGGGAGGTGTGTGCCTTTCCCTGTCCGCTGGTCCGTCCGCTTGTCCTTTTCTCTCTGGATTCCTGGCTGGGAGGAGAAATCAGAGGGATATTTTTGTGAATGAAGCCCGGCCCATTAACTCTCTTCGTGTAAAGCTGTTGATGCAGCTAATGTCCTGATATTGATCTGATATTTCTCCCTCTCTTTTTAAGTCTAATATGAATGGCCATCATTATATCTTGTTGCACAGTGTTCTGCCGGCGAATTGTTGCTCCCAGGGAATAAATAAAAGTCTTTGCTGTCTGTTTGCAGAGTAAGCAGACCTGTCAACAGAAGGGGCGGGGTCTTCAGAGGCTGGGAGGTCTCCGAAAGTTCTGCTGGGGGCCTTGTGGGGAGGAAAGGGGGAATCAGACCGGAGGAGAGGTCTACCGACCATGGTGATCGAAGGGAACCTCCACAGGCCGAGGCAGTCAACCTCTGAATCCCAGAGCCAGAAGGTAACATGGAGGAAGGCCTCACTCAGCCTCTGTGCTCTGTTTGTGGGACCTCCAGAGGAACTGGCTGGCCATTGGCTGGCCTAGAGGGATCCTCCCTGGTCTGACCCTCCGTCAGTTTCCCTTCTACCTGTAGCGGTTCCGTGCAGAGCCACCACACCTGCGGTCCAGATGTTAGAGACATCAGCTGTGCTTGGGCTCCCTTTGAAAGAGCGATTTAGGACATTTCCCCTGTGTCAGTGGGAGGAAGGCCTAGCATCTGGGAGACCCCAGTTCCAAGACCCAGTCTGCCGTAGACGTTTGCTGGGTGCCCCTGGGCCAGTTGTACAAAGCCTACTTTGCAGGGGTATTGTGAGGATAAATGGGGGTGGTGGGAGAAGTTTGGAAGCCAGCTGGGGAGCCCATTAGGGAGTCTGGGGTCAGGCCAGCAGGAGGCCTCATCTCCTCCCCACAAAGCGCTCTTTGGACCACAGGGAAACCTTGCTTTCCCCTCCCGCAATGGAGCGAAAGGCAACTGGTGGGAAAGCCCTGCCCACGCCCCCCCCCCCCGTGTTCCTCAACAGGGTCCGTCCGAATGCCATTCAGGCTCCTGCGTTTCTCGCTGAGAAGCTGCTTCGTTAATAATCTATCGCAGCTCTAGTAGGAAAAGTGCTGAGCTGGCCGTGGGGACTTGGGCCCGGCATCGGGGGTCTCTGTCCCCCAGGAGGGGGTTGCATAATGTTGAGCCTGTGGGACAGGCAGGGTGCTCAGCTGGGCCTTCTCCCGGGGAACCAAAGCTCTGCTAGGGGGGGGGGCTAGAGTCCCATTCCCTTCAGTCTCAGGGAGTGGCCAGTTCCTGGGTCCCCCCCCCATTGTTTTGGGGAGCTTCTTTTCTGGGTGGGGGAGTTGCTGCCTGGTGAGTTACTGTTAGGGGCCACAGTGGCCAGATGGGAGGAGAGCAAGCCTTGGCCCTTGTGTAGCCCCCCCACCTCCCGGTGGGTCCTGCCCCCTGGAATCATCCCTGGAAGAAGTCCCTTGCCCCTGCAAACTCCACAGCCAGGCCAGATTTCCTAAATGTTTGTTGCCCCCCCCCCCCCCCAATCCCTTCCTTCTATAAATAATTCTGCTGACTCCCTGGAAACCCCTCCCTGCCATTTGTCTACCTCTCTTCATCACACCTGGAGGGGGGGAGAGCACCCCGCCCTTCTCCCCTCCCCTCCCCCCCCCTCCCCTCCCCTCCCCCGTTTTCAGAAGGAGCCCCACGTTGCCCTCCCCCTCGGGGCATCGCCTCCTCCGGAAGGGGGCTGGGGACTGGGGGGCTCTTTCTGGGCGGGGGGGCTGCCCCTCCCCCTGCCCCTCCCCTCCCCCTGCCCCTCCTGCCGGGCTCCCGGGCTCTCCCGCGGGTGGCGGGTGCGCGCCTACAATCCGGACTCCGGATCTTCTCGCGCCGGCTGACTCCGGCTCCCGGAACGCGCAGGGATCGCGGCGGCTCGCCAGACTTTGCCGCTCGCCGCCTCGCCTCCCGCCCGCCCCTCCCCTCCCCTCGCCAAAAGCCCCCTCCCCTCTCCCTTCCCCTCCCCTCCCGGCTGCCAGCCGCGCCGTCCGCGCTGGACTTCTCCCGGCTCAGCCCCGCCAAAGAGCCCGACGCCGCTGCCCCGAGGGAGCCGCCCGGACCGAGGGCCCGACGGAGGACGGGCGAGAGGCAGGCAGCCGGCAGGCGGCAGGCGGCGGCAGCAGCAGGGGGGAGGGGGGGTCGCCTCGCCCGGGGCCCGAGCCTGTGGGCCGCCCCCCCGCGCCCTCCGCCACTTTCGGCGCCGCCCGGAGGAGTCCCGCCGGAGCCAGCGTGGATGACACTTCTCCCGGGCGCCCCGGGAGCCGGCGGGGGTCTGCCCCCTTTGCTCGCCTGTACGCCCCCCCCCCAGCCCGTGCAGGAGGCAGGAGGCATGCGGCCGCGCCCCCTCCCCTCCCCTCCCCCCGCACCGGGAGCGCCTCCATCCTCTGCCCGGGATCCCGGCGCGCGCCTCAAACTTTGCGGATCGACCCCGCCGCGGCTGGGAAAATGAGGAGGAGGATCTCTGAAACTTCGGCGGACCCCCGGATCGAGCTCTAGGACCCCCCCCCCGTCCCCCCAGAAGAAGGAGACGAAGAGAAGCCGGAGCAGCCGGGCCCCCTCCGGAGCACAAAGGCGGAGGAGCCCGGCGCCAGGGAGGCCCAGCGGACCGGACCGAAGCGGACCCCCCCCCTGGGCGCCGCCGCCGCCGCGGGCTGTGTGGGCTCGGCCATGGCTCCGGGGGCGTCGTGGGCCGGCTTCTACGGGGGGCTCCTCTTCTCCCTGCTCGAGCTCTGGTTCATCGACGGCCTCAGCCTGGAGCCCATCTACTGGAACTCCTCCAACAAGAAGTGAGTCCCGGGCCGGGCGGGGGGCATCCTTCGGGGCCCCCCTTGCGCCGAGCGGGGGAGCGGAGCTTGGGGAGAAGAAGAGGAGGAGGAATGGGGGGGGGGGGGTTGGGGGCAGGGACGGCCGCCCTTTCTTCGCCGCTCACTTAAGAACAGGAAAGCCGCGCGAGCCCTCCTGGATTCCCGGGTCGCCAAAGCCCCGGGAACAGAACTCGGGACTCGCTGGCGTGAAATGGTCGCTTGGGGCGGCCGGACTCCGGGGAAGCGGAGCAGGAGGAGACTCCGAGCCGCAAAGAAGTCTAACTGGGGGCCAGGGGCTCAAAATCCAGCGCTTTCCCTTTTTATTTTGGGTGCAAACTTTCGAAATGTTTTTGAATGGCGAGGGGAGGGGAGGGGGCCACGCGATGGCGGCCCCTCTCAGGAGACCAGAACAGCCACGGCCAGAATGTTCAAGGTGTGGATCCCCCCCCCCCCCGTTGCATTTGGTTTCCTTCCCTTTGCCCCATTCCCCGAGCGAGCGCTGGCTCCCTGCCTGCCTGCCTGCCTGCCTGTGGAGAAGCCCTTCATGGCTGAGTGGCCAGACAGGGAAGGGAGGGGGCAGGGGGGGTCCAACCAGGGGCAAGCCGCCCCTCCTTTGAACTTAGCCCCTCTTCGCTTTTCTTGCTGGTGAGGAAAAGTTAGTTTGTGGCCCAGGCACCCGCTGGGCTCCACCAGGGCATTCCCACTCGGGCGTGGAAGCTCAGAAAGCCGCGGGGGTCGTGTTCCCAGGTGAGGCAGCACCTGGTCTGGGAATTGCTCCGGGGCCCTTGGGGAGGTCAGCAGGACTCAAACCGGTGAAGGCCGGCCTGCTAGCAAACGGGGAATGTGGCTCGGGCGTTAGGGCCGTGGTTTCCACTTTGCGTCTGCTGCATGGGCAGCCAGCGTGGCTCCTGGGCTTTTGATCTTGGCCGCTTCCTCCCCCCCCCCCATAGGCCGCCTTTCTCCAGGCGGATTACAGCGCTTAAGTCAACACGCTCTGCAGGAGGAGACATCCAAGAAACAATGGCACAGGGTTCGGATTACACAAATCTGAAAACAAGCAGAAATTCGAAACAGACCTCTTTCCCTCCGCGTGGATATGCGGATTTAAAGAAATAAAGAACTACACATCTCCAGACCCAGGCCCAGGGGGGGGGGGAGGCAGGCTCTCTTGGGCAGGCTGCAGCTGAAGGGGCCGGGAGTTGTGGAAGTAACTTCTTGGCTTGCTTTTCTTTCCATCCTAATGTGTGCCCAGACGCACTCAGGCCCATTTCTTCCAGATCAGAGCTTTAATAGGTCAAACCGAGAAGATTTTTCTCTCTCCGCCGCCTTTCCTTTAGCTGGAGTTTGCCTGCCTGGCCGTTTCCCCTGGTGGTGCTGGAGGTATTCTGGAGATGGGAAGATCACGTCCAGCCCTCTTCCTCACACAGAGTCCTGCGGATAGACACACACACACACACACACACACAACACACACGCACTCCGCTCCAGCCCAGAAATGACTCCATCTGTTAACAATTGTGGTTAAACCCCCAATAACTCCTGAAACCCAAGCCCTCCGTTGTACACATTTCTTTAAAGGCGAGGAGGAAAGGAGGCCGGGCGGCTGCAGGGCCTGCGCTGGAGTCCTGCGATCCACGAATTACATCACTTCTTTTTAGAAAGTAGCATTAGGGAATGGCTGCCTGCTTTTTGGGGAGGGGGCTTGGTGTTAATTGTTTGTCAGAAAATCTAGCACATAAAACCTGTGATTCATAAGTGCCACAATTTGTGCTTCTCTCGCCATGTGAGAGCGTGCTTCCTAGCAACAGAAATATATATTAGAGCTTAATAGGTCTATTTGCCTAAATCATGGAGAGAGAAAGAGAGCGAGCGAGAGAGAGTGCATGTTTTCCCCTCTTTTCTTCCCTCCCTCCCTCCCTTCACCTCAATCCTCCTGAAACTACGGGAGGGGGGGGGGAGGTAATATTTCCGAATGCTTCCTTCCTCCCCCACATTTTGGCTCTCTGCGATATAATCGAAACAGAGTGACAGGCGCTCCCAATTAATAATTTTAACTGATGAATTCGGTTTTAGAGTGAGACCCTTCTGGCCGGGCCCCGTCCTCTTCGCGTGGTGTGGGAGACAGTAATTGGGGGGGAGGGCTTGATTTGGGGTGCGATCCACGGAGGAGTTGTCTGGAACCCCCCACGGAAACGACGGGGAAGTGTGCCAGCATGTTTCCCTTGCCCATTTCCCCAGGGGCTGAGCCAGAGAACTCCCTGCGTATTTGTGCCCCCAGCCTTTGGGGGTGGGGGGTGGGGTGGGGGGCTGTGGTCTTGGACTCTCATGCTGTGGGCACAGTTGGAACGAGCCAGGGGAACAGGACTAGATCGGGGGTGTCCGTTTGAGGGAAGCCTTGGGGCAGCTTGGAGGGTGCGGAAGGCTTATTTGTGGGTCGGTCGAGGGGGGATAGAATGGCCAGCCTCCCCCCCTCCCCGCCCCCACGCCTTCATACTTTAGAATCTCTGCTTCTGAAGAATCCCTCTGAATTGTTTAAAACCAAGCAACCGGAGTAGACTCCTTCCCGGAAAAGTTGCATCCAGACAGAACGCACACAGAGCCGGTTTTCTATCTGTTCTGCCCAACTCGGCTGAGGAGGGGGGGCGTGGGGAGGGGGATGTCCATTTATCTTGCTCTCCTAGGCTCCTTTCACCTCTGTCTCTCTCTGTTTGGCATTAACTCGCCCTGGGGCCTCCCTGAAGACAGGATGGGTTTGGAGACAGACGCAGTTTGTGGACTTTGACATGGGTTTGGGCCCGTCTCCTGTGGCTTTGGGAGCCGGGGACTGAGGCTGGCAGATCGGGCTGTGTCTGATCGGCTGCCCCATTGACCGGTGTGCATGAGAGCTTGGCCTGGGGGGGTGTCTCTTCCCCCGCAGATAAATAGTGCCGCACCCGTGAATCAGTAGATCCGTGAGCTCAGGAAACATTTTAAAGAAAGGCTAACAGATGTATTGTAGTGGAATCTTTTGCAGGCTGGCGTTTTCCTGGAATTAAAAATATTTAGTTGATGAATAATCTGAGAATCCAGAATATAGTTGTTGGGACTGCGCCGTACTTGTAGCGAGGAAGGAAGGCATATTTCGGGCGGCTCCCCTTCGGGACCCAACCTATGAGGTCCCTGGAAATATGGATGCAAGCTGGCAGCTATTCTGGATGAAGCGGGGAATTAAAATTAAATTGTAAATTTTCTTGCCTTTCCTTCCATCTCTCAGCAAGGGCACTATCTGGAGTGTTTTTCTTAACGTGCACCTTTGTGTCGGTGCTTTGTGCGAATTCATTAGTCGATCTCTTGGTTCAAAGGCAAGGCCTGGTTGGCTGCCGTCTCAAGACACTGAAGTGGTTTCCAACATGAAAAGCTCTCCTTCCTTTTTCATCTGGAGGTCCAGAATGGCCGTGGCGGGAGGGGGGGGGAACATCTCCCCCTCCGTGGTGATGTGGCCAAAATCGCCTTGAGGACAGGGGAATTTGGCCGATGTTTTCCTAAGGGCAGGTATCCTCAGGGTCTGTTGGTGGTCCTTATCACTGTTTTTGAGCCAAAAGAGAGCCTTACACCTTGATCGCCCAGCACTCCGGCACGAGAGGCTACCCTGGGAGAACCTCTTCTTCCCAAACTCAAATCCTCCCGTCTGCAGGCCCACAAACGTGGCAGAGACGAATCTCAGTTACTGCTTCTAAGGTTGCACACTTTCAAAATCATGACGCCCTCTGTGTCGATGGCCATCCCTGAGCGTTTTTGCAGATGTTCCTCTGTGGACCCGTGACATAAAACCTCGGAAGCAAGCGTGTAAATGCAGCAATAGAAACGCAATCGCACCACTTGTGGCAAATTATCGTACGGTACGCAGGCTGTTTTCTGCGTATTCCACCACCATGGAGAGATCTTCAATTACTCCCCTCTCTGCACACCTGTACAGGGAATTTATATTCTGTTTGGGGAAAACTCCCTTTATTTTGTACTCTTCTATTAACAAGAATTTGAAATTTACACCATCCAGAATCAGGGATGAACACAAAAAATACCCATTCACGTAGTTCAGAAATGGGGTACACAGAATACTTTGGAGGGCGGCATAAGGCGGTCCATGTCCAAGCTAGCGTGGCAGAATTCGTTTCTGCATATCCAGAGCTGTGCTGGTATTGAGCGTGTGCTTGATCAATCTTCCCAGAAGCTTGACTGGCTTGGCTACTGGTCGATATTTATATTTGCCCACCAAATATTACCAGATTGTTCCGGGCAAAACTCATATCCCAAGAACCATTATGCAGGTGTCTTTTAAAAAAAAAATCAAGTTTCTAGTCCTTAAGACTGTAAAGGAAAGTTGAGAAGCTGCACTTAGGGAATTCTTTGAAGCAGGAATGTGATCCTGGATAGGATCACTAGGGACAGGTGTTTCAGTGTCCCATCAGGGCCCCCTCCCCATTAAATAATAGAGATGTATATTTAAAATAGATACAGAGATGCAGGACGCAGAATCCAGGTCTTCAGAGTTCAGAATTTTGCTCTGAAAACTGCCAAATCTAGATCGAGCCACAAGTTGTGTTTTCAAGGTCTCCATTTCTGCTTGTTTCTGACGATGGACACCTGGACTCTCTAAATGCTTCTGCCCAAAACTTTTGTTGGTCTTTAAGATGCTAACTGGACTCGAATCTCAGCCGTTCTCCTGAGGACCTTCTGAAGCTGTGCTTCATGCCCAAAGGGATCACCTTCTCACAAACCGAACCTGGGAATTCTGTGTTTGGGGCTCTGCTTTTAATTTTTAATTCACTCCCAAGAGGAGGCAGGGATTCCTTGAGGACGGAGTGTGAAATCCCTGGCATGCAGAACTCCACAAAGCTCAGATGCTGTGAAAATTTCCCGGAGCATCCTAGGATTTCATCCCCCAGCGCTGTTTGGATGTCCACGCCTGCCTTAGGCTGGGCTCAGACTCCCGTAAAGGATCTGCAGGTGCCCTGAATTGGGTCAGTTAGAGACGCAAGGGGTGGGTGGAGACACATTAACTCCTTCTGGCCTGTACCGGTTCCCGGATTGGCGCCAGCTGTCTGAATCTGCTGGGTGCCACGATTTGGAGGAAGCCGGAGTCCGGTTCCACCTGGATACCCAGAGATAAAATTCAGGGATCAGATCACCGATCTGCAACAGGCACTCCAGGGCTGATCTTTGCATGTGGCCATTCAGGAGATCCGTCTCCCCTGTCCCGGTGGGTGTGGGTGCCTCACCCATTCTGCACGGTGTCACCTGCTCTGTCCTGGGGAATTCTTGCAGATTGGGGGAGGGGGTGCCTGTAGAGGTGAGAATTGGGAAGGCGTTTCCGCCTGGAATCTCCCGCCTGCCCTTGAGCTTGCCTTGCAAAGCTGCCATTTTCTCTGGGGAAACTGATCGCTGTCATCTGGAGATGAAATGTGATTCCAGGTCCTATCTTGAGGCTGGCACGAAATGGGTTTCTTTGCTCAGGCAGTGGGCCCAGAGTCGGCACCCAATCAACTGGAGCATCTTCTGTCGACCCATTGGAGGCTCAGGACAAATGACCGCTCCCTCCCGCACTGGTCTGTTGTCTTTCCGTCCAAAGCTCCTTGTAATCCTCATCTGGGGACACATGTGGGTCAGCCTTAGAGGCAAGCCCAGGAGGTCCAGGGGCACTTGCAGCTGACTTATGGCAGAGCCTGTGGGGTCTCCATTGCCTGACTCTGCCTTGGGACCTCGGACTCCCTCAGGGGTCTCCCATCCAAGTACAAACCAGGGATGCTCCTGCATAGCTTCTGAGGTCTGCCTGGCCCGTCCAGGTCATGGTTTCCAGGCAGGAGGTTTCAAGAGTCCAGGCTCCCTTAGTCTGCGGAGCCAGCGGGAGACCCCCGGTTAGCAGGAGCAGAGAAAGTGGCTCGGGGCGGCCGTGTAGAGACAGCCTGGCGTGCCAGCCAGGGAAGCCCACGAAGTTTGCCAGCCCTGGAGGCTGATCTAGCCTTTCATGGACATCTCTCTTCAGTCGGAGAGGGCACAGGAGGGGCACCGGGAAGGCTTGAGCTTCTGAGGCGCACAGAACTTTTTCAGGATGTTTGTCCTGTCGGTAGCTGGGGCTGGCATGCGTCTCCGTCACTGTGGAGCCAGGGAGGGAGAATCCCCCCGGGCGGATGTGGGAGACCTCCCTCCAAGCCGCTCCTCTTGCAATCAACCCGCTGTGTGGCCGAGGGCAAGCCACGCACGCTCTCTCTTGCTCGCTGCCTCAGTTTCCCTCCCCGCTCCTCCGGCTGCTTGTGAGCCAGTGGCAGGCGAGGTCATCGCGCGCTCTGAGGATCCGGAGCTGCATCTCTTTGCACCGAAACACGAGTGTGGCTAGAAGGAGGCCGGTGAGATGCCTGGAGGCCTTTGCTGTCACCACTTCCTCTGTTTTTGTGGGACGAAGAAACACGTGCCTTTCCCCCCTTCCCAAACTGGAGCTCCCCGTTAAGGGCATGGGCCCTGGCTCAGCGGTAGGGGCTCTGCCCGGCACGCGGAAGGTCCCAGGTTCAATCCCTGGCAGCATCTCCAGTTGAAAGGGCCAGGCAGGGGGTGAGGGGAAAGACCTCAGCTTCAGTCAGGTCAGGGGCCCTGGCTCAGTGGGAAAGCCCAGCATGCGGAAGGTCCCAGGTTCAAGTCCTGGCATCGCCAGTCAAAAGCATCGTGTTGCGGATGATGGGGAAGACCCTGGAGAGCAGCTGCCAGTCTGAGCAGGCAATTCTGACCTAGACGGGGTCTGACTCAGTACAGGGCAGCCCTGTGTGTTCATGATGATCCAGTCCGAGCCGTTTTCAGAACCAGTTCGGGACAAAAATGCAAACCAGCAAGCGTTTTGCCTCCTGACCAAAATGCCCCAGACCCCCGTGGGGAGCGTGCCGTGCTGCTTGCAATATTTGTCCTTCTGGTAATCCTGCAGGCAGGCCGGCCGGCCCTTTTCCTTTTGCCCTCCCTCCCTTCTTAAAACTGGCTTTTCCTGGCATGCCTAAATTCCAGCATCTCAGGTGCTGCAGTTGCTCTTTGGGTAATTGTAGTGTCTGTTTCGGCCCCAAAAGAGAGGTGAGGGTGTGGCCGGGAGGTTTTGTTTTTCTAGAATTAAAGACCCACCTGTGTTGACTCCTCTCCTGACTTTCTGCCGGGTGAGAGGCCCTGGCCCCAGAGGCCCCGGCTGGCTTCCCCCTCCCCACGGCTGGGTTGTGGTAGGCTGTAATTTGTGCTGATCATAGCCTGCTATTCTTCTCTTCTGCCGACAGACCTCGTAGAAGTGATCTGAGCACGGAGGTGCCCTGCCGGGGAGTGTGGTTGGGGGTTAGGGCAGACTGGATGACCTTTGCCGGCTTCCTCAGACCTATAATTGTGCCAGGCTGTAATCTTCCTTGGGAAGCTACCCAGAAGCTGCATCGTTTTCAGGCAGCTTTAAATTCTGCCGATTTTTATCTTCCTCCCTTTGAAGAGACCGTCTTTGAGGCACGGATATCCCTCACTGTATGAAAAAATCAGACGTTGCTCCTCTACGGTGTTCCTAAGTTTGCCCTCTGCCCAAACTCACCTGCCTGCTGTATTCATGGAGCCCTTTCAAAGTGTGGCAACTGCTTCTCACCCCCGCTTGGGTCAAAGCGCCTGCAGGGGAGGGAGGGTCAAGAGCTGGGTCCAGAGCCGTTTCCCAGGGGCAGGACCAACTTTTCTGACCTATCCCGGCCCACGGCAGCCCGCTGATCCCCGTGAAATCCTTCTCCTGGGGGACAGGGGGAACTTTAAGGGATGGCATTTTGGCGTCTGTGGTGGGAAAGGGGAATTGGGGGAAATGGCCCATTGAGACTGCATTCGAGGGGTGTCTATTGTGTGTTGGTGGGAGGTCCATGGGAGGGTGGCATTTCATGCATTTTTTCTCCCCTCCTGAAATGAAAAACCTTCTGGCTTGTTGGACATTTTTTCTGTTGCCGGTTACTCATATCCGACGATCCACAGATGTCTCAGGTTCTGTGCTGTCATGTCCTAAAGAACCAAGTGATACATAAAAGGTATAGAAGTGGATGCGGCTGCAGTGGCTGGAATCCTAAAATTTCGTTTGTCAATAAGGGAACTCGCCTTGTCACAACCTAAGAGGCTGTTAATATCCCTGTAGTTAGGATACAAAGGCACAAATGTGGTTTATTTGTTACCGAAGTCGAGAATCTTTGCCTGGCATTTCCCAAAATTCAGGTAACATACAAAGAACAAAACCTTCCAGTACCTTTTAGTATTTAGGAATATAGTCGTATACCGCTGACATACGAAACACATAACAGATTTTTTGTCTTCCAAAAACACACATCTGAATTTACAGTCACTACGTGTGACTCCAGGAATATGGGAAGGAACAGTCAAGAGCAGGGGTAGTCAAACTGCGGCCCTCCAGATGTCCATGGACTACAATTCCCATGAGCCCCTGCCAGCATTCGCTGGCAGGGGCTCATGGGAATTGTAGTCCATGGACATCTGGAGGGCCGCAGTTTGACTACCCCTGGTCAAGAGTCTCTCGGGGCATGTGCAGAGGGACTTTTCCTCACCAAGCAACTGTCTCCTGTTTTCACACATGCCAAGACCAAGGCTTCCCAGGGAACTCTGTCAGCTCTCAGTCGGCCAGAAGCCTTAACATTTTTCTCGCAGAGAAATCTAATTGTCCTCTTCCAAGAAGCACCCCAAACTATTCCCATTTTTTACATGTTCAGTTATTCCCCCCCACCCCCTCTTTCCATCCCTCAGGCCTCCGGGGATAAACGAGATATTTTTGAAATTAAAGTGATGTGTTTTCTCTCTGGAGCAATCAAGCAAAACCAGTTTTGCCTTCTGGAAAAAAAAAATCAATCTTTCAAATTTCAACACGGAATCTCTCAAACGCTGCCTGGCCCTGATGCACGACTGTTTACGTAGCCAAAGTTGTCTCCCAGGCCTTGGCGTGCCTTTCGGAAGGCTGCGTTGTTGTGGGCGTCAGAAACTGGTTTTTTCCCCGTTGGCATTTCGACATTCCTTATCTGGCTTGCAGCATCTGGGGAGAGATGCTCCTATGGGATGGGATGGAGCAACCTGCCGGGGTTCCAGGGGGACCCCAAATACCTGGGGACAGTTATGGAGTGGGGGGAGCTACACGGACGCTCTGTCTCCTGGATCCTCAGACGTTTTGTCAGCGCGGCTCCAGGTTTCCTCAATAAACTAGAAGGATTAATCGACTAACGTTTTAATCAGAGGTTGAGATCTGTCTTCGGTCGGCTTGTTAACAAATGGATGCAAAGCCAGATAGCGAATCGATTTTTTTAAAACGAGCAACACAGATTGGTGACCGCCTTGATTTGCAGCCCGGAAGGGGCTTTTGGGATGCAGGTTCTGAACCAGAGATGCTCCCTTAGCTCACAAGAGCTGCAGCCCTATCTGAGGAAGGAAACCCCCCGGGAGAAGGCCTGCTGGGGCCTCCTTGAAACGGCCAAGATGCGTCCAAGAGCTAGGATCCTGGACTCGAATTCCCTGTCCTGCCACTTGGCAGCTTTCGGCCATATCTGGAATTAGCCTGCGGAAGTTTTCTGCCTCCTCACCATGAGACCTCGGCTTCTGCACCCCCCCTTCCATCAGCCCCCTTTCCTCTTCTGGGCAAGGCTCCTCAGGTGGACACTTGCAGCTCCATGTCACCTGGGTCCATAAGTGTGTCACCAACTGCAGCAGCTCAGAGCATCTCATCCGTTATACTTCTGAATGAGTGATTTCATAAAAAATAAAAGATTTTCCCCGAAGAAGAGCTTTTAAAAGTCGGCAACTTGGTTGAGCTCTCTGTGGCGGCGATGGGGGTTTGGGGGGCAACAGACTGCTTCAGGTGGTGTGCATCTGCTCGCAGGTGTCACGGGAGGCCCATGAAAATTGACACGTGACCGTAAATCCACCTTCCTGTGCGGCTCTCGGCCGATTCTTGAAGTCTGGTTTCCTGCCCATTTAAAACCGCATTATGTTCATTTGCCTCTTGCGCATAAATGACTTCAGAGAAGAGACATGGCCCTTTTAGGGGCTCTCCGGAGGATCCCTCTGGGGGGCTGTGTTTGGCACTCCACGATCCAGCAGCGGTTTACGGGGATCATATTCTGGCCCCCACCAGGACTTCTGGCTCAAAACCTTCTTGTGGAAATTGCCACGAGCGTAAACCGTCATGTTCTTCAACGGGCTTTTTTGTGTGGATAAGGAGAGAGATCTTTCTCCCTTTCTTTTTATAATGCGAGTGATTATGTGTCTTTTTCTATCGCTCATGTTTGCGCTGAAATATCTGCTGATGTGCCCAGTAAATCTCGGCTTTCCTTTTTATTAGAATCGACAGCTCGGTATCCTGGAGCCAGGGAAAAGCTCGGCTGCCACCGCCGTGGCGTCTCTAAAGAATTCTCTGCTTACAATGTTGAAATTCCTGATAAAATTAAGGTAGCAAATAATTTAACGCCCCTAATCAAGCTCAGCAAAGCTGTGGCCGACGTGGCCTTCCCTTTCAAGTGCTGCCAAGCCAGAGGTAGAGCATTTCCCTTGCTCCTTCCTCCTCCTCCCAAGCCGGCTCCCGGCATTCGGGGCCTGAAGGAGCACTTCCAAACGGCCCCCTCCCCTCCGTAATTCACACCCACTGGTGCTGAGGGCAGCCTTGTGCTCCCCCAGGGGGGCTCATTGCCGGATTGTGTCCCGTCTTTAGTGGCAGGGATGCATTTGTGGGGCTACCCGAGACAAGAAGGGGGGAGAAGCAGGAGCAGCCCCCCCCCCAATGACTTTCTGGAAGTGGGAAGAGAGCTGGGTGGAGGGCGGCCAGGCTGGTCTGCAGTGGGAGAGGTGGGCTTGAGCCCGGAAGAGCTTAGATTCTTGGGAGTCCAAGTTCCCTTCATCAGCTACAAGTAGCATCTCTGAGAGACCCCCAGTCCCACTCTTGTCTGGAGAAGGAAGGACTGACCCTCGAACGCTCTCCCCCTCCCAATATTTTGTTGCTCTCTAAGTTGCTGCTGGACCCGAATCGCGCTCGTCTGCCGCAAGATTCGGGTACCTTCTGTTTGCCCTGTTTAAAACAATCTCCCTCCTGGCTCTATTTCCCCTACACGATTTGGGTTCTCTTCTCACCTGTTCTGCTGCTTTGAATGGGGAGAACCTGCTGTCGCTTCCGGCTGAGCCTTTCGATGCCCAGTGCCTGCCTGGTGGAAAGCCCTTGGTGGAAAGCTAGGCGGTTCGGGCAGGGAGGTGCTCCCAAATGACTCCAGTTAGCCTAATTAGCTTCTGAAATCCATTTGCCTGTTAGCTGGTGGAGATCTCAGATTGCTTTTGTGTGTCTGGAAGGTTTAAACAACATCACAGAGGAAAAACGGTGACTATGCATGGAAATCCCAGGCAGGATTCCTGGGATTATTAGATGCTGGTGGTAAACCGCAGGGCTTGGCTACCTCCATTCGGGTCTGCTCTTGGAAGCTGGCCGCTGTGGTAAGCAAGGATGCAGGAATTTGCAGGCCGTGGGATTAAGGAGGAAAATGTTCCGCAGAGTCGAATTAGGCCATCGGCTGGACCCTAAGCACCGCTATCTTTATTTGCAAGATTATTCTGCGAGCAACTGCCAGAATACGCATCATCCCCACTGCCTGAAAAAATACAATTTACATAAAATTACAAAACTAACACGATACAATCGTATCAATCAAAAAACCAGCAGCCAGCGCCTCGCTTAAAAGCTGAAATATATTTATCTAAAGGCTTGTTGGAAAACGGATGAACAGAACTCAGCCGCCCAACCCATCCGAGGGGGAATTTAACCGGACGCCATCTTCTGCCCCTCTTGGCTTCCCTGGACCCGGCCGGAGCAGCTTCCCCTGCCTCGAGAAGACGGGAACTGCGGAAGGGGCACCAAATGGTCTCTATTTTCCTGAACTCCAGCAAATAGCAGGGCGCAAATTAAGCCCTTGAAAAACAAGACTTCCACTGGGGGGTCCATCAAGCCAGCTAGATTACCAGCCTCCACCCCCTCCCCCCGCCTCAAATTTGGGGGCCAAATCATCCCGGCATTGTGTCCAATTGGTCAAATCATCCACTATTGTGCAGGGAAGAATGAGGGAAAGGGGGCCCTTGTTTGTGCCGTTAATTCTCCGCCACCACAGGCTTTTCATTGGGCTTTCGCTCTGTCTCCTCCTCTCCCCCCCCTCCCCACCTTTGTGCGATTCAAGAGCCCCTTGGAAACGGAAGCAGGAAGGGGGCTGGTGAAGAGGCCATCTTGTCACCTGTGCGACGGGCGTCTTGCACGGGAGCGGCGGAGGCCCGGCCACCAATCGGTCCTCCTCCGGAGCCACTCAAAAATCAGCCCTTCTTGTTAAATCAACAGCCGACTGTTCGGGCGGCGAGCAATTTGCCACGTCGGATCTATATGGGCGACCTGGAGATGCCCCGGGAAGCCCGCTGCTTTAGAAATCGGGTGAAGCCTTATTCACGAGTCGTGTCAAGCAGGGGTAGTCAACCTGTGGTCCTCCAGATGTCCACGGACTACAATTCCCATGAGCCCCTGCCGGCTGGCAGGGGCTCATGGGAATTGTAGTCCGTGGACATCTGGAGGACCACAGGTTGACTACCCCTGGTGTAAAGAACATGCTTTTAGCCCGCATGGTGTCCTTGGTCACAACTGATGGTGAACGCGTGTACCGTCCCTTAACCATGGCTTGGTTTTCCTTTCTGCGAGCATCGAGCGATTCCCGGGGCACGTTTACTGTGTCTGCTGCTCAGTGTGTGGTTCCAAGCCCACACTTACCCTGGCTTCGGTTGTCGAGTTTTGTTTGCACAATGAAAGTTGCGTTGGCTCTTTTGAACAAGCAAGTGTCCCTGCAGACATGCTGGGTGTACATGCACTCAGTGTAACTTGTGAGCAAGGCCGTTCTTTTGTGTCGTGGGGGCTAGCGTGGGGCAGGAAGTGGGTTTTCAGTCCAACCCGGTGGGCTCTATGGCTGAAAGGCAGAAAGAGGGAACATTTGGGAACCAGCAAGACGTTAATGAGAAGGGCTTAGAGAACTGCAAGGCTTAAAGTAGGACGGCCCCCGCCCCTCCGCCTGAATCGTGTGCGTTTTGCTGACGGTATAGGGTTATTCGTGAAATATTTTCTGTTCTGCATCTTCAGCGTCCAGTTTTTTTTTTTTTAATGTGGTTTTGGTTTGGAAATGAATATTTGATGCTAATGTTGTAGCCCGTGACTTAAAGATGGACTCTTCTAGGAGCAAAGCTCAGAGTGGGCCTTTGTTCGCCTGGGTGAGGCAGCAGATTCGGGGGGAACGTCAAGAGCCAACCCTTTGCCAATCTGTTCCAAGCAGTGCTTCTTTTTTAAAAAGAAAAGTTGATGGTACATAGAAGCTTGCCCTGATTTCTGCCGGTCTCCTCCTCAGGACCTGAGAGGGCCTCCCCAAAACCCTTGTACTGTTAAGAGTTGTGTCGAAAGACACCTGGTTATATGTTTTTTTCCAACCATGAGAGCAAACTTCGGGATTTCTATATTTATCTATTGCCTTCTGGGCCACAAATTCTTATTGCTTCGACTCCACATATGCTGGGGAGAGGGAAAGGGGATGGAGCATGGCTCTTTGAAACCGGGGAGGCCGGCCCTCGTGAGGTAGGTAGGCCGAAGCACATGCCGGGAGCCGTCCCGAGGTAATTTTTCCTGACAAGCAGACAGAGGAAGCCGGTGGAGCTCTCGTTAATTAGGTCACGAACAATTTGGAACAGTTTGGTGCAAAAAATGTTACGCGCAAGTTTACATGCATGCGCTCCCCCTCCTAAGAGTCAAGGATACAGCAGGTGGCAAAAGGACCCCTTTGTTTCGGTGCTGTCCGAGGGCTCTCGCGTTCTGCGTTGGCGTCCCCGGGCTGGACTTGAGCAAGAGGGGGTGCGGGAGCCCAATCTGCTGCTGCAGATCTGCCTCGAGTCGCTTTGGGTCCGCAGCGGCCCCTTTCCAAGGCACCCCTCCTTTTTGGGCTAAATCTGGGGGTTCGACCCAAAGCAGAGGGATTTTCACTTCCTCCATTTTATGCATCTCGAGGATGGCCTGTTCCGTGATCAAAGATGCCTCAGCCCGTGATTGCTTGCTTGATTAAATCTGCATGCGAGGAAAATGATTTTGAAAGGGGGAGTCCCAGGTCCCTATTGAGTTGCATCAGGAGAGAGGCCTTCCCTGCCAAGGGAGACAGCGGAAAACTTTGAAGAACACTCTTCGGTTTTCCAGGCACCTTTAAAAATCAATGATTTGTGTTCTTTTTAAAAAGCCGCTGGCCAGTCTCTCAGGCCCGTAGCACCTTTTTGCCAGCCCTTGCGCGGTCTCAGAGTGAGACCCAGGGGCCAGCGGGCCAGCCAACCGCTGGCAGGGGTTCATGGTAATTGTAGTCCATGGACATCTGGAGGGCCGCAGTTTGACTACCCCTGGACAAGAGCCTGAAGAAATGATTTCCTGATTCGGTTCCAGCCTCCCTTACTCTCAGAAACTTAGAACGGCAGGTATTTTCCTTCCTACCTTCATGTCATCCTCCTAACAACCCTGCAAGGTGGGTCTCTCTGAGAGAAAATGCCTCTCTCGGACACACCCATGATAGAGAAAGACACCCCCCCTCCATCCTAAATTGACACTGCGGCCACTAAATAGTTCTTTTTCCAATTTGTTCCTCTCTCATGTTTATCAAACTGCTCCCTGTGTCCCAGATTTCCCAGCATTTTGCAGCTGATCACCAGATGGCAGAGATCAGCCTCCCAGGAGAACAGGGCTGCTTTGGAGGGTGAACGCCCCTCCTTAAACCGTGCCCTGCCCAGGAATTCCCCACCCTAGCCCCCAGGTCAACTTCCTGACTCATGCCACTCCCTCAACGCCCTCCTGGCCTCCCCCTTGATCTCCCTCCGCTCCAGTTCTAGGATTGGAGACTCAGACAGCTCTCATGCTCCGTTTGCCACCTACAGGGAAGTTGCTCCCGGGAAGCCGGAGCAAAACGAAGCTGCCACGTTTCTAGACGTGGCGTCAGGCAGCATTAACGGTGGGAGTTCCTGAAGCTCAAGAGAGAGGAATTTCGAAATGGGAAGGGGGGGGCATGCAGAGGAAGGGGTTTCTGGCTTAACAGGTAACTAAGGCGCAACCTGATTTAGTTCCTGCTCCCCCGTCCCCTTCTGCTCTTGTGCGGCACACCAGGGCTTGAGAGGGAAGCCAATTCTAGCCGGCCGCAGTGGGCGCTCACTAGGTGGTCTGCAAAGGTCCTACTAAATGAGGAAAGCAAACTCCTGTCTTCAGGCCTTGGCATGCTGGGAGGGGAGAAGCTCAGCGTTCTGCACGGCCCAAACAAGCGGTGGCTTCTTTATGAGGCCTGAGTGCAGCTGAATCCACATTAAACCCCAAGCTGCTCAGGCAGTGGCCATGGCTTAGTGGCAGAGCCCCTGCTTGGCATGCAGAAGGTCCCGGGTTCAATCCCCGGCATCTCAAGAGAAAAGGACCAGTCAGTAAGTGATAGGCAAGGCCTTTCTTCGCCTGTGATCTTGAAGAGCTGCTGCCGGCCTGAGTGGGTAATACCTTGTGGAACCGGTGGTCTGATTCAGGAGAAGACGGTCTCATGCCTGTAGCTACGGGATCCAAGAGTAACTTAAGGCACGTGATCAGAATCAGAGATGGTCTACTGACAGGACCCTCCGTAAGAACACAATAGCAAGATCATCGATGTATCTTTGTTTCTCCCAGGGGAGCAAATAGATCACGAGTCTTTCCTCCACCGCCGCGTCTAGTTTGACCCCCAGTTAATGGCCGACGGGGATGCACCGAGGGGCGGGTTCAGGCTGCCAATTGGAATTCACCAACCGGCTCCCTTACAGCAGCCTCTGAATTCGGATTACAGATTTGAAATGGTCCATTTATTTCCACTCTGAAATGCATCGCTCCCCCCCTATCTTAAATGGACAGGTGGTGACCAGGCAACCAATAATTTGCAAGAGGAATCGATACGGATCTGTGTGCCCAGGTCCTTCAGATGCCAGGCGCCTCAGGAAATGTGTTTGCAAACAGGGCCGGGCAAATTACCTTGGCCAGGTACTGGGAATGGCGGGGGTGGGGGGGAGTGGAAAGTCAGTGGCCAAGAGAGGGAGAGTTAATCTTATGCCCAAGTGTTTGTTCCCCCTGGAACCTGCCTGAGTCTGAATAGTCCAGATCTCAGGCTCTGGAGGGAAGAGTCGTCTTCAGAGAAATTTCTCTGATTGTTTCGTCGTGGACACCCAAGATGTCCAATAACGCCGTTAGCAGGCAAATCAGCATATCAGGACATGAACACAATCTAATTAAGAGCAACGCCTAGTAGTGGCCGGGGTCTTTGTGCAGCCCACCCCCCAGCACTCCAGAGCTGTGCCCAGAGATTTGGCACCAGAATGCTCCCCCCTTCCCTGCTCCCCCCTCCTTGCGAGCCTGTTCTGCCCAGCAGATGTGAACTTTAACATTCTGCTTTTTGTCCAGGAAGCCGTCTTCTGTTATCATTTAGCTATTTTGCCGTCCGAAGGAGTTTGTCTTTTTTGTGTCTATCACTGTGTGCCTGTGGGCCAATTGGGGAGGGGGGCAAGGTCTCCCTTTCTGACCAGCACAGTTGGGGCCTCCTGGGGGTTCAAGGGTCAACTCTTACATACACTTTGCAGTCTTTGCCAAACCTGCTCCTAGAAGGATGCATGAGCTGACCGGTGGGGAACTGGCAGCCCTGGGGGTCCACATCTGGCTTGCAGGAGTTTTACTTTTGAACCTCAAGCTGCTTAAGGGTTGAGGAAACTAAACCTCATGAAGCTCCCTTCTGCTGCGTCAGGGCCTCAACCTGTCAAGGTCAGAATTGTCTGCTCAGGCTGGCAGCTGCTCTCCAGGGTCTCAGGCAAAGGTCTTTCCCATCCCCTCCTGCCTGGCCCTTCTAAGTGGAGATGCGGGGAATTGAACCTGGGACCTTGTGCAGGCCGTGGAGAGGCTCTTCCACTGAGCCGAAGCATCAGCCCTCTAGGCTGCCGCATGCACCAGTGGGCCACTTGTCTTGAAACACCGTTAAATATCTCAAGGGCACTCCTAAAAAGAGCTAAGCCACGTCGGGGCGTGTCCGTGCCCGCTTTGGAGAGCGCAAGGTTGTCATTAGAAGATAATAATAATTATTTTTTAAATTTCTATCCCGCCCTTCCATCGCTTAGGGCAGGGAACAACCGTAAGACATGTACAAAGATTAAAACTGGGGTGGATTCCACGGACAGCAAAAGTCACAAACAAGGAAGTGCTACTGCACATAAAGCCTGATCTGTTGCTGGAAGGCAAGATCACGAACTCCGATCCCACTCAGTGGAGAGAGCAATTGTCCTGGGATCGGTCGGTGGAAAAGGGAAACCAGGCCGACAAAGGGCATGGTGGTCAGAGACGACCACAACGGACGCCGGCCAGAGCGTTCTACAACTAAAAGAAGTGGGGCAAAATTGAGAGCCTTCTATGGTGGATAAATAAAACATAGAACATCAGAAGAGCCCTGCTGGGCCAGACCAGGGAGGGTCCATCCAGTCCAGCCTCCTGTCTCTCATGTGGGCCTCTGGAGGGCCAGCAACAGGGCAGAGAGAGGCCAAGGCCTTCCCTTGATGTTGCCTTGTGGTTCTGGGATTCAGAGGTTGACTGCTTCTGCATCCGGAGGTTCCCTTTAGCCCCTATCCTCAACTAATTCGTTTGACCCACTTGTAAAGCTGTCGTCCCTGTGGCCATCCTCCGGCAGTAAAGTTCACATTTTAATCCATTATTGTGTAGAGAAGTATTTCCTGTTCTCTGTCCCCACTGGATGCTCTGGTATTTGGGAAGGGGGAGGGAAAGTTCTCCTTGCCAGCTCTCTCCTGCCTGTGCATAAATCAGCATTCGAGGCTACTACAGTGTCGCTGTTTCCCTCAGTTTCCTCTGGTAGCCAAATGTCCCAGCTCTTTAGCATTATCCAGGGTGCACCAATAAGAGGTGAGCTGGAATTGCACCCCAGTCCCAAGGTTAGGGCAGGTGTGGGCAGGCCCTCTCTGCAGACGTCTGTGGACTACAATTCCCACAAGCTCCTGCCAGCACGTGGGTGTCTGTTGTGGGGAGAGGAAGGGAAAGTTGGATTCCAAGTTGGAGGTGAAAATCAAGTTTCTAGTCCTTAT
Source organism: Paroedura picta (assembly GCF_049243985.1). Classification (NCBI taxonomy): domain Eukaryota; kingdom Metazoa; phylum Chordata; class Lepidosauria; order Squamata; family Gekkonidae; genus Paroedura; species Paroedura picta. The sequence goes on from NC_135384.1 coordinate 1,420,453, forward strand.
GACTGTGGAGGTGAAACCTGACAGCTTGTGAGTCATGCCGTGGCCAAGCGTGGTATCTGAAGACACCCTGGCTGTCATTCCTTGGATGGCGGACCAGGTGGACCAGGCTCCTTCTGGAAGGCTGGCTGAAAAATCGTCCAGGTCTTTGACTTCGGATTTGCCCTTGGAGGGATGCCAGCCTCCAGGTGGGACCTGGGGATCCCCTGGAGGGATGGATTGACGAGTGTACTTTTAGCCTGCCCTTCCCCAGGGGTTCAGGGTGGGTCACAACAGCTAAAACATACCATGTCAACGGTTGGCAAGATCCTCAAATGTAAAATCTTAGCTTTAAAATTGCTATGAACACCACTTCTCAAAAGATACAAAAATACGAGTGCGTGGAAGTACAAAGGTCAGGCAGCTCCTCTCTAGACATCCGGGATCCGTTCCCTTGGAGAAAACGGCTGCCTTGGAGGGGGGCTCTGTGACGCTGCACCCCCCCCCCCGAGGGCCCTCCCCTCCCCAAATGTCCGGGAGTTTCCCCTTCACCCCCTCGCAGCCACGGGGCTCTTGCTCACACCGTTCTCGTCTCGGCCAGGCGTAGTGGCGACGAGGTCCCCCGCGAGCATCTCCGCATTTTGCAGAGGGTGATCATCGCCTCCACGCCCCTGAGATCATCTGCTGCGGCGGCGGCTCTCAAGACAAGGCATGCCCACCTCCCCCAGCCCTCATCATCGCCTTAACCTCTTAAGGGCTTAGAGCCGCCCGACGGCATTGCCACCCAGGCTGCCGCCAGCCGCCCCCGCGTGGGACGCAGCCGGGAAGGCTCTCCCAACCGCCGGCCGGGCCCGGCTGCCCTCCGGCCCTCGGACTCTGCCTGCCCGGGCGACGCTGCTTCTCGGTGCTGGTGCCGGGGGGGGGGGGAGCCGCCAAACGGGCCCTTCCCATCAATTAAATGGAGGCGCAGCCTGCAAGCCCCGGCCTGGCTCTTGGCCCCGGCTGGCCCGAGCGTGTCGGACCTCGGGGCCCAGCGGGGTCAGCCCTGGGGAGCCTCAGGGAGCCGAGGGCCGCTGTGCAAGAGGCAGGCAACCGGCAACCTCCTCTGCTCTCCGCTCGCCATCCGTCGGCAGCGATGTTGGCGGTGTTTTCCACCCCACCCCGGTCTGGAGGCACACAGGGTCAGCAGAGTTTGAGTGGGCAGAGGGCGAAGCACCAGGATGCCTAAACAGTAGAATAGCTTTGCACAGAAGGGGAGAAAGAGGCCTCACCATCTGGCTAGCTCTTGTCTGCAGCCGGTACAACTACTGTTCTACAGGCAAGCGGGGAGGAAACAGGCCCCCAAACCAGGAAGCCTCCCTGGAGGAGAGAATTTGAGCGTCACTGGAATTTCCCACTCCCTGTACACCAAATGCGCATCTCCTCCGATGTCCTCCCGCAGGATGCCCCTTCTCTGAATCCTGCACACCACAGGCCTTGCTGTGCGCCCTCTCAAAGTGGCTTATGCAGGACTGTGCCTGGTGGATCGTGGCCTTGAAAGGCCAGGTCTGCCCTTCTCCCCGTCTGCCCCCTTTCGTGGGGCCTCAAAACCACTGTCGGGGGCTTGCCTCCTAACTGGGTCACCCTTTTGGGGAAAGACGGCAACACATGTTGAACACAATCCAGGCCCACAGCTTTCTGCCACCTCTGATGCCCTGCTTGGTGCTCTCAGAGGGAGCCCCTGAGTCTGAGCAGCAGCCAGGTTTGGGGAGGCGACAGGGGAGGGGAGGGGATCTGCAGGGGGAGGGGTCCGAGGCCGCCTTGGGGGGCTGGCTGTTTGTGCGGGTGTGCATGCGCGGGAGGGAGGCCAGGCCTCCGAGGCACACCTTGGCCCGCCCCATCTGTCTTTTCCATCGGAAAGCTCTGTGGAATCAGGGAACGCACCAAAGAAATGTCGGGAATGTGGCCTCAGGAACGGAGCTGGGGAAGGTGGAGGCGGGAAGGCAAGTCCGGGCGAGAAAGATCCCAGGGCTCCTGCGCAGGTGTGGCTACGTGAGAGCAAGAGGGAGGCCGAGCGAGCGCAGAAGAGGCCGAATCAAAAGAGATGCTCCCCCCTCCCCAGCGGTGGGAAAGCCAGTCCTGGCAGGGCCGTGACCGGCATTCTGGAGGCGTCTGGGCAGAGCCGGGCATTTTGGAGGGCACTGCAGCCCGGTGGGTGGGGTGGGGTGGGGCTGGGAATGGATGCCTGGAGTCTTGCGGCAGGAGACAGATGGCGGGGCCCAGGGAGAGCTGTTTGTGCCCCTGTTTGGGGAGAGAGGGTTTGCAGGGATTTCCTGACCAGCTCTGGGGGCTGGCGTGGGGCTGGGGAAGGGGTGCTCCTCGCCACCTCCTCTCCCCTTCTCTCCCCTCCCCTCCCCCCCCAGGGAATCCTGCCAGACCACTTTCACTCTCTGGCGTGTTAAGGATTGCCAGAAGATGGAAACCCCCAAGAGACCAGATGTCCTGCCCCCTTCCCCTCTCAAACACCGCCCTGCTCCTTTCCAGAGCTGCCAGCCTCCAGATGCGTCCTGCAGATCTTCTGGAATCACGACGGGTCTCCAGCCAATAGAGATTGACGGCCCCGGAGAAAACACCAGATTTGGAGGGTTAGATCTCCTCGAGGGCCCTTCCCTCCCCAAACCTTGTGCTTCACCCCCCACCCCCCTTGGTTTCCAGCATGGGAAGGCTTGCTCTCTACCCGCTGTGTCTCTAAGAGGCAGCCCCAGGGACCTCTGGAAATGCCTGAGTTTGGCACAGGGCCTCTGAGCACGTGCTGAGCGATTTCAGCCTTGCCCCAGAGCAGGTGTGACTCGCTTGGCCACAGGTGTCTCAGATGAGGCGCAGGAGATGGGCCGGCTTCCGACCAGGCCTTTGGCTCTGTGGCTTCCGGCAGGGCCTTTGGGTCCGTGGGGGGCAAAACTGGGTGTCCTGCAAAGGGCATGAGCACCTTCCAGCATGGAATCACAGGCAGAGGCCCAGAAGACCCGGCTCTGAATCTACCAGGTGGCCCCATTGCCACCAGGTAGCCTACCTGGCAGAGCTGTTGTGGGATAGAGTGGAAGAAGGGAAGGGGAAAGCATCTGCACTACATTGAGTGCTGAAGCAGGAACGGGTGTTTCCTAGCGGTTGAAACCTGGGATTCTGGGTCCTCTGAGCGAGTGGGTGGGGGTCTGGAGAGGGGGGAACAGAAGGAAGAGTTTCTGCTGGGAACAGGTCTGTGGGGAGGGAGGATCAGGGCGGGTCCCCAGAAGGGCTTCAGGGCTCAGCCCAGGGTCTCTCCCCTCCCCTCCCCTCCCCTCCCCTCCTCTCCCCCCTCCCCCTCTGCTCCTTAGCTCCTTTCCGGAGTTGTCGCTTCTCATTGTGTCTCCCCTCCCGCCTCCCCCATTTCCAGCTGGGCTCATGACCCCGTTGCAGGAGGGGGGAGTGTGGGGAAGGCAGGGCGGGGAAGGGGGTCACCCTCCTGCAGGGCAAAAAGCCACAGGCCCCAGCCCAACGCCCGGCATCTCCTCGCACTCCGGCCCCGACCCAGATCCAATTGCAGGGGCTGCCCCACTGGCTCCCTTCCGCCGGCCACCCCCTCCCCACCCGCCTTCAGAGGGAGGCCCCTCCATGCCCCCCCCCACCCATTGGCATGCGTCGCTATGGCAACTGCAGGCATTTTGCCCTTGCAGGAATTGGGGGGGGGGGAGGTGACAGATGAGGCCTTGGGGCTGAAGGTGCACCTTGGGAGAGATGAGCAGGGGCTGGGTTGTAGGGCGAAGGGGGCAGAGCTCGCAGGTGGGGGGAGAATATGGGGGGCCGGGTAGAGGCTGTCAGACGGTCAGGATGGGAAGGGTCTCTGCCTTGTTCTTTAGGTGGGGACTGGAGATCTCCTGGGATTACACCTGATCTCCAGGTGAAGGCCCTCCCCTCCCCTCCCCTAATCCCTCTCCGTAGGCTCTACCCCCTAACCTCCAGGTATTTCCCCCGACCCTGTGCTGGTTCCCGGCTGGGAAATCTCTGCCCTTTCGGGGTTTGTGGGGTGACCGCAGCCCTTTCTCCCCCTCAGCAGCCGTTTTGTCGTTGCCCAGTTCTCCGGTCTTTTAATTGGACGCAGTTTGCTATTTTAAGGTATTTATTTGTAGGTTAGTGTCATTTTCAGGCTGCATTTTAATTATGAAGTTAGCCACCGCACGACGCTGGTGAGGGGCGGGATGTAAATCCAATAAATAGTATAACAATAATAATTTGTAACTGCAGGAGAACTCTAGGCCAGGGGTAGTCAACCTGTGGTCCTCCAGATGTCCATGGACTACAATTCCCATGAGCCCCTGCCAGCGAACGCTGGCAGGGGCTCATGGGAATTGTAGTGCATGGACATCTGGAGGACCACAGGTTGACTACCCCTGCTCTGGGCCACACCTGGAAGCCGGTGGCTGGCTGGACCCAAAGGGAGCTGGAGGTTGCAGGGACAGGCGTGATAACGGAGAGCTTTGGGGTCGAGTGGTTAGAGCTAGGACTTCAGCGTTTCCCCCCTCGATCTTTTTACTTAGCCAGCGTGGTGTCAGGACTTACGGAGCCCTCTGACCTGGAGAACCAGGTTTTGATTCCTCCCTCGTCCTTCACATGCAGCCACGTGGGTGACCTTGGACAAGGGACAGTTCTCTCCGAACTCTCTAAGCCCCACCTCCCTCACAGGGTGCTTGTTGCGGGGAGAGGAAGGGAAAGGGGTTTGTACGCATCTCCTCCTGCCTCCTTGAAGGCTAAAAAGCTGCTGGTGGGCTCCTTCCTTCCACCCACATGCTTAGACAGGGCCTCGATGCTAAGTTCGGTTTCCAACTGCGGCTTGGGAGATTTGGGGATGGTCCCGTGGAGGGGGGGTGGGATTGGAGGAGGGATTTCGCCTCACACCTGCTGTAGGGTGTGCCCAAGGAGGCCAGAGAAAGGATCCCTCTTGTCTAAAGGGCAGTGAGAATCCCAGGAGTCTGCCAGAGTGTTCTTCTTGGCCCTTTCCCCAGTAAACATTTCTCCCTGGAGCCGTGGGGAGGCTGCCCCACGGAGAAAGAACCTGGCCCTCATCTCGTATGTATCGCTCCAGCAGATCTGCTTCACCTCCCTGCAGCTGGCTTGACGGGAGGGCGAGAATTCTGGGCTGTGCCCACGTTGCAGGAGCAGGGCGGGGTGTGGTAGGGTGGGGGCCTGCGCATTGCGCCCGCTTTTTGGGGAGTGTGTTTCTCGCAGCCTGAGACGGCGTCCGTGTGCTCTGTGCATAGTCAGCGGCCCCTTTCCTCCTGGCCCTAAGTGTGCGTTTGGATGGCAGGGCAGAGCGAAGAGAGGGGGGATTTCTTTGCGGTGTTGAGCGCATGGGCGTGTGCGCATGGAAGCACGAGGCTGCATGGCCCAGGTGGGCAGGCACAGGTTACTTTGCACCTTTGCAAGCTCCGACTCCAGCTGGGGAGAAAAGTCCCCACGAGTTGAAGGCTTGGGCCGGTTGGAGAGGCCCGGGCCGCCTTTTTGTACGGAGGGTCGATATTCCTTAATGTGCTTCCCAGGGACTTTCTAGACAGCAAAATGAAATGGGGTTTTATTTTTAGTGCTCGAATCTGTGCCAGTGGCGGAGCGATGCATTCCTGTGTCAAGGAAAAAAAACGGGAGTGATTGTGTTGCCGAGCCATTCCTTTAGTGCGGGGGGAGTAACAAGTGCCTCGCGTGGCACAGCAGGCGGAAAAGACAGCCCCCCCCCCCCGTTGAGAATGGCTTATTTTTTTTAAGGGTTGCCTTGGCATTTATCTGCAGGAACGGGGACTCCCCGGCCCCTAAAGACATAAACTAAAGACAGAAATAGAAGTTTTCTCTACCTAGCACAAAAATGCGCGATCCACGTGTTGGGGTGTGAGATTCAGGAGCAGCGACATCACAGACACTAGCCAATGGGTGGCCCGTAAGAAAGTCACATGTTCCCAAGAATCTCTCTCTCTCTCTCTCCTGGGGAAGATGCCTCTTTCTAAGGGGGCCGCCTGCATGGTGGTCTCCTTCTGCCCCTCTGGTAGCCGTTTTGACCTCCACCAGGGAAACCCGAGAGGAGTCTTGGTGGTGGTAGAAACTGACCCCGGATCACAGGCCACTGATGGCCTCCCCATCGCGTTTGTTTGCCTCTGGCGATGGCCTGCCTCAGCGTAGGAGCCCTGTGCTGCCCACCCAAATACCAACCAGGGCCGACCCTGCTTAGCAGCCAGGATCTAACGAGATCAGGCTGACGGGGGCTGCCCAGGTCAAGACAGGAGATGTTCCAGGGTGGTGGGGTGGCTGTCGCCTGCCTCTGCGTGGCTTCCTACTTTGTGGTCTTCCATCCACCATCTAAGCAGGGCTGACCCTGCTGGGCTGCCGAGATCTGGCTAGCAGATATGTTGTGTGGCAGACGTTCCCGTGGTCCAAGGCCCACTGCCTCCGTGGCCACGGAAACAGGTCCTGCCGGCCATTTCCTTGAGCCTCCCCGCCTTCTTGTTCCACAGGCTCAGGGACCCTGAAGCCCTGGCTTTCCTCCTGCCTGGTCCCAGCCCCGTCAGGGCCCTTATTTGTTTGTTTGGAGTCTTCCTGTGCCAGGTTTCTGGCTTAAAACAAATATATCCTCATTAGCCCCCCATGTAAGCGGCAGTCGGCGTGGACGGAAACCGCCACATATTGCTTCTCGGGGAAAAGCCGCAGCCGGCGAACCAGTTGGAGCCGGGAGACAAAATCTGCCTCTCCATCTGTAGATCTGGATCCGCCACCCCTGTGAGCCTTGAATCTGTTCCTCTTAGAGGTGTAGAATGGCACCTGGAGCAGGGCCCGATCCAAGGAGGGAGGAAGGCCCCTCTAGGGTGGGAGGAGGGTAGGAGAACTCCGTGTGCAGCACCCCTCTGGCGAGCCTTAGCAGCTCCTGGTTTGGAAGGTGAAGGGGAGGGGCTTGGGGAAGGTGGGGATGTGATTCCTACCTGGAGGCTGGTAAAGGTACAGACCGGACCAGCAGTTTTCTCTGGACTGAGCTTTAGTTGATTGGCTCTGGTCCACCTTTTTACTTGGTGCTTTTTCTGAAGGAAGGAAGGAAAGGAAAGGTGCCTGGACTCACCAGGCTGTGCCAGTCTCCTTTTGCTACTTCTGGGTGTCTGTTTCAGACGTTCCCCGGCTCATTGTTTTTTCGGGATAGAAAGAGGGGCAGATTAGCCATATGCTGATGCCCCTTCCGCCGTGACCCGGGGCCCAGCAGGGCCTAGCATGAACACACCCCAAACGATGCTAAGCAGGAAAAACGTTTCATGGATTTTTTATTTGACTGCAGTGAGATAAAAAACACACAGACGCAGGTACCTGCGCCCCAAACAATGCAATGACATAGTCCATAGCCTCTCCTTGGGGGCTGGGGGAGATGAAGCCCTGACAGGATGGGCCAGTAAGCCGGGGTCTCCAGCTCTCATTCTGGCACCGCCCTACAGCCCTCCCCCCCAAAGCTGCTCGCAGGACTCTGCCCGCATGGCCTTTCCCGAAGTTTACATGAGCGGCAGCACAGTTCTTCGTACCGATCTTGGCGCCCAGCTGTGAGATAAGGTTAACTTGACTTTGGCTTCGGCATAAACATCAGCATCCTGTCTGCGAGCCTCCTTCTATGGGCTTGCCGAAAAACTACATTCCAAAAGTCCCGCGCGGCTCTCTTAGGCACCGAGGGGCAGGAACAAGGCAAGCCAATCCGTACGACTGCAGCCGGTTTCCGATACCTGTGTGATCAGGCGGAAGCGTGCAGCCATTGCCTTTATCGCCATGCCGTCAGGGAGATTTCACACCCCGAAGGGTCCCACATCCTAAATGCCCCAAGGCTGGGCAGAAGACAGTTGGGGCCCAGGGGCACAAGCTCATGCCGTGAATAAAAGTTAGCTGGTGTTCAAGGGGCCCCAGGACTTGATGCCCCAGCCAGAAGGAAGCCATGACTGACGGGATCCACAGCTGCCCAGCCATCCTTGGGGTCCCCCTCCTCCTGCCCCTCTCTTGGTTAAGGTCATCCATCTGGGCTGTCAAGGCGGCATCACCCCAAATCTGCCCATCATACATGCCACGTTTGGGTTCTGCTGCCCAAGCCCCTGGATAGGGCGGGGTCTCCTCGGATTCCTCTCGCTGCAGCACAGAGAATCTGGGAGGAAACTGTGGGGTTTTTTTTGGGGGGGTGTTTACAAATCCTCCCATTTTATCCAACCAGGGATACAAGCCAGGTCAGTTGTCCTGTTGAGAATTTGATCCTGGCGGATGGATGATTTAACCGACCTGGAATGCAGCAAGGAGCACCTTTGAGCCCCATCGTGGCCGATCCATTGGGGCAGCAAGGACAGGGAGATGCAGATGGGTCACTGCCTTGGCCTGGAGCAGCAGAGCAAACCGTGAAGGCCAGCGGCGTTTGATACTGGGGAGAAACTTTAGTGTGCATGGGAAGGGATGCCAGTCATGTGAAGGGTCTCCCCCTTATCTGGCTTGCCTGGTCCGCCTTCTGCTGCCCGAGATGTCCCCGATAGCTGCCTCCCCCCATCCCTAAGTGTCCAGCATCTGAGCATGGATAACTCAACAACCCCCCTGCCTCCACCCCGCCCCCAAATAACTGGCCCTTTCCCTCCCCCCCTCCAGCTATTATCTCCTTTGGCAGCTGATCTGTCCCAGGGGGCCAGGCCAGGCGGCTTCGGGGTCAGATGTCAACAGGTTTGAATACTGGCTGGAATCCTTTGTCAGCTCTCTGGTCCTGCTCACACGGGGAGGGGCAGGCCAAGGGCCGTGTGGGGCTGCGAGGGGTGGGGCAGGAGCTCCATTCCACTCGTTTTTTTGAAGGGCAGAGGTGGAAAAATGGAGGTTCAGGCTAAGTGGAATTAACTTGTGCAAACCTGCAAGGGGGTTCGCGTTGTTGTTTGATTCCCTTTGAATCCAGGCGGTTCAGGGCCAGGGGCTCCGTAGAGCTCTTGTGGGGCTGTATGGTGCCCCTGGACTTGCATCTGACTGTTCTGCGTGGCCGAGCACGGCTGCCCTCCGAAATGGTCGCTTGAGTCGGCTACCTTTGAATGGGGGACTTTTGCAGGTTTGTTTGAAATGGTTTCATAGCATCTTTCCCCATCTCAGAGCTGGAGGACAGGGCAGGCCGGGCATTTTAAATAAGAGGCAAGGAGCAAGAGAAGGATTCTGCTGAGTGCTGAGGAGGGTTTGGAGGAGGGATTGCTGCTCGCCTTGCGTAAACTCAGCTCTGTTTGGCAAACAGGACTTGCAGGTTTGTCGTCCCCCCTCCGCCCTGAAACCTGCAAAACTTGTTTGACTGAAGAGGAAAAAATAAACGTGGTGCAAACTGTTGAAAGGAAAGCAAGTCACTTTCATCCTCATTCACAAAAACTGGTAGAGACCAGGCCCTGGGGCCTGATTGGGCTATCAGTGGCCTCTAGCCATGTGACTAAAGGGAACCTCCACATTCAGAGGCAGTCAACCTCTGAATCCCAGTGCCAGGAGGGGACATTAGGGGAAGACTTCAGCCTCTGGGCCCTGTGGCTGGCCCTCCAGAGGAGCCAGTTGGCCATTGTGTGAGACCAGATGCTGGACTAGATGGACCCTCCCTGGTCTTCTCAGGTTGTTATTCTCATGTTCTGGTTCTTAGACAACCAGCATGCTGTATTGGTTAAGAGTGTTGGACTCTAATCTGGAGGAACCATGTTTGATTCCCCACTTATCTCCATGCAGCCAGCTGGGTGACCTTGGGCCAGTCACAGTCCTGATAGTACTGTTCTCACAGAGCAGTTCCCATAGAGATTTCCCAGCCCCACCTACCTCACAGGTTGTCTACTGTGGGAAGAGGAAGGGAAGGGGATTGTAAGCCGCTTTGAGTCTCCTTCTGGTAGTGAAAGGTCGGGTATAGAAAAACCAGCTCTTCTTTTTGTCAGGGGAAGGTTTCAGCCTCTCTGCCCTGTGGTTGGCCCTCCGAGGGAACTGGCTGGACCCTCCCTGGCCTGACCCAGCAGGGCTCTTCTGAGCAAAGAAGGGACCCACTGCATCCGGCCCCAGGGTCTCTATTTGAGCCATCGGCTGTCTCCATCCCATGCGAAATACTTATGGGGAGCCTGAGCAGTCAGTAGGGGAGGGAAAGGGCCTTTGGCCTTGATGGCTGTCAGATGTAATTTTGGAGGAATGGGACGGGGTCTGTCTCCCCCTGAGTCTGCCTTCCGGTGTGCTTGACAGCAAGCGTGTGATGGAATAAATCGGCAACCCGCGCCCCGCAATTTGCTGTCTTCAGGAGGTGCATTTCCCCAGATCTTAACTGAGCCTCCAAACCTGCTGGAATGACAGGTTCCTCTTTGAAGCGCATCCGTCACAGACATGTTGCATCTGATTCCCTCCTGGGCTCAAGACAACTTCCGTGGGGAGTCCTGGGAAATCTCCTGGCCGGGCACTGGCCAGGTGCAGAATTGCTGAGGTTTTGCAAGGCGGCCTTGCTTCTGGAGCCCTGCTTCTGGGTCCCAGTGCATGGGCAAAGTGTCTTTTTTCTGACTGCTGAGTGCGTCTAGCGGAGTCCCTGCAAGAATTCACGTCCAGGCAAGCTTGGGCTTTGGGAGGAGTAGATACAGAAGATACAGAGTTCAGCGGGATCTGAACATGCTGGGAACTGGGCAAGTGAGAACAAGATGCAATTCAGGAAGGAGAAGCTCAGAGTCCTCCATCTGGGTCACAGAAATGAGAAGCAGGCGGACTGGATGGGAGATCCACTTCTGGATAGCGATGTGTGTGAACGAGAGCTTTGGGTACTTGTGGACTGTAAGCCAAGTAGGAGCAGACAGTCGGATGCGGCAGGAAGGAAGGCAAATGCAGTCTGGGAAAATCCCATCGAAAACACAACATGTCCCACTGTATACCACACTGGTCAGACCCCTCCTGGAGTCCTGTGGGCAGCTCTGGGGGCCTCACTTCAAACAGGGGGTGGACAGAATGGAGAGGGGGCAGAGGAGAGTGACACGGATGACCAGGGCCTGGGGACCAAGCCCTAGGAGGAAAGGCTGAGGGACTTGGGAAGGTTCATCTGGAGGAGAGGAGGTGGAGAGGGGACAGGGTGGCTCTCTTGAAATAGGTGGTGGCCACTTGGAGGAGGGCAGGGAGAGATTCCTGTTGGCACCAGAGGAGAGCTTAAACTACATGTAGAATAGTTCCTGCTAGATACTGGGGAGGGGGGGGGATCACCATCTGAGTAGTTCAGCAGTGGAATTGACTGCCTAAGGAGGTGGTCTTTAAACAAATCCTTATCCTGGATGCCGCTTAGGCTGATCCTACATTGAGCTGGGGGGCTGGACTAGATGGCCTGTAGGCCCAGTCCAACTCTGTGACCCTATCCTTTGGCCGCTTGCGGTGAGCCCCCTTCCTCCTACCGTGGCTTCCTGTGGGGCAGCAGACTCCCCTGCCCCTGCAAGCGCGCGACCAACTTCTGCGAGAGAGGCCGGGATTCGAACGTGAGCCTGCCCCCCTGCCCGCTCTGCCGCTTGCCAGAACCTGCCTGCAGTGTGGGGCTCCGCCCGGCCCCCTCCCCGCCCCCACTCCCCCTGCTTGGCTGACTTGCCGCCTTGTGCCCCTGCAGGTTCCAGAACGAGGGGGGCTACGTCCTGTACCCCCAGATTGGCGACCGCCTGGACCTCATCTGCCCGCGCTCGGTCCCCCTGGGGCCCTTCTCCACGGAGGACTATGAATACTACAAGCTCTACCTGGTCCAGACGGAGCAGGCTGAACGCTGCGAGATCCTGCGGACCCCCAACCTGCTGCTGACCTGCGACCGGCCTGAGCAGGACATGCGCTTCACCATCAAGTTCCAGGAGTACAGCCCCAACCTCTGGGGCCATGAGTTCAAGACCAACCTGGACTATTACATCATCAGTAAGTGCCCACGGGGACCTTTCTCCTGGCCGCACAGGCAGCAGAGAGCAGACCCGGTCCTGTGGGGGCCTGGGCAGGGAGAGGGAGAGGGAGAGGGAGATGCTGGGCTCCCTTCCCCTCCCCACCACTCTGCTCCCTGTTCCTCCCCCCCCCCCCCGCCCTCCCCCGCTGCCCTGTGTGCCCCTCCCCAACTTCCTGGTCGTGTGCCCTTCCTTGCTGTCTCAGGCTCTTCCACCACCTGCTTATGCAGCTGCAAGGGCCAAATGTGCCCACTTTTCCCAGTGATGCTGACAGCAGGAGGGCAGGGAGGCGGGTGGCTCAGGTGAGGGGAGTCACCCCAGGCCCTGGCTGGGGCTGTCAGTGGCTGCCCCAACTTGTGTGGCTGGCCATGCCCCCAGCATCAAGCGGGCCCCGGGCTCGAGTGATGAGGAAAGGCAAATCTGGCGGAGTGGGAAGTCTTCAGAAGGACACAGCTGAGAGAAGCCGGGGGGGGGGGGAGGCCTTGCCCAAGGCCCCCTCCCAGAAACAACCAGGGTTAAAATGGCACCGGCAGGAAGGAGCGACTGCCGCATTCGAGGGGAGAGAGGAGGTGGCGATTGGCCCGTTTTCCCCCTGGGGGTGAGGGTGGCATTCGGCATGGCTGACGCTTTCCTTTCGAGGCAGGTGAGGGGGGCCGAGTCTTCTCCCCCCCCCCCGCGTATCCCACAGCATCCCTGTCGCATCGGCTCCGGATGCCTGGGGTGGCCCTTCAGCCATCGCCATGGGAACAGTCTCCCGGCAAACCTGCGCGAGGAGCCAGCAACTGGGCTGTACCACGGCAACCATGTCGTGGTAACCAGCCAGCCTTTCCCCTGTGCCCGCATCCTGTTCTCTCTCCACTGGGTAGGGAGGGGGGAGTGAGGGGACCCCCCCTTTCCCTCCATCCTCCCAGAAAACTCCCAACGCAACCTTTGTTCAGCGGCAACGTATCCCCCCAAGTTTGGCTCCCCGCCTGGTGAGGGACCCGCTGGGAGAAAGACCACGGTGTGCGGGGCCAGGGTCTAGGGGGATTTGGGTGCAGCAGCGGATAGCGAGGAGCCGTCTCTGATTTCCTCTCCCCCCACCCCAGCCCCGAACAATTGCATACACACACACACACACACAATATCTCCTCTTTCTGTCTTTCTTCCGTCTTCAGTTCTCCCAGCTTTGTAGCCCGCTCTGCGCCTTCGGCAAGGAGACACTGTTGAAAGAGACGGGCTCTTTGCCCGCCCTGCGTGCCCCCCCCCGCCCTGCTTCCCCACCACTGCCTCTCCAGTGGGGTAGCAGGATGCAGTTCTGGGGGGGGGGAAGAATGGGGAAGACGGGGAATGTGGAAAGGCATTTTTAAAAATCCAAGGAGAGGCAATTCAAGGTCACAGATCCTTCTGCTGGGCCTGGCGGTCCACTGGTTTGCTGGGCGGCCCCCCTCCCTGACACCCCTCGGAAGCCGGCTGATGGAAGCGCCCCCGGAGGAGAATCGGCATGGGGGGGGGGCTCAGGGATGGCGAAGGCGCGTTGACCCAGTTTCCTTTTTCAGACGACTTTCTGCCCAGCCATGCATGAGGGGAGTGAGGGAGACAGCCTGGTGGGAGGAGGGAGGGGGCCGGGGAGGGGCTGTGAGGCGCGATGCCCCCCCCCCCGTGGACAGGAAGTGATGGAAGAGGAAATGACAAGCTGGGGCATCGTGGCCTCGCGAGCGACCGAGTGAGGAGCAGAGCCCTCCCAAGCGGCTCCTCCAGATAAGGGCTGGGGGCCTTGGGGGCCTGGGGGGAGCCAAGCGGGTGCTGCACCTCTGAGCCACACCCCTCCCCCAACACCTCAAGCGGCTTTATGCCGAATCGGCTCTCCGGGTGTGCAGGCCGAGGTCTTTCCCAGCATCGGTTACCTGGTCCAGGGATTGGACCGGGGACCGTTCTGCATTCTGCCGGAGGCCCCTTCCGGCTCTATGATTCCACGAGTCTGTGACCTTCTGCCTGCCAAGGAGATGCAACCCTGTGAGAAGCTCATGGAGCGGAAGACGGGCTCAAGGTCACCCAGCAGAACAGGGATTCGAACTTGGGTCTTTCTCCCCTGACCCTCTAACCACTAGGCCCCACCGACACCTCTAGCTCTGTCAAAGGAACGCTGGCGCCTTTTTAAAGCATCTCCCTGGACCCCCAGGGGAGGATGTCAGGAGGACGGTATTCATTTGTTTGTGTCGAGGAGGGTCCCGAATGTCACTTTGACCCTATCGGCATCAAAAGCCCACCCTCTTGTTCCGTCCGGCCTCTGCTGCTTCTGCAGCCGCAGGGGGACCTCGGTCAGGGTCCAAAGGGCCTCTGGAGGGTTGGGAAAGGCGGCTGCCCCACGAGACAGGTTTGGGGGCAGAGGTTTGGCCAACGTGAAGGGCAAGGCGGAGGGAGGCTGACGGACCCGTCTGAGGAAGGGGGTCTGGCAGGGAAGTTTGCTGCACCCGAGACAAATGGGGGCTCCGCTGTCTGACGAAGGGAGCTGTGATGCCCCGAAGTTTATACCCCCAAAATCTTGTTGGTTTCAGAGGCGCTCCTGGACTCCCATCATGCGGAGATGGTCGCTTCAAGGCCAAGGGACGCTGTAGGGTGCCGGAATCCGTAGGCCGGCCTCGGCCCAGGGGGCTGTGGAGGGGAAGTGGAAGCCAGGGTGCTTGTGAGCACCCACAGGAGGTGAAGAGCATCCCAGCAGAGGAGGAGGGGCCGTGGCTCGGGGGCAGAGCATCTGCTTGCCGTGCAGGGGGTCCCGGGTTCAGTTCCCGGCATCTCCAGGGTGAGGCGCTAGTCTTTGTCCTGAGGACCTAGAGAGCCCCTGCCGGTCGGTCAGAGCCACCTGTGGCCCTGCTGCTTTGTGGGTCCACACAGGTATAAACAGGGCGACTTCCAGACCTGCCCGAGCCCTGGATCCTCTCGCTTCCTGACCAGGGAAGAGGGACTCCGAGGCAGTGGGCACTCTCCGGGTGGGGGCAGCAGCAGAACCAGGGGCTCCGTCCCTGAGCCGCGTCCCCATCCTGCGGAGGCCCTGGTGCATCCTGTCAATGGCCCTGAAAGGCGTCCCCCCCGCCCCCCCGGCTGGCAGTGTTCTTTTGTGAGGACTCAGCCAAGCACATCTAAAACAAAACGACGGCCCCGTCTTCCCAGTGCCTCTGGCAGCTGCCAGGGAGAGAGTCCTGTCGGCACGCAATTCTCCCTTCTCCCCACATCCAGCCCAGCTCTTCCTGCAGAACTGGAGGGAGAGCCCACCGGGTCTGCAGGGCCGCTGAGGCTGTTTTGAGTGGATCCAGAGTGGATCCTGTCCTGGGGGTGTCTGGAGAGGGGTGGGAGAGGCCCATGGCCAGGGGGAGGGGGGAGCGTGGACCAAGGGTGCAAAGGAAGACCAGACCCACACGAAGAGAACTTCAGTCCTATGACCCGCACCGTGCTTAAACCTAGCCGCACCAGTGGATATTTGGCCCTGCCCTCACAAGGGCCGTCTGGGTGACTCGTGATTTAAAACAGACACGATCAAGATCACACTTGAAAACCAATAAAACCCACCCGCCGCACACAAACGCCTTTCAAACCATTTTTTAGGAGTGAAAAGACATAAATCATAAAAACAGGGACAGAAGCGTAAGTTAGGAAGGAGGGGGGGGCTCTTTCTGTGATTGACGCTTGTGATTCTTTTGGGGAGCCCCTTGGGGTGGATCCCCGCAGTCAGAACAAGCCACGGCAGGCCCTGGACTTCTCTCCCCCGCCGCACCTGGCTCGGTTCACGGCACACGGACGAGGCCGCAGTCGTCTCATTCTGAGTCAGATGCTTGATCGTCTCGCTCGGAAGGGCGTGGAAGAGCCCCTGGCGGCCTGGCGCTTGCCAGGAGGGCCACTGGGTGGTGCTGAGCTTGGCATCTTCAGCCCTGGCAGGGAAGTTCATCTGTGGCCTCCTCTGTGATCCACCCCAGAGAGGCACAGCCTGGGCCCCTGTTTGGGTAGGACGGCCATCCCGGCTCCTTCTCCCCACTAGCTATGGGTAGCCTGTCCCGAAGAGAAGCAAAGTCACCGCCTGCCTGGGCTTTGTGCCTGGTGCCTCTGGAGTGGGCATAGGAGACTGATGGTTGCTTTGGTCTTCTGTGCATTTTCATCTCCCCCTTCCTCCGAGGCATTTGGGGCAGCTTCTTCTCCATTTTATTCTTCCCACAACGGCCCCTGCTCGATAGATCTCCCCCTGCTAGTTCAACGCCCAAAGCTCTGCCCCACACCATTAGGAAACATCAGTGGCGATGATCCAGGTTTATGTCACACCTGAAGTCTCCCTGGAACAGCTTTTTTGGACCTTCTGGCAGTGGAGGAACCCCTGAAATATTTTGGGGGCTTCAGGGACCCCCGGTAGTGGTGCCGTGCCCCTTCAGAGCCGTGGGGGTGGAAGTCAGATGCGGGGGACGGCCGATCCATCGACGGCGCGTTTACCTCTTCCCTTGCGGGGTCTTCCGGCTCCCCCGTCCCCTGTCGAAGGCCAGCGGGGCCTGTGCCCAGCGCGAAGCCGTGGCTGACCTGTCCCTTCTCTCCCGCAGCGACGTCTGACGGCACCAAGGAGGGCCTCGAGAACACGAAGGGGGGAGCCTGCCTGTCCCAAGGGATGAAAGTGGTCCTGAAAGTCGGCCAGCGTAAGTTGCCCGGGGGCTGAAGATGGGGGGGGGGGTCTGAAGTGGGAGGCTTCGTGCATGGGAGTGGGGAGGGGCTGGGGGAAGAGGCGCCTGAATCTTGGGGCTCCTGGGGCAGGAATGAGGTCCACTCGTCGAGAGCAGATCGTTCTGGGAGCCGGGACTCTTGGGTTCCCTGGAAAGAGAGAGGAGCCAGGGGGACTAAAGAGGTCACGGGGGCCGTTGGCAGCTCTGGGGGGTCACGGGGCAGTCCCTCCATGTGTATGCCAGTCAGGCCTTCTGCCCGCCTTCAGAATCCTCTGGATTTGGGGGCTTGCACTGGCAAGGCCTGGTACCTCCTGGGGCTTACTCAGACCAACTCCTTACTGCCAGGGAAGCAGGGAGGGCGGGAGCAAAGGGGAGTGGATTCACACAGCTCCGGTCTCCTTTTCTCCCTGCTGGGGGAGTCATCCCACCCAGGGTGCCAAGACCCCCTCAGGCGCACCTGCAATCTCACCCTCCCTGCCCCTCCCTCGGATCAGGCACGCCTGGCTCAGAACAAGCCATGGGCTGGATGCCTCTGGGACATGGGAGTCCTCGCTGTGAAGGTCACAGGGCTGCTCCTTCCTCCGCGCTCCTTGCAGGGCTGTTGTGAGAGCAAACTAGAGCAGGAATGGATTTGCTGCGTGGGGGGGGGGCATCTGCTAGACCGAGCTTCTCCCGAAATTTTTATCAGCCATTTCAGTTTTTTTCCAATTATTAGATTTGAAATTTTCCCAAGTCAGAAGATGGGTTTTTAAATTTGAAAGCATTTCGCCCCGTTCCATAATTTGGGAACTCTTTTTCGGCTCAATAATAAAACCACTGAAAGGAGTATTTTCGGCTGACCTGAGCTCTGGGGGCTGGCTGGGAAAGAAAAGGAGGAGCTCCTTGTGTAATCCCGTGCTCTGGCAGATGCGGAATTCTGTGGGACTCAAAAGGCAGCTTTTTGAAATGGGAGCTTGACCTACTAGCCTAGTTTGCATTTCTCCAGGTTCCCAGGACCGACATGCCCACACCCTGGGTGCCCGAGCAGGGGGGGGGAGGTGGTGCTCTGGGAGGGAGGGACGGCAGGCTGCCTCGCCGACCCCCCAGCCCCCCTTGGGAGCGCCCTGCCTCAGCTGCTGGCTCTGCCTTTGCCCACCCCCCTCTCTCTCTCTGCCCTTGACCCCAGATCCCAACACGGGCTCGAAATCCCAGAAGTCAGTTCCAGACACACCCGCTGAGAAGGAGCGAGGGTCGTCAGGTGCCGCTGAGCCCAGCAAGGAGATGAACCCAGGTATGCCCAGAGACCGGCAGGGACGCCCTCCTTGCCTGGACCGGCCCCCGAGCCAAGTGACCTGCCGCCTTGCCCCTTCCTCAACACCAGGGCCCAAAGAAATTCCGTTTCCCGGCGGTGTTTTCCACCTTTCCCAAAGAATGTCCCAATGAGCATGTCAGGAAAATTGGCTCTGAAGGAATATCTACCCGTCAGCACCTTAGAGGCCAAGCAGGGTTTCAGGGTATGAGTGCTGGTGAGACCCAGGAAAGCCCACCCTGGGGGGCTGCGGGCATCCCATTTCCCAGGGACCCCCAGGGTCCAGGCTCCCCCTGGCCGCTCTTTCCCTGCTCTCGGGGGACCCAGGGGTCCCGGCCCTGAGCCCGCTGGCTCCACCTCGGAGGCGCAGAGGGGCTGTCGGCCGGGCGGGAGAGGGCAGGGCGAGGGCTGCTTCCTCTGGGCCCAGGCGTGGGAGGGGGGTGGCTTTGGGGGCCCGGCTGCAGGGGAGCCTCCTGCTCTCCCGCCTCTCTTCCGTGGCAGGGAGCGGCCAGGGAGCCGAGCGTGGGTTCGGATTGAGCTTTATTGATGCTGATGGCTGAAGTGAACCCTGCAGAGCCGGGCCAGGGGAGGGATCGGGGAGGCAATTAGCTCCATTAACCAGAGACGACAGACACTAACGAGCCCCTTTGCCCGCCAAGTGGGGCTGCTTGGACATGCCTGCTCTTGCCAAGGCTGCGGAAATTTCTCTCTGAGAGCGCGGCAGCTGTGCGGGGGGGACGGGGGGGGGGACCGGTAAGCAGCCCAATCCTCCCTCAGATGGATGGCCGTTCTTTCGGGGCTCCTGTTCTGCAGGGCGAGCGGGGATCCTATGGCTTCCGGCCTCCCCTTCTTCCCTGCCCCCCAAATCTGGTCCGTGGGGAATCAAACGCCAGCATCTCCAGCAAGTCTTTTCTTGCGCTCCCACATGGCCCACAGGGAGTGGCTTGGGAAACATAATTTATGGGGAAATAGCTCTTCTCTGTCCTATATTTAGTGGCATGGATTGCACCTGGGTTCAGCCTAGCCTGCTCCCACGCTGATATGTGGGGGCAGGGCGGGGGCCCCGGACCTTCCTGAGCCCGGGGGCACCTTTGGAATCCTGGCACGATGTGATAGACGTAGCCACAAAATGGCCACCACAAAATGGCTTCTGCAGGAGGCGGAGCCAGCTGCAAAATGGCAGCCGCAGCAAACCTCCAGTCTGCCAGGGAAGAGCTTTGTGCCATGCTGGCATCTGCTGCCAAGGCAACCGAATACCCGGTGGCCAGTCAGAAGCCTTGGTAGGCAAAAGCGCCCCAGGAGAAGTGTTGAGGGCCCCATGGGGTAGAGGCTCCATTGTGCAGCTGGGAGCCAGCCGTGCAGTCAGAAAAGCAAGCGTGTAACGGGACGAGTCAGGCGGAGGGCCTGGCCTCTGCCCTCCCGGGAGGTCTCCACTAAGCCTCCTTTTCTTCCCTGCCCCCTCACAGGACCCCCAACGGGAAACACCACGGGCAAAGTGGGGGGCGAGAACGGGCCCCTGCCCCAGTCCAACGTGCCCATCATCGCCGGGGCCGCCGGGGGAGCCGCCTTCGTCCTGCTGGTGGCGGCCGCCGTGACGGGGGCCCTGTGCTACCGCCGGCGCCAGGCCAAGCACAGCGAGTCGCACCACCCGCCCCTCTCGCTCAGCACCCTGACCAGCCCCAAGCGGGGGGTCGGGGCCGGCGGGGGCAACAACAACGGCTCGGAGCCCAGCGACATCATCATCCCGCTCAGGACTTCAGACAGCGCCTTCTGCCCCCACTACGAGAAGGTGAGCGGGGACTACGGCCACCCCGTCTACATCGTCCAGGAGATGCCGCCGCAGAGCCCCGCCAACATCTACTACAAAGTATGAGAGGGAGGGGCGGCTGGACACCCTCCGACGCCAAGGTGGAGAGGGGAGAACTCAGCTTGGCCGGGGTGGACGGGACGAGCCACCCCCCCCGTCCCTCCCCCCCAGCCCCGGACGCTCGACAGCGGGGTCAGTGCCTGAGTCGTCCTCCAGCCGTCGGGGGGGTTACTGGGAAGCGGATCCTTTTCTCCTGGGGATCTTCCCCTTCCGACGATGGACTCTGGGCTGGCTGGGATTGACAGAACGTGGGATACAGCTGGCCTCCTCCCAGTCCGGTCTCACCCCGCTTCCCCCGTTCTCTTTCTGCCCACAAAAGGGTTGAGCCCCCCTCCCCAGTCCTGATCCCCCCGTGGAATGAGGCGTGGACAAGGTGAACAGGGCCCCGCAATACCTGTTTTCTGGCTTCAAGCCGCCCAGCGGAAGGTGCCTGTTGTTGGGGGAGCCACACTCCCCGTCAACCCAGAAGGGCCACAATGAATTTGGGAAGAATCCTTCCCACCCATTTACTCAGTCAGTCAATTCCATGCAGAAATTCGAATTTATTTTCTTGACATTCGTTTTTTAAAAAAGAAAACATGCCTCAGACAATGCTGTGGGGGGTGGGGAGAGAGATTTTAGGGAGGAAGACCCTAGCTAGGGTGGGAAAGGTTGCGTTTGCGGAAGCTCTGCTGATCTGATTCCATGATTGCCTTAAAAAAAATCGGTTGAGGTTTACCTTTCCCCCTCCCACCCCGCCACTAAAGTGCCCCTCACGATGGAAATTTCCAAGGTGCCGTTTTTTGAAATTTAGGAATTGATTTTGGAAATGGTGCGTGACTTTCAAGTGGCGGAAAGTTTGGCTCCGCTCCTCTTCTTGGTGGCTCGGTCAGGTGGGCATGCCGTCCTCTCTCCTCCGGTACACCCCTCGGACGACGGGGGCAGGAGGGACTGGCCTCTCCCCACTGCGGGTCCCTCAGCAAAGGGGCTCAAGAGGCCCGTCGTCGTCCCCTCCCAACAGGTGCCCAAACGTGGCCTCTAACATTGACTAGAGACCCCACCCGCCCGCCCGCAGCTGACGTGGTGCATCTCTTGTGCCCCCCCTGCACTCCAAACCTTGAGCCCATTGTGGTTGGTCCTCCGGTGCTCTTTTGGGGGCACAGAGGTTGACGTGGATACGAGAGGAAGGGGGCCCTCTCCCTACCCGTGTTTGGATCGGGGAGACTCGACCGACAAGCACAATCTGGGATTTGATATTGGAAGAGGATGGCCTATTTATCTGCCGGTGGCCATTTTGGAAGCATCTCCTTGTTTATTCGGTCGGCAGAAGAATCCGGAACAAAATGGCCGCCTTGCCCCTGTCGATCCGTGGCAAGAACGCGGCAGGGGCTTCCCCGATCAGCCCCGGCTTCTGCCGTCCGGCCCAGGGAGGACGTGGCGGTGACTGAACGGCTCCCGCACGGGCGCATCCGGTGGATTTCCTGAAGCTGAGTTATCGTGTGTGAAGTTTGTGAATCGCGACAGAGGCAGGACTTGGTGCCTAAGACTGGCTCCGTGGTTGAGCAATTCCTGCTTTGGGCAGGAAACAAAAGAAAACAACACAAAAAAAAAAAAAAGAGAAAAAATGTGGTCTTTTTCAGCTTTAACAGAGTTTTGTTCGATCTTTTTTTTTTTTTTTTTGATGGAAGAGTTTCTTAGCTTTGTCGGTGGAATTTTACTGTTGAATCATGTTGATTATAGAAGTTCTTGTGCAGCTTGGTTTGGACTCTGCTTATTTCCGGGCTGTGGAGCAGACGGCCAGCTGGGCCCTGAGGTTGAGCAGAGGCCTGAGGCTCCACAAGGTCAAAGGCCACCGTCCGTTGGTGCTTCTTGGCCCAGGGAGGGGGTGACCAGGAGAGCAGGGCCTCTTTCTGGGCTGGAGGTGGGGGAAAAATGGGGAGTTTGGGAGAGAACCGATGGTGGGTAGGGTGGGCAATCTGCTCCTTCTCTAGCATGCCGAGAGGGGCACCAAGAAGGTGGAGACCACCCCTTCCTCCCACCCCATAAGATGCAAATGAGGGAGAAGTGTAGTCTGGACAGCTCCTAGCCCTAAAGCACCAGCCCAGCTCCTGCCCCTCACCCCGTGCAAATGCCTGGCTTTTAGGTTTCATGCCCTCTTGGAGAACGTGCCACAGCTCTTGGCAAGGTCCAAAAAGATGAGGTTCCCCAGTACTGCCAGCTCGCTGCTGCCCACCCGACCCTTCTGGCTAGGAAGGCCTTCTGCTGAGGGGTGCTCTGTGCATGGGAAAGACCCTCTGGGCATCTTTTTTGGCAGCTTGGGGGTAGTCCACGTGGGATATGTTTCCTGTTGGGCACTGTCCTGGCTGGGGGGCCAGCTAGGCCTCCTATCCCCCACTGCCCACAGCAGAGCCAGTGAATCCCAAAGAAAAGCCAGTGGCCCCCTGGGCAGAGGAGGGGGCACGCAGGGCCCAGTGTGTTTCCTGCTTCTCCTCTCTGCCCCCCTGCTGCTGCCAGCTCCACACACCCCCTGACCTTGCTTCTGACTCCTCCCATCTCCTTCTTCAACGGAGAACTTGGATCAGCAAAGCTGCCGCTAACGTGATGGATTTTGGCAGCATCCGCGCCCTGCCCCTCCAGGGCTGTGTCTGTCCCACGGAACAAGGATCTAATGGAGAATGCCAGCAAAGGGAGCTGGGGGGTGCTTTGGGGGGGGGGAGCGGTGGAGAGGCCGGGCAAGCGAGCAAGGGAGCGAGTGCTTTCCTGAAGCAGCCCGTCTCCCAACACTCAAGAGTGCTCAGATCACAGCAGGCGGGGTGTCCCACCCCGGTGACAGCCCCCCCCCCTTGTGTTCTGGGCCTTTCTCTACCTTGTCAGTGCTTGAAAGAGACAGGGGCTTGAGTAGCTATTTTGGGAACGGAGCCGGAGAGACGCCAACGTTGCACGTCCTGCTGGAGTCCAGGAGCAGACCTGGCAGCAGCTGCAGACTTTTGGAGCTGGAGAAGTGTCCGGATGGATGGCAAAAGGTGTCCCCCTTGATTTCCCTGTCCTGGGCCTGGGTCCTTGCCCTGCGCCGGGCGGGAGAGACACACGTGTGAGTTCTGTTTTCTCCTCGGTTCCCACGGGCCTCGTGCCTGATTTGAACCAACCTATTTGGGCTGCTGAGGAAACGCACGTGTATGTGGCTTGGGGGGGGGGGTCTGAGGGGGAAGCCTCTTCTGCCAGTGACTTCACGGGGAGTCACCTCACTTGGGTTTCTCCAGGGCAGAGGTCCCCAACATGGTGCCCACCTAGTGTCATCAGAAAGTGCGTGAAGTCAAATCAGGCGGCTGCTCAACAGGTCCCTTGATTGGTCACTGGAGCTCTGATTGGCTAGGCAGATCAAAATAACCTTTCAGGGGCAATTTGCCGCCGGAGGTGGGCTTTCTCCTTCCTCTAGTCCAAGGTATTTTTTAATTACTTCCCTTTCCCTCTGCACTATGGCTTTCTCCTTCTCTGTGTGTGTGTGTGTGTGCTTGTGTCTGCCTCCCTTGGCAGCCATTTTGTGGCTAGCTCCGCCATTTTTGGCTGTGTTCACCACCCTGTGTCGGAATTCCAAAGGTTCCTGCAGGGTCGAAAAGGTCGAGGGGATGGACTAGATGACCCTTGGAAGCCCCTTCCGGCTCTGTGGTTCTCTGACCCCAGCCGCAAGCCGTCCCGTCCCCAGATAATTCCTGCCCCAGCATTCTGTTCTGTTCTGAAAGCAGCGAAGCAGGTTTGAGACCAAATGTAAGTTTCCAGATGCAGTTGACTTGAAATAGACAAAACCGCTCTGCGAAGCTGAAATGTGAATTCTGCTTTAGGGCCTTGGGGCTCAACGTGTTTGCCGGACACACCAATGTGGGGTGTAGGAAGCAAGGCAGTAAAAGAGCCAGATTCGGGACCAGCTGGATTCCTGGGCTTCTGCTTCCAAAATCAACATTCCCTTTGTCTGGGAACTCCCGGAGAAGAGCTGGATCCCAGTCCCCTAGCTAGGGACCACCCAGCTTTGGGGGGTGTCAGCTTTCAAGAGACTCCAGCCTATCCCGCCCCAAATCTTGTGGGTCTCTCTTCCGGCTTTCCTACTGCAGGCCAGGGTGGCCGCCCTCTGGAAGGAGTCTTCAGCGGCCGTTCCGGAAATGGCTTCATTTACGACTTGGGTTTGCACAACATCGGAGTTCACCTGGCGATGAAATTTGGCTTCCACTGGAAACTGCCGGAAACCCTGATTCCCCTGGCCTGGTTGAGCCGGGAATGCCTTGGGAGAACTGTGTGCCAGGGTCCCCTCCAGCGTGAGCGGCAGGGCTATGGGGAGCCAGAGATGGAGGCGGGGTGGGGTGGGGTGGGGAGGGGGGGATCTATTAGCTCAGCCGCTCAGCCGCTCGGCTCAGCGCCAGGGGTCGCCTGGGGTCACTCCCCAATTAGGTCACATTTTCTCCTCCTGTCTCCACACTTGCTAATGAGCATGGGTTCTGGGGTTCCTTGCCTAGGAGGAGGGGGCCTGGGGGTGTTTTGGCTGCCTTTCTCAAGGGGGTGGGGGTGGGCAGCGGTGGAGGGTCCAGGCTGAGAGCCATGGGTGGGGTGGGGGGGTGATTTCTTTCGCATCCCTTGCTTCGTTGACCTTGCTGGGCCTGACAGAGGGGTCAGGGTTCCCATGTGACAAACGGAGTTGATATTTTCTGGTTCAAAAGTTTAAAACCCAGAGGCTGGGTCGGAGTGTAGCCCTGGACCTATCTCCAGTGCGTTGCAGTATGGAAGAGACAGCCCCTGATCGAGGACAAAGTGCCTTTTCCCACTGTCAAAACCTCCCCTGTGCGTGTCTTGAACTCGGGTCCTGGCTTCCGAGTCATAAAACTGCCCATCTCCCCTGGAGAAAACGGCCGCTTTACAGGGTGGGCTCTACAGTAACGGGCACAGCTGGGCACTCCTTGCCCTCCCCAGACTATCCGCAAATCCTCAGGAATCTTCAAACCTGGCGGGGCCACCCTCCCACACGCGGCCACGTTCCTACAAGGGGTCTTGGCACCCGTTGGCACCAAAGCAGCGCCAGCCCCCACCCCACCCTGAAAATGCCACTGCGCAGAGGGGGGGGAGCAGCTCTGCGGCACCCAAATCAGCACAGCTGTCGCCCGGCGGTCATCCCCTGGCAGCCTAACGGGCCATGACGCTGTCTCTTTAAATCTCGCCCCGCCTCGCTTGACCCCTGGCCCCAGCCCACTGCCTGGGAAACAATGACACTGGGGGGGGGGGGGGTGTCAGCCTGACCTTCCGACTGCCTGGGTCTGTCCCGGATCCCTGATTCTGGCCAAAGCTTTCCAGAAGGGCAGCCAGGAGCCTACCCTGCAAAGCTGCTGTTTCCTCCAGGAGAACTGCTTTCTGGAGGCTGTAGAGAAATTGTCATTTCAGAAGATCTCCTGGCCTCTCCCTGAGGCTGTGAGGAAGGGGCTGCTTCGGGGGGGGGGGGGGGCTGTATCGTATCACATCCTCCCCCCTTCCACCCCCAACCTCCCAAGAATTGCCCAGCCAGATTGGGCAAGCCAGAACAGCAGCCTCGGAAGTCCTGCAGCTGCTCCCGATGGCTACGGGTCACTGCGGCAACGTGGCCTCTTTCGCAGCCACGTGGCACTACTGCGGCGTGGGTGAATGTTTGGGCTGCCCTTTGTCCCCTACAAGAGGCTGGTCATCAGGGCCAGCAGGGCCAGACAGGCCATCCACACTCCTGTCACCCTCCTCCCACGCAGGCCCTGCAGGGTCGGGCCGAGGCAGGCAGAGCCAGGCTGCCCTCGTGGCCCAGGCAGAGTCCCAAAGGAACCGCAAAATCTACTAGGATCGGCCAAACGGGCACAAAACGGTTGTCACCCTGGGGCCCCGATCCTGTCCCTCTCCCTGCCTCCTCTCCATCCTCTTTGCCCTCCGCCTGTCTCCCCTCTCCCACCAGGCCTCTTCAGCCCCCTCCTGGCAGGCGGGGTCCCCCCAAAGCCACAGGGCAGCTGCCGGCCGGGCTGTCAGCGGGAGAAAGGGGGCTTCATCAATCAAACGCCCCTCTGCCGTGCGCCCGCCCTGGCCCAGCTGGCTTTTGAGGGAGAGGAACCATAAGGAGCCCTCCCAGAGCAGAGAAGGGGGCACGAGGCCAGAGGGTGGAGGGGAGGGAAGCAGCGCCATCTTGGGAAATCCCTGGAGATTTGGGGCCGCATCCTGGGGAGGAGGAGGAGGGAAGCCACCCCAGCAGGGATGTGATACTCAAAGAGGCCACCCTCCAAAACAGCCATGGCCTCCAGGGCAACTACAGCCTGCAGCTCCATTGTAGTTGCCAGGGAGTCCCAGGCCCTACCTGGAGGTTGGCCGCCACAGAAGGGGCCAGCCAAAGGCTAAGTGGGGTGGGTGGAAGACCACCCTCCGGTGTTCCTTGCAGGGACGCAGGACAGGACCCGTGACACCGCACTGCCCCCTGGTGGAGTCCCGAGCCCGTCCTGCAGGGCAGGCTGCCGCTCAAACAGGGCAGGTCCACTAGAGTCAGGATCCCGCTGGACCTGGGAAGGGGCGAAGGCCAGGATGCCGCTGGGCAGGGGTCCCAAGCCTTTCTGAGCCTCTGGAATTTGTGTTTGGGATTTGGCTGAGCCACAGAACGGCCGCATGGGGAGGGTGCCAGCCGCGTAGCCGAGGAAGGCCCAGCGCCAGCAGTAAGAGGAGCACCCTTAAAAAAGCCATGGCCACCCACCATGCCGGGGGACCCCTGGGCTAGATCCTGACCTTTCAGATTCCAGGTGAGTGGGGCGGCCATGTTAGTCTGTGGGTATTCGAAATATGAAAAGAAGCTAGCGGCACCCGAAAGACTGACAGATGGGCGGTTAGAGAGCCACTGCAGCGTCAGGGCTGCAGTGTCGGGCTCGGGTCTCGAGTTCGAATCCCGCCCTGCCGTGGAAGCTTGTTTGGGTGGCTTTGGGCTCTTGGCCTCACCCGCTTCACAAAGTGGTGGTGAGGGTCACCTGGAGAGGAGGAGAAGCTTGCAAGTCATTTTAAGTTCCCCTCTGGGGAGCAAGATGGGATATAAACAAAAGCGAAGAAATAAGTAAATGCTGTGGCAGCTTCCATTTCAGTGGAGCAGGAGATTGTGAGCAGGTAGCAACAGCCTACCTGTACATGCCTGCATCTTTTGGTACGAAAGGGCCAACGTGTGTTGAATGTAGCATGACGGGCATGAAAAGAAGATCGAAATATATGCTGTTGGGTGTCCCTCGTACCGTACGACCAGGCCCCTGGTGTGTGTGAGCATGGAGGGGGTGTGTGGGGGGTCTGTTCTCTTCCCCCCATGACCGTGGAGTGCCGCAGGTGTTAACCAGAGGCTCACGCCTGCTGGCCTGCGCTCCCGTCTCCCTCGATGACTCTATTAGCAGTGACTGTTCTGCAAGACGCCTGCTTAATTCGGGAGGCCGGCTCCTTTATCTTGGAGGGACTGAGGTGAGATTCCTCAGTCTGAAAAAAGGAATATAAGGAAAGGGGGATTCATTACGGGGAACGGGGAGGGGGGCAGCAGACTGACGGAGGGTTTTGTGCTGGGGGGGGGGGACACGGGACAGGAAGGGCTGGGAGGAGAAGAAAGCCAAGAGAAACAGCCCCCTCCCTTCTTTCGCATCCCCTTCCACCAGGGACCCCGGGGCCTGTGGAGAGACGCTGAAAGCACCAAAGAACTTCCAAAGCTTTTTTCATTTTTGCATTTCTGCTTTGTTTTGGGTCCCCCCCCCCTTCCCATGCACAGAGGAGCCCTTTTTCCTCCTTTTGTTTTAATCCCCCCCCCCCAGTCTGGGTAAGGAAACATTGCAAATGCCGGGGGGCAAAGGAAGGGGGGCTGGCTGCAGAGGGGGAGGAAGACCCAAAACGAGACATTTTCTCTCTCCCAATAAAGTCATGAATACATTAATTCCTCCCCGTCCTCTCTGCAAACATGCCGCTCTCTCTGTACACAGCAGAATGTCAAGAGAGGTGGGCTTCAGAGACGATTCCGGAGCCTGAAGGACAGAACCTGGCTTGAGGTGGATATGCAAGCAAATACTCCCAATATTTTAAATTTCCACCAATGCAATCCCCCCCCCCAGGAGGGCAAGGGGGGGAGGGGAGAAAACAAGGGGGAGGGGGGGGGGGAGAGGAAAATTGCCCACAAGCCTCCCCCCCACCTTTCCCCCTTTTTTGCAGGAATGTTACATTTCTATTCACCACCACCACCACCACACCCCACGGGGAGGTGTTCCTATCGCCGGCCATCGCCCTGGGCAACAGTAATGGTAACCATGGCAACTTGTTGCCCGGCGACAAGCCGCACACTGTGCCAAGGAAGATGTCCTGACCCTGGTCTCCTTCTTGGAGGGAGGGGGCTTTTCTTTGCTAGGCCCCCCCCCTCCCCAAAGTACAACACGCACACACGCACACTCCCCGGACCGGCCATCCCGCGGGATCCGGGAAAGAAG
Organism: Paroedura picta; assembly: GCF_049243985.1. Lineage (NCBI taxonomy): Eukaryota > Metazoa > Chordata > Lepidosauria > Squamata > Gekkonidae > Paroedura > Paroedura picta. Next base: position 1,448,640 of record NC_135384.1, read on the forward strand.
GGGGGTGCATCCCGGAGGGCCCCTGGGGTCCCGAGCAGGAGGGGGGTGGCTTGAAGGGGAAAGGGCAGCTCTTGCAGGGCAGAGGGAGGCCTGGAGGGGGCAGCTTCCCCCCTTTCTGCCCCTGGGCAATCCCCACCCAGGACGGTGGGAGCCTCGGCTTGGCCGGGCTCTGGTAAGAGGAGGGGCAGAATTGTGGCAGAGAAGAAGGCAAGACCGTGCAGGAGAGGTGGGTCAGGGGCGTGCCAAAAAGGAGCCCTCTTCCATGGGCCAAGCCCGCTCCCTTCGTACTGGATCGCTTGCCCCTCAGCGGCCTGGCCTGTGCAAGGGAAGACGGGTCACCAGACCGCCCTGTTCCTGGCCATTCAGAGGAGACCTGCAGCAGCCTCAAGGTGGGGAGAGAGCCACAGCAGGGCCCCTGGGTGGCCCCTAACCCTGGGGCCTAGACGCATGCTGCCTCCACACAAGCGGTGGAGCTTCTAGAGAGGGCGGGGGCCAGAGGGAGACCCGGAAGCATGTCAGTGCCAGGAATCCACACCAATTAAAATGTTAAGAAGGCAACAGGGCACTTAAGCAGCAAGTAGGATCAGGTGACTCCTGCAAGTGAGCCAATTTGCAAATTAAGGAGAGATTCCACACACACACAAACACACACCAGTGTGGCCAGGCCCGACCAATCATGGGGCAGTTCCCAGTGACCCAGAGGACCCTCGGACCCTGGGGGGTGGGAGCTGCCCCCTTGATTGAACATCCAGCAGCCCCAGAGGGAGGCATCTGGAGAGAGAAGGAGGCCTCCCGCTTGCCCCTGCCCCCCCGAAATCCCCAGCAGGCGCTCAGGGGCGCAAGAGGGCCGAAGGCTGCCCCCGGGCTAGCAGTGCTTCCTTCCCAGGGTGGGGCCGGCGGCCGGGAGGCAGCGATGGCCGAGCGATTTCTTCCCGTTCTCGGATGCCGGCCGGTTTTGGAGGCGTTGGAGCGGGAGCTGTGCGTCATGTCTCTGTATGATCCCCTCCCTGCCAGGAGCTCCTTCTCGCCATCAGGCTCCGGCACATCTTGATGAGTTCCTGTCATCGAGAAGCAAAGTCGGTTTCCGAAAGGTCAGGCAGCTGCTTGTCAGACGGATCAGAAATAACCCTCTGTTTGGGTTTGCCGCGGCAGCGGGAAAAGCTCCAAAATATCACAGAGTCTCAAAATTAGCTAGAAAATGACTTTGCGGAGGGGCCCGGCACAGAGATGTTGCTTCCTCTCCCTTCTTCACTTCCTTTCCGTGCAGTTCGCTGGTTGGAAGGGGCCCGGGGAGCGGTCCTGATGGATTTCATGCACCCGGTCCACCCCCCCCCCCGCCCAAGTGCTGCCCCCTCCCCTCTCCCTGCAGGACTCGGGATGCAGGAGCAAAGAAGCACACATCTTGATGGGGGGCCAGGGGGGCACTTATTTATTTATATCCAGCCTTTCTTCCCACAGTTGAGGTTTGGAGCATCTTAAAACGTTGTTCTCCCCTCCTCTGTTCGGTCACAACACCCCTGTGGGGTGGGCTAGGCTGGCCATTTGTGAAGGGCCCAAGGTCACCCATCCATGGGAGAAGAGGAGATTTAAACGCAGGTTGCCCGGAATCCTAGGACTGCCGTGGCCTCTAGGGTGGAGGCTGCTTCCTCGTTCCCTGGCTTTGAGGGACTGAGTTCCAATTCTGCCGAGGGCAGGACCTCAGCTTCTGCAGTGAAGGTTACGACTGGGGATCTGGCTTCCGTTTGGATAGAGAGGCCTGTCTCTAGCGTTGCCAACCTCCAGAGGTCAGTTGGGCTGGAGAAAATGGCTGCTCTGGCATGGGACCCCACTGAGGTCCTTCCCTTCCCCCAGGCCTCATCCCCAAATCTCCAGGACTTTCCAAACCTGGAGATTGGGAGCCTCACCTTGCGTGGATGGGGAGGAGGCTGGTTGAGGAAGCCAATGAGAAGGGCATTCTGCGTGTGCTCAGAGACAATCTCATTTCTGCTGCCATTGCCCCATTTTTGGAGGGCTTGATCCACCCCCTGTACTGAGCCCCTCCTCTCCTTCCACCGAGGCCTGCCTGCCTGCCACATTCCCAGGGAGGTGTTAATTGGGACAGGTTTGAGGTTGTGTCTGCCGCATGCATGCAGAAAGGGGGAGCAGCTGCAAAGGGACTGGAAGCGTGAAACATCTCAGCACCTGGGGGAGGGGGCAGCCCGGGCAGCTGGGTGCAAGCGGCATGTCGAAGTAGCAATCTGGAAGTGACCGGCAAGCCACCAAGGCTGGTTCCGATCTTGCAAAGCAGCCTTCGAGCAGAGCTAAGTGCCTGTAAGTCTCTGCTGACGTACAGTGCCTGGCTGGCCTTCAAGGTGCCCCGGATTCAAAGTTTCCCCCTGAAACAGCCATTCCCAAGGGAGGTGGAGTTCCCCCCTCCACCTCCCTGGACTTTCCAGCTGTAGTTTCAATAATATTATTTATTTTAGTTACAAAATTGGTCTCCCGCCCGTCTGCACTTATAAGGGCCACCAGGTGCACAAACCATTAAAAACACACGTGACAAAAATCACATTTCCAAACCAATAAAATCAGCCCCCCCCAAAAGCCAAATACAGCATTGAAGCAGTTAAAAAGCAAGAGTTAATATACATACAAAACATAAAAGCAGCAACTAAAACATGGAATTGTAAGTCGTAAGGAGGAACATGCGATTCTTTCGCGTTTTTCCTGCAGTCACCATTTTGCTGCATTTCCAGTTGGCAAAAATCTGAATAAATAAACAGCCTCCAAACTCCCCCCCCCCCCCAGCCCCTTCTCAGGTTCCCCTTCGGACTAAAGCTGAACCTTTGAGATTCTCCATCCCAGTGAGGGCCAGAAGGAGACCTGGCTGGCTTGCCAGGCCCTGATTGGCTCCTAGCCTTGCCTTCTGATTGGCTCACACAAGGCAGAATTCTGATTGGTTAACAGCTCTATATATACGCGTGAAGAAAGTCTCCTTATGAACATTCCCCAAGGAGCTCTCTGCCTGCTAGGGTGGCTCCGTCTTCCTGCATCCGCATCCCCGGATCCTGCCCTCCTTCGCCCAAAATTCATTTTGCTTCATTGGCTTTTATCAGAAGAGGAGGAACTCCCCAACTAGGCATGGCAGAGGAACTGGGGGGGGTCCTCATTGGTCATTCTTGGCTCCTGACACTTTGCAAAGCGCCCCCCCCCCATCTAGTACCTGCTGCAAACCGGGTCAGAATCAGCACCCCCTGGCAGGAAAGGGCTCTTGGGTATATCTCTGCCACACACCCCCCTCCCTGGGACCAACCCCAAATGTGCCTGTTCTCCAGCACCCCCCCCCCCAAAAAAAAGTAGCGACAGATTGCGAGGAGGGTTTGAAATAGCCTCTCTGCTGCTGGAATTGCCTCTGCTCAGCAAACTTTGGGAACAAAGGAGACGTCCGTCATGCTATCTGGGGGCGGACGGGGGTGGGTGGGATGGCGAAGTCAGGGGGGAGGGGGGAGGGAGGGAGGGGGATCCTAGAAACCAGGTTTTATTAAAAGAGGGGGAAATATATAGGATTTTAATTTAAAACCGCCATCAATCACGCCCCAGGAGTGGAGACCAGCAAATGTCCTGCCATTCCCACCGCCTGCGGATGGTAGAAGAGCTTCCAGGGTGGACGTCGGGTGGGGGGGGCGGGGGGGGACGGACACACAGACTTTTCTCCATCCAAGACCCTCCCTGTGCAAAGAGGGGGGAGATGCTGAGGAGGGCAGGTGGGTGGGCTTGGCTCTTCTTCCCCTGGGACTGGGGGCCCTGTGGAGGCAGAGAGGCAGGGATGACGTGCAGAAGCCCCTCCTGGATACTTCTCAGCCCCTGACCTCTCCGCCAAGCCGGGGCTGGAGGTGGCGGAGAGGGACCTGTGTGGAACTGGGAATGGGTGTGGTGTGTCTCCCCTCCCCTGAAAGCAGGGTGCATCTGCCCAGGAGCGACGTGTCTCTGGAGGCTGCCACAGGTGGGACACACCACTGAATCACCGTGGATTCATGGTTTCCCTGGTGGCCCTTTCCAAGCGAGCAGAGGTGGCTGTTTCCTCCACCTGCGTGGCTGTTTCCTCCCCCGGCTGGCTGGTCTGCCCTCCACAAAGCCACCAGGACTGGCCTGCATAGCTTCCGAGATCTAAGCCCTTCAGGCCAGCCCTCACCCTCCTTTGGGTCCCAGCCAGCTTGGGGCAACTTGTATGCTTTGCAGGGCCGGAGGTGCCCAGGGGTAGTTTGCGATCGCTTGGCTCTGCGCGGCAACCTTGGCCTTCCGTGCCGGGCCCCCATCCAAGTACTGACCAGGGCCGATCCGGCTTAGTTCCTGAGACCTCAAGCGGCAGGGCCAACCAGAGCCATCCGTACCAGTGAGCCAGCGTGGCGTGGTGGTTAAAGAGCCGCAGCCTCTAATTTGGAGAACCGGGTTTATTCCCCTCCTCCTTGGGCTAGTCACAGTTCTCTTAGAGCTCTCCTCACAGAGCAGTTCTCCCAGAGCTCTCTCAGCCCCACCTGCCTCGTGGGGTGTCCGTTGTGGGGAGAGGAAGGGAAGGCGATTGGAAGCCACACTGGGACTCCCTCAGGGAGTAGAAAGTGGGGTATAAAATAAACCCAGCTATTCTTGCACAAACACAGTTGTGTGTATTGTGTGCGTCGCCATAGTTCTTTGTGTCCAAGCATGAGCAGTTTTTCACATGGCTGCCCCCCCCTTCGTGCCCCTGAAATGCGCCTTGCACTACGCAGCGGCGTTTCCGCCCAGGTCAGAGCGCACGGGACCAGGAGGGCTGCTCACTGGGGGCAGGCCGAGGGCTTGCATGAGAACTCACCCCCTGGCTGCTGATTGAGATTCTGGAGCCACCACCGAGAGCGACCCTGGCCGGGGGAGCAGCGGTGTGATCCTGCCTTTGTGGCAGGCGTGTGCAGCCCTGGCTTCGTCTGTGGTTGTCGTGCTTGTGTATTCATTTCTTTGTGTCTGGGAACGAGGGACTGCGTGTGCGTCTGCCTTGGCGCATGCAATTGCATGCGCTAACAAATGTGTCTGTTTCCGTGTCCATGCGCCTGTGTCTGTTTCCTTGGGCACCAGTCTCTCTCTCTCTCTCTCTCTCTGTCGCTCTCCTCAATTCCCTTGTCTGCCTGCCTGCCTGTCCTTGCTGCAGGACCACCTCCCTCACCCCTGACAGCTGTGGCACCTTGCTGGGGATGTGTGTGTTTGGGGGGGGGGGGTTGACACCTGCTGAGGTAGCAGCTTGGCTGCTTCCGGCTGTGCAATTTCGCAGATACACCTCCTGACGCCTTGCCCTAGATTTGGGCCCCTGGCCGCTCCAGAGAGTGGGGAAGGGAGGAGCGGAGCTACCTGGAAGGCTGGCATTGGGGGGCTGCGGGGGGGGGGGGAAGAGGAGCTCATTTGATGAACTTTATTAATCCCCAGACACCCTTCCAGTCTGCTTGGGAAGGAAGAAACACATATCAATAGTCCCTAATTAAGACAAAGGGAGCGGGAAGAACCTTTGATTGCATTTCCATTTAAAGTAACACTAATGACATTTCCCTTTTATGTACAAACTCTGATCTCACCTCCTTTGCATGGTGTCAGCCCCTCCTCCCTCCTCGAGCTCCCCACCCCTCTCTATGGCAGTGGTGCCCATGGCAGAGAGGGTGGGCATGGGGCGGGGTGGGGGGTGCCTCTCACGGCCAGGGGTCCGGGCACACAAGTCGGACGGGGTCAAGAGGGAGGGTCCGTTCCGAGCATCTCAGGGGGTCCGGCCAGCCCTCCCACAGGACGGCTCTTGCAGGCATCTGGGTGTTTATGTGCAGAGTGCACATTTCTGGCTGCCCTCATAATTTGGAGAGTGTGTGTGTATGCACACACGGCCTCACACAATGGCTGTCGGTTTCTAAGGACAAAGGAAGAGTGTGTGTGTGTATGTGGGGGGGGGGGGGACAAAGCCAGAAACCAAGTAGACACTGACCTTTTCACAAGGCATAATGGAAGCTCATGACAAAGGCAACAGCAAAATTGGAGTCCAACAAAGTTGAATTCTGCATAGAAGGGCCTGCGTGCACACGGGCGTTTATGTCCAGAAGAATACATGGTTGGTCTTAAAAGGGCCACTGGATGGAGAAAGAAGAAGCTGGGGAAGAAGGGGTGTTTTTTCTGCAAAGGAGTCTTAAAGTGGCCTATAATCTCCATCCCTTTTTCTCCTCACAACAGGCACCCTGCGAGATAGGTAGGGATGAGAGAGCTCTGACAGAACTGCTGTGAGAACAGCTCTAACAGAAGAGCAAGCTGGGTGAGAGAAAAAAGTATTTTTGTCCAAACGACATTTGCTGCTTCTTCCTTCGGCCCCTTCTGGGCTAGTCACGAAGCCCCCCTTCCAGCCCCAGGCACTTTCCGACTTCCCCGGAGCGCCCGGGGCTCCTCTTGTGCCGGCCAGACTGTGGCTCAGGGGAGAGCCCTGCTGGGCATGCAGCGGGTCTGGAGCTCAAGCCACTTAGAAAGGGCCGGGCAGGAGCGGACGCGGAACTCCACTGCGGGGGACCCCGGAGAGCTGCTCCCTGCCTTAGACAAGAGCACCTCGGATGGGCCGAGGGGCCGGGTCAGTCGAAGGCAGCCTCATGTGCAGAAAGCTGTGAACGTCCTTGCTGGGAGGGTCTTCCGGGCGGCCTTCATCTCCCAATGCGGGAGGCCAGTCCGTGGGACCCGGGCTTCCCCAGGGCTGCCGCAATGGGCCCAAGACTTGGGATATGGCCGTCTTCTGTGGGGAGTTGATGCGCGGAGCAGGTGGCTCCCCAGAGGCCCCCGGCTTCCTGCCTCCCGGCATGCTCTGCTCATGCTTTTCGGCGCTAAAGAGTGGCGAAGGGAGCCCCGTCCCCTCCTTGGCCGGGAGCGTGATCGCATGGGAATGGAATGGCCCTTTCCCAATTAGATTAGAGATTTCGAAAGGGCGGCTGGGTGGTCTCCCCACTCGGTTCCCTCCCCCAGGTGCTGACGCTTCCCACATTGGCCTTGTGGTCTTACACAGACGGGCCCATCTCTCCTTGCATCTGGCAAGAGGGTTACTATGGCAGTGGGCACGGTGCCAGCCGAGGGGCTGCGGTGGTGATTGGGGGGGGGGAGAAGCGGGGAGCGCCAGCCGTGTGATTTGGGGGAGCGTCTGGCGTGGGGAGCGAGAGGGAGCTGGAACGGGGAGGCCCCCGCGGAGAAGTTAAATATTGACGGATTGAAAAGTTCACTTCTTACAAGCGTAGAGAATCGGCTGCCCCTCCTGGAGCTCGGACAGTGAAAGGGAGCTCTGGTGGGAACCTGCCTGGGAGGCGGGAGATGCGAAAGGCCACCGGGACATAAAGCAGGGAGGACAAAAGAGACGAGATCGGCCAGAGAGCCAAGAAAAGAGGGGAGCGTTTTTTTTTTTTAATATAAGTGTCTCTCCCCCGCTCTGCCACTGATTTAGCATCAAAAAAGGTGTGCCAAATCTAAGAGGCTGGGGAAAAGGTCAGGCCAGCGCTCCCTCCGGCCTCGGCTCTTTCAGCCGCCGGCTTTTGTTCTCGAAGGCCCCTGCATGGAGGAAAACCTTCTTTTCTCCCGAGGCCGCGGTGCCTTCCCTCCCCTTGGCCGGGCCTTGCGGAGAGATGTCCGTTCCGAGTGCCACCAATTTGCCCCGATCGCGAAAGGAGGCCGATGGGTCAGGTCTGATCCGGGGGGAGGGGGGGGGCAACCAAAACAAGTGGCTTCCGGCTAAACTCCAGCCCCCGCCCTCCCTCATCTTGGGGGCAGAAGCAAAAACAGGGATAGGCCCCAAATGCAGGCTGGAGGACCCAGGGCACCCCAAACGTCTCCACAGCTGGCTGCTTCCTCTTCTCCCCTCTCAGGTGAGATGAGTTCTCCCTCCCACCAGCTGGGCCGAGGTTTTGTACAGGTGCGCCAGGAAGCCCCACCCCTCTCCGTGGGTTCCCCCCCCCACTTCCTTTTTACTATTTCTTTTTGACGCATGGGTGTCACTCGTGACGCTCGCTGACGCAGAAGGATTGTCCCGGGAGGGGCCGGGAGAGCGGCTTGCTAGGAGAGCCAAGGGAGAGCTAGGCTGCTTTGAATGTGGCCCTTTCCTTGGAGGCTGGATGTGGGGCAGGAAGCTCAGAGCCCTCCTGCCTCCCACCGCCATTCAATACCACCCTTGAGCCCCAAGGGATCTTTTGGGATCTTTTGACGGGGACATCCGTTCATGGAGCAACCTGCTCACACCCAATTGCATTGCAGTGAGGCAGGACTCCAGCCGCATTCAAGGGAGCACATTGGGGAGGGGGAGAGGAGGGAGGCGCACCCCTCTGCCCCCTCCGCTTCTCTTCCAGCGTCCTGCGCACAGAATTCCCCCCCCACAGCCCCCCCCCCCGAGCCTCCGCCACATTACTCCTCTCACACCCTCTTCTCCGTCGTCGTGCCGTTCGCACCTCCCGTTCTTCCTCTTCCCTCTCCTTCCTCACACCTTTCTGTGCTCCCCCTCCCTGTTCTGGCACCCCCTCCTCCCCACCACCCCACCAGCCTCTTCTCACCCCACTGCTTACTCCCCCCTCCCCAGTCTATCTTTAGCTCCCCATGGAAACACACACTCGGTTTGGGGGGGGGGGGATTTTGCGCCGCACGGAGAATCAGGGTTTGCGGAATAATCCCAGAGGCTGAGAATAAGTTTTGCTTGGAAGGGACCGCAGGAGAAGCTTGCTAGCTGTTTGTGGAGCCAAACTCCGCCCGAGGTAGCGTTCCCAACTTCCAGGTGAGGCCTGGAGATCTCCAGGTATTGCAGCTGTCAGAGATCAGTTCCCCTGGAGAAAATGAATACTCTGGAGCCCACTGACGCCTCTCCCTCCCCAAACTCCCCTAGATCTCCAGGAATTTCCCGCCCTGTGGCTGGGCCCTTGACCGTCCCACCTTTCCACCATGCCCCATGGTTCTTTCCTTGATAAGCAATTCTCTCTTGACTTTGAGTCCAGCCCCACACACAGAGCAATGGGGTGCTGCACCCAGAGCCCTTCAGAACCTTGAATGACTCAAGCCAGCGAGCTGCGTCTCAGGAAGGTTTTCAAGAGGCCCAAGTCTTTGAAAACCAGCACGTCCAGTTTGGCCCTCCGGCCCAGGACCAGCATCCCTTTGCACCCCTCTGTCCTCTTCCTCTGGGCCGGATTCTGCTCCACGCCTGCCCTTGCAGCAGATTCAAGTGCTGGTCTGAAGCCACAGGGCAAAGGCTGAGTCCAGGGGCACCTGGAGGACCAAGGGTCAAGGCACGGGTGCTTGTGTGTGTGCCCTCTTCTCCGTCAGGTACGGGGTGCGTGCCCACAAAAACAACCCTTGAATAAAACTGGGGGGGGGGGTTGTCGTGCCCCTGGACTCAGGCTTGCTTCCCTTGCAGCCGTCCTTCTGCAGTCCTTCGAGCCCCTGAATTGTCTTTCGGAATTTTTTGGAAAAGCCAAACGGGACAGCTGCAAAGGCCGCCTGCAGAGGGCGCTGCTGTGCCCCAATTGATCCTCTCTAGCCCTGCCCAAGAAGCTTGGGAAGGACTTCAGGTTGCCAATCTCCAGGTGGGTCCTGGCGCTTTTACAGCTTTTCTGCAGACAATGGAGACCGGTTCTCCTGGAGGAATTTGCAGCTTTTTGAAGGGTGGACTCCGTGGCTCCAACACTCAGGGACCCTCGTGGCTCCGTCGGAACATGCCATGCTAACTCTCACACCGGCCTTGTGAATGCACAGAGCCATCTTCTGCTGAATCAGACCCTTGGTGCAAAGGTCAGACTGGCAGTGGCTCTCCAGCATCCCCAGGTAAGGGTCTTTCCCATCACCGACCCCCTGCTCTATTTAGCTGCAGCTGCCAGGGATTGAACCTGGGCAGCTGCTTGCCCCCGAGGCACGGCCTTTCTCTGAAGCCCCCAGCCAAGCCCCCGGTCCCTCAAGGTCAGAGCTGTCTCTCTTTCCCATCCGCGGCCTTTTCACAGGGGACGCCGGAGATGGAAGCCGGGGCCTTCTGCCTGCCAAGCAGGGTCTCTGCCGCTGAGCCCGGCCCCGCCCGAGGCTCCTTCTCAGCCCATCTGTGACGCCCTCTGGCTCGTTCACCTGTGTGTGTGTCTCTAGCCCTCTCCCCGAACCCTTGCGAGAGAGCTGGTGGCGATGCGTTTGATTAAATAACATTAAAATAAATGACTTGAAAGCTGGCAAAAGCCGGCCCTGCTGTGCGGCCCAGCTGGGGTCCTGCGCTTCTTGGAAAGCCTCTCCTCGTGAGGTCCCCTGCCGCTCGTCCGGGGCTGGAAGCGGAGGCCGCAAACAGCTGGCGCCCCACTCCAAAGCGGCCGTCTCTGAGAGCCCGGCCCAGGTGAGCCCTTGAGGCAGAAGCGGAGGGCTACGGGAGGGGGAAGGGGGGGGGTGAGAGAGAGACAGGGAGGGGGAGGCAGAGGGGGAAGTGTTCCCTCCCCCCAAGGTGATGCGCAGGTAACACCCAGGGGTCCCTCGGAAGGAGGGAAAGTGGCCTCACGCCTTGGCTGACGCGCAGCCTGGTTTTGCGTGGAGTGTGGCATCTCCCCTTGCAGTGGGCACCCGTGAGGAGTCCTGGGCTGGCCCCAGACAAATCCAGGTTCCCCCCTGGCCCCCAGGCATGTTCCATTGCCATGGGGCATGTGTTGGAGCAATGCCCTCCTGGATGGGGCTCTGCAGGTCATCTTTCTCTCCCTCCGTGCGGCCGGTCAGGGGCTGGGGGTGGCTGCTGGACAGTGCCCCTCCGTCCACCGGGCTTGAGCTGTCCGCAGCATCTTGCGATGGGCACAGCTCCCTTGCCTCGTCTCTGCTGCCTCTGGCCGGGTCTGAGTCCTGCTCCCATGGTAATGCTGCAGCGGCTGGACTCAGACCCAGCTCGGGTGGGGCAGGCCAGGAAGCCAAGCCCTCCCCACCCCGGCGGTGCATTGATTGGCCGCTTTGTCCAGCCTCCCATCTCACTGAGGGGGCAGCCAGCTCCTCCGGAGGGCCAGCAATGGGGCGTGGTGGCCGAGGCCTTCCTAAGGACCTCAGGGGAGCCCTGCTGGGTCAGAGCAGGGGTCCATCAAGTCCAGCCTCCTGCCTCACACAGGGGCCAGCCAGTATGTCTGGAGGTCCCACCAACGGGCCACAGAGGCCGAGGCCGAGGCCTCCCCCTGAGGCTGTTTCCTGACTCTGGGATCCCGAGGACTAGTGCCCTGGGATGTGGAGGTTCCCTCACTTGCTGCTTGTGGACCCAAACGGAATGCTGTGCTGCAGCTGAACGTTCTCACGGGTTAATGTAATTGATTACCGGGACTTGGGCGTTATTTGTGGGCCATTTCGTTAATTAGGCTTGGATGGGGTAAACGCGCCGGCTAATTGCCGTTCTTGGATGGCAGCTCCGAACGGCTGCAGGTGCAGCCTGGCAGGCACAGGCGGGGAGAGTCCAGCCCCCCCCCTCCCCGTTTCTGCAGCAACCTCACAACATGAGAAAGTTGGGAAAGGAGAAGGAACGGGGGCAGGTGGGAGTCTGTTCGGGGCTGGTTCTAGCATCATTCCCCCCTCCCCTCAAGGCTTTTGTTTGTGCGAGTCGGCAGGAAAGACCCTGCTAGTCCTGGGGAAATAATGGGAGACTAGGATCCGGGGGACCCAGGTTCAAGTCCTCTTTCTGCCATGGAAGCTTGCCGGGTGACTCTCAGCTAAGACTCCCTCACAAGGGCGTTGAGGGGATGCAAGGGAGGCAAAGAGAACCATGTAAGCCCACAGCAGAGGAAAGCAGAGGAAAGCAGAGGAGACATGAGATAAACAAACAAGGGAGATTGTGGTGGAAACCAACCTCCTGGCCCTCAACCTGTTCCCCTCATCTTGATGCTTCCTTTTGAAGCCCCCCTCTACCCCCTTCCCTCCTCCCCGTGTGGGCTTGGCTTGTCTGAACAGGAAAATTGGGCAGATGATGTTCAGGTGGGTCATCCTGTGGGTCTGAAGCCATGAGTCCCACGGCACCTTGGAGACCAACCAAGTTAAGTTCTTGGGTATAAGTTGGGTGTGCAGGCGCAAAAGCATCTGAAGAACAGTGCATGCACACAACACCCAAGAATTAATACCTGGTGCTCTCAATGTGGCTACCAGACGGAGACTTTGTTCAATAGCAGAAGGATGTGCCGCTCACAGAATTCATTTGGGGGGTCTCGGTTTTGACGTGGAATTGCTCTTCTCCTTCTGGCTCTTCTCCATCCCTCCCTCCCTCCCTCTTCTGCATCCAATCCGCAGGGACTTAGAGAGGATGGTGAGGACGTTCTAGTACAAACTGGGGAACTCAGCAACCGTGACCATATTTTATTGGGCAGGTGGTCTTCCTGTGACATTTAGCAAGACTTCCCTCTTCATTCCAGGCTATCTGGCTCTTTGTCCCAGTTGGGGTTCTCCCCCCTGGGCTTGGGTCCCCCGCTCTTCTTGGCCACCATGATCTCGCTGACCCCCAGCAGCGTGACCGTCACCTGGGTTGCGAGGGCGATAGCCCGGTGCTTTACCAAGAAGGGGTCCAGCAGGCCTTCCTTGGCGGCGTTGATAGTATCGGCTTCCTCGGTGACCAGCTTGATGCCCGTGTTCTGCGTGCCCAGCTGGTGCTGGACCTCCATCTTCGCCATCACCTCGTTGACGGGCAGGCCGGCGTTTTCGGCCAGGGTGGCCGGAAGGGTTTTCAAGGCTTGGGAGAATTCCAAGATGCCGTATTGCTCCGATCCGGGATAATACATCCCGAGAGTGCTAAGCCGCACCGAGAGGGCCATTTCGGTGGCTCCGGAGCCGGGCAAGAGCCGCGGGTCGCTGGCCAAGGTTCTGAAGACGCTGATGCCATCGCGGACGGCTTCCTCTACGGAGTCCAGCATCTCCGGAGTGGCTCCTCGGAGCATCACGGTAGCCACGGGGCAAACGGCCCCCTCTTGGCTGAAGACGACCACTGGGGTGCTCCCAATCTCGCTCATGTAGACGCGGCGGCAGTGCCCCGTTGCTTCGCGCGGCGGGGGGCCCAAGGTGTGCTGCAGGGTGGCCCCCACCGCCCGGCACAGGCACTCCAGCTCTGCACGGGACCACAGACGCACGACCAGGATACGGCACTTGTTGGCATGGAAGAGCGCAGAGTCATCCGGCTTCCCTCCGATGACCACCGTATTGATGCCGGCGATCGCAATGGCCTGGATACGCTGCTCCATCAGCTTCTCCTCGCTGTCCCCAAATTCCTTCAGCTGCGCCGCGTTTTGGAAAACGGCGCTGTTCTTGGCTTCCAGTCCAGACGGGCCGAAGGGGCAGGAGTACGCTGCGATGTGGGCCCGCTCGACCCGCTTGACCACCCCTTGGGCCTCCGTGCAGATGACCATGCCCTGCAGGACGCGGGAGTCGGCCACGTCGCCTCCGAGGATTTTGCAGACCCGGATGAATTCCGGGTCGAAGGTTGTGCCGGGCTGGGGCAGCACCGAGACGCAGGCCTTGGAGACGAGTCGGGCCAGGAACTTCTGGTGACCAAAGACCTTGCTGCCCACGATGGCCTGCAGGGCCCACATCACCTCGTCCACGTCCCGTGGCTTCTTCAGGACGTGGCAGACGAGGCCGGGCAGCAGGCGCAGTGCTTCTTTGCAGGCCATCTCGTAGCCCGCTCGGATGTGGACCACCGGCAGGCCGGACCGCAGCAACTTCTCTGCGTTCTCCAGCAACGCTCCGGCCAGGAGGATGACGAAATTGGTGCCGTCGCCCGTCTCCTCCTCTTGGGTCTCCGCGGCAGTGCGCAGCAGACACGCCACGGGGTTCTCCAACTCCAGCTCGCGCAAAATGGTGGCAGCGTGGGAGGTGTGGAAGCTCCTGCCCAGATGGTTGACCACCAGTTTGTTGCGTCCCATGGGGCCGTAGCAGGTGCGCAAGGAGCGCACCAAGGCCTTGCAGGCCGTCAGGTTGCTGAAGAGGGTCTCCTGGAGGCCGCTGAAGTACTTCATGCCGGACTTGAGCATCTGAGGCAGGCCGGGGGCCGTGGGGACGTGGGCAGCCATAGCCTGAGGGAGGAAGGGAGGGCGAGAGGGAGAGAGAGGCCTTCGGTTAGGCCTGGGGAATCGGGCCACAGCTGTGGAGAGGCATCTGGGGAGGGAATTGCACCCAGGATGTTTGCCCTCCCAAGCTGCCCCTTTCCCTGGGGAACTGATCTCCGGAGGTCTGCTGCACTTCCAGAAGAAGTCCAGGCCCCACATGGAAGGTGGCAACTGCATTTAGCATTCGGAAGGCTTCCTTGACAGCAGGAGTGGCCCTGAAGGGATTTATGGGCGGCCCAAGATGAGTGACCCCGACTGGGAAAAGGAACGGGGTGCAGTTGCCACGCTGCCGGGCTTGAGCCCATGACGGCACAAAGTGGAGACCCGCAACCCACGGGATCTCCTGAGTTGAACGCTGCTGGGAAACCACCTCTCTCTAGCCCAGAGCCTGTTTCCCACCCTGTCCCAAGGCGCCAGGAGGTCACCCACCGGAAGAAGAGCAGGCTCAGGCGGCCAGCAGACGATTCGCTCTCCGGCTTGGGTCGTCGCAGCATCCGGTAAACGGCTTCTCCGGACGGGGTGATGTCACAGTGGCATATTCCGGGGGGTGGGGAGGAGGGGGAGGCCTCTCTTGCCCCAGCCTGCCTCCGGAGAGGGGAATCGGGGGTGGAGGTGGGTGGCAGAGCGATCTGCCCGCACAATATAACGGGCCAACTCAAATACATCTATTTTGAGTTCCCTGGCTCGAACGGAAATACATAAATATTTAAAAATGCCTGCTGGGCTGGGAGAGTAGGTATGCGCTGCCACCATAGAAAGGGACCTTGGAAGGTGGACCGTGGGGAAGGAGGGAGGGGAAGAAGGAAGGGGGCTCAGGAGGCTATTTGTGCCACAGAGTCCTCCCCTCTTCTCCGGGGGGCCAGCCTCTGTCTCCTGAAGTTCGACTGTAATTCTGGGAGCTCTCCGGAAGCTGGCAATCTCGGCCATAGGGTCAGGAAACACTTTCTGGAAACACTTGGGGAGCCCAAGGGTCGGTGTCTGAGAGCGCTGGGCTCCCTGATCAGAGGGCAAAACTCGGATCCTGCAATTTCAGAACGGAGGTGTTTAGGAAAGGTGATTTTTCTGTTTTGCCAGACACCTGGGCAACCTGCTGCTTAGCTAAAGGAGACAGCGGTGGTCGAGACCGACCGGAGAGGAGGCTTCTGGTCAGCCGACCCCACGTGGCGGGACAAGCTCCCTTTGAAAGCGCCGGGCTTTGTGTGCTGCCTGAGTTCGATGCTCGAAAGAAAGGCTGTGTGGAAGGCGCCTTGTGCCCAAGGGCTGCCGTTGCCTCTGCTCGCACCGTTCTCTCCCGAGGAGGATCATTTCTCAAGGAAATGTCGTTCAACAAAGGCACGGTTGAGTCCCCGTCGCTCTGTCTTTCTCGGGCCAAGCAGGCCGCAGGGCTGAGCACCAGGCCGTTCTGGCAGGCAAGCGCAGGATGTTGCCTAATGACGCCCCTTGCGCAGAGGCCTTAATGGCTTCCCTGAAACATCCTTTCATTCATCCAGCCCGCACGGCTTGCTCAACGGCGGCTGGACTGTCGAGGCGCTGGGCTGGGAGACTGCGGCTAATCCGCCTTTGCCGCCAGAGAGAGAGAGAGAGAGAGAGAGATGCGCTCCCAGGGGAGTCGGCATTTTGTGGGTTATTGGAGGGAGCCTGCACACTGTTTGGGGGGGGAAGGGGGAGAAGAGCTGGTTTTGAAGCCCTCTTTTCAGTACCCGAAGGGGTCTCAAAGTGGCTGGCCATCGCCTTCCCTTCCTCTCCTGCAAGACACCGCTCTTCCGCCAGGCTTCTGGCCGGGGTTGGTGAGGCAGTAACATCTACTGGGCTCTCCCCATCCGAAGGGCCCCACTCTAGTCCCAGAAGGACAAGAGGCACACCGAGATAGCCAGTGCAGCTGTCCCGTCGGATGGTCAATCAAATTGCCGTTCGATTTTAAAGTTTATTTCAGATGTTATAACTGCATTTAAATGAAATGTATTAAGGACTGATGTGGAGGCAAGATGTACACCCCCCTGAGCTGGTTTGCCAGGCAGGGCGGTGTATAAATTAAATAAATAGACACCCTGTGAGGTAGATGGGGCTGAAAGAGAGCCCTGGCAGAATTGCTCTGTGAGAACAGCTCTAAGAGGACTGGGACTAGCCCAAGGTCGCCCAGCTGGCTGGAGCGGGGAATCAAGCCCTGCTCACCAAACTAGAAGGCCCATCTGGGAGCTGTCAACCGTACAGGCAGTCTTGCTGTTGACCGACTGACCTCTCCTTCCCTCCTCTGCCAAGCAGACGCCGGGGCGGCCCGGGGCACCCAGCTTGGGACTTGCCTTTATAGCCCCCCTTCTTTTCCAGATGTTGTCCTGATGCCTTTCTAATCCCCTCTCCACCATTCCTCCCCCCCAGGCCCTCCCCCCCCCCCCGCCTTTTCACATGATAATGTCTTAGCCAGAGGCAAAACCAAGGGGCTTCTGGCTGAGATTTATAACAAAAAGGCTCTGGGTAGGTGTGAATAGTGTGTGTGTGTGTGTGTGTGTGTGTGTGTGAGGGGGGGGAACTGCTGTCCTCGGGGGTCTTGGGGAATAATGCTCTTGGTCTGCTAGTGGCGAGGCTGCCCCTGGAGGAGTGAGCCGGCTTTCTTGGCAGTGGTCCCTCCTTCCTCCCTTCCTGGGGCCCCAGTGAATTTGTGCTGAAATTAGGATGGTTTGCGTTCTTTCAAAATCCGCATTCAGTCTGGTTTCTCTGTGAGAACAGCTCTAAGAAGACTGGGACTAGCCCAAGGTCACCCAGCTGGCTGGAGTGAGTAGTGGGCTTCACTGCTGTGGGGTCCGTAGTCCTGCAGAGATCCAAAGCAGGATCATGGCTTACGATGAAACTGACCAGGGCATGGCCAGACCCCTCTGCCGGATCTAGTCGGTTTCAACCGAAACTGACCCCTGGTGCCCACTGGGGGAAGATCCCTGGTTTGCTTGTGTATATGAGATGGGGTTTTCAGGGGGGTGGCTAGTTCGGTTCCATTTTTGCCTCTAGTGCCTTAGAGCTGGGGTCACAAGAGAGAGCTGGAATTAACTCCTGGGGGGGGGGCTGGTCTTTCAACCCCTGGGTGCTTCCCAAGTGGGGCAGGATGGGGAGAAGGTTCCTGGGCACAATTCTGTGGGGTACCCTCCAGGGATACCGCAGTGCTAGGTTGGTCCTGTAGCCCAGGGGTCTTTTTGAGCCAGTGGGCACCCTTGGGATTTTGACACAAGGTGAGGGGCACAACTACAGGACAGAGGAAGGCCAAGGCGTAATAAAAGAGGGGTGAGAAAGAATAAACGCCATACTGACGGATGCCACAGAAACATTATTTTAATCCAAACAGCTGATTGGATCTTCAGTGGCTCCATCCACTTTCCAAAAATACCTGGTGGGGCCACAGTGATGTCAGAGCGCCCGCGGAGGGGGCCACAGTGAGGGCCCCTGCTGTAGGTAATCCTCCACAGCTAGCAGGGCATCGAGGCAGATTTGCTCGCTGGAAACATGTAATTGCTGTAACTGCTCCAGGTCAGGAGGGCAGGGAAACAGGGAGCCGAAGAGCTTTGATAGAGAGAATGGAGAGGGACGATTGCCTGGCTTGACCAGATGCAGAGACGCTAAGAAATAAACATGGCTTGGAAATAAACAAAAAAGGAGAGAATCTCTTGGTCTCTTAAAGGACCCAATTAACGGAGGAAGAATCTTTTGTGGACCTGAGTTCACATGTGAGGTGCTTCCCTGGCAGGTTGATACACTTGGGCATAGAGGGGGAAACTGGAAAAAGCTGGATAACAGGCAGCAAAATGGAAGGAGCAGTTCTGTATGCATTTTAACTCTGGATTTAAGTCTATTGACAATATGGGTTTAAATTTTTTTTTGGGGGGTGGGAGTCATTTTAATGGCTGTAAATGTGATTTTATTATGTATGTTTTAATGTGCCTTGAGCCCGCCCTGCGAGAAAGGCAGATCAATCAACAGACCAACGAAAACAATGACACTTACCCTGGGTGATTGGGTTATTTAATTGTTAATTTATGTCCCGCCCTCCCAGCGGACTGCCTCAGTTTGGGGTAAAGGTAAAGGTATCCCCTGTGCAAACACCGAGTCATGTCTGACCCTTGGGGTGACCCCTCTAGCGTTTTCTTGGCAGACTCAATATGGGGTGGTTTTGCCATTCCCTTTCCCAGTTTTACACCCCAGCAAGCTGGGGCACAGCATGTTATCCAGATACAATATGCATAAAGAATTAAAACAGTGCATTAATTTGAGTTAAGATTTAATTAAAATTTGCTTGAACCAGCAATTATATTTAGACCTAGCTGTCACTACCAACCAGCAGGATCGGCAGTCTTGGTTACCATCTGTCCTTCCGGAGCGAGAGGGTGCTCAGGGGGCATCTTTTGGATAGGGTGGGGCCAGGCGATGTTAGTGTTTCCCTGTCCCCACCCCAAAAAACAGGCAGAAAAGCTCTGTCTTACGGGCCCTTGCAGACTGTGTTATCCCTAGTTTATCACCATAGTGAGAAAAACCTTCCACTCTATGAAGACCCCGGTGGCCCAGGCTGACTGGCCCGACCTTATTAGATCTGGGAAGCTAAACTGGATTGGGAGACCACCAAGGGTTGGGAGCCAAGAGGCAGGCGATGGCAGACCCCCTCCAAGGGCCTCTGGCCTTGAAAACCCTTCGGGGTCGCAACAACTGCACAGTGACTGGCCGGCCCTTGACGCACACAAATAATCCCAGCTGCTGTCTCTGTTTGGAACTCGGGTGGAACCAAGAGGACGGGACTGGTTTGTCGAAATGAAAGCGAGCATCCTATTTTTCTTATAGATGAAAGGGGGAGAGAGGAAAGGAAGCTTTCCCACATGCCACGGAGCTCTTCAGAACGGTCAAGCGGAAAGCCCTACAAATCCTGACCAAAACCACAAGCTCAAGAAAAGGGAACTGCAATTTATTGCTTTGATCTTGCCTTTAGAAGGCGATAGAAACCCCAGGTGTTCAAGGCAGGAGGTGCTGGGCTTGCACTAAGGCCTGGGGAAAGCGTGGGCTGAGGCAAAGGGGGCTACAGGTGCACGGGACGCGTCCTTGACAGCCTGTGCGCGACCCTCTCTCGCCCCGTCTCCCACCGGAGAGAAGAACCCATTTGGCATCTCGTTAATAGCAACACCCATGGCTTGCAGGTAGCAAAGCATCTCCCGTCCGCTGCCAGGAAGGTAGATTAGCTGGCTGTTTTGCCGGGTCTTATCGGCCCAGGAGCCGTCAGCGGGCCAAGATTATCAGCAGGCTCCCAGCGAGCCCTGTTATTAAGTCCCTATCTTCTGGTTGCCACCACTGGCTGCTCAGGCAGTGGCACGGCTTTGATAGACGGGAGTTGGCGACAAAGGAGACCACCGCGAAGGGGAGGAAACCGCTGCCTCGTCACTGTGAAGAAGTGGCAATTAGAAACGGGGGGGGGGGGAGGACGGACACGTTACCTCTCGGGAGGAGAGACGGAACATTTTTCTCAGACGGATCACCGGCCACAAGATGGAACCAGGGGTCGAAAAGGAGCCCCCTTGCAATGCCAGGAAACAGAACTGGCTCCGTAGCCTGGTTTGGGTGCTTTATGACTCTCCTCTTCTACAAGCAAAGGCTTTCCTTGCAAAACCAGCTTAAATGTGCGGCTTGAAGAGAGATTATGGGGACACAGGAGCAAGCCAGATTTACAACTAGGGTTGCCAATTATGGGTTAGGGAATTCCTGGAGACTTAGGGGTGGAGCCTAAAGGGGGCAGGATTTGACCCCCGCTGTGGTACGATGCCGTAGATTCTACCCTACCAAGCAGCCATTTCTTCCAGGGAAATGGATCTCTGAAGATCAGTTGTAATTCCAGGAGAAATCCAGGCCTCATCAGGAACTGGGCAGCCTTACAGCTGAGCACAAAATACCCAGCTAAGCCCAGAGCTTGGCTCTCAGAGCACCAAGTATTTAATGCTAGGGACAGAGTCTGGCTGGATAAGGACAGAACAGGAGCACACGAAAACCATGTCTAGCAAGAAGGTTCTGGTACACCCTCGTTTCACCAAAGCTTTTTCCAACAGCAAAGCCTCTAGACCACATAAAGAATCTCCAACTCTGAAATGGAACCAAGCTCAATTGGGCTGCATTTTAATTCTTTCTTATTAAAGCCACCAAAGCAAAGGACTTCTGCCACACCATGCACCTGTCCTCTGGATCAGAACCTTGTTCAGCATTGCTTCGTGGGAATATCTGTGAATGTTTTCCTCTGGTTTATTTTAACTGAACATCAAGAGGTAATGAGGAAACACAATCAGAGTCCAGTCAGGCACCTTTAAGACCAACAAAGATTTATTCAAGGCGTGAGCTTTCGAGTGCAAGCACCCTTCCTCAGACTATGAACTGTCCAACAAAATAACTTCTTTGCTTATTCATTGTTCATTGCAGGGGTGGCCAAACTGTGGCTCTCCAGATGCCCAGGGACTACAATTGCCATGAGCCCCTGCCAGCATGGGTTGTTGATTTTTTCTTGCTATACAGAATCTGGCTGGGGACGGGCTTTTCTGTGGGTGTCAGCTACCACGTTTCTGCTGAGTTGCACCACTGTAGGCCTCAATGTTGTTGCCAGCCTCCAGGTATGCCCTGGAGATCTGTAATCATAATTGATCAACAGATGAAGAGATCAGTTCCCGTGGGAAAATTGGTTTCTTTGGAGGGTGGAGGCCATTGCTTCCCTGCTGAGCACCCCCTCCCTCCAGGAACTCTGGAGTTGGCAACCCTATAAGCTTTCTTTCCCCGAGCACAGGGGAACAAGACCCAAATCAGCATAGCCATGCTTGGCTATGGTGCAAAGCATGCTGGGAGTGATGCTAAAGCAAAGCATGCTGGGAGTGAGGCTGAGTGAAGCTTCTGCACCCCCTCTATTGTTAATATTATAAATTTAAAGCAGCAGGCAAAAGCATGGGATAGGAAGACTGTTAAGAGGCCAGGGGGAAACATAAAAACTCAATAATTTTCTTTCTTTCCTTCTCTCGGCAGCCTATTCTGGCCCCATCCAATGAGGCGCTCCTCTACCAATGACTGACAGATGTGCTCCCGCCTCTGCCTTTCAATTTATTTCTCCTCCCCGCCTCCTCTTGGCTGACAAGGCCCCGCCTCCCCCGCGCTCATCGTCCCGCCCCTAACGTCCCACCAACCGTCGCCCCACTCCAGCCGTCACTCACGAGGGGGGAAGTCCCGCCCTCCCTTTCTCTCGCCTTTCTATCTCAACGGCTCACGCCCATTTCGGCTGTCAATCTCCCAGCGAGCGCTCCTCCCATTCCCCTGTACGGCGCAAGCCCCGCCCACGTCGCGCTCCTCGCCGCGCGATTGGCAGGCCGGCGGCGCCCGGGCTCCTCCCTTCCGCGGTCCCGTTGATCCGTTGCCCGTGGAAACGTTGATGGGTGGGCGGAGCCTCGGAAGGAGTTGGAGGGGACAGGTGCGAATTTGGGGGCGAGGACAGGTGGGAGAAGCCGGCGGGGGCGGGGCGAAGACCCACGGCAAGCATTCAGGTGTGAGGGGTAGGTGTGTGTTTTGGGGGGGGGGAACAGGTGCTGGGCACCCAGGGTTGCCAACTCCAGGTTGGGGGATTCCTGGAGAGTTGGGGGTGGAGCTTGGGGAGGGCAGATTTGGGGGAAGTGAGCTCAGGAGGGTACAGTGCAATAGGGACCACCCCCTACAGCAAGGGAGGCCAAGCCGTAGCTCTCCAGATGCCCATGGACTACAATTACCATGAGCCCCAGGGGCTCATGGTAATTGTAGTCCATGGGCGTCTGGAGAGCTACGGCTTGGCCACCCCTGCTGCACAGGGCCTTTTTCTTCAACGGGACTGTTCTCTGTAGTCTAGTTGTAATTCTGAGCGATCTCCAGGCCCCACGTGGAGGCTGGCAACCCCATGGGCATTTAGGAAAGTGCAGGTAAGGGTGGGCTGGTCAAGGGGGCATGCCACCAGTCACAGGAGCAGAGCTGCCAGCCTTCCAAGTGGGGCTGTCAGGTCATCCACATTTGCAACTGATTTCTAGATGACAGAGCCGTTTTCTGGGAGGGGGGGGGCAGGAATGGCTGCTTGGAGGGTCTTGTGCCTTGTTGAGGTGCCTCCTGTACCCAGACTTTCCTGTTCCAGGCTCCACCCCCGAGTCACCAGCTACCTCACATTTTGGCAACCTCACATCGAACATATGCTAGCATGTGTGTACCTTTCCTAGCTATGCCCCTCGCCTTATCCTTTAGGGAGCTGAAGGGGTTGTAAGAAGACCTTTTTTCTTAGCTGGCCAGCCTCACAAGAGCCCCGTCAGGTCAGTTAGGCGGAGAAAGCTGGCCCAAGGCCACCTGGGGACCCTCATGGCTGAGTGGAGATTTGAATCTTGGTCCCTCAGATTTGAGTCTGGGTCCGCACTGGTTCCGCGGGCCAGCCAGAGATGGGCAGGCAGGAGGGGGCACTCAGCCTGGGAAGATGGCAAGAAATGGGGAGTGGATTGTGCGGACACGCCAGCCAAGGCTGTCTGAGTGCAGCCCCTGCTAAGGCAAAGGTTTTGTATGATTGGCAGCGTAGCGAGCAGGAAGGGAATGCAGCGGGCAGGGGGTGGCGGGCAGCCAAAGGACATGCTGTGCACAGTGTGTCCACTAATGGCCTCGGTGACTTTTGCAGAACCTGAACGATGAGCACCCGACGGCGTGGCACAGCTGGGGACAAAAAGGGGCGCCGGAGTGCTGGCCGCGGAGCTGCCGCCCCCTTACCAAAGCCCGAAACGCCTCAAGAATCGCAGGCGGCCATCAATGTGGAATCTGCTGGTATTTTTACTCAAGTGTTTCAATTGCGTTTCAGGGCGCTGGGTTGTGTTCTGACGTCAGTTTGGAGTGTTTGGCTTCTGCAGGCTCATCAAGCATCGTGCTGAAAAGGAATCCATGTTTTGCCCTCCTGTGGAACTAAATTCCAGGCTTAATTCTGCCCTCCCCCCTCCCCAAAAAAGCCCAGGGGCCTCTGAATTTTTCTGTCTTTGCTGGTTGGGAAGCCCTCAAGCCCTCCCCCACCCTCCCAGAAGTCCCGAGCTGACATATGAAAGTTCACCAGCCAATTCTCATACCTTCAGGTTGCCCTTTGTAGCCACAAAAGCCAACACTTGCTGTGACAAAAAGATAAGGAGGAAGTTGTGACTCTTAGGGGACTGGCTTTGTGTCTGTTATCAGGTTTCTCACTTTTAGGTGAGCTGGTTGCCGAACCAGAGAATACATTTTCCTTAGGTCAGTAGCAAGCTGGTGGGTTCCTGCTTACGCCCTTGGGAAACCTTGAAGTCGAGATCCAGAGGTACCTTCCATGCCAGCTGCCTGTCTCCTCCTGAGCTGACTGCCCCCCTCTCTGCTAGTTGGTGTAGGAGGAACTGAGTCCACAGCTCCAGACCGAGGAAAAGGGGATTCCTCCACAGGCAATCTTCGCCTCCTTTCTCCCTGTGGCTTCTCCTCCTGCCGTTTGCAGACATGATAAAAAGGAAGCCCACATTGAGTAAAGGCCCGGCATCCTGAAGGCGGCTCTGGAAGCAGAGGATATCTGCTAGCTGCAGGGGAACGCTGGTGTGTTCCTCCTGTCTTTGGAGGCCCATCCCGCCAACAGCAGTGCAGTGTGGGACGAGGTCCTTGCACGCCTTCCCCTGTTCCTGATGCAGCAGGTGATACGTGTGTGGCAGGAGGGCGGGGGGGCTTGGAAGGCAGCCCTCCTTATCTAGATTGGGGTCATTGTTCGGGCTGTCTGAATTATGCAGATGAAGAAAGGAAATGTATTTTCCCCCCTGTGATTTGCATAATTCTAATTTTTTTTTTATTAAAGTAATGTTTTCGGCACAAGGGGCAACAATAGTAAGGGGATACAAACAACAGGGAGAGAAGACAGCAGATAAGAATAAATGAATCCCAAGAACCATCATTGCTCCTCCCTCCGGAATCAAGGCTTGTGGGAAGTGCTGGGCGCATCATGGCCGCCAATGGGCCGTGGGTGAGGTGTGAGCGGAATGGCAGGAGGCTTCAGAGGAGGCGGCAGTGAGCCTGGGTCCCCCTTCTGGGCGCCTAATTGGCCTTGCCTGACGGAGGGAGCCTTCCCTAATTGGCCCGGTTCTGTGCTGAAGATGGGGGATGCTTGTGACCTGGGTGAGTCACAAGAGAGGCCCTGCAAGACCTTTGAGGAGATCTTTCTTTCTTTCTTTCTTTCTTTCTTTCTTTCTTTCTTTCTTTCTTTCTTTCTTTCTTTCTTTCTTTCTTTCTTTCTTTCTTTCTTTCTTTCTTTCTTTCTTTCTTTCTTTCTTTCTTTCTTTCTTTCTTTCTTTCCTTCCTTCTTTCGCGTTTCTAGCTGCTGTCTTTTCAGAAGGGGTGCTTGTGGGCAGCCTCCCGCCCGAGCCGCGCATCTCCAGCAGGCCCGCCAGTCCCCAGCCTTTGTCTTCCTTCCGCGTGTTACCACAGTAACCCATCGGGATTTCCAGCGGCAGCTCTTCAAAGCTCCGACTCGCGCCCGCGCCCTGGCACTCCTTGGTGCCTAATGTGACGTGCACGCAGCCGGCTCCTCTCAGCCCCGCTACTCCAATCCAATCTGCCACAACAGGCGGGGAAGTGACATCTCCTGTCAGGCGGCTGAACGCCGTCGGAATCGGGAAGCGCAGCCGCGTTGCGCGCCCCGCGAGCCAGAGCCGCAGGAGGGTTTTGTTCAGCGCGGGCAGGGAGCTTGATTGTGGAGGAGGGAACACGGGGGAAGTGGGGAGATGAAAGAGGCGCGGGGGGGGGGGGAGGTCGGAGCGGGACCCTCCTCGCGCATCGCTCCTCCGACCCAGACCTTTGCGCTGAGAACAGCCCTGTCCTAGGGCTCACTTCGGAGGCCTTTAAAGGTGACAGAGTGATGCCCGACTGCTGTGCCCCATGCAGGGCACCGTCCACGGCGACGGTCTCGTAAGAACATTCGAACAGCCTTGCTGGATGAGAGCGGGCCGGTCCACCTAGTCGAGCCTCCTGCCTCACCCCGGGGCCAGCCAGTTCCTCCGGAGGGCCAGCCACAGGGCAGAGAGGCCGAGCCTTCCCCAGTTCGTGTCTCCTGGTTGCCTGCCTCTGCAGGTGGAGGCTCCCCTCAATCCCAGTGACTAGTGACCGCTCACAGACCTGTCCCCCATGAATTGGACGAACCCCCTTCTCGAGCTCCCTCGCCTCTGGCTGTCACACCTTCTGGCAGGGAATTCCGCATTATAATCACTCGCTGGGTCAATATCTCCCTTGGCCTGTCCTGAATCTACTGCCTCTCAGCTTCACTGGGTGCCTTGAGTTCTCATTTTGCGGGAGAGGAAGGAAAAGCCGCCTTGCAGCCCAGCTTTCTGGGGGCCGGGGCCCTGCTCTGCATCTCGGGCTGGTCGTTCTCAGCCCCCTCCCCTCCCCTTTCCTTTCTTTCCTCTCTCTCTGCCGTCTCAGTAGAGAAAGGGGGAAGGGGGAAATAAGCCCCTCTCAGAACTGCCGCTTTCAATAAGTAGGCAATGTCTCCCTGCTTGACAAGTTCTGACACACAAGTCGCTTTATGGGAAAATTAATTGTAATTTGGTTTGACAACACCAAATGTTCCCCAAAAGAGCTGGACTCACTCTCTTAAAATTTAAGAAAAGGTTTAAGAAAAGAAATACCTTTGTGAATTATTCTGATTGGCCCATTAGGGGATATGTGGCAGGCACGGTTTCTAACCCATAGATACATATACATATATACGTATTTTAAAAACAATCCCCAGAAGCCAGCCTGTGATCAAGTGCACAGCATACGCCTCGGCTGCAGAAACGGGCTGAGGGGCTGCCTACACCTCTCTCAGCTTGGTAGAGGTGAACTCTGGGTTGTGGCCTGGCCTTTGCCCAGAGAGGGATCGCAAGGGCTGAGAAGGGCTCTTCTGGGAGTGGGCAGACAGAGGGCTGGAGAGGAATCCCAAAATGGGGGCTTTTCTCCCTCAAACTACAATGAGCCTCCAAGTGCCAACCTGGCAGGAGAGAAAGTCCTGTTCCATCCTGCCCACTCTGAGGTTTCTCCCAACACCTGGCGGGGCTGGTCTCATTGGGAGCCCCTTGGAGTGCAGAATGGAATTAGTGGCACACGGACAATATTTGGTACGTGGGGCAAGCTGGCGGAGGGGCCTTGGCAGAGAAACTCCTGTGAACCGTCCCCCTGGCGCCCGACATCCCATTGCCCCTCGAGTGGGAAGGCAGAGTTGTTGTCCTGGGGGTGGGCAGGGGGCCCCCCTTCCAAGCAGCCCTGTTTGCCCCTATAGATGCCGTGAGGAGCAGGCAGAGAGACAGGAGGACGAGTCCCCCCCTCTCTTGACTGCAAAAGTTTTCCAGATTATCAGCGATAAGCAGCCTTTAGCATCCTTTGTTTTGTGCCAGTGGCTGGCTGATGGGGCAGGGGGTGGCCGAGGGCTCCTCCCTGCCTGTGCCTGGCTGCGCCTTCCCCAGAAGTGACTCCCTTTAGGCCGCCGTGGGTGTCTTTGGGGGCCGGCCAGAGCTGTTCCTGCTTCGAAGGAGCTGTGCTCTCGTGGCGTGCAGGAGGAATGGCCCTGCGGGGTGGGCGGGGGGGCTGAGCGGCTGCGCCAAGAGCCTCCCTGCCACCCCCAGACACCTGTGAGAGCCACTCGCATCCCATCTGGCTGCGGAGCCTTGAGGCAAAACACAAGCAAATATTTTAAAATAAACATTTTTGTCGGGGAGGCTTTGGGGGCAGCGGCTGCGGTCTGCCTCGCAAGAGAGTCTTTCCCCGCTAGATCCAGCTGGCGGATCGCTTGTGGGCGGCCAGGGGTCCTTGCCTCCCGCCGGATTGGGTGGTGGCAAATGTGGGGGGCCGGCGGAGCCTGGCAGGCCTTCGGCTGTGGCCCTGAGGATGGCACTCGTGGCACCCGTGGGGAGGCTTCTCCTCTCCTTGAGCCAAGCTGGGGACAATGGGATGCTTTTATTTATTTCTACTTAATGAAATGTCAGCATCCCACCTTTCCTTGTGGTTTGAGGCCATGTGCAATCATTGGTGTCCCCCCCCCTCACTTAAATCCAAAACAGCTGGCCACAGATCTCCCCCACTCTCTGTCTCCTTAAAGACGCTTGGGAGGTGGTTTGGACCATAAGTCAGGAGAGCTTTAGCGGCCAAGACGTGCCGATTCTTGTTGTGTGCTCGTCATTTACACAACTGTGCAGCCTGCTTTGAGTTCCATATTTGGGTGGAAGGACATTTTAAAAAACCTTTTCAAATGCGTCTTTTAAGAGCCCAGCCCTGTGGCTGGTTCTGGGACAGCAGCCCCGTCGTGACATTCAACCTGCGGGAGAAGCCTTGGCTTCCGGGGCAGGCATTCCGCTGGGTTCTCTCTGGTACGTGATGGATGTCCTTCTCCTAGGAGATGCTTCGGCAGAAACGCTGTCCATCCGGGAGCCCAGCCAGCAGGAGGTGTCCGAATTGCCCACTCCTGCGGAGGAAGAGACAGACCTGGTGAGTTGGGAGGCTGGCTGGCTGGCTTCTGGGCCGGCCCGTGCGAGGGGTGGTGTGGCAGGGTGGGCCTGGCAGGGGGAGAGGCCTGGGGGTCACCTTCCAGAGGCAGCGGGGCAGGTAAGACGTTGCCCCCAAAGTGATGCTGGTGACGTCTTCTGCCACTCCGGGTGGGGAAAGTCTGGAGACACGTGTCCCTCTAAACCTTACAGAGAGGTTCAGAGTCAGCTGTATCAGCCACTCCTCTTGGAGATTCAGAGGCCAGAGTGCTGACCGTCGCACCCTCAGTCCCTGACCTTTTTGAGGTGCCAGGCACCTTTGGAAGTCTGACGGTGGGGCAGGGGCAGCCCCAAAAGGGCTCCTGCAAAAAAGAAAAGTTTCTGCAGAAGGCCCAGTGGGAAACAGAGGCAGCCATGACGCTTTTGTGTGTCTCCAGGGGTGCCGTACAAGTCTCCATCTGTCCTCCACCCTGACAGCCAATTTGCCAATTTTTGCCAATTCTGACCTGACGCTAGTCTTCCCAGGCCCCCGGGGTCTCCTCCCGTCGAAACCCCCCAGAACAAGAGCCGAAAGTGGAAGGTGGCCTGTGTGGAACGGAACGCAATTTTGTCGCATGACAGCCGGGAACATCTGGCTCTACACTTCTGGTGCCAGATGTTATGTTAATTGCACCCTTATTTCCCAGGTTTTCTTTGAGAAGTCTTGGGAGTGCAAAAAAGTCCTGATGTGTTTAGAAAAAAGTGGGTGCGCACAAACACACACACACACACACACACACACACAGAGCACTCCCCAGCTTTAATCAGTGGCTGCCACCGGCTTGCCGTCTTCCTCTCCCCTCTTTGGCCTCTCCCCCTCTTTGCCCAGAAACCCTGCATCCGGCAGCGGGTGGTCCTGAGCGGGCTCACGGAAGACATGTGGACGGAAGAGCACGAGGCCACCATGGATCTTTTCCTGAAGGACACCACCCAGCAGCTGCTGGTGGCCTATATGGAGGACTTGGCTGGGCTGAAGGTGGAGCTGGTCATGCCAAGCCAGGTTGGTCCCACGTGGGCCTCGGGGGGGGGGGGGGGCTGGTTCCCTAGCAGCCGAGATCCGGGAGGGGGAGATGCTCAGCGGGCGGCTTTGGGTTGGCCCATCGGGATCCCACAGAAAATCACAGTCCATAGCCCTTGCATATGTGCCACATGAAACCAGTGTGCACGGACACATGAAATGACCCAATCCTGAGTCAGGCCCTTGGTCCATCCAAGTCAGTATTGTCTTCTTTGGTAAAAGAGGTCTTTTACATTGCCTACTGACATAACTGGAGGTGCTGGGGATTGAACCTGGGACCTCCTGCATGCCAAGTGGGTGTTCGACCCCACCGGTATTGTCTACTCCAGGGCAAGGGCTCATGGGAACTGTAGTCCGTGGACATCTGGAGAGCCACGGTTTGGCTACCCCTGGTCCACTCAGACTGGATCTCAGGCAGAGGTCTTTCATTTTTCCGCCTACCTGATCCTTGTACCTGGAGATGCCAGGGATTGAACCTGGGACCTTCTGCATGCCAAGCAAGCTGTCTCCCACTGAGCCCTGCTCTCTCCCCTCAGAATGTTTGCTGTTCTGCGGTTGTAGGCAGGCTCTCTCTGTCCCTTGGTGCTTAACACCAGGAACAGATTCCTCACAATTTGTGGATCTGTCCTGCTTCTAGCAGCGAGGGAATCCAGATCCCTGTGAAAAATCAGAGGCTGTTGGAGCTTTGTCTGCACCAGTTTTTTTTCCAGCGTAAAATGCGTCATACTGGTGCTCCCCGTTGGTTTACCCACTTCTCTGGGTCTGTTTGACCGTTGTGGTGCCACGCTGGCTGCAGGGATGGGTTTTGGGGCATGGGCTGTTTGCGAGCTCTCAGCTGTGTACCTGCCACATTTCTCTCTACGCTCAGCTCCATCCTTGTCCTTCCAGGAGCAGCAGCAGCTCACGTACTTCATCCGCCAACCAAACGCAGAGATCACGGAAGAGACTTTCCACAAGGTGGTGCAGTTCGGCTCCGTCCGGAGACCCTACATAGACTCCCTGATGCACCTGCTCAACACGCTGTACCTGCCCCAGCTCTTTCAGAAGTCGTCTTGGCCCGAAAGCATCAAGAATGAGTTCTTCTCTGAAATTTACCACTTCATGACCTCTCTCACAGGTGGGTGGCCGTCTGCCTTCCATCTCTGACCCGAGCTGGCCGTCTTACTGTGACCCCCCAGTTTGAGAGACGTGTTCCTGTTGTCTGGAAGTCACTGCCTCGCGTCCTCCAGCCCTGCTGTCAGGATCATGGTTCTTCTTCCTTCAAAGCTCCTCCTGCCCTGAGCATGGGGCCTGTCCTGCTCCTAGTCCCTCTGGGAGGGTTTTCGCCAAGCTCACTTTCCTCTCAAGAGTTGCACTATTTGTAGGTGCCGGTAGCCTCTTGGTAATCAGTCTGTGGCCTCAGTGCTGGGAACTGAGGCCTTGGAGAGGGGCCAAGGACAACCTGGGCGGTGTCTGTCACTGCCCCAATTCCTAGCTACCGTCTGAGGCAGGGCCCTACGAGGCCCTCCCCTTCCCCCAAGGCCCCCTTTTACACCGCTGCCCCTGGGGAGGGACCCTGCTGCTTCCTCGTGTTGACAGAACTGTCCTTTGTGGTCGCCTGCCCCCAGACACGCGCTCTAAGATGAGGGGCCGCACCGTCCTCTACATCCCGATCGAGGCTCTGGCCATCAAACCCGAAGTCGCCGTCAAGGACAAAGCCCTGGTCCAGCGGCTGGAGAGTGAGTGACCGGCTGATCTCTGGGGGCCTGGGCGGGCGGGCGGGCGGGCAGAGGGCTAACCGGATCAGTGTAATGGGAAGAGGGCTGCGCCGGCCGAGGCTCGGACTGTAAGTGAATTAACCCCCAGCAGCATATGAGCTGAATCCATCATCCCCAGCCAGGGGAAGCTGACATGTCAGGAAGCGCGCGAGGGCAGGATCCTGGGGCGGCCTTATTCGTTCTGCCCCAGGCGCTCGGGGAGGAACGATGCCAGGAGGGCAGGGCCTGGTGGGCCTCTTCCCAGCCCCTTCCCGTCCTGCACACACCATCTTTGGGCGAAATGTTTTACCCCCCCTCCCCCCTTAAAAATGCACCACACCCAGAGTGAGAAAGGCAGGGAAAGCCAGTCATGACGTTTGCACGGCTGTCCTCTGTGTCGCTTGCGTTTGGACCGTTTTCCAACCATTTTGGTAACTGGGAAAAGTGGGGAGGCCGTAGGAAGCGGCCTTCTCCCAGAGGGGACTGGGCATGCATGCCAAGGGGGGGGGGGGGCGCTTCCCTTGGAGGCTTTTATTGGATCACTTAAGGAAATTAAATGTGGTTTGACATTAGAGTATGGCCTTTTTAGGCGCTGCCTTTGAGATGTTGATTGGGTGGGAAAGTGGCATAAAAATGTGTTAAGTCAATGACCGCTGTGGGAAAGTGCCTGCTGTTGCCCTGTTAGAGTTTGTCTGGAAAGGAGCTTGTCTGCTCCTCCCCTGGGGTGGAGAGGGGCTCTCTGGAAGGCAGGGTTTGGCAGATTGGGGAGAGGCTGAGGACATGGGGGGGGGGGGGGTTGCTGGGCAGAGGCTGCTGACTCATTTGGACTCTCGCTGGGGCAGAGGGGGGTGAGGTGGGGAGGTCCAGCTGTGGCTTCCCGCCAGCTCCAGTGGCTCCTGCCTGCATCTTCCGCCCCCCCCCCCCCCCCCCGTCTCCCTGGGCTGCTCCCTTGTGAATGGCAAATTGCAAGACTGGTCGGTCGAGGTGAGTCATCCTTCATCTCGCTCTCCAGCACCGTCCTTTCCTTCTTGGGTGTATTTTGGATCTCCTGCTGTTGTTATTATTTTTGGAGAAATGGAGGGGGGAGGGGGGGAGAAAACCCATGCATCCAAAAAAACAAAGTAAAAATAAAAATGGTAAGGACTGTAAAAACAAATCCCCAGGCTACAAATCTGCGGGGAGCTCTGCGGGTCTGCCACAGGGCCCTGACTTGTTTCCACGGAGTGAGGACGCAGGCGTGGGAAGAGAGCCAGTGCCGGGCAGGAAGCAGAGCGGTGGGCTTAGAGGGCCGGCCTCTGGGGGCACAGAAAGCAGCTCCCAGGCAAGCCCCTTGTGGCCCTCTGAGGTTGGAGCGCAGCTTCTCCTGGCCCTCCTGCACGAGCCCACTTGCTACAGCAAGCCCGACCTGCGCTTCGGGATCTGCCGGGGCGGCTGGCTTGTTCCCAGCTGCCGTTTGGGGACTGCTCCTGGCCCTCACTGCCTCGCACCCTCCTCCCCCCAAGTCCCACCAGCATCTGGCTGTGGCGGGGAAGGGGTTTCCACAGGCCTCAGCCTCTGGGAGGTACGGCCAGGCCCAGCCTTGATGGGGGTCCATTTTGGAAAGGGGCAGAGGAGAGCGTGGAACACTTCAGTCTGGGTGTCCTCCCCCCATTTTGAATTGATATCTGTCAGAAAGGGGAGTTTTTCAGAGACCTGCCCGTGCCTTTGCTTCCTGGCCTTGTGAGCGCGCTTCTCTGTGCCTAGGGGGAAGGGCACGACCTTCCGACGCCTGTCTGTTTGCCTGCCTCAGGGCAGGTGCTTTTGGAGGCAAAGGATTCCATCTCCTCCCCTTCTTCTCCTCAGGAACCGCTTTCAACCTCTGTGTGCATTTCAGAGGTGTGAGCAGGGGAGATTCCCACGGGCTCCTGCCAATTTCCTCTCCTTCCCACTAAGTTCTGAGGTGAAAATCCGGCTCCCCGTCCCATGCAGCAAGAGGGAGCCCCACCGAGCTCGGCCGTGTGTGAAGCAGGGTTGACATGGCCTCAACATGGCTGCTGAAGGGGGTGGAGCCAGCCTCAAAATGGCTGCCGTACCTTACCTTTGAGGAGCCTTGTGCTATGGTGGCACCTGTTGCTAAACAACATTTTTAAAAGTCGGTGCAGCCCACCAAACGTGCTGGCAGGGGAAAGGGCCATTGAATGGCAGCGGACTGATGGGGCCCCCGTTGTCCTTGGAAGGCAGGAGCTGTGCAGAGGCGGTTGGCCATTGCTTGCCTCTGCATTATGACCCTTGCTTGTTGTCTCCCCTCCCAGCACCGACCAGGGCCGGCCCTGCTTAGCTTCACCGGGGCTTCTTGCTTGCCCCTCCCGCGAGACAGCAGCGTGTCTCGGCCATGTCCCGGTTGTGCGTGGAGCAGAAGGAAGGGCTGGAATCCCAAGGCCACGAGGGCAGGGAGCAGGGCTGACTCTCCACCGGCCCGGTCATTTGGCCCTCAGCTGTACCTCTCCTCTGGGAGATAAGCAAGGATTGGAGGGAGGCAGGGGCCAGGGGCCCAAACCTCCATCTTGTGCCCGCTCTTTGCCCTCCAATTGGGTCCCACCCTGCTTTGTGATGAAGGCCTCGAAATGTGTGCTCCTGCCCTGCGTGCCTTTTCCCTTGAGTCCCACTGCCCTGCCCAGACCTCCCGATCTCCCCACCCCCTCGGGCACAGGGCTTCCAATACCACCCCACAGGCCAAACGCCTGGCGAGAGAAATGGGCAGCCGGTTCCAGAGCGGCAGCTCTTTTGTTCCGCCCCGGATAAATTCAGTCGAACGCTTCGCCAAAGACAAGGGGAAAAGATGTCGACCGAATTATGCGGCAAACGTGTCTCCATTAGGCGTAATAAAGCAGAGCCTTGGCAAAGGTGTGACTCATAGCCGGCTATTGCTTTCTCATGCCCACTGGGAGAGCCGGCTCCCCCCCCCCCCCCCCCGTCCTGCCTTCTATCCTGGCTGCTTGAGGGATGGCGCTGCATGTGCCACACGACTGGAACAGGCCCGTGCGAGGATCCTGTGCGGGGTGATGGCGGCAAGGGCGGGCACAGGACCCTCCAGCTTGGGCTTGCGGCCGAAATGCGTGTGCCCTTTGTGCCAGCCTGTGTTCTGGGACGGGGGACGGCCGGTTCCTCCCTCCACCTGCCTTGCTCATGGTGGTGCCTAAATTGCTATTAATACCTGCTTTTGCAGTGAACAACAGGCAGTAATTATCCGGCTCTCTGGTTTAAAGGAAGCGGCTCCTCTGTGTGGCCGGTCCCTGTTCTCGAAGCAGGCACGGTTCGCGGGAGAGGCCGGGGGGGGGGGGGGGGCGGGGGGGTGATGCTTCTCCTTTCCCCGCTTTCTTTTTTTCTGTTATGGGGGGTGGGGGTGGGGAACGGTTCAGGCAAAAAAGAGAGATGACCCTGGCAACTTGCCCGTTATTTTATATCTCGATGAGAGTTTGGGGGACTCTTGTTCCAAACAATGGCGCGACGCGTTCCCTTTTAAAGTTTAAAAGCCTTCTGAAGAAAGCCCCCGCCGCCCGCCCAACGCAGATGGAGGATCTGAAAATGCGCATGATTGTCCCGTAATGAGAGCCTTGTGTGGCTGGCAGAGCCCGGCCTGTGATGTGCCGCACGCATTCACAATCTTCCCCTGGCTGGGTGTTTTGCATGGCAAGGCATGCTTGGGTTAAGCATCCAATTGGCTACCTCGGGTCGCCTCTTGTGTGACTAAAACCTCAGCTGTTATCAAGCACTTAGAGATACTTGGCTATTCTAATCCCTGGGCTGTGTGATTGTCTTACCCCTGTAATTTGGCTCCGGCACTGCAGCTTCCACGCTGAGACACTAACTCTTCCTCGATGGCTCTTCCATTCGGCTATTAGCCTCTTCCATTCCGAGAGCGGGCGGAGGGGGGGAGGCCGCAAACTTTTCCTTATGCGGGGGGCCAGTGCCCGTGGGGAGGGGGGTCACTTCTGTGCTGGGGCCTGTGGGACCTCTGGCAGAGTTGGGGGTCTCCCTTGTTTCAGGCCCCGCTTTGTGAGCCCGACCCGCAGGAATCCCCCTCCTCTGGGCTCCCCACCCCCCCAGCAGTGTGCTCAGATGCGGTGCATTTGGGATCCATCAGGCAACAGTAGAAGGTAATTTCTACGCTCACCCAGAGGCGGCAGCCAAAGCCCCCTCTCGAAGAGCAAGGATGACTGGGCCTCCAGCAGGCTGCAGTGCTTCGCGTGGGGGTGGATGGGGCAGCGTTGGGTGGCTGCCTGTGCCGAAGAGCAGCATGGCGTGCGTCCGCAGGAGCCGAGGTGCTCTTCCGTTGTGCGTCACTCAGGCTTTTGGTGTGCGATTCCCACAACCAGTGGAGGATCTTCTCCAGTGAGGAAGCCGTGTGACAACGGTCCACCGACCCCCTTCGCTTCCCACCTCCTGAAAGGGAACAGAGGGGACCCGACTGCATTCAGGCTCCCACGGACAAATATCATCCAGGAGTAGTCGGGGGTGGTGGTGGCAAGAATGGGGGGGGGGGGGGGCATTCTGCGGCATGTTCAGAGAAAATGGCTAATTGGGCAGACGGGGCTGGGGCGCGTACCGCAGAACTGATTTAAACGTGGTGTGGCCAGGCGAGGAATTCTTCCGGGCGCAATTCTAACACTCCTCTATTGTCTCCCATAAACTGCTGCTACGCACGCAACGTGTGCGTGCCACTGCAGCGTCCCACCTGGATTTCAGACCTCTGGCATGCAAAGCATCGGAGAGGTGCCCTTCACTGCACCGTGGGGTAGGGGGAAGGTCTCAGCGGGGAGATGGTCTTATCTGCCGGGCAGGTCTTTTAAATGGGATCTTGTTGATTCACACAGTAGATATCAAAAGCTCTGGTTGTCAATCGGCTGATAACACTCAGTGTGGCGGGTTTGTGTGTAGAAAGCACAAGTCCTGCTGTGAGGGCCGGCCAGCCCACAACTGCACCAGGCCCTGTGCCACGGGGTCAGCCACTGGAATCAGCAAGGAGAGCTCCCGGAACGGCACTGTATTTCTTTATTTTTGCCCTGCCTCCCCCCCCCCCCCGCAGGGAGGTTTACATAACAAGAACCCTGTGAGGTAGGCTAGGCTGAGAGTGTTCGAGCGGCCCAGAGGGGGCTTTCAGGTCAGAGCGGGGATTCCGACAGGCCTCCGGATCCTAGTCCAATGCTCTGACCACGACACCAGCCTGGCTCTTTGCGTGGGGGGTTGATGGATACGGTGCCATGGAAGGTCACAGAGTCTCACAGTGATAGTTGGTTATCCAGGCTCAAGTGACCAGAGGATCCTCGGTTACTTGCTTGGTTTTTGCTTCCAGTGTCCATGATTCACTGGACCCGGCAGATCAAGGAGGTTCTGAGAGCCCA
The DNA here is from genome assembly GCF_049243985.1 of Paroedura picta. Classification (NCBI taxonomy): domain Eukaryota; kingdom Metazoa; phylum Chordata; class Lepidosauria; order Squamata; family Gekkonidae; genus Paroedura; species Paroedura picta. The sequence goes on from NC_135384.1 coordinate 1,484,373, forward strand.
GGAGGCCGTGGAAAGCCGAGAGAGTTCCGGCCCCTTGGAAGAGATCGAGTTCTGGCGGAACCGCTGCACAGACCTGTCCGAAATCAGCAAGCAGCTCTGTAAACAGGGGGTCAGGCACATCGAGTCCATCTTAATTCTCTCCAAGTCTTCCTACGTGTCCCCGTTCCAGAGACTCTCCAAGCAGATCCAGGTTGGTGGGTCGAGAGGGCAGAACCCGCCGGGCCATTGGAAGAAGTGGGGGGGGGGCTCCTGCTTTGCTTTGCTTCGCAAGGGCTGAGGACGGCCGGGTGGGGGGCCATCAGCGCCGTATCTTGTATCGTGGGCCCAGTGGCTTGACGGGGGCCTCTTTGCCGTTGCTTGCAGGACGGGTCGGAGCAGGCTCAGTCCAACCTCCGCTTCCTGTCCATCCTGAAAGACCCGTTCCGGGAGCTCTCCACGCTCCGCCCCAAAGATATCCCCCAGAAGCTGCCCTACCTCATCAGCCTGGTCCGCATCGTGTGGGTCAACTCCCCGTACTACAACAGCAGGGAGAGGATCACTGCCCTCTTCCGGAAGGTGGGCCTGCGCCCCTGTTTTGCGCGGATCGTTGGGCAGGGTGCTTTTGGCCACCCTCAGGCTGGGCCTGAGAGAGCTGGACGGACCTCCAAAGAGGCCAGATTTAAGCATGAGCTGAGGTTTTGTTTGTGGGCGAGCAGCATTTCCTTGATGGGGCAGCCCCCACCCTCCCCGCAAGGCCGCCCTGGGCGGTTCCAGTTGCTTTGCGCGACTCGCAGCCCAGATTCGGCTCAGCGGTGTGCTTGCGCAGAGTCCCTCGCCGGTGTCAATCAAGCCCGATTTCCCCATAGATGAGCAACAAAATTATCCAGATGTGCTGCAAAGACATCTCCCTGGACCGCCTCTTTGAGGGCTACATCGTCTCCAGCAGGCAGACTCTCCACGGCTGCATCGCCTGCATGTCGTCATGGAAAGAGTGCTACCTCTACGCCGCCCACATGCACAACAAGTAAGAGGCGCTGGGACTGGGACAGGGCGGGGCAGGGGCCGACACATGGAACGGGGATCCTCGAGGGGGGCAACGGATGGGCTGCCTCTCCAGGGAACCACTGAATAGAATGGTACAGAAAAGTCGTACAACTGCAGCGCAAAAGGAGCCAGAAGAACCTGCTGGATCATCTAGCCCGGCATCCTCAGTGGCCAACCAGTTTGGCAGGCCAACAACAGGGCAGAGGTGCTGAGGCCTTCTCCTGATGTTGCTTCCTTGTCTTGGCATTGAGCAGTTGACTGCCTCTGAATGTGGAGGCTCTTTGGTCACTTTGGCTATGAATCCGCCAAATCCTCCTTTTAAAGCTGCCAGTATCTCTTGGGGAGGGGGAGCTCAGGGTGCATGCATGTAATCCCACTGTCACCACCGTTGTGTATTGATCCCGAAGACGAGCTGAAAGAAACCCGTGTGTCCCTCAAGGGAAACGACATCTCCTGCCGTCGTCCAGCAATGGTCTGTCAGCTGTCTTGCTTCGTTTTCCCGGTTGCATCTTCATCACATGGTTATGTCCCCCTCGACATTCAGTGGCAGTCAACTTGTGAGGCTCACAGCCAGGAGAATGTCTCTGTGCCTTTTTGTTGGCCCTCCAGAGGAGCTGACCGGTCCCTATGTGAGACGGGAGGCTGGACTGGATGGGCCCTCCCTGGTCGGATCCTGTAGATCCTTATCAAGGGAAGGTCTCGGCCTCTGTGCCCTGCGGTTGGACCTCCAGAGGAGCTGGGTGGCCGGGGGGCGAGACAGAATGCTGGACTAGATGGACCCCTGGTCTGATCCAGGAAGGTTCTTCTGATGTTCTTCTGAAGGCTGTTGGACCTCCAGAGGAGCTGGGTGGCCGGGGGGCGAGACAGGATGCTGGACTAGATGGACCCCTGGTCTGATCCAGGAAGTTCTTCTGATGTTCTTCTGAAGGCTGTTGGACCTCCAGAGGAGCTGGGTGGCCGGGGGGCAAGACAGGATGCTGGACTAGATGGACCCCTGGTCTGATCCAGGAAGGTTCTTCTGATGTTCTTCTGAAGGCTGTTGGACCTCCAGAGGAGCTGGGTGGCCGGGGGGCGAGACAGGATGCTGGACTAGATGGACCCCTGGTCTGATCCAGGAAGTTCTTCTGATGTTCTTCTGAAGGCTGTTGGACCTCCAGAGGAGCTGGGTGGCCGGGGGGCGAGACAGGATGCTGGACTAGATGGACCCCTGGTCTGATCCAGGAAGTTCTTCTGATGTTCTTCTGAAGGCTGTTGGACCTCCAGAGGAGCTGGGTGGCTGGGGGGCGAGACAGGATGCTGGACTAGATGGACCCCTGGTCTGATCCAGGAAGGTTCTTCTGATGTTCTTCTGAAGGCCCCGGTCTCCATGCCCTGCTGTTGGACCTCTGGAGGAGCTGGTTGGTCACTGGGTGAAGCAGGAGGCTGGACTGGATGGGCCCTCCCTGGTCTGAGCCAGGAAGGCTCTTTGGATGTCCTCATGTCCCTCCTCCCCCTGACCCTCCTATCCTTTGAGCTCCGCAACTCCCCTGCCAGCTGCATATGTGCCCCGCTGAGGCGGCCGGCATCTTCCATGTGTGTGGACTGGAGGCCCTTTCCAAGCCCCCGGCCACCCTCCGTACCCGGTCCCCGGTCCTTCCGGCCTCCCATCCTTGGCTTCCCCGTCCCCGTCTCTTTCCTGCCCGATTCTCCGAGCTCCGCTTCAGAAAGAATGCAGCATAATCCATCATTATGATTAGGAATGTCAGGCTTAAGTGGGCTCCTGCTCCTTGACAATTAAGTCTAAGTGTTACTTGTCTGCTTCAAATTTAAATTAGTGGGGCCGGATCAATATCGTAAAAGATATAAAGACGTTTGATCGCGCGAGCCACGCTGGCGCAAGGCGGCCGCGGCCGGGCGTGGATTAGGCACTTCAGCCGCGCTCCTGGGGTGAGGCCTTGCCTCTCCTCAGACCTCTTTGATTAGATGGTTTCCCAGAACCCACTCGGTCGCCCGCTAGGGAGAGAAAGAGAGGCGGGGAGGGGAGGGGAGGGGAGGCTGTCTACCGCTTGTGTGCCTGGATCCCCTCCTGCCTGGATGCCCCCATTCTCCTCCTCTCCTGCATGGACAGGGCCCTCGGACGCCGTGCCCAGGGTGGGGCCGGGGAAGCATTTGCTCAGCAGGGCTGCTGAGTGGCCGTGCAGACTGAAAGGCACCCCGTGAAGCAGAGCTTCTGCCTGAAACGTGGAGGGGCCGCTCTTCACGTGGCCTATCCTGGCCATTCTGCGGCCCTCCCGCCAGCAGCCATTTTACAATTGGCTCAGCCTCCCACGGCAGCCATGTTGTGATTGCACCCGCTGCCCTGCGCCAGAATTGCTCAGGCTCCAGAGGGTCGGGGACCCTGATGCTGTGTGCCTCCTCTCTCTGCCAGGCATTCCGGGAAAGGCTGGGTCCTGGACCAGACCAGCATCTTTGCCCAGGTGGATGCCTTTGTCCAGCGCTGCAAGGACCTCTTGGAGGTGGGTGTGGGCTCACCCCTAGAAGGCCGGCGGGCAGCTGTGCCTACGTGGGGGGGGGGCAGGCAGAGCTGCTCTCTTGCCCCGCATTCCTCCTCTGGATCCGTTGCCTGGAAAGGAGCGGGCAGCTCCTCCCGGCTCAGTGCAGCGATCGGAAGAGGGGCTGTCGCTCAGTGGCAGAGCCTCTGTGTGTAGGCAGGCGGTCCCAGCTTCAGTCCCAGGTGACAGGCTCTGGCACAGAGGGGGGGGGGCAAACTGTGGCCACCCCTGCTCTGGTAGGAGGTGAGGTGAAAGGCCTCTGCCAGTCTGAGTTGACTATACCGCCTCTGACGCCCCAAACCGCCTGATGCAGCTTTGTGTGTAAACTTTGCGGAGAGGCTGTGACTTCGTGGCAGAATATCTGCTTTGCCAGCAGAAGGCCCCAGGCTCAGTCCCCGGCACCTCCAGTTAACAGGGGGAAACGCCAGCCTGAGACCCTGGAGAGGCTGCCGGACCTTGTGGGGTTCAGTAGAGGGCGGCTTCCTGGGCGTTCCCGTGAGACTGCCGGCTGAAGGCAGGCCAGGGCGGGGCAGGCAGGCCCGGGGACAGTGACCGAGGTCCATTCCCGCCGGCAGGTCTGTGACGGTCAGCAGCACTTTGCCCGCTGGGAAGATGGCAAGCAGACGCCGCTGCCCTGCTTCTTTGGCCAGCGTGGCCCGCAGATGGCTCGGAGCCTGCTGGAGATAGAGGAGACCTTCCAGAAGAACCTCAACAGTCTTCGGAACGTGAAGGGGGGAATCCTGGATGTGAAGAACACGTATTGGCATGAGGACTTCAACCGGTGAGGGGCGCCCCTGTTATCGGCCGTCCCCTGCCTGGCTCCCTCCCTCTCGCTTTGGGGTACAGAAGGGGGGGGGCAGGAGAGAGTTTGGCTCCTGGAGGCCCACCTGTTTTCCCTTCTCACCGTTTCCTCCCGCTTGCTGCTGCACCAGCTTCCGCGCAGGTGTCAAAGATCTGGAGGTGATGACCCAGAACCTGATGAGCTCGGCCTTCGAGACGGTGAAGGATGTCGAGCGGGGCGTGGAGATCCAGGACGTCTTCCACCACTTGTCCTCCCGAGAGGTACAGCTGGGCTACCCTGGGGAAGGTGGAGGAACCCGTGAGGAACTGAGGAATGTGCCTCAGTGCTCCCCCTGCAACCCTCAGAAGAGCCCTGCGGGGCCCAACCAAGGGCCCATCCGGTCCAGCCTCCTGCCTCACCCAGTGGCCAGACATTTCCTCCCGAGGCCCAACATCAGGCCACAGAAGCCGAGGCCTTCCCCTGGCGTTGCCTCCTGGCACTGGGGCTCAGGCTGACTGCTTCCGACTGGGGAGGCTTTGTCACCGTGGCTAACAGCCCTCCATGAGCCTCCCCCATGGAAGTAGCTCTAGAGCGGTCCCACATCTCCAGGCTACCAGAGGGAGGAGGTGGCTGAAGCCCCCAGCGCCAGTTTGAAGGCTGCCCGGGGCCCCTCTGTGCTCTTGTCAGCAGGATGGACCAAGGGTCTCTCTGGGCAGACGGGCTTATGCTGGTGGCTGGTCTCGCCGTCCAGGCATTTGGCCCTGGTCACCTGGCTGAGGGCTCGGCCGGGCTGGCTTCTGCTGCAGCGGTCAGGTTCCGTTGACCGCCGGAGGCCGGGTTGGCTGTGTGTATTTTTAAAAGTGCTGCTTTGGCAGCAGCTGCCACTACAGCACAAGGATCTCCCGTGGGTGCAGCTGCGGCAGCCGTGGTTGTGGCCAGCTCTGCCTCCTGCAGCAGCCGTTCCGTGGCAGCCATCTTGTCCGGGTCACAGCCACACTGCGTCAGAACCCCAGAGGTCCCCACAGGCTAGGGAAGGTCAGGAACCCCTCGCTGGGGGGAGAGAGAGGGAAGGTGGCTCTGGGGTCTCTGGAACTGGCAGCAGACGTGACCTCCCACTCCTCCCTCCCTCCTTCCTCTGTCTGTCTGTCTGCCAGGCCATCAAGCGGACGTTCGACAAGAAGACGGTGGACATTTACATGCTGTTCAACAGGGAGCTCTCCCTGGTCAACAAGGAGCTGAGCAAGAAGAACCCTTTCCTGCCCCCCCACATGTGCCACTACTCCGGCTTGGCCCACTGGATGCGAGGGCTGCGGCGGCGCATTGACAAGCCCTTGAAGGTAGGCTGAAGGTAGCAATGCGTGAAGGAGAGCCCGGGCAGGAGGGGAGCCCTGCTGGGCCAGGCCCTTAGCCCCTCCAGCCCAGCCCTCCGGGGCACCCAGGGGCCATCAGGAGCCCCCCCCCCCACAGGGCCAGAACCTCTGAAGCCCTCCCACTGTGCCCCCCCCCAAGCACCGGGAAGGCGGAGCACCCCTGACCCGGACAGACCGTGCGGCTAAGAGCCACTGAGGGTCCTCTGCTCTGTGGACTTCTCCAACCCCTCTCTGGAGTGTGTCTGTGGTCGTGGCCGTCCTGCAGCAGGGAATTCCACCTGTTAATGACCTTCTGGGGTGGGGGTGGAGAGGAAGCAGCCCCCAGCCCCACGGGTTCTGTCCGAGAGCGCAGCCCCAGTGGGATTGCTCCTGAAGCCCCTCTGCCGCCTCATGCTTAGCCAGCTGCAGGAAAACCATTCTCCCCTTCCCCATTTTGTCTAGAGTGAGAGCGGGGCTCAAGGTCACTCAGCAAGCTTCCATGGGAGAGTATGGATTCGAACCTGGGTCTCCTAGGTCCTTGTCTGCCGCTCTGACCGCCATCCCCTGCTGGCGCTGGTGGTCCTGCCTGTCCCTCGGTTGGCCTGTTGTGCTGGGGGGCCGGAGCCCCTCCCTTGAGCGGGGGTCCCATCTGCGGGTCAGCAAAAGCAGTCGGCTCCGGCCACCGCGTTGCCGGCTGTTCTTTATTCATCGAAACACCTCATCCATTTTTTTGGGTCTATTTCGCAGCTATTTACCTCAATAACATCCTCCGTCACCGAGTTCCTTTTGACAGGTTTAATTATACGTTGGGTAGAAACAAAACGGCTTTTCCGCCATCAATCAACAGGCCCTCCTCTTTCTCTCCGGCTCTCAGCGCAAGGCTGAAATTGAAATGGCCCAAACTGGGTGAGGATGGGAGGCGGGCAGCCTGCCGGGCGACTCCCGCTGAACCTGCCGGCCCAAATCCCGCTTCTCCCCTGCCGCCCAAGAGCCCCTCCCTGCCTGTTATTCCCCGGCGAGCTCCCAGCGCCTGGCTCCCTCCTGCCCCGCCTTGGCTCTCTAGATGTTTGTCGTGTTTTGAACAGGACTCCTGGCATGCAGAGAGGAGATCTTTCTCTCTTCCTCTCGCTGAGGGGCTCTCAGCCTGGGGCGGGGTGTGTGTGTGTGTGTCAGACACAAACAGTTTTGCATGCCTGGGGGCGAGAGGCCTTTGGGCAGGCAGCCCCCTCCGGATCTCTGCTGAGCTGCTGGAGCAGGTGAGGGGAGCAGCGAGGCAAAGGGGAAGCAGCCCCCGGGAGCCAGAAAGGAAGGCAAAGAGGTGTTGAGGGGAGCGCCGTGGGGGGGACTGGGGGGGAAGGGGACTCCCTCCTGGCCGACTGTATTCCGTAGGCTCTGTCGGTCGGGTTGGCTGAAGGCCTGCGAGGTGGGCTGAGGACGTGACTTGAATCCCAAGAGCCCTTTTGGCCTTCTTGGTTTTGTTCAGCAGCAACTTCCTGGCCCTCCTGGCTGCAGCCGAGGTTGTCTCCCACGCAACCGGAACTCAGGGCCTGGGCAAACACGCGTGGCGCTTCCTCCAGCCTTCTGTGCCCTTCTTTGCAGCAAATCCAAAGGCCGCAATTGGCCATCAGATGAGGCGTCTGATTGGCTCTGTTCAGAGTAGGCCACTGATTGGCTAGGGGACCATATATGAGTCTTTGTGCTAGAGAGGGGCACAGCCTGTGAAAGCTGAAACGGCAGAGAGTTGAGTGCAGGGGTCCCTGGCTCCATAGTCCTGTCCACACCTTTCCTGGCACCTGCCACGTGCTTTTAGAAAGCGGGAGGGGCTTGGTGTGGCGTTTGGCCAGTAGGGATTGGCCGTGCAACTTGAAAAGCATCCTGTTAAACGGAGTTTCTGCCTGATATGTCAAAACGCTACGCTTAGCAAGAGGCTTAGGCTACGTTGGCCGGGATGCCCATCTCTTCCCTCCGTCCTCAGCAGTAGGTGCTACGGCGCACGTACCCCGAATGCGTTTCATTCTGGTCATGCGGCTCCCTTGGCGGCAGCAGCATTCAGATGGGGATCGTGCCATTCCCGACCGGTGGGAATGTGGCTGTCTAGGTGCTGCTGTGGGCCAAGATCTGGTTTTGAGAAATGTCCCAATTCTGCTTCTTTGGAGGGCTGCAGGGGGAAGTTCAAGGTGGCCCCTGCCTGGGGATGACCAGGGCTGATCGAGGCCCCTTCTGCAAGGGCTCTGGGCTGGAACGGACTTGGGCCCCTGGGAGGACACAAGTAGCAAGGATTGTCCTCCTTGCCTGGCTCCTCCCTTTTCAGCCAGTCTGGCCCACCTAAGCAGAGCAAGGGGACAGCGTAAAGCCCCACTCCCGTGCAGAGCGGTCCCACTCTGAAAAACTCTTGATGTGCCTCCTAGCCTCAGATCTAGCTCTCCCCACATCTGCTTCCTGTTGTCCCACACTGCAGGGTGGGAGGAGGAAGGGGTAAGGGTGCCGGTTGAAAGGGAAGTGGGAAGGGGCCTGCGAAGACCCTCCTTGCCTGCCCACTCCCCACTTCTGCCTGCGGCATCACCCCCTCCCCCTTTCCCCCAGGAGCCTAGTCCGGGCTGACTCAGCACGGCAAACAAGAGCCTCCTCAAGCGCTTTCCTTATTTTATTTTTTTTACTTTGGCAGGAATAATTGGCTCTCTCTTCTAGTGGCATATGTTGTTTTCCCGATTACACCCACCGGGAAGAGGGTGACGGGCAACCAGAATTTAATTTTACCATTTTGTTCGTGCCCACCGTCGCTGGCCGAGCCGTGAACTAATGTTCTAGCGGAGCTGGAGATGGGCCCAGGGGCGGTGGGCTGGCCCCGGGGAGGCCTTTGCCAAGCGGAGTTGGGGGGCGAGGGGAGGCGAGGTAGGGCAGCACCAACACAGCCTGGGTTTGGCTCCCGCCTCTTAGGCATGAGCTCACTGAGCCTGCTGGCCCCGCAATCCAGAGGGCGGCCGTGCAGCATCAAGCCTGTGCCCTTCTCGCACGCAGCCTCTGCTCCCCCCCTCCCTGCACCTTCTCCTGCCAGAAAGGCCACGATCCTCTGCAGAAAGGAGCTGGGCGCGGTGTTTTGCACGTGTGCGGAAGGGAGCGCTGCCAACCCGTGATGCATGTCGGAAAGACGGCCGCTCTGTCTAGGAACAGGAAGGGCCTGTCTTTGCCAGAACGTTGGAATGAAACTTGGCTGTTCCCCATTAGCTCTCTCTGCCGGCAATAGAGCGGGAAAGGTAGCCTGGAACAAGCTGAGGTCTGGCCAGCCTCCCGCCGCCTCGCACGGCCTCTGAGCAGCATGGCCTCTCCGATCCCCTTTATTTATTTATTTATTTATTTATTTATTTATTTATTTATTTATTTATTCATTTATTTATTTATTTATTTATTTATTTATTTATTTATTTATCATACTTATATACCGCCCTCCCCGAGGCTCAGGAGGCTTTCTGGCCAGGGGCTCCTGGGAGCCACAGCGATGCATCTGAGGCAGGGAGCGCTGACTCTCTGAAGCTTACCCCCCCCCCGCCCACACACACCAAAGGCTTGTCCAGTAGAGTTTGGGAGTCAAAATTTTGTATCTGGCCCAGGGAGCTTTGACCCCCCCCCCCAAACCTGGTTGGTCTCCAAGGTGGTCCGGGAATTTCCCCCAGCTGTTCTGCTGCCGTTTGACACTGTCCCTCTGGACAGTGTCTCTCCAGCGCCCACTTCATCCCCCACATCGGGACTGGGGAAGAGAGCTTCCAGACCTATCAGCTGCTGGTCCAGGCCATGGACGAGATCGAGAGGAAGACCTTCCAGGAATGGACGCAGACCCTGGACAAAGACTGCCTGAAGCGCCTGGACACGCCCCTCCTCGTCCTCAGCACAGAGAAGCTGGGGATGCTGGACATCAACTTCGACAAGTAAGCCGGGGCCCCGAGGGCCAGCCGGGCGGCTGGGGCTAGGTCCGCCTCCTCACGGTGCCTCCGGGATGCTTTTCTTTCTTTCTTTCCAGGCACATGCTCAAGTTGTTTGTGGAGATCCACTACTGGGACAGGCTGCTTTTCGAGATCCCTCACTACGTGGTGGAGCTGTACGACAGGAGGGAGGATTTGCGAAACCTGCGGGAGAACCTGCTGCTGGTGACCCGCGACTATAACAGGTTTGCAGCTCCAGTGGCCTCTGCTGTGCTCGGGGCTCATTCGGGGAGCTCCGTCTGGGGCGCCCCACTAGCCGCAGTCTGGGCCTTTGGGCGGGTCGGACCCGAACCGTCTGTGGGGTGTTGTGCCTGGGGGGCCAGGAGCACCCCTACTGGTGTAGTCTGTGGTCCCAGAAGGAGCAGAGGCCGGCCCTCCTCTTTCCTCCTGGTTGAGGGCCGGGCCAGAGAGGATTGTGCTGGTGCATCATGGGTCACGCCACGTGCTGACTAGCCCCGCCCCAGCAGCAGCAGCAGCAGCAGCAGGAGGAGTCTGGGAGTGTCTGGGTGTGAGAGGGGAGCCCACCAGCTGCTGGCTTTCTGCCCCAGGCTCCAAAGGTGTGTTTGGCAGGGGGAGGGGGAGGGCCCCTCCTCCCTCTGCTTTGCCACAGCCTTTTCTGGAGTGTGACACGGAGGCGTTTCTCGGCTGCGAGAGTGTTGATCGGCACGAGCTTTGTCTTGGCAGCTGTATTTTTATCCTGACACAAGTGTAAGCGTTTCTTTTGTGCTGCCGTCTTTCCACTTGGGATTCATGGGCGGCCAAACGGGTGCTGCTGCTGCAGGAGAGGAGCAGGGCTGTGCTGAAGGCCGCCCTGGACAGGTCCCTCCTGGCTGGTGTTTTGGGAAGGCTGACTCAAGAAGCTGATCCTGACCACGGACCATTATCTGCCTCCCCACAATGGCCGCCTCCCTCGTAACCCCAGCCAAATCCATGCGCCCTCCGAGTTCTAGTCTCCCATCACAGGCGAGGAAGGTTGGGGGAGACCTGCTGCATGGCAGGGTGGCTAAAAAGACAAGCAGGGATAACTAATCCTGCCTAAGTGTGCCTGGACGCACGTTATGCCCTTAGAAATCGGCAACAGCCTCTCGCCTAAAGCCTGCAATCAGAGGGATTTATGCAAATCGGATGCCTGCGGCTGAATTGAACTTTGCATAATGTGTTTTCCCCTGCGATCTCGGCGCAGTTTGCCAGGTTTTGGCTGGGCCTGGCGTGACGAGGGAGGGAGGGAGGCAGCGCTGGGCCTGTGGTCGGGTCTCACACCTGCTGCCTTGCCTGCCTCCCCAGGATCATCAGCATGCTGTCCCCAGAGGAGAGGGGCCTCTTCCGAGAACGCATCCGCTACCTCGACCGGAAGATCCAGCCGGGCCTCAAGAAGCTCCACTGGTCCCTCAAAGGAGCCAGCACCGTCTTCATCACCGAGTGCCGTCTCCACGCCAGCAAGGTCTGCCGGCAGGAGGCCCAGGCCCTGGAGGCCTCCTCTCCGCCGGGCTTCCCAGGCCACAGGGAAGTGGCCACCCTCCCGATGTCCCGGCCCAGGGAGCTGCGGCCTGCTTGCGGGGCGGTCTCGTTCCCCACAGGATTCCGTGGGTTTCTTGGCCTCCAGGGCCTCTTGCAGCCATCCCCCAGCGTGGCTCCCATAGGTGCCCCAGTGCCCACCAGTGGGCTTCCTGTGCCCAACCTCACAGCAGGGGTCCTCGCGGCAACTTCCCAGAATCTTGTGGCTGGCCCCCGTGCCCCATGGCGGCCGGCCCCCGCCCTCTCGCTGGCCCCAGTCCTTTCTGGCAGCCACTTGGTGGAGGCACCAGGCCCGTCGTCACAGGAGTGAGAAAGGGGGCTGGTCACTTGTCATGCCTCCTCCACCAGCGCGGGAAGGAGATGAGGTCAATAGGTGCGAATCCCGTCATGAAATCTTCCAGATGAGAATTCTCTTTGCCGTTAGCAAGGCTGAAGAGAGCCCTGATTTTCAAAGCCTATGGGGAGGGGAATCCTGTGTGCGGGGGCTTGTATGAGAGAGAGAGGGAGAGGGAGAGAGATCCCATGCTATTGCTTTACGTTTTTAAGTCATTTAATCCAAGTTGAGTCTCAGGTAGGAAATTGGTCAACGCATAATAAGGTGTAGATAAATAAAAAGAGATGGCCCTTCAGGTCCCCTGGCCCCAAGTCGTGTGTGGTTAGAAAGGTCAAATCCAGCCCCCTGCATAGGGCTTGGGAGCAGAGCAGTAGCCAGTGGAATGGCCGAGATGTCCCAGTACCTGGCCTCTCCCAGCAGTCTAGCCGAAGCGTTGTGAACAGTCTCCCAGGGCAGCCCCAAGTCGAGCGTGTCAGAGTGGCCCGGTCTAGATGCCACTGTGGCCGGATCCTTCTGCTCAGGAGCCTTTTCCCCTCCCTCCGCACGTCTCTCAGGTGCAGAACATTGTGAACGAGTACAAGGCCTCCACGTTGGCCATCGCTCGCCGGGCCCAGCAGATGAGCGAGGCGCTGCTGGTCCGAATCACGGGCAAGAGGGTCTACAACGACCTGGAATTTGAGGAGGACCAGAAGGAGCACCGGGCCTCGGTGCAGCAGAAGCTGATCAACATCCACGAAGAGTGCGTCGCCATCATGCGGCAAACCTACGAGGTCTTCAAGCATGACGGGCCAGAGGTGAGGAGCAGAGGGGACGGCGCGAGGTCCCTGCATGGGAGCATCGCCCAGAGGGCATGAGGGCCCCAGGGGGAATGGGAGTGCTGCCAGGAGGCAGCTGGGGCTTAGTGGTGGGGCTTCTGCTTGGCACGCAGAAGGGCCCGAGTTCAGTCCTGGCAAGGATCTCGCGGGAGGTGGAGCCTGGGGAGCCACTGCCAGCTCTGTGAAAGCTCTGGTCCAGGAGAAGGCAGCTTTCCGCGCGTGTCGGAAGGGGCAGCGTCTCAGTAGAGGAGTCCCATGTCCAGGCCCTGGAATCCCCACTTGGGAAGAGCCAGGTCGAAGGCAGCCCCTGCTCCTGAAGGGGACTGAAGCCCAAGGTGCTGCTGTTTCTCGAGCTGTCAGGAGGTGGCATTAATCGTGTCCCCGAAATTTGTTCTAAGGAATCAAGCTGTGGCACCTCCGGCTAAGGAATCTGGCAGGAGGTGACAGGAAATCCCTCTGCCCGGACAGCCGCTGGCCGTCTAAGCAGACAGGGACCGGAGGCCTGGTTCAGGAGAAGGCCGCTCCCTGCCCTCAGGTCAACAACACACTGGAATGGCAGCCTGGGTGGGGGCTCCACACATTTTGTAGAAGTGCGCTGTGTGCTTACGGAGGAGGAGACTATTTCCTGGGCAGCAGGCTGAGCATTCTTTTTTGCTAAGGATGTCGTGGGCATGAGTGGCCCAGAACCTCCCTGGGCATGTTCCAGGCAGCCAGTGGGGTTTAGGGACAGACTTGGCTCTTCTTCCTCTGCGCTGTCCGGGCTCCCCCGTCGCCCCCTGCATCACCTGCTGCCTCCCCCCCCCTGCAGGTGCAGCAGTACTGGCTGAACTACACCATGAAGATGGACCGGATGATGGAGGAGGCCCTGCGGCTGAACGTCAAGTGGTCCCTGATGGAGCTGTCCAAGGCCATCAACGGGGACGGCAAGGCCAGCCCCAGCCCCCTCTTCCGGGTGAGGGTCATCCTGCAGGATTACTACCCGGTTCAGACTGCTCAGGTCAGCCTCCCTCAGGCTCCCAGATCCCGGGAGGAATTTGCCCCGGGCCCCTCAGAGAAGCCCTCGAGGAAAAAGGACCCTTTGGAGGGAGCCGATAGGAACTTGGAGTCGCCATTTCCGTCCCGCCGACCCCGCCGGCTTCTTCTCTGGCAGGTGGAGTTCTCCCCGACCCTCGTCCAGCTCGCCAGCATGGTCAATGACATCGGCATCCACCTGATCGCCAGCATCTCCGTCTTCCGCCGCCTCCCAGAGATCCTCATCCGGCGCAAGCCCTTCCGCGACCCCATCTGCCTCCTTGTGGGTAAGCAGGCCTCCTCGGGTCGTTCGGTCTGGGGCCCGGCCCAGGCGCTCAGGGTGGCCCGCGTGCCTCTCCCGCCCAAGGCGAGAGCAGGAGTCTTGCAGGTCGTGCATCTCCTCTCCAGAATGGTGGAGCACGGGAACGGCCTGCTGCAGGGCTCTCGCCCGAGGGAGGCGTTTGGGTGTGGGGGGCTGCCCCCAGGCCTGGGGGCTCGAGGGCTCGGACTCTGGGACGCAGCCTTGGCCACGAGCAGCCTTGCGACTGGCCTCCCCTGTGAGGCAGGATGCCCCTGGGAGGAGGGAGGCAGGAGGAAGCGGAGAGGCAGGCTGGGCCCCTGGCGGTCAGGTGGTGGCCTGCTCCTGTTTCCAGCTCTCTCCTGGGCTGCGGCCCAGCCGGCTCCCGCCGCGGATCTGCCGCTGCTTCCGCTCCCCCTGGCTTCGCAGATGCCAGCGCATGAGTGCGTGTTTGTGTCGCGGGGTGATTCACGGAGCTGGCACAGCCTCCCTTGGAAGCGCCACAGGAAGCCTCGCGGGAGGGGGCAGGAGGCGGCCCCTCTCCACTGGGGATCCAGTTTGGGTGCCCCACCCAGACGCTGCAGAACTGGCTGACCCTCTAAGTGGCCCTTCCCTCCTGCTGGGGGGGGGAGCGGGAGGGGCCGGGGATGCTGATTCCTCTGAGGCCCCTCGCCTGCCGCCTCATGGAATTCAAGGACATGTTAGGCGCCAGCTCCAGAAAGCGCCCCCGTGCTCCGGCTGGACCGTGGCTTCCCTGCTGGGTGCCCTGTCAGCCCCCGAGGCAGAAGAGTCGGCCCAAAGGGCAGTGCCCGCTCTCTTGGCTGGTTGGTCCACAGGCCGCCTGGCTGCAGCCCGGACCAGCTTCCGTCCGGCCTGAGCAGTGGCAGCGGCAGCAACGTCTGACCCAAGAGAGGCTCACGCCACAGTCTGTCGTTCGGGAGGTGACTCGGGCTCGACAGGGACAGAACCTCGTGCCACGGGCTGTTTGCTCACCCTCCCGCCTTCCCTTTTCCCAGTCAAAGCAGTCCTTTGGTTTCTGCCCTTTTCCCGGCATCTTCCCCCTTTATTTCATTATGTGCTCCGTTTATGCCCGGCTTTTCTGCCCAGTGGGCACTCCAAGGGGCTTACGTAGCTCCCCCCCCCACCGTGGTGCCCTCCTAAGGACAACCCTGTGAGGTAGTTTAGGTTGAGAGCACATCGGAGCGGACTGGCTTGGGCGCGGCCTCTGGCCCTTCCTTGGGGACACCAGGGGTCGGGCCAGCCTTCCCGGGGGGCTCTCGTGGGACGGCAGCCGGCCAGCCACAGCTTACTTTCTCCCCCTGCAGAGCGGGACGATGACATCAAGAAGATCCAGGCGCAGATCAGCAGCGGCATGCAGACCAATGCCAGCCACCTGCAGACGTACCTGAAGACCTGGGATGTGTACCGCGAGATCTGGGAGGTCAACAAGGACGCCTTCATTAACCGCTACCGGCACCTCAACCCGCTGGTGTCGTCCTTTGATGCCGACACGGCTCGGTAAGACGCTGCTGGCAGACATTGCAGCACTTCTCTCCGGCTCTCTCTCTCTGCTTGCTGGCAGCAGGGTTGCCAACCTCCGGGCCGAGCTTTGACACCTCCTGGAATTACAGCAGATCTCCAGACGACAAAGATGGGTCCCCCGGGGGAATTGGCTGTATTGGAGGGTGCCCTCTGTGGCATTAGAACCCGCTAAGGTCCCCTCCCTCCCTCCCTTCCCTGGCCTCCCCTTCCTGTCTTTGGGCATTCCCCAACCCACAGCGGGCAACCCTGGTTATTGGGCTGTCCTCCCGGGCTAAGACAAACCCCTCTGGGTGGGGAATGGAGTCGCACTGTTCTGAGTCCACGACTCTCCCCAGGAAGCGCCTTGTTAATATTTATTTCCGGTGTTGGTATTCCACTTTCCTTCTTCCATCAAGGAGCTCCATGTGGCCTCCCTGCAGGGAGGGGGGGGTTCCTGGGTGGCCTCCCACTGAGGCACCAGCTGGCCCGGCTTCAGCAGGGGGGCTTTGCCTTGTGCGTTGGGAGGGATGCGGCGTCTGAGAGCGAGACAGCTGATCCTGCCTGCTGGCTAAGGAACGGCACGCTGAGCCCACCTCTGTCCCAAGCAGAGGATGTGATATTAACTGAAGAAGAAGAGGAAGAGTTGGTTCTTATAGGCCACTTTTCTCAACCCGAAGGAGTCTCAAAGTGGCCTTCTCTTCCTATCCACCTGTGAGGTAGGTGGAGCTGAGAGAGCTCTGACAGAACTGCTCTGTGAGAGCAGCACTATCTGTGCTGTGACTAGCCCGAGGTCACCCAGGAGGAGTGGGGCATCACACCCAGCTCTCCAGATTAGAAGCCGCCAGTCTCAAGCAGGCCCCCACGCTGGCTCTTGGACAGGATGCTGGACTAAAGCCCACCGGTCTGACCCATCAGGGCTCTTTGAATGGCCTTCCTCCTTAGCCTGGCAGCAGGATTCCTCCCCTCCGTCCCTCTGCAGCAGAGAACTCACACGGCTCCCGGAGCACGGAAAGTGCATGTCCTGCCTGCAGCAACGCTTCCTGGGGGGAGTGGGTGGGGGTCCCTCTGCCCTTGTCCCAGCCTCCACCCCCCCCTCCGCTATCCTTGGCTGGCGCGTTCTGCTTTCCCTTGGCGCGGCCGAGTGTTGTGGACCGCCGCTGCGTGCCGCTGAGCATCTGCCCTGCCCATTCCCGGGGGGAGGCTGGGATTCAGCGTCGCCTGAGTGAGAGGTTTGGGAGCACAAGCAGCAGGCAGAAAGAAAACCTGTTTCCATGCAAATGTCAAAAGTGATTTAAAAAAACAAAAAACTGGGGAGAGAAACACCGAAAGTCTTGAGAGCAAGCAGGATGTTTGTACAGCTCTCCCCCCGGAGACATCACTTGAAGGGTTTCGAAAGCACGATCCAGCTGCTGCTGCTGCTGCTGGCCGGCCAGGAGAGAAGGTGCGGTGGGGTGCAGGGCAGGTTCCTTGGGCAATCGGGTGCCCTTCAGCCTTCTCCCGCCCCCAGCCTTTGGCAAGCAGACTGGCGTTTGTTGTAAGGTCGTCCGAAGCCCCCCGCTGGATCGGGCCAAAGGCCCGTGTTGGCCAGCAGCCCAGGCTGGCTAATCAGAAGCCCCCCAGCAGGGCCCAGAGGCGGGGGCCTGCGGAGGCACTTGGCCTCTGAACATGGCACTCCCCTTCTTCACTCTGGGCCTAATGACCCTTCACAAATGCGCTTAAGCTCCTTGGAAAGCCGGTCCGCCCTGGCCCCCCCCCCGGCTGCGTCTCGTGGCAGTGAGTCCCATCCATGCGACTCGTGTGAAGAAACCTCCCCTTCACGTGAGCACCGGGAGCTGCCTTCTGCCGAACGAGCCCCTCGGGCCATCCCGGTCGGTCTTGTCAACTCAGGCCGGCAGCCGCTCTCCTGTGCTTCTTAGGCAGAGCGGTGTTTGCATCACCTGGGCCCTGGCCGGGACCGAACCTGGAGCCCTCTGCGTGCTGGGCAGACACTCTACCCCTGAGCCACAACCCCCCCCCTTGAACCTCTTGCCAAGCCATATGATTAGCAGGCCTTGAGTCCGCAGCAGGCATAACCCACGGACCCCTCCCCAGCCCCTGCAGAGCCCCGGGGGGAAGGAGCTGTGGCATCTCTTCACTCCGGCTGCCTTTGGCCTTCCTGTGGAGGCGGGATGACCAGGACGGTGCACAGCATCCGAAAGCCCTCCGCCTTGGAGCCCGGGGAGTTCTTGTGCCCCGTTTCTCTTTCCCACCCAGGACTTCCTGCTGCCTGAGGCCTCGCGATGCCTCCCCTTCCCTTCCATGCCGGCCCTTCTGCTGCTGTCTGGCCAGGGGGGCTGTGGGGATCCTCTCTCCTCCTCCTCCTCCTCCTCCGCTCTGGGCCAGGCCCTTTCCCTCCTCTCCCGTCACTCCACTTATGCTGGCTGCGGAGAGGGAGGCGGCCTGGCCGAGAGCGGTTCGTGTCTGCCTGCGAGAGGGATAAACGGGAGGATTCCATCCCTGATCCCTTAATCTTTTAATAATTTATTGAACAAGCATGTCAAGTGCTTGAGAGAGGAAGGGAGAGAGAGAGAGAGACGTGTCCCCCCCCCACCCGCCTATCCCAGGGGCGGGCTCTTCTCCGCGCCGGGAGAGGGAGGCAGGCGGCAGGGAAGTTGAGGCAGCCCCTGCTTGGGAGCTCCTGGCAGCAGCTCCAAAAGGAGACGGTGGAAGATGAAAAGCGGGCGGACGTCACGGGCGGGTCACGGGTGTCCCTGGGGCTGGTGAGGAGGCTGAGGGCCCGTGGAGCAGCTGCTGTTTGCCTTTTGAACTCCTGCCTTTACGGCGTGTTTTACGAGCTTTTGATTCCTTGCGTAGTTCGGTAGCGCGCTGATAAATTCCCATATTAAAGGCCAGGGGGAACTTTATTTGGGGGCCGGGAGGTCAGCGGAGCAGCCCACAAGAAAGAGGGAAAGAGCAGCTCCTCATTCTTTAAGCCACGGGCGCCAAATCGGGGTCCGCGGCCGAATGCTGAGGGAGGGGAGAGGGGCAGAACAAAATGGGCGTCGCGGATAAATCTTGTAGCCTTGCCCCCAGCTTCCTTTGGCCTCCGTGCCTTGCTGACTCAGCACTTCTGGCAGGCCTGATTTATGGCCCAGGGGTGGGTTGGAGGCAAAGTTGGACCCTTAAGAAAGGATCTGGCACCACGGAGGCCTCAGACGCATCTGTCTCTGCCAAGGCTCAGAAGTTGCCAGCGGGGAGGGCATTGGTCTCTTCCTGGGCTGGCTTTTTTAAGGGGAGGGGGCTTCTTGGTTTTTTAAAGTGTGGCTTTGTGTTTCTAGTGACCCGTTGACAGACAATTAATTCATAAAAGGGGGGGGGAGATTTAATAAGGTCTCTTGGGAAATTCTCGTAGGGCTGGGTGTCCCAGGGCCTGATTCCCAGGGGCTCCGTCCAGGTACATGAAGAGAGCTGCTCTGACCCCATGCGTGGCCTGCTTAGGTAGCTGACAACCACGAAGGGGTGTTGTAATAATGTCAGTTTTACCGTAATCGCTTTTGAATTGGGCACTTTGCAAGCACTTCAAGCCAGCCGAGGGGCCTCGCAGCTTCTCCCCCCCCCCCCTCCGAGGACCTTTCATGGAGACCGGTTTTGCCAGGGGCTTCCTTCCGCTGTGGACGCCACCGTGGGCTCTAGGTTGGATCTCACCATCCCTGGCGTGAGCCCTTGGCCTTGCAGCCGTTGGGAAGCAGCCTTCGTTAGGGGCTAGGTAAGGGGTCCCCAGTGTGGTGGCCATGGCTGCCGTGATGCCACCCATGCCACGCCTGGCCCCCACCAGCTGTGTTCAGGAAGCAGGTGTAGCTGGGAGGGGGGGGGCTTCTGACTGATGGATGAAGAGCTGGTTAGTGGTGGGCCCCTTCTTGGGCAGCCGTTGCTACAGGGATTCTCCACAGGGATTCTCTCCATGACAGCGAGGGGGAGCCACGGCAGCCACTTTTGCGGCTGGGCCCGCGTCAGGATCCCCAAAGTGCCCCCAGGCTCCGAAAGATTGGGGACCGCTGGGCGATGATGGGGTTTGGTGTGGAATGACACCGCCCGTCTCAGGGAGCCATTTCGAGCCCACGGCAAAGGGAAAATCCTCCCTAATCCTCCAGTTGGCGAACATGAGGGGGAAGTCGAGAAGCGTCTCTTGAGCTGGGTGGGGGTCCAGCCCCACTGCAGCCCCCCATGAAGCTCCCATTGTGGGGAGAAGGAGCCCATGTGGTGGAGTGGGTCAGTCCCTCACAACCCCCCTCCCCCCTGCCTTCTGGGTGCCCCCCAGGTACATGGAGGTGGCCAACAACGTCCAGAAGGAGGAGACGGTGCTCAGCATCCAGTTTGTGCTCCTGGACTGCTCCCACCTGAAGGCGGCCGTGGTGCAGCACTGCAACGAGTGGCAGAACAAGCTCACCGCCCTGCTGAAGGAGATGGCCACCGCCCGCCTGCACGAGCTCCACGCCTACCTCCAGCAGAACGCCGCAGAGTGAGTGCGGGGCCCTGGCCCCCTCCCGGCACGCCCCGTCTGCGTCTCCCCCCCCCGCCTCCACTCAGGCGCGCCCCCTTCCCTTGCAGCGTCAGCCGCCCCCCGCAGACCCTGGAGGAGCTGGGCCGGAGCCTGCATCTCCACGAGACCCTGCAGCAGGAGCTGCCCAAGATCGAGGGCCAGATCCCGCCCGTCCACGAGCAGTTTGCCATCCTGGAGAAGTACGAGGTGCCGGTCGAGGAAGAGGTACGTCGGCAGCAACAGCGGGGGCCCTCTGGCCTCCCAGCCGGGGTCCTGCCCTAGAGCGTCATCGGCTCCTTCCTTGCCTCTGATAAGCAAAGCGATTAAGGCGAGGGGAGGATCGGCAAGAGAACGGGGCTGGATACGCCGCAGCCTTGGCCCCCCGCTTTCCCCAGGACTCTCCCTCTCCCCGGCCCTCCTTGCTCCGTGGCCTCTTCCTCCTCCCTTCCAGGTGCTGCAGCTGCTGGGTGAGCTCAACGCGGAGTGGCTGGCCTTCCAGCAGTGCATCCTGGACAGCGAGGTCATGCTGAAGAAGCACAAGGAGAAGTTCAAGACGGGCCTCATCCACTGCGCCGACGACTTCAAGAAGAAGGCCCAGAATCTCCTCCAGGACTTTGGCTCCAACGGTAGGAGGCCCCAGTGGAGCTCTCGCCTGCCGCGGGCAGAAACGGAGTCCATTGGCGTGTGTGTGTGTGTGTGGGGGGGGCAGTGGTACATGACCTTCCTGACCAGCGCTCTCCTGTGCAGGCCGCAAGAGGGCCAGGTAGCTCCCCTTTGACCAGAGGCTCCGGCAGAGCGGCTTTCCCCTGAGCATTGGGGTCCTCCCGAAGGGCCACTGATGCTGGGCTGCCTCCGCTTCCTCCTCCCCGCCAGGCCCCTTCACCAGCGCCTTGTCAGCGGATGCCGCTCTGGAGCAGATCAGTGCCATGCGGCAGCTGCTGGCCTCCTTGAAGGAAGAGGAGAACACCCTGCGCTCCAACCTGGGGATCTTCAAAATCGACCAGCCTGCCTCCAAAGACCTCCAGAAGCTGGAGCGGGTAGGCCGGCTGCCCCTGGTGCTCCCCCCTCTCCTCCCCCCCGGGCCGGGCAGGAGGCAGCCGGGCTCTGGGACAGAGGTGACCCTCCCTCCCTCCCTGCCTGCCTTTGCAGGAGCTGGACTACCTGCAGCAGGTGTGGGAGATCACCAAGGAGTGGGAGGTGCACTGGAGCGAGTGGAAGACGGGCAGCTTCAAGACCCTGCAGACGGAAGTGATGGAGACCACGGCCTTCATGCTGTACCGGAGGCTGAACAAGCTCAGCAAGGAGCTGAAAGTGAGGCCGGGCAGGGGGGCGTGTCACCTGTATCGTTCGCCCCTCCTCCTCCGTACCCACACAACGGTCCTGCAGGGGAGGTCAGAAAGGGAGAAGAACCGTCAAAGGCTTTCACGGCTGGGGCCCGTCTGGGTTCCACCCTTGTCACCAGCCAAGGAGGCCTGAAGGGAGTGTGTCCCCCCCCCCCCCAATTGCCTCAGGGGGAAAGCCCCGGCCTCTTGGCTCCCCCAGTGACTCCTTCCTCCACCTGCTTTCTGACTTTCCGAGGATCGGAACTGGGAGATCATCGAGACGTCCAAGCTGAAGATCGAGCAGTTCAAGCGGACGATGCCCTTGATCACCGACCTCCGCAACCCGGCCCTGCGAGAGAGGTAGGCCGCCAGCACCGGGCCCCTCACGGCAGCGCCCAGGCCAGGGGACCCCTCCCGGCTGCGAGGAACGTGCCCTGAATGCTCACGGGCCTTCGTGTGGGCTGGGGCCTCTGGCAGGGGAGGAGGCCGTGTGAGCCAAGAGGCATTCTGTGACCTCCTCTAATGGTAGAAGCTTCTCCAGGAAAGAGAAGGGGTGAGGGGAGAGGGCAGGGGAGTTGCTGAGGGTTGCGCTGGGCTTCCCTGCAGGCACTGGGATCAGGTGAAGGACCTGGTGCTGAGGACGTTCGATCAGACGGCCGATGATTTCCGGCTGGAGAACATCATCGAGCTGGGCCTGGATCAGCACGTCGAGAAGATCGCGGAGATCTCTGCCTCGGCCACCAAGGAGCTGGCGATCGAGCAGGTGGGTCTGCCGGGGGGGGGGACTCTCTTGGGCCCCTCGGCTCCCCACGACGCCCTCCTTCGCGGGGCTGGAGAGGGACCCCTCTAAATTGCCCTGTCCCTCCAGCCTCCCCGCTTTATTTGCGGCTGCTTCGTGTGTGCCTGGGCCACAAAACACGCTCGGGGGGTTTGCATCCAAAAACACAAGAACGCACCAAGCCGCTCGCATTGATCATTGATCGATAATAGCGGGGAGTAAAATTGCAGGATAAAAGCCACAATAAAATCGCCCTCGGTCGGGAGTGGCCATTAAAAGGCCCCGTGGGGGCTGTACGGGCTCCCCCTCCCCCTCGTGCCCCCTGATGTGGTGCGTCCTGTTCCTTGCAGGCCCTCCAAAACATCGCCAAGACTTGGGATGTGACCACGCTCGACATTGTGCCCTACAAGGACAAGGGGCACCATCGCATGAGGTAGGTCTCCCGGGGGCCAGGGCCAGGGCTGGGCACAGAAAGCAATGACCAGTTTGCTTTGGAGAACCAGCGCTCACCTTCCTCGGTCACTCTTCCCGGCGGCTCGGTCGGCACACTGGGCTGAGCCCACTTTTGTTTGGCCTGGCCCTCCCCTGGGGTGCCCTGAACGCCAGCTGATTGAGCCCTGCTCTCCAAGGACACGGGAAGGGGAAGGAGTCAAGCCTTAAGGATGCGGCCGGCCCGAGGGGGATCAAGCCCCGAATCCCCCAGACCCCTTTGCTCCCCCCTGAGTGCTTGCTCTTTCTCCAGGGGGACTGAGGACGTCTTCCAGGCCCTGGACGATAACCAGGTGGCCCTGTCGACCATGAAGGCCTCCCGCTTTGTGAAGCCCTTTGAGAAGCAGGTGGACCGCTGGGAGCGATGCCTCTCGCTCATCCTGGAGGTGATCGAGATGCTGCTGACCGTGCAAAGGCAGTGGATGTACCTGGAGGTGAGGGGCGTCTTGCCCACCTGAGCATCAGGCCCTTTGGTGGACGCTCCGCTAGGGGGACCAAAGGCCACTTGGCGGCTCTGCTGGGGAGAGTGGCAGAAGGGCCTGGGGGGGGGGGAGTTGGGCCTTACCCGGCAAGCTTTAAATCTTCGCAGATGGCAGGAGATGTCAGAAACACCCGTGGTCCTGTCCAGGCGAGAGCCAGCGGGGTGTCGTGGTTAAGAGTGGGAGAGCCGGGTTGGATCCCCCGCTCCTCCTCCCCTGCAGCCTGCTGGGTGACCTTGGGCTAGTCCCAGTTCTCTCAGTCAGCCCCACCTCCCTCCCAGGGGGGCTGCGGTGGGGAGAGGGAGGGGCAGGGACTCCTTCGGGTAGTAAAAAGCGGAGTACAAACCCCAGCTCTTCCTCCTCCTGCACTCCCCAGTGGATTCCTTGGTGCTCCTGGGGAGAGAAGGCAGGCACAACGGCTTCTGTCTCCCGTGGCGTCTGAGGAGGGGGCAGGTAGCGCTGCAGGCCGCAGAGGATCCCGGGCTCCCCTCCTCTCCTGCCGCCATGCTCAAGAGTGCCGGTGTCCCGCCCTGGGACGCGAGAGGCTCCCGTCGCCTCCCCGCTCTCTCTTGCCTCCCGCCACAGAACATCTTCTTGGGGGAAGACATCCGCAAGCAGCTGCCCAGCGAGTCGTCCTCCTTCGACCACATCAACAGCAGCTGGAAGACCATCATGGACCGTTTCGTCAAGGACAACAACGCCCTGCGGGCCACTCACTTCCCAGGTCCCTGAGCCTTCCTGCCCCAGGGGAGGGGCCGCTGGATGGCCTGGAGCCCCTGGGAGGAGGGGAGGGCCATGATGCTCTCGAGCGGGGGTCCTCCACCTGGCTGGGCCTCTGGGCATCTCGACCGGGGCCACTGGAGACCTGTGGCCCTCCCCTCCGGCAGACCCTCAGAGGGAGGCGGGCTTTCCCGGCCCCCTTGCGAGTCTCCTGGGGCCGTCCCCTCCCCCGCTTTGCAGGCCTCCTGGAGAAACTGATGGAAATGAACACTGCCCTGGAGGACATCCAGAAGTCCCTCGATATGTACTTGGAGACCAAGCGCCACGTCTTCCCCCGCTTCTACTTCCTTTCCAACGACGACCTCCTGGAAATCCTGGGCCAGTCGCGCAACCCGGACGCCGTCCAGCCCCACCTCAAGAAGTGCTTTGACAACATTAAGTGCCTCAAAATCCAGAAGGTAGCAGCTCCCTTGCCCCAGGGGGCCAGCCGGCCCAAGGTCCCTCAGGAGACGGGCAGGGGCTCACGGGCCCAGGAGTTCTTCTCCAGCCGGCCACCCCTCCTCCTTCTCCTCCTCCTCCTCCTCCTCCTCCTCCTCCTCCTCCTCGGCTGATGCTCCTTGCTTTCCGCCCTCAGATTGGCACGACCTCCCGCTCGGAAGCCCTGGGCATGTTCTCCTTGGACGGGGAGTACATTGATTTCACCCACCCGGTTCTTCTGGAGGGCCCCGTGGAGGTGAGTGGCTTCTCCTTGCCCTCCTGGCCCTCCCTGGCGGGGGGAGGGAATGATGCTCAGGCGTGCTGGACCCCCCTTCCTTGCAGGAGTGGCTGTGCGATGTGGAGAGGGCCATGCGCTGGACCTTGCGGGAGGTGCTGAGGAACTGCCGACTTGCCTTGAAGAAGATGCTGACCAAGAGGGACAAGTGGGTGAAGGAGTGGCCGGGACAGGTAACCACCGACAAGGCCAGCGTGGGGGTGTGTGGGTGTGTGTGTGTGGGTGTGTGTGTGTGTGGGTGTGTGCGCGCACATCACTGGGTAGGCTCAGCAAGCGCATAGGCAGCGGGGGGGCAGTGGGGGGGCAGGCCTGGGGTGCCCACAGTTTCACGGCTGTCTTCGGCCTCTGCCTTGGGGAAGAAGCCAGGCACGGAGTGCTGGATGGGCAGCTCCATCGAGCGAGCGGGAGATATTCGCTGGTGGCAGGGGATACGACCTGGAAGGCCTTTGCCACCCCCATGGGCATGAGGAAGCGGGGGGGGGGGGGGGCTGCACGGTTTCCCAGACTCTTGGGGATCTGGAGGAATGGGAGCCCTTGCCTGAGCACCCTGTAGGGCTGATGCCCTTTCGGCCCATATTTTCAGGTGATGGGGAGAATCCAGGCTGTGCTTGATCTTGGGCTGAGTAGCCCAGAGGTGCGGTGCTGGAAGGAGCTGACCGAGAGAGCTCCTCAGACATTCAGGGCCAGGAGGCGTGCAGGGGGGGCGTGTGCCTGCGTGCGTGGAGTTCCCAGTCCACGGCCTCCTGCGGCTGCTTACTGAGCATTCCCTCACAGATGGTGATCACTGCCAGCCAGATCCAGTGGACGGCGGATGTGAGCAAGTGCCTGACGACGTGCCGGGAACGGGGGGACAAGAAGTATCTCAAGGCCATGAAGAAGAAGCAGGTGGGGGGCAGCATAGCCTGGGGGCAGGATAGCCTCTCCCACAGCTGAGGGCTGGGTGGCCTGGCTGCCCAGAGAGGCGCTTGGGATCCCACCTGGGCTCTGTGGCTAGGCCTCGCTCTTTGTGCACCAGTGGCGGAGGGCCAGTCTGTTCGTCTTAGAGCAGGGGGCCCCAACGCGGTCTCTCAAGCTCCCCTGCCGCCTGCTGAGTGGTTTTAGGAAGTGGGTGGGCTTCCTTCGGGTTTCTGCCCAGCAAGCCTTCTGATGGTCTTTTGACAGGCTGGGCTGATGGTTGAAAATATTCCTTGGGCAGCAGCTGCCCAAGGATCTTTGCTGAGTGGCGAGCAGTAAGTGGTGGCTGGCTCCGCCTCCTGTGGCAGCCATTTTGTGGCCACGCCCACCACGCCCTGTCAGAATTCGAAAGGTGCTTTCAGGCTCAAAAAGGTCGGGGATCCCCGGAGCTGCGAAGATCAGGAATTGGAGGCGCATTTGCTCTTTGGCTGGGCTCCCTGACGTTAGGGATTCCCATCTCCAGCACTGCCCCACACTTCGGGCTTGAGCTCCTGCCAGCTGCCCAATTGCCCCATATTCTCCCCCCCCCTGGATCTGGTGGGCGTGGGATTTCCTGGGCCCCTCGTGAGCAAAGTGCAGGATCCAGTTTCCGGTGGTGGAACTCTGGAGGCCTGGAGGAAGGGAGGCCCTTCCCCACACGGGTGGTCCGGGCAATGCAGAGACCGTGCAGCCCTCTGCGGCCTCCTTCGGCAACAACAGGGGTCTTTCCTTCTCCTCCACGCAGGTGTCCATACTGAACAAGTACTCGGAGGCCATTCGAGGCAACCTGACCAAAATCATGCGCCTGAAGATCGTGGCCCTGGTCACGGTGGAAGTCCACGCCCGGGACGTCATCGAGAAGCTGTACAAGACGGGCGCTGTGGATGTGACGTCCTTTGAGTGGCTGAGCCAGCTGCGCCTCTACTGGGAGAAGGTGATGCCCACGGGGGGGGGGGGGGGCACAGAGGCAGCGGGGGGGGGGAGCATGGGTGATCCGGCAAAGAGCGTCTGCTCCCGCTGCTGCTGCCCTCTGCTGGACGCAGGCAGCCGTCCTCCTCCCTGCCTGCTCCGCAAACTGGACTCCGGCTTCCCTCTGCTGTCCATGGGGGGGAAGGACACAAGGCTCGGGGCTGGCAGAGCGGCCCGGGTGCACCTGGGGCGTGTCTCCCTCTTGCGCTTCTGCCCTCCTCAGAATGGGGCTGGCTGGTGCTTGTCCAGCTGGGGCACATGGCTGCTCTGGGTCTGGCTGGCCCCCTTGGGGGCAAAAGAGGAGGTCACACCCGGTTCTTTCCTTGCTAGCGGCCCCAGAGTGACCTCAGGCAGATCCCCTTGTCCTCCTGCGTCCCTCTTTCTCTCCGATGCCTGGTGGGGAAAATCAGGGTGCGGAGAGCAGCTTGCATCCAGAATATCCCTGGAAGGTGGTCATGATGGTGGCCTAGGGCAAGGGGAGGGGTACCGTGGGTGTCTTCTCTGGTAACTGGTCTGCCACCCCCCCTCCCCCCCCGAGGTGCTTCCGTCTTCCTTGCCCGTCTAGACGTAGCTGCGAGGCTTCGGTGGAGGTAGGCCAAGACAGGCAGCCACACCCGTCCGTCTGTAGTGGCAGAAAAGACAAAACCCTGAAACCTCTTCCCCTGCCACAACTTTGGTTAGAAGAAGGAGAGGAAGAGCTGGGTCCCTCCCCTCCCCTCCCCTCCCCACTCACGCGCTCTCCCCCTCCTCCCAGGACCTGGACGACTGCGTCATCCGGCAGACCAACACGCAGTTTGCGTACGGCTACGAGTACCTGGGGAATTCCGGGCGGCTGGTCATCACCCCCCTCACGGACAGGTATCCTTGCGGCAGGCGGCCTCTGCAGTCGGGGGCCCCTCCAGCTGTTGAGCCACGAGGGGGGGGGAGGGGGGGCAGGCGGTGGCTGAGGCAGGCCGGCCAGCCAGGGGACAGAAGGCGGAGGAAGCAAAACACCCCAGAGAGCCAAGGAGCTGCTGTTTGCAGTGGGGCTGAGCCGGGAAGGCGGGGGGCTGGCAGTGGGCATGCTCTGGAGGGCTGGGCCAAGGGAACTTGGTGTCCCTCCCCGCCAGGTGCTACATGACTCTGACGACTGCCCTCCACCTGCACCGGGGAGGGTCACCCAAAGGCCCGGCCGGCACGGGCAAGACGGAGACGGTGAAGGACCTGGGCAAGGCCCTGGGCATGTACGTGATCGTGGTGAACTGCTCTGAAGGCCTGGACTACAAATCCATGGGCCGCATGTACTCCGGCCTGGCCCAGGTAAGGGGGGGCGTGTGGAGGGGCTGGGCGGGGCGGGGCAGGTGGGCCATGGGGCGGCTCAGCTTCCCTCTCGGTGTGCCGCAGACAGGGGCCTGGGGCTGCTTCGACGAGTTCAACCGCATCAACATCGAGGTGCTGTCGGTGGTGGCCCAGCAGATCCTCTCCATCCTCTCGGCCTTGGCGGCCAACATGACCCGGTTCACCTTCGAGGGGCACGAGATCAACCTCGTCTGGTCCTGCGGCATCTTCATCACCATGAACCCAGGTGGGCCATGGGGGGGGGGGCTGGGGGGGGCTAGGGCAAGCGGGCAGGGCCAGCGCTCCTGACTGGCCGCTGAGGATCTGAAGGGCTGTGCAGGATCTGATGGGCAGGCCGGCAGTCTTTCAGGGGCCGCGGCTAGCGTGGCGGCGGCTTCATTCTTTCGCTTTCCCTTTTTTCCGAAATTGCCCCTCTTCTCCTCTCCACCCTTCAAATGGTGCCCAGGGCCTCACGAGGGTCCGGATCCCTGGGGCTGGGGGCCTCCCTCCCTCCCTGCGCATTAGCTGGCCCTGAGGCGCTGTGCTCTGCCCCTTGGCAGGCTACGCCGGCCGCACGGAGCTGCCCGACAACCTCAAGTCCATGTTCCGCCCCATCTCCATGGTGGTGCCGGACTCCACGCTCATTGCCGAGATCATCCTCTTCGGAGAAGGCTTCAACAACTGCAAGGTACCTGCCGGCGGCCGGCGGCCGGGGGAAGGGCCGAGGGGTCCGTGAGGGGCCCCCTGCCCAACCTGCCCTCTCCCCCGGCCAGATCCTGGCGAAGAAGGTCTACACCCTCTACTCGCTGGCCATCCAGCAGCTGTCCAAGCAGGACCACTACGACTTCGGCCTCCGGGCGCTCACCTCTCTGCTCCGCTACGCCGGGAAGAAGCGCCGCGTGCGGCCGGACCTGGCGGACGAGGAGGTGAGCGGGCGCTCGGCTTCTGCTTTTGGGGTGGCAAAGGGGTGGCCCCTGTGGAGGATGCTGGGGGGGGGGAGGGGAGCTGGGGCGGGGGGTGGGTGGACTCTGAGGCGGCATGTGCCCTGCCTGCCCTCCTCCATCCGCTCTTCTGCACGGGGCTGCCAGGTCCTCCTCATGGCCATGAAAGACATGAACATCGCCAAGCTGACCTCCAACGACGTGCCCCTCTTCAACGCCATCATCCAGGACCTCTTTCCAGGCATCGAGTGCCCCGTCATTGACTACGGGAAGGTCAGTCCCCCCGGCCCCCTCTGTCTTCGTCCGGGGAAGCCAGGCAGGGGAACAAGTGAATCACAGAATCCTAGAGTTGGAAGGGGCCATACAGGCCATCTAGTCCAACCCCCTGCTCAACGCAGGATCAGCCCTAAGCATCCTAAAGCAGGATGCTTGGTGTGTGTGTGTGGGGGGGGACTTTCTGGAGCAGATTGTGCCACCAAATCACCTTGCAGAATTGGGGGGGGTCTCCCTCCGTGGGGCTCCGGCTCCTGAAAGGCAACGGTCCCCGTAAGGTGTCCCATCTCAGAGGTCTCTTCCCTCCCTCCACTGTGCCTCAGCTCAAGGATGTGCTCGAGATGGAGTTGCGGGAGATGGGGCTGCAGGTGATCCCCTTCACCATCACCAAGGTGATCCAGCTGTACGAGACCAAGAACTCCCGGCACTCCTCCATGATCGTGGGCAACACAGGCAGCGGCAAGACGGTCACCTGGCGCGCCCTGCAGAGCACCCTCTGCAGCCTGCACAAGGGCGGAGACACCTCCTTCAACATTGTCCGGGTCAGTTGGTGCTTGTGCTTGGCCCGCCAGCGCCTCTCCTTCCTTCCTTCCTTCCTTCCTTCCTTCCTTCCTTCCTTCCTTCCTTCCTTCCTTCCTTCCTTCCTTCCTTCCTTCCTTCCTTCCTTCCTTCCTTCCTCCCTCCCTCCCTCCCTCCCTCCCTCCCTCCTTCCTTCCTTCCTTCCTTCCTTCCACCCTGAGTCCTATTCTCCGTCCTTCTTCCTCCCTCCCTCCCTGAGCCTGGGAGTGGGGGGAGGCCGGTCCGCGTGGACCCGGGCTCTGGTCCTGTGGCCATGGATCGGAGAGGGCAGGGTGCCTTGCTTGCTTCTGACCGCCACTTGCTGTCCTCCCTCCCTCCCCCCCTTCCCTTGGCCCCCTTCCCCCTGCTGCTGCTCCTTGCCATGCTCTTCCTGCTGTCGGTGGGACCCAGGAGTTCCCCCTGAACCCGAAGTCCGTTTCCCTGGGCGAGCTGTACGGGGAATACGACCTCAACACCAACGAGTGGACCGACGGCATTTTGTCCAGTGTCATGCGGACGGCGTGTGCAGGTACCGGGGCTGAAAGCTCTGGGGGATGAGAAGAGAACCGCAAGAGGGGGGGCAGGCTGCCGGACCTTTGTCCTCTGGCTGGATTGGACCCCTGCCCTCTTCCAGCGAGTGGCAGCCTAGGGACTCATGGTCTCGGGCAGATGCTTCCCTGGCTGGGCCCTGCAGTAGCTTTGGCCTTCTCCCTTTGGCTTGCTCCTGTCTCCTCCGTGGCCTGACTTCCCTCTCCCTTGCCAGCTGGCTGTTCAAAGCTGGTTTCTCGACACTTGATGCGCAAGGCACCTGGGACACAGGCTGGGGGCTGGGGGGAGTTTCCCCGTGAGGACTGAGGCTGCTGAGCCATGCCAGGGCACATCATCTCCTCCGCCCCCCCCCCCCCCCGATGCTGCTGTCCGCCATCATGTGTGGTTTGCCCCAAAGCCTGGCTCCGAGGGAGGCACCGCACTGGTCTTGGTCCCTTGGGGGAGGCGTCCTGTGGGCCGGAGCCTTTTCGAGGCCAGCAGGGCCGTGGCTTGGCTGTTTCCAGGGACAGCAGAGGAGGGCTTTCTCTTGACCCCAATCTCTAGGATAATTGAGGGTGGCAGCGTGGGGGGGGGGAGGAGGAGAGGCATGTTGGTTTTCAGTTGGGGGGGGAGAGGGGATCCAGGGGCTTTGCGCTCTTTGGACTTTGCTCCCAGTCTTCCGAGGGGCTTTGCCACGGAAGAGGAGCTGAAGGCCCGGAAGGGGACCCGGTTGCTGCAGCCGGGCTCCAGCTGGGCTTCCTTCTCAGCCCCTAACGAACTCACCCGTTTGCATGTTGTCCCTGCCCAGCAGCCGGCCCCCATGCGAGGCAAGTTCAGGGTCACACTGCATTTCCGATTTGAGTCTGGCTGAGTAGCCTCCCCCTCACGCCCCCCCCCCGCCCCGCTGCACTTGCAGGGAGTGACTGGGCCACCCCCTTGGACTTGCTTGCGGTGACTCAGGTGGGCTCCGTGTCCGAGGGACTGCTAACCTTCCAAGCGCAGCTGGAGAAGCGCCGGGACAAACCGATTGGTGCCGGGGCCCCTGTCCTGGCTGCCCTGCTTGTGCCCGTGTCACGTGGCCCGTGGCAGACCGAAGGAGCGGATGGCCGCGTGCAAAGCCAAGGGTGCCGGGCTGCGGAAGAGCACTCTTGCGGGGCCCAGGCTTCCCGTTGGCGGAGAGAAGCGTTGCTTTTCTCGCTCCCGTTGGCGGCCGGCCCCCTGCCCCGGGCTGTGCCCTGCCGCCCGCCAACCCCTCTTGTCCTGATCTGACCTCCCCACCCCTTGCAGGAATTTGTCCTCAACCCCAAAGCGCTCACCCTGGGGGAGTTGTTTGGGAGGTATGACCTGGCCACCAGCGAATGGCACGATGGCACGGTGGCTTCCATCATGCGCGAAGCCTGCACAGGTATTTCCCCTCGGGAGAGGCCGACTCCGCGGGGCCAGGTGCCAGTCTCGGCTTGCCAATCACGCCTCCCTCCTGAGGAAGCTGGCACCTCCGACTGTCTGCGCCAATCAACCCCTCCAAGGCACCCTTGGAAAGAAATTCACGCTTCCCCTCTGAAATTCCTGCCAGATCTGTCAGATCCCGTGAGATTTTGGGTGGATTTTGAATTGGGGCAGATCGGAGCTTGTGTGCCGCGCTTGTGTGATTGTCGCTTGTGTGAAGTTCCCGCATCCCCCCACCCCCCTGCAGTGCGGGCTGGAGCCTTGCTGGGTCAGGCCCTGCTCACGGTTCGCTTCCTGGCCGTGATTCCAGAGCCAGGAAGCATAGTACTGGCAGGGAGCTTAGAGGCCATCTAGACCAACCCCTGGGCCTGGACTTCCTGCATTGAGCTGGGTGGCGTATAAGGTCTAGCTCTGGACTCTGCTTGATGACCTCCAGCAAGGAGGAGCCCCCATCCTCCCCCCGAGATTATCGCTTCCATTTACACCCCAGCCTCTGGGCTGAAGCTTCCTCGAGCTCTAACGGGGCCTCTCCCTTACCTGCCGTGCCCCAGACGAGAAGCCCGACGAGAAGTGGATCCTCTTTGACGGCCCCGTGGACACCTTGTGGATCGAGAGCATGAACTCCGTCATGGACGACAACAAAGTGCTCACCTTGATCAACGGCGAGAGGATCGCCATGCCCGAACAGGTGAGCCAGGGGGTAACGGGGGGGGGGGGGCTGCTGCTGGCCCAGCCACCCCGGAGCTGGGATCGAGAGCCGCTTGCTGTCCCTGCTCCAGGTCTCGCTGCTCTTTGAGGTGGAGAATCTGGCTGTCGCCTCGCCCGCCACGGTCTCCCGCTGCGGCATGGTGTACACAGACTACTGCGACTTGGGCTGGAAGCCCTACGTCCTTTCCTGGATTGAAAAGCGCCCAAAGGTGCCGGAGAGCTGAGGGAAGGGGGAGGGAGGAGGAGGCCTGCGGAGGGTGCGCTGGGCACCGAGATCCCCCAGGCTGCTTCAGGGGTCGACAGAGGGGGGGGTGGCAGAGCCTCCGCTGGGCGTGCAGAGGGCCCAGGCCCCACCCTCGGTTACACGGGCCAGGCAGGAGTTTGCCCGAAGGACCTTTCTGTGCCCGGGTTTTCCGGAAAGTTTTCTAATTCCGTACAAGGCAAGCAGCAGTGGCGGAAAGGGGTTAGGAGGGGGGTGGGGAAGATTAGAGAGAGATGCAGAAACACTGGGGAGGGGGAGGGGGGTCACGGTTTGCAAACAAGGTGGAAAAACAGCCAGCGTGGCTTAAGGGAGCTGAGGGGGAGAACCTGGGTTGAGGGTTGGGCTGGCTCTGAGTCTTCATCTTCAGCTCTCTCTTCTCAGGCCGAAGCGGAGACCCTCCAGAGGATGTTTGACAAATTCATCAACAAGATACTGACTTTCAAGAAGGAGACCTGCCAGGAGCTGGTCCCTATCTCGGAGTATAGTGGGATCGTGGCTCTCTGCAAGCTGTTTGCCTCCCTGGCCACTCCAGAGAACGGGGTAGGTGGCCGTCGGGACCCAGCCGGCTTCTCCGCAGGCCCTCTGGTGTCCCTGGATCTCCTGGAGCCCCCTGCCAGGAACACGTACCTCTGCCCCCTAACACGTAGGACTGCTCTTTCCCACTGACCTTCCCCATTGACCTTTCCCACTGACCTTATCCACTGACCATCAGCCTTTCCCACTGACCCAGCCAGCACCCTGCCTCCCAATCTCCCCCACTAGCTTCCACGGGGCTCGGGGGAGTTGCTCGGGAAGCGCTGTTTCCTGCCAGATTTGGCAGGTGTTGGCTGATGGCAGGTGTGGTGACGGCCACAGGTACAGGTGACTTCCCAAGGGGGCAGACAAGCTCCGGGAGGAGAAGTCCATCCGTGGCTGCTAGGCCAGGTGAATAAAGGAAGCCTCCCCGTTCAGAGGCAGCCAAGCTCTGAATCCCCGGGCCAGGAGGCAGCGTCAGGGGAAGGCCTCGGCCTCCAGAGGGACTGGCTGGCTGGCTGGCTGCCGTGTGCGACGGGAGGCCGGAGTGGAGGGAGCGCAGGTGGCCTCATGGCGCCCTCTCCCCCCTCCAGCTGAATCCTGCCGACGGAGAGAGCTACCTGACGGTGGTGGAGATGCTGTTCATCTTCAGCATGATCTGGTCCTTGTGTGCCGCGGTGGACGAGGAAGGCAGGAAGAAGATCGACAACTTCCTGCGAGAGATCGAGGGATCCTTCCCCAACAAGGTCAGCGGCAGACGATTTCCCGCTCACGGACCCAGCCGACCTGGGTCTGAGCCCCACGGCTCTCGCAAAGCGTCGAGGTGGAAGCCCTAGAGAGAGGAAGACCGGGGGCTGGGAGGGGGAAAGGGCTTCTTCGCCCCACCCTCTGCCGCAGGGCCTGCGTGACGCTTTGGCAGACCTGGCCCAGCACAGAGTCTGCTCCCCCAAAAGACGGGCCATCCAGGCCCCGGTCCCATGGGTGATCCCCTCGGCCCTCGCTTTGTCCCTCCCAGGACACCGTCTACGAGTACTATGTGGATGGGAAGCGGAAGCAGTGGTGCTCGTTTGAAGACAAGCTGCCCAAGATGTGGAGATACCCGGCCAAGTGAGTGAACCGGCCCTCCGCTGGGCCCATAGCCGCCGTCTCGGAGGCCGTATGTGGGGCGGGGCTCAGCCTGCAGAGCGCAGGTCTGCTTATCTCACTTCTCTTTCGCAACTGGGGGGGGGATCAACGGCAGCCCCCTCTGGATGGCTCGTGCCTTGACCCAAATAGCCCCATTCCCTTCGATTGTGGAAGCTGAGGAGGGTCGGGCCTGGCCAGCATCGGGCAGGGGGGCGGGGGGACCACCTAGGAGGCCCAGGGAGGCGATGGATGGGCAGCCACCTGCTGAGAACGTTCCTTCCCGGAGTTACTAATCCGCCCCCCCCTGGGGGGACTTCCGTGAAGCCCGTCTCTGTTTCCTCGCTGTTGCCCTGCAGCTCGATTTCACACCGCCTCAGAGTCCCCCGGCTGATCCTGTCGCCGGAGCCAGCAGCTCCGATTCGCTTCCCCCCCCCCCCCGCCCTCTAATCCGATCAGCGGCCGGAAATTGCAGGAAGGCGGTGGCAGAGCGGCCGTGGACGGCTGGCGGCCTGGATCAAGAGCCGGGCGGTGGCGGGGGACGAGCCTTCATTAGCGGCGGCTTCATTCCAAGCTGTCAGGCTCCAGCGGGGATGACAAGAGCCAGAATGGTGCCTTGTGCGGACGTCTTCATGCATTTAGGCCGGCGTCCTTCACGGAGCCCTGACAGCCGCATCGGGGAAGACTTAGGGGAGGGCCCTGCAGAGACTTCGCTTTGCATATGGAAGGTCCCAAGTCCTCTGGTTCATCAGTAGGTGATGCCAAAGACCTCTGCTGGGGTCCCTGGAGGACAGCTGCCCCCCTGACCTTCACGGGCCAAGGAGAGAGATCAGGCACCGGAGTCCGTCCGTAGCAGCAGAAAAAAGCACAGTCCTGAAACGCATGAGGGACACGCAGAACTCGTAGCTGGGGAGGAGCTGGCGGGAGTCCCTGGTTTGGGCTCCCTGGAGGAGCGAGCGGTGACTCCCGAAAGGCCCTCCCCAGCTGCCGGACTCTTTTCTCCTCGGCGGCCGAGGTCTGAGCCGGCCTGAGGCCGAGGGGTGCGACCGGCTCCGTGTCTGAACGGAGCCTGGTCTCCCCTCTCTCCGCAGTGCCCCCTTCTACAAGATCATCGTCCCCACGGTGGACACCATGCGCTACAATTACCTGGTCACGGCCCTGGTGTCCAACCAGAACCCCGTGCTGCTGGTGGGCCTGGTGGGGACGGGCAAGACCTCCATCGCCCAAGGAGTCCTGCAGTCTCTGGACAGCACCCAATGGGCCATCCTGACCATCAACATGTCTGCGCAGGTGACGGGCCCGGGGAGGCCAGGCCTCAGCCACGTGCTCCTTGGGCGGGGGGGTGGGGGGATGCAGCTGCAGTGGGCCGCCCCCTACTCCCTCCTGCCTTCCTGGCCCTTGTGCACACTGACTGCCTCTCTCCCTGGGCAGACGACCTCCAACAATGTCCAGAGCATCATCGAGAGCCGAGTGGAGAAGCGCACCAAGGGCGTCTACGTGCCGCTGGGAGGGAAGAGCATGATCACCTTCATGGACGACCTCAACATGCCTGCCAAGGACCTGTTCGGCTCCCAGCCGCCTTTGGAGCTGCTCCGCCTCTGGCTGGACTACGGGTTCTGGTACGACCGGGTCAAGCAGACCATCAAGTACATCAGGGTGAGCCACTGGTGGGGAAGCCGGGCCTCTGGGCTGAATTCACCGCGTCCTTCCTTCCTTCCTTCCTTCCTTCCTTCCTTCCTTCCTTCCTTCCTTCCTTCCTTCCTTCCTTCCTTCCTTCCTTCCGTCCGTCCGTCCGTCCGTCCGTCCGTCCTTCCTTCCTTCCTTCCTTCCTTCCTTCCTTCCTTCCTTCCTTCCTTCCTTCCTTCCTTCCTTCCTTCCTTCCTTCCTTCCCTTCCCTTCCCTTCCCTTCCCTTCCCTTCCCTTCCCTTCCCTTCCCTTCCCTTCCCTTCCCCCTTCCCTTCCCTTCAGTCCTTCCTTCCATTTTTAGGCCACCCCTCTCCTGCAACTGTCTCGGGGCAGCCAACAACATGCTGGGGATAGAGGGTCAGACCTTCTACTTACACCTGAGCTATGGCCCCTCCTGCCATTCCCCTCCCCTCCCTTCCCCTCCCCTCCCCTCCCTCCTTGGGATTTCCAGGTGAGTGGCATTGCACCTGTGTGCTTGTGGGCTGCTTGCTGGCCTACGGTCCCTCTCATGTTTGAAAACTTGGCGACCGACAAGCAGAGCTGCTTGTGCCTGGAACAATCCCCCCTCGTCTCCTCTCCGCCTCTGAATTTCAGGAGGGCGAGAGAGAGATGAGGGCCGGGCGTGAGAAGCGCATCTTCTGACTGGAGCGTGGCGCGTGCCGCTGCAGCTATTACCTCGTCTGCCTCCACGCAGGCCCGATTTGTATGCTGCCTGCCTGGCCCCCTCCCTCTTCCCGGATCCCTCCGGACCGTTTAGCCGTCTCGCTACTCAAACACTTCTATGGAAAGCGGGGGGGAAGAGGCCTTTGTTTTCCTTTGGTTTTGATCCGAGCCTGTCTGTCTCCCCCTCAGGAAATGTTCCTGATGGCAGCCATGGGGCCCCCCGGAGGAGGCCGGACGGTGATTTCCAGCCGACTTCAGAGCCGCTTCAACCTCATCAACATGACCTTCCCCACAGTAAGGGCTGCTTGGGGGCCAATCAGGCAGTGGCCAGAGAGGCAGCCAGCCCCCCCTGCTCCCTTGGGGGGCTACACATCCCCCCCCCCCCATGCAGCCTCTGGTGGGCTTGTCCGGCTGGCCTTTTGGTGTCCGGAGATCAAGGGCGACCACGCAGGTTACTCCTTAGCCTCTGTGGCCGGACTGCAGTTCCCAGCAGCCTTTTCTGGGAGGGGTGGAGAGGGGAACGCGGCATCCAACGGCCCTTGCAAGATGGGTGGAGAATCCCGGGGGCATTCCATGGGGCAGGCATGCACAAACGGGGAACAGGCCCCGGCAGGAAGCATCCTTGGGCACGGAGCATCCCGGTGGGCTGCCGCGGCCACGTGGGCGTGACCCCAGACCCCGGTCTGCCCGTGCCGGACGAGGCTGCTGCCCTCGTCCCCTGAGCTGCCCCTGCGCTTCCTCACGTAGGAGTCCCAAATCCGGCGCATCTTTGGCACCATGATCAACCAGAAGCTGCAGAACTTTGAGGAGGGGGTGAAGCCCATTGGGAACGTCGTCACCGAGGCCACCATGGAGCTGTACAACAGCGTGGTCCAGAAGTTCCTGCCCACCCCGGCCAAGATCCACTACCTCTTCAACCTGCGGGACATCTCCAAGGTGCCTGGGCGGGGGCTTCCCTCGGCCATGGGGGGCCTGGGGCAGGGAAGGGGCTTGCTGGGGGCCCTGCCTGCAGGGATGGCCCCGCCCCCTCTTGAGACCGCCTCCTCCCTTTCTACGTGGGCTGCTGTTCAAGCAAGGGATGCAAGGGATGCAGGTGCGGCGGCTGGATTGATGTGCCTGTGTACCTGGGGGGGGGGGGCTTTCACTCACAACGCCCAGACTCATTCCGCCTCAGGCAAGGAAGCAAGTCCCTGTTAGCTCCTCACCGCTGAGGGTCTCTCCCTCGCTCTGCCTTTCTCCCCACGGTCCCTTTGCGTCTTCCCGACATCCTCGTTTCCGTCTTGCCTGATATCGTGGCCTCCCCTCCGGATCAAAAAAGTCCCCCCCCCTCCCTTTTCCAGTCGTCTTTGGTGTCGTTGTCTGCTGAAGACTTGGAAACTGGGGGGGGGGGGTACGGGGGTCTTTCCCTGCCTCTTGTGAGGCCGAGGCTGCGTTCCCCACGGGATGCCTGATCAGGTCGCTTCCCTGGTGCATCCGTTGGGCAGCCTGTCTTGAGTCCACTTCCGCCGTCCCCCTGATATTGAGTAAAGTGGGTAATTTTTAAAAATTGGGGGGGGGGGTTGAAGGCCAGCGATTGGTCTTTTCTCTTTGAACCTGAAGCTGCCTCATCCTTATCCCCCTCCTTGGTCCACTGAGGCCCAGCAGGGCCTCCCCCCCCCCCCGGCCTGGTCCTTTGCACTGGAGATGGCAGGGGCTGAACCTGGGGCTCCCTCCCCTCCTCCTCTCGCCCAGGTCTTCCAGGGCATGCTGCGGGCACACAAGGACTTCCATGACACCAAGCCCAGCCTGACTCGCCTCTGGATTCACGAGTGTTTCAGGTACAGCCGCCCCGATGACCACTTCTCCCACTCATGGCAGGGAGGTGGCGCGTGTGTTTTTTTTGGGGGGGGTCTTCTTTGCAGGCTTGGAGTGGGCAGAAAGGCCCGACTGCCTCCCGTCAGTTGCTGGATGGCCGAATGTGGCCTTCCCGGGGTGGGCCTCCTCCGAGGGGGCCTGGGGTCTTTTCTGGGCCCCCAAAGGTGCTTCGGTCCCCCCAGAGAAGTGACCTGTGGAAGGTGGAATGCGCGGACCTCTCTTTCAGGGTCTTCTCTGACCGCCTGGTGGACGCTCAGGACATGGAGACCTTCACCGTCCTCTTGAGCGAGAAGCTGGGCACATCTTTTGACCTGACTTTCCACAACCTCTGCCCGAACAAGCGGCCTCCCATCTTCGGTGAGGGGCACCTGTGCCCGGGGGCTGGCGGGCAGGGCGGGGTTGGGGTGTGTGCGGACGGGGCCTGGGGAGGCCATCCGGGGCCTCTTTGAGGACGGTGGTGCTTCTTTCCAGGGGACTTCATGCGCAACGTGTACGAGGACCTGACGGACATGGTTGTGCTGAAGGCAGAGATGGAGCGGGCCCTGGGGGACTACAACCGGATGCCGGGGGTGGTGCCCATGAGGCTGGTGCTCTTCCGGGACGCCATTGAGCACAGTGAGTGAGGGCAAAGGCCTGGGGGCCCGGCCAGGCGGCTTGGGGGACCCAGGCGTCGTCTCCTGCTGAGCGTCCCCTCCGGTCAGAGGAGCTCGCCTTGTGGGTGCATGAGACGGGGCCTTTTGGGTGGCATCCCCAGGGGGAGGAGCCTGTCCCCAGTGCTGGAGCCTCCATGTCTGCCTGCAGTTACCCGCATCGTCCGAGTGATCAGCCAGCCCCGCGGGAACATGCTGCTGGTGGGCATCGGGGGCAGTGGGCGCCAGAGCCTCGCCCGCCTGGCCTCGTCCATCTGCGAGTACTACATCTTCCAGATCGAGGTCTCCAGGCAGTACCGCAAGCAGGAGTTCCGGGAAGGTGAGTGGGCGCTTGGGAATCGGGCGCTGACGGTGCCCTGCCGCCACTTCTGGCCGGCCCCCTAACTGCCCGCCCTCCCCCCCCCCCCACAGACATCAAGAAGCTTTACCGCCAGACGGGGGTGGACCAGAAGCCCACGACGTTCCTCTTTGTGGACACGCAGATCGCGGACGAATGCTTCCTGGAGGACATCAACAACATCCTCAGCTCCGGGGAGGTGCCCAATCTCTACAAGGCGGACGAGTTCGAGGAGGTGGGTGCTCGGGGGGTGGGGGGGTGGGGGGTGGGCTGGCGGGAGGCCTCCACGTGGGCAGGGGGGCTTCTACGGAAAGGGTGCCAGGCCCCCCACAGCTTCCCCTTCCTCTCTCCGCCAGATCCAAAGCCACATCATTGAGGCTGCGCGGGCGGAGGGCATCCAGGAGAGCCTGGACAGCCTCTTTGCCTACCTGATTGAGCGGGTGCGGAACAACCTGCACGTGGTCCTGTGCCTGAGCCCCGTGGGGGACCCCTTCAGGTGAGTCCCCTCGGGAAGGGTCAGCTGCCAACCTGGGGGTTTTGTCCAGAGCAACAGTGCCCCCTGGTGGCCTGGGGGGGCCGAAGACAGGCTGACGGGTCTGAAACAGAGAGGAATGGGAAGTGGGGAAGAGGGCGGGGGGCGGGGGGCCGAGCCAGGTCAACTGAGGGAGGGAGACTGGCCATGACGCTTGGTCTGCCCCGTCCCAGGAACTGGATCCGACAGTACCCGGCCCTGGTGAACTGCACCACCATCGACTGGTTCTCCGAGTGGCCGAAGGAGGCCCTCCTGGAGGTGGCGGAGAAGTACTTGGAGGGCGTGGATCTGGGGACCGTGGAAAGGGGGAGCCTCGACACGGTGAGGAGCTGGGGCCGCCCCCCAGAGGGCGAGGGGCTGGAGGCGCCGTGCTTCCTTCGGCAGGGCCTCACCCCCCTCCTCCTCCTCCTCCGGCCCAGATCCACAAGCGAGTGGCGAGGATCTTTGTGACCATGCACGGCTCCGTGGCCCGCTACTCCCAGAAGATGCTGCTGGAGCTACGGCGCCATAACTACGTCACCCCCACCAACTACCTGGAGCTGGTCTCCGGCTACAAGAAGTAAGGGGGCCCGGCCTGCTGGCGGCAGAGAAGGCCCTCCCCGTGGGGAAAGGCAGAGCCTGGGGGAGATGCCAGTGTGGGGGGGGGGGGGGAGACCGCTTCAGACATCTCCTGCTGCCCTCCGGACAGGCTCCTGGCCGAGAAGCGGAAGGAGTTGTCGGAACAGGCCAACAAGCTCCGCAACGGCCTCTTCAAGATAGACGAGACCCGGGAGAAGGTCGAGGTGATGACGCTGGAGCTGGAGGAGGCCCGGAGGAAGGTGGCCGAGTTCCAGAGGCAGTGTGAGGAGTACCTGGTCATCATCGTCCAGCAGAAGCGAGAGGCGGATGAGCAGCAGAAGGTGAGCTGGGCCAGCTGGGGCGGCCCCTGGAAGAGGCACGAGGAGACCTGGCACGGGAAGATCCTGGCTGAGGGTCTGCCCGGGGCAGAGGCAGGCTGAAGCGGGGGATGCGTGGGGACAGGGCTTGCTCCTCCAGAGGCTGGGTTGGGAGAGAGATTTGGGGAGTCTCAGACCCCCCTTCCGTGGGGATGACGCAGGCTAACTTGAGGTGCCCCCATTTCAGAAGGACGCTCGTGAAAGCCTTGTGGTTTCTGAGAGGAATCCACATTTACACAGTGAGAGTCCGGAGGCTGCGGGAAGGCCTGTGTTCACCCCAAGAGCACCGACTTGGTTGCTAGCTGCACTCCATTCCCTGAATTACCCACTGGGTTATGCCTGTAAATAGTTTCTGTCCTCTTTTCTGAACTGCCTTATTCCCCTCTCCTGGACGTAAATGGAAGCTGCTGTTCTTCTTCTGTTCCCCTCCTGGGTGCTGAATTTATTTTATTCAGGCCCCCTCCTGTCCCTCGCCTCCCTGCAGACGGTGACCGCCAACAGCGAGAAGATTGCCGCTGAGGAGATCAAGTGCAAAGCTTTGGCTGACAATGCCCAGAAGGACCTGGAGGAGGCCTTGCCGGCCCTGGAGGAGGCCATGAAGGTGGGCGGGGGGGGACCTGGCAGGGGGGGGGGCCTGGAGAGACCCACAGAGGGGGCCGGCAGGTGCCTGTGCCTCCTGTCTCCTGAACGGCCTCTGCTCCCGCCCTCTCCGCAGGCCTTGGAATCGCTCAACAAGAAGGACTTGACCGAGATTAAGTCTTACGGCCGGCCGCCCACCCTCGTGGAGACCGTCATGCAGGCGGTCATGATCCTGCGAGGCAGCGAGCCCACGTGGGCCGAAGCCAAGAAGCAGCTGGGTAAGCGGAGGCCGAAGAGCTCCGGCAAAGGGTGGGGGCGAGTCTGGGGCAGGGGGCCACCCAGTCGGAGGGCCCCGGAGCAGAATGCTGGAATCCTCCCAGCAGCAGCCTGCTATGCTTCAGTGTTTATACACAGCTGTCCTTGCCTGTGGGGGACCAGAGTGGCCGACAACCCCACTCTCCCTCCATCCCTCCCTCCACCTTAATCCTCCCAGCCAAGCCGCCCTGTGAGACAGGCCAGGCAGCCACAGGGTGACTGGTCCAGGGTCGCCCACTGAGCTTCCCTGGCCCACCAGGGGATGCCACCTCTTTGCCCGGCACTCCAGCCCCTCGGCCGCACCTTGGAGAGAGATGTGGGTGGGCAGCCGTGGGACTCCATCGGGAGCCGTGGGAAAGAGCCAGAGTCCGGCAGGGCCGTCGAGCTGGCTTCTTCAGAGGCTCCTGCCCAGTCCCAGGTCCTGTGAGTCGCGAAGGGGCTCCTGGAGTCTGGTCCGAGTGGCCTCAGCCTCGTGCCCCTCCCCCAGGCGAGCCCAACTTCATCAAGCAGCTGGTGTACTTTGACAAGGACAACATCTCGGACAAGGTGCTGAAGAAGATCAGCGCCTACTGCTCCCAGCCGGACTTCCAGCCGGACATCATTGGCCGGGTCTCGGTGGCCGCCAAGTCCCTCTGCATGTGGGTGCGAGCCATGGAGGTAAGGAAGGCGCCTCTGGGCAGGGCGGCGGCAGGAGGGGGGAGCACGGGTGGAGGACGGTGCCTGCCGCAGCCCTTGCAGGTGGCTCTGCTTGGTTTCGCTCCCAGATGTACGGCCGCATTTACCGCGTGGTGGAGCCCAAGCGCGCACGCATGAACGCTGCCATGGCCCAGCTGGCGGAGAAGCAGGCGGCCCAGGCGGAGGCCCAGGAGAGGCTGCGTGAGGTCAGGCTCCTTCTGGGGAAGAGCCGGCCTGTTGAGGCCCCTCCTAGCGTGGGGTCTCCGGCCTTGTTCTCCTCGCACCCCCTATTATAGTTACGGTGCAGAGGTCCCCACCGTTGAGCCCACGGGCACCTGCTGGCCCCAGATGGGCAGGGCCGGGTGGGGGTTTTGCCCAGCAAGGCTTCTGATTGGCTGTGCAGATTTTTGAGAATGTTGCTTTGGCAGCCGTTTTGTGTCTGGCTCCACCTTTGGGCGGAAGACCCCCTTCCCTTCCGCCAGGCCTGCTTCTCAGATCTGCTTCCTCACCCCTGCTCAGGTTGCCGAGAAACTGGAGATGCTCAAGAAAGAGTACGAGGAGAAACTGGCCCAGAAGGAGGAGCTGCGCAAGAAGTCGGAGGAGATGGAGCTCAAGTTGGACCGCGCCGACAAACTGGTCTCCGGCCTGGCTGGGGAGAAGATCCGATGGGAGGAGACAGTGAAGGTGGGGACCAGCCTGGAGCTCTTTTGCACACATCCCCTCCCCCCCCCCCAAAAAAAAAGAGAGAGAGGGAGAAGGGCTGCCACAGTGCTTGTCGAGGGGCAGGGCCTAACCCCCTGAGACACCCCTGGGAGGGCCATTTCATTTCATCTGGCCTTTGGGTGTGCCAGAAGGCAGGGCGGAAGGCTGAGGAGGTGGCCCCTCCTGCTGTCCCGCAAGCCCCCCAAGAAAGTGGGAGACGGCCTGAGGGGAAGGGCCAGAGTGGTTGAGAGCAGGAGTCCAGCCCGTCTGCTGCCTCTCCCCAGGGCCTGGAGGAAGACCTGGGCTACCTCGT
This sequence comes from Paroedura picta, assembly GCF_049243985.1. NCBI lineage: Eukaryota > Metazoa > Chordata > Lepidosauria > Squamata > Gekkonidae > Paroedura > Paroedura picta. Next base: position 1,527,418 of record NC_135384.1, read on the forward strand.
CGGGGACTGTTTGTTGGCGTCCGCTTTCCTGTCCTACTTGGGGCCCTTCCTGTCCAATTACCGGGATGAGATCCTCTCGCACATCTGGATCAAACAGGTGACTGTTGTCGGCCGAGGGAGGCGGGCACGGCCGGCTTCAGGGGGGCATTTGGCGGTTGCTGGCCATCGACACGCTGCTGAGAGCCTGCGGAGGCTGTTTCCAAAGCCCCTCGCCCACCGGAAGCGCTGGTCTTGGCTCTGGTCCCGGCACGGTGGGGCTGGGAGGAGAAGTGGGCTGGGCCCGGAGCGGAGTCTCCCGCCGGCGGCTGACCGGCCTGCGCTGTGCCTGCAGATCCGGGAGCTCCACGTGCCCTGCTCCCCAGGCTTCACGTGCGACGGCTTCCTCTCCAACCCGACCATCGTGCGCAACTGGAACATCCAGGGGCTGCCCTCGGACAACTTCTCCACCGAGAACGGCATCATCGTCACGCGGGGCAACCGGTGGGTGCTGGTGCTGGTGCTGCCAGGCGAGCCCGCTGATTCCCGGCCCCCTGCCCTGGGCTGCTCCCTGGGGCCAAGAGGGCCGCCCTCATGAATGGCTCCCCCCCCCTCCCTAGGTGGCCCTTGATGATCGACCCGCAGTGTCAGGCCACCAAGTGGATCAAGAACATGGAAGCCAAGAAAGTGAGGAGAACGGCTGGGGTTGGCTGAGGGAGGGGCATTCCTCTCTAGGCTATTTCGGGGGGGGGGTGTTTCTTGGACTACCCGTGAAGCGTCCTCCAGGGCCTCCCTCTCCGGGGGGTTCATGGCTTCTCTGCTGTTGCCTGCCTTCTGCCGTGGCCCCTCAGTCTCGCGTCCCCTTCACCTTGAACTGGGGCCGCCAGGGGCCGAGCCCAGGACTCTCTGCCTGCCAAGCGGAGGCTCTGGAGCCACATCCCAGAACATGCCATTCCACTGGATTCAGGGGGGGAGATGTGTCGGTTTGAAGCAGCAGAACAAACTTTGACTCCAGGGGCACCTTGACGGCCGACAGGATTTGATTCAAGGGAGGGGCTTCGGTGCCTGGCAGAGGGTGCCTGCCCACCACAGCTTCTGCCGTGAATGAACCCTGCTGGTCTCCACTGGGTGACCCCCCCCCCAGACGGGGGGGGCTGACGCAGGGCCCCCCTCTGTCTCCGGACAGGGCCTGAAGATCATCGACCTGCAGATGCCCGACTACTTGCGCATCCTGGAGAACGCCATCCAGCTGGGCTCTCCGGTGCTGCTGCAGAACGTGCAAGAGGAGCTCGACCCCACGCTCTCCCCCATCCTTAACAAGTCCGTCACCAAAGTGGGTGAGCATGGGGCGGGGGGGGGAGGGCTTGGAACGGGAAGGTTCTCCCAGAGTCCATTTCAAACTTTGGTCCGGCTGTCGGTAGAAATGTGAAGGCTCAGGACACATCCAGGGGCCCAAACTGTGTCCCCCATCCCTCACTCCAAGGCCTTCCACCTGCCCAACTGAAAACACCGGGAAGGGCAGAACTCCTTTTAGAACGAGTGTGGTCTTCTTTAAGTTCCACGAACATGTCAAATGCTTCGACCCCTGACTTGCTTTCTGGGCGGGGCAGGCGGGCGCCTCCTGATCCGGCTGGGAGACAAGGAGGTGGACTATCACCCCGATTTCCGCTTCTACCTCACCACCAAGCTCTCCAACCCGCACTACACGCCGGAGACCTCTTCCCAGACCACCATCGTCAACTTTGCCGTCAAGGAGCAGGTGAGGCCCTCCTGAGCCTGCCGGCACCCTTGGAATCGTGGGGCGGGGGGGTGGGGGGGCACAGGCACCACAGGGCTGCCGCAGGAGGCGGAGCCAGCAGGCGATCACCTGTCCAGGGCCCAGTCAGAAGCTTTTCTGGGCCAAAGCTCCCCTCGTGCCAGGAAAGGGGTCGGCTGGTGCCGTGTTGCCCCGGGGCATCGGGGCGGGGACCTACGGGGCGGGAGCCGAGGCCGAGCTCCGCACCCAGCATGGTGTGTGGCCTCGAGGGAGAGGGCGTCCCTCAAAGGGCAGAATGAGGTGTTGAGTGCCTTGGGCTTCCTCAGGGTCTGGAGGCCCAGCTCCTGGGGATTGTGGTGCGGAAGGAGAGGCCTGAGCTGGAGGAACAGAAGGACTCCCTCGTGCTCAACATCGCTGCGGGCAAAAGGAAGCTGAAGGAGCTGGAGGACAAGATCCTGAAGTAGGCGGCCCTGGCCCAAGGAAGGCCTCTCTGCCTCCCCGTCCCTTGCAGCTTGGCCTGGGGGAGGGGGGGAGGGCCCACCTTCCTGGGCTCTGCTCCCCAGGCCTTCTGCAGGTCAGACCCCTCCTGAGCGAGCCTCTCCCCCCCCTCCCGCGCCCTTCCTCCCGTCTCAGGCTGCTGAATGAAGCCACGGGGTCCCTCTTGGACGACGTCCAGCTGGTGAACACGCTGCAGACCTCGAAGATCACAGCCACGGAGGTCACAGAGCAGGTGGAGACCAGCGAGATGACGGAGATCAAGATTGACACCGCGCGGGAGGTGAAAGAGGGGACCTGCCCTGGGAGATTTTAAATTGAATGGGTCCTAAAAGGTGGGGAGGAGGGTGGGTTAGGGATGAGGAGGGACTATGCAGGAATGGCACCCTGTCCCCTCTCGGTTTCTGGACTTTTAGGAGAAGGCATCGTCTTTTAGGAGAAGGAATCACAACCTGGGGGGGGGGGGCGAGAAACTTATTCTGCTTGTTTAGGATTTATTTTTATTTAAAATGTATTTATTCGCTAGCTTTCCTCTTCACAGAATGTAATGTCTTACGCCATAATAAAACAGATTGCATAAAAATACATAAAACCAAATCTTAAAATCTCATTCTAGGATTGCCTAAATCAAATGCAGACCTAAACAGGACTATTTTCAGGTCCCTCCTAAAAATCAAAAGTGACGGGGCCTGGTGCACCACCCGGGGAAGGTTGTTTCAGAGTTGTGGGCCTGCCACTGAAAAGATGGGAGAGTCAGGAAGGCTTCTCCCTGTGATAGCAGGACATAGGGGCATGGGGGGGGGGGGCTTGTTGCTGCTGCCTCAGGCTCCCCGTTGACCACTGCTCTTCTGTCTTGGCTGACTGACCCGCTGCTTGCCCTCCCACCAGGCCTACCGTCCCTGCGCTCAACGGGCCTCCATCCTCTTCTTTGTCCTCAACGACATGGGCAAGATCGACCCCATGTACCAGTTCTCCCTGGACTCCTACATCGACCTGTTCAACCTCAGCATCCAGAAGAGCCACCGGAGTGCCAAACTGGAGGAGAGGATCCGCTACCTCAACGAGTACCACACCTACGCAGTCTACAGGTAGGTAGAGGGGCCTGGGGTCACCTCTTCTCCTTCCCTGCTGTGCCTCACAAGCCATGCCGGGGACACGAGCTGGCCGTTCCTCTGCCAGGCCGCCAGCCTCCCTTCTACCGGCTCTCTGCTTCTGCCCAGGTACACCTGCCGGGGCCTCTTCGAACGCCACAAGCTGCTCTTCAGCTTCCAGATGTGCGCCAAGATCCTGGAGGTGTCTGGCAACCTCAAGATGGACGAGTATAACTTCTTCCTCCGGGGGGAGTGGTAAGTACTAGAAAGGGCACGCCAGAGAGCAGCGGAACAGGTATCTCTTGTGGAGGCATCTGGTGCTCTGCATCTGCCAGGCTTTTAAAGGTTCCTTTTTAATTGACCCATCTGTTGCTTCCCTCGTCCTGGCTCCGCTCTGTCAAGCCTCGGCCACTTTACCCCCACCCACCTCTCCTTTTCATTGGACGGTGGCATCAAATAGGTCCCAGGCTATGAACATCCATAATATAAGCTTAGTAAGTACCCATAAGAAGAGCACACGTCATCTATAGAAACTTCCAGGGATACTGAGAAAAGGTGACAAAATGCAGTCCTCTAAATGCTGGCATCCTGAACTATTTTAATGAGGCTGGGATGAGCATTCATGCCCTTGCAGTGGTCAAAAGTCCTCAGAGCTGGGACTTCTCTCCGTTGTCCCTCAACACAAGGTCAAGGTGGAGCCTCTTCCTAAAGGTTTGGCTCTCCTTGGCTTGAACCTCCCTGGCCAAAGGCCAAGAGATAAGAGAGCTCCCTCTGTGTGTCTGAACCCTCTCCCTTTTGAGAGTCCCCCCCTCCCGCTACAGCCTTGATATTCCTGCCCCCCCCCCCAAGGAAGCCAATAAAGCCTAGCCTTTAGATTGCCTGAGTCTTTGGCCCTTTAGACGTGACATACCTGCAGGCGAGAGCTGTTAAAAACTTTTGTCTTACTCTGGGCTAGAGCCATTGGCATTTCTAAGCACTGACACCTTCGGCCCTGTTGCCAGCCAGGAATTCCAGCCAGGCTCCGTCATAGACAGAGCGTAGTCCCAAGCAATTGAATTTCTGGGGTGAATTTGGGGGTGGGGGGTGTGTGGGCTCTCCACATTGCCCATTAAAGCTTTCCTGAGAGGTTCCTTTGGAGATTAAAAGCTGACCTTTGTGTGCTTCCTGCATCTGAATGATGTCATGGAATGCCAGAAGACATTCTAGCACTTCAGGGTGAAAGCGTCTGTAACAGGATGTTGACAAGGAGGGCAGGTTTTGCAGAGGGAAGCAGGGCTCGGTTCAGGAAGGGGCGGGGGAAACCTCCTCACCGCAGGGTCTCACGCAGGAGAAAGGGGGTGCTGTGGGCAGGTTTGGAGGCCCAGCGCCTGCCAGGCGTGGAATGGAGAGCAAGCAAAGGGAAAGGAGGAATTTCACATCTGCGTTTCGGCTAACGGGCCCAGCCTCACGGAGCTTCTGGAAACGTGCAAGCTCGGGCTTTGGCGAGGCTCCAGCAGGAAGGCCTGGCCTCCCGCCCGCCCGGCTCTCCTGCTCCAGCTCTTGGACTCTGCGGCCCAGATAGTGCTGCTTTCCGCTCCGCGACTGAGCCCCTTCCCTTGGAAAGCTTCCCCTCTCCAGGGCAGTCGAGGGCAGCGAGGGGGTGGCTCTTCCCGGGCTTTGCTCCACGCAGGCAGCAGCCGGCCAGCTCTCCCTGTCGCCTGGCTTGGTAATCCGAGCTGCTCTTGAAAGGAGGCCAAGCTCCGTCCATGACAACAGGCCCAGCACGGCAGGACAACACACACACCCCTCCTTCAGGGACAGGGCAGGGCAGCCCGGCAAGGGTGTGAAGGGAGCCCCCCCCCCCTTGGGTTGGCACAGCACTGATAAGGCTGCTCTGAACGGGCAGGAATCTCAGGGCTCTCTCAGCCTGCCTCCCTCACCGGGAGAGGAAAGGGAAGGCGACTGGAGGCCGCTTTGAGACTCCTTCAGGTCGAGAAAAGCGGCGTCTAAGAACCAACTCTGCTGCCCGGGTCTTCTCTCCCCTCCCCTGGAGTTCTCTCTGGCTCCCAGACTTCCTTCCCGATGCGCCCCGTGCCCAGTGCATGCCCCAGAAGGACAGTTTCCACCCAGGCAAGACCGGATTGGCACCCTCTGTGCCCGGACAGGACGGGGTGCCTCGCAGATCTTGGGGTTCACTCGTCCACCTTGCCATGAGAGCGCCAGAACTTGGCTTCCCGAGGAGACCGCCGCCTGTTGGGATTTGGCTCTCCGCCTGCCTGGTGCGGGGCCTCTGGCTCCGAGAAGTTCTCTGCTTTGTCCAGAGGGCGGCAACGCTTGAAGCCTGTAGGTGCTGTGGGGTCTGCTGCCCCTGAGCTGTTTCACAAGTGGGTGGGCCTTGTGTCCAGCAGGGCTGGCCGCAGGCTGTCCTGGCGAGCTTCCACCAGAAGGGTGGAGCGGGCACTATCCGAGTGGCAGGGGAAAGCTCGCTCTGCAGCATCTTGGGGCTGGCTCTGCCTCCCGGCGTGGCTATTTTGTGACTCACTTGACCTCTCCAGAATGCCAGGTGGGCCGTGGCTCTAAAGGGCCGAGGGACCCCGGGGGCAAGGGGGAGATGCGGCCGATCGGGTGGCACGGCTTCCTCCGACGGCCTCCCCGCTCGTCCCTGCTTGCAGGTGCTGGACAGGGAGGGGCAGATGGACAACCCGTGCACCAGCTGGCTGGCAGACGTCTACTGGGACAACATCACCGAGCTGGACAAGCTCACCAACTTCCACGGCATCATGAACTCCTTCGAGCAGTACCCCCGCGACTGGAGCCTTTGGTACACCAACTCCAAGCCCGAGAAGGCCATGCTGCCAGGTGGAGCACGACCCCGGCCCTCGCCTTCCCCCTGGTTCAGCCCAGGAGGCAGAGGCCCTCTCCATGGGGGGGGGGTGTGTTGGGGGGGGTCCACCTTCCCCGGCAGCCTCTCACCACCCCCGCCGCCCCCTGCAGGTGAGTGGGAGAACTCCTGCAACCAGATGCAGCGGATGCTGGTCGTCCGGTCCCTGCGGCCGGACCGCGTAGCGTTCTGCGTCACGGCGTTCATTGTCTCCAACCTGGGCTCCCAGTTCATCGAGCCGCCGGTGCTGAACATGAAGGTGGTGAGTGGACGGCTCCGCTGGCTCCAGGAGGGGGGAGAGGCCTGTCCAGAAGGCGGCCCCCAAGAGGCCCGTCTCGTGGGCGAGGGTCTGCTCGGCGGTCCCCTTGGCCCTGGGAGACGTTGGCTGGAGGGGCGGATTGACCCCGGACCCCGAGGCCTGGTCCCGCCTGGCAGGCGTGCCTGAGCAGAGGCACTGGGATTTCCGTCTCTCGCAGGTGGTGGACGACTCCACGACGAAGACCCCGCTGATCTTTGTGCTGTCGCCTGGCGTGGACCCCACCTCCTCCCTGCTGCAGCTGGCGGAGCATTCGGGCATGGCTCAGCGCTTCCACGCCCTCTCCCTGGGCCAGGGCCAGGCACCCATCGCCACCCGCATGATCAAAGACGGCGTCCACCAAGGCGAGGGCCGGAGGGTGACGGGGAAGCTTCCCCCGGCCTCGCTCTGCCGTGTCTCTGAGGGCAGAGTGGCCCCCAGTCTGTGTAGACAAGACAAGGGCCCCAGTCAGTCCAAGCTCCCCCGGGCTTCCTCCAGCAGCGCTTGGGGGCCACCCCCTCCCCCCCGGCTGACGCCCTGCCCTCCCTCTGTGTGTTTCTTGACAGGCAACTGGGTGTTCCTGGCCAACTGCCACCTCTCGCTCTCCTGGATGCCCCAGCTGGACAAGCTGGTGGAGCAGCTGCAGGTGGAGGAGCCTCACCAGTCCTTCCGCCTCTGGCTCAGCTCCAGCCCCCACCCCGACTTCCCCATCTCCATCCTGCAGGCCGGCATCAAGATGACCACGGAGCCCCCTTCGGTGAGTGAGGACTGCGGGGGGCGGGGGGGGCAGGCCGCTCTCCCCCTTGAGGCCGGGCTGGAGCCCGCTCTGCAGGGCCGGAGGTCAGTGCCCCTCTCTCTCTCTCTCTGTGGCAGGGCCTGAAGGCCAACATGAAGCGCCTCTTCCACCTCATCACGGAGCCCCAGTTCAGCCGCTGCACCAAGCCCTCCAAGTACAAGAAGCTGCTCTTCGCCCTCTGCTTCTTCCACAGCATCCTGCTGGAGCGCAAGAAGTTCCTCCAGCTGGGCTGGAACATCATCTACGGCTTCAACGACTCGGACTTCGAGGTGACCGAGGGAGCGGGCCGGGGGCGGCGTGTGTAGTGCACGTCGGCTGCCTCGGCCTCACCAGGCCCCTTGGGTCCCCCGTGCAAATCCTGGGCCCCGGGTCGGCCCTGCTCAGCTTCCGAGATCTCATGGCTCGACCCCCCTGCCGGGAGACAGCGCCAAAGGCCCCCGGCAGCCCCCCCCCGGCCCTTCTGCGTCTCCGTGCTCCCTGACTGCCGGCCGTCGTGGCCCCGCCTCCTCCAGGTGTCTGAGAACCTCCTGAGCCTCTACCTGGACGAGTACGAAGAGACGCCCTGGGACGCCCTCAAGTACCTGATCGCCGGCGTCAACTATGGGGGCCACGTGACGGACGACTGGGACCGGCGCCTCCTCACCACCTACATCAATGACTACTTCTGCGAGCAGGCCTTGGTCACCCCCCTGTACAGGTAGCAGCCCGGCCGGCAGGCAGGCAGGCAGGCAGGGTGTGCCAGGGGCCGGGGGGGCACAGAAGACACTGCTGTGGGGGTGTCGTCTGGCCCGGTCCCCTGCCGGCTCAGGGCCGGAATATCACTTGGCCCTGCTCTTTGTGAGCCACGCTCTGCTTCCTCCCTCCCCCCCCTCTCCCTGGGGTGAGTCCCCTGGAGCCCTCCTTCCCTCCTTTCGGAGAGAGCCTTCCTTGTCTCCCCTTGGGGACTCAGGCACTCAGCCCTGGGATCCCCACCCTGCCGTGACATCCTGGGCACTGTGTTGGGGCCCCCTGCCCTAAGTGCCCTCCAGTTCCCAAAAGGGTTGTGAAGATGCCAAATGTCTCGTATCGCTCCTGGAAAGGGCCAGTTCCATTAGGGGTCATGCTGGAAAGAGGGCCAGAGAGCGAACACGGCTGTGGGGGGAACAGACTGGCAGGGAGGGGTCTCCAGGTGAGGGGGGGGAGCCCAGAGGGGGGGGGGCGTCTGCCGGCCCTGAGCCACCCCGTCTCCTCAGGCTCACCACGCTGGACACGTACTACATCCCCAAGGACGGGAACCTGGGCTCCTACAAGGAGTACATCACCCTGCTGCCTGGCATGGACCCCCCGGAAGCCTTTGGCCAGCACCCCAATGCGGACGTGGCCTCCCAGATCACCGAGGCCCGGACCCTCTTCGAGACCCTCCTCTCCCTGCAGCCCCAGACCGTGCCACGGGGAGTGGCCGGGCAGAGCCGGGAGGACAAGGTGCGCAGAGCGGGGAGGGCGTGGCCTGCCCACTGATCGGCCCCAGAGGGTGGGGGGGGGGAAGCTCTGCAGGAGGCAGGCAAGCTGGGCGCCTGGGGCCAGAAGCAGCGGGAGCCCCCCCCCGAGAGGCAGGAGGCTCCTGGAGGCACCCCCCCCCTCACCCTGGCCTGCTGTCCCGCCAGGTCCTGGAGCTGTCTGCTGATGTGCGCAGCAAGATTCCTGAGGAGATCGACTACGAGGGCACCCGCAAGATGCTCTCCACGGATCCCTCCCCCCTCAACGTGGTCCTGCTGCAGGAGATCCAGCGCTACAACTCCCTGCTGCAAGTCATCAAGTGAGCGCCGGGGGGAGGGAGGGGGGCGGTGCCCCTAAGTCACGCTGTGGGTTGTCTGACCTCCATATGGGGCAGGCTGTGTTGGCTGGAGAGGCTGTGTGGGGTGGGGGCTCAGATCGGTGGCTGCTCGCCTGGTGAGCCGGGTTGGATTCCCCGCTCCTCCTCCCAATGCAGCCAGCTGGGTGACCTTCGGCAGGCCACAGTTCTCTCAGAGCTCCTCAGCCCAGTCTGTTGTGGGGCGAGGAAGGGAGGCGATTGGGAGCTGCTTTGGGACTCCTTTGGGTAGGAGAAAGGGGGAATAAAACCCCAGATGTCCCCCTCCCCCTCTCCCCCCCCTTGGCAGTTCCTCCCTGGTGGAGCTGGAGAAGGGCATTCAGGGCCTGGTGGTGATGTCGACAGACCTGGAGGAGATCTTCAACTGCATCTTCGACGCCCGCGTGCCTCCCATGTGGGAGAGGGTAAGGCTGCTTTGCGCCCCTTGGGACGTGGGAAAGAGCAATTTGAAGCCTGTCTTCGGAGGGGAAAGTTACGCTGCCCGGCCCTGCATCCCCCTCTCCGGAGGGTCAGACCCAAACCGAAGGGTGGGAGGTGGGTGAGTGGAGAACTGCGGGGAGGCCCCAGTGCAGCTAGGAAGGAGGGGGCCGAGACGCTTTCCCCGCTCTCCTCGGGGCACTGGCCACTGGCCCCAGCGGGCGAGGCTGTCAGGCGTGGGCGTCAGGAAGGGCCCCCCTGGTGGGCGGGGAAGGCTCCCTGCGAGGGGAGGGCGAGCAGAAGTGAGCTTGCCAGGGCCTTCCCTGTGCCCCCCTTCCGAGGAGACGCCAGCCCCCCCCCAGCTCCTTCCTCGTCCGGCAGGCATACCAGTCCCAGAAGCTCCTGGCTGCCTGGACCCGAGACCTGGGCCTGCGGGTGGAGCAGTTTGCCCGCTGGGCCAAGACGGCACATCCTCCGGTGCTCTTCTGGCTGTCGGGCTTCACCTTCCCCACGGGGTTCCTGACGGCCGTCCTGCAGGCCGCGGCACGGATGAACAACGTAAGACTCCTGCACCCCCACCTGGAGGGAGGGAGTGTTAGGCTGCCAGTCTTTTGTGGCTGCAGGAGGCTTAGAGCCCTGAGTATGTTTTAAGTGGGGATTTTACGGGGGGGGGGGGTTATGACCCCTCCCCACTCTCAGATTCTGTGATTCGACCGCCTCTCCCCTCCGCGTTGCAGATCTCTGTGGACACCCTCTCCTGGGAGTTCATCGTCTCCACGGTGGATGACAACAACCTCGTGTACCCCCCCAAGGTAGGGTGCGCTCCCCACCCCAGCCCTCCCAGCTGCTTGTGAAGGGGGCTCTTCAGCAGCACCCTGTGATTTTGCTCCTGCCCCCAGGAAGGGGTGTGGGTCCGCGGCCTGTTCCTGGAGGGGGCCGGCTGGGACAAGAAGAACTCGTGCCTGGTGGAAGCGGAGCCCATGCAGCTGGTCTGCCCCATCCCCACCATCCACTTCAAGCCCGTGGAGAACAAGAAGAAGAGCGCCAAAGGTGGGTCGGTCGAGGGGGCGGGGGGTGATCGGGGCTCCCGCCGGCCTCAGCCCAGCCCTCCCCCGCCCGCTTACTGCCCGGGCCCCTCGCGATGTCCCCTTTCTGGCCTCAGGGATGTACTCTTGCCCCTGCTACTACTGTCCCAACCGGGCCGGCGCCAGCGGGAGGCCCTCCTTCGTCATCGGCATCGACCTGCGGTCCGGAGCCACGCCTTCCGATCACTGGATCAAGCGGGGGACGGCTTTGCTGATGAGCCTGGACACCTGAGCCCAAAACGTCCCCCCCCCCAGCCCCCCAGCTCCTTCCCTGCCCCACTCTTAGGAAACGTTTAAATAAAGCTATTTTGTTTACTGTTTTTGCACACTGATGAGATGTGGACGTCGGCCTGCAATCCCTGCCCCCCCCCTTGGCCTGTGTTTAAGGTGCCCCTGGACTCGGGCCCTTTTCCAGGGTGTAGGCATAGCTACCACCTCCAGGGGTCCTGACCTCACAAGGCTTCCTCCTACGGCCCCCTCTGCTCGGGCTGCTGGGGTACTCCATCGGAGGGAAGGCCAAGGCTCGAGAGTGGGGGGGGGGCACGATACAGGTTTATGGAATGATGCCCACTTCTCCCTCCCGAAAGGCCAGCCCTGGTCAGCTTCCAATGCAGCTGATGGGCAGGAAGTTCTAGAGAGACCAGGGGAAATGCTGCCTTCCACAGAGAGAGAGGGAGGGAGGGAGAGAGGGAGGGAGGCAACCTCTGGGGAAGGCGTGGCCCTCCGGAGGAACTGGCTGCCTGCCCCCTGGCCTGGAGGGGCTCCTGGTCCGTCCGCAGGGCTCTTCTCCCTCTGCCTTGGGGAGAGCGGCTGGGGTTTCCCGCTCCTCTTCTGGGTGCAGCCAGCTGAGGGGCCTTGGGCCAGTCCCAGTCCTCTTAGGCTGCTCTCAGCACAGTTCTCTCCGAGCTTCCTGCCGGGGGAGGGGTGGTGGTGGGGAGAGGAAGGGGAAGGGGGTCCTGAGCCGCTTCGGGGGTGGCAGTCCCAGCTCGTCTCTCCTGGGTGTGTGGGGGGGGGGGGGGGCACCTTGCCTGCCTGCCTGGCTGCCCGGCGGCGGGAGGGGGCGTGGCGGGGGCGTGGCGTGGCGAGGGGGGCCGGGCGCAGCTGGCCGGGCGGGCGGGCGAGGAGGGCGGTGCGGCGGCGACGGGAGCGGCGGGAGCGCGTGGCTGAGTCGGGGAAATGGAACTGCGCAACGGGAGGGACTTTTCCACTGGCCGCCCGGAGGCTGCGCCCGAGCCCGGACCCGCCAAGGACAGGGGAGCCCGGCCCCGCCGGGGATGCCGCCCGCCCGGCGCCCAGGTGAGAGAGGCTCCGGGGCGCGGGGATCCCCTGGCCGGGCCGGGCCAGGCCGGGGGCGGGCAGGAGAAGTGCCCCTGCTGGCCCAGAGGCGGCCCCCCCCGAGGCTCAGCCCACCCCCCCCCCGGGCTGGCAGGCGTCAACTTCGCCGGACCCCTGTGGCCCGCGGGGGGGGAGCTGTTGGAATGGCCCCTGAGCCCCCCGCCCGCCCCCCAGCGCCCTCTGTCTGTCCGCGAGCCCCCCCCCCCACGCCCCGTCTCGCCCAGCCGTGGGGTGCAGGGGCGCCTTCCCCCTCCCGCCTTGCAGCCCCGTCGCCCCCCTGACTCCGGCCCCACCTTGGTCCTGCTCCTTTCTCACCCCCCCCACCCCACATAGACTGTCACCCCATCTGCTCGGCCCGCAGGGGGCAGTGCTGTCCCCCCCCCACACACACACACACTTCGCCCACTGCCGCCGCCCCGCCTGCCAACACCATGGGGTCTTTGGGGTGGGCTAGATGGCCCTTGGGTGCCCCTCTCCTCGCGCGCTTCCTGGCCTGGGTCTCGTTTGCCAGTCGGGGGGGGGGGGGGAGCGGCGCTTGCGGCTGGGCCTGGCCGGGCGGGTGCTTGGCTTTTGGGGGGGGGAGGGAAGAGTGACATATGGGGAGGGCGCAGCTGGGCGCGTGTGCGGCGGGGGGGGGGGGCAGGGGGGCATCTTCGGGGCTCCTGTGCGGCCGGGGGGGGAGGAGCGGGCTGCCCCTCCGGCCCCCTTTGTCGTCGCCGTTTCTCCCCCAAACAGAGGAGGCGCCCCAGAGTCCGGAGGGGGTCCGGCATGGGAAGAGCCCCTCGGTCTCCCCTTCGCGACCCAGCTGGCCCTTCTTCCATCCTTTCCCTCTGATCCCCCCCCCGGGCTTCATGGGGGGGGGCTCATTTCAGGGGGCGGGGCCTGGTGCTCCCCGGCTGGACACGGAGCCCCCCCCAGCTGGGCTGACTGTTTTGAAATGCAAATGAAGAAGGGGGGGAAATCCACTAACGGGGCTCCTGATTGGGCCGCTGGATGGCAGGGTGCAGCCCTCTCGTCCAATGGGGAGGAGGGGAGTGCTTTTTAAAAGAGGTTCTCTGCTGGAAGGGTTGGGGTTGGCAGGGGAGGCTGGAGTGGGGCTTGGGGTTCCCGAAGGGCAGCTGTGGCAGCGGAATAACAGGGCAGGGCCCCGGCCCCTTCTGTGCGTCAGATCCAGGGGGGCCTGAAGCTGCAGAATAATCCAGGGGCACCTTCAGGACCTGCATTTTATTCCGGGTTTAAGGTTTCACGTGCACACACCGTGTCCGTGCACACACGCGCTTGTGCCTGGGGTAAAACTCTGTCGGCCTTAAAGGTTCCCCCGGACTCAGACTTTGTTCCGTCGCCGTGTGTCAGAAACAGCCTTCTCCTTCCGACGCTGAACCTTCAAGCCCGTCCCTAAGAAAGGCAATAAACAGACCAAGACTCTGCCACCGAACGTGGCCGCATCGCTTCAGAGGCACTGATCTGTTTATTTGGCTTGGCGTCCTTGCCGGGATTTGTGGTGGTTCTGACAAAGTGAAAGGATAAATTCAGACAGATTCCGGTGGGTGGCCGCGCTGGTCTGAAGTAGCAGAACAAAATCTGGGTGCCCAGGCACCTTTAAGACCAACTCGCCCCTTGAATCCGACATGGTCTTAAGACTCGTTGCTCTTTAAGCTGCCTTAGGACTCAGATGAGATCCCAGCGTTTGCTGGCAGGGGCTCATGGGAATTGTAGTCCATGAACATCTGGAGGGACCACAGGTTGAAACTTTAAAGTGGGTCCATTCCACAAGGGGGCAGCAAAGAGACATTCGGTGGCTGATCTGCAAGGGACATTTCCCTAATTCAAAGGGAGAATCCAGCACAAAACTGCTGGATTAGGTTTCATTCACTAAGAAGGGCCCAAGACTGCTAATGCCTTGCTTTATGTCTCCCCTGTTGTGGCTGCTGGCCATTCACTTCTCCCTCTGCTACATCCACTAGCAGCTGCGTATCTCCTCCCATTCTGTCCCAGATTTTGCATCTGCCCTCTCTGCCAGCTGCGGGGGATGTCTGTCACCCATTCGGAGCAAACTGATTAAGCTGCTTTGGCTTGGGCTTAGTTTTGAAACAGCCTCTCTGGCCAGTTTGGTGTCGTGGTTAAGAGCAGCCGCCTCTAATCCAGAGAACCGGGTTTGATTCCTCGCTCCCCCCCCCATGCAGCCAGCTGGGTGACCTTGGCCCAGTCCCAGTTCTCTCAGAGCTCTCTAAGCCGAACCTACCACACAGGGTGCCTGTTGTGGGGAGAGGAAGGGCAGGCGGTTGGAAGCCGCTTGGGGAGTCCTTGAGGGAGTAGAAAGGGAAGTCTTTGCATGGATAACAGGTGCGAAGGATTTAAACCAAGGCTTCTGAAGGGTGGGGAATACAACAGGAGGTGTATTTCAGCAGGTGGGGAGGGGAGCCATACCTGGTGGTTAGAAGAGGACCCCAAGGGGGGGGGGTTGCCTCAGAGAGCCAGTCTTGCAGGAGCCTGGCTGGTTTCCTGGTTTCCTGTCTTTAGCAATTTGCTCCTCATGTTTGTTTTGCTGGTCTTATTGGCAACCAGCATTGTTGTCCCAAAACTGGGTTTATTTTTGGTACTGGCCCTGGATCTTTGATCCCTCCCCATTTTCATAATTTATTATTGATTATATTTATATACTGCCCTCCCCTGGGGCCACCTCTAAGGTCTTCCAGTGCCTCTGAAACCTTTTTTAAAAATCCCCAGATCCAGTGTCGAGAGAGGCAGTCCTCTGCCGGAGCCACTGCTAACCTGAGGAGACACCTCGCCTCTGGCCCAGGTGGCCACCTCCAGATTGGTCAACTCCTGGAAACTCAGGGAAGGCGCCTGTGCAGGGGGGAGTTTGGGGAGGGAAGGGACCCGAAAGGGCCATAATCCCATATAGCGCCCACCCTCCCGAGCAGCCATTTTATCTAGAGGAATGGATTTCCCTGCTCCGGAAATCAGGTGCAATTCCAGGAGCTCTCCAGGCCTCACCTGGAGGTTCCAAACCCTCTTTCTGGCTCCGCAGAAGGCCGTTTGGTTACTTGTCTGACGTGCCACGAAAGGGATTCAGGTAGACCCCCTGCTCCTGTTGAACTTGCTGCAGGTGACCAGGTCTGGTCGTGTTTGAATTTGGATAGGCCAGGTGGTTCCACAGGGAAACAAATGCCAAGGCGTGTTTGATATTAATTTGCTCTCAGGAATAAATCCAGCTTTTCTGCAAGGTGCTGCGATGCTTTCCCCCCCGGTGCCCACCAGAGGGCGAGCAGAGATCACGGAACGAGCAGGCTGCCTTGTCCGCTCCCCCCCCCTCCAAGCGCATGCGTGTGGGGCGCCCCCACGCCCCTTCCAGCCCCAGCTCCCGGGACTGGTGGGAAGAGAACTCTGTCTGGCTGCGTGGGGTCTGAGTCAACAGAGCAGAGCTGGACTCCGGTGGCACCTTGGAGGCCAACCGGGTGCAGCTGTGCATGTACAGCTTCCGTGTGCATGCACACTTTTGAAATAGTAAATGTGCCTGTGAGCATGTGCAGAGTGCAGTGCCAGGCTGAAACCTCATCTCGGTAACTAAGTAGGGTTGACTCTGGGCAGTGATAGGGCGGGACCTCCCAAGCACATCCAGGGTTGCATGACCCCCAGGGGGCAGGGAATGCCCCCCCCCACTCATCAGCTCTCGGAGGCCAAGCAGGGTGGTGTCTAAAGTCAGCCGTGGGGGGGCTGTCCTCGCCTTTCCAGCACGTTGGTTTTAAGCGCCCCTCTATGACTGGATCACTCTGCACAGGTTGCCAGCCTTTGGACGGGGCCTGGAGATCTCCAGGAATCACCGCTGATTCCAGTGCCTCGGAAGAAGACCGGGGGGGGGGGGTGGGGGGGTGGGGGTGGGAAACGGTCAAGCCAGGCGTCAACTTTGTCGGTCTCAAAAGGCCACTGGACTCCGGCCTTTGTTCGGCTGATCGCCGGATTACAGAGATCACTTGCCCTGGAGAAAACGGCTGCTCTCTGGTCAGGTTGGGGGTGGGGGGGATTAGACTCCACTTCGGTACTTCCCCAGTCCAGAGTTGGCACCCCAAAGTACGTTCGAGGCTTGCTGTTTCCCTTTCTTGCTTTGTGCCCCCCCCTCCCCGCTTCCCTGGAGAAGACGGTCTATTTAACTGGTGATTTTGGGCAGCGGCCAGCTGCTCCTCCGGGGCTAAAGGCTGGCCTTGCCCTGGGGAGGGGGACTTCACCCCTCCCCCGCTGTCTTGCGGGAGGGAAGCTGCAATTCGGCTCCTAATGATAGTTTTCGGCCCACACCTCCTCCGGCAAGGCAAGGTGGAGAGGCAGGCCCTGCGATTTAATGGGCAGGTGCTGTGAATCTGTTTGGCAACCTCAGGGTGTGAAATCTCCTCTCTGAGGGGCTGGGGGCTGGTTAATGCATCCCCGGGGGGGCTGGTCCCCTGGCAAAGCCGATGGAAGAAGGCGGGCCAGGCTCCAGGGTGGGTGCCAGCCTCCAGCTGGGGCCTGGAGACTTCCTGCAATTACAGCTGATCTCCAAATCTAGATGCCTGTTTTTTTTGGGGGGGGGGGGGCTTTGTCATGTGGGTTCCTGGTTAATTTATTTTTTATTATAATTTATATACCACCCTCCCTTTTGGCTCAGGGTGGTTTACATTATAACTCTCGTATGCAGTACGGTACGATGAACATTCAGTATGAAACTTAACAGTGACACTTGTATCAAACCGTGTAATATAACAACAGTGATCAATAACAAACAACAGTGTGATATGACAAGAGGACTCAATAACAAACAACAGTTTGGTCTGTCTGCACTGTGATTCGGTTTTCTGTTAGTGCAGCTGATGGGGCTTCTGGCTTGTTCACTTGTCTCAGCTGAATGCCTGGTGGAAGAGATCCTTTTTGTAGGCCCTGCAGAATTGTTTTAGCTCTGGCAGACTCTGATCTGGAGAACCAGGTTTGATTCCCCAATTTTCCTCTGCGGGACCTTGGGCCAGTCCCAGTTCTCTTAGAGCTGTCCTCGCAAAGCAGTTCTCCCAGGGATCTCTCAACCTCCCCTACCTACCTCACAGGGGAGGTTGTGGGGAGAGGAAGGGAAAGGGGGTTGTAAGCAGCTTTCGGTTCGGAAAAAGCAGGCATAAAAACCAGCTTTCTTCTTTATATCGTTGCTGATGCCTCTGTCCTCCTGGAACCCCATATCCCGGCCACCTTCCTCTGGAAATCATTTTCCTTTGCTTTGGAAATCAGGCCTGCAAAAGGACCAGTTAATTGGAGAGTGTTTTTGTGTAATGCAGGCAGGGCGGGCAATGATTCCTGGGCAGGGTGCAGAAATGATGGCCAGGAATTCGGCAGAGAAAACTCAAACCCTTTTCTAGAGGAAGACTGCATTAGTTGAACTTCTGCCTGCTACAAGGCTCTGGAAGTCACAGGAGCCCTGTTAGAAGGCCTGCTGTCCTGGCTCCTGCAAGACTGGGTCTCTGAGGCCACCCCCCCCCAGGGATGGCTCCCCTCGTGAGTCCCCTCCCCACCTGCTCAGGTAGCCCTGCTGTTGGGTTCCCTGCCCAGAGCAGCTCTCTTCCCAGGGGCCCCTTCCCTGGCTTCGCTCCCTCCTGAGTGGGGCTAGCCACCTGTCTGTGGGGCGGCCTCAGCCACGCCCCCTCAGGTGAAGCGTGGAACTGGATCCCCCGCCAGGGAGGGGCAGATCAAAGCCCCATCTGTTCACGGCTTGGTTGTGGGGGGCAGTCCCCCTGATCGGGTTGAGTGGATCCGTTTAACGGCGGGCCTGGCCTTACACCTGCGGAAGTGGGCCTCCTCACCGGGTCTAAGGATGCTCCGTCTTTATCGACCTGTCTGGATTTCTCCGCCAGGCTGGCCGATGCTCCGAACCCGGAAACTGGAGTCCAGGATGTCCACGAGTGCTCGTTCCCCTCCCCACCCACACCCACCCAGCAGGGGTTCGCATCCACCAGCCTTTCCCATTTCACGTTCTGGTTGCCATGGCTGAGGCCGGGAAGCCCAGGGTTTAAATCTTGCCTGGGATGGGTGTCAGAATCTTGGCTTGCCTGTGTGCCCTCCAAGGCCTGTGACGCAAACTCAGGACAGTCACCAGTAGAAAAGAGCCAGAGTCCGGCTGCTCACTTTGTCAGGCAGCTAGAATGTGGGACAAGGACAGACGCTCTCCTTCTACCTATACCTGATGAAGCAAGAACGCCCCCCCCCCCCCCGCTGGGCTCCGGCTCTGTTCTGCTGCTGCAGGTTAACACGGCTTCCCATCTGCCTTCACAGCCACCTGCATGGGGGGGGGGGGGAGACTTGGGCCCTGTGTCCATCTCTGCTGCTGAGGTTAGATGGTGGGGCAATACATGCAGTGCTTTCGCTTGCAATCTTTTTTTGAGAAAGCCGCGGACCTTTCCCACCCACCAGGCAGCGGGTGAATCATTAACCCCCGGGACACCTTTGCCCTCACCTTGGAACTGTAACCTCCAGGTGTTTGCTCCCTCTCCCCCCCTCCCCCCCCCCCGCATCTCCATATGTCCCATCCCCGCCCCCTCTGCCTGTTTATTGCGCAGAGGAGCCCATGAACCCAGCAAGTGGGAGCACGACGCGTGGGGGTTTCCCAGATGGGTGGGGTGTGGCGCACGCAGGGCATCACCCGCACGGGAACAGCCTGTGCTGCACCCTAGGTGTGCCCTGGAGGCCTTCCCCAGGTAGCCAAACTGGCCTTTCTAGCAAAGGATTTTCGGTGTGCAAAGGATCCACTGCCTGGCTGCAAGAAACGTGCAGTGTTTTCCTTTGAACCTGGCAGGTGAGGAACAGTATAGTAAAACGGGGGGCTTCAGCAAGTGAGCCAAGGTACACACAGAGCCAGGGGTGTGGACTGGTTGGAGTGTTGAACTAGTATCCAAGGGACCCGGGACTGAATCCTGCTTGGCCACGGCAGCCGGCTGGGGGCCCTTGGGCCAGTCACACTCTCCCAGCCTTGCCTACCTCACAGGGTGGTTGTGGTGGGGATAAAGTGGAGGCGAGGAGCCTGATGCAAGTTGATTTTGCAAAAAAGGAGGCACATAAATGAATCAATTAAACACATAAACAAACCCGTTGGCCCATCTTTCACTGCTAGTTCTGCGTTGAGAATTGGGGCCCTGCGGTCTATTGACGAGCCCGCTTTCTCCCTCCTGAATCCGGAGGCCTCTTGCAGCTTACTGTGGCAAGGAGTGCTGTAGGCTGACATTGCTCAGGGTGAAGCAACCCTCTCCTTTCTTTTCTGCCCAGGGCTGGGGGACACACACAAGGAAGTAGGTCAGAACTGGAATCAGTTAGATCTCGTTGCTGTAGAGAGGCATTCAGCTGCTCTGGGAAGAGGCCAGGCCAGTAACAATAAGCCCAGATATCACAGCAATTCCGGTGGATCCTGGGAACGGTCTAAGTCTCCTCGGCTCCAGGAAGGTAGCGTGGCCTAGTGGGTTTTCTGCATTCCTGACTCCCCCTGGCGGCTGCCTGCTCTCAAACTTGTGGCTGGTTTGTAGGGTGAGAGCCTGCTTCAGGTTTGCACAATCTGCTGCTAGCTAGTTTGGGAGAATGAGAACGGAGTCTGCGCTGTGCAGGCAGGAGTGAATTTGTCCCCAGTGCCTTTAAGCCTCCGCTCGAGGAGAAGGGGCACATGAGGAAGGAGATGTCAGCCAGGTGGTTGGATGCTTTGGGGACAGCTGGGTATGCAAAACTCAGGATGCATCCCGGAAGTCCCCTGGGAGCAATGTGGGGGGGAGATAGATTTAGGCGGCTGCAACTCTGTCTGCCCAGACACTGGATGCGGGAAGTGGCCTTCCACTCAGAGGGTCCCCTCAAGGTCAGTCGTCTACCCGGCTGGCAGCTGCTTTTTTTCTCTGGGGTCTCGGGTGAAAACAGGAGGCCAGCTCTCCAAGGCTGGGGCCGATTTCTGGCGGCCAGAGGTGCGCATGCAAACCCTGTGCCCTGCAATGCCGCCGTTTCCGTGCGGGTCTTCAGCCCCAGTGCCTGCAAAGAAACAGAACCCCTCTGTGCATATGCAGAGTGCAATGCGCCACCCAGGAGCAAGCTGCCTTTAATTGGGCGGAGGGCCACGCAGGCAGGCCCCGCCCAGCCCCTCTTATTTTTAGCACACTCCAGGCTGCTCCTGGCGCCAGATCAAACCTTCCTCTCCCGCTCTGTGAATGAAGCTGAAGCAGCTGGGTGCGCATGGGGGGGGGGAGCATGCGTCTGGGCCCAGAGAAGGGGGGGGCGCTCAGCCGGGGTGCTTGCCTTGTTGCTATGGGAACAGCAGCAGGAATGTCTGTCCTCAGGCCTCAGCCGCCCTATTAACTTTTGGGGCTGCTGACATCACGGGCTGGGCGGCCAATGGCGTGTGAGCTCTGCCTTGTTGCTCGGGCGATGGGCGAGGGTCATAGAAACAGCTGCTAGGAGAGGCACGTGCAGGAGCACACATGCTCACGGGGCGCGCCCGGACACGCTCCCACACACATGGAACATGTCTGCACACGCTAGTGACATGGCAGGGAGGAGCAGGGGGCCCCAGGCTGTGCACTGCAGGCACCTGGGGTTGCTCTTCACGGGAGGCCGCGCACGGCATGCTGCCGGATGTCCCGCTCTGGAACACGCCAAGGACAGCATGTGCTTGGTTGCGCCCGGGCCAAGAACATGCCTGGAAACTCCACTAAGCGCATGTCTCAGCATGGGCTGCTGGGTAGAGTGGGGCATGTGCCCGCCTGGCACACGAAACTTGTCTCCCCACACGTCCCTCCCGCATGCACTGAAAGGAGCTGAAGGACAGCCCCCCAAGCCCCCCCCCAGCCTTTTTGCTCTGGATTAATGGATGAATTAGCCCAGATTAGTTCCCTCCCACACACACTGTGGAAGCCGGCTAGGTGAGGGGGTGCATCTCACCCACATGGCACAAATTGGGGGGGGGGTGTCCCAGTTTGTCGGCACCTTGATTGCAAGTGGGGCATTTGGGGGTTGGGCTTCCCCTTCTCCCTCCGTCAGCCTGGGCGTTGCTCTGCTGTGACCCCCTCCTGGGGTTTGGTGGGGGGCAACGGGTGGCGTCGGCAGGTGCCCGTCCCACTGCGGGTGCCCATCTGTTTTCTCAGCATCCAGGAACCTGCTGTGCTCCCCTCCCCCATTCCCTGGGGGGTGGCACGGCCTCTTGAATTACCAACCGCCTTCCTTTGTGGTCGCCCACACCTGTTTCCAACCTCCTCTGCTTGCAAGGGGGGTGGATCATTGGATTCCCCTGGGGGGGAGACCCCCCCTCCAGCTGTTTCCTTCTAAAATTCTTTGATCGGCTGTGCAGGGCCTGAGTTCGAGAGGCAGCTTGCAATGGAGCCTCCCCAATCCAGCACCCCCAAGCTCGCTGCATTGGGAGACCCCAAAGCAAAGAGTATCTCCAGTGCTGCTCCCCCCCCTCTCTGCTTCCCTGCCTCCAGACACCCATTGGCCACCCCCGTGAGTGACCCAATTGGTGAGAGTCTGCCTTGGGATGGAGTCTTTCACTCAGAGGAGGTAGTTTGGGGGAGCGGCAACACAGGGCAGCCGTCCCCACAAGGCCTGGTGCAAGAGGAAGCGAGACGATTTGAGTCCAGCCACACGGATTTGGTTTCCAGGCCCAGCTCGTGATCCCTGGTGGAGACAGCCTCGACTCTCTTCAGAACCTGAAATTCTGGCTTGTCTCTGGGAGCTTTGATCTTAGAGAGCCCAGTTCCCCTTTAGGGCAGATCCGTGTGGACCGGCTCCCAGCACTCCCAGGCTGAAGGTGGCCAGGAGGGAGTCAGGAAAGGGCGTGTCCTAAGACGGGTCCGCAGAAATGGCCTGAACCATGTTTGCCTCCCCTCCCCTCCCGTCCCCCAAAAAAACATCCCAGGTAAACCGAGGAATCTGTACAGGGCTGACTCACGTTACAGATTCTGTTCAAAATGGGCCACGGACTGACTACCATCACGCTTTCACCCCCCTTTTTCCGCTGCAGAGTCTTTTATAAAAAACATTCTAAGTCGAGCGCTGTAGGGCTAGACCGATGCGGCCCTTCCGCCCGCCGTTGGAAGCACCGAGATGCGTTGTCTCCGTAGAGCTATAGCGCTTAACTTAGGAGGTCGTAAAAAAACACAAACAAACCTCCGAGGAAGATCGCACGGTGGGGGGGGGGGGGAAGCGGCGCTGTTTGGGATGACCCTACCGATTCGAAGTGGCTCACTAACAGAAGGAAATTTGCTGACCGAGGCCCCTCCCTCGTATCGCTTTACTCAAAACCAGGCAAATAACATCCAGGCTAGAACGGTCAGGGGAGCATTTTCAAAGATTCCTTGTCTGCCCCTCATGCTCGCCTGTGCATGCCCCCTTCACCCACCCGTGGACATCCCTTCAGCCTTTCCCAGGGATGGCTTCTGGGGGTCTCTTTTCTGGGGCGGGGGATGCCATGGGCATGCCCGTGCTCATGGGTCCTACCGCATGCCACTTTGTCAAGCTTTCCCATTGGCTGAGGGGGTGTGTGCCTGGCTGCTATTGGCTGCTCCGGCAGATCAGCCATGGCAAACGTGAGGCTGTCAGGGGGTCACTGGGGGGGGGGGAGCTCCAGTCCCCAGCAGCGCAGCTGTGGCTGGAGGGGCGGAGCTATCCGCCTGCTCATGTGAGGAGTCTGTCCCTGCTTTGATGCGCCTAACTGGGGAGGGGGAATTCCTCCTGCGTGGCTCTGCCAGGCTCCGCTGTGTCTACAAGAGCAGAGGACCTGGGCGTCCGGGCCCGGGGGCACACTGGAGGCCAGGGGGAGGCCAGGCGCCTGGGCAGGGGGTGGGGTAGGGGTCCCCAAAGCTGGCCAGGGTCTCCCGGGCTCCTTGGCAGAGCGGGTGGGCGGGAGGCAGCAGGGGGGTGGGCGGGAGTCACCCGCGGGCAGGGTCCTCCTGAGCCTGGTGAAGTCCCTCTGCTGCCCCCCCCCCCCGGCTTCTCCGCTCTGCCCACCTTGTGCTGTCTCTGCAGGCGGCTTATATAATTCCTGCTCTCCTGTCGTCCTGGGGTGAACTCTCTCTCTCTCTCTCTCTCTCTCTCTCTCTCTCTCTCTCTCTCTCTCCACTCTCAAATCAGCCCATGGGGGGGGCAGCTTTGTGCCTCCTGCAGCGCTGGGGGCAGAGAGAGAGAAGATGCTCTGGTTGCAAATATGAGTATGTGGGTCAGATTTCCGTTTCCGCATCTCCCCCCCCCCATTCCGCCCCGCAGGCTGTAAAGATTCCCTTGTCCTTTGTGCCCTGACAGGTTGCAGCCCTGCGATGCAGGCTGCAGGGGGGGGATGGGAAAGGCGCCCCCCCCATCTTGACCTCTGCTGATTCTCCACCTTCCTTGCTCTTAAAAGAGGATTACAATCTGCACACCATATGCAGGCACGGCTGAAAGCAGTGCGCGCGCATGGGGAGGTGGTGGTGGGGGCTGTGCTCCACTCCTCTTTCCGAGGGGCGATGGGAAAAGCTCTTCGGCGCCGTGGTTGGAGGGCAGGTGGGGATCTGGGGCAGGTCCCCGTGGCACCTTGGCCCAGTCGCTCCCTTTGAGCCTAGCCTGCCTCGCAAGGCTGTTGTAGTGATGAAGAGGAACAGGGAGATCTTGCGTGGAGGCTGGCTGGGTGGCCTTCGCCCACTCATGCACTCTCTGCCTATCCTGCCCCGCAGGGTTGTTGAGAGGATAACCAGGAGGAGGGGGGAATGGTGTGAGCCACTTTGAGAAAGTAAATGGAGCAAATAAAAACTGTGACAGGGGATGCTCTGCAGGTCACCCACATATAAACGCACAAACCTGGGTCTTGCAGTGGCCATGCCCAAGAGCGCAAGAACTGCCTGCTGCTGAATCAGGCCCTCAAGGCCAGTATTGCCAACTCAGCCTGGCAGCCGCTCTCCAGCATATCAGGCAGGGGAAGGTCTTCCAGGTCACCTCCTGCCAGATTTCGAGGATCGAACCTGGGACCTTACGCAGGCCAGGCAGGGCTCTGCCTCTGAGCCACAGACGCTCCCAGGGGCTGTGCCTTGGCAGGACCAGGGCTTGAGAAGGAGCCTGCCGGGGGGGGGGGGCAGGGAGGCCGGGGAGTTTGCCTGCCTCCCCCACAATCCCCCTGGGCCTCTGCCGCTCCCTGGGGTCAGAGGTCAGGGCGGGAGGTCGCTGGAGATTCCCCCAGTGCACGTGCCTTGGGGCAGTTGCCGGGTAACCCAGGAGCCCCGTCCATTCATGCCTTGGCTATTAATACTCCTCCAGCTGCTGCCCCTCCACCTGTCTTGCTTGGGGGGGGTCTCCTTCCGGCTTGGCTTGGGGAGCAGCCTGCGTCTGCACGGCTCAAGTCACGGGAGGGCCTGGCCTTGCCCACTGGGAGCACCCTGGACAGCCCGCCTGCCTTCTCTCCGCCTCCATCCGCAGGCCGGTGCCAGGGGTGGGGGGCAGAAAGGCTGCTTGCGGGCCAGTGGTGGGGGAGAGCCCTCCCGGGCCCTTCCCTGGAGGGGAGGGGAACACGGGTGGCCTGAACGCACTTGCGCACACATTTCGCGCACCCGCCTGCTCCCCTTGATAAGGACGCTGTGCTGGGACTGGGTTACGCCAGCAGCCCTGATAGGGACCGGGCAATAGCGTACGGGGCTGGTGTGGCCCCCGGTGGCCCCGGCAGTTCCGCAGGGGGGGTAAGACGCTCGGTGCCCGCCGCGCCCGAGGCTGCCGTTGGCACATGTTGCGCTGAGCTTGCGAAGGCAGGCATGGCTGGCTGCAAAGGGGTGCGCTTCCAGGCAAGCGGGGCAGGGAGGCGCCTGCTGAGAGACAGGAGACGGCGGAGTGTCTGGCGTGCTACGAGGAAGGGGCGGGGCCTGAACGCAGGGCCCTCCCTTCTATTCGGCTGCTCTGGTATTGTCTGCTCAGGCTGGCAGCTGCTCTCCAGCGTCTCCCACATCGCCTCCTGCCCGGTCCTTTTTACTGGGGGTGTCGGGGATTGAACTAGGAACCTTCTGCAGGCCAAGCAGAGGCTCTGCCCGTGAGCCATCGCCCCTCCCCTTCACGTGTGGACATAGATGAAGATGAAGCTGTTTGGCACAGCTCAGACTGGCAGCTGCTGTCCTTTCCCATCAGCCCCTGCCTGGTGCTTTGACTGGGGATGCCCGGAATTCAGCCTGGGGTCTTCAGTGTGCCAGAGAGGGGCTCTGCCACAGCCCTGCCCATCTAGCGCTAGCCTTGGTGCCACAATGAGACGGAGCCAGGGAGTCCTCCCGCGGGCGGTCTTGCAGGATTCAGCCCAAGGGCGTCCTTCCTCCTCCTCCTCCTCGGTGCTGCCCGAAAGCAGCTGGGCTTATCTGTCCTGCGGAGGAGGAGCAGGGAGAGGGCAGGCCCGGCGGATGCCTGCTCTCTTCCTTGTGGCTTCTGGCCCCAAGCGGGTGGGAGGGCTGGCCTGAGGAGGGTGGGGTGGGGTGGGGGGTCACCTTTGGCACGTGCAAGAATGGGTTTAGATTCTGCTTCTCGCCCCCCAGCTGGGACTCCCAATGGCTCCTCCCGCATTCCCCCAGCCCTGCGGGAGGGAGCCAGGGTTGAGTTGACGGCGGGCTGAGATTTGAAGCTGGGGCCCCCACGTCCTGGTGTGCCACTGGGCCCACTGGGCCATGCTGGTTCTTCTCCAGCAGAGGGGCCGAGCGGACCTCTTGGAGAGGCCGGGCAGTGTGTGCGTGGCGTGGATTTAGTTTCGGTGCTCTCCTGTTCATTTGGGATGCCGGCGGTTGGGACCATTGTCATGGATGCTGGCTGGTCTTTTGGGTCAAGGGATGCAGGATGGACATGCCTCGTCCTGAGGGCACCCCTGTGCTCTGCTGCCTGGCTTGATCTCGCCAGAATGCCCTTAGGGGCTTCCTGGGCTGTTAGGCTGATGAGCTTTGGGGATGGGGGGGGGCTGACCCTCTCAATGGGCAGTTCCGCCCAGAGGCCAGGCAGTGGCCAGAGAGAGAGAGGGAGAAAAGGAAGAAGCCTTGGGATGGGCAGGGGGGACAGGGCTGCTGGGAAATCCAGGTGTGGCCACCTGCCCGAGTTTGGAGGTCAGGTAGGCTGGTCCCAGTGGTCGATGTCCCAGAGCCCCAGGGGACTTCTGGATTCCGCAGCTGGGAAGCTCTTGATTCTGCGACTGGAATATATTAGGCAAAGTAAGGAAATTAGCAAATAATGAGGAGGGGGAGTTTGGGAGAAGGGGTGACTTTTCGAGGGTCCACTCTTTGGGGAAATGGAACTGGCCAGAGACCAGGAGGCAAAATCAGGGGGAGGCCCCTTGTGGCCCTGCCAAAGGATGTTTGGCCCCCACCGGTCTGACCCAGCAGGGCTTTTTCAGATGTTCTGACGGACTTCTGTTCTTTCCTTCGGCCATGAGAGGCATCCGTCTGCTCCTGCAGGGCTCTTCCTAGAGGGGCCCTTGGATGAAGGGCCCCGGTGGCCCTGCTGGTGGAGCACAGGCTCCTGTTGGTTCTCCTGCCTCCAGTTCTTGCATTCCTGGCCTGACACCTTTAATATTGTTTGATTGGCCCCGGGTCCCGGCCATTGTGTGTCTTGTGCTGTTCCCAGGGCATTGTTTAAAAATTCGGTAATCCCCTTGGATCTCGGCCCCGGGGGAAGAGCCAAGGATGTGTGTATGTGGGGGGGGGGGGGTAGGTTCAGGTAGCTTGCAGGCCCCTTGCCCGGAGGGGGCCTTTTCTTCTTCCCGTCTGTAAAATCGGAAGGCCCCTTCGGGGAAAGGCGCGGCGGTTCGGCGGGGGCTCAGCCCCACGGCCCTTCCTCTCCCCCCGACGACGGCAACCCCGAGCCCGGCATCCGCGCGGGTCTCTCGAGGCTTGTGGGTCCGGGGCGGCCTCCAGCCCTCGCCTTGCCTGGCCTGGCCTGGCCTGGGCAGCTCCGCGCCTCTCGCCTCCGCCGGGCCGCGGGGATCCCTCCGGCCAGGCCGCCGCGCACCTGCGCCCCGGACGCCCCCCGCCAGCCAGCCAGCCAGCCAGCCAGGCGGAGAGCGAGCGGGCGAGCGGGCGAGCGAGCGCCGGCCGGGAGGGCAGCCGAGGCGAGGCGAGGCGCAGTCGGCCGAGAGCGCGCAGGGAAGGCAAGCCGAGGGAGAGAAGGCAAGGCAGGCAGGGCAGGCAGGGAAGGGAAGGGAAGCGGCGAGCGTGGCGGCGGCGGCGGCGGCGCTGCTGGGGCCGGAAAGGGAGGGGAAGGGAAGGGAAGGGGAAGGGAAGGGAAGGGGCGGGGGAGGGCCGTCTGGGCTCGGCGAAGGGGGGCCGGGAGGGGGCTGGGCACGGAACACAAGCCTCGTTTCTTTGTTTGAGTAGAGCCTGGCGGGGAGGGGGCAGCCCGAGCCCCAACCCAGCCCAGCCCCAGCCCAGCCCCGCCGGACGCCCAGCCAGCCAGCCAGCCAGCCGGGCAGGCGCAGCAGCAGCCGCCCGAGGAGGAGCAGGAGGAGGACTCGGCCGAGCGCGCCGGAGCCGGGGCTGGATTCCGAGGGGCGCCGGAGCCCCCGCGCTGCGCCCGGCCTCCTCGCCCTCGGGCCTCCCCCTCCGCCCGCCCCCGGCCCGGCTTGGCGCGGGAGGGGCGGCCCTGCGAGCGAGACAGCGAGCGCCGATTCCCCCACCCCCGTCGGGGGGCTGGACCATTGATCCCCCCGCCGCCGCCGCCGCCGCCGGTCTTGGAAGGCAGGCAGGCAGGCAGGCTTCGCGGAGCCCCTTCTGCAGGTAACGTCGCCCGGCTGCCCCCCTCCCCGCCCGTGTGAGTGTGTGTTGGGGGGGGGCCTCCGGCCGTGGGCGCCCTTGGGGTGGGCCGGGGGGCGCGTCGCCCGGGGAGGGGGCCGGGGCTGCCTGGCTGGGTGCGCGTCTCGCTGGCGGCCGCGGCTGGCTTTGTTATCTGCTGGCGAAGGGAAGGGAAGGGAAGGGCCGCGGGAGGCCGTCTGGCCCGGGCCTGCGCTCCCTCGCCGGGGCTCCCCTCGGCCGCCAGCCCGCAGAGGCAGCGCCGACGCCGACCGGAGCGGCTCGGCCGCAGGCGAGGCGAGGGAAGGGCGAGGGGCGGCCGGCGTCGGGCCGGGGAAGGCGTCCGGGCGGGCGAAGCGGGGCTCTGGCGGGCACCGGGCGACGAGGGCGGCTCGGCCGGAGACTGCGGCCAGGCGGCCGGGGTCTGGCGGCGGGGGTGGCCGGTGGGCGCGGAGCTTGCCTGGCTGCCTCCGTCCTTGGCGCGGCCGCTTCGGCGGGGCCGGGGCTCAGGGGCCGGGCCGGGCCGTTGCGCGGCGGTGCAACTTTGCGCGAAACTTCGGCGGCGGCGTCTGGCGGGCGGCGGGTCAGGATGTGTCCGCGGCGACCCCGGAGGGCGAGGAGGCGCGGGGGGGGGGTCGTGCATGTATTTGGGGGCGCCGCCGGCCGTTGCGGGGCTTCCTGGCTTTTTGCAGCAGTTGGGCTCAACCAAGTGCAGAAGTTATTGGGGCAGAGAACGGGGGGCTCCGGGGGGGGGGGGCGTGCAGATGTCAGGGGATGTGGCTTTTTTGGGGGGGAGGCCCAGGGCGGAGTGGGGGCCCGGCTGTCTGGGGTCCCAGCGCCGGGAGAAGGCGCCGTCTGAGGCTCCGCCGCGGCCAGGCGCTCAAGGGCCTTCTCGGGGGATCGCGGCATGGACGGGGGCGGGGGGGCTTTTCCCGTAAGCCCCCGAACAGACCGGGCTGTCTTGAAATGGAGTTTGGAGAAACTTGCCGGACAGACTTTTTAGACGCAGCCTGGAAGGGGTTGGGGGGTTTTTTGGAGGGGGGGGGGTGCAGAGCGCTTTGAAGACTTGGGCTTCCTTGTGGTTGAGACAAACCCAGACTGGGCCAGGGGAGCTGCCGCGGTGTCGGGACTGAGGCCGCAGTCAAACCTGCCGGGTGGGAGAGGGGCTTCCCGAGGCACCGGCTGGAGCAGAAGTCGGCAGTGCAGGCGGAGCCCCTGGGCGCCTGGCCCTTTAAGAGTGCCCAGGTAAGCCCGGGCAGGTGCGTGGGGGGGAGGGAGAGGGAGGCACCAGGCCGCCTTGGCTGGCTTCCTCCCCTCCCCTCCCCTCCCGAGGTTATTCGTGTGGCTGTGCGGAGAGGCCAGAGGGAGGGTGCAGGTGAGGCCAGAAGGGCACCTGTTGGGGGCCTGCGGTGCTGGCGTGGGGAAGGGGTTTTCAGGGGGGAAGGGAGGAAGGGAGGGGGAGAATTTCGGACCCCTGCTGCTAGTGCCTGGCTGGTGGTGCGCGAACCGGAAAACCAGAGCTCTGCAAACTCTACCAAGGAGGCATGGGAGGTTGGGGGGGGGGTGTGCTTGCAAGTGACCACTGCTGGTCGAAGGGCCATGCTGGCTTCGGCTGGGGTTGAGTCTGGGGACGGGATGGGGGGTGCCCCTTCCACGAGGGAGGGGGGAGGTGTTTGCTGGCAATGGGGTGTTGGGGTCACGCGAGGTCACAGGGGTGGCTCTGGCAGATCAGTGGGGAGCCCCCCTTCCGGTTCCCTGCAGCCCCAGTCACGTGGGCTCCTGGTGGGCTGGGCCACAGCTGGGGCTGCTGGGAGCGAGGGTGCCCGTGTCCCGGGAAGGTGTCTGCCATGCTGCAGGAGACTTTTATTTTATGGGTTTGGGGATGGGGGAAGGAAGGAGCACGGCCAGCCGGAATGCCAGGATACTGGGGGGGGGGGGGGCTTTGGGGGCTGACCCACTTTTCTCAGGGCTGTGAGAAGGAAAGACCCACAGATGAGCAGGGAGGGCCAGAACACCTGAGTCAACTGCTTGTTTTTCTTCAGGATCCTCAGCCCTTCTTGCCCTATTCTTCTCCAGGATTATCCAGATGTGATTAGGCACATTCTTGGTTTGTGGAGTGGGGCTGATGGATCAGCCTAGAGCCCTGTGTGTGTGGGAGAGCTGGATGCCAACTCTCTCAGTCCTCCTGGAGAGGAATGCTCTCGTGTCTCCAGCAGAAAAACTGCTTCCAAGTGTCTCTCGACCTTAAAAAACATTGAGACCAGTAATGTCTCCCCCCCCCCCCATTTATCAAGTCAGTTTTCTGTCTTCTCTCAGGTGTGGTGGCGGGACAAACTCGCTTGGCGGAGGAGCCCTTTTTGGAAGGGGGGGTGTCGATCCGTGTCTAAATGTGGCTTCCAGGAAACCGGGGTGGGGTGCAGAAAAGGCAGACTCCATTGACTACCGGCAGGTGCACCCCTTCTTCCTAACCCCTCCAAATTTGTTCTTGGGTTGGCAGGACCTTTACTATTCAGAGTGACCCCCCCCACACACACACACTTCTTCCTGTATTTACTTTCATGCGCCTGCATGCGTGGGAGGGGTGCGCTTCCATGTGCAGAGATGTGCCTTTCCCACATCAGAAAAGGTGTGGGATTGGCCTGCAGAGCTTTGCAGGTGGGTGTGTTTCACTTGTGGAGGTGACTTGCGTGTTGCCTGTGATTTAGCAGCAGGCCAGGTGTTCCTGCACGGAGATCTGCGGTGCAGAGTGAGAGGACTTCTGGCTCCAGGATCTGGCCACTTCTCATCCCACGTTTCTGACTTTCTGGGTTTCTCAGATCCTGTGAAGATTTTTGTGCAGGCCCATAAGATCCCCAGGGCAGTCCCTGAAGGGCTTCATGGATGCGCATAGTGCCCACTCTCCGGAGTTGTCGCTTCCCCTCTGCGTTCCACAGGCACAGCCTTCTGCGTTTTGCCTGGCCGGACAATGGAGAAAGATTTGGAAACGGCTGTTTTATTGTTTAAAAAGTGGGCACCGTGCTTTATGAGACGCGCATAAGGGCGCACAGGATATCCCGCACAGATGGAACTCCTGTGGCCTTTTATGCTGACCCAAAATCCTGCCCAGATACACTTCTGATACCTCTAGGGCTTCAGGAATTGATTGGTGGGTGGGGATGCAGGGGGCACAAACAGACCTGGGGGGCTGGAATAATGGGGTTGACTGTGATGAGGCTTTCAGGCCCCACACTTGACCCGCCTGTTTTTTTCCCTAGCTTAGAAAATATGTACAGGAGCTAGAAAAAGTGGCCCTCGCTGGGGCGGGCAAATTGTGGGCCAGAAAAGTTGCCGTGCCCCATAGGGGAACATGGAGGTCGGAGGTCGGGCTCTTCTGTAGGGCTGTGTGTGTGGGCCCCCCCCCATGTGGCTCGTATCCTCCTCTCATTTCATTTAACGGCAGTTGTCGGTTATGGGGCCGGCTGGGTGCATGTTGGGCTAACGAAGCGAGAGGGTTGGGAGTGTCCTGCATAGTGCAGGGGTTGGACTAGATGACCCAAGAGGTCCCTTCCAACTCTTATTATTCCGCGAAGAGGAACGGGAAGACAGGACTAGCTGAAAAAGATGGAAATTGGTGGACTCAGCCGAGGGAGCTGTGGTGGGAAATTCGGGAGGTCATTCCTTCTCGGGGTCTCCGTAGCACAGAACCCATTTGACGGCACTCACCACACAGGTAGAGATGTGCTTTCGAGCGTCACAGAACTCTTTTTACCCACTCCCAAACGAGGACTCTACGAGCCATTCTGCCCTCCACGGAACTCGGTTTGGCCCAGCGGAAGAAATCATTCCTTTTTTTAAACCTGCCACCAGCCCTGCGGTGATGGACTCCCCCCCCTCCTCCAGGGCCGCCTCTTGGGTCCCCTTGTGGTGCTGGGCCCAGCTGCCTGTGCCGACCCAGGAAATGGTTACATCATCTGATGTGGCACATTGCCTCCTCTTGCATCATCAGCGAAAGACACCAGCTGAAGCATCGCCGCAAGCCCAGTTCCCCCACAGGCTGTCCTCCCGTTCCTTCCTCCCCCCCGGCCACAGCCCCATTGCCAGGAGACGGTTTCTGAGACCCCCGCCCTGCTCCACGATACCCGGAGTACCTGATGTTTCTTAGGCACGGGGAGAGAGTCGCTCAACATCCAGGGTTTCTCCAGGCTTCTCCTGGCGGGAGCAGAGGGCTGGGGGCACCCTGGCTGAGGAGAGGGGCCAGGCCCTCTGAGCTAGCCCCGATTGGGGTGGGTCGGGAGCCAGGATCCCGGGGCCCTTCTGCCTGTCCCTGCGAGGGGCAGAGTCCAGAGCGGGGTGTTTTTAACAGGTGGGGTCTCCAGATGGGAAGGGGGTCAAACCTGGCGGCTCAGATCACAGACAGAAACTCCGACATCCGATGGCTTCATAGCGCCAGGTGGATTTTTGCATCCTTCGGGGACAGACGAGAGACGGGGTCGGTCCATTGCAGCTTAGCTCGCCGGGAGGAAGGATGCAGGTGATCTTCTGTACACAACAGCATCCGGTGGCGTGGTCAAAGCGAGGGTTGAGGAAAGTGCACTCTGCCTATGCTCAGAGTCACTCCGCTTCCTGCCTCATTTGCTCCAGGCTGGTGTAACGGAGGTTCGGAGATCGATGGAGGCACCTTCTCATGCGGGAGAGAACTTGAAGGCACGGGGGGGGGGGTAGCCCTGGACATGGGCTCCCCCCCCCCGTTGCCCCCTAGTGAGAAGTGCCTCGGAGGACTTGGCCTTGTCCCTGCTGCTTCATTCTCCCCCCACGGAAGGAATCTCCCCGGCCTTCGTGGGCGGCTCTGAAGGGCCCTCTTTGTGCCGGCCAGCCAGCCGTCCGGAGTGGTCCTCTCGCGTCCTTTGTGTCCGCACAGAGGGGCCTTTCTCTCGGCCCTGCCAGATACGCTGCTCTCTGGCAATGACAATTGCGTAATTTAGAGAGCTTTTTAATAGGTTCGGGGTGGGGTGGGTGGCTCGGGCTCCGTGGCCCTGTTCCCATTCCACAGATGAACCGGGGAAGCAAGAGAGGCGTCGTGGCCCGCCCGGAGCCACGCATCAACTCGGTGGCACCAGTGGGACACCCAAGCCGGGTGGGGCAGCTCTCGGTCCCTCCCCCTCTTTCCTCACCTCTGTTATCTCACCCCCCCCCTCTCGGGAGGGTGGCAGGTCTGTGACTCAGGCGTGTAGGGCAGGGCGCGATCCCCACCGGAGTTTTGCCCCAGAGGGAATAACAGGAGACAAGTCGGGTCAGTTTTGAGCAGGAAGAAGTTGGGTGTCTTGCACCATTTGACCCCTTCCCTGCCCCCAGGCTCTGGGGCAGAGGTTGCGCGGAAAGGGGCGGTGGCTGTCGGGGTTCCCTTGCGCCGGGGAGGTGGGGAGCCACGTGGGCTCCCTGCGCCCCTCTCTCTGGGCCCATCCGGTGCGGGATCCTTGCTTGGGGGTGCCGGCTGCCAACAGGAGCGGGGAGGTGTAGGTCCGGTAGGGAAGGGCAGAATCTCTTTCCCGGCCTTGAGTCTCTCCTGAGCTATTGTCTTGGGGTCTCCCCCGGGGACTCCCGGAGGGTTGGACAGGTGGTTTGGGATCACCAAGGGGTGTGAGTGGATCTCCCCATGTCTGACGGGATCTCGCGGCACGGCGCGGTGGTAGAACTCGATTCCTGGCAGGGCCAGGCAGGCAGTGAGATGTCCGGCCTCGATGGGCCGAGGGGTCGGATTCAGCGCAAGGCAGGTTCTACTCCCGCGGAGGCCCTTGGGGCGTGACCCGGGGTCTGGAAGAGGGGCGTGTGGGGCTGCATGTGGGCAGAGAAGGGGTGCTGTTGGGGGGGCCCCCGCTCAGAGCCCCCTTGGCCCTAACTCTCGCTCTCTTCCTTCCCACAGGTTTGGGTTCTGCGCCATGGCCGGAGCGTAGCCGTGCCTCCCCTCCCCCCACCACACGCGCCTTCTGGGCCAGGACACCTCATGGGCCCGGTGTGGGGGGGGAGCCAACCGAGGAAAAAGCAGCTACGGGACTCCCCTGTTCCGGTGAGTGGGTGACTTGGCTCGAATTTGGGCAGAGGGACACCGATGCAACGCCCCTCCCTCCCTCCCGCCCTCCCTCCCCAAGTCCACGTTTCTGGCTTGGTTGTTCCAAAGATGATGGGAGCAAAGGCTGCAGAATACGGGGTGTGTTTGGCGGGGGGGGGGGGGGAGATGGCAGCAAGCCTTGAGAAAGGGGAGACCTCCCAGAAACTGCCATGGATCTCCCGTCACAGAGAACCGGTCCCTTGGAGGAAACGGCCGCCTTGCAGGGTGGACGTGGCTCCCTTCCCAAGCTCCTCCCCGAAATCTCCTGGGATTTCCCAACCTGAAGGTGGCAACCCTCAGCGGAAGCGGAGAGTGGCAAAGGGGCACGGGGAGCTGAGGCTTTGTGCGGAAAGGGAGGCAGCGTCTGCTTCACACCCGGGGACCCACGAGCACCCAAAGGACCCGCAAAGCAACACGCCCGGGGAGGCGGGATCCTCTCCTGTGCCCGCTGCTGGAGCGGCCGTTCTGGTGCGGGGCGGGCAGAGCCCGGCTTTCTTCCGCCTGCCTGCTGGCCCTGTGCAAACCTCCCAGCTGGGCACGGCTCCGTGTGCGTCCGTGTGTGTGTGTGTGTGCGTGCGCGCATGGAGTGACAGGGCGAGAGAGGGGGCCGGGCGGGCGGGGAGAGGGGGCGGGACGCGGAGGGAGGTTCCGCTACGTCACTGGAGGACCGGGCCTGACTCACCGCTCACCCAGAATGCACCGCCCCCAAACGCGGCCACTGTGACCTTAAAAGGTTCCTTGTTTGGAAGGCGCCGTTAACCCCAGCTTGCCTCGGCTGCTGCTGCTGCAGGCCTGCCCCTCTCCAGTGCCCCCCGTGGTCCCCGTGGCTCTCGACCCTGCCTGCCACCCGCCATCCCTTCCCAAAGCTGTCAGTGGGGCCTTGTGGGGCCCCGTTTCAGATGGCCAGCGGAGGAGTTCGCACAGAGGTCCTGGGAGGATGCTCTCACGGCTCCCGCTGGGGGGGGGGGAGACGTCGTTCCCCCTTTGTGGCTTGCAGTGCCCGTGTTTTGTAGCATAGGGTTGCCAACCTCCAGGTGGAGCCTGGAGCTCTCTCTCTCTCCCTCCTGGAATTTCAAGAGATGTCTTCATACAACAGAGACTGGATTCCCCCTGTCGGACGTGGCTGTTTTGGAAGAGGGCTGGATGATGCTAGCCCCCCCCCCCGTGAGGCCCCTCCCCAAATCCTGCCCTCTCCAGCTCCCCCCCCCCAAATCCCCAGGCGTTTTCCAAGCCAGAATTAACAACTCCGCTTTGTGTCATGCTCCCTGCAAGACAAGGGGAAGAATCTCCTTGCATTTGGGATCTGTGCTTTTGGTGCTGCCTCACGTGTGGTTATTGGCCAAGCCCCTGAGTTTTCGGAGAGCTTTTGCGTTGCTTTGGTCCTCTTGTGGTTTAAAATGACAGGGCTGAGCTCTGGTCCTGATCCGATGGGGTGGTGGAGTTGCGCACCCGCTCCGTGTGGCCCTTTTGGTTTTATTTGCTGGCTGATGAGGATAGCCACATGTCCAGAAAGACTGGGAGACTTCTCCCCAGGGGAGGACTCTGGCTTTATTGTCATTCATTGTGTTGTTCCATTTGGATGCCGTCACGACAGTAACTGACATAACCAAATACACAAAAAATACCGCATGAAACCCCAATTTAACGAAACATTAAAACCCAAGGACTCCTTCTCTCTAGTGCAGCGGTAGACCCTCCTGATGTCCATGGACTACAATTCCCATGAGCCCCTGCCAGCGTTCGCTGGCAGGGGCTCATGGGAATTGTAGTCCATGGACGTCGGGTGGGCCGCAGTTTGACCACTCCTCTAGTGCAAGGGGGCGTGAAGGGCCTCCTTCACAATCAGCTGGGGGGGGGAGCCCCTGTTTTGGGCCTCTCAGGCCAGGCCTGTTGCTTGCTGTTTCTCAGCCTCAGCCATAGGCCTGGTGGGGCAGGTTGGCTTTGCAAGCACTGCTGGGGAAGGCGTTTGTATGCTTGCAGGCGCCATGCGCCTAATTGGCACATTTGCATCGTGCCACACAGCGTATGAGAGAACAACACTCGGTCGAGATTGACACTCGGTATTTCCTGAATGTGCACCTTTTAAAAATGATTTTGCAGCGCTGGCCCCCCAGGCCAGCCAGCTAGGCGGACGCATGTATAGCCATGCTCCTTGGATACCCTCCTCAAGCTTGCGCGAGACGTTTGGGCAGCGTGCGTGAAACGTGGAGCCCGGTTATTCAAGCCCGAGATGTCTTTAACTGGACCCCTGAATAAATCTTGACCGTGGTGAGCAGCTTGACTCCAGCCCCACCCGGCAGTCTCTCTTGCGGGTGCAGCCGTGGAAGGCCTGCATTTACTGGTGGCGCTGGAGCCACAAGCCGGCTGGTGAATCCGGCGGGGAAAATGTCCCAGAGGCCTGGCACCGTTCTGGTGCTGGCCGCCCGCATGGCCGTGGCTTCGTTCCCGCTTCCCCAAAGGCTTCCCCCTCTGCCCACGGGAGGCCGGGGAGGCAGGTGGGCAGAAGGAAAGGGCACCAGGCTCTCCCCAGGGGCACATTTGCCCCCGGGAAGCAGAGGGAGGAGCTCAGGACCTTTCCCCAGAGGGGGCCGCCTGCCATGTTGCCAGGTGGGGGTGTGGGCTGGCTGTGCCCTCCTCTGTCATCTGCCGTGTGCATTCTTTCTCTCAAGGGGGCTGGTGCCTCCGGCCTGTGCGCATTCTGCCCCCGGCCACCCCGTAATGCACATTTTCCCGGTTTGGCCATGCCAGGGCTGGCACGGGGGCTCGTTGTGGGTGAGCCCCACACAAGCGAGGGCCTCGGGAGACGGCGCTGACGTGGGCCTGGGTTGCCTCATCGCGCACCCGGCCGTTGTGTTGTAGTAGGGCTGCTATGACTGTCTTGTGTTTTTTTGTGGTTGCGCTTCCTCCAAACGGGCTGCGGGGGGGGGGAGGGCGGGCAGTTGGGACGCAACGGCGCACTGAGAGTGGGCGGCAGTCTCGGCCTGGGATTCCCAGGCGCTGCTGGGGGGGGGAGGGAGGGAGGGCGGGGACCGGGCGGGGGGGGGCGGTGACGGCACCCCGGCCCTTTAAACAGGGCAAGTTTCCCGAGGAAGGGCGGTGGGGGGGCTGAGTCACCGTGTGGCCGGAATTCACCCCCCACACATGCTCCGCTGACTTGGCAGGGACCCCGAACTCCACACGGGGAGGGTGTGTGTGTGTGTGTGTGTGTGTGTGTGTGTGTGGGGAAAGGACAAGCCAGCAGGGAAGGAAACACAGAAGTTGCTCACGTTGTTGTCCCATTGGCGCACCGGCTGTGCCGTGCCATGTGCGTCTGCCGGCAAACAGGGCTTGCCGCACCTGGGGGAGACAGCGGTGCCTTCTGAACGGGGACACACCTCTGGGGGCTCCGCTGTGCCGTGCCAGCCGGGGAGGGGAGGTAAGGCCACACCGTGAACCCGTGTTGTGCTGTGTCTCCGTGAGTGGCTGCCCCACCACACACACGTGTGTGTCCTTTGTGAGTTGTGATTCCCCTAATGTGCTTTGCTGTGGATCCGGCTAAGGGTCTTTTGTGTGTGTGTGTGTGTTCTGTGGCTGCCCTGGGGGGGGGGCTCAGAGGCAGAGAAGGGCTTGTGGCTCTGCGCATTGCCGTGTGTCCTTCTGCCTCCCATGCCCGCATTCCCCTGCTGCTCTTCCAGTGTTTTCTGTGCAAATGTGTCGGATGGGTTTGCCCCGACCACGTGTTGTGTGGCACTTGTGTGTAAAGCTTTGCTGTTGTGATCTTCGCTTTTGGAAGAGTTGACTTCTGTCCCAGATATTGTAATCCTGTGGCAGGCCTCCATGTGCTGGCGGGGGGGGGGGGCTGTGTGATTTCCACACACACACACCCCACACACACATATTGGTGTGCTGACTGTCTTGTGTACCCAGTGTGTGGTTCTGGGCCTCCCGATGTGTGCCCAGGGCCGCTGTGGCTGCTGTTCTCGGAAGTGTTGTTTTGAATTGCTTTTCGTGTCCCCACAACTTTGTGTTTCATACCTGACTGGCATCCTCAGCGCATGGGTGGGTTTTTGTCTGTCCAACAAGTGCGATAAGCCCAAGCAGAAAAATGCAAGGACAATTGTGTGACTCCCTTATTGTGTTGTGTTACCGTTGTGTGTCCCTGATCCTTCTGAAGGGGGCTTGGGGGGCAGGAGGAGTGTGTGGAGCGAGGCAGGTGAACGAAACCGGAGCTGTGCTTTGTGTGCGGTCAGGAGGGTGCGGGTGCCCCAGCTGATCTGCCCGAGTCCGAGAATCTCTCCTTGGGCTTTCCACGGTTGTGTACCTGTGTAGAAGGGGAATCCCCTC
Source organism: Paroedura picta (assembly GCF_049243985.1). Lineage (NCBI taxonomy): Eukaryota > Metazoa > Chordata > Lepidosauria > Squamata > Gekkonidae > Paroedura > Paroedura picta. The sequence continues at coordinate 1,565,518 of NC_135384.1, forward strand.
TCCCCTCGCTTTGTGGTTTGTGATCTCCCAAATTGCCGGAGGGTTTCCCCAAACGGATTCAGCAAAAAACGAAACGAAACAAAACCTCCCTAGTATGGGGGGGGGGAGATGGGTGCCCTCAACAGGGTCTCACCCTATGGAACCTGCCCACCAAAGGGGCCATTTCCCCCCAATGGGGGTGGGTCCCTGTGCTCTCTGGATCTGTTGCAACCCCAAGAGATCTGGCATCTGAAATGGGGGCAGCTCTATATCAGACTGGGGAGGTGGGGGTAGGGTTGTTGTGTGCTGTGGAGTGCTTGGGTGTGTGTGTGTGTTTGTGTGTGTGTTTTGGCAGCTCTGTGTTTGTACTTCCAGGGCAGGATCTTGCTGTCTGGGGTGGGGCGGAGGTATTAGGCATGCCCCCCCCCTGCCAGCATGACACCCCTCCTGGCATCACGATGCGCGTCAGAGAGGAACCGAACTGAAGTGACTTCTTCCCGATCCTTTGTGGGTTTTTTTTTTGGGGGGGGGGGAGGCGTCCTTGCCGATGCTGACTCAGCGCTGACACAGCTGTTCTCGCCCGCCCGTGTGTGTGGATGTGTGTGTGGATGTGTGGGGGACCGTTCATTGTCTCATGAATCACACACACAAAAGACACACTGCCCCAGTCCCCGCCAGCCAAACCCACGTCTCGGGAAAGAGCGGAGCGTTGCAAGGACTCTTGGCCTATTAGGTCTTCCCACGGGGGGGCTTCTCTCTGCGCCCGCCCACCACGAGGGGAGGGGAGGGGAGGGGAGGGGAGGGAGCCGGCCCCTGCCCCCAGCCAGGGCCACGTCCCACAAGACACCCCTCGAAATATGGAAGCAGGGGGAGCCTGAGCGAGGCCCTCCCCACCCGGCCTGCACCCCTCTCCTCTTTGTCCCCTGGAGGATCCAGGACTCGCAGGGAGCCAGCTGAGTGTGGATTTCGTCTGTTGCTGCCGCAACCAGATCTGGCCCGATTTTGGAAGTGCCGGCCCCTGTTGCTCCAGCCAGCTCCGAAAGCCAGAGCCCCCCCCCCCCCCAAATATAGGCTTTTACGTCCTGCATTGTCTGCACTTGCACAGTCTCCCCGCATGCCTGTGCCGGGACTGTGCTCCTCGGCCCTTCCTCCGTTTCCCCACCGTTGTGTCAGTTGTTGTGTTTTCCCACAAGCTTGTGGGAGGGTGTGGGTTTGCTTTCAGACTTTTCTTCCCTCGCATCCCGCTTTCTCCTTGGGAGCACGCTGGAGCCATTCTGAGCCTTCATCCCTGATCTGTTATCTTTGCACTCACCTTATCTTTGGTTTTAAACCTGGCCTAGTAATTAGAGCTTTGTTTATTTACCTGGTTTATAGCCCACCTTTGTCTGCAGAGGACACCTAGGGTGGCGTCTGTTCCTTTTCTTCTCCACGCTTTTATCCTCACGACAGCCCCGCGAGGCGGGTTAGGCCGAAAGCGTGCGATTGGGCCGAGCCTGCCCGGCAAGCTTTTTGTGGCGGAGCGGGGATTTGAACCTGGCACCCCCGGATATCCTAGTCTGACACACTTAATCGCTAGAGAGCCTGGGGTGGCTGGGATTGAATCCTGGCTCTGCCATGGCTGCTCTCAGCCTAGGTGGTGTTTGAGAGGGCAACATGGAGCCCAGGACAGGGGTTCCAGTCGGAGCAAAGCGGAATATAAATTAAAAGGTGAAAACAATTGGAATATTTCTGGGGACATCATGCTCCCTGTGCCTTTCCTCTCTTTGTGCTTTATTCCATGCGTGCCTTCTGCACATTCTGTTTTGTTTCTCCCGCCTTGCATGCGCCACACGCACAGATCTGTCCGTGGCTCTGCCTCCTTTTCGGTCCCTTGAGTGCCCCCTTGGTTTGGTCGCACTTACCCGTGATGCTCACGCTTTGGTGAGTCGCTCATCCTGTTGCGGTTTCCATGCGTTTGCGTCCTTGACGCTTCCCCTTTCTCGTAAGTCCGCCTCGCGGAATGCGGCAGGCAGATGGGGAAACCGAAAGTTTCTTCCCCAAAACGCCCCACTCACCAGGTGTGGGTGGGGGATTCCACAGGGCTTCTCTTGCCAATGATAATCTGGGGCTGGGGGTGCTGACCCACGCGCTTCGGTCACTGCCAGTCCCCACCTGGGGGCATTTTGGGGGGAAAGGCCAGGTTGGGGCAGTTCTTTCCACCCCACTGCTTTCCGGGTGACCCCCCCCCGGGTGCTGCTGTTTTGCCTTCCCAGTGGTGTGTGGGGAGGCGGAGATCCCCTGTACCTCCATGGCGCATTGGATCGAGGGCAGTTTGTGCGCATGCGCAAGGAGGAAGGATCACCTGTTCCGCTTCCCCAGAATTCCATGTGCATGTGTGTGGGGGGGGGGATAGAGGTGATGGGGGTGTGGCTGGCGAGAGAGCACACAAGAGCAAGCGAATGAGCGCATGTGTTTTTATGTGGACCCAGTGAAATTTTAAAGAAAAAACCCTGCCAGGCGGGAGAGGTATCTGTGTCGGTAGCAGCCCCTGCGAGGTTGGGCCATTTCCTCTCCGGAGCCGTGTGGATACAGCTGCTTACACAGGAAATGGCTTCTGAAAGGGGGGCTATTTCCTGTCTGCCCCCCCCCCCACACACACACTTCCTCCCCTCAGGTGCCCCGCTTTGCTTCTTCCCTGGGTATTCAGAGCCCGGATTGCATCTCTGTTCATCTCCCCACAATTGGCAGGAGGGGCTTGGAGCGTGAGGAGGGGGGCGGATTTCGTGGCCTCACCCTGCTGGCTGGCGCGGGGGGGGGGCGGGCGGAGAAGGAGCCTCCGCAGCACCCTTCGAGCTCCGCGTGGGCCGGAGGGGGCGTGGATTGGGTGCCTCTGCAGAGGGAGGGAGGGAGGCCGGGAGTGCGTGAGAGGCAGGTCAGGGTGTGCTTGACACAGGCCAGCCTTGTTCTCCCACGCAAGTTGTGCTCGGGCCCATCTCCGGCTGCCTCGGGGCTCAGTCAGTTCTGCACCAGGCCTCAGCCCAAAAATCTCTCAGGGCAACCAATGGAGAGAAAACCCGTGTGTGTGTGTATCAGTGTGTTGAAGCAATGGGAAATGCAGATTTGGAAATTGTGCCTGTGTAGAGGTTGCCCAAGTGGCTGTCCCTGCATGGGGTGACTGATCAGGGTTGTGTGTTCGAGAGAGAGTGAGAGAGAGAGCATGGGAGCCTTTGCACAGGTGAATGAGGCCCAGGTGTGGTTGCACATTGGAGCGTCATGCGTTTTATGGAGGCGGAGCAGTTCTGTGCTAGAGCCCAGGGAAACTGTGCATGGGCCGTCTGGCTCGAGGAGGTCATCCCAGGTACGCATGATTGATCCCCGACTGATTTATGTGTCCCTGTGCATTTCTGTTGCTTTAAAAAAAAGGCGCTTGGAGCCCTGCAGAAACACGGCTAAACAATAGTCAATGACCCGCAAATCAAAAAGGCACAACTGAAAAGACACCTGAGTAGCTGCCAAGGCCAGCCTGACTCCAGCCAGGTAAAATTCCACCCTGAGCAAACCTCAGCCGGCTCCGTCCACTGGCAGGAAAGGCCTTTCGGTGGAAATCGGGAACTTTAACCCGATGGGCGAGAAGCCAGCGGAGGTATTGCGAGGCATGGATCCGTGCTTCCCCCGCGTGTCGGAGGGTGGGCCCCAGGGGTGCAGAGGAGTCCACAGGGGGCAGGGAAAAGCCCCACGGGCCAGGGGGCAGAAACTGGGGGTCTCTGAGCTGATGGGGCCGGGTGCAGAGAGATGGTGTGGACTCCGGCTGCGGGGAGATCCAGGGCTGGGTTCCTCTTCAGCCTTCACCTGATTATGAAATCGGCGTGTGGAATACGTGCATGGAGGGTTTCGGATGTCTGCGCTGACTGGTCAGCTTGTTGCATGGGCTCATGCGCCTGGAGTCTAGCTGGCGAGCAATGGATTTCTTTTCATCTCGCTCGACTGTACAGGTGAAAGAGCCAGAGCGTGGCTTGGGCGCCTCTGGAACATGGAGCACATCTTGAATTATGCTGATATTATTTGAGCATATTTCTGAACATGTCCCCCCTTTCTGGACCTGGTTTGTGCCACAGCAGTGTCTCTCTGCTGTAGGGGTAACACAGAGTCTGTGGGGAACAAGGCCAAGGCGGTGGCCATTAATGCACACTCTAAAGTTCCGAGTTCCAGTCTCGCCTCTGCCACTGATTACTGCAAGAGGTCTCTGAATGGGGAGCTGCGCTGGAAATAAATTTTAATAAACCCTTCTGGGAGCCCGATTCATGGGACTCTCGGTCCCCATCTCCCAAAGCCCTGCGTCTCTCAGCCTCCGGTCCGCCAGACGGGGGTATTGAAGCTGGCCTACCTCACAGGGCTGTTGAAAAGAAGCGAATGTGGAGGAATCGCTTGGCGGAGCGGCAGTGCTAGTTTTCACGGTGCCCAGTGTTCCTCAGGAGTTGCATTAACCTGCGTTTGCTGTGGCCGTAGTAATGGGTTTTGTGTGACTCCCCCACAGACACCCCTTGGCTTATTTGCAAGGATCCGGGGACGGAGGGGGGCTCAGGTTAGGCCGATCCCATCGGATCTCAGAAGCTAAGCAAAGTTAGGACTTGGCCGGGGAGACCCCCAAGGAAGGCCACGGTTGCCCCCGAGAGGCGGGCAAGGACAGGCCAGCCCTGAACGTCTCGCTTGCAAACCCCACGGGGTCACCGGGAGTGCGCTGTGATTTGCCGGCACTTCGCCCCGGTCGGCTTGTGGTGTCCTGTGCTCATGGTCTTACGTGCTTCCTGCACATCGCCGGCAAGCGATGTGCTCAAACACCTCCCAGACCAAAATAGATGTGGGGGAGGGCTGGTTTCTGGCAGGATCCGTCCCGGCTCTCCTCCAGACGAGGGGCAGTGCTGGAGTGTTGTCCCCCCCCCATTGCACGCGCCCTCCGTCGCACCCACAACACCGCCTTGCCCGCTGCCAAACTTAGCCCCTGGCGCAGGGCTCTTCCACAAATAGCCCACGGAGGGTCTGACCGTAAATCCAGCTGCTCTCCCCTGTCTGGAGCGCAGGGCTGGCGGGGGGAGGAGGGACTTTAATCCCCACACCTCAGCCCCAGGGTCCAAAGGGCCACCGTCCGGGGGGGGCCAGCCCAGCAACCCCCCCTCCACCCTGTTTGCTCCCGCAGTGCCGTGGGTGGGCTCCGGAGACGCCAGCCGGCCGCTCGCCGACGGCCAGCGCTGACCGCAGGGGGGCGGGAGGCCTGTCTGGCTCGACTTGGACTCAGACACCCTTTGGGGCTCGTGCGGTGACCGGTGACGGGTGAGTCACAAGAGCTGGCTGGTGCCTGGAGAGGGGCCGGCTGAGCCCCCGTTTCCTTCCTCCTCTCGGGTTGGCAGCGTGGGAATTTCTCTGCTGAGCTCTGTGCTCAGCCAGACTGAATTTGGAGGCCGTGTTTTGTCACCGGAGGAGGAAGGGGGCGGGCGAGAAGGAGCACCCCCCCCCCCGTCTCTTCTCCTCCGGCCTTTGGAGACACCGTGATGAGGGCCAAGCGGCACGTGCCGAGGGCCCTTCTGTCCGGGAGCCCATTTCTTTTCTTTCTCCATGAAAAATGCGCTGGGCCTTGGACTGAAGGGTTGCAGGCTGCACCGAAAGAGGGATGCCATCCTCCAGGTGGGGCCTGAGGATCTCCTGGAATTATAGCTCACCTCCTTAGGTCAGTTCCCCTGGCCACCCCCCCCCCCCCACAGAAACAACCCTCTGGGAGCAGAATTGTGGCCCTCACCTTTCTGAGCATTTGACCTCCAGCCCCAGTTTAACGGTCCCAAGTTCCACGGTCCACCTGGAGTGCATAAAGACCCAGGCTGCTAGCATTATGGGGATCTGGAGGTAATCGGTGTCTCCCCCCCCCCCCACCTCCGAGCAGGAGAAAGACAGAAATTCAGGCACTCAGGGACTCACGTCGTCCTGCCTGTGAAATTGCATCCTCCTCCCCAGGGGCTGCCCTGCCCTGAGTCCTGCACAGATTTTGGAAGGTGGCTCACGATGCCCCTTCAGTGCAGTCCAGCAGTATCCTCCTCATTGCAAGCTGCCACTGAGGCAGAGAGTGAGTTTACAACAACCCTGTTGTGTGGGCCACTGCTAATAGCCCGGCTTTTCAGGACGGTGAGTTTATGGCCCTCGTGGTCCCCTGCATATCGTTGGGGGGAGGGGGGATCCAGGCTCTTCCCCCAACTGGACCCCCGAGGGCTTGTGCTGATGGGCTGCCAGAGGCACACTCTGTTGCAGGGGCCGCGAGAAAGGCATCTGGCGCTCGGCCTTTCTTTGTGGCTCGGGGTGTTCGGCACACAGGGCGGTTATGAAGGCGCAGGCGAAGAACTGCCAAACAGGATCTACAGACACGTCCGGGGAACACGCTTCGCTCGGCAGGTTCCTGCGTCTCACCTGTAATCATGGCAGCCATTTTGAAAGCAGGTATAAAGGTGCATGCTGCTCCTTCCAGGCGAGCACTCCAAAACCTCTGAGACAAAAGGGAGCCCCTGGTCTTGTTCCAGCACCGCACTTTTTTATTCCTCCGTGTGATAGTGTCCGCATGGGTGCTCTGTGGCCCATGACCACATAATGATTCTGATTTATTTGTGGTATTTACCGTTCTTCTGCCCTGAGACTCGAGGCGGGTTTCATCTGACAATAGGACACAGCTAAATCTAAGGGATACCGTTGCCAACTCTGGCCTGGATGATTTCTGGAGATTTGGGAGTGGTGTTCCTCTCGTGCCCCTGCAGGAGAACTGATCCCCGTCGTCCGGAGTACAGATTTAACTCCGAGAGATCTGCAGGCCCCGCCTGGAGGTTGACAAGCCTACTCAGAAGTAACGTAATCCAGCTAGGATGGGAGGAATATGAAATGCGGCATGAGTATTTAGCCCAAATGCAATGAAAGCAAGATTAAGAAATATACACCGATAGTCCCTTGGTCCCTCGGAAGCAACAAAACAGAGTTTGGGCGTCTATACCCGTGAAAGCTTACGCCCAGAATTAAAGCTTGTTGGATTCAAATTATTCTGTCGATAATACAGTTTAGTATACTTTGCAGTCCCCTTCCCTCTACTTGAATCTTCCTGAATCGTTTTGCTTCAGAATCACACAGAGCTGAAAGAGACCACCAACGCTCACCCAGTCCCGTCTCTCCCCCCTTCTTGAGGACTTAAAAATCGCCCCCTTCTGACAGGTGCTCTTTCAATCCCCCTCCCCAAAACTTCCAAGAAAGGAGGCTTTACCATCCTCCGAGGCAGCAGGTTCCTAATATTTAAGTGGAACCTCGTTTCCCGTCATTTGTCTCTAAAGCTGCAATTAAATAACCTTTAACCTGCTCCTTCATTTTAAAAATCCCCTTCAAAACAGTCCTTTTAAAGGTACAGAACAAAGTTTTGAGTTCAGGGCCACCTTTCAGAACAGTGACCTTTTATTTAAGGTATAAGCTTCGGTGCGCGTTCGCAGCTCTGAGGAAAGACAAAAACGTGGGAACCTCTTTTTTTTAAAAACCAATACGGCCATAGAGGTGGATCCTGCAAACCTCTGGCAGAATTGTAAGACATAACAAAGTAGTTTGACGAGGAATGCGAAAGGCTCCTACACCTGGTCTCAGGTGCAGCCGTGTTTGTCTGTAGCAGCAGAAAAGAGAGAGTCTTGGAGCACCTGAACAGGTAACAAAACTTGTGGCAGGGGAGTCCTTCAAGACCTACGGAAGCTCCTGTTCCTGCCACAGATTTTGTGAGCCTTTCGGGTGCTCCTGGACTCTTGCATTTCGTCTACTGTTTAAGGCTCCAATCGGTTTCCAGCATATGACAGATTTGCACCAGCATAGCCCGTCCAAACACTGACCGGGTCTTCCTTCCCCCTCCTCTGTGATTTCAGGCCTTGTGGGAGATTGACGGGAAAGATGATTGGTGGCCACACAAAGGACCTCGCATGATTGGCCACTTTCAAGGAGAGCGAGAGCCACTCAGAGAGTCACTGGCCCAGTAAGTATGCCTAGGCTGTGGTTGGCATGTAGCGTGCAGGGAGGGCAGGGGTTAAGCCTGGAGCATCAGGGCTGAGGTCCCGCCTCTGCTCTCACTTGAGGGAATGCTGTTGGAGGAGGCAAGCGGGGCCCGCCCCCTCGGGAGGCGGGGTCTGTGTTCATTGATGGGAGGCACGCTGTGTATTAACTCCTTCCTTGCTGCAGTCAAAGGAGTGGAATGGAGGAGATGAATTCTCGTGCTTCCGATTTGGCGATGAAATTTACGCCAGCTCGAGAGGCAGAAGTTCAAAGGGTTGGAAACCCGATGCCACTTAGCAATTCCGGGAGTCAAAGGCAGAGTTTAAAGAATTTGAAATGACTGAATGCAAGATGGTTTTGAATGATCCCGTTTCATGAGAATGCATTTAGGGGTGAAATATTGCAGACTCAAAGTTGTTTTTTAGGAGGAGCCATCCAGAACTGAAGCCATCATTGCTATTTTATGTTAAAAGTTGAATGAATGAAATAAATATAATAATGATGATTATAATAATATCTGTGTATTTTAAAAATCAGTGCTAATTGCCATGTTTCCCAACATGTTAGGCTTCCTGACTTGTATATTATTTCTAGATTGTTTGGGTTCCAGATCTCTTCGGGATAAAGAGGGGCCCTTTACCCCATGACTCTGGAGTGATTTCTTGTTTTCCTTTTCCTCCCAGCGTTGCATGTGGCTGTGACCCGACAAGGGAATAGACCGACTCCAGAGGAGACTCAACTGGCGGGCGGCTGGGTGGAAGCACCCGTCGCTCAGATCCGGGGGGGTGGAGGGGGGGACCCAGGACGCACCCACCACGGGAGGAGCGGTAAGAATTGGGCCTGGGGGGGTCAGGAGGGGGAGAAGGGGGTCAGTGGGCCAGGGAGTGGGAGGAGATAAATAGGGGAGGGGGAGGGAGGGTACATCAAGGAAGTCATGGGTGAGAACAGAAGAGTTGCCACCTCCAGGTTGAGCAATTCCTGGAGATTTGGGGTGGGATCCGGGGAGGGCAGGGTTTGTGGAGGGGAGACGAACTCAGTGGAGGTGCCCAATTTTCCCCCTTTATTATTAAGCCCATCCGACCAAAGGTCTTGAGCATAAATCCCAGTAAAGAGTACAGGATAAAAGCCGTGTTACAGAGCATGAGAAAACAGACAAGGAATAAATACAGGCCTCCACAAATCTGATTTGGTCAGCAGGATAAAACTCATTTAGTGGCGCTTTAAAAGTCAGCTGTAGATCGCAACAGGATAAAGCCGGTTTTACAGGAAATGACAAAACAGGCCTAGAGAAAAATGCAGAACAAGAAAAGTACGCATCTTTCATGAAAGTCTAAAAATACAGTGGCTAAAGTGGATGAGTAGACATATGCAGCTCTCATAGGATCAGCAGGAGAAATCTCACTTTAGCAGTGTTCTAAAGAGACCACGGTGAGGTATTCTGCAATACATCCAGTGGTCTCCGGAGCAAACAGAGTTGCCACCCAGAGCTCTCCAGGAAGCTGGCATCCGGACAGAAGAGGGGCAAGTCCAAAGAACCCCGAAGGAAAGTCCGCTGGTCCCCTCAAAACAGGCTCAGCCACGCTTTGCTAGCCTGACGCACACATTTATTTATTTATTTATTTGATTTCCATACTGCCCTTCCATATGGTATGGCTCAGGGCGGTTTACATACAACATGGGGGGGATACATGGAACGAATTAATGCATACATTTTATAAGACGCTGTAATCTGCCACAAGCCAGTCAGGGAGTGACGGGGAATAAATCAATAATAATAATAATAATAATAATAATAATAATAATAATAATAGAAAAACTTCATTAGCAACTAGTTACTAAAACGGAATACAGCTTGAAAACGGCCATTGAGTCCACCTTCTCCGGGGGAGACGATCTCTGTAGTCCAGTTGATCTCCAGGCCCCACCTGGAGGCTGGCAACTCTAGGGGAGAGGGGCAGGGAGTCTCACGGGGAGGTGGGGCCAGTCGGGGTGGGAGTGACTTGAGTGGGTGGGAGGCGTGAATGTCCCGTGGGGGGGGGGGAGCAGTTAGTGTATGGGGAGGCTGGAGGGAGGAGTCCATATTTCGGAGCAGACTGATTGCTGGGGCGGGGTCTGAGGTCCATCGCAGAGCAGAGACAGTGGGGGGGCTGGGGGGGGGGAGACGATGGGTCGGATCCAACCAGCTGTTCTGCTGCTGGAAAAGACGACGTTTGAGCATCTCGGGACCTGCCTGTGACCCACCCAAAGCCCAGTGGAAAGGCGGCTGTGCTGAGGAGAGCTGAGGGAGGCCGAGCGGAACATCTGGCTGGATTCCTCCCTGTCTGGTTTCTAAGATTATTATTATCATTATCCTCACCTCCACCCCATTATTGCTGTTATCATGAACCATAATTAACAAGCCTTTCTGTGGTGCTTTCACTGCCCAGAGCTCTCGGTGCCTGCGCGCTCTTGCGTCCGTGTTTGCGAGAGCCCTGCGGTGTAGGCCAGAGGGAGTAACCGCTGTCCCCCTCCTCTGTATCTCCCTCAGACTGGATGCATCGCACAGTGGAACAACTCGGGGGCCGTGTCGGACGGGACCCCTTTTCTGTCGGCGGCCTGAGCTGCAGCGGAGCCTGGAGTTCGTGCCACCCTCGCCCATGGCTCCCGGGCGGCAGGTGAGTCTCCGGGGGGCTCCGCTCGTTCCCGGGACCCCTCCCAAACATGGCTTCCTTGGAGCCGCGGACAAGGGCGACGGAGACTCGAGCTCCCCCCGGGACCACCGGCCTTCTCCCTCCCGCCTCTGCGCACAGTTTTGTTTCCAAGATGTAGGTGGCCGTAACGAGGACTTCTGCCACGCTGACCTCACGGAAGTAGACAGAAGCAAAGGAACCTGGGAAATGTAGTTTTGTGGAAGCCCCGGGAGTGTTGAGAATCCACTCTGCCCCAGAAAGTATCCAGGCTGCGTGTAGAAAAGTCCTTCTCCCGGTTGGCGGCCGTTCTGTGGCCCCGCCCGTTGCCCGGGGGTGGAATTCCAGAGGTGGCCCGAGGCTCAGAAAGGTCGGGGACCCCCTAGATTAGACCAACTCACCCGAACGCCCTGAAATAATTTCGGCGGAGGCTGCCTGTGGGTGTGTACAGAGTCCCTTTGGCAGGAAGAGACCGGGGGCCGTCTCCCCCGAGGCTGGCTTGGCTGCCGTCCGGTCCCTTAGAGGCTCACCCCCGCCCTTGTCCCTCTCTGTTTTCTCTGCCCAGGTGCTCTAGCAGTGTTGGCCCACCTCAACCACCCCTGCACCTGCCGCCCAACCATGTCTCAAGCATGGGGCAACATGGGAAGGGCTATTTCCCCCCGGGGTAAGTGCTCTTCCTTCTGCTTGGGGCACTGGAGACATTCCCAGCAGGCAGGGGAGTGCAAATCCTTGGCTCCTGGTAAGCGCCCTGCCTCTGTCCGCAGTGCCGCTGTGTCCTTCGGGAGGGCTCGGGGGGGGGGGGTGAGGCCCGGCTCTGCTCTCCGCTCCCCCCTTCCTTCCTCGTCCAAGAAATCCCGGCCCCTCGGTCTCAAAGATGATAGCACGGGGCTCCTCTTTTAAATTTATTGAATAACGGACAACTGTCTCAAAGGCAGATCAGTAGCCATGTTGACTTGTGCTAAACCAGCTAGAAGGGAGTCCAGTAACCCCTTAAGGGCCAACGAGGTTTTTTCGGGGAATAAACGTCCGCAAATCGCAGCTCGTATCTGCCGAAGGGGCCTTTCGAAAGCTTCCCCCCCCGGAATTCGTGACTCGAATCTGCCTTTAACCCGTTGGATAGTTTTGACTTCAAGTGGATTTGTTTTAATTGTTCTCCTGGCGGTTGATCTTATCGTAGGATCGGGGCGCTGCTATGTTGCTCGGACATTGCAGAGATCCAAGAAGCCGCTTTCTGGAATTCTCCTGCCTGAGCCCACTAGGCCTCCTCCTCCTCCTCCGTTCTGCCCCAGGGAGCCCAAGCGCTTGGGCCATCGCGGTACCCGTTGCTCCCTCGGCACAAGCGGTGCCCTGTGCAGCCGCGTCCGCGTGGCCCGCGCCACTGACCCCCCCCGTTCCCTTCCCCAGGAACCTGGTCCCGCGTCCCTTGCACGGGAAACTGGAGGCCATCCACGGCTGCGTGCAGGCGCTGCTGCGAGACCAGGGCCAGCCTCACCTCTGGGAGCAGCTGGGTGAGATCTACGAGTCGGAGCAGGACTGCGAGGAGGCCGTGCGCTGCTACCAGAACGCTGCCCGCTATCAGCGCGACTACGGCAGCTACGGCGAGATGCACGCTCGGATCGGACGCCTGCAGCAGGTGTGGGGGCGTGGGGGGGGAGAAGGCGGGGCCAGGGGGGATGCGGGCGGCTGATTGGCGGGCTGGGGGAGGAAGCCCGGCCGGGGAGGATCTCTCCGTTAACGGCAGGCCTTCCTTGCTTCCCGCCTGGCCAGGCTCAGCTGTGGAACTTCCATTCGGGCTCCTCTCATCACCGGCAGAAAGTGTTACCCCCCTTGCAGCAAGTCTGGAACCTCCTGCACCTCGAGGTGAGCTGGGGAGCGACAGGAACACCGGAGACACTTTGCCCTTCTCTTGAGAAAGACGCTTTGCTCTTCTGTCCTCTTTCTGGTGCCCTTAGCAGCCTCCTGCCCTTAGCAGCCTCCTCGGAAATAACGGAGCTGTCTTAAAATGCCGGTTTCCTTCGCTCCCACTGGCCTTTCTTCTTGCCCCTTTCCGAGAGGGTGGCAAGATCTTGGGCCGGTCACACGCTCTTGGCCCAGCCCTGCCTGAGTCGCCCCTACCCCCTAATGGGGCCAATGACATCATCCGAGCTCAACTTCTCCCCTTGCCTGGGGCCTGCAGGAAAGGCCCCAGGCCTCCTCGGGCTGGCATTTCGGTGTCCCTTCTCGTTAATTTACACCACCTTCTTGTTGGGGAGCTCCCTGTAAGGTCTGCAGAAAACTTACGTTATTTGGTCAGGAGACACTCGACCGTCAAATGACCTTATAGGGGGAGGCAGGAAAACGGAGGAATCGTGGGAAGACTTAGCCCCCCCCCCCCCCGTCCTTTCCCTGCCTGCAGAAGCGGAATTTCTCGGCCAAGCGCAACCCCCAGCTGAAGAGGCCCGGCCCACCGATGGAGCCTCCTGTGGTCCAGCCCATCCCCCCAGTCCAGCACCCACCCCACCCCGGGCACGGAGAAGAGATGCCCACCCCCATGAAGAGGCGGAGGAGCACCAGCCCTGACCAGGTACGAGGGGCTGAGCGGAGTGGGCGGCTGCGGGCAGGAGCTCCCGTGGCCCTGGAGGAAGCGTCCCTCTGGCTCCACGGGGGGTGCGGAGGGGGGGGCTTCCTTTGTGCACCATGTTATTTATTCCTTTGGATTCAGGAGGGCTGGAAGACTCACTTGACGGTGGGAGATCTTTGGGGTTTTCTCTCTCTCTCTCTCTCTCTCTGTTGTGGGAGCAAGTGGCCTCCTTGGAGTTGGCCTGGGCCCTTATTTCAGCTTAAACGGGAGAGGAGAGCTGCAGGGAATCGAAGGCCAGCTGGGCCTCTTTTCTCCTCCTCCCTCCCTCCCTGACCGTCAATGTCTTTCCCGGCACAGAATGGCAGCGGGGTCGGACAGCACCCCCCGGGGCCCGGGCTCTCTGGAAACCCTCATTACCAGCTGCCTAAACCGGGGCTGTGGAACCCGCTCCATGGAGAGTCGTGGGGCCTGGAGCGCAAGAGTGTGGCTGCCCCAGAGAGACAAGTAAGTGGTGGCCCAGAACGCTCCCCGGCTGTCCTGAGGCCTTGGAGGGGGACAGTGCAGCTCTCTTGAACGTCCTTCTCGCAGGCCTGACCGGCCACTCTGGGGCCTGGGGGGCAGCACGAGATGGGCTTTGGGCAGGAGCCAGCAGGGCTACTCTTAGCTGCCCTTCACAAAAGCACGGGCCTGCAGCCCCCGTGGCTCTGGAGCCGAATGGGCAGTGCCCCGCAGTTCTCCTGCCTTTCCTTCCCCTCTTGGCTCTCTTACTTGTGGGGGTCGGGGGTCTCCCTCTCCCTCGCTCTCTCTCTGAGCTCCCGCTTGCTCTTATCCTGCACAGCCCTGGCTTTCAAGAGGGGTTCAAAACTCCTCAGATTCTTTTTTTTAAGTTTGGGGATATTGAACTCGGAAAATGTTGTTATTTCGGGATATTCCCGAATCCCAATATCGGCGTGGAATTCGGATTCGGTAAATATCCGGGAGTGCTGAATTTTTTCGGCTCCGTAATTCCCGAGGCGCGTAAAAGCGTCTCGGTCTCTTTAAACGCCTCAACGTGGGCTGTCTTGAATTCCCAAAACTTCCAAATGATTTGGGCTCTTTTTTTTTGGTAGCTGTTAAAATGGGGTGGGGGGGTGGGGAATCGGCTGGAATAATACCAGGAAAACACTGCAAGGCATTTTTTGGAGGCTTTTTCGGTTTGAGTTAGCGGGATGCACGCCCCCCCCCCCTAAGCTTTGCTTGCAGCTGGGGTTCCCCGTTCTGGATTGGGAAATTCCTGGGGGTTTTGGGAATGGAGCCTGGGGAGAGAAGGGCTCTCAGCCCTTGGGAACCCTTTCCCAAGCAGCCCTTTTCTCCAGGGGAAGTGCTCTGTGTGGTCTGGAGACGGCTGTCCTTCCGGGAGCTCTCCAGGCCCCCGCGGCCAGGCTGGCACCCCTCCGTGCGGCATACGAGGAGCAGGCTTGTGTGTGGGCACGAGGGGTCCCGCTGAGCAGTGGGCGTGACCCAGCTGAGCTTGCGTTCTGTGCACCGCCGGGCCTGGCTCCAGAAAAGCTCGACGGCACATTTGTGCTCTCCTGCAAGGCCCATTCCCTTCTGTGACAGAAGGAACAATTCCAAAACCCGTGGAAAAGCACAGGATAAATTATGTAAAGGCATGCTCTCAGTTTGGATAATGGGTTCTAGCGGGGGGGGGGGGGGTGCGGGAGCTCGGAGGTCCGCCCCCCTCTCACTTTCTCTCCTCTCCCGTCCCCAGGAACAGAGGAACTCGGTGGCGCACTCCTTCCCCTACCCGTCCCCCGCCTATGGCTCACACCCTCCCCCGCACCGCCTGCCGGCCATGGCCCCCAGCCCCCGCACACCGCCAGCACACCGACCCCCCCTCGAGAGCCATGGCTGCCTGGCCCGGCCCCACGGAAGTGACCTTAGAGACAGCCGAGTCCCCCGGGCGCGTCCAGACTCCAGCGCTTCACCAGCAACCGTCGCCTGCGTGCCTTACGCCCCGCGCCCGAGCCCGGCAGGGCCTCCCGTCACCAGCAAGACCACCCCACGGGGGCAGCCGCACCCTGACAGCCTTGTGAGTGAGGGGGCTGGGACCGGGGGGGCCGGGGAGAATCCCCGGGTGGGGCAGGGATGCCTGGCTCCGGCACAGAGCCCAGAATCGCTGTGGGCAGGAAGCGGCATCAGCCAGGGGCACGGGTGACTGTGGGGAATGAGTGGGGTGCGACATTCTCTGTTCTCCGCCTTGGACTGACCCTCGCTTCTGCCGGTCTCTGCAGGGGTCTGACCATTACCAAACGCCGCCGGCACTGCAGCCACCCAGCCCTGCCCAGGAGAGCAACAGCCGCAAACCACAAGCGCCCCCCCGCCCCCCCGCGCCTTGCCTTGCTTCCCGCATGCCGCCTCCCCCTCCGGTCGTCTCTAGGGGGACTCCTCCTGCGGTGGCCCCTCCGCCCCCCGCCCCCCCGTGCCCCCCGCCCCCTCCGCCGCCCCCGCCCCTGCCCTGGCTGAAAGGGCCGGCGTTCAGTAGCAAAGCGGGAGAGGGGAAAGCCAGCATGGACCCCCTCGACGAAATCTTGTTTGGGTGCGGGGAGCCCCACCGGGCAGAGCCCCCCCCCTTGGGGACTGGCGCCTCCAGCTGCAGCTTCCAGGACTCTGACGCCAGCAGTCCCAAAGGCGCCTTCTCTCACCCCGGGGAAGGGGGGGCGGACCAGCCGGGCCCACCAACTCCGGCCAGCCCCGAGGGGACGCCGGCCCCCGACTTCTGGTTGCCAGAAAGTGCCAGGGAGGAGAAAGGTCCTGGGGGCACAAGAGCCCTGACCCCCACCCCCACTGTTACCTCAGGAACCTTCCGGTCCCCCGAGAGCCCTCCTCAGCCCCCCACGCTGCCCCCACCCGCCACCCCTGCCCCCGCCTCCCCCGCCGCCACCCCCACCGCCGCAGCAGCAGCAGCAGCAGCACCGGGCCCCCTACCCAAAGACCCCCGAGCCAGCAGGGGTGCCCCCGACCACGGAGGCCGCTCCGCCCCGCCTCTTCGACTTCGCCAGCCCCCCGCTGGAGGATCAGTTTGAGGAACCCCCCGAAATTTCGGCCGATGGCTTAGCGAACATCATGAAGATGCTGGATGAATCCATCCGGCGGGGGGAGGAGGAGCGAGAGGAGAGCTTCCCCCCTCCGCCCCCCCCTGCCCCTCTGCTCCCGAGCCCCCCTCCGTTGGCCCGGCCGAAGCCGCCGGCCCCGGCCTCGGCCTCCTTTGACTACCCCAAGCCCCCCGGGCAGGATCCGCCGGAGCCCCCCTGTCTGTACCGCTTTGGCAAGCGAGACGGGGAAGAGCGGCCCCCGGCCGGGGGGGCCACCGGGGGCGGGGGCAAGTTCCCCCACCACAGCACTGCTTCTCTGCTCAAGTCCCTGGCCAACGTGCTGGAGGGGCAGAAACACTCCTACCGGCCAAAACCACTGGCCCCCCCTGGTGCTACGATCGCTCCTCCGGCCGGCGCCAGCCCAGCCGCTGGCCCTCACTTCTCTACCTCAAGCCAAGCCTGGTCCGGAGGGGCAGGGGGGGCCGTGGAGCGGGGAGCCAGCCCTCCCCCACCCCTCGCCAGCCGGCCGATCAAGACCGAATCCGAGGTACTCGAGGAGATCAGCCGGGCCTGTGAGACCCTGGTGGAACGGGCGGGGCGCGAGCAGAGCCCCCCGCCCGCCGCCACCCCCCCGCCGCCCCCCACCCCTCCGCCTCCCCCTCCCCCTGCCTCCCCACCCGCCCTCCCCGCGCCCCCGCCCCCCATTCCGGCTGCCACCCCCCCGCTGCCCCCTTTGCGCCCCAAGGAGGAGTCCCGAAAACGGGACCGGGAGCACCGCCGACACCGCCGGCCGGGCAAGGATGGCTGCCGGCGGCACCGGGAGAGCAAGAGCCACAAAGAGAAGAACCGGCAGATCCTCGGCAGCCTGGACGTGCAGAGCACCGAGAGCCAGGCCCGGGAAAACGGGGCCAAGCCGCCCCCCCTGGCCGCCCCCCAGCCCGAGCGGAGACCCGCCGTGAAGAAGGAGGAGGGGACCGTCAGCTCGGGGTCCACCGTGGTGTGCTCGGCCGACCTGCTCAAGCTGCGCTCCTTCACGGAGGGGCCGCCCAAGGAGCTGAAGATCCGCCTCATCAAGGTGGAGAGCGGGGACAAGGAGACCTTCATCGCCTCCGAGGTGGAGGAGCGGCGCGTCCCCTTGAGCGAGGTCACCATCAACCATTCGGCCGCCGAGGTGGTGCGGGCCAGCAAGTGAGTGTCACCCGCAGCCCCTTGCCCACTTCCCCGAGTGTCATCCAGAAACGGTGCTCGGAAAGGAGGGATCCACGCGGGTTGGCAGGCAGAGATGTTTTCCGGAAGGGCCCTGAGAAGGGGGGTCCGAGGGCTGGGTTGCAGTCCTCTGTGCAGTTCCTCTGCTCTGGATGCCGGAATAGCGGAAGGAGATAAAATGCGTCTCCTGCCGAATTTGGCCTCCCTCCCGTCCCGGCCCAGAGGTTGCCTGTATTTATTTATTCTGCCCTTCCCCGAAGGCTCAGAGCGGAGCCCATCAATCGAAAACATACAACAAAAATACGCACAGTAGGGATTTGGAAAGGACTCAGTTTAAATTTTAGAATGCTAAAAACCTGAAAATTAAGAGCGATTCTGCTCCAAGCCGCCTCCGTCCTTCCTCGCAGGAGGGGGGGGAATTGTGGGGGGGGGGGCGTGAACTCTGCCTTCGGAGGGATGGGCCACTTAAGTGGGTACTGGACAGGGAGGCCAGTGGGTGTGGGGTGCTGTGCCAGGGCCTCAACCACGTGCTTAGGGGAGCCACTCAGGCCCTGCCCAGGCTAGTTTACTTCTTTGGGGCCGGGGAACCTAAGCCGAATTTGCTCGCTGGATCTCGATATCCTGTGGGGGAACCCGGAAGAGTCAGAGGATGGGCGATCTAATGCTGCTGCTTGTCTCCTGTTTGGCTTTTCTGTCTCCGGGGGGGGGGGGTGAGTGTGCCCAAAGGAATTCCAAATCTTGCACTTCGAGTCCCTGGGGAGCAACACGGTGTTGTGCTTTTGCCTAAACTTGGGTCTGCAGCTTTGACCCTGGACAGGGAGCGATGTGGGGGGGGGGGGTTGCGGGTTGGGATGACGAGGGGAGAGTTTGCGAAAGGGGGGGCCTTGGAGCTGCCTGGATTGCGTGCCTCTTGCAGATGACGGTCTGTTCCGGGCGATTCTGGACTCCCTTGTTTGACTTCTCAGTGTTTGGGCAGCACCGAGAGCAGGGCTGAGCCCAGATAAGGGCGACCTCGGGGCTGAAGTCCAGGAGCAGGGAGGCCAAGCGGGACCGGGGCCCTTCTCTGGGTCAAGAGGAGGAGCGATTTGGAGCAGAGAGGAGACCTTGGGGCTGAGCTCTGGCTGGTAAAGGCCGCCGTTTGCCCTTGGTTCTACTGTAAGGCAGGTCATGGTTCCAAGGGCTTCCCGCTTGTCACCTTGCAATCTTCACAACAGCCCTGTGAGGTGGGGCCTGGGTGGAACCGTGGGGGAGGGGCTGCGGCTGAGGGAGGGACTAGATTTGGGGCTTAGCCCAGGGGGCGGGCGGCAGGGGCGCTATTTGAACCCAGGTCTTTTGGAATCACGAGTTTTTAGCCGCCCGCGTTACAACAGGCCCAGGACTTCTGTTGCTTATCCTCTAGAGTCTCAGTCATGTTGGGAGGAGGTCGCTTTGCACATGCCCAGTGGCACTGCTGTGCAGAAGAGGGCGTTGCGCGTAGAAGGTGGTTTCCAAAACCGGCTCGGGGATTCGGCACCAGCTGCAACGAGCCCAAACCGCACCTGGGAAGAATGACTTCAGGCCTGGAAGTTTTCCCACTGCGAAAACGCTGTGGACTTCTTGGGAGTAAATCCTCAGACCCCTTCCCCTCTCCTTTCTCCGGGGAGCTCAGGGTGGTATAGATGGTCTCTTCTTTCCTCCCCTTCAGTGAGAACCAGGAGGGCACAACTGGGGTTGGATGCAGGTTACACCTGCTCAGGACTGCACAAACCTGAGACTCGGCAATTCCTCAGAATGTCAGTTTCCTTTAATTTTTAGAAAAGCAAAGAGAGCTGCAAGGTTCTAGTCCTCATAGTGTGAAAAACTGAAGGGGAGGGAGAGGTCTGACAAAGAATGCCCGCAGTTGGGGCAGAGGTGGGCATTTCCCGGCCCACTGTGACAGTTCATGCCTTTCCCTGGCCTTCAGAAGCATATCTTGCTTCTCCTCCCCTTCAACTCACAACAACCCAGCAGAGGAGGTCAGACTGAGAGACAATGACTGGCTCAGAACGGTTTCACGGCAGAGGTGGGGGCCTGGAATTGCGTCTGGCTTGTCCTAGTCCGATGCGCTACCCACTATCTTTTCCAGCTGTGCCTAAAACAAGACTTCGTCACCAAGCCTGTGACTTCCTTAGTAACCTTCTCTCTCCCCCCCCCTTCCCCAAACGCCCATTTCAGGCACCACAAGGTGAAGGGGAAATTCAAGGAGTCTTACCTGTCGCCCGCCCTGTCCGTCAAGCCTCAGATCAACTCGGAAGAAAAGCTTCCGCGGGACAAACTCAACCCTCCCACCCCGAGCATCTACGTGAGTGCCTCTTCGGTGGGGGTGGGTGGGGGGGTACGCTGTGCTCAGAGACGAACAAAAGAGCCCCTTTGCTTTCAGCTGCAAGGTGCTAGCCCTCATGGGGGCTTCCTGCCCCTCTTTTTTAGATGATGCTGTTTCTGCAGCATTCCTCACACAGAGGACTAGCGCTTTTGAGCCTCCGCTGCCTGGCACTCTGCGTGTGCTCCGCGCACCTTTCGGAAGGCAGCATTCTGCAGTCTCAAGCCCAGAGCGGCCATCCTGCTCATGCCCCCCCCCCCCCCGTTAATTCCCCCCCAGGATCGGGATCTTCCCCTGCAGCTTTGGGAGCCTGCTGCGTCTCCGTGCCTTCATTCCTCTGGAGAGACACGGCCTCTGACTCAGCGGCTCTGGGACTTTGTGTCCTGAGATAGCGGGGATAATTTGACGCCAGCATCTCATTCTCAGTGTAAACTTGCCTTGCCTTGGCCTCTTCGCCTGAGCAGAAGACAAACGGGCTGTCGCATTGGCTTTTTCATCTCATGGCAAAAACTGTGTTCAGAGTCCAGGAGCCAAGAAATCACAGAGAAATCTCAAATGCCATTAGGTGTGCTGAAAGATCAGCATGCAAACATGTTTCTTGAACGGGGCAAAATAAAGAAAAGACTGAGACAGAAGAGAGGAAAGGATGGATTCCTTCCAAGAAGAATCTTCTGCAGAAAAAACCCTTTTTTTGAGAGAGTGAGCTGCATTGAGAGCAATTGGGAGAAACAAGTCATTGGGAGCAGAAAGGATGTCCAGGACCTCATCCAAGCCACAGAAATGGAATCTGGCGAAACCTTTTAAAATGATTGTGCTTACAAATACGTGAAACAAAACAATGGCCCAGAGACTGGAAATGTTCCGTTCCAGGAAAAGGAGACGTCAAAGACTGCAGCAACTATCAAACTGTTGTAATGAGTTTTGTCATGAGTGATGTTTGAAATCTTACCACATATAGAATAAGACGTGAAAGATGTTCAAGCTGGATTCAGGACACGCAGAGGCGCTAAAGATCAAATTGCAAATCTACACTGGTCACTGGGCCCTTGGAGAGAAAAATCACTTTTTATTCCATAGATTACAGCAAGGCTTGGCATACAGTTAGCATTTGATTGTTTTGTTATACTACCCACACTCTGGACAGGAGGCTATGGAGAAACAGCACGGTTTCCGATTGGCAAAGGAATCAGATCGGGGTGTGTTTTATCTCCGTATTGCTTTCAATCTATACAAGGAACATATCGTAAGGAAAACCGGATGAGAAGACGGGGTGAAAATTTGCTTAAAGGAACAGTAGCCCTTTGAGATAGGCAGGTGGCAGCACATTCCTGGTGCAGAACCAGTGGAGGCTTGGAAGGCAGGAAGTGCCAAAGTGAGATTAAAGATTAAAATCAAGAAGACTGCTGGGGAAGGCACAATTTTTAGGCTGACGGCAAAGAAATTGAAGCAGACCTCCCCTGTCACGAATTTTGCTGCCGGACTCTTGCTCTCGGGGAGAGGAAAGTGGGGTATAAAGCCAACTCTTCTTTTTCCACAAGTTGGAAGCAACTTGTGGTCACTTCACACGCAAACGCCCGCAGCTGTACTCTGGGTGGGTTCTTGCCTCCAAAGCCCCCCTCCCTTTTTCTTTGTGCGGGATTCACCTGCAGGAATTGGCGGCTGAGCCCCAGGCCAACCGGAGTGCCTTGCTGGACCCTGGATGCTTCATGGTCACCCACACCATTTTACTCACTGGTTCATTTGCAATATTTATGTGCCCCTCATTCTCAAGGGCACCTCAGGACCCAAGACGGGCAGCGGATCCAGATACACATTCAAGCTACAGATGCGAAAACGCCAAGAACGAGTTTATCCGTGGCTTACGCTCCCCTTGCCTGGACTCGTGGCTGCTTCAGGGAGAGGGCTTGGAGCTCCTGGGAGCCAGAGCTAAAAAGGGGACCCCAAATTAATGCCCCCTTTCAACAGAGATGGCCCAACCCCCTCCCTTTTCTCTCACGTTTGGGGTTGGCGGTGTCTCCTGGCAGGATTGTTTCTGTGATCTGACCTGGACCTTCCGCTGGGTGCGGCCTGGGCAGGTTGTCCCAAGCTCAGTCCCCGGCAGGACTGGCCAAAAAACAGGGCTGCCCGCGATGTGGAAGGCCTGCGGGGGGGACTGTGGGAAAGACACTGCCAGTACGATGAGTAAGACAACGGCAGCAGCGAGGGACTGAGGGTCCGAGGCAGCGGAAGGCTGCTCCCTGCTTCCCTGGGTGCTCCTCATCCTAGCGGGCTTCTGGTCTCCGCCTCGATGTCCGGGGGTCCAGTGTCTCGGCCCTCATGGCCTTTCCTCTCCTCTCTCCTCAGCTGGAGAGCAAACGGGACGCTTTCTCACCGGTGCTGCTGCAGTTCTGCACTGACCCCAAGAATCCCATCACCGTCATCCGGGGCCTGGCCGGCTCCCTCCGCCTCAGTGAGTCCCCTGCCCCACGGGGGATGGGGTGGGCTTGGGCCTACCTGCAGAAGAGGAAAGGGGAGGGCCTGCGGGGACCAGGAGGCGGCTGAGGGCCAACTCTGACTTGGGACCGGGGGAGGGCGGCCGCAGGAACGGCTTCCATCTCGGCTGCCCTCGCTGACGTCCCCCGTGGCCTCCCCCGCAGACCTGGGCCTGTTCAGCACAAAGACCCTGGTGGAGGCCAGCGGGGAGCACGCCGTGGAGGTCCGCACCCAGGTGCAGCAGCCGTCGGACGAGAACTGGGACCTCCAGGGGACGAAGCAGGTGTGGCCCTGCGAGAGCAGCCGCTCCCACACCACCATAGCCAAGTATGCCCAGTACCAGGCAGCCTCCTTCCAGGAGTCCCTCCAGGTGAGCAGAGCGGCCACCGCCCCCCCCTCCTCTCGGGGCAGGGGTCTCTGCAGCAGCAGGGGCCGCGGGGAGTCATCGCCGTCTCTGACTTTTCCTTCTCTCGGGGCAGGAGGACAAGGAGAGCGACGAAGAGGAGGCCGAAGAGCCCGACAGCACCACCGAGACTCCCCCCAGGTAGGCCGGGGAAGGGGGGGGGCTCCAGGCTGTTGTGGGGGCAAAAGTAGGGGGCGTTTGGAGGAGACGGAAGATGGAAGAGTTTGGGACGTGGGATTCATTTCGGGGAGGAGGCGGACGGGAAGCGATCTCTAAAAAGGCTAAACAGAGTTTGCGGGGAAATGAAGTAGAAATGGGTGGGTGGGCCGGGGAGAAAAGGTCCCTCTCGTGGCCTTCCTCCCTTCCCTTGTAACTTTTTAGAAAGGAGAAAGGAAATATTAAACCGATGGGTGGCCTTTGGGATTGTCATTTTTCTGTTTGACGTTTCTTTCCAGCAGCAACCCCGACCAGAAGCCTCACCAGATCATCAAGTTTGGGACCAATATCGACCTCTCGGATGCCAAACGGTGAGAGGGGGGGGGGGGTGTTGAGGACGCACCCAAATGCACACGCAGAGCGGTCTTGGAAGACCTTTTGACCTTCAAGGTGCCCTTGGACTCAAACTCTGTTCCGAGCCTGCCCACGAAAGCTTCTACCCAGATTAAAACTTTGTGGGTCCTTAAGGTGCCGTCGGACTCAAACCTGGGAGGCTTCAGACCAACTGGGTGACCCACCTGAACGTGGGGAACGGCCTGCCCTCTCGCCATGCAGGTCTTTGCACTTCTGTTTATCTGCACCCCAAAGAGAGAGGCTGCAGCCCCCGAGAATTGGCCCTGAAAAATCGACGGGGGTTAGGGTTGCCAGCCCCCAGGTAACACCAGGAGATTTTCTGTTGTTCTCCAAATGACCAAGATGAGTTCCCTGGTGAAAATAGCTGGACTCCAGGGCATTCTACCCTGCCGAGGTCCTTCCCTAAACCTCCAAATTCCACCTCCCAAATGTCCAGATCCTGAAAAACAAGAACCAAACCCACGTGAAACCCTTTACTGTGTCAGACAGATTAGCACAAAATGCTCTGCTGGCTTTCAAGCTCGCCAGAGTTCTTCATCTGCAAAATATTTGTCCAAATGTATATCTCCCCTTCCACCGTTCTGTCTTTTAAAACGTCGTAATACGCAGCCTGATGAAGCCGCTGTCTACTGAATCCGACCATCCAGCTCAGCCTTGTCTGCTCAGACTGGCAGCTGCTCTCTCTCCAGGGCTCAGGCAGAGGAAAAGTCCTCTCCCATCACCTCCCACGGGATCCTTTTTAACCGGAGTAGCCGGGGATTGAACCTGGGACCTTCTGCACGCCATGCAGATAGACCGCCACTGGTCAAGAGCTCTGGTGAGCTTTACAGCTCGCCAGGGTATTTTGTGTTAACTGGGTTGGCCCAGTGAAAGTTTCAAAATAGATTTTGTTCTTGGTATTT
The DNA here is from genome assembly GCF_049243985.1 of Paroedura picta. Lineage (NCBI taxonomy): Eukaryota > Metazoa > Chordata > Lepidosauria > Squamata > Gekkonidae > Paroedura > Paroedura picta. The sequence continues at coordinate 1,589,713 of NC_135384.1, forward strand.
TAGCTTTTTAAGGTGCTGAAGCACCTCCCGTCGTCTATGGTTTCTGGCCTCTGCTGCCCTCCTATGGCCATAATGTGTCCCTGCAACAGAGAGCTCTCTGCTGCCCCCACGTGGCCATGTTAGGCAATAGCCTTTGCTCTGTGTCTGTGCCCGGCCTTGTTATTGTTGTATGCAGGGTTTTCTTTGCTGCCCTCCAGTGGCCATAACAGTTCACTGCTGATAATCATTCTGGTGGATTATTTTGAACCTTAGAATCCTAGAGTTGGAAGGGCCCTCCAGGGTCATCTAGTCCAACCCCCTGCACATGCTAGACTAGAATCCAGCCGTCCTACTGTAGACAAACACTGACACCTTCTGAACCTGTCTTTTAAAACCCAACATTTTCTGTTTTGGATGCCCCACAGGTGGAAGCCTCAGCTACAGGAGCTACTGAAGCTGCCGGCCTTCATGCGCGTCACCTCTACGGGGAACATGTTGAGCCACGTGGGCCACACCATCCTGGGCATGAACACGGTGCAGCTGTACATGAAGGTGCCGGGCAGCCGCACGCCGGGTAAGGAAGGGTCGAAGGAGGGCCGGTGTGTTTGTGCAGGTCTTCGCCTTGTCACTATGTTTATAGTTTCGATATACATTTGCCAGCTTCCGGGTTGTTTTCTTTGCTAACTTTGTGCTGCTGCTTTTAACCTTCAGAGTCCTGGATCCCCCCTCCCCGGGGGCATTTCTCCCTTGACTCCTTGTTTGTGTATTTCCAAGGCTGTTCGTTCCACCTGCCATCCTTTGGAAAGGCAAGGAAAATACCTGCTCCTAGAAGCAGGGCCTTTTTAGCGGCAGCTCCGGGGCTGTTACTCCTTTCTTCAGGATATTTCTTTGGCTCCCGCCCTGCTCTTTGTTTCTCCTCCAAATGCAACCGCTGGTTTCACAGGCCTTTCGGTGATTAATGGGAGGGGGGGGTTATCCCTTGTTTAAATATGTTTGCTGACTGACTGGAATCCCCACAAACCAGATTCTGAGTTATTGAAAAGCGACATGAAATTCGGTCCCGCTCCGAATGGGCATTTCCCCCCAGGGACAGTTCCGGGAGCGACACTGAGGGAGGCCTTGCGCCCGACCTGATTTCCCAGCCTCCTAAAGAGCGTTCCCCTCTTGCAGGACACCAGGAGAACAACAACTTCTGCTCGGTGAACATCAACATCGGGCCTGGGGACTGCGAGTGGTTTGCCGTCCACGAGCATTACTGGCAGAGTATCAGTGCCTTCTGTGACAGGTGGGTGGTGGGAGGACGAGGAGGCGGCCTTGGCCCGCGGGCGCCGGGGGCGGGCGGGGCGCCACCTGGGGAAGCGCGAGACGCTGTCTGCTCTCTCGGGCGCCGTGCCACCGAGCCAGGCTGCCTGCCGAGCGACGGCCCGGGGTGCCCCTTCCTTAAGGGGGCTGGCGGTCCCTTGCAGGCACAGCGTGGATTACCTGACCGGCTCGTGGTGGCCCATCCTGGAGGACCTCTACCAGTCCAACATCCCCGTCTACCGCTTCATCCAGCGGCCGGGGGACCTGGTGTGGATCAACGCGGGGACCGTGCACTGGGTCCAGGCCACCGGGTGGTGCAACAACATCGCTTGGAACGTCGGCCCCTTGACGGGTAACGGATGGGGACAGGGGGGCTCTCGGGGGGGGTCAGTGCCGCGGAGGAGGCTGGGAGGGGTGCTGGGGCCTCTCCGCCCATCTTGGGGCCGGCGGGACAGGCCGTCTTGCCCTCCTGAATGCCTCCGATGTGGTCGAGAGGGCCTGCCGGTCCTCCTCCGCCCCCTGAGTGCCCCTGCCGCTCTGCCCTGCAGCCTACCAGTATCAGCTGGCCCTGGAGCGCTACGAGTGGAACGAGGTGAAGAACGTCAAGTCCATCGTCCCCATGATCCACGTCTCCTGGAACGTCGCCCGCACCGTCAAGATCAGCGACCCCGAGCTGTACAAAATGATCAAGTGAGAACCTTGCGGCTTCCCCGGGGATCTGCCGGCCCAAGCGTCTTGGCTGCTCGGCACCGACGCCCCAGACCGGCCCCCTCGCGCCCCAAAGATGCTTTTCTGGGGAGGCCGCTTTGAGGCTCCTTCGGGTCGTGAAGAAGCACCTCTTCTTCCGAAGGCTAGGCTGGGGAGTGGGCTTGGGCACAAGGGGGGAGGCCCCCTCCCCCGTGGCCTGCTTCCGTGTCCCCTGCTGGCTCCGCCTGGCCTCCCTGTGACTGGCCCTCTCCCCTCCCCCCCCCCGCAGGTATTGTCTCATGCAGTCGATCAAGCACTGCCAGGTCCAGCGGGAGAGCCTGGTGCGGGCGGGAAAGAAGATCGCCTACCAGGGCCGGGTGAAGGACGAGCCAGCCTACTACTGCAACGAGTGCGACGTGAGTCTTTGCCCCTGCGAGGGCGGCCTGAAGGGAGGGGGGGGCTTGATTTACCTGGGTTGTGAGCAGCCCCTCCACTCCACCCGGGGATCTGGCTTGACAGAGCAGTTTAGGAGAAGGAGGTTTTTACGGAGGGCGGACTTCGTCTCCCCACAACAGACACCCTGAGAGGTAGGTGGGACTGAGAGAGCTCTAAGAGAACTGCTCTGTGATAACAGCTTTATCAGGACTGATGACTAGCCCGAGGCCACCCAGCTGGCTGCATGGGGAGGAAGACTGGGGAATCAAGCCCGGCTCTCCGGATTGGGGGCGGCTGCTCTTACCCACGGCATCAAGTGGACCCTGCTTAGCTCTGTTGAGACTGGCCTATCCCAGGCTACCTGGGTCCAAGGCCCTGAGTGCAAATGCTGCGTTTATTTTTAAAGGAGGGCGTGGGCAGGAGGGAAAGGTGCACACGGGGTCACCTGGGCAGTGGGGCTGGTTTTTCTCTGCCGCCTGGCATAGGCCTCCTTCCCTCCAAGGCGCTCAGGGCCGCGCCTCCAGTTCTCCTGGGCTCTGTTGGGCTGCCTGTGCCGCCCAGGGAAGCAGAGGGAGAAGAACAGGTTGGGCTTCCCTGTGGGGAGGCGGGCACGAAGACATGTGCTGGCACCGCATCTCTGGCATAGCCACGGCCCTCCCGGCCCTGGAACAGAAACTGGCCCCAGGCCTCCTGTCTGGAGGGGGCCCAGGGCAGGGCAGCCCTACAAGGCCCCGGGCCCTGGAGAGCCAGATCGGAGTCCCAGGAGACGCTCGCCTCCTCAGATCCAAGTAGGGAGACCTCCACGGCCGTACATGTCCCCGGCAGAAGGTGGGAGGGGGTGGCAGAGAAGGGTCCTGCCGAGTTCACCTTTGCTCTGATCGAGCCAGCTGCATATCCCACCTTTGGCCTTTGCAGCCTTCTGGCTTGGGTCGAAGGACTAGCTAAGGAGCCTGCCCACGACACCTCGGAAAAGGTCCTGCAGCAATGGGGACGGTGCAGCAAAAGGGCCACGAAAACCATTAGGGGCGGGACACTTTCCCTGTGGCGGGAAGGCAAAGAGGTCTGGCCTTTCTTGGGAGAGGTTTGCAAAATGACGCGTGAGTCAGAGAAGGAAGTCCTTTTCTCCCTCTCTGTCGTGGGATTAATGAGCCAGGGGAGTCCCCCTTCACCCACAGAGTCATGCCCGCGGGGAACCACAAGGTCTAGGGGGGACCCTCTCTCTCTCTCTCTCTGGGGCAGTCTTCTTGCTACTTGGGGGGCCGCAGTGGGAGGGCTTCAGGAGTTCTGGCCCTGCTGGGGGACCTCCTGGTGGCCCCTGGGTGACGCAGAGCGTCGGACTGGAGGGGCCACTGGACCGACCCAACGGGGCTCCTCTTCTGCTCTTAGGAATCGCCATTCCTGCTTGCAGAGGGAGTTTGGGCCCACAACTCTGGGGATATAATTTGGGGCTCATGAGCTTTCGAGAGTCCTCCACTAGAGGGGGTGGCAGGCAGATGGCGGACCCTCCTCTAGGAGAATCCAGCCGAGGAAGCCGTGGGGTGGGGAAGTGTGAGGGGCCCGGATGCGGCCTTCCGTCTGGGAAGTTGGGTCGGGGCTCAGGCCTTGTGGAGGGTGCTTTTGGCCAGGGGGGTGATAAGGCTTCTGTGGGGCGAGGAGGGGCCCTTCATAAATCTCCTAAGCCTGCCTACAGACGGCCCCACACAGCCCCGGCACCCCCTTTCCTGTTGTTTTGCATTCCGCTGACCTCTCAGGAACTGCGCTTCCTCTGAGGAAGAGGCTGTGCTGACTCCGGGGGACGTGAAGCCAGGACTGGGGTGCAGAAAGCGCACGCTTTGGCCAGCCGTGTGACCCTCAGATCGTGGGCTGCTGAGTCCCCATGGGGGCGGGGAGTCCAGGAAGGGACAGTGCTGTCCTCTGCATCCCTCAGCCAAGATCCCTGCAGGGGTTTCTCACTTGGGAGGGAAGTCCAGTAGCTCCTTTGTTTGTTTGTCTTGAAAGATTGGGAGACCCGATGACGGACCCCCGGGGCATGCATTAGGGGCTGGCTGTGGCTCCAGAGATGCAAGAGTTGTGTGTGTGTGTGTGTGTTGGGGGGGGCACATCTGTTTGCAGAAACTGTAGCAGCCACTCAGGAAGGAAAGACGCTTCTGGTCTAAATTTAAAAATGGAGAGGAAAAGGCAGGGGGGGGGAGACTATGCCTCCTGGCTATTCTAAATGCTTCTGTGATTTACAAAGGAGGGGGGGCTGGATTTCCCTCCCCCCCAAATAGAATTTATCCTGGTTTCCAGTTCTCCTCTCCTGCCTGGAGTCGTCTTGAGACTGACGTGCTAGTGGCCGTTAGCTGACGCATGCGTCCCCTTTGCCCAGGCCAATTCTTGGGGGTCCCATCAGATCAGTTCTCTCCCCCAACCCCTGGCTTTGTGGGTCTGCCCCCTCTAGGCTGGGATATTCCTGGAGTCTTGGGGGGGGGACCTGGAACAGGCAGGAGTCGGGGCAGAGGGGGACCTCAGTGCGGCCTCATGCCCCCCCCAATCCCCCCTCCAAAGCAGCCCTTTTCTCCGGGGGAGCTGACCTCTGCCCACTGGAGATAAGTTGCCGCTTGGGGAGCTCTCCAGGCCCCACCTGTTGGCCTGCAGCCTTCCCAGGGCGGGGCAGGACCCATGATGCTCACAGCGACGGTCCCTCTCTGCTCCCTCAGGTGGAGGTTTTCAACATCCTCTTTGTGACCAGCGAGAACGGGGGCAAGAACACCTACCTAGTGCACTGTGAGGCATGCGCCCGCAAGCGCAGCTCCTCCTTCCACGGCGTCGTGGTCCTCGAGCAGTACAAGACGGAGGAACTCATCCACATCTACGACAGCTTCACTCTGGTGAGCGGGGGCAGGGGCAGAGGGGAGCCGCAGGGCACGGGCCCCCAAGGGCCTGCCGCTTTTCTGTGCTGTTTGAGCTGGCGGAGGTGGCTCTTCTGTGTTCAGACGAGAGCTATCAGTGCTAATGGGCTTGGGAAGAGGCAGTAGTGCCACCTGTTGGCCGACTGGGGGAATTTTTCTGACTTGGCACTTCAAGGCACTTGAGAGCGGTTCAGTTAACTCCAGTGCACTCCCAAGGAGGGTGTGAAGTGCAGAGTTGGAGGGGGTGAAGAGGTCATGTCTGTCTACGGCCGTGGGTGACCGGGCCTCTATTGACGCTTTCCTTTCCTTAACAGGCTACGTCACCTAGTTCAAGATGAGCCATAGCATACCTGGACGTTGATGTCTAGGTGGTTTCTCCAAGCTGGCCTCTCCCCCTCACCACCGTGTGTTTGGTGGAGGGGGTGGTTCTCGCCTGCCCCCCCTCCCTCCGTAGCATCTGAGCCTCTGATCCACTCACGAATGCCTGCTCCGAGCCAAGGCGGGCGGGCAGGACAGATCTGCCACACCTACATGTTTGTCCCCTTCGTCGTCGTCGTCCTCCCCCCCCCCCCCCACGAACACACAATGGATCCCTCTTAATTTATTCTGCAAAATGAACCTTTTTTTCTGGGTGGTGCTGATTTTGTATTAAATGAAGAAAAAAAAAACTGGATTTAAGAAAAAAACAAAACAGAAGGGCAGAGAAAACGGATCGCCAAGGCGTCCTGGCCGGCTCCCCGGGTGAGAGAGGAAACGCGGGCCGAGCTTCCTGCCCTGGGTCAGAATTACACTGCGCCCAAGCTCCTCGGGAACAAGGATCCGGGGCCCCCGATCCAGAGGCGGTCCAAGGACTTTTCCCTCACCACAGCATTACTGCTTGGCCGTCTCAGCGGGATGGGACGGAGAGATGGCTTCGGATTTGGGGCGCGCGGTTTGTGGTGGTTTTTCTTTTTCCTACACAAAACAGACATACAATTCTTTTCTCTTGTCGGGAATTTTAAAGGAAAAAAAAAAAGAGAGAGAAAACAGAACGCAAGCAAGCAAAAAAATTTTTAATACGGGTTTCTTAACACAGGACTTTTCCGGGGGGGGGGTTCAGTTCTCTCTCTCCCGGGTCGAACTTCTCTTCGGGAGGAGGGAGAGTGTACATGGATTTCTATATATTGGCGGGGCGGACGGGGCAATTTTGCGCGTGTGGTTTTTAACGACGATGATGGATTATTGATTTCTTACATCCTTTTATATATTATATATATAAAAATATAAGGAGGAAAAAAAAATCCTGGTTTGTATTAGAAACTGCTTTTAAAAAACACAAAACATAAAAAACAACAGAAAAGGAGTCCGGTGGGTAGGCAAAGGCTTGTGTGTGGTGGCACCGGGGAGTCCCCGTGCCATGGTGGGGGGAAATACAGCCCTGCAGAGGGCTTGGTGCTGGCCCCAAGTCAGACACACGGGTAGATGGGAGAATATTTTGCAAAATGGGGGAGGGGAGTTCTTATTCCTCATCCCCCTTTCCTTAGGGGTTCTCTGGGCCCTACCCCTATGCCATTTCGGGCTGGAGGTGGGGGGGCCACAGGGACCCTTCATGCTGTCCTTAATCCACCCTCCTTACCTGTGAAAATCCCCTTCACTCTGCTCGACCCTTCAGTGCTTTCCCCTCCAACTCCCCTGCTCCTTGCTGAATCCCACCCCTTCCCCTCCCCAGTCTGCATGCTTTTGGCTCTAAAGTTCTCACTCCCAATTCATAGTTTTGAAACCAGAAATGTCTCAGATTTGGGGTAATTTTTGTTGTTGTTTTTCTTTTATATATAAGTATATTTTGCGTGTTTGTTTGTAACTCCATGCGTCAGAATTGTTTTGCAATTTTGTAAATTCTTTCTCTCTTCCTTGTTTTAATTTATACATCCTCCCTTTTTTGGTAATGATTTCTCTATTTATTGGTCCTTTATTGGGGGTTTGATCCAGGTTTTTCTTTTTTTTTTAAAAAAGAAACTTTTTACAATGTTGTTGTATCTGCTTGTTATTTTTTTAAAGTTCTTTTGTTGTTTCTTTTGGCTTCTCTGGAATTTTTGTTTGAATTTCCGATTTAATTTTTAATTTTTTTTTGGTCTGTTAATATTTTCCTTGACATGGTGCTCAGTCTTCTCATGGGGGGGGGGGCAGTGTGTGTGGGGGGGCAGTTTAATCCTGGATCATCTTGTTGATTTCCTGTTTTGTTTTTTTAGCAGAATCCTGCCCCGCCCAGCAATGGTAGAGCTCTTTTCCTTCCGAAACCTGCACTTTTTAAATTTCCCAATTTTTTCCTCTCTCTCACAAACACACTGAAATAAAACAGATGAACAGCTAGTGTCTTTGGAAAACAAATTTTTTAAAAAAGGATTCTTATTGTACTGTAGGGGACAAGGATAAACAAATCTTATTTTGTAAATGTAAAAAAAAAAATTAAATTAACTCACAGAGATAAAACAACCAGACTTTTCTCTCTCTCTCTTTCTCTCCCCGAATCTTTTGTTACTGGTTTTGTTCCTTTGTTCTGACTTGAGGGGGAGAGAATTTGCAGGGGATCCCCTGGGGCTCTAAGTGGCCCCTCTGCTTTTTCTTTTGGGTGGGAGGGGAGGCTGGGCAATCTCCTGGAACTACAGCCCATCTCCAGAGGACATAGCTCAAGTCCCTTGGAGACAATGGCTGCTCTGCAATGGCAGATTTGGGGGGCCCCTCCCCAGTCTCCACCCCTGACACCTCCAAGAATTTCCTGACCCAGAGTTGGCACCCTTTCAGCCTCTGTCCCAGGGGCTAGGGGCCCAGGCGGTGGCAGGGAGCCTTGCCCCTCTATTATCCGGGATGCCGGGATGCTGCCGACTCCAAACACGAAGCATCCCTGGAATTTGAGGGCATGGGGGACCCTCCCTCCCTGCATCCCTGGGACGGGGTCGGGCGGTTTGGCTGGGCCTGGTGTGCGAGTGTGTGTGCGTGTGTGTGCGTGTGTGTGTGGCATTCCTAGATTATCCCGGAGAGTCGGAGGCTGGCCCAGCGGCAGGGGGTGGGGATGCCTGGGAGCAGCACGTAAAGGATGCTGCAAACTCAGGAGCCCGGCCAGAGCGTGGCAGGAGGCGTTGGGGAAGAAGGAGTCAGGCGCCAGGATGGGCTTGGACAGCCGCTGCCAGAGGGCCGGGTCGGGGTCCCCGGAGCCAGAGTGCGGGCCAGAGGGCTCTCCCCTGCCGCCCCCTCCCTACGCCGGGGAAGGGGCCCTGGAGCTGCGGGGGTCTCTGGACTGCTGGGCCTGTGCCGTGTTGGTCACGATCCAGAACTTGCTGGTGGGCCTGCTCAACCTCCTCTTGGTGGGGGTCATCTTCGGGGTCATCCTGTTCCCCGCGGGGGTCTTGCTCGGATTCGGGTTTCTGTGCCATTCTGAGGTGAGCTCTGCTTTTCGCTTCTCCCCAGTTTGCGGAGTCTCAGGGGTGGGGATGGGCACGGCCCAAAGGGGAGGGGTGACAGCAGGGTGCGGGTCGGTCTGGAGGTCCCTGAGCAGAACTGTGGGTCCAGGAGGGCCTTTACGGAGGGAAGGGGGCATGCTACCCATGCAGGGGATTGGGGTCCTTGGGAGGTCCCGACTTCCTGCTCCAAAAGGCTGCGGGGGTGGGGGGGGGTGGATGCAACTCTTGAGGCCACAGCCTGCTTTGCATGTAGGATCTGTGCGCTGCTCTTCTCCGGGAGATGGACAGAGGCCGAAGGGCTGAGCAGTGTCTCTGAGCACGCACAAAGTGTCTTTCTGACCCCCACCGAATAACCGCAACCAAGATTTCAGACCCAAGTCTGGCTAGTTAGAGGGGGAACCTCCTTCCTCTTTCAGCCACACGCCTCTCTGCGTAGCTCTTTTTAAAAGTTTTCTTAAGCATAGGGATGGGAATGTGTGTGGAATGGCCCCGGCTGGGCTGTCTCCACGTGCGGCTGCTTTGTTTGGGAAAACTGCCCCGGGGGCACAAGACCCTCCTTGCCTCACCCCCCCACACACACCCACCCACCCACCCACTGCCCTTTGAGTCCTGCCAGCCACGCCTTTTCCTTTCCCCAAGCCCCCTGGGCTATGCAGATTGCTCCCGCCAGCCCAAAACCGAGGGGGGAGGTCCCACGGGGGGGGGGCTTTCCAAAGGGAGGGCTGCAATGGGTTCAGTTTGCCCGCCAGTCCAGCTTGGGTCTGGGCAGCCTGGCTGCCTTGGGGAAGAAAGACCCTCTGTGTATGCTCACGGTACCAGCTGTCCCAGGCCTTATGGTAACGAGAACGCTTTCAGCAAGGTGAGTGAGACGGATGTTTTAATCCCATCAGAGCCCACCCCACCCCTAACCCTGGTTTGGCTGCTTGTTCAATAAGTCCGGTGCCCATTTCTTGACATTTCAGGAATGTTTCCCTTTGCCCCCCCCCCCAAAAAAAAGATCAACTGGCAAAAATTTTGCTAAGCCCTGGGATTTTGTTCACAATTCAGCCCCCACCCCCAGGCTCCCCCCCCTTTCCTCCAGAATTCTCCCCGCAGCTGTGGCCCCTCTAGGGTGGTCTTGGCTCAAGGGGATTTGGGGGCAGGCGGTGGGTGGGTGGGTGGGTGGGTGGGCGGCCGCTGTGGAATGCTCTGAGCTCAAGCGGGTCTCTGTGCCTGTCACATCCGTAGCCCTCCTTGGGGGAAGGGGGGGGTGTCACGGCAGGCAAATCTGTTTGGTCACAAGCCCATCGCTGCTCCTTTCAAATGCTCTCGGCATTTGCGTGCTGAATTAATTTTTTTAAAAGCTGTGTTTGAAACCTGCCTGGGGTGCCTGAGAGAAAGGCCGGCTGAAATAATAACAGCTGATATCAAAAACACCTGGAAGCGTCTCCGAACAAGGAAACTTGAAAAAAACAGGAGGAGTCTGCACAAAAACAGGCGACTGAAACAAAGAGCACGCAAGGCCGGATTCAGAAGGTCAGAGGGCCCCACGTAGCCCCTTTGCCAGCCTACGAAGACCATCGCCGGACAGTCGCAGCTAGGCTGCGCTGGCTTCTTTGCAAGACACGGGGCTTCCCAACCAGCCAGAAATGCATGGGAACACAAACCAGACAAGATCGTGGGAAGCTGTAGAGAAAAAAAATTTAGAAATAGGGTTTGGATCATTGAGGTAGCAATCCCAGGGGGACAGTGGAACAGACAAGAAAGAACAGGAGGAGGCCGAGAGATACCAAGACGTGTGCCTCTGGGAGAAGAAGGTGACCACTGTGCCTGTTGTCCTTGGAGCCTTTGGGGCAGTGTCTAGAAGTCTCAAGAAACACGTGGACATGCATCGGCTCCAGAAGACAGCAAGAATCCTGCGACGATACCCCTGCAATCCCCAAGAACTTGGCTAGATCTTGAAAGGATGCCCAGGCGAGCCCAGCCTCATCAAGGGGGGGAGACCACTTAGGAAGTCCTGGAGTCTCTGCAGCATTAGCCTCCCCAACCCCCAAACCAGGAGTTTTGTATCCTGACCAGAGCAGAGACAGCGGCGGCCAGAAAGAGCACCCCGGTAGGGTCAGGGAGGAGGGCAGAAAACAGCACAACCACCTAGGTGGGCCATCCCAGTCCAGCCTGCAAAACACATTACTGGGACATGAATGTTGTGAGTGCGAATTCTTGGGAGAGCAGCTGCTGGGCACGAAACTCCCGAATCTGACTCTGAGATCTCCTCCTCCTCCTCCTCCTCTCCTGTACGCAGTGACACAAAGCAGATGCCAAGCACTAGCGGCTTTGATAACCTTGCGGGGCGGGCCAGATGCAGGGTGCATTCCAGAAAGCGAAAGGATGGGCTGCCCTGCCCCCTCTTCCGGCATCTGGGATCTCTGTCCTGGGGAGGGAGGGAGCTGTTTTGGCAGGAAGTGGCCCAGCCCTCGCCTGGGCCCTCACCTCCTCTGGGGCTTGGAAAGGCCTGGACTGGCCTGGCCTTTCTTGAGAAGCGGAGGCAGAAGAACGGGGAAGGGGCTACGGGGTTGCCAACTCCAGACTTTGAAAACTGGAGATTTGGAGGCGGTTGCTTGCAGAGAGGGGTGGGGTGGGGAGGGGAGGGACTTCACTTGAATCTGTGATCTGCCACAGAGTTTGATCTTTGTAGTCTGGGGATGGTTGTCGTTCCAGGAGATCTCCAGGCCCCACCTGGAGGCTAGAGAAACCAAAGACTCGCCAGCCTGGTCAGGTCCCCAAACAAAATGAGAAAAAGCTGAGGAACAACATCCGAGTCATTTAATAAATCATCACCCAAATGTAGGCTGGTAAACAGACGCTTTCGTGCTCCAGAACTTCATCAGCGATTCCTTCGTAGATTTTTATAATTGTTACAATCAGAATTCATTTAGCAACAAAACAAAAAGGTCCTCAGTTCTACTGATGACGATTCAAAGGATTCTCACTCGACAAATTTCTTATTGTAACAAATATAATTTTCATTTCCTTTGGGGAACCCACCTGAGGGGGCGGGGCTCTCTCCCCTTCCCAAGCTCCGCCTTCCACAGGTGCTCAGCCCAAATCCCCAGGTGGTTCCTCCATTAATTATTTACCTCACCTCCGCCTCGCCTTTCTCCTCGATTGCATCCCACAGTGGTTCACCTCCTTCTCCTCTCCTCCACTGCACCCTCAGGACCCCCCTGCGAGGTAGGCAAGGCTGAGGGCGTGCGTGTGACTGGCCCAAGGCCACCCAGATTTGAACTTGGGATGCCCAGCTGGGCAAACTGATGGAGCATGCTGGCACGTGGCCAAGCTCTTTCTGCCTGCGCCTGAGAACCAGCTGACTGTGGTCCCTCTCCTTCCCTCCCTCCCTTTCTCTGCAGTTCTTGAACAACCAGGCCCAGTACTGCAGGGCCCACCTGCACGACTCCGGCGCGGTCGCTCTCCTCGTGGTGGGCTTCGCCCTCCTGGTGCCCCTCCTGGTCCTGGCCCTGGCCGCCTACTGCCGCGTGGCTCGCCGCCTCCAGCTCGGCTACTGCCTCATCCCCTACAGCAAAGCCGTCTACAAGAACCTGCCGGTGTCGCGCTACCACCGCTCCAGCTGTTGCTGCACCCAGGATCTGGACTCCGTGGAGAAAGTTTGGGTTTGAGAGGGGAGGGGCGAGGGGGCAGGTTGGGACGGGGTGGGGGGGGTGCAGGAGTAACGGGGGGGTGGGAGAGGGGAATGACTCTATTGAGAAGCCTAAGCTAGGGAGTTCTGAAGATCCGGGCTCCCCCCTGCAAGTCAGCGGATACTTCACAGCAGTGGAATTTGCAACGGTGCATCAGACTCTCCCTGAACATGTGCAGAGGTGGGCCTTCAGAGAGGTGCTGAATTCCATCCAGGACTGGTGCTCCAGAAGCATGGCATGAAAAACATCACTCCAGGGGTCGTAAGCTGGGAAAAGGATCAGTTCATGGTTTTGCTCAACTTTGGAAGAGGCAAGGAAAGATTTTGCCCTCTTTTCACTGTCTGCTTACTGGACACTGAAGTAGGCCTTTTGAGGGCCTTCTGGGGTCGTAATGGGGCACCCCCCTCCCCATCTCCCCAAAAAGAAACCCAGAGAGATGCTGATATCTGATTGTTTCTGAAGGGTGGGGGGTGTCTGTGAAGTTACGTGGGGAATTGGATGAGTTACCAATACTAGAAGTTGAGCAGATGGGCCAGATTTAAGTGGGTGCAGGGGGGGGAGAACTCCCCTTCTCCTGTGCTGGGGCTCCAAAAGGCCAGCCCTTTGCTGCGCTTGCTTTTGATTCTTGTGACACTCAAAGTTTTTGCTTGGCTCTGTCATCACACTGGAGGCAGAATTTGCCCTCCCCCTCAGAAATGTATTCGGATAGTTCCTTCAATATACTTTTTTTTTGCTTTATTGATTTGCCTCGTTTATGCCGGTCCTTCCACCACAGTGGGGACCCAGAGTGGCTGACATCTTTCTCCTCTCCACCAGTTTATCTTCACAACAACCCTGTGAGGTAGGTTGGGTAGATGGCGCAGCAAGCTTCCGCAGCAGAGCTGGGATCTGGACCCGGGTCTTCCAGGTCTAGTCTGATCCTTATGCCAGGCTGGCTCTCTTATGCCGACTACGGCTTTGTGGCCAAGGGCGAGGGGGTTGGCTTCACACCCCGTCCCCTGTGTTCTCTGCTCTTCCCTGGGCGTTGCCCGAGTTTGGGTTTTGGAGGGGGCCCAAAACAGCTGGCACGTCTCCCCTAAGAGCTTTGACAAGCCCTGTGATATGGAGTGGGGTGAGCTTCCAACCATCTGTTTTTGTCCGGATTCTCGGCCAGGCCAAAGGGGAAGAAGGGACAGCCTGCTGCCTGACCTGGTGGCACCCTGCCGGGAACGGGTCAGGTTTCCACTGGGCCTCCCAGCTGGACAAGCAAATTGGAGCCTGGCCCAAGGGGCCATTTCCCGGCATGTCTCCTTTTCCCTTCCTTCAGCCTGCCAGGCTGGCTGGGAGGACAGAAGCTGGGTGCCAAAGGAGGCTCAGTGGCAGAGCCTCGGCTTGGCCTGCAGGAGGTCCCCGGTTCAATCCCCAACGTCTCCAGTTCAAGGGACCAGGCAGGAGAGGGATGGGAAAGACCCTTGTCCCCGAGACCCTGGAGAGCAGCTGCCAGTTTGAGAGGAAAATACCGCCTCTGAGAGACCAAAGGAAGCTTCCTGTGAGTCGGGGACCCTGCCCTGAAAGGAACGAAGACGAGAGAGCCTTCCCAGGGAACCACAACTCAAAGCAGACCCCTTCCCTCCTACCACGAGGCCCCCAGGCCCCTGCTGTCACTCACTCCTCGGATCCGGAAATTGCTCACTGAGGCTTCAGGCTGGATTGTGGGCTTTGGGGTGAGTTATAATGTCTCCGGCTCCGACCCCTTGAAGGACCTGAGTGACGCATCTTAGCCCGATCTGACCACAGCCGGGAAGCTCAGCAGGGCCGTTCCTGGTTAGCATTGGCCTGGGAGACCCCCTAGGCAGCCCTGGGTCCCGGGACAGAAACCGGCAAACCACCTCTGGACGCCTCCTGCCTTGAAAACCCCTCTGGGGTCGCTGCGCATCGGCTGAGCCTTGCCGGCCGTGTTCGCGGGTGTCCGAGGTGCGAGGAAAGCCGACTCCGTGCCGTGGGGCAGGCAAGGGGAATATCCTGTTCCAAACAGGATGAGCTGAGTCAGCCCCGGGCGCCAAGAGGCCACTGGAAACTCCACGTTCAGGGAGGAAGGAACCGCGGATAAGATAAGACAGCGGCCCCTGGCTCTCTCTTCCTCCCTCCCTGCGTCCCCCATTGTGCTTTTTGATGGGGTGGGGGTGGGGACAGACACCCCCCCCCAGCTGTTTCTGGGGAGGGTTGAAGGCAAAGGGCAAGAGATTCCTTCAGGCAGTAAAAAACAGGGATACAAAAACACCAGCTCATCTTCATCTGCTCCCCCCCCCCCCCGCAAAAGGGTAGAATTTGCAAAAGCTTTTAAAAATCCTACCAGGGAGTGGTGATGGGGTAATCCCCTCCACAGCCAGATCTTGGAACCCAGTGGATCATTTTTAATCCACACAGGATTATCAGGGCCGGCCGGTTCCTGGTGTGGAACTGGAACTTCTGTTTTGCAGAGAATGATGCAAGCTTCTAGGCATTTGGGGGTCTATTGGGGACTGGGGGAGGCGGGGTTTGACCTGACTCTCCACAGATTGGAGAGGGGGGCCTATCTGCACCCTGGGGTGAAGGGGCAAGAGCCAGATTTAACAGAAAAGGATCTCCAGTGGCTGGAGGAAAAGGAAAGAGAGGATGTCGGGAAGGACAAAAGGAGGGGCCCCTTCCCCCCCCCTTCCTGCTGACTGGAATCACACCAAAGCCTTCCTCACCCCAACTACTTCCTGGAGGGAAGACTCTGATGGCAGGAAGACACCTGGAGGAAGCTGGCTCCCCTCCCCATTTCAAACACCTCCCTCCCCTCCACCCAGTCCGTTTTGGAAAGCCCAGGCAGATCAAAGGGAGGAGCAGCACTCTCCCCCTCCTCCCCTTATTCACACCTCTGGAAGGTTGCATGTAGCTCAGAGGTCACTAATGGCTGACCCCCCTCCTCCCCCAGTGCAGGGAGAGGGGGGCTCCACGGTTTCCTAAGAGGCAGCAGCAGGGAACATGAGGAGCTCTGCTGGGTCAGACCAGAGACGGTCCATCTAGTCATGCCTCCCGTCTAGCCCAGGGGCCAGCCAGTTCCTCTGGAGGGCCAGCAGCAGGGCAGGGAGGCCTTCCCCTCCTGAGTTGCCTCCTGGTGCTGGGATTCAGAGCCTGACTACCTCCAAGCATGGAGGCTCTCTTTAGTCACTAAGGCTAGTAGCCACGACAGGCCTCTCCTCCATGAGGACCACACAGCGCTCTTCGGCTCATGAGGAAGGAGCTAGAAAATGCACCACCAACTTAGAGCAATAGCCAGATTTTACTAGAGCTAACAAACATCTTTAACCGGCAAACACCTTGGTAGGGCTGGAGGCTTCCCAAGTCCTGGGGGGGGGGTGTGTGCAGCCCTTTTGCCCACTGCCCATCGGTCCAATACAGCCAGCGTCCGGGCAAAGCCGGGCGGCTGGAGGGTCCCCAAAGGGGCGGGGCGCAGAGTCCTTGGGAGGCGCCAGATCCGTTTTTCTCCCCCAGCGTGGAGATCGGCTGCTCTCTGCTGCTGCATCACAGGTACTGCAAGGAGGCCAAGCTCTCCAACTCCACTTCGATGGAGACGATGTGATGTCCGGGGACCATCGCCAGGCCAAGCACTCGGGGCTCTCCTGCGGAGAAGGAGTCTGCAGGAGGAGAAGAGCAGAGCCTGGGTCCCTTGTGAGCCACCCTCTTCTCCAGGGAACCAGGGACTCTGTCTTGGGGAGGGGCTGCAGATCCGCGGCACAGCTTCTGCCCTGAGTCCTCGGAATGCCCCTGCCCAAGTGAGTAAACGACTAGCTGTGATGGACCAGGGGTCAGATTTCTTCCAACTGCACCCTCTCCTCTCCAGGAGGCCTAGAAACGCCCAAATTCCACCCTCTCCAAAGAAGGGGGAAACTCTTTCCTAGCTCTGGAACAAGGCAGCAGCAAACCACTTTGCCGGTGTGGGAAAAATGATTCCGTGGCACGCCTTTGAGGAGTCAGCAGTGTGGTTTTGACAAGGGAGAGTATTTTTCAGGCCAGGTTGGCACCATCACATTTAAATAAGGTTTAATGACTGTTGTGAGCAACCCTGAGCCCTCTGGGGAAACGATACAAGTGGAATTTTTTTTTAATATATATATCACCCCCCCTCCCCGTGGCAACCTGGGGTGAGGCCTCACCTGTGGGCTTCAGGTACTCTTGGGCGGAGCCCAGGATGACGTTGCAGTCCCGGTCGGTGCACAGGAAGCAGCCCACCAGCGTGCGCCCGTCCGTCATGCGGATCCTCATGCTCTTGTTGAGCAGGTTCTCCAGCTTGGAGCGGGAGCGCTGGTACGACGACTCGCCCTTCTCCTCGCCTGATTCCTGGCAAACAAAAAACAAAACACACGGCGGGTTGTCATTTGTGGCCACAGAACTTAGGATCCTCTTTATGGCTCACGTTTTGCATCCCACCTTTTCTCCAACCACAGCATCTCCCCCCCTCCCCCTGCCCTGCCCTGCAAGGCGGGCCCCAAAGGATGGTGAGTGGTGGTTTTCACGCAGCTCTCCCCCGGCCTGATCTGGCACAGCCGCTGCCCCCAGGCTGGCAGGAGCGGGGTTTGCTTGGCTCTGCAAGCTGCGCTGTCCCTCTCCGGATCCTGGTCCTCGGGCGAGCGACCACCGGCTGGCTGCGAGGGAGCCCCCCTGGGGCCGCCGCGTGCAAAGGCCAGCCTACCTTGCAGGGAGAGTGTTAAGGGCCCGGGACAGACCCCTCTGCAGCGCCACCCCCCTCCCCTCCCTTGCGGGGGCGGAGGGTCTCCCCTTACCCCGGAGCTGGGGCTGTTCTCGCAGCCGTTCTCCTCCCGCCGCTGCTGCTCGGGAAGGGCTGCCGGCGCCGCCATCTTCGCCCCGCCTCCCGACCGGGGACTACAATCCCCAGGAGGCCGCGCGCGTGCGCAAAGCGGGGCTCCCGGCAGCCCGCGCGCGACGGCGCTCGCTTCCGCCCGGGCCAGACTCGGTTTCCCGAGAGGCCTTGCGGCGGCGGCGGCGGCGGCGTTGCCATGGGAGCGTCCTGCGCGGCTGCTCGGGATGGACGTCTTCCGGCCGCGCTACTACAGCGCCAAGGAGGTGTCGGTGCACACCCGGCCCTGGGACCTCTGGGTGTCCTTCCTGGGGCGCGTCCACGACCTCAGCCGCCTGGCCAGCGAGCACAAGGGTAGCGCCCCCCACCCCCCACCACTTTGTTTTGTCCTCACAACAACCCCGCGAGGTGGGCGAGGGCGTGCAAGAGCCCCAGCCGGCTTCCAGGGGTTGGTCGGCCTGGGGCGAAACTGGAACTGCGTGGAAAGAACTTCCCGCCTGGCTCTTTCTCACTTGCTGTTGAATTTTTAAAGTCTGTTTCTGTCTCGTGCGGTTGTCAGTAGGGTTGTCATTGATTCCACGAGTAGCTTTTTGTATGGTTTGTTTTATTGAATCCTTTGGTGTAGTGGTTAAAGATGGCGGCTTCTAATGCGGCGAGCCTTTGATTTCCCCGCTCCTCCACATGCAGCCGGCTGGGTGAGCTTGGGCTAGCCCCAGTCCTGTTGGTGCTGTTCTCACCGAACAATCCTGTCAGGGCTCTCTCAGCCCCATATACCTTACAGGGCGGGGGAAGGAGATTGTAAACTGCTTCTGGTAGAGAGAAGCTGAGCATAAAAACCAACTCTTCTTCTTTTTTCCCCTTGTGCACAGCCTTGTTACTACACCATGCTGGCTTAGCATGTGTTAACAGGTAGCTGGAGTTTTTTTAGGAGAAGGAAGTAAATAGCATCACCTGGTCACTAATATCCACTTCTTTTGAGAGCTTGTCTTTCTTTTAGGTTGCTGGCAATCCCACAGCAGCACCTCGCAGCAAACCTTTTGCTCCAGGAGGGATGGCTAACAGCACGGTGGGAGATGAAATTTCTTCTTCTGTCCGCCAGTGACCCCTGCTAGTGGTCTAAATGCAACAGGGCCCATAGTTTTCCCCCTCTGACGAATTATTCGGAAAGTGGTGCTTCAATGCTCTTTATGAATGCCTTTTAGGAAGCAGGTTTCTCTCCATCCTGCATTGCCTTCACCCTCCTCAGCATTGATGGGTGTGTGTATGTGTGTGTGGGGGGGGTAATGCCCCCAAAGAAATGGCCCTTTGGAGTGTGGCCAGAGTCCCAACCAGTGCGTAATTTAGCCTTTAAAAAATTCTTGTGGTACTGTAGAGTACCACAGCTCCTGGAAGAAATGAGCTGCTAGTCCATGGATGTTTCTACCACAACATCTCTTTAAAGTACTACATGACTCTGTTTTGAGTTTTCACTAGCAACTGGCTGCCTCCTTCTCTGACATTTGTTGCCCTGGCTTTGGTTTTCTCTCTGCCTGTTCAGGTGATCTCTTGCTGAAGCCGATCCTAGAAGCAGCAGGGAAAGACATCAGCCATTGGTTCAACCCCAAGACCAAGGATGTAAGTCTCCACAATCACCTAGTGGCTTTGAGGAAAGCATATGGCTGTCCAAAAGACTGTGCCTAGGCACCTTTACTTGAGAGTAAGTCCTTCTGAATACAGTGGGGCTTACTCCTAAGGAAGTATGCACAGGAGTGTAGTCAAAGCTGCGTAGGGACTATAAAATGAATGCTTAATCCCACGGACCTCTGTCCAAGAAACAGTTGTTGGGAAAGGCTAAGAAAACATCATCCTGTCAGAGCTCAAAGTCATATTTAAGAATTCACACTTTGTTCCAGCTCTTTTTGAGATTTCTGTTTGCTTTCAATTTCTGTCATCCACACTCTCTTGTACTGTTCATTGGATGTCCCGGTCCCATTGACTGTGTTTGACTTACTCCATGGAATTCATTTTGAGTCTCAGCAAAAAGGACAGAGTATTAATAACAAGCCAAATGGAATTCACAATATGAACATTTAAATATCCTTGAAAATATTGTGTATGTCTAGATTCTACAGTCTACTGTTCTCTAAGGCTGCTTGTTATCTGCCATTAAAATCCTCATGCTGCAGATCTGGAGGAAGTAAAACTTTGTCCTAAAAAAAAAAAAACCTTTGTCCAATATCCTCATTTTCCCCCAAATTTTAAAGTTTCTGTAAGCAAGAACTGTGAGTCCAGGTTTGCTAGTTTCTAGATTTGACAGGTACTGTTCTGATAAATCTTCTCTAACATTTCTTTAATGGCATAATCAATGAATATTCCTTATTCTTTGAGACCTATCCTATCCACATTGTTCTGCATGACTTTCAGTCAGGAAGTGATGTTCCGTCCCACTTTAGACTTTTTAAAAAATCCTTCTTTGATTTCTATTTGGCATCGGGACAAATTTCTTGACAACTTCTTCCCTGAATTTTGATGCCGCAGGCAGAAAGACACGGAAATGCTGAATAAAGAGAGACGCTTGTTTCTCTTCCTGCAAATCCCTGAATGAGGCTTCTCATTTTAATCCAGCGTCACACTGTAGGGCCGTGTCCAGTTGGTCGGGCCCTGTGTCGAAATCCCTCTTAGCTGAGAATGGAAACGTAAGCTTCTCACCCGTCTTCTTTCCCCTTCCAGATCCTAACGCACATCGATCCTCTGACAGGCTGCCTCAAGTACTACACCCCCCAGGGTCGCTTCATACACATCCCACCTCCGCTACCTCGCTCCGACTGGGCCAATGACTTCGGCAAGCCCTGGTGGAAAGATTCCAAGTATGAGGTGGGCATCTTGTCTGCCAAAACCAGGCGCATACGGATCATCAACACCCTGACCTCGCAGGAGCATGTGCTTGAGGTGAGTCCCGTTTCGCTCCTACCACGGAATCAAGGTGCAAGAGGACCCACGACTTGGGCTTTTCTAGTATGGTGTGCGTGCATGTGATATTTTTCCATTGACTTAATTTGTTCCCCATCGTGGCACCCTTAGTTTCCTATATGCACAGTTGCTTAGGGATCCTTATTGCCACCTCTGGTTTTCTGTGGAGGGCATCTGCTGGGCAAAGGCTAGGAAGGGGAACATGGCTGCTCCCACTGAGGGCTCGGAGGTGGAAGAGCTTAGTTCAGAGATGTTCTCAGCCTTTCTTTTGCAGTTCCCTTTGTGAACATCACGGAAAAACTGTCCACAGGTGTGCTCTGAAGAATCCATCTGGGAGATCCTGCGACGGTACCTTCCCTTCAATGCCCACGCCGCCAGCTACACCTGGAAATACGAAGGGGTCAACCTGGACATGGACTGGAACCTGGAGCAGAACCACATCCCGGATGAGGACGAGGAGTTCTACAACCTGAACATGGACGCAGACGCTTTCACCCCGGCCATCCTGCTGTACTTCAATGACGACCTCACTGAGTTTTAGGTAATCCCAGAGAGAAGAGAAGAGCGGGGAACAGTTGCCAACTGGGCCCTTCATAGGGGGGGTGGGACCCATTATATCCCCCACTGTTTAACCCCTTACAGCCGGGGTCTCAAACCTTGGCTGAGCCTGTGGTCACCTTTTCACCTTGCGTTGACTGGCCTCTCTGCCTACTGAGACCCATTTCTTTCTGCAATAAGGTAATAAACTGGGCAGGATTTGCGTGTCCTGCACTGCTCACAAAGGTCTTTCCTTTTGACTTGTTTCAGAGCCGGGCACTGAGAAGGCGGCTGTGTGGCAGACGGAGCTTTTGCTGGGCTTGAGGGCGCCTGGGCTGCTGCTTCCCAGTTTCGTAAGAACCCGGTTTGCAGTTTTGCTCTTTCTACCAAACAGGGCCAGGGCGTCTTTCTAGCATTATTAAAGAGCTTTACTATAAAACAGATTAAAATAACTTTTCAGAGGCAGCTGCCACCATATTGGCTTTACTCTTTCTTACCCCTTTCCCAGTGTATTTTAATTACCCCTCTTCTTCCTTGCCCTTGGGCTTCCTCTGTATATGTGACTCCACCTCCTGTAGCCGTTTTGTGGCTGCAGCCACTGCCCTTTGTCCAGATCCTACATGTGGCCACAGGCTCTAAAAGGTTGGGGACCCCTGATTCTCTTTGCTATAGGCATGCCATTCCCCATGCTCAGCACTAGATGTCAGCAGTGACTCACCAGTAGCTGCTTTGAAGGCAGAGCAATTCCTGAAATCGTTTTAAATATTGAATGTGGACCTTTACTCTGGCAGATTTGTTGTTCTCCAGGGCCATGACAATCTGAGGGGGCTCCATTGGTGTTCTTCCTTGCAGGGGGGAAAACGTAGAGCATCCAAACTCAGGCCACGCACAGCAGGTCTGGTCTCCCCATGTTTTTGTCAAACACAGAGAGGCAAACTGGATCGGGGCTGTGGCATTGCCCAGAGGCCTGCAAAAACCTTTTTGTCTTGAAATACTGTATGAACTGTCACGCATGGAAAACGTAAGAGCTTAATCTGCGAAATTGGGAAATGTTGCATGGAAAGGGCTGAAGTCCCCATACTTCCAGTCCCTGGGCCCTGACCTGAAGTGCACCTCGTCCCACTGCCACGGCTTTAGAGGAGGGGGCCAGGATCCAATCAGGAGCCCTTATGTAGAGGGGAGCCTGTTCTGAGATGAGGGCGCTCCGGCCTCAAATGCCAGGAAGTGCTTTTGGCGGTCAGTCAGTCACTTTCCGCAAAACCTGCCTCACAGGGTTGTCGTGGAAGTGGAGGGAGCGTGTGCATGCCAACCTGGGTGGTATAAAAACGTAAAACACAGACTGTATATGCAGTACCTGCACATACAGGTGAAGGAAAAACTGTTGACTCGTGGTGATTTCAGAGGGCTGGATCAGTTGAAAAGGGTGCTAACTTTGGCCCTTACCCAATCTGAAGGCACTCAGAATGTGAAGACAGAGCGGTCTTATTCGAAGATATCAAATTTGGTCCTAATATTTGGGATCAGCTCAGAATCTGCTTTGACATACAGAAACAAAGCAAACTCTTGAATTAACTCAGTATGTTTTGGTGCTGTTAATGGAAAAGATTCCCACCCCACCCCCTACTATTCCCCTCATGCCTAATGTGCACTGCCTTACCCATTGTGGTCGGCATCATCTACTCCGACTGGCAGGGGTCTCTCTCCAGGGCGTCTGGCACTCCCGTCACCTCCTGTCTGGTCCTTTGAACTGGAGGTGTCGGGACTGGACCTGGGACCTTCTGCGTGTTCTGCAGGGGCTCTGCCACCTAATCACAGCCTTTGTGTTCCGGTTCTCTCAATCCATGTCCAAGTCTTTGCAAGCCTCAGCCCACACTAGGCGTCTGGTTACCGCACACGTCCTGGCTTTCAAAAGGCTCTGTCCTCAGAATTTCAATCGAAAATCTCACGGAGAGAAGACGGAACCCCCTCGCTCTGGGATGTGGGATCGGAACATCTGTGGCTCCTGCTGTGGGGAGGAAGCTGAATCACAGCTCAGCTCGTGGAAGCAGCAAACCCCGTGGAGAGGTATAGCCTCCAGTGAGCTCGCTTCAGAAGTAATTGCTTAGGGGTGTTTCTCTCTAGGCGA
Source organism: Paroedura picta (assembly GCF_049243985.1). Lineage (NCBI taxonomy): Eukaryota > Metazoa > Chordata > Lepidosauria > Squamata > Gekkonidae > Paroedura > Paroedura picta. Next base: position 1,612,551 of record NC_135384.1, read on the forward strand.
GCAGCCGCTGGGCTCTCTGCCTGCTGACCTGTGTCTGTAGGCAAAGTGGCGTCCTCTGAGAAGGAGGAGGAGAAGGAAATCTTTCTTTAAAAGAAGAGAACGTGACAGATCTCAGGGGAGGCTGAGCAGAAGCAGTCTGTTCGCTTTCAAAGGCAGCTTCTGATTCCGTCCTAAACACATCGAAGCAGGACCAGTAAAAGAACATCGTCCTAGCAGACGTTACACATCCTGTCCGCAGCTCTAAATACACAATATGGCCTTTCAGCTGGCCACACTCCCATCTTCAGTAGAGTCTGTTTCAGATTGGGGCACTCTCTCTTCCAGAAGCCCTTCCTTGATGCCAAACGGAGGTGTGCAAACCCATGTCATGGATGGGTACTAAGCACACTGATTGCTCCAAACTCCCGCGTCATGGCTCTTTTCCTGTTGGTGCTGCTGTGTCTTCTCACGTCCCAAGTCTTTCACAAGCTGGTTTGTGGCAATTTACTCCGAGTGTGAGGAGCCAGGAACTCTTCTCTTGCAATATTCTTCCCTTCCCCAAAAAACTCCAACACAGAACAAATTAGAGAATCTGGTGCCCGTTGACAATGAGAGATGCTTTCCCCTCATCTTTGTTTCGGTTCCCCATTTGCAGACCCCCAATATGGCAGTAAGCTCAAGACTGGAGCACTGTAGGTGCTCTTACATGGGGCTGTACTTGTAGACTATCTGGAAACTGGAAATGGTAAAAGAGAGAAAAAGAAAAACCAGGCAGACAACTTATTAGCTTCTGAGATCTCACAAGATCAGGGCTCACATTGTGCCCCCTTTCCTCCTGATCTAGTCCCTTCCCTGGCTGCCTATTTGTGTTCAGATCCAATTCAAAATGCTGGTGCTTTCTTCACCCTTGTCTGTGGTCTTCCCTTTATAGGTGGGGCTCCTTGGCACAGGTGGGTGGCACTTCCTGGGGTTATGGTTGTGAGTTTGGCTCTCTTTGGCTTGCAAACCACAGGGCCAGGCAGGTTGGGTCGAAATGGCCTGTTACACAAACACTGTGGGAATTCAGTGCTTGGTTTATGGGAGGGAAAGAACATGGCTTTGATGGGGCAGTGGTTAAGGTGCCCAGGGAATCCTTCCTGGAGAGTTGGACCTCAGGCACTTTTGGAGTCGACCTTGTACCTCTGCATTTTGTTGGCTCTTGTTCCCCACAGCTGAAGAGTCCTCAGGGAATAACCTCTTCCAGCTGTCCCTGGGGGTGTCCAAAATCTCTCAGCTGTGGCAGAGATAGTGGGCATCTGTCTAGCCCCGTGTAATGCCCGCAAAGCCCCAGGCTCTCGTGACATAAGGCCAGCTGTTCTCTCTCTCTCTCTTCCTCCTTGGATAGTTGCCGTCCCTGGAATCTGCGGCAGGAAGAGGAGAAGCCTCCTGTAAGGGTGGCTTATGAGATGGGGCTTGAAGGCGTGGACATGGCCTGGCGGCTTGGAAGTGGCAGGTCCCGTAACTCCAGGGAGACTTCCTCTCTAGGGATTCCTGGCATTATTCTCTACCTAGAAAAAACAACCCAGCCCGAGGAAACGTTTTTTAAAAATGAATGCTTCTTTGTCTCGTTGCATGTTTCAGACTGGCCATCCTTTCCCCTAGTGTAACATGAAGCCACCTTTCCTTGGATGGCCCCCGCCAGCCTGATCTTGGAAGCTGAGCAAGGTGTGCCCTGAGGAAGCCCAGGGAGGCCCTGGCAACCGACCTCCGAAAGGCTCTTGGCTCGAAAGCCGCATGAGGCACTGTCGTACGTCAGCTGGGACATGACCCCACTTTGCACTGTGGGTATGAAGCTGATCTTGGTCATGTTTCATCACTTTTCAGTAGGCGAGGAAACTCCAGTCCAGCCAGCTTATGCAGCGTCTGGAGAGCTTGACCTTTGAACGGGGACATCCCCCAAAGGCTCTTGTTTGCCCGAGAGCCAAATTCAGTAGAACCTTTTGTGGAGTGATGAGTTGCACTAACTCCCCCCACCCTGCCAATTATAATTTCGTTGTGAATTTTGATGGAGTGCCAAGGAGTGGGAGGTCTTGTTCATCTCCCCCCCCCACCTCCCTGTATGCTTAAAGGTGTCAATTAATCTCCCCCCTCCTAATATGGTAAAGGTGTCAATTAATCGCCTGAGGTTACAGGAAAGAACCTGCAACAGATGGCACTGGGGGTTTTCTGAATCAAAGTTTAGCATTCCCGTGCTCCCATGGGCTCTCACACAGATTTAATGTGTGTGGTTCTACCTTTGTGTGTATTTCAGCTGCACAGTAATCGGGAGGGGAAAGGCCTTGAAAGATTTTTTCCCCCTAAGCTGAACAGAAGCAGTTCCCTTGAGGGAAGAGCAGGCTTGTGGCGTAATGAGCTATGTATCTTTGACCCTCTTAAAAGACAAGATGCAATTGGGTGCAAACTATTGAGATAAACACTATGCACACACACCCCTCCCTTTGGTTTCATGCTGTAGGTTTCCGGATGGGATTTGATGGTTGCTGCATTGTGAAGGAACATCAAAGGCAGACAAGAGAGAGGGATGTTTTACTCTTCCCAAGTTTTTCCCTTGAGCAAAGAGGGTAAAGCCACAAACAACTAGGGTTAAGAACCAAAGGAGTTTCCATTATTTGGAAATGTCTGTTCTGCTCTCATGGCTGTATTTTAACAAACTGAATAAATATGATGCTGCAGCCATTTCGTGTGAGGCTTTAATTCAGATTTTGCTTTACCCCTTGAAGGTTTCCCTTCTGCACGGGGCAAAGGGATGCTCTGTACATGAGCTAGACATTGCATTCTAGAGCAAAGGATCTTGTCAGCATGAAACCTCCGAGGTTCCTCCTGGAGAGCGCTGGCTGGCTTTGAGCACTGCCAGAGAAATGTTTCGACATGAGTGAACGGGATTGGTGCCCAAGATCCTGGAGGGCTTTGGAGGGTGTTGCATTAAATAGAAGAGCCAGGTGGGGGATAACATTCGTTTTGCACATGGTGTATCCTGCAGGCACAGTTACTCCTCAGTGGACACTTAAAAAGTCGGGGTGGGGTGGGGTGGGGGAAACTGCTATGCAAAGACCAGAGCACTTTCTCTGCCCTATTCTGTAGCAGCGGACTGTGTTCCATTTCTTTCTGTAAACAGGACGCTCCCTTTCCCAGTCTTTGGGGGAGAGAGGGACCACCGGTTGCAGCACCACTGGCTTTAGACTGGATGTGACATGGGTTTAAGTGCCCCTGCGCAGAAAGCGGCTCTTCTGAACTAAAGTACGTTTTCTCCCAAAGGAGCAGTTAGGACTAGGGTTTTGTTGTCCAGGTGGATTTACTACCTGGGGCCTTACTACCTAGTATTTTTATTTCATGCTTACTTTATTTTTATTTCATGTTTACTTCATGTTTACTTCTGGCAAAGTGACAGATGGGAGAAAATCTGCAGACTCTTGCCCCTGAAGATTATTAGGCAGTGGTGAAGTTTGCCACCATGCCTAGTGCAGTGTTACAGAAGATGTATGGAGATGTGCCATGACACCCATGGTCCAGTGTCCGTGACAACAAAGTTGGGGTATTTTGAACATGCCTCCCATTATCCAGTTAATCTCAAATCTCAGGATGCACCTTTGTTGAGCAATATTTTTGAGTGTTCAGTTAGTACAAGAATCAGGCGTATACTACAAAGATGTATTTTGGAAAGTGAGTGTGGCAACAGGGCCATCCAATGTGCATCATTTGCATTTATGTATTACAGGAAAGATACTATTCGATAACAAGCCTGTTGTTTTAAGTAGAATAATTGTCTGTAGGCGTCGTGTTTGAAGTCTGTCTTTCCGCAAGGGCTTTATTCTCCAACAAAGCATCAGAAATGTACAGGGTAGATCTCCAGCATTCTTTGAAAAGAAAAACACGAGTAAGAAAATCAAAGGGGAATTTTAAAAGCCATATAGTTGTTGATGGGGGATCAACTGTGGTTAACTTATTCAAAATATCTGAAAATATTACATGAATTATATTTCTGATGATGTCCTTACCCTGTGCTGGAATAGTTTAAAACTACAGCACACCACCAGGCCAACCAGAATGCTGGTGGAAAGAACAGATCAGTTGGGGAGAAAACAATCAACCCATGCACAGTCAGATCATGTGCAGTAAAATGGCTATTCTATTGTTCCATTTAACTATATTTAGTATTTATTTGTATAAACAATTTCTCCGCTGCCCATGGAAGCAGTCATGTGAGCAACATATTTCAGTTTGCCGAATTGGGTCCCTGTACACTGACTTCAATTTAGACAAAGTTTCAGTTTAGCTTCCTTTCTTGGGTATCATCATGGTAGATGAGCCCGAGACTACATCAGCATCTGTCCCAGGTGCAAGCAGGGGCTCCACTTTAGGCTTGTTTGCAGTGTTTTGTGTGGAGCATTATGCCACTTCCAAATTTAAATGCAATCCTACTTTAGCTTCTCTTCTTGAAGCATCTTGTTTGTAGTCATGAGATACCCACCAAGGTGGTTGCTGTTAGTTGCGAAGCCGTGTGACCGACCCATCGCGACCCCACGGACAATGATCCCACAGAGGTATGCTATACCAGTTTGCTCAAAAAATAACAGTGAGATACCTACCAAGATTATCTTGGAACTTTCAAAAATAAAGCTTGGTTAGTTAAAGTGTCTTTTGGTTTTGGAGCCCATTTGTTTAAAAACAATTTTTCTCTGCAGTCCCATTTTTTTAAAGGTAATTTTCTATGGATTGTTGAAAGCCTGCATGTTTTTAAGCTCAAAGAACTATCTAGACCGACAAAGCTTAATTTTTATAAAATACTTCCTCATTTGAATTACCCTTTTTTCATTTATAAAAGGGGTAGTTATAACAAGATGACCATCTGGCAAATAGTTACGTATGTTATAGCCAGAAGCCACATTGAATTCAGTGGGACTTTTACAATTTGTGTAACAGTGTGCTGGATCGTGGCCATAGTGTTTCCCCAGATTGGCTTTAAAAATGCTCCCCAACTGTTTGGCGAGAAAACAGTTTCTAAGAAAGACAGGAATAAATAATCAGTGATATTAATCTTCAAAACCCCACACTTTCATTTTACATTTACTTGTTCCTCTGGGGCAAAAATTTTGCCCTGGGGTAGATATAAATAGAACCTCCCTATGTGTGTTTTGTTAAATGACAACTTAGTCTTTTAAAAAAAATCATAGTGGCAGAGATGATATACATACATTATGTAAAAAGAAAAGGCTTTTAAAAACATTTTTTTTAAAGCTCTAGGAAAACAGCAAAGTCTGTTTACGTGTATTTGGATAAAATATTTTAATGAACTGCAGTAATCAGGGTGTTTTTTCCCTCCCCTCCCCCTTTCTCTTCTTCCTTTCTTGCCCTAGAGGAAAAGGAGTGAAATAAACCACTCCCTTCAGAAGTATTTAAAGTTAGAAAAAAATAAAAGGGGGGGGGGAAGGAAAAAATACCCACCCCCTCTTTCTTCTTGTGCTAGTAAAGCAGCTACAAGCACACACAAAAAGTCATGGTCTGACTAGTATGGAACTAGTTAACCTTTAACAATTTTATGCTGATGTCATAACTGAGCATGAGTACTGATTAATCCAACCTTTTCTCTCTCTCTTTCTCTCTCCCCCTCCCTGTAAAAAATATTTTTATTGAGGGAGGTGGGGGTGGGGGGAAAGAGCATAAGAAAAAAAAAGGAAATAATTTAGAGCAGCCATCTTTGTTTTATGCAGAAATCTTGTCAGTTTCCCCCCAGTGCCAGGAATGTCTAAATATTGTTCATGATCACAGATCTTGGAGATTGAAAAGAAAATATAACAGCAAAGAAGAAAAAAAAGGCCTTTATCTTTATGATCCATTTCTTTTCCTGCATGAGATTTGTTTCTCTTTTTTTATTTTTAATTGGGAGCTGATGATTTTTGAGAAGGGATTTTTTTTTTTTAACCCTAAGGAAGAGGGGGTTAAAAATTAAGCCAGCCATTTTGTGTGTGTGTGCGTTTTTTTTTTTAATATTGTCGGAGGGGGGGACATATATATTTTTTTACCTCCTGGGGGGGATCTGTTTTAAAAATAATTTAAGGGCGGCCATTTTTGTTTCTTGCTCTTGTGGAAAATATTATCCTGCACTCCCCCCCTCAGAATTTAAATATATCTTTACTCCCCCCCTTCTAATTTTTTTTTTCAACCCCGGGGGGGGGAGAGAAAGAGAAACATTTGGCGCGGGGCAAAGTTGTGCTGCAGGAGGAGAGTTTCTTTTTTAATCCATGGGACTTTCCCATTTTTCCCGGGACTGAGGTGCTTTGGGGTGTGGGTGCGCGGGGGGGGGGCGATCTTTTTGTGCGGAGCGCGCGAGCCGAGGGGGGCCGACCCCCACCCCACCCCCCCTCCCCACCCCACCCCACCCTCCTCCGGCTCCACCATGGCTTCCCCTCTGAGGGAGGACGAGGAAGAGGAGGAGGAGGAGATGGTGGCGTCTGAGGCGGAGGGGGACGAGGACGAAGAGGAGGAAGAGGAGGAGGAGGAGGAGGAAGAAGAAATTGAAGAAGAAGGAGACGGACGAGGACGAGGAGGAGGAGGAGAGGACGGCGGCGGCGGCGGAGGGGACCACAGCCCGGGCGCCGACATCTTCCCGCCGGAGCCGCTGACCCCCGCGCCCGCCCAGGGGGCTCCCGCGACGCCCCCCCCGCCCACCCCCCCGCCGCCGCCGCCGCCGCCGCCAGGTAAACAACAACAACAACAACAACGCCCGCCCCCTCCGCGCTTTGGCGCCAAAACCGGAGAGGGGGGAGGGAGGGAGGGGGGCAGGAGTTCCCGCCAGACCGCGCTCCCCTCCCCTCCCCCCCCCCCGCGGCGGCGGCGGCGGCGGCGGCGACGGTTCAACCGCCTCCCTCCCTCCCTCCTTCCTCCTTCCTCCCTCCCTCCCGCGCGTGCGGCTGCCCAACGGCTCTGGAGCGCCCAGGGACCGCCGGCCCCACCCCCTCCCTCCCCCTGGCCGGAAAGGGGGCGCGCGGAGCCACGGGGGGGGGCGGGGGGAGGGAGGGAGGTCCGGCCAGGCGCAGGCCGCTCCCTCTGGCCTCTCGCAGGCCGGGCAGCCCAGCAGTGTCCGGCCGGCCCCACCCCCACCCCCACCCCACCCCTCGGACACGGCCCTCGCCGGAGGGGTGGGATGGGCGCCATGGGGGGCCCCCAAGTCTCTGGTCCCAGCCCTGGAATGAGGCCCAGAGAGGGAAGGGGGTCCCCCCCTCGGTCCTCCCCGCAGGGAGGGAAGGGTTAGCGGAGGCCCCTCGTGGGACCCCCCCCACCCTCCCCCGTGAACCTGCCACCCCGCAAAAGTAGCGCCTAAGTCCTGCAGGCTGGCCCCTGCTCTCTCCAAAGAGTTTCCCCGCACTTTTCTGGGTAGGTTGAGAAAATGGAGGGGCATATTTTGGGGGGGTGGGGGGGCAGCCCCCCCTAATTCGCCCCCCCCCCTTTCGCAGGATGGGCGTGTGAGGACAAGTGGGCCGTGTGGGGGAGGCCAGGTGGACTCAGGTGGAGGGCTTTGATGTCTTGCTTGTGGGGAAAGTGGGCCGGCAAAGTTTGGGGAAGGAATGGGGGGCCGCACTTGGCCTTGGCAGATGTCACGTGACTGTCGAGGGCCTTGCCAGAAAGCGTGCCTGAAAGGTCTGGGGAACAGCTGGCCGCCTGGCGGGTCGTGTGCCGTTATTGACAGGAGCAGCGGACTCGGCTGGCAGCTGGGCAGCAGGAGGGCTGGGTCCGGGGGAGGAGGCTGGCAGGGGCGCTTGGCTGCTCATGGCAGGATGACAGTGGGAGCAGAAGTCCTCGAGCGATCCTGGAAGGGCTGTGAATGTTTCTCCGGCAATCTCTGGTCTCTTGGCACTACTTTGGGGAGGGGGCCGTCAGGGCATTGTTTGTGGCCTTGTTTTTTAGGCCATCGGTTGGATTTAGCAGGGAGACGCTCTGTGCCTCTGGAGGACTCGGATGAAGTGTACATGCACACAACAGTTCATACCCAGAATTGAACTTTCTTGGTCTTAAAGGAGCCGCTGGACTCAAACTTTGATCTAGCAATCTTCATAGTATTTGTGCAGGGCCTTCCTCGAAGTGCCGGTGGAGTGCTGTCAAGACACAACTGACTTAGCGCGGCTATCAAGGCCGGAGGTGTTCAGAGGAGGCTCCTCAGTGCTTGGCGTAAGCAACCCTGGCCTTCCTTGTGGGTCTCCCAAGCCAAGTCGTAGCCCATGGCTGGCCCTTTCCGGCTTCTGAGCTTGGACGAGATCAGGCTTTGTGCAGGGCCTCCATCGCAGTGCTGTATAGCAGCAAATGAAAAAGAGACCTGTCCCCCATGTATTTAGCCTTGGAAAGACAAGTGGGATCTATTGCAAAGAGATGCGGAACCTGGCAGGAAAATTTGCTCCTGGATGGTGGTGGGAGGAAATGTGAGTTGGATCGGTTCAAGGCCAACCAGGTGACGTTTAGGAGCCTAGCTCACTTGACTGGAACACAGCGTTGCCAACAGACAAGGGGGAAGTTCCCCTGACACTGTAGATGGGCCATGTCTTGCCAAGTGCTATTCAGCCTATTGGCAGGAAGACCTGAAACATTTAGCATTTCCTCAGTTCTCAGCTGTTGAATGCTGCCTCTGCCCATTGTCAGGGTCATCCCTGTCCTTGTATCATTACTAAGAATAACAGATAATACATTACCTGTAGATGTAAAGGAAGGCTTGTTGGTTTGCTTTTGGTTTAAACTCTTCTGTCAGTGGATTGGTTTGTCTTGTGACGGAAGTGCCTCTTTCCTTGTGAGCTGCTGGGTAGCTCCGTCCTATGTCTTAGGTGGATTCCTTGAGAAGCCAGCCCTTGAACTAGGTCGTCTGAGGAATTCCAGGCAGAGCTGTACTCCACTCACTTCATCAGCTGAAGCCACTATATGGATACGTGCAGCGGATCTATAGAGGAAGATGGGGAGCATGTCAAACACTTCCTATGTAGTTGATGGGACTGTGATAGTCTAAAAGTTTGATAAAACTTTGCTGTGTGTTTTGGACATAGGTGTGATGCTAATAGGGAAATGATTCCAAGGACGTGTGCCATTTTGCTTTACCCAGGGCAAGCTAGTTGGCTACCGGGGCTCTTTAAAGTTCTAGTAAATGTGATTCTTGGGGGGGGGGGGAATGGAAGTAAAACAGTTCCGCAGGGCCTGCAAAAGGGAGCTCCTCTGCCAGGCTTTTGGTTGCAGTCAGCTGGGACCCAATAACACCCCCTCAGCCCCTGAACCTCCTTCCGAGGAATCCATGCACCTGACTTGAGCCGTGGACCTGTCTGATGGTTGCTCTGTTGAGCTGTTACACTTCTGTTGTTGTTATTGTCATTCCCTTTTCCCTTGTTTCTATTCGATGCCAATAACTGAGTTTGACGTATAGTTCCTTTACGTGTCATGCGAACCGCCCTGAGCCCCAGGGGAGGGTGGTATACAAATGTGATAAATAAATGAATGAATAAATAAAAAGTGTTTGATTCCCTGCTCTGCCATTGCAGCTTGCTGGGTGACCATGGGCCAGTCACACACTCTTGGCCTGGGTTGTGAGGGTAGAGTGGAGAAGTCACTTTACCAGTTCTGCTGTGCTTGTAAAGCGGCACTCTTCCGCCAGGCCCCTGGTTTTGGCCAGGGCGGTTTAACACCATACGGCCTCCCTCTCCTCTCTAGTCCCCTCCTTTCTTTCCTCTGCCGGCACATGCAACCAACTCTGCAGGCCAGATGGAGGATAGCTGGGGGAGGGGGAGGAGGCTTTGCTAGTTGCTGATAATTAACTGTTAATTTTAGGTTTTTTAATGCTGTTTAAATTGTTTTGATGATTGCTTTTTCCTATTATTGTGAACCGCCCTGAGCCTCAAGAGGGTCGGCACACAAAATGAATAAATAATAGCCATGATAATAGGGGAAACAAGAGCAGGAATGAAATAGATAAACTTGGTCAGTTTCTGTTTCTTGCACTGACTCTGCACAAGAAGGGATGCCGTGCATATTTTGTATACATTTAGATGACCTGTAATTCTACGCATTCTTTAGGGAGGCCATTCTTGTGTTTAATGGACAGTGTGTACCTTTCCTCACAGGGGAAAGTTCACAGGAATTGGTATTAAAGCTGCAGACTCTCAGCAGTTTGAAAGACTCTCATGACTCATTTATTTGGTGGCAGTAGTTTTGATGTGGGGCTGTGCTTTCAGGGAAATGTGATCTGTCGATTGCCCGGAGGGGGGGGGGATGTGTTGATCCTATGTTAGGTGAGATATTAGCGTGCATTCAACTGTGCTGGGAGTTGTTGGACCTTGGTTGACGTCCCCTCTCCTTGGGTGGTGATGGAGCAGTCCCCTTTTCTCAGCCTATCCTAACTCCCCGGCTTTCCCTGAGAACAAAATGGGGAGGATAAGAACATGTAGATCACTAATATACAAGGTTTGGTTCCTCTGTGATGGTCAATAACTTAGAAAATATGAGCTCTAGTGATAGTGATCTTCTATATTTATCCTCCCCTTCTTCTGAAAAACTCGGGTCCCTCTGTATTTCGCTATCCTTCCCAGAACTTCCTTTCAAGAATACCTTTTACAATGGAAGGTGTTTTACAGTTGTCACATACCTCATCCTTGCAGCTTCCGATGGCTGAAATGAGCTCCTAGGTAGAACGTTCCAAACAATCAGTGAAACCAGCTCCTAAATTCCAGCAATCTCAGCATCCTGGATGGTAGAAGTGGCCCAAAACCTCAGTGGCTGGTCCCTTGGGTGTTTTCAAGCGTTTCTCCCACTGCCTGTGAAGGCTAAAAGCACACAAATGGAAAACGTGAGGCACGTCAGCTGAGAGACATTTTCATGCTGTGCTGACTCTGTCATACAGTATATTTTGGGGCCCAGCTTTGTTTGTTGCATGCTGCTCCTATAGCTGATATTGGGTCAGCGGGGTTAGTTCCCCAAGCAGCGATCCCTTAGGCAAGTACTACAGAGGGATTTGTGGTCTTTGGGATACTGAGCTGTTACCAGGATCACAGAGAGATCAGTCCTGTTGGAAGTGCTAAAACATCCTACTTTAAAATGCTCTGATGTATCACAAATGCAGGTGTGCTAAATAAAGAAGAAGGGGGAAAAATCACAACAGCAATCTGAACTCTGCCCACATGGAAATGAGCGTTGCTTCTGCGAGAAAGAACAGCAGGTGGGGGAACACAGGAAACGAGAGTTAGGTCATTTCCCAGAGGCGGCAGAAGCAAGGTCAGGAGCAGAGCTGGGGGTGATGGAGAGGGGTGGGCTGCAATCAGGAAGGTACTTTGCAGGCAAGAAGTCAACTTCTGGGCAGAAGAAAAGGCAGTGTTGGCTGGGAGCACACAGCAAGGGCAATGGGGTGGGCTTCGCACTGAACAGAGAAGAGGCTGGATAAGTGGAACAGGAGAATGGTGGGGAGCAGGTGGCCGCCCACCAGCACAAGGAAGGCTCCCAGGGAGGCTAAAGACACGTTTTACGAATCAGCACTGTCCTGATTGTCACGGGTTTCTGCTTGCAGATGACTCGGCTCACTGGTTTGACCCACAAATGCTCGCATTCTCATAGTTCTTGAAGCTAGCCCGGTTCAAGCCGTCCTCTTCTCCAAGGTAATTTCTCCCCTCTCCCCCACCCGCCACCTGGGAAGGCCTGAGCGATCCAGGGACGGAAAACCCTGCTGCCCCGACTTCACCCAGCTGTGCACAAATGCAGATCTCTGCGCCGTGTGTGCCAGCGATGCTCCTTGCCAGCTGGTGCCCTTCTCGTCCAGATTTGTAGCAGTGTATCTGGCTGGGAGACAACCGCCCCTGCTTTCAGCCGCTGGCTGCAGATGACAGCGGGTGGTCAGGCTGTTTCTAAACACCCCATTGCTTGGCTCTTGCATCCCGCTCAACCCTTGAGGGGCCGCCGTTAAGAGAAAATCCCGTTTCACTATTAATCTAGCACGCTAGTGGACAAATCATAGCATTCAGGCGATGCCCCATAAATCTTTCCCCCTTTCACTGAACGTTGCCCCCCCCTTACCGCCACCCAACATGCCTGTTTTTACTCTAGTGATTAAAATTTCTCACTAATGGAAATGCCAGTTATTTTCCTCCATTAACTGACACAGATGAAATGTGCTGTTCTTTTCTCCCCCCCTCCTTTCCTAATTGGTTCTGCTTTTTAAAATCTATCTATCTATCTATATTAAATTGAAATACACAAATGCTGTTTGTCATGAAAGAGATGGCAATTGTTGACCGGGGTTGGTCTTCTGTAATTTGTAGTTATGGCTACACATCTACATTCTCTACCCTGTCTCTCCTCTCCCCCCCCCCCCATTGCCTTTCAAGATCCTTTGTTAGCTTTATATAATATATATTTTCAAGGTAGGGAGTAGAAATGTCACGTGTGTGGAAAATTCTAGTTGATTGCTTGCCAAATATAAAAATGTTCTGCGCATGTGTGCCAATATTATGATTAGGGAAGGGGGGGGAAGGGGGGACAGGAATGCGTGCAAGAAGTAGGAGGGAAAAGAAAGATGGATAGATGGATTAGAAATTGACAAGAGTTGCAGGGGAGGGGGTGTCTGATAAGCCCGATGTGTGCCCCCCCCCCTCGTATTTGTCAATTCCATCCCACCAGAAGCGGAAGGGAAGCGGCGTTGTTTGAGGGAAATGCAACAAGGTGAATCAGCTGGGAGGATTCGGAGATAAATGTTGTATTGTCAGAAGAAGAAGCAGCAGCAGAAGACGCGAGGGGTTGTGCCAGATGCAAAATGTAGCAAGCGGAGAAGAAAAAGGAGGGAGGGCTCGGAAGGGGGCCTCAATTGTGGCTATTGCACCAATATCCATTCATCTGAGCGGCGTTTGTTCTCCAAAGTGGGAGGAAGCTTTTGGGGAAGAACGCTCGTTTTGACTTTTATTTGCAAAATGGAGGGGATAAATAGGCTTGGTGGGCTAAAACGTGGGCAGGGCTTGTGTTAGAATTCAGTCGCTCCGCGGTTGGCTTCGTCCACATTTGCTTTTTTGTGCCTGTTCTCAATCTCGAGCACTAAAACGAGAGGCGGTTTGCGAGGAAAGATACGTGGTTTCGGATTGCCGTTTCGACCAATCGCTGGATTGTCTTGGAAATCTGGCACGCTGTCCCCAGCACTGCAGGAGTTGGCTGATCTCAGATGGCTGAGGGTGGGGAAGAGGGAGGCCGGATTTGAACCGGGGAAGGTGGCCTGCGCCGACAGGGGCGAAGCCTGAATGTGGATTCAAGTGGGTTGCTGTGTTGGGTCCGAAGCAACAGGGCACAATTCAAGTTGGGTGGCACCTTGAAGGCCAACAAAGTTTTTATTCAAGGTACTTCTTCAGATATATTGGAATGGAAGTTACCAGTCCACACATCTAGGTAGAGGGCGAGCGGCAAATCAGCGGGCACCATAATGCAGATGTTTAAGAGATGCCGAGGCCAAGCAGGAATAAACCAAGCTTGTTAATCTTGCTCGGACCTTGCGTCTGTTAAAAGCCTTTATTACGCTGCATGCTGATTTGCTGCTCACCCTCTGACTTATATGCATGGACTGGCACTTTCCATTCCAGCGGATCAGGAGAAACGTGCCTGCACCCCAAAACTAAAGCATGCCTTGAGGAACGCTTGACGGGCCTTAACGGTGCCGCTGGACTCAGATTCAAGTCTGAATGTGATGTGCTTTTTTTGCAGACCTGATTTAGCTCTCAGCATAACTCCGATGCCTATTTTGAATTCGGCACTGTTGAAAATGGAGGTTGGGTCGGTGTGAGCCAGGAAGAGCCGGCCGGCCGGCCTGCAGTGTGGATATAAAATCCTGTGGGGAGGAAGGGGCAGGGGCTGGCTTGAATGGGGGGGGACCCACTGGCTGTGTGTGTTTATCCACCGGGGGTGGACGGCCGGCCGTGCTGTTCTCTCTCTGTGTAGCCAGTATGTTTAATCTTTGACCTGGAGGAACCCCCCCCTGCGGGGGCACAAGAGGGTAGTTTAGCTTCCTGCAGCCCCGTTTAGCCTGCGACCTCTCGGCAGAGGCGGCTGGCGCAGGGAGCCAATTAGTGCCAGCTGTGATTTATACAGTGGTTTTGTGTCCTGTGGCTCGAGGGGGTGGGGTGATGGGCACTGAGAAGAAGGAGACTGGGACAGAAGAGCAAGATAACACGTCGTCGTGTGTAGGTCATCTGTCAGGCCTGGGGTGGAAGAGACTTCTGGCTCCTGGCTTGGCTTCCGGAGATGCGTGGTCCCCTCTCCGAGTTCCCAAATATCAAGAGGCGTTCTGGGTGACTGAGCGGGGGCGGGGAAAGATCTCCGTATAGCAACCGGAGAAGGGAGGAAACCTGGGTATGACTATGCTGTTGGAGATGGAGAAATGCAAAACTGAGCCTGGGCCTGGGCCAGCTGGATGCTGGGGTCTCTGGGGTGCTTCTGGGCTGCGGGTTGTTCAATGGGCCTTGATTGGTTTGTTTAAAACATGCAGTTTGATGTGTTGGCCCTTGCAGTGATCCAGTGTTAGACGCAGGTCAGTGTTGCGTAGCGCTCGTGAGACAGGGTTCCGGTTCCAGCTCTCCTGGCGATGTTAGAGCAGTTCTATGCGTGACAGGGCAGGAACTTCCCTGTATGCAGATAGATCCAGGTGGGCTGCCGGGTTGGTCTGAAGCAGCGGAACAAATTGAGAGTCCAGGGGCACCTTGAAGACCAACACATTTTTATTCATATTGTATCTGAGGGAAGTGTGTGCGCATACGAAGGCTCATACCTTGAATAAAAATGTGTTGGTTTTCAGGGTGCCCCTGGACTCTCAGTTTGCCCCCTGCATGTAGATAGCTCCGGAGGCCGAAGCATGTCCGTCTGCAGTAGAACCGCTGGATTCCAGCCCAGTAGCACCTGAGAGAACAACCACGTTTCCAGGCATGTGAGCATCGGAGTATCCATCAGATGTTGAACGTGGTAAATTAGCTGTGCTAAATGTCTGCACACGAGGAAGTATTTCAGGGTGTTTTTTTTTTTAATGTAGGGGAGTATTTCATGGATGCTGGAGGCTGATCCTGCATTGAGCAGAGGGTTGGACTAGATGGCCTCCATGGCTCCTTCCCACCCTGTGAGTCTATTTGAAAACTACTGAATGGCAGTCTGTAGCGGTGAAGTCCATTATTTTGCCGCCTTGTCACATGGAACATGGGGTCTGGCCTGTACATGTATCAGACTGGAGAAGCAGAATGCTGAACAGGTGGAGTTGGTTGTACCACTTTAGAGTGCAGGTGGGGGAGGCCTGTTTGAATGTCTCCCCACCAATGCAAAAAAATGATAATAAACAAACCCTGGTATGGCAGGTTCCAGTCCATCCAACTCCCTGTTGCATTCTGATGTGGTACAGTCCAGCCCAGCCTTTTTCAACCTTTTGTCTGTGAAGTAACCCCTGAAAAAATTTGCAGGAGATAACCTTGCGGGTTCCCTCCTCCATTTTGCTTTCCCAGCAGCCCTGTGAGGCGGGACGGCCTGAGAGACTGCCCCTGTCGCCAAGGCCTAGTTCCGCAGGCAGCACTATTACACCACACTGGCTGTTGCAGTAAAGGGTTGATAGACATTATAAAATATTTCATGCACTGAAGGAGACTTCAGAAATGCATGAATAACGATTACCCTTCCTATTTTACAGCTGCTGAACTAAGGCTGAGGCTTACCAACTGGGCGGTTGTACATTTTTGTTTCAGTCAACTGTATCGCCTTAACCAAGTATTCAGTTTTGTCAGCCGGCT
Organism: Paroedura picta; assembly: GCF_049243985.1. NCBI lineage: Eukaryota > Metazoa > Chordata > Lepidosauria > Squamata > Gekkonidae > Paroedura > Paroedura picta. Next base: position 1,628,324 of record NC_135384.1, read on the forward strand.
AAAATGAGCATTACATTATCTCGACACGGGTGCTGTTCTGAAGATTAACATTTTGTCTGGGGTATCAGATCAACGCAGCCTCGTGACAATGAGGGAACCCATTCTCCTGTCAGCTCCGGATAAGGTTATCTTAAGGGGGGCCCAATTAAAAATATAAATTAAAAAAAATATGCACATTGCTTAGCCCTGGGACTGGCAATCTGTTTGGCCCACACGACCCTCCCCCCCCAAGCTAGTGTCTTCAGGATCAGCTTCGGACTTGGGTGGAGGTTGCACAGGTCTGAGAGGCATCAGCAGGCATATGCCATGCTTGTGGCTTTCCCTTAGCAGTGTCACCATGGGTGCCAAGCCAAACTCTTTGTAAGCTGCTCTCAGCTTATTCTGTCTGCTCCCGGCCTGCAAAGACTCATTCAGTGGATCAGGGAAAGTTCTGGCTGATCCTTTGAGCCTTAGAAAAACCCTCCGAACTCCATACCCAAGAGAAGCGATTTCCAGTTTTAAAAGTTTTTAAATTTCTGCTTGAGATAAGCTACCAGGTCCAATCTACCGTTCTCACCTTTGGATTTGGCTGGGGGGGAATGTGATCCTTCCAACTGTGAGGTGAAGAGTGATTCAGGTCAAAAAAATATCTTGGCATCAGCAAAAGCCTCACAGTTCTTGGTTGGGCCAATTCGTGGCTGTGAATGGGAGAAAGCTTATGAAAACGTTTCCCTCTGTCTACTGCTTTTCGTAACTGGGTAGGACTATGTAGGGGAAATAGAATGCTTTAGGTCAGGTCTGGAAAAGGACATTGCGCCCGTATTGAATCTGCCTTGAGCCCAGGTGTTTGTGTGCTTTCGGTAAAATCTATGCGCCCTAACGTGAGTATACACTGGTGTGTTTATTCTTGTGTATATGGCCCAAAGACCATCCCCTCCTCCCAGTGTAACACCATTTTGTTCAGGATGTGTGCATGTTCTTCTGTCTGCACACGAGTCTCACAGCTGTGGCAGCTGGTGATTGCCGACTGTTCCTTGTGAACCTCTTGGTGGCCATGACCTGCTTGTGTTTGTTTGGGCGCTCAGATGCACGGCCTGGCTCAGCGTCTGCTGTTGGGAGTCCTCGCTTGGCCTTTGTCTCCTCTCATGGCTTCACAGCCAGAGGAGATAATGGAAGGGGAAACCCCTTTTCTGTCCCCTGTAACAGAAGGCTTCCCAGGATGGTTGCCCAGTGTCCGACTGGAGCAAGTCCCATCCCGGAGCAAAGATAACAGAGGCCTCCCAGACTCCCATGCCGGTCATGCTTGTCTGTCTGACTCTGGAACTGCCCTGCCCTTTCCCCGTGAGTGAGCTGGAAAGGCTGCTGGGAACTCAAGCGCACGGGGATCTGTGCCCAGGGCTCTGGGGCCAGCTGTGGGAGGGAGCCAAGGAAAGGCAGTTTAGCTAGCAGGTGGCAGCTCTAAGGTAAGCTTAATTCTTCGATGGTTACATGTCTTCCTCAACCTCCTTCCAAGAAACATGAAGCGATGAACATTGGAGGGGGGTGTCTACCAGGCACAGGTCTGCTTGGTTTCAGGAGTGAATTTTAACTATATTCCATTTGCACCTTTCCCTGGGTTGAGAGACTTCAGGGTGGACAGAAGGAAATATTTCTTTGCACAATGAGTGAGTGCTGGAGGATGCAGTGATGGCCATAGGCAAAGGTTGGCTTCAAAAGGAAATGAGACAGATGCACAGAGGGCTACTAGCCAGTGGCTACTAGCCATGGCGGCTCAAGGGAATCCCCACATTCAGAGGCAGTCAATCTCTGGACCCCAGGGAATCCCAGCGGCAGGGGCCTTGGCCTCGACGCCCTGTTGTTGGCTCTCCAGAAGAACTAGTTGACCACTGTGTGAGACCGAATGCTGGGCCACTGGCCGGATCCAGCAGGGCCCTTCTGCAGAGGGCACCGAATGACTCAGTTGCCAGAGGCGAGGCACAGACACGGTTTGCTGGTTGGTGATTGGATGCCTCATATTCGGGATGTGGGTCTGCGGAAGAACAGTTAGATTATTTGTGTGTGTTTGTGTGTATGAGCTTTGACTCTCAAAAATCTTGTTGGCCTCTTAAGGTGTGACTGGACTGGAATCTAGTTATTTAGGAAACAATTGCTCTACAGCAATGACTCCCACGTGAATTTCTGGGTGGATTTCCGAGTTGGTCTGAAGCAACAGAACCAAGCGTGACTCCAGGGGCACCTTTAAGACCAACAAAGTCTCATTCTGAGCAACGGCTTTTGTGCGTGTGCACGCTTCTCCGGATGCCAGCATCACTTCTCCGGATGCCAGCATGCCCGTAGAAGTGTGTGCACCCAAAAAAGCTTCTGCCCAGAATGCAACTTGGTTGGCCTTGAAGGCGCCCCTGGACTCCCACTCCGCGAGAGGGGCTTGAAGTGGGCTGCTAGGCGTTCCGGGCTTGCCTCCTTAAGGCCTCTCATGACCTCTCTGTCCTTTCCACGCACGGGTCTGTCTGCTCCAGTCTCAGCTCCCCTGGGGCTGGCGGCATGCCTTGCAGCCCTCCGAGGCTCCTTTCCCCCCCTCCTGGCCAGCGCCAGACACAACAGAAGGCTTTTGTCGCCCAGGTTCAGAGGGCCTGACAGACGGCTCCTTCTGGCTGGGAGAAAGGCTGTTCCGAGCACGGGCACTTAGCAAGGTTGTGTCCCACATTAATCACAGCCAGGTTAGCGGCGAGGCTCTTCTGTCTTCCTCCCCGCCCGCCTTGTCTGGCAAGACAAGAGAAATCGCTCAAGGGGGCAGAGTGGCTCTGGAGCGCCTAATTACCACTGAGCCGGCTGTCCTGTGATATTAACGAGGCGGCGGCGTGTGCAGCCTCTGCGTGCCGCTCATGGTAGATAGAGCCTTCCTCTGTGCACCAGGGGAGCAGGAGGGCGAGGGGCTGTCGGGGAAAACACAGAGGATTAATGGCCCCTCCTCCGTCTTAATATACTGAAGTGATTCCCGTCCATGCCTGCGGAGTCACCCCTGATTTACAACAAGTGTGAACGAGAGGGGAGTTGGCCTGGGTGACTCCGATTAGAAGTTATGCCACGGAGCGGGCCCTACCGCACCGCAGAGTGACTCTGGATCTGTGACCGCCAGCAAAGCTCTGACGACGTTTCTTTTCATTCCTAGCTTGCCGCGTACCTAGGCAAGGTGCAGTTGACAGCAGAGGCGTCCTGTGGGGTTTCTGGGTAGGGCCTCCTACCACCCCGAGGCCTCCCGTGTAAAGAAGCCTCAGGTTGCAGGATTGGTCTTGGGCCTAGAATCATAGAGTTGGAAGGGCCATAGAGGCCATCTAGTCCAACCCCCTGCTCAATGCAGGATCAGCCCTAAGCATCCTAAAGCACCCAAGAAAAGTGTGTATCCAGCCTTTGCTTGAAGACTGCCAGTGAGGGGGAGCTCACCACCTCCTTAGGCAGCCTATTCCCCTGCTGAACTATAGATTGATGCAGTATCCCATCCCTCACGACAAAAGGAATGGTTGTATGTCTTAAGGCTTGTAGATCTCCCCCCTCATTGGCCTTAATGGGTCTCGTCAGGCAACCCATCAGGATTTGAGGGAACTCAGCACCCCTCACCTGAATGTGTGTGGGGGGGGGGAGAGAGAGAGAGAGTGCCATTGCTGTGAGTCGGCCAAAGCAGCTGAGGGGTGTCTGGATTTGATATGGGGTAGGAGGTCTGGTTCCACCTGTGATCTGCTTGTAGTGCTGCAAACGGCACAGGATCACTGTAAGTTTCCAAAGGGAACCAACCTGGGCATGCGCTAGCTTCCGGAATTTCTCACCACACGGAGAAGTGGGGCGTGTGTCAATAGTGGGATGGCGTTTCCTTGGAGAGAAACTATGAGTGGCCAGAATGGAGGACCAGACGTCCCTAGAAGAAGTGGCTGTTCCAAGAACAGAGCCAGAAGCTGAGATAAGGGTTTTTGTTTTTTTTTGGAAAAGTTGTAGTTATTAAGACTTTTTTCAGCTTGTCTGTTCTGTGTTGGGGTGGGAAGGCAAGCACTGCTGTTTCAGTCTGCTGTTGTAGAGCCAAACAAATGTTCAAGAGGGACGGTGCCTAGGGCTAGGATATACCTTTCTGGAAGCTAGTTGCTATGGGCACAAAGGAGAATGGTTAAATCCTGTATCTCTTGAGCCTGTCAAAAACCCCATTCATAGGGCTTTTACTAAGTCTAAAGACAGGCAGCCCAGGCTAGCCTGCTCTTATCAGATTCCAGAAGCTTAAGCAGGGTCAGGCTTGGTCAGCACTTGGATGGGAGACCCCCAAGGAAGTCCAAGATTGCTCTGCATTGTTCCAACCCAAAAGGGGATTGGGGGGGGGGGTGCGTTGTTTGCTCCTACCTCACAAAGTGTCTGTTGTGGGGAGAGGAAGAGAAAGGTGTTTGGGGCTCCTTTGGGTAGTGAAAATTGGGGGTATGAAACCAGCTCTTCTTCAGAGACGTTAAGGTAGACTAGAGCCAAGTTCTCTCTTCATCGCTGATTATGTGTGAATGGGTGATGATGTAACCCCAGAAAATCCCTCTCTTGTATTGCCATCTGTTTGGCCTGGTCAGCTCACTGTCTCTCTAGCGGGTGTGCCCATATGTTCTTCTAGCTTCTTATGCCAGTAGGCCAGCATCCCCCCCCCTCCCCGCCCTTCCTTTCCTGGCTTCAAGTGGTTTTTCAAGCCAAATGAGCCAAGGCCATTGTGGGAGTTCCTTAAGGGAATTGTAATCTGCGGCCTCTGACCAGCTTGGAAGGATTGGAACAGATGGTAGCTCTTCGGACTGGTGGAGGACAGAGTAGGGATAAAAAAAAAACCCCAACATTAGAAACGATCCAGCCTCTCTGGATACGGCTGACCACAGGGGAACCGTACTAGAGCTTCAGCTTCCTGTAGCGTGGCCCCAGAGCACAGCAGCGAGTTTTGCTGGCAGAGAGAGCAACTCAGGGGTAGGAGGGCAGGCGGGAGAGAAGATAATCGCTCCGGCGTGCCTGTGAGCTCGGAAAGGTCGCTGGCCAGAAGCGCAAAGCAGATGGGTGAATTCTTTTGTCTGTCTTTCTGCCTTGGCCTTCCCACCCCGTGCCCCCTGCAGACGAGGACGATGAGGAGCTGCGTAGCTTAGAGAGCCCCCTCATTGTCAAGAAGAAGAAACGAGGGCCTAAGAAGCAGAAGGAGAACAAGCCGGGGAAGCCCAGGAAACGCAAGAAATTAGTAAGTGCAACGACTAATTTCCGCCTTCCCCAGGAGCCCGTCTGTATTTTGCACAGAGGCGCTACCGGTTTCTGGGCCGTTTGGAGCTGATGGGGGCAGCCAGAAAGGGGGCAAGCAGTGAGAAGTGCCACTCGGTGGTGTGTAGCATTGCCTGTCCTCCTAGTGCTGCAGAGCCAATTAGGAACAAGTGGCAGAACGTGGCACCCTGCCAGGCGCTCCTGCTGGCTCTTCTGCATTTTGAGGGAAAGTGGGTTGTTTGTGCCTGCAAAACATGAGCGTTCTCGTGTGCCAGCGCTCCCCTGGGTCTCCCTTTCAAGGCCCTGCACCTCTTTCAGGCAGCCTGCTGTGTGACAGACAGTTCCCTGCCTGGGGCTGCCCACGACTGAGTTGCCAGCCCCCTTACCTGTTTCCTGGCTGACTCCTTGTCCCCTAAGTGTGCCGGAGCCACAGCCTGAATGCCTTAGCAGAGCCCCTTTGCTGCAAGCGTAATTAAGGGGTTGCCCTCTTCTTGGCACTGGGCTTGTCTGTGCCCAGCAGGCAGCCTTGTCATTAATTACTGCTAATTATCTTGCTTGTGGTGTCCTCCCTCCCTCCCTCCCTCCCCCACCCACCCCGGTCTTTCTCCTGTTAGGTCAGTGAGGATGAGTTTGAGTCGGACCGAGAGGAGTATCGGGCCAAGTCGGAGAGCGGCGGCAGCGACTATGGAGGAGTGGGGAAGAAGAAGCGGAGGAAGCATCGGGAGAAGAAGGAGAAGAAGACCAAGCGGCGGAAAAAGGCGGAGGAAGATGGAGTGCAGAAGCCAAAGGTAGGAGGCCAGGAGAGCCACCGCTCAGTCTGGACAAAAGCCCCGCCCTCTTTAAGAGATGGCTGGTGGGCCTCTGCCTCTGCAGTCCTGCTTTTCATCCATCCCTACCCTCCTCCCTGCCTCTGCTGCTTCTGGGAAAACCTTAGGGAAGTGCAGCCGGATGTGTCCTCCAGTGTTCCCCCAAAGGGAAGGGCTGGGCCCAAGGCTCTTGTCCCACAGGGGCAGCCTCTCTGGCTCTGCTGCCCAGTGCTGTCCCTCATTTGCTGCTGGGAGTTGCCCCTTTAGGCACAGGCAAGTCGTTTGGGCTGCAAGTCCTCGTTCCTCAGCTGGGGCCTGCTCCTTGCCGTTTACTGCTCTGCAGGAATGTCTGAAGGCCAAGTGGCCCCCTCAGGATTGCTTCTCCTCCAGGGTTCTTCTGACCATTTCCCTCCAGAGCCTTCCTAGCAGGGCTTCAGCGTGGTGCTCCGCCATCCACTGTCTTGGTGTCCACCAAGTGTTTTTGGAAAGTGGGGAGGGACAGGGGGGTCTTTGCCCTGCATGGCCTCCGATTGGCTGTTGGAGACCCCATTGGCCATGCAGAGCCTTTCAGAGTTGCTTCAGCCACTGCTGCCACCCAGGACAAGGATCTTCCCTGCATATCTAAAGATGTCTAACAAGAAAATCGTTGTTCACGTTAGAAACTATCCTGTTAAGCAGAGCTTCTGTTTGAACTGTTGAAGCATTACTATTTGAGTGATGTAGGTCTTCACTCTCTGACGTTTTGTGGTTGTGCCCTGTGCATAGAATCATAGAACTGCAGAATCAGTATTGCAGAGGTGCCTGCAGGCTCAGAAAAGTTGAGGACCCTCCTGCCTTTAAAATAAAGTTTCTTTTGATACTTGGGGGATGGATTTTTGCCTTTTGTGCACTAAAGCTGGAGACTTGCGTCACTATAGAACCCAAAGCAATGACAGGGAGAGACGTATTTCCCTCCCCAGCTGGCAGAACAATGGCAGGCAGCCTCCTTGCAGCTGCAGGGTAGCTCAAGACCGCCTTGTGTCTCCCCTTCCCCTTTCCCCCATCAGCCAAGGCTTAGCGATGGGCTGTTCTTCCGAGGATCCTTTTGTCAGCTGCCTCGGGGATTCTCCACACATTATGCGCATCCTTATTACATCCGTGGTGTGACATCACTGTCCACAAATGGGAAGAGTTAGAAAGGACTGATGCTCCAAGGGCTTCTTTCCACAGAGTACGGGCCAGTGGTGACCTCCAGTGCGGTGACTGACTCTTTCACGGCACGCTTAGGTGACTTAAAACATCCTGAACCATTTCCTTATTCCTTTGAAGGTGGAGCAGAAGTCCTCTGCTCAGCTGCTCCTGACCTGGGGGCTGGAGGATGTGGACCACATCTTTACTGAGGAGGACTATCACACCCTGACAAACTACAAAGCCTTCAGCCAGTTCATGAGGTTGGTTCAGTGGGGCATGGCCGGATGGGGCCTTTCTGAAAAGGGGGGAGGAGGGAAGGAATCTATTTGGAGGCGTGGCCTCGTCAACAGCACTGCAGACTTTCAGGTGTGTCATGGCATTGGTCCGAAGCACCAGAACAAAGCTTGAGTCCGGGGGCACCTTGAAGACCAACAAAGTTCAATTCTGGGTAAAGGCTTTCAGCAGGAACGTGAAGGTTTACACTGAGAATTAAACTGTTGGTCTGAGGGCTGCCACTGGGCTCAAAGCAGTGTGGCACACTTGTTTGCTATAGTCATATCCCGCTTTTCTGCCAACCTGGAAGTCATTAATAAATGTTGTACCCCATCTCTCTTCTCCCTGGGGACCCAAATCAGCTTTCTCTTCCCCCAGCATTTCCAAAAATTTACTTTGCTTAGTGTTCTGCCCTGCCTCAGCTTATATCGACCTCTTCTCCTCCGTTCTATCCGCACAGCCGCCCTGTGAGGTAGGATAAGCTGTGGGCGTGTGATGTCCTAGGTCACCTGGAAAGCTTCCGTGGCACAAGTGAGGGTTCGAACCTGGGTCTCCCAGGTCCTAGTCTAGCCCTCCAATCCCTACACCCCACTGGCTCAAATTGGTGCCCATGAAGAGAGGTGGGGGTGTCCTCAGGAGGCCCCTCCTTCCACCCTGGCTGAGGCCTGCTGAGCAGCATCGAAATGGCTGCGCCAGGGACATACGTTCAAGTGGGCTCCCGTGTGCGGCTCTCGTGTTCTGCGTTCTGTAATGTCATGTGAGGAGATCTCAGGTATTCTCCCAACAGGCTCTGTTTTGGTGCCAAAGTGCCACACAGCAGCGGTGAAATAATTGTGTGTGTGAACCTAACCTCTGCTCATCGTCTGTGTAACAAAAGGACGGATGTTGCCGGAGGAGACAAGAAGCCTGTGAATGTAGCAAGGATATGGCAGGCTAAGAACCTGTCACTTCCTCTCCGTGGCCTTGTGCAGTTCCAGCACTCGAAGGAACGCCAGACGTGCCCACAGAGTGGAGGGCTGGCCTGGCCGCTGCTCAGTCTTGGCAAGCCTGAGCCTCTGTCAACTACGAGGAAGCAGCCAATGGCCTTGGCAGGCCCCGCCGGGTCTTCCCTCTTTGGCTTGGCGGGCAGAGCCACCTTCTGCCGCCAGCGGGCCTCTGTGGCCAATGGGAGAAATCCAGCACCGAGGCTCTGGGGAATTAGAGGCCACCTGGGCCTTGCCAGTTTTAATCACGGCTGTGATTTGTGCCAGGTGCTCCGGGGGGGGGGGGCAGGATTGCCAGTGGGGGCTTTGGGAAAGGGAAAATTCTCCGCCTGGCTCTAATTAGCTCTAAATTGTTTGGCACTTGCCCGTACCTGAGGCAGCTTGCCGCCTTCTCCCCCCACTGCTGCTGGGAACAGCCAAGGGCTCTCTTGAGACCGGCGTGATGGAGCTCCTGCTGGCAAAGCCCTTTAGAAGCCGATCCTTTTCCTTGTTGCTCACGGCTCCCTGGGGCTTAAAGATCTACTGCTGTGCCTTTGAGAGCCACCGTGCCCCTAAAACGCGGGCCGTAATCTGAGCTCCTCGGGGTCCGTGGACCTGCCGCCGTGTGTCGTCTGCCGCCCTCTCCGGTATTGCGTTTCCCTTCTGTGTGCGCAGAATGTTCTCCCATGCCTGGCTTTTAGAGCTGTAATTGTGAGGTTATTTGGGTTGAGGGAACTGGCCGATCACGACTGGCTGGAGAGCTTCAGGGCAGAAGCATTAATCAGAATCCAGCCATCTGCACTGCAGCAGGACCTGGGGGAACTTTTATAATATTTATAATCTGCCTTTGGAAAGAACGGTCTGTCTGCAGCTCCGTTCCCAACCTTGCAGCCTTTTCCCCTGCACTCCTTGATCAACTCGCAGCTGACGGCGGGGTGAGAGGATAGAATGGTACCTTCCTCACCTTCCGTGTGGATTTCCACAGCTGTTTTTGTGAGCAGAGCACAGATGATGACTCGTGTTGCCTTGGGGGTCAAGAGAGGTGGGCAGCTTTCAAAGCAGAGGAAGAGGGAGGGAGGGAGGAACTTGTATGAGGGCAGAAACAAGAAGGAACGGAGCACAAGATGAACTTTAGCACAAGAGGTTTGCACTGGGGAGGAACCCAAAGCGGAATAACTTTGTCTCCTAGTATCAGGGATACTCTTCTAGAGAGAGTGTAGCCCAGAGGGCCCTGATCCCTCACGGGAGGAGCTTCGGTGGGAGGTCTTTCCCAGTCCTCCACTCGCACACACTGCTGTGCATCGCCCCCCCCCCCCCCGGTGACGCCTTCTGTTTTTCCTCCCTCTCCTCCCAACCCTCTCCCCTCCTCTTTAATCTGTTCTTAATATTCTGCCTCTCCCTGTTCTGCTGGAAGCGGGATTGTTCCCATATGGATCTGCGGTCTGAAATATGAAATCAGGCCGGACGGCTGTTTTCTTATCTCGTCCTTCTGCTTGTCTCCATCCCTTTTGTCCCTCCATCTCCTCATCCCCAAGGAGACTCTTTCCCAGACTCTCTGGGCAAATCGGCTTCTGGCTTTTTAGAAATGCAAGCTGGTCTTTGTCTGCCGGCCCCGCCCATTTCTGGAAAGCATTTTGAAATGAAATAGATGCAGATACTTCCCCCCCCCCGCCCCCGCCAGTCAGTGCGAGCGCTTTCCGCCCCCTCCTCCTTTTAACATGGGAGCTCATATTTCTTTAACGGCATCTCTTAATAGTCTGCAGCGCATTATGGGCTGCAGTGACCATTAATAATTAAGAAATCAAACTGGGTAGTCAAAATGAGATCATAGCCCTGGTCGGCACAGCGGTCTCCCGACAAGCTCTGTTCATCCCGTCCAGTCAACCGCGGTTTAGAAGGCCAGGGACGTGTCCCTGCTGACGGCTGCCCCCTCCGTGCCCTCCCATCTTGTACCCATTTCCAGGATGCTACAATCCTTGTCCAAGCCAGCCTCCCAAACGCTGGTTGCCAAACCTACTTCCGTGCATGGCTTGGAGGCTTTCTCGATTTGGGTGTCATGGCAACTCCTGTTAGAGCAATCTGTCAATGGAGGAGGGAGTCTGCCCGTGAGCAGGGAGAAGAGTTGTGTGTGTGTGGGGGGGAGATGTTGTTTGCAAGCCTGCAGCTTGGGGTTTCTACCAGACAAAAGACCTTGTGGTCGTCCTTCAGCTGCTCGCCCCAGTGTTTCCGGGCTCCTCTCTGTAGCCACGAGAGCTCGGACCTTCCTGGCTGGAAAAATATTAAGATGGACGACCTTCAGTTCATGCCCCCGAGTGCCTTAGCAGAGTCAGACAGGGTGGGTCTGTGCAAGAGGGAGTCTTCAAAGGTTGTGGCCTGGAGCTCAAAAGCTGTTCCCTGCAACCAATTTATTCACTTCCTCACTGTAGCCGACAGTGTTAAATATCCATGGCCCCTGCATGCCATTCATCACCTTTCAGACTTGAGCCTGTCCCAGAGGAACAATTTCAGTCAGGGGTTTACTTGATTTTTTTTTTAAAGCATAATACCCAAAAAGACTGGGGCTGGTTCTGTGAAGGCTCAAGGGGGTGGCAGGTGACCGGGGATGAGCGAGAGGGTTGTGGGTGTCCTGGACTAGATGACCCAGGAGGCCCCTTCCCACTCTAGGATTCTAGGAGTCTATGATTCTAGATGCACCCTGTGCTGGGAATCAAGTGGCTGGATGGAAAAAACCCTGTTCCACCAGGAGACATTGTTGGTAAGCCCTTTTGGGATTCCTTCAAGTAGTGAACAGGATGTGAACAGTGGTAGGCCAGTTTATGTGGTGCATGTGACCTGGAACCTGCTCTGCAGCCCTCCCTGACTGTGCCCAGTGGCCCCAGGCCGCCGTGACGCTTGTCTGATAGATGCGGGACCTGAGGCTCCCCTTGTGCCTTGAGGCTGCCACGCTGCCTTCCGGCCTGGCTTCTAGGAATTCTCTGCTGCTCAGTCCTGCCCAGGGCCTTCCTGGCGGAGCAGTAGACCAGACGCGGCCCTGCTGCTGTTGCAGAAGCTCCAGGGGTTGGGAATCTCCGCCGGCCCAAGTCCCAGGGGCTCTTAGCGGCTGGAGCCCCAGCCGGGTCAGACATCATTGCTCCGTTGCTGTTGACGGCCGATGAAGTGCTGAGGGCAGCCAGATCAAGGAGGCGCAGCTTCTGCCTCTGGGATGATTGCAAATGATGGATGTCGTGTGCTGGGGGGGCCGGGGGGGGGGTCATGGCGCTGTGGCCTCCGGTCCTGTACTGCAGCACGAGGCTTTGTTCCAGTGAGCGCCTGCCTCGGCCTCTGTCGGATTAAATGGAGCGTCGGCCTGTTCCGGTTTGGCAGTTCTTGTCTTCCCTCGAGACCGATAAGATCTGAAAGGAGGGAGCAGCTGTAATCCTCGCTTTGCTGGGCCGGAAGGTTACCACTCTCTGCACTTGGCCCACCCCACGAGAGACGGTGGGGAGGGGAGGGGAGGGGAGGGGATGGGGGGAGAATCCTGCATAATGCTTTGGGCTGCTGTCGCATTGGACAAGCCTGCTTCTCCCAGCTAAGCGGAGGGCTGCCTTTCCGTGACTCACGTGCCGCTCTCATGCTTGTCAGGCCTGGTGGGGCCTGTTTCCATCTGGATCCCAAACGTTTACAGTTGCTACCTGCTGTGTGGGAGAGCTGGGGTGGGGGCGGGGGGCCCGGTGCTTTGGCCAGCTGCGCCCCTGCTGAAGGAGCACTATGTCTGCCTCAGACACAGGGCGCCAGGCGAGGGAAACCTGGGGTTTGCTCTTGGCTGGAGGATCCACACGGCTCAGAGTCATTGCAAACGAAAACAGCGTCGGGCAAATATATGGTGGTGGGGAAAGCATGATGCACTCGTGCCCAGACTTGGTGGTGTGATTGGAACTACTCTTGTCAGGTCCTTCTCTTGGACTCAGATGCTGCCACCTCTGCCTGGAAGTCCGCTAGGCCCTGTTTTCCTCCCTGCCTGACAGTAGAGAATGAGGAAAGCCCCTTTGGGGAGAGAAGCAGAGTATAAACGCAATTTTTAAAAAACGTTCAGCTAAAGAGGTGCCCTGAGGAATGTGTTCCTCTGGGGTAGCCAGGCAACTCCCAAATCCCTTCTCGTTTAACAAAAGCCAATGGGACTCTGTTGGGGGGGAACGGTGTGTTCCCTACTTTGGGTGAGATCAGGAAATGCTGCGATGGGTGGTGGAGATGAGAGGAGGTGGAAATGGGGGTGGGGGTGAGTTTGGATTTCTGTTTTCTCTGGGGATTGGGGGATCAGGGCTCCTGCATTGTGCTTCGAGGGCTCAGCTTGCCCGAGGGAGGGGGAGGGCAGTGAGCCAGCCACGTGCTTTGGGCTTCTCTCCTTGATCCCGAAAGGGGCTGGGCGGCGTTTGGGCACAGAACGGGGGGTGCTCAAAGGGCTGACGCTCCGTCCCGCCCCCCTTCGCAGGCCTCTCATTGCCAAAAAGAATCCCAAGATCCCGATGTCCAAAATGATGACCATCATGGGAGCCAAGTGGCGGGAGTTCAGCGCCAACAACCCCTTCAAAGGGTCAACAGCTGCTGTGGCGGCAGCCGCCGCTGCTGCCGCCGCCGCCGTAGCTGAGCAGGTGTCCGCCGCGGTGTCTGCCGTCTCCGCTGCACCGGAGCTGCCGCTTCCGCCGCCTCTCCCGCCGCCTCAGCCTGCTCCCCTCCGCAAAGCCAAAACCAAAGAAGGAAAAGGTGAGTGTCGGCAGCCCTTAGCAGGCTGCGCTCCTGGCTCGTTTGGTCCCGTTTCCCTTGTTTCTGGAGGCCACGGCTAGTTTCAGGGCTGTGACATTTCTAAATACCTGCAATATTCCTCAGTGTGGGTTTGTGATGCTGGAATTCACAACCCACAGTTTGTTGTCCAGGACCGCCAGTCACAGCTCCAAGTCAGGACTTGCAAGTGACATCTGATACGTTAACCAACCGCAGCTGCAGTCAAGCCAGCGGGTCTTGTGGTCGCCAGAAGCATCCCCTGCCTGCCGTCCCCGCTGCTTTTGGGCAAGACGTCTCCCTCCCTGCCCTTTCCGGGGAGGCGCAGAGCCTGACGGAGCCCCTCTGTGTGTCTTTGCGCCCCTCAGGCCCTGGCCACAAGAAGCGGAGCAAGAGCCCGCGCATCCCGGAGATGAAGAGGAAGGGCAAGGGGAAGAGGATGGCGCCCCTGAAGATCAAGCTGGGCATGATCGGGGGCAAGCGCAAGAAGAGCAGCTCAGTAAGGCTCACTCCGTGTTGGTTGCGATGTGGGGACCTGTTTAGCACAGTCCGCCTGACACCTGGAGGCCTTTGCTAGCTGTAGTTTGGGGAGGGGAGAAAAAGTGGCCTCTGGGAAACCCTCGCGTGGGGCCTGGGGGCTCCCTGTGGCTGAGACTTTGACCTGTTTTGGTGAGGAGACAAACTTGCCCGGCCTAATAGGCTGGGCTTCAGGTCAGCACCTCAACCAGTCGACGACCGCCTTTAAAAACGTGCTCTTGCACTGTGGTCTTTCTCGGCCTTGTTGTTACTTCAGAGCCCTTTTGCCTTGTCTCTTTTCCTCCCCCCGTCCAGCCCCCCTTCTTTGGCCTGCCGGCTGCCTTCTTCTGGCTTACTCTTGGCGCTAGATGCCCGCCTGAAGTGCCCACGGCCCCCCTCCCCCCTCCCCCAGCCTTCCCCTCATTTCTGCCTCTGGAAGGACCCTTCCTAATGGAGGGCCGCTCCGGTTATGTACAGCATTTGTTTCAGAGCGACGAGTTGGGAGAGCCGGAGGAGGAGTCTGACCTCGACAACTCCAGTGTTCACAGCTCCTCGGTGCGCTCAGACAGCTCCGGGAGGGTCAAGAAACTGAAGCGGGGCAGGCCTGGGCGGAAGAAGAAAAAGGGTGAGTGCCGGACGTGGGTGCTGTTGTTGGTGGTGGTGGGAGGGGACAGGAAGGACACACCCCAAAGCAGCCCCGCCCTGCCCTGCCCCCGTCCTCCTGCTGCATTTGGGCTAGGAAGAGGCAAGCACAGTAGCTTTTCCCTAGACACAGAGGCCTCTGCTGAGGAAGCAGGGCGTTCCAGCTCCCTCACTTCTGTTGACCAGGCCTGCTGTATATGAGGAAGGAACTGTGCGTACCAAAGCAGCCTCCTTAGCTTCACACCAGTGTGGTGTCGTGGTTAAGAGCAGTGGCTTCTAATCTGGCGAGCCGGGTCTGATTCCCCGCTCCTCTTCCACGTGCAGCCCTCTGGGTTACCTTGGGCCAGTCACAGCCTTGATAGGGCTGTTCTGACTGAGCAGTTCTCCCCGAGCTCTCTCAGCCCCACCTCCCTCACAGGGTGTCTGTTGAGGGGAGAGGAAGGGAAGGCGATTGTCAGCCTCTTGGAGACTCCTTCAGCCTTGAAAAGCGGGAAGAAAAACCCGCTCTTCTTCTAGGGAAATTGGCCATCTAGGCTGGGGCAAGTGCTCTTTTCTCCGACAGCGTTTTAATCAGTCCCCACAGGGTCGCCTCTTCTCCCTCTCACCAAGTTGCACAGTTCCTGTGTTTTGGTTGCAAGCCCATCCTCAGGGCAGGCCACAGATGCCACTGGGCTGGCCCTCAGTTTCCCGGAGAGCAGGCCGATCACTCGCAGCCTCCGCCCCCCCGAGAGCCCCCCCTCTCCGGGTAAAGAAGCAAACTGCACTCCTCTCACGCCTTCTGCTTTCTCCCCGCTTCCCGACCCGGCAGTTGCTGGCGAAGAAGAGGCAGACGGCTACGAGACAGACCACCAAGACTACTGTGAGGTGTGTCAGCAGGGCGGGGAGATCATCCTGTGCGACTCATGTCCCAGAGCTTACCACCTGGTGTGCCTGGATCCGGAGCTAGACAAGGCCCCCGAGGGCAAGTGGAGCTGCCCCCACTGTGTAAGCTGCTCGCCTTTCTTCCTTGTTCTCTGCACACCGGCACCTCCTGCCCCTGCCCCCCACCCCGCTTGCAGGGAGGGAGCCGGCCTGCGGCCCCCTCGCTCGGCTCCCGGTGTAGGTCTGGCTGCCCCCTCCCCCAGAGCAGGGGCCCAGGGTGCTGCACTTGCAGAAGGACAATCCCAAATTGATACAGCTTCAAATTCTGCATCCGGGACAGGTCGTGCAACAAAATAATAATAATAATCATCATGATAACCATCATGGATTTGCACGTGCTGCTTCACTGGGCTCGTGTTGACAAACAGGGTTTGTGTGGCTAGGCTAGGGGTGGTGGGAAAGACTGGGGTGCAGAGGGACTGTGGGGGTGCTGTGTGCATAGAGACAAGGAGATGGGGGCTC
The DNA here is from genome assembly GCF_049243985.1 of Paroedura picta. Classification (NCBI taxonomy): domain Eukaryota; kingdom Metazoa; phylum Chordata; class Lepidosauria; order Squamata; family Gekkonidae; genus Paroedura; species Paroedura picta. The sequence goes on from NC_135384.1 coordinate 1,644,060, forward strand.
GGGTTTAGTGGAGGGGCTTGCAAGGCGGTCCACTCAGCTGCCTTGTGGGGCCCAGTCCTGTATTGCTTCAGAACCATGAAGTCCAACCTAAATCCCAGTGGGGAGCGGAGGTGCTTTCTGTTCTGGTGCTTTGCTGGTAGTGGCAGTTTGCTCTAGTGGGACGCAGGTGCTCGGCTCTCCCTTGCAGCACGCTCGGCATAATTCTGGAGGGCTCCTCTGGGCCTCCTAGCTGAGGATGGCCTTTTCGTGGCCACCGCTTTGCCCACGTCTTGCTTGCCTTTCCGGGAAAACCCTGCTGGGTAAAGTCAGGCTTCTGCCGTCTTGAGCCTTGGTGTGCCGACAGCCACGCGGCCCGAATGTCATGATCCAGCCCTCTCTCTCTCCTTGGCTGTGTTGTGTCTCCGGCTCGCAGGAGAAGGAAGGGGTGCAGTGGGAGCCGAAGGAGGAGGAAGATGAGTTCGAGGGGGAGATGGACGACGGGGAGAAGGAGGAAGAGGACGACCACATGGAGTACTGCCGGGTCTGCAAGGACGGGGGGGAGCTCTTGTGCTGCGACGCTTGCATCTCCTCCTACCATATTCACTGCCTCAACCCGCCTCTTCCGGAGATCCCCAACGGGGAATGGTTGTGTCCCCGCTGCACGGTGAGGGCTTTAAAGGGAAACAGCCCTTGGGAGGGTGTGGAGAAAGACCCCGTGCCCTTTCTAGGCAGCCAGGCTCCTGGCTTCGATCAGGGACCGTCTCCCACGCCAGGCAGGAGGAATGGCTGAAGGGCCGACTTCTTCTTCTTCTCCCAGACATTCCTGCTTGGGAAATAAGGTCGCAGGGTGAGGCCCTCCTCACTGTCCCATTGACCCAAGAAAACTCATCTGGTGGGCACAGCAGGGAGGGCTTTTTCAGCCCCACAGTTATGGGACGACCTTCCCAGCCCCCTCCCTCTCGCTCTTCAGGAGGCTGCTGGAGACCGTTTGATTCCTGATGGCGTTTGATTCATTCTTCTGCCTTCCAGCAACAGTGTCGTTTTCTGACTTTAGCAAGTGATTTTAATGTGGTTTATGCCTCTCAATTAAGTTGAGGCTTTTAATGCGCTTTATAGAATTTCATGGTGATTATGTACATTGTCAGCCCCCTTGAGTTCCTGAAAGGTTGGGAGACGGCTCCCAGATGCCTGCGTTAAATAGATGAAACAAGGCTAAGTTTGACATCGCTGATGGCTTCCTTTCCCATTCCCAGTGTCCGATGCTGAAGGGCCGCATACAGAAAATCCTCCACTGGCGATGGGGGGAGCCCCCGACCCCGGTAGCCGTGCCCCCGCCATCCGGCACCAAGGCAGAAGACCCTCCGCCAAAGAGCCTGCAAGGGCGTTCGGAGCGCGAGTTCTTCGTCAAGTGGGTCGGCCTCTCCTATTGGCACTGCTCCTGGATCAAGGAATTGCAGGTCCGTGCGGCAGGGCTGGAGGGGGTGGGGCTGTGCCCCGTTGTGGAAGAGGCCTCGCCCCTTCAGGGGCCGCTCACAGGACCCACCATCCGGGCACGTCATTCACGGGTCGCAGGGAGCTCTCTTTCCACCTGCAGATGTATGAAGTCATACGGTGTGACTGCAGTTGCATGTCAAACTGGGTCGCTCGGATGTCTGCCCCCCCATGCTTTTGGTGTTTCGGTCCCAGCTGTGTGTAGCTTCAGCAGCAAAGTCAGGGCCACCGTGAGCAGGAAGGAAAAGCAGGGGCAGGAGGGGAAGAAGCATCAAAGCCCAGTGGCACTGATGTGGCTCGTAGACTGGTTATGAGAAAGGCGAGGGCCCCAGTATAGGCTTTGGCCTTAGTTGCCAACATCAAGAGTGTAACGCCAAGAGAGGGTGTTGGACACCATAGGGTGGCATGGAGGCTGGCTCTCCCTGTGGGCGTCCTAGCCAGCGGGTCCCTGCTACGCCAGGCCTGCGGCTTGTCTCTGGACTCGTCGTGGCTGTTCTTTCCTTTGCACCCCCATTTCACTCTGCTCCTGTCCTGTCCTCTCCCCACCTAGCTTGAGATTTTCCACCTGGTGATGTACAGAAATTACCAGCGGAAGAACGACATGGACGAGCCCCCGCCCCTCGACTACGGCTCCGGCGACGATGACGGCAAGAGCGAGAAGAGGAAGAACAAAGACCCTTTCTATGCCGAGATGGAGGAGAAGTTCTACCGCTACGGCATCAAGCCGGACTGGATGACCATCCACCGCGTTCTGAACCACAGGTCAGCCAGCTGGGGCCGAAAGAGACAGGCCCGAAGCAAAGCCTTGGTAGGGCCCAGTAAGATCCAGGCAGTCCTCAGAGACTCTGTGGCCCGGCCTCCGCTGGCTCAGGCACTGGCAGGACCCCCAGAGGAGCCCAGATTGGGGCGCAGGTGTCTGGGGCATCCCCCAGGGCCCTGGTGAGGTTCCTATCAGACTTCCAGCTCTTGGGACTGCAGGGAGGAAATCCACATAGATTCAAATGTACGTCATTCCTTATGTGATCTCCTCCAAGAGAAGAGTATTCTTGCTGGAAGGAACTCATGTCTTCTCCAGGGCACAATAGATACTCTGTGATCTTTAGGCTTGCTTCTGCTAAGTAGGTCCCAGAGGTTTGCTTGCGACAAGCCAGCCCAATCTGTGTTTTCTTTCTGGTTTTCTTCTTCTTCTCTTCCCCCCCTCCCAAAAAACAAAAACAAAATTCCTTGGGTGTTTCTTGCCATGCAGTATTGACAAAAAGGGAAACTACCACTACCTGGTGAAATGGCGTGACCTGTCCTACGATCAGTCCACGTGGGAGGAGGAGGAGATGGCCATCCCCGACTACGAGTACCACAAGCAGGCCTATTGGCAGCACAGGTAAGAAGGAGGGCGGCCCCATCTCGTGGCCGCAAGCGCTGGAGGGGGGGGCAGGCACAGGAAAGCAGGTGGCTCCTGGTGGTCTCCGCCGGCTGCGTGGGAGAGCTGCAGGGGATCCCCTGACGAACTGGCGCCTCCCTCTAGGGAGCTGATTATGGGTGAAGATCCTGCTCAGCCCAAGAAGTACAAGAGGAAGAAGAAGGAGCTGACCTCCGAGGACCCTCCCAACTCTCCCACCAACGATGTAAGGTCTGGGGCCACAGCTGCCAGGGCGGGGCAGGGGGGAGGCGGCGTGTGCGACCTTAAGCCTGGCCCTCTCCCGCCCTTGCAGCCCACCGTGAAATACGACAGCCAGCCGCGCTTCATCACCGCCACGGGAGGCACCCTGCACCTGTACCAGCTGGAAGGCCTGAACTGGCTGCGGTTCTCCTGGGCCCAGGGCACAGACACCATCCTGGCGGACGAAATGGGCCTCGGCAAGACCATCCAGACCATCGTCTTCTTGTACTCGCTCTACAGGGAGGTGAGGCGCGTTCCGTGCCGTCCGTGGGGGTGGGTGGTGGGGGGGGTCCGGAGCGAGGCGCCCGTCTTGCTCGCTTGGGCTTGCCGAGGCAGGGCCCGGGGGGAAAGTGCTACTTGCCTCTGACAAAGGGACCGCTGGCTCTTGGGAACTTAGCGGGCGGCAGCATCTTGAACTCAGAGGCGCTGCTGGACTCCGGTCTGGCTCTGACACCTGGCACCTAGAGCTGGGCTTTCCATCCTCGGGGTTCGTAAAGCTGTCACACGCTTCTCTGTCACAGGTAGAGGGTCAGTCCTTGTGGCAGCGACTCTGTGTGTGTGTGTGTTTGTGTGTAATTGTGTCATGGTCACCATCTGTACAGCGCCTAGCACAGTGCCGGGGCTGAGTGTTTGGGAGGACGAGTGCATCAGGCCGAGGCAAAGAGCCGTTCTGTGAGCAGCTGTTATTTCTGTCTGAACAGCTGCTGCGGCTGGCTGCATGTCAGCGATCCCAGCAGAGCCACAGGGAGAACCCTGCTCATTCTGGCAGCCAGCGTTTTATGAATGGATTTCTTTTTGCCTGGCTTAGCCCCTGGGAGCCGAGAGCAGACCGCCGGAGAGTTGCTGCATCAGGCTGAGTCAGGGCTGGGAGCGGCTGGCAGCCCGCTCGGCTCCCCCGAGAAGCTCCTTCCGAGCCTGAGGCGGCTTCCTCACGCTGTGTGCCTCCCCCTCCTCCCCCTCCTCCCCCTCCTCCTCCTCCTCCTCCCCCTCCCCCTCCGCTCCAGGGCCACACCAAGGGTCCCTTCCTGGTCAGCGCGCCCCTGTCGACCATCATCAACTGGGAGCGGGAGTTCCAGATGTGGGCGCCCAACTTCTACGTGGTGACCTACACGGGGGACAAGGACAGCCGCTCCATCATCCGCGAGAACGAGTTCTCCTTCGAGGACAACGCCATGAAGGGCGGGAAGAAGGCCTTCAAAATGAAGGCAAGCAGTTCTCCCTTAAATCGAGTCAGAGGCCTGGTCCACTGGGGTTCCTATGGTCTGCTCTGATTGGTCTCCCCGGTCTCAGGCAGAGCTCTTTCTCATCATCCGTGGCCAGATCTTTCAGACTGGCGATTGCAGGGATTGAACCTGGGACCCTCTGCATGCCAAGCAGTTGCTCTTCCACCGAGCCACAGCCCTTCCCTGCACGGGTTCCCCCCACTGCAGCGTCCACTCCTTTGCTTGACAGGCGCGGCGGCTAAAGGGCAGAGGCAGACTGTCCCTTTAGGGGGAAGGGCCGCTGGTCAACCCTTTCCCTACAGGTGCTCTGGATTTCTCTTCTGAGCCAGACAGGTCCCGTTCAGTGATGCCAAGTTAATTCTCTAGAGCAGGGGTAGTCAACCTGTGGTCCTCCAGATGTTCATGGACTACAATTCCCATGAGCCCCCCTGCCAGCAAATGCTGGCAGGGGCTCATGGGAATTGTAGTCCATGAACATCTGGAGGACCACAGGTTGACTACCCTACTCTAGAGAAGCTGCAGCGTGCTTCTCTTGGAGCAGCTGGGAACAGGCTCTCCTCTGATGTCACTTGCATGGACACACCCTTCTGGCTTGGACTTGCCTGCCCCTCGTGTGCCTGCAGAACTAGCGTGTCCGTCTGAACGTGGGCTTAGTTCCTTTCCGAAGAGGAGGAGGAATCCCTCTCGGGGAGGCCCCTGTCCTGGCCGGATGGAGTCCTGTGGCATTGAAACCCTCCTCCTTTCACAGAGGGAAGCTCAGGTGAAGTTCCACGTCCTCCTCACCTCCTACGAGCTGGTCACCATCGACCAGGCGGCCTTGGCCTCCATCCGGTGGGCCTGTCTCGTGGTGGATGAAGCTCACCGGCTGAAGAACAACCAGTCTAAAGTGAGTGGTGGAGACGTGGGTGGGCAGCGCGGGGCAGAGTCCGGGGGGCTGGGTGAAGGGCGCTCCTGCACGGGGTGAGGAGGGGAATGAGGCCGCCCGCCCTGACAGCAGCCCCCCTCTCGGCTCCAGTTCTTCAGGGTACTAAACGGCTACAAGATCGACCACAAGCTGCTGCTGACGGGGACCCCGCTGCAGAACAACCTGGAGGAACTGTTCCACCTGCTGAATTTCCTCACGCCCGAGAGATTCAAGTATGGCCAGTTGGCTTGCTCCTTCCCTGTTGCAGTCCGTCATAGAGCTAGCGATGCTCGGTCATGGCAGAGCAGCTGGCCTGGGACTAATAGGGTGGGATCGCTGCAGGGCTCAGTGCCTAAGACCTTCCCCCCCCCCAAAGAGTAGGTTAACATAAAGACACCAGGGAGAAGGACATTTCCTACCTAGATGCTGTCCAGCATTTGAATCCTTGAATGGATGTCTCCCTCTGCTGGTCAGACCTGCACATCGCCACCAGCCAGCCTGGCCTCTTGGTTATTCCCCAGGGAGAAGTGGCCTGTGGGATTTTATCCCGCTTATAGAGATCCACACAGAATTTTGTCTTCTCCCTCAGGAGGGCAGGGGAGAATTGCCCTCTTGTGCTTCTGTCCAGCTTCCATGGAGGAAGCCGCTCAGATTCATCCAAGTCTTGAGCCCAGAAAGCGGAGCTGCATTCAGCCCCCTCCCCGCCATCACTGTTTTAGCTGGTGGGTGGCTTGGTTTGGGGCACCTTACTTTGTTGCAAGGAAGCCAGGCAACTCCAGAGCGGAGTCTTGGCATGTTCACACTTCCTGGCCCCCGAGGCTTCTCTCTCTGCCACCTCCGTCTCCCCCACACACAGGTCACTGTAAGATCCTCCAGTTTGCAGATTTAGCAAATGTACTGCCACTTGGCCTTGAAACTGTGCCTCTCTGCTGGGAAATGTAGGTGGCTTCTGGCAGAACCGGAGCAGGGCTGGTGACACCTCGCCTCCCTGCAGAGTCACAAGAGTGGCTAGCAAGAGCTCCTGAAGTCTGTAAACATTCATGCCCTGAGATTCTGATTTCTTCCCTTATCAATTCCCGTGATATGAAGCACGCACCCACCTGCCAGACTGTTCCCCCCACGCTTGTGGTACCTTCCCTTCTGTGCAGGGCTTCCGGTTTCAGGTTTTTGTCATGGCAGATATATAAATGAGAAAATGGTGAGGCCTTTGGATAATAGGGAGATGCAGCCGCTGCTTTCAGCTGCAGTCCCCGGGGCCAACAGCAGCCGCTTCCGATTCACCCTGCTGTGGGTAGCCTCGTCTGGCCGGATCTTGGAAGCGAAGGAGGGTCGGCTCTGGATGGGAAACCACCAAGGAAGTCCTGGGTTGCTGGGCAGAATCAGGCCACTTCTGACCACTCTTGCCTGGAAACTCTTTCAAGGAAGTCAACTGCAGCCCCCACCCCCCTGACGTAGCTCTTCTCCCAGAGGAGGGTCTCTCCCTCTGCCTTTTCCGGCCAACCTGCCGGACATGGTTGCAGAGGTGTGTTAACCTAACTGCTGCCTCGTCTCCTCATCCGTAGCAACCTGGAAGGCTTCCTGGAGGAGTTTGCGGACATCTCCAAAGAGGACCAAATCAAAAAGCTCCATGACCTGCTGGGGCCCCACATGCTGCGCAGACTGAAGGCCGACGTCTTCAAGAACATGCCTGCCAAGACCGAGCTCATTGTCCGGGTGGAGCTCAGCCCCATGCAGAAGTATGAGAGGGGAGGGGAGGGGAAGGGAAGGGAAAGGCAGGGCGAGGGGGGAAGCCAGACTGGTCTGGTGGTGGTGTGAGTCTGGTCCCTGGTGGCCCCTGCTGGTGGAAGTGAGGATTCTTACGTCTGGAAAGGAGGTGGGAGCGGGTAGAGTTTGTGGGGGGCAGAGGAATTGGCCAGTCTGATTGATGGGAAGAAGGATGGTGGGGGCAGCTCATTGTTTCGTTTGGCGTGTGATGTTTTAAAAATATAATACCAGTTAACATTGCTTTTAGTTTTTCACTTATTTTATTTTAAACATCTATTAAACCTTTTTTTCATCACAGAGGTCAGCGTGGCTTACAGTGTAAATAAAACAGCTTGTTTAAAAACACATAAAACCAAAATGTTAAATCACAATTTAATCAAGCGCAGTTCCATATATAAAACCATCTTCAGCTGCCTCCTAAAGATGGGGAGTCAGGTGACCAGACACACCACTCTGGGAGGCTTGCTTCACAATCATGGGGCGGCCACTGCAAAGGCCCTGTCTTGTGTACCAGCCCAACAGGCTTCTTGGGTTGACAGGACAGTCAGGAAGGGCTCTCTCTCTCTCTCTGTGTTCTTGGACAATTGCCAATTGCTCCTGCTGGCATGTTTCTTCCCCTCTTCTTCTTTCATCCCCCACATCAGGAAATACTACAAATACATCTTGACGCGCAACTTCGAAGCTCTGAATTCACGTGGAGGTGGGAATCAGGTTTCTTTGCTCAACATCATGATGGACCTGAAGAAATGCTGTAACCACCCCTACCTCTTCCCTGTGGCTGCAATGGTACGTCCTGCACCGGCAGCTGGGCGGGCAGGGCTGCGGCAATGGGTGGGGGAAGGACAGGCAGGGTTTTGGAGTGGCATGTAGTCTCCAGCAAAAGGGGAAGTCCTCCTGGGGGTGGGCGTCCGTACTGACGGGGGCTGCTGTGCTTGCCTTGGCAGGAGTCCCCTAAGCTGCCAAGCGGTGCCTACGAAGGGGGGGCCCTCATCAAGGCCTCTGGGAAGCTGATGCTCTTGCAGAAGATGCTGCGGAAGCTGAAGGAGCAGGGCCATCGGGTGCTGATCTTCTCCCAGGTGAGGCTGGGTCTTCCTGCCGGCTGAGTGCGTTGGGGGCAGGGGGAGAGGTGTGCCTCATCAGGTTGGGAGCTCTGCCATTCTAGAGACAAAGGCGATGGGAGGAGGCTTGCCCTGCCAGTCCTGGCTTGGCCCTGAAGATCTGGGAGGAGGGGGGGGAGGCGTATCAGTCGACAGTGTGCAGGGAGTCTAGTGGGGAGTCTGAAGGCGCCAGAAGAGTCTCATCCCGTGCATGGGTATCATTGTTCAACCCCAGATGACCAAAATGCTGGACCTCCTTGAGGATTTCCTGGACTACGAAGGGTACAAGTACGAGCGCATTGACGGCGGCATAACCGGCGCCCTGCGGCAAGAGGCCATCGACAGGTTCAATGGTGAGCCTCCAGGCATCCCGGCTGGCGGGGGAGGGGTCCGTCTAGGTGCCGTCGGCCAGGAGCAGGGAGGTCCTGAGTGGCAGGCCATTGGCTTCTCTTGCCTGTCCTTGTGGTGTGTGGCATGCCGGGCTCCCTCAAGCCACAGCACCCGCAGAGCTCAGAGCTCAGCCTCTAGCATTAACATAGTGGAGGGGGGGGGGGTTAGACGTTTTGGACAGGAGTCTGCATGGAAGCCTTGAAATCCTGGTCTTTTAAAGTGTTTTTTTCCCCAGCATTCTGCAAAAGTCCAAAGAGCTTGGATGTGATAGCCAGATGTTATCTGTGCAATTAGCTCACAGGCCAGAAGACAGATCCATTCTGTGAGAGTCTGAATAAGTTCTGTCCTCTTAGGAGCTGTGATGCGCATGTGTCTTATTGGTGGGGATCTGTTTCTGAGTAGCACAGCTCTTATGTGACTCTCTTCCCGAACACCAGCTCTTCCCAGCTGTCCAGTTTGTGTGTCTCTATTCTTGTTTGCTTGATGAGGCCTTTGTTCCTTTCCAGCCCCTGGAGCTCAGCAGTTTTGCTTCCTGCTCTCCACGCGGGCAGGGGGTCTGGGCATCAACTTGGCCACGGCAGACACCGTGATCATCTTTGATTCGGACTGGAATCCCCACAATGACATCCAGGTAGGCCCACGCCTTTCCTCACGGTTTGCCTCCTGAAGTGTCCCTCTTGTCACTGATGCCTGTCCACGAAGTCAAACCGAGCAGGCCAGAATTGGGAAATGAGGCTGAGGTAGCCATCTGGGGCCAGTCCAGTTTTCACAGCACTAGAGATTTGGAATTTGGGGGATGAGACTGGGAAAGCTACCCTGGATGAAGCCTGTTCAGGGAAGTGGAGTGGCCAAAAGAGGGACTGGGGGTGAGACTTGGGGGAGGGCAACTAAAGGGTGCCTCCACCTTTGGTGGGAATCAGCCTCTGAACCGCAGTGTCGGGAGGAGGGGAAGGACTCGGCCTCTCTGCCCTGTGGCTGGCCCTCCAGAGGAACTGCTTGGTCCCTGTGTGAGACGGGAGGCTGGACTGGAGGGGACCTTCCCAGGTCAGATCCAGTAGAGCTCTTCTTATGTATTGTATTAGCTAAAGATAGGAACATAAGTGGTTTTCTGAATGAAGTGGTTTTCTGAATTCCTCTTCCGCTACTCAAGGCAAGCCCCAACCGGCCACCGGAGAACCTTCAGCAATGACTGTCCAGAAGTCTGGATCTGAACACTTCCCTCCTGCCCTCTCACTTAGTCTCACGACCCAGCCCCACTCTGCCCTTCTTTGAGCCTTCTTGTTTCTCCCCCCCCCCCCCACTCAATCCTCAGGCTTTCAGCAGAGCTCACCGCATTGGCCAGGCCAACAAGGTGATGATCTACCGTTTTGTGACACGGGCCTCGGTCGAGGAGCGGATTACGCAGGTGGCCAAGCGCAAGATGATGCTGACTCACCTGGTGGTGCGCCCGGGGCTGGGCTCCAAGTCAGGCAGCATGTCCAAGCAGGAGCTGGACGACATCCTCAAGTTCGGCACCGAGGAGCTCTTCAAGGACGAAAACGAAGGTGAGGCTTTGGGGCTGTCTCTAGCGGCAGGTGAGAGCAGCCTTTCGTAGCATGGCCGTGGCCCAGAGACACGTGGCTGTGTGGTCAGCGTCTCAGCCAAAAGGCTCGTGTGGGAAACCAGGCTTCCAGGCACAGGGATGAACTGAGGAACTCTCAGGGTTGAGCACTGAGGCAGGTACTCCTGGGAAACAACCAACGCAGGTTGAGACAAACACACCTGAAGGACCACCTGCTCCTTTGTGAACCTGCTTGACCCCTACGGTCATCTTTGGAGGCTCTGCTCCAGGTGCCCCCGCCTCCTTAGTTAGGCAGGTGGAACCCAGGAGGTGGCACCCAAACCCTTTCCTCCGGGAGAGTAATCTGTCCCTTTCTGTCGCTGTCTTCTGCCAGTAGGTGAAGAGTTCCTTGTTCCGCTTGGCATTTCCCTCAGCGACCCTTCCTAATCAATCTGTTAGTTGCTGTTTTTCTGTTTTGCATGTATTTTAATTCTGTTTTTAATTGTCTTAATGGTGTGGATTATTCCTTTGGCTTTAATTGTTCCAGAGTGCGGTTTATTGTGAATGTTTTTAATTGTTTGCTGCCTTGCTGGCCCCTGTAAGGGCAGAAGGGCAACTTGCAGACTCGGGAAATAGTAACAATGTGCCAGGCCGAAGAAGCCTGCTTGTCCCATCAGGGATTGAGCGAGGGGTGAAGTCCATGGCTTTGTGACCACAAATCCCAGCATGCTTTGGGAGGAACTCAGCAGCAGTTCCCCAAGCCCTTGATCTACGGCCTTCTCTTCCCACTCTCCCCAGGGGAGAACAAAGAGGAGGACAGCAGCGTCATCCACTACGACAACGAAGCCATCGCACGCCTGCTGGACCGGAACCAGGACGCCACCGATGACGCCGACGTCCAAAACATGAACGAGTACCTCAGCTCCTTCAAGGTGGCCCAGTACGTGGTCCGGGAGGAAGACAAGGTGAGAGGGAAGGAGAGCGCCCGGGGGCAGAGACCGGAGCCTGGGGCGAGGGCTGTGCCCCTGACCACCTCTTTCCCCCCTCAGATCGAAGAGATAGAGCGGGAGATCATAAAGCAAGAGGAGAACGTGGACCCCGACTACTGGGAGAAGCTGCTGCGACACCATTATGAGCAGCAGCAGGAGGACTTGGCCCGCAACCTGGGCAAGGGGAAGCGGGTGCGAAAGCAGGTCAACTACAACGACGCAGCCCAGGAAGACCAAGGTCAGCACTTGGGGCGGGTGGGGGGGTCTTCAGAGGCCCCGGCCATTCCCTTGGGCTTGCCGAGGGCCTCGAGAGCTAGCCTGGTAGAGTTGTTAAGAGCTGCAGCCTCCTCCTCCCCATGCAGCCGGCTGGGTGACCTTGGGCCTGTCACAGTTCTCTCAGAGCTCTCTCAGACCCACCTACCTCACCGGGTGTCTGTTGTGGGGAGAGGAAGGGAAGGCGATTGGAAGCCCCTTTCTAGCACTGCATATTTGGAGGGCTGTCTGGGTCTGTGGAATGTGCTACGGGGGGCCGGGGGGGCTCCTCGATCTTCAGGGCCAGCTGCAAGGCTTGATTTGGCAGGCATCTTTCAAGGGCGGGGAAGCGGTTGGTGATGGCTGTTTTATTCTGGTTGTAAGCTGCCTTGAGCCACAGGGAAGAGCAGGATAGGTGTGTTTTGCTAAATAAATTAAGTACCTGCTGGTGATTTGGGGCTCCTTCAGATAACCAGTCCGAGTATTCCGTGGGCTCTGAAGAAGAGGATGAAGATTTTGACGAGAGGCCGGAAGGTGAGGGCTCGTTTTTCTCGCTGTCTTCCCTGCCTCTGGCCACTGTTCCCCCTGGCTCCAACCGGCTCTTCCACATGGTCTGTGTGAGCTTCTGCCAAGCAGGGATGAGGAATGAGCCAAGTGCTCCCGGTGGCTTGCTGCCCTGACCTGGAGAGAGAGAGAGAGAGAAGCCCTGGCTGTACTCTCGGCCTGCTCCAGCCTGATCCGTCGCACCTCCCCTAGCTGCAAGGCCCTGTTGGCCCGGCTGTGTGCGATGAGAGACGGCTTTCTCTCCCCGCAGTGGGCTGCGCTCGGCTGTCTGGGATCCCCGCCAGCCCTCGGCGTGAGCCTGCCAGGGGGCTGGGCCCTCTTCCTGTCTTCCGCGGCCTCAGGCAGGCCAGCACGGGGGACTTGGGTTCGGCAGGCTCTTTCTCCTGCCAAGCCAGGAGGAGGCTTCCTGGGCATCCAGCCATGCCTTTAGGAACACCCAGCGCGGGAGGGATTGCATCCTAAGCCCCCGTCTCTCACTCTGGTTGCCAAGGTCGCCGGCAGTCCAGACGGCAGCTCCGGAATGAGAAGGACAAGCCTCTTCCCCCGCTCCTGGCCCGAGTGGGCGGGAACATCGAGGTGAGGGACGCCTTGGCTCCGCGGGATGCAAAATAGAGGGGGAGGGTCCCGCCTAGGCAGGCAGCATCAGGGGAGGGAGGGAGGGAGGGGGGGTCGTCGGGTCAGAAGAGGAACGGGCTCTTTGGGAATGAGGGCAGGGGTGCCAAAGAACGTTGCCAAACAGGTAGTGGGTGAGCTGCCAGCAGGACGGTTGCTCCCCCCAACAGGGCCTGCTGCAGTCGGCCAGGGTCTCCTGATGGCTGCAGTGGCTCACGGGGGCGCTTCCTTGCTCCCAGGTGCTGGGCTTCAACACTCGCCAGCGCAAGGCCTTCCTGAACGCCGTCATGCGCTGGGGCATGCCTCCGCAGGACGCCTTCACCTCCCAGTGGCTGGTCCGGGACTTGCGGGGCAAGACGGAGAAAGAGTTTAAGTAGGTGGCTGCCTGGGTGGGTGGTGGGAAGCGGGAGCGTGCAGTTTTGTCCCTTGAAGAATGGGGGGGGGGGGCTGTGGCACAATACGTGGAGCATCTGCTTAGCATGCAGAGGGTTCGATTCCTGGGCAGCATCTTCCATTCCAAGGATGATGTGAGATCCCAGCGATCTGCTGCCAGTCAAAGCAGGCAGAACTGACCGGCGTGACTCGGGCGAGGGCATCTTCATGTGTCGCAGCAGCTGAGCCCCGGAGGGGGGCAAATTAAGGGTCAGGCCCCTCTTTGCCAAGTGATGATGGTTCTTTACTCATCTGACTTTGCCCCTGAAGCTTTTTCTGTCTGTGTTTCCTGGAGGGTGAGGCAAAGAGGCGACCCTCCCCTCCCTCATGCAGACACAGAGCGACCCCCTTCCAGAAGGGGCGCTGGGGCCGCCGCACCGGGGAGCTTGAGGTGTGGCTTCTGCCAGGCTGGCCCACAGCGACAGACACCCCCGGGGGCTTGCAGGGTGAAGATGAATGAGAAAGTCTGATGGCAAAGACAAGGAGGGGAGGGGAGGGGGGGGGTAGCCCGGCTGATTTCCCAGGTACTGTTGATAGTCTTCCTCCCCTCTTTCCATGGGTTTCCCCCACTGATCTGAGGGGATCACTGGCTACTTTGGGGGTCCCAGTCTCTAGAAACATGCAGCTGTATGTTTGGACAAGATTGTCGGTCAGCCAGTGGAGATAGTGCAGAAGTCCCCTCCTTTCCCTTCCCCACAGTTAACCTGCAAAATGCCAACTGTAGCGGTAGCTTACTAGGTGCAGAAAGCAGCCTGGGTGGATCAGGACCTCAGAATGCATTGGTGCTCCTCTCCCCCCCCCCCCCCCCCCCGTTTTGCTCAGGACCTCATTCAGCTGTTGTCTTTCTGCTTCCTCAGGGCCTACGTCTCTCTTTTCATGAGGCACCTCTGTGAGCCCGGGGCTGATGGCTCAGAGACGTTCGCTGATGGGGTGCCCAGGGAAGGGCTGTCCAGGCAGCAGGTCCTCACCCGGATAGGCGTCATGTCTCTGGTGAAGAAAAAGGTAGGGCAGCCGGGAAGGCCAGCAGACAGCAAGGCCCACGCCGTCCCAAGGGATTCTGCTAAATTAGCCAGATGCTTCCTTCCATAAAGTTGCCCTCTCAGTTCCCGGGCAGAAGTTGTCTTTTGGCCTGTTCTGTGGGGTGCCGGGAGGAGGGTGGCTGAAGGGTCCCTGGTGGCAGGCTGCCCTTTCCCACCCCGCCCTGTGGGCATTTCTTGGTCACCCTCATCTCTGCCCCTGCAGCTAAAAACGTCACTCACCAAGGAATGTCTCTTTTGCCTGGGCAGGTGCAAGAGTTTGAGCACATCAACGGGCGCTGGAGCATGCCCGAGCTGATGCCCGACCCCAGCGCCGACTCCAAAAAGTCCTCCCGAGCGTCCTCTCCCACCATCAAAACCTCCACCACCACCCCGGACCCCAGCTGCACCAACACTCCCTGCACCTCCAAGCCAGGTAGGCCTCCTGGGAATCCCGGCCGCGAGCAGCTGCTGGCATTTCACACGGCAGGTCCTTTTCTAGCCAGCTGGGCACAGGGACGTTGTGGCAGAGGGTGCTGGTGCTTTTGGGATTTCTACAACTGCCCTCCTGGTAAGATTTAGGAATGGTTAGGGAGATTAGATTGCTCAGGTTAGTTCAATTGTGCCTCCCAGTTGGAGTAAGTGACCATTGTACATGACCCCTGAATTCAGGCCACGTGTGTGCCATGAAGAGGCAGCCACCCTGTGTTTCCGCTTGTGTAAAGTGCACCTAAGTGCAGGTGGCTTGCATGTGAAACGTGTTATTAATTGGGGACAGCTATGGTTCAGTCCAGTTCTGAAATGGTCCGGAAGGGATCTAAGATTGTAGAGAAGGAGAGGAAGGGTGATATGCCCAAGGCTGATTATCCATCTCACCAGCCACTCCAGCTCCAAGTGACAAAGGGGACGGGGGGATCCCGGCGGAAAAGGAGGAGACGGAGGCCAAAGACGAGAAACCGGAGAAGGAAGCCAAGAGCATCGAGAAAATGGAGACTGAGGTTGGTGCTTTCTACAGGGGGCTGCTTTTCAGGGGCATTTTGTGGGGAATCTTGAGGGGCTGTTTTGAAAGGAAACGTAGTGAGGGATGCCCCCCTCCTCTCCTCCTATTCCCTTTTTAAAGGGCCCTGCCCGCTTATAAACAGATAATTCTTATATTTAATGTTTGTATCCCCCCTCTGCCTTCACCAGGACCACCAAGGTAGCTAACAATTTAACGCGGATATTATTTTAATTGAGTTACGTAAAGCGATAACGCCCCCTCCTGGCGGTGGAGCTGCCTCCGCGGAAGGCCCTCGGCTGCTCCCAAGTGCTGGCTGCTGTGTCAACGGCTGAGCAGTCTCGAGCCGTGCAGCATGTCTAGCCATGAGCTCTTGGCTCAAAGGGCTGCTTGTCTCAAGAGAGCTTAGCAGCCAGAGCACAGCCTCCCAAGCAGGGACCTTGGGGGTGTGCCAAGCGTTTCCCCAAAGGACACCGCAGCCTCATATGCTGATGGGCTATGGACAACCTTTGTATCCCGCCTTTCTGCCCTGAGGAGGGCCACCAAGGCGGCTACCTGGAGCCCCGTCAGCCTTGGAAGCACCCTTCTCTAATGGCCGCCCGCACATGCCCCTTTGCTTTGTGCTTTCTAGCCGTCCCCTCCGGAGCAGCCCGTTTCCAGCGCCTTCCCTGGGGAGAGGACGGAGCCGGAGCCGTCCAAGAAACCCGCAGAAGACGGATCAATGGCCCAGGGGGAGAAGGAGGCGGAAGCGGAACTCTCTGTGAAGGAGGAGAGAGAGAAATCAGGTGATGGGGCTTTCCCAAGGCTTTGTGCTGGAGAAAGGCGAGGTCGGTTGCGTTCGCAGTCCGGACTGTGGGCCATAGAGGCAGGAGGCACCTCAGGAGGCCAGATTGCCTCAGCCTTTTGTGCCTGGCAGTTTCCTGCCGCAGCCACGCAGTGAACCCCTGCGCCTTGCTGGCATGGATTCGTGGAAGCTTCATCCGCCCTTCTGTCTTAGTTCCTCAGGAGGACTAGACACTTGACTTTATAAGGAAAATAAAAGAGAGGGGCTTCCTGCAGCCCCCCTCCCCCACGACCTCCTCAGCCCCCCTGGCTCTTTCAGCCATGCCTGACATGACCCTCCCTAACTGTCCCTGCCCTTCCCAAAGTTCCAGAAGCCGAACCAGAGAAACTTTCGGCTGACGAGAAACCCGTTGAGAGCGAGGAGAGCAAGGAGAAGGCGGAAGGGGAGATGCAGGAGGTGAAAAAAGGTAACCTGGGCCTTGACCGGCAAAGGGGCATCCATCCGCCTGCGGTGGGGGAGCACTTGGGGGACTCTGTCTGGGCCGCCTGCCAACGCTCTGCCTTGGATCGAACGGCCAAGGGGTGAGCAGGAGCTGTTTGGAAAGAGCAGAAGGAGAGTCGGCCTCTCCTCCTTGTCGGATGATTCCACCCGGCCAGAATTCCACGTGGCGGGAAGGGCGGGGGTGGCTTCCGCAGAAGAACGTGGGGAGAGAGAATTATCCAGGAGGGGACATGGGGAACTTGGGTCCGGCTCCTCTCGCCCGCATTCCCCACTGAACCACCCCTTTTCAAAGAAGAGGCCAAACCCGAGAGGGAGCCGGGAAAAGAGCCTAAAGCTGGCGGCGTCAGAGAGGACAGCCGGAACAACAGCAAGAAAGACGACAAGGCGGAGAAGCCCCGCTTCATGTTCAACATCGCCGACGGCGGCTTCACAGGTGAGGCATGGTGGCACGGGGAGAGACGGCGGTCAGTGGGCGAGTGGGACCTCGGGGTGGGGGGAGGGAATGAAGCCAGCAGTGTGTGCTTTGCGTGCCTGTCCCCCGGCTGGGAGAACGCGGATGCCCGGGAGTGCAGCTGCCATGTGGGTGTCCCTCTGGCTGCTTGACCCAGTGGGTGCCCGTTCACGCGCACTTAACTTTGGATGCCTGCTCTGTCTTTGTTCCTCTGGATTGTTTAGAACTTCACACCCTGTGGCAGAACGAGGAGAGAGCTGCCATCTCCTCCAGTAAGCTTAACGAGATCTGGCACCGGCGGCATGACTACTGGCTGCTGGCCGGCATCGTCCTGTATCCTTTCCGACGCATTCGTGCCTTTGCAGCAGAGGGGAGGGGAGGGCCTCTCTCTCTCTCTCTCTCCTCCACCCGGTATCTGTGGGCAAGTGGGCACAGGGAAAATGGTGAGCAGGGAGGGCTGTGGCTCAGGGGCAGAGCAGCTGCTTGGCATGCAGAAGGGGCCAGATTCCATCCTGGGCATCTCCCGATAGAAACACCCAGCGTGATGTGAAAGGCCTCTACCAGAGATCTTGGAGAGCCGCTTCCAACCGGAGGAGACCCAAATGACCTTGACAGACGATGGGTTCAGTTCCATAGGAGGGAGCTTTGTGGGCGGTCTCCCCTCCCCACTGCTTCAGGCATTAGTGCCCTCTGGGGGCAGCGTAGGTCCTAAAGGTGGGAAAGAACCCTTAGCCCAGCGGTGGCCAAACTGTGGCTCTCCCGATGTCCATGGACTGCAGTTTCCCGGCCAGGGGCTTATGGGAACTGTAGTACATGGACATCTGGAGAGCCACAGTTTGGCCACCCCTGTCCTAGACAGAGAAGACCACACGAGGTGCCTTGCTGGGGAGAAGCAGCCGACACTTTGCTTCAGCCATGGAGGCTCCTTAATGCCCACTGTTGCCGCGCAGCCACGGCTATGCCCGCTGGCAGGATATCCAGAACGACAACCAGTTTGCCATCATCAATGAGCCCTTCAAGACCGAAGCCAACAAGGGCAACTTCTTGGAGATGAAGAACAAGTTCCTGGCCAGGAGGTTCAAGGTAAGGAGGGGGAGGGCTGGAATCAGCCGAGGACTGGAAAGGGACAGGGGCTGGGTGGCCGCTGTGGGAGACGGGATGCTGGACCGTGGGCCTGACCCCACAGGGCTCTTGTGGTCTTAGGCTTGTGGATGCCCCTGGGCCCTTGCGCTGTGGGAGAGGCAGAGAAACTTGTCCCTGTCCACAGTAGGGACCTCCATCACCTACAGCAGCACCTGAGTGCTTTAACCCGCCATCACAGGGGCGCTGCTGTAGTCTTTGAATCATTCTGGGAGCATTAGCCCGTTGCTGGCCTCCTCCCCACGGCTTCCTTCCTCCCTGCAGCTCCTGGAGCAGGCCCTGGTGATCGAGGAGCAGCTGCGCCGAGCCGCCTACCTGAACATGACTCAGGACCCCAGCCACCCGGCCATGGCCCTCAACACCCGCTTTGCCGAGGTGGAGTGTTTGGCCGAGAGCCACCAGCACTTGTCCAAGGAATCTCTGGCCGGCAACAAGCCGGCCAACGCCGTCCTGCACAAGGGTAAGAGGCGGGCGAGGCGGCGGGCCCGGAGAGGACGGTCCCTGTGAACCCCCCTCCCCCCGCGCCTCTGTGCATCCTTCTGTACCCTGCTCTGAATCCATTAAAGTGCGGTGATGATCAGAAAAGGCCGCTGTGTTCGGTTGTCTCCTTGATCCTGCTCTGTGTATCTTTGGTGTCTCTGGCTTTGGTCTGTCCCCGGAGTCTCTCACGAGTACCTTCTTGCATCTGCCGGCAATCTTGTGTGTGCCCACTGAGCATTTCGTCAAGCATCTCTCTGATCTTCCGAAAACCTTCCTTTGCCACAGGTCTGCTGAGCACTCCACAGAGTGTCCCTTGGGATAACCGTGGAGCAGTTCCCCGAACTTTCCTTTACACAGTTTTCATCAGACCTCTTGCTGCATCTGTAGGAATAGATTTCTGCAATCCCCAGAATCTTCTCTCCAGTGATCCGAGGGCCTCCGGCATATCTGGCTCTCCACTTTTGTAGTATCTCGCGCATTTTCTCATTGAAGCAGCACTTGTTGACATGTGTCTCTATCTGGTATTAAGTGAATATCTCCTCAGAGTATCACTTCCTTCACATCTCTGGTGCATTTCTCAAATATCTCTGTTTCCTTGTGAGTTTCTCTGGTGCATCCCCTCCCGTCACAAGTATCACATGACTCTCTCTGGTGTTTCGTTTCCCATAAGTATTTATCAGTGTATTCATTTCCCTCCCCCCATCCCCGATCCAGGCAGCATCAGCGGAGAACCTCTAGTGCCCTGTGAGGGGGGCAGCTTGCTCGATTTCTCTGTGTTTGTTCAGGAAGGGACAACCTGGACTACCTGCTGGGTAAACTGCTGGGGAAAAAGTAGAGGTTCTATTTTAACTCATTGCAGACTATCTCTGGAGTAATTTTAGCGTAGAGTTGTCCGGTCTTAGATGAGAGAGAGAGGCCCTTGTCGTGATGTGAAAGAATGATCTTTTCCAGAAGGACGGGCAAATGGGTTGCAGGTGCCAGGAGTCCCCCATGCCTCAGTCTCTGCCACCCTGACGGATTTCGGTCTCTTTCTCCTTCTCTCTTTTTCCCCCTTTCTCTCTCTCTCTCTCTTTCCTGCCGGCCCAGCAGTGCTGAACCAGCTGGAGGAGCTTCTCAGTGACATGAAAGCGGACGTGACGCGCCTGCCTGCCACGCTTTCCCGCATCCCCCCGATCGCCGCCCGCCTCCAGATGTCTGAACGCAGCATCCTCAGCCGCTTGGCCAGCAAAGGGAATGAGACACAGACTACTCCGGTAACTCCCTCTCCCCATCCCGGCAACGGGGCCATGGCAAGGCTGTCAGCAGGCGTCTTGTGAGCCGGCACAGTCCGAGACAACAGGCGCTCTGAAAGATGAAGGATGCAAAACAAGACGGCCCCTCTGGCCTCAGCAGCTTCCCTTCTCCTTCCCTTCTCTCCTAGGCTTTCCCCCCGGGGCCCTATGCCACCCCTCCAACCTTTGGGAGCGCGTTCGGGGCCGGTCCTGGAGGGGTGCTTCCCACCATGGGCGCCAACTACAGCCAAATGCCAACCGGCTCCTTCATCACAGGTTGGTTGCGGGGGACAGAGACAGAAATCATGGTGGGGAAGCGGGCATCCAGAGAGCACTTCTGTTGCTCTCTCGGAACCAAACAGCTGCCTGAGGTGTGGAGAATCCCGGGCTTTGGGCAAGGGGTGCCCTGCCCTGCCCTGCCCTGCCAGCCCCCTGCGTTTACAAAGGACATGACGAACGGGTGTGGGAGAGATGGCTGGGTGGGACACCACAAGATGCATGGGCCTGATGCGGCTTGGCTAAAGGGACTGTGAGCTGGACCCCTGGCCCTCGGGGGTGGGGAGGGACGGGTGCCCCCGCAGCTTCCTCCTGCCGGTTCAGCCTGCTCTCTTGTCCTCCTGCAGCCAACGGGCCCCCCGTGATCGTCAAGAAGGAGAAGGAAGGCGAGAGCCTGGAGAAGAAGGAAGCGAAAGGCGGGGAGGTGATTTGCATAGACGACTGAGGGGCACTTCCAGCTCCCCCCCCCCTGGTCGGGACTGGACGGGTTCTGCCTCCCAGCAGGAGGGTGACCGACTCTTCCCCTCGAGCCTTTCCTCTTCTGTTGTTTCCTGATCACGTTGGCGGCTTTGCCTTGGGGGCTGGGGGCGTGAATGACCCCTACCCTGGCCCTTCCCCGTTTGATTTTGTCGCTGTCTCCGCGCACCTCTCTTCCCACTTTTTGGGTGTGGGGGGAAGGTTTGGTTTCTGACTGGCGCAGAGCAGTTGAGAGGGGGCTTGGGAGTCTGCGTTCTGTTCCGGCTCGGGGCTCGAGGGGTGCGGAACCGTGGGAGAGGAAGTAGCCCCCACGGCTGGCGTCTTTTTGGGGTGTCCTGCCTGTGAGGGGGAGGAGGCAGCCTGCCTCGCAGCATTTGCTCCCTGCAGCAGTGCCTCGTGCAGCAACGCTGCAAAAAGCGACTCTATAAATATGAATATATATATAATGTATACACTCTCATCCTGTATGTTTAACCCCCTTCCCTCTTGTGCTTGAACCCCCCCGCGGGGCGATAATGGGGCAGACCGGGGAGGGGGACACACACTCCCTCGTCCTGTTCTGTTCTGAGAACACGTGGGCGGGGGGAGCAGACACTTCCCTGCCTGTATGTGGGGGTTCGGGGGGTGGCAGGTGCTGGATCTGTGCCTCTTCCAAAGGTGGGTCCTGCTTAGGGGAATGGGCTTGCCTTTCTCCCGTGTGTCATCCCCCCCCCAACTTCTTGTCTTCGGAAGCATTTTGTTTTTTGGGGGTGCGGGGGGAGGCGACAGGAGGGCCAGGACGCACTCCTGAATTGGTTGCCAATTCTCAAGTCCTTCTTGTTTAAACCTTGCAGAATAAAGGCACACCATTTCCTTCGCTACACATCCCCGCTGCGTTGTGTTGTCTTTGCGTGGATTAGGAGCGTGGGCTTTGGAAAGTCACCCGCCCAATTCTTTCCCCCGCTTGGTTTGTGCACTGTAGTTTCAGTTAAGGCCGCTTACGCATTACAGAGAACCTCCAGAGACGGTATATTTTGGGACTGAACATCAACCCCAGGGGAAGAGCTGCTGCCCACTGCGGCTGTCCACACCACGATGGTATGTGCAATGGCACGCATTTCCACATGGTGGAAAGTCCTGTGTGGATTCAACACAGAGATCTCCAGAGGGAAAAAAAATGTCTTTCCTCACGAGGATTTTTTGGAGAGAGGGTTGGATCCGGACTGCTTTGCCCATCCCCAGTAGCCTTCTGATCTCCAGGGTTTGTGTGTGTGTGATGCTGAGGGAAATGTGGCTGCAAACAGGAGTGTGTCTGGGAGGCTGTCCCAAACAAAACCATTGGCAGCGGGGAGTACCGCTTTGTAATCATAGGAGCAGCTGCTCCAGCTTTAAATTCAGAATGCCTCACTCTTTCTGCTTTCCTCTTCTATTAAAAAAATAAGAGTTTGACAAAATCTAAGGTCTTTTCCAAAATAAAAAAGCCCGCCTCTGTTCACCCTTTTGCTATTGACTGAAGGAGATAGGCAAGTTTCGGCAGAGGCTGTTCCGGATATCAGGGGGTGCCACCGTGGCATTCTATGCAGACCCTGCAGTGGCCCTGTCCTGTGAACTGAAGAAACCCAGCAGTTCCATCGGAACACGAGAGAGGGATTGAAAGGCCAGAGGAGTGCAAATGGGAATGGCTGGGATGTTACCAGGCAGGAGCTGTAGGCCTGGAAGGCAGAGGTGCGGGAGACTCAGTCTGGAAAGGAAGCATCAGAGTTGGTTCTTATATGCTGCTTTTCCCTACCCAAAGCGGCTTACATTCTTGAAAAGGAGTCCAAAATTTATTTCATGATCTTTGTTCTCTGAGGACGGTATTTGACCCCCCCTCCCCTCCCCTCCCCTCCCCAGTTGTTGGAGCGTAAAGTCCCTACTGTTCTTCCTGGTCTCAGGGCAATGCTGTTAGCCGTTTAGGAACAATTATGTTGGGGTAAACTGGCTCCGTGCCAGCTGTAAGTCCTTCCCAAGTCACAGACCCCGTCAGTGGAGAATCACCTGTCCCAGCCCTCTGCCTAGCCATTTGTGTGGCGCCTGTCTTTGGGGACTCATTTCTGAAATTAAGTCGATCTCACAAGGGGGCACCAAAGCCTTAATTGCACCCAAGACTCCATCCCAGCCACCCCAAATTATTCCTCAAGACAGAACTGCCTTATGCAGGCTGTTGACATATCGAAAGAGTCCTTATTTAAATAAATCACATTGATTTACTTTTTTACACTCTCATCTTTCTCTGATGGGAACCCAAGGTCTCTTTGTTTTTGGAAAACAGGGAAACACAAGAACTTTTGAGATATGTCCACACAGCCTGCGTAGGGCAATTCCTGTCTTGGGAAATCATTCTTTGTTGCCGTAATTGGGCCAGGGGGACATGTTGTTACCCAACATGAGATTTAGTTTTAGAAAGAAGTCCTGGGAGCAGGAGCCATTCAAGTGTGCAGACAGGTAATTCTTGCCAGAAGCTCTAAGGCACTCTCAGCACCACCAACCACATGGAGTGGTTGTGAGAATTAAGTGGGGAAAAGAACAGAGCTGCTTTGGGCTCCCCTTGGGGAAGAAAAAGTACAATAAACAAACAGCTGTGATGCATTTCCCAGTCTTCCACATCCTGCAAATTGTCAGAATACCATGAGCTACCTCGTTGGGTCCAGGTGGATCCTTGGCTTTTTCTAGGGATGCCTTTCTTCCATACCTTTCCCCTTCCTGTCGTTTAGGTTGATAGCTCATGTGCCGATGTGGTCTTGATAACAGGGTGCTGCCCTAATCACACTGAGATGACTGTCTGCTCAGTTTTGAAACGAGACTCGTTAGCCACCCAAAGCCTTAGTCACATCCCTCCACGGTTGTGCCGTTTGCAGGCAGCCGGCCGCTTCTCTCGGTTAGGCTGCTAGTTAAGGTGGATCAGCCCTGGTGAGTCAGCCCCCCCCTGCAGCCCACACAGGCCATTAAGATTCCTCCTCCTCCGGACTAATGAGGGACATGCCAGCTACAGGGATAGCGTGTGATTCAACAGGATATGATTGAGGAATGCTGCAATCCAGTCTGGGGAAACCAGGAACCCAAGGGACCCCAAGCCAGAGACAAGCTGTGCAACGCAAAGGAAGTCGGGCTGAGTATTCAGAGGGAATAAGGGGGCCTGTCTTATGCTGGCATTGCACATAGAAAGCTCTTAGCTACTCAGCGTTTGGGAACGGTGGATTTACTGGATGACTGTAGAGCAAAACCCACCCAGACGATTCTCTTCACATGCGCAGCCAAGATTTATCTACTTCATTTACAGGCGTACTCCCACCTTTCTCCCCAGCGTAGATATAAATCTGCTTGTGTCTTTCTCCATTCTATCCTCTGTTCTAGCCCTGTGAGGTAAGTTAGGCAGGGGGAGCAGTGTGACTGGCCCAGTCACCCCATAAGCTTCCAGGGCAGAATGGGGATTTGAATGTGGGCTTTTCCTCACCAGGCATTCTAACATATACGTTGCCTCTATCTCGTCCCTCCTGGGATTGGCCTCTTTTCTTCTTAAAGAAGGAATTAAATGACCCTCAGGCAGCATTAGACTCTTCTTCCAGCTCAGAGGCTGGCTTCCATTTCCAACAGAACAGCCTGTGAGGCCAGTTCCATGAAGACGTTTGTCTAGTCTAGATGGGGGCAAAAAGACCTGGGAATGGACCATATCTGGCGTAGTACAGCAAAGTCCCCAGATTCCATATTGGGGGTGGGGGACTCCTCAAATGCTACATTATGGAACTTCTGGTAGGTGACACTTGGCTAGTTTACACAAGAGTCTTGGTTGGCCATGGCAGTTTGGAACTGAGATGTAAAGCCTGAATGTACACAAGATCCCATTGGTGGGCCCCTGTCAGTTACAGGTTTGGAAGCAGAAAGCTCTCTTCCATCAGCAAATGGACAGCCAAATCAACATTTCAAGTCTTAGGTTTTAATTAAAATTAAATAAATTACAACTTGCCAAAATATTAATTGGCAAAAGCCAAAAACAATAAATATCAATTTAAGAACACATTTCACAGAAATGCTTCTTTAAAAAAAAAGAAAAAAGGAGCATTTATAACAACCTTCCATGAGAGAATACTGCATCTTGGAAACAGTGTCTTCTCTACACACATTTTGTGCCCAAAGGACATTTTCATAACAGAGAAAATATGGACAAAAACACTACGGGGCACTCGGAATTCGATTTCAGAGCTTTCACCCAGCCAGCAAAATATTTAGGTCCTACTCTGACTGCTGAGTCTTCCTTTACAGCACTGCAAAAACACAACCTCCCAGCAAGAATCCGACAGCTCTCTGGGTGTCCTTGCTTCCCTTCAGCATAGGGCCATCACGGTCACACACTGCTCTCCTTCAGTCCTCACATGCTCCAGCACATGCCCTTTCAGAGCCACCCGGTGGCAATGCTATGTGTGCTCTTTGAATCTGTGCCCACCTGGGGCCTTTGCACCATCCGCTCTGGGATGGCAATCTGTTCCTTCCAACAACTCTACCCTCATGTCCAGGACTGTCTCACTGCCTTCATACCTCCACTTTCTACAAAGGCTTTGGCACAATAAGTAGACCCCCCCACACGAAATGCTAAATTCTGTGCTCAAGCAGAGGCTTGTCTTCTCCTGTTGCTTGTCTTCTCCCGTCAGGCTAGCTGAAGGTACAAGAATGATGAACACTTCCCAGGGCTGTTTTTTTAAACCTCTAAAGGATTTGGGGAGGGGGGGATGCTGAACATAAAACACGTTTTTCGTTTGGAAGACAAAATAATGAAGGCAGAAGTCAAATTCTGGAGACTGCACTAATGCCTGTTTTCAGCTCCTTCAAACACTCACATCTCATACAAATGGTGAGTTCACAGTAGAAAAACTCAGTGCCCTTTCGGTGGTTCTTATGAGCCACCTCAGCCATGTGGTCTCTGTGTGTGTGGCAGGGTGTTTTAGAGACACAGTTCTTCTACTTCAGAACCATGCCAAAAAGCACATCAGGCATATTGGAAGGCAAGAACAATTCCCATTCTGCTGGCTCAGGCCAGCAGGGATGCCATGCTGGCTCCTACAAGACCTATCATGTCTTGTCAAGTCTGGTCCTCTCTTTCTGCCATCTTTCTTCTGGAACATTTTACAGGACTGCAGCAGTGGTTGCCCACACTGTGAACCAGAGTCTGTAAATCTTGAGTCACCCAAGTCCACTGGCCTCCATTGGCTGATGCGTAATTTCAATAGTTAAAAAAACACAAAAAAAAAACAAAACTCTGCTGAATAGCCAGCCGCCTGCATCCTGCAGGGAACCAGCATGCAACTCGGAGCGTGTCACAAGAGGATGGCTGTGCCAAGGCTCACAGGTTATCAGCCAGCTTTGTTCTTCAGCTGCAGCATGTCAACAATTGCGTTGGGACCATCTAGTCCTCAGATGACATAGCAGCTGACGGTCCTGTGCGCCAAGTCCTTTATATCAGGGTGATAGGCTGTAAGAGAAAGCAGCCAGTGATGATGATGAACCAAATGTTTTTAAGACATACTATATTACTAGCACCAGCTCCCTCTCTTACAGATGCTCACACTCCTTGTATTTTGTTTACAAATCGTATTATATCTTCCTGTTCAGCCTTGGCAAGGGTTACCAAGGTGACAAGCTTTTTAAAACATGATAAAATGACATTTTAAAACCATTAAGATTACTGTAGCCATGCATTAGTGTGTTTACTTAAATACGGCTGCATTCCTGTACCCTGTTGTAACACCAAAGAAAGCCGAAGGCCAAAGCATTGACTGGCAGAGATCCAGCCAAATTAGAGACTTAGCTGTAAGATGCTCATCCCCACCCCAGGCCAAAAGGGACAATTATGGCTCTCAACATTTCCCTTGCCTAACCCTATAAATCTTGTCAGTATCATGTGTCAGAGGTAACCTCATTACTCCCGTAAAGATAGTTTCAGGAGAGTGGCTGTGTTGGTCTGGAGTAGAAGAACTGGACTTAAGAACTTAAGAGATTCGGGGGTGTAAGCTTATGAGAAATGTCAGACTTTCGGTTGGGGGGGTCATGGCACACAGCAGTGAACCTAATGAGGTTTTCCCTTTTGCGGTGCTCCAAAGTTATTGGAGAAAGACACGGATGCCTGAGGTTTCCGTATCTGTAGTTTCAAAGATAAAATCTGGCACAGGTACAGCATACGACGGCGGTCCTTCCGCTCAAAATGACGCAGGAACCCAAAACACGACCTCTCCCTTTACGGCCATATTAAATCGGGGTCAAGCCCCACAAGCTGTATTCAACCCTCCGGCAATCGACTACCAGGCCCCAGCGATCGAGGACTCGGCGCGCGATACTCACGGCTGATTGGCTGGCCGCGCCGCGCGGGGGCGGAGCGGCTCCTCCTGGGCGCATGCGCGGTGCGGCCGGCGCCTCCCTTGAGGAGCCTCTTGAGCGCCCTCCAGAGGCGCCATTGCCCGGCGTCCTCCTGGGCCGCGTCGTCCGGGGCGTCTCCGTCCGGCGTCCTCTGCGCGGCCTGGCGCTCCCGCTCGGCCAGGAGGACGCGCTGCCAGAGCTCGGTGTCGACGGGCGGGAGGACGAGGCGGCGGCGCCCGTACCCGCTGCTGCGCCTGACGCCGGCCACCAGGAAGTGGGCGCGCTCGCGGAGGGGCGTCACGGCGCGGCAGTAGGGGCACGTGACCTCCTCCCAGCCGCCCTCGCGCGCCAGCCGCCTCACGCACGCGCTGCAGACCACGTGGCGGCACTGCGACGGCTTCCACGAGCCGCGCGCGCCCCCGAGCCGGCGCGGCGCCCGCCCGCAGCAGTCGTAAGGCAGGCAGCAGATGCCGCACTCCAGCTCCGCCGCCGAAGCCCCGCCCTCCTCGTCCGCCGCCGCCTGGCCCATCCCGACACCCGTAGCGCGCCTCGGCAAGCCCGCATTGGCGGGCGCCTCGCGCCGGCACCCTCTTTATATAGCCGGCGCGCGCGCACGGGCCACGCCCCCTGCCTCTCTGCCAACGGGCGGAGGAGGCGGAGCTGCGTCCGCCACGCCCCTCCCTTCCCAGCCAATGGATGAGGCGAGTGGGCGGGGAGGAAGGGAGGCGCGCGCTTGCCACGGTTACCCGCCGGTCTTGCTCCTGGGCTGCTTCAACGGGAGTTCAACAGGTGGAGCCTTTTCTGACCTTCTCCAGGTGAGCTGGTCTCTGGAGGCCAGTGGTCAAGCCGCCACCTGGCAGGGACTCATGGGGATTGTAGTCCATGGACCCCTGGGGAGCCGCAGCTCGGCCACCCCTGCCACGTGCGAAGTGAGCCACAGGGGCTAAGCCTAAGGTGTCGACAGAGCACTGAGGGCTGGGAGAGCAAGAGATGCTGCTGAGCAGATCCCACCAAGATGGGCCCTAAATGGGCCCTGAGCCTCCGGGGAGGGCGGTATATAAATATAATAAATAAATAAATCTCATATTTGGGCAGCTGAAGAAAAATCCACGGGCGCTCGTCATCTGAGAGCATAATTTTAAAAATCCAACACCGCAAAAAATTATCTTGCTAAGATTCCACCAAGCTCAACGATTGGCGTTGATGAATTTAGCTTGTGCTGTTCAGCGCTTTTTAGGAAAACCCACACGTCCTCAATAACTAGCACTGTAGGGTCTGGCTGTTATTGTTTGGATTGGATGCCAGTTCTAAATCTGTGTCCTCAATTACTTCTTTGGAATAACATTGCAGGACACCCGCAGGGTCCATCCAGATTTCGTAACCAATAACCTCAGAGATACGGGGCAGGAAGACCTGAGCGTTTATATTTCAGCCCATTCTTCCAACCATGAAATAGATCTGCGTCTCTTTCACGTAGTGGGAGGGGGAGGCTGAAAAAAACACACTCATCCACTTTTCTCTGTCTCCCGAGTGGCGGCTTCCTCGCCCAATTAATCGCTGGTAATCCTGGCTTCTCTTGCAATCTCCAATTTGTTCCAGTTCAGTTTCTCCCCAATGCAATTTGCTTCAGATTTATTCTCCTGACTAATTCTGTGCATATTGCAAGAATGTCCCGCGTCCCCGAACATGTCTCAGCTGAAGGCAGGTGCTGAGAGCCGAGTGGTGATTAGACTCTGGAAGGAAAATTCATTTGCAGCCTTCCATTCTTCATCCCGTGGCTCTTATCATGAGCAGTGAAGCACAAGAATCCACAGGCTGACACACCCTTGGGTCAGGGCACCTGCCGGATGGGCTGTGATTCCTAAGAGGCAGGTGAGATTGCGGAGCGACTTCCACAGGAATGTGGGCGAAGGAACAGAAGGAACAGAACGGAAAGGCAGAGAATTCGCCTGGAGTCCTTATTTGGTGCTCTAGGACCGTTGTTCTGTGAGACATCGCAGAGTTTGGTCTTATCCCCGCGCTGCTTAATATCTCTAGCAGGTGTCAACAGGATCTATGGGCTGTGATGTCCCTAATGGATGGATGATGCCCAGATCTACCTTTCTCCTTTTTAATCCTGAGAGGTTCTCTGGGTTTGTGGAAAGAGAGACCAGGGACTTCAGATCCCTGCTCTCTTGGATGGGGTTATATTCCCCTTGAAAAGCCAGGTTTGCTGTTTGACACAGCAGTCACCCTCAAAACCCAGGTGGTTGCAGTGGTCCGGAGTGCTTTTGCCCAACTTCAGATGTAGCATCAGCTGCGTCTGTTCCTGGTTCAGTCGGATCTAGTCCAAGTGACCCATGCCTTAGTTACATCTGGACTGGAGTACTGCAATATGCTCTCCTTAGGGCTTCCCTTGGAGAGTGTTTCAAGGCTGCTGCCAATGCAGAACACCATGGCTAGACTGCTGATTGGGGCCAGTTACCAGGAACATTTGACCCTGATATTACTGCAAGTAGACCCTTCTGCTCCCGAGCCCCATCTAAGGCGTTTTGTCCTTTGAAGTCCTACATGGCTTGGGACCAGCATAAGGGCTGTCTTTTCATTGTTGTTCCTGCCTGGAAATTAAGATTACAGGGAGAAGTCCCTCCTGACTGTCCCACATGAACGGGTACACGAGACAGGGCCTTTTCAGTGGCAGCCCCACAATAAGGGAACAACCTCAGGAAGGGGCACCTGGACCCCATACTTTTGATCTTATTTTATCTACGTTTGGAAGCCGCCTTGAACTCTGAAAGGAAGAAAGGCAGCTAATAAATATTTTAAGTGTTTTAATTGTGTTTTTATGTGTTTTTATGGGATTTTATTGTTTTTACGAATTTCTGCAAACCGCCGCGAGACTTTGGAGAACGGCGGTATATAAATAGAAAGATAAATAAAGAAATAAAAGTAGCTAAGTACTCGACTAAAATTAAGCAGTGGGCTAGGTGCTGTACAGGTCCCCTTGGAAGGCGAGTGGACCAGCCCCGTTGGAAAGTCTGTGTTGTATCGGCCTTCCCTGTCCCCCTTCCCCTTTTATCATCCCCACAGCCCTTTGAGACAGTGAGACCGTGAAGAACAGATTCCCCGTCAGCCAGTCTGCTTCCAGGCAGAGTCTGGATTTGCGCTGGGGAATTCCAGACCCCAGGCTCAAATCACTCCTCTGCCGGTGTGGAGCTGAAGGCGCCCCTGTCAAGTAAAGGGGAAGCAGCCCAACCGGCCAGGGACAGGTCCTCGTGGAGATTCCATCCCTTGCAGCTGGAATGATGCCCAACCAGGGAACCAGTCACCTGACTCTCATGCAGGAATTTGCAAGGGCAGGCCGCGGCTGAGTCCGGTGAGGTTGCCTCAGCATGCAACTCTCGTGGCAAAGGAGGTTTGTATGCCAGGCCTCCGCGTTGCCCTGGCATGTTGAAAGAGGCAATTTGGAACCGAGGGCAGGCAGGCAGGTTAGGCAGTGGGGTTCCTCCAGTCCCTAAATCACCAGAGGGCACCAAGGGGGAAGAAGTCTGGGTATTTCAGAGGTCTGATTTCAGCGCAGAGTCTGGGAGAGGGCTCTGGCTTCTGGATGTTGGGGGGGGGGGGCAGGCAGAGGGCAAAAGAGGTTGGCTTCTCTGAGCCTGGAGTATATTTTGAGCAGGGTTGGCCCAGAATGACCACTGCCCTCCGTGCTGCAGAGATCACCCCCCCCCCCGGAGAAAACATCTGTTTCCGAGGGTGGACTCGAGCATCCCCTCCTTGCTGGGCTCCCTTCGCTCCCTGCCAGGTTGCCCCATCACTGGCAGGGGACGGGGTTGTGTCGCCAGCACAGACTGAGGAACCCCTGGCGATTTGGGCACGGAGCCGGGGTAGGCCAGGGACCCGGGTCCCGAGCTGCAGGCCCACCCTTCCAGACAGCCGCTTTATCTGAACTGATCTCTGCAGACTGGGGAGGAGCTGCAGTTCCCGGTTTTCCCAGGGATTTTCCAGTCTGGAGCTGGCAGCCCTCCTTCTCATCCCTTCTCCCACTCATCAGGAACAAAGAAGGCCCAGATGCCATCGGACGCGTGCCCCGTGCTGTCCCCTTCACCTCCTGGGCAGGGTGGAGCGTCCTGGACCACTTGGGTTTATACCCCCCCCCCCCTGCCGGCTCTTTGCCCTTTTCCGGGGGCTGAGGGGGCGAAGGCCAGAAGATCAGATTGCCAGTAGGTCAGCGGGCAAGAAGGGCTGTGGTGATCGCAGGAGCTGGTGGCTTCATGGACAGTGAGAGTGGCTTCCAGAATTGATGCCGGCCGCTCCCGAGGGCATAATGGAGCACATGGCCAGGCATCCGCGGTCATTATCTCAGCCATCCGAAGGTAGGTCAGTCGTGATTGTCATCCTCATATTAAAGGGAGACGGAGGCCACTGTGGTTTGCCTACGGCCACTGAGGAACCGATGCGGCTGGAGTGAGATTTGAACCCAGCACATCCAGCTCTGCCTTTGTCTATGTTCCCCCGCAGGACCAAGGTCCACAGATTTAGATTCCAGGCTCCCTACCTGACCCACAGTGCCTTGATTCCCTCATTTCAGCTTGCCCTTATTCTCAGAAGGTCAAGGTCCTCCGTCCCAACAACAACCCTGCGGGGTGGGCTCAGCTGAGGGGGAACGGTTGATCTTAAATCTGACCAAGGGAGCTTGGACTCCGGAAAGTTTATACGCCCCAAATCTTGTGGGTCTGTAAGACGTTAATAGACTCGAATCTCCTTTCCAGTGCCTATTAGGGCCAAAGGGGGATTTGAACCTGGGCCTCTTGGTGTGGCCTCTCTACTGTGCAGTTCTGTTTTGGAGGCTTGTCAAAGCCGTGCCTGGAAATGCAGGAAACGTAGTGCTTTCCACGGCCCCTGGGAACTTTGTTGTTGTTGTTTGTCAATGACACCCAGGGCAGAATGCAGAAACCGTGAATGTTTCAGTTAGTAAACAGATTACAGGAGGGGGCAGCCTCAAGCAATCCGTGTGTGGATTATTGCAAGGTATGAAGATAACGTCTGAATGTGCACAGGGCAGTCGGTGCAGGGCAGTCTTGATCCCAAGCAGAACTCCTCCTGATCTGGAGGCTCCGAGAACCCAGCGAGGTTCTTGCAGTAAATGAAGTCACCTTATCCCTGCTTGTAACTCTTAATTGCTTTGGGCAGGGGAAGGCTTCTGCCTAGTTCTCTCCTAACCCAAATAAACGTGGGCGCTTCCCTGCTCCTTCCAACAACCAAACCAGCTTGACGACTTCAATTTTCAGGTCCGGCACGAGGCAGGGCCAGCCAGCCGCCTTGGCTTGACTGATCTGCCCTGGCAGAACGGACCCAAACCAAAGGGTGTCGGAGACTCCTGGATCTCCCTCCCCACTGGAGAATCCCCATAGACCTGGGCAGGGGGAGCGGCCCTCTTTGCTCCACCATCCTCAGGGGCGCAGTGAAACTTCTGGTGGTGAAGATGCCTTGGGCGCCCGACTCCCTTGATTCATAGCAGAGAAAGAAGGCCATTGATAAGCCATTTCCGCATGAATAAGATTGTTGTGCAGCTGAGAGGAAGCGCCGGTTCCCTCCAGGCACAGCAGCACGTGTTGGCCTGTGTGTCAGTCCTGTTTGGCCGGCCCGTGAGCAGGCAAGATGCCCGGAGGCAAACCCACCCCTCCAAACGCAGGAGATTAAAGGCTGGGCCCTGAACAGGCCGCGCTTCACACCTGGAGCTGGGGCCTGGCCCAGCGAAGGAGCCTGCAGAAGGCCCTGGGTTCAGTCCCCAGCGGCTCCGGTAAAAGGGATCAAGGAGGAGGGGACAGGAAAGGGCCTTTCTGGAAGCCCCGTGGGGCTCTTGTTTGACGGCAGGCATTCCGTGGAGTTATTTTCAACATCGTTCAGCCCTTTGCAAGCTGGAAGCGAGGAAGCGACTGCTTAGCTGGCTGCCCAGTGACTTAATTGGGACTCCCTGAAACCACTTTGAGTGGGCCCAGGTGGGCAGCTGTGTCGGCCTGAAGCGAGAGAAGCAGGTTGAGTCGGCACTGAGAAGGTTCCAAGTTCAGTGAAAAACTTCGGCCTCAGACGCTGGAGAGGGTTGTGCTCCTTCGCCCGGCATAAGGCGAGCATCGGCCAAGCGACAGCCGTGGGACACGAGTTAGCGGGGCAAGCAGAGGAAGGCCTCTCTCAACACCTCCTGCCTGGAACTCTTCAGCTAGGGATTTGGAAGAGGGAAGCGACACCCCTGGCTGGTTGGCCTGGCTGCCTGCCAAAGAGGAACAGGGGTCAGCTGGGCAGCACCGAGAAAAGTCACGGGCAAATTGTGCCTTGGGGAAAGTGGGTGGTTTACTATCAGCAGGGTGGGCAGCCCCTGGTTCTGGACGTGGCTCTCGGCTGGGAGAGGACCAGGTGGCCGGTGGGTTCAGCCTGGGGTTGGCGGCCTCCGGGCGGGACCTGGAGATCGCCCAGAATTAGACCTCAGCTCCAGACAATAGAGAGAAGTTCCTCTGGAGGAAACGGTTGCCCCGATGGCATTACACGCCTCTGAGGTTCCTCTGCTCTGCAAACTCTGCCCGCCCAAATCTCCAGGAATTTCCCACGCTGGGTTGGCGACCCTTGTTCTTAGCCCCGTGGCCGAGACTGGTGGTCAGCTGCCTGGGAAAAAGGAATCACGCACAGGCAGGCCGGATGGATTTGGTCGCTTCATGTATTGTTTATTTCAACATTTCAAACATATTCCAAAAATAAAAGAACGAAAGAAAGAAACGAAAAGTCAAAAGCCAAGTGCCAATTCTACACGTGTCAAGCATCTCCCCCCCCCCCAAGGTGGTCTCTGCAGGGGATGAGGCCTCCAAAGGCCCCCGCCCAGCGCACGAGGGGCCTGCTCTCCCTTCTCAAGGAGCTTTGCTCCAGGGACACCTCAGTGCTCGTGGCCAGTCCAGGGGAGCCGGCTCGCCTAGCAGAACCTGGGCTGTTTCTAAAAACCTCCTTCCCTTGGCTGATGGAGAACAACATTCGGTGGAGCCAAAGGGTGTCTAAGAGCACGGGGAGCGGGAAAAGCCTCTTTGCCTGGGGACAGGACTGGTCTCTTGGCTGAACTGACCAGGAGATCCCTTCCCAGGAGACAGGAGACCTCTCTTCCAAATTGGTGGTCTGTTTTCTTTTTTTGGGGGGGGGGGGGAAGGTCCTTAAAATCCAGTCACCGTGAAAATTACCTTGTCCCTAGGGATGGCTCATGTTGTTTCTGAGCTGTACCTTTAAAGGTACCTGTATCTTTAAAGAGCGGTACCTTTAAAGAGCTGCCTGGCAGGCAGACATTCCACAGGAGCAGTGGTCAGCATCATTTTCTCTCTCCATGGCAGGGAAACCTGCACACACTCCAGTTCTGCCAGGGACAAACTTCTTAAAGGCGACTGGGCGGGGAGACCCTGCCCCCTGACTGTCTTGGGGAGGGGGTGATGGAAGGAAGGAGGGAATGAGCAAGTGACCCCATAAGGACGGCCAGCTGGCCAGGAAAACCAGTGCCAGAGGCCAGCCTTCTTAATAACAGAGCCTCAAGGAGGTGTCATTCCCTCCATGTCCCCGCCTGCCTAGAGCCCCAATTTCGGGCCCTCGATTCCAAACCGCTCCCTCCCACCCCCGTGCCTCAAAGGTGCGACACCTCCTGCAGAGACCCCCACCCCACCCCAGCAGCAGAAGTGCTACTCTAGAATAAACCTCAAAGCAGAATCATTCCCAGCTACATTTTTGCTGCCAGGACAAGGGGCGCCCCCCCCCCCCCGCTCTCCCTGGAAGTGTGGCTGTGCAAAGGACGGGGGCTGGACACCAGGAGCAGGGCCAGGATGCCGAGCCTTCCTCTCTCCCTGCCTTGCCCCACGGTGACCCTTCTATTTGGGTTATTGCTTTAAGAAGAGAATGGCTCTTTCCCTAGAGCAGGGTGGAGGTGTCCTCAGCATGGAAGAACAAAGACGTCAAGGAAGAACCAAGATGGGGGAAGAAGGACGCCCCATCTCCCCTCACTCAGGTGGGGAGACGAGGGGGACCTCAGAGTCCAGGGAGAAAATTAGTGGGAGGCAGCCACGGGGAAGGCAACCAACAGGAGCCAGGAAAGCCCAAAAGTGGACATCCAAACTGGTGTGTGTGTGAGAGAGAGCTGTGAGGTGACCGTTGGGTGCAAATCAAATAGCGACAAAGTCCTTTGTGGACTTCCGGCCCAATTTACAGCAGGGACACGGCTGTCATTTCTCGTGCCTCTTGGTTTCCCTCCTTTTGCCTCTTTCCCCCCTGCAGGAAACGCCTTTGATCCTAACCTTCTCCCTAAAGCTGGCTGGGAAGTGTAGGTGGGGCTGGGCAGGGCACAGATCTCAGGGTCCAACCACTTATAGCAGCTTCCTTTCCAGGTATTTCCCCCCCCCCATTTCTCCTGGGCCCGCCCAGGGCGTTTGGGCAGAAGATCCAAGACGGCAGCCAAACACCCCCCATCAGCATGAGGCCCCCTGGTGTGCAGTCCTGCCAAAATGGACCCCATTTCAGTGGGGCTTGGGGAGGAGAAATTCTCAGCCAGTGGGATCCACAAGATGCCCCATCTGTCCCTCTCCCGCTCGGCTGCTCTCAATGGCACCCAGTATCTTAGCGGCTGCTTTTGCCCGGGTAGCCCCTGCCTTTCTCTCCCTCCTCCCTAGCATCCCAGGCTTATTTTATTGATTGATTTGATTTCTATACCGCCCTTCCATAAGGCTCAGGGCGGTTTACATACAACATCATCATAGGGGATACACAGAACGAGCATGTTCCACCTCTTCCTTCCTTCCTTCCTTCCTCCTTCCTGGGCGTCCATAAAAACACCATGACCCCAACAGACCTGAGATCCAGAGAAAGAACGGAAAGCAAAGAAGCGCATGGAGTACCACAATTCCGTACACGGAACCACAATGCTAACGATGAACCGAGGAAGGCGAATTGTTGCCCTATAAAACCTCAATTGTGTGCTTATTTTCCAACTGCCTCCCCCTTTCCTTTGTTACAGTGTGCCTGCCCCTTTAAAAAACCAGGCGTATCGATATGGAAAGAGAGGCAAAGCGGCTGGTAGTTCCGGCCTTAGGGGGCGGCGGGGCCTCTCCCCCGCCAGCCCCATAGCTCGGTTGCTCATGCCATATAGTTGTATTGTAATCTAAGCAGCTGCCCGGGGGGCAGGGCGGCCCCCAATCCCGCCCCTCCCGCTTTATCCGACATGGAAGTACACGGATATTTGGTTCATGCGCAAAGCGGCCCCCTCCTTGCCCTCCCCACAAAATTAAGAGGCAGCAGCTGGTGGAAGAGCATGTGGAGAGGAGCGGGTTGGCGGGGACAGGAGCCCCACGGAGGAGCACAAGGGATGCAGTCCGTCGGGACAACAGCGTGCACCGTCCCGGGCGCCAGTGTCCCTACGCCCGGGACTCTTTTTTTGTATTGGGTTTGTTACCCAGGAGCGCATCAATTTCCTGGACCACTTGGGGTGTCAGCTGGGTTAGGACCTGTAAAGAGAGACGGGATCCATTAGGAGAAGATGCCCATCTCCGGCCCCCCTTTTCTAAGGACTCAAAACTGTCACGCGCCTCGTTCTTAACAACAAAAGGGCAGCCTCAGCTTGCCTTGCAGCCTTGCGGGGGAAGCAGGAGGCTTAAATGTTCGGCCTCCTCTAGCTTCCTAATAGCACCGAAGGGGTTAAATCTCTTCTTTCTCCCCCGCACGGCACCCGGGCAAACCGAGGCTGCAGAGTCTGCAGATTGTATTTCAGAGATGTGTTGGGCTCCTGCTCTGCATATATTCTGGATGATTCAGTAGCGCAGGGGTAGTCAAACTGCGGCCCTCCAGATGTCCGTGCACTGCAATTCCCAGGAGCCCCTGCCAGCATTCGCTGGCAGGGGCTCCTGGGAATTGTAGTCCACAGACATCTGGAGGGCCGCAGTTTGACTACCCGTGCAGTAGCGGATTTAGAAGTGCAGGAAGTAGTTTTGGGAACAGAGAATTCCTGCCTGGGAAGAAGCAACATGTCAACTTGAATGGTTAAAATGTGTTGAGTCCGTAGATCTGTGTCCACAACATTTCGGAAATCCGGGCAAGGGGGGAGTCAGCAGAATTCATGAAGGAGGGCCTGTTCTTCTCTAATTCGGTTCTCCTTCAGGAAGTGAAACACTTTTGGCAAATGCATCACAAATCTTGCCTGAAGCGTGTGAGATTGGGCACATTGTGATGCACAGTACTGGGGAGAAAAGCAAACCAGAAATTTGGGGCAAGTTCAAGGCAGCAGTGCCAAGTCAGTCCTCCTGTTTCTGCTCTGACTGGGTCCCCCCTGGAGTTTGGGAATCCAGTTTTGGAGCTGATTTGTGGCAGTTCGCCGAGGACTTTCTGTGTGGTTTTCATTAGAGGAAAGCTCAAATCCTTGAGGGGGGGGGTGTTGGGTTTTTTGTTTGTGTGAGTTTGTTTCTTTCTTTCAATGCACAATTGTCCATGTAAAGTCCAGGACCGGCAGTGGGCTATCCCTTGGTCCAGGGCATGGCTGGGACTGCCTGGGGCTCTCCTTACCTGGATGGATCCCAAATTCTCAATGAGTTGATCGGTGCTGGAGACGCCAAGGAGCACAGAGCTGACCCCTTCTGAACGGAGGCACCAGGCTGTGAGGTGGGGGGGGGGGGAGACAGGAAAGGCGTAAGAATCTAAGAACATCAGCCCGGCCGGAGCAGAGCAGGGGCCCCTCCAGCCCAGCATCCCGTCTGGCAAAGGGTCAACAAGAGGGCAGGTGGGGCTGAGGCCCTTCCCTCCTGCCCTCCCCAGTGCCGCGTCCCGCTTCCTCCTCACCGATGGCCAGCTGTGCCACCGTGCAGCCAAGGCGCTCGGCAATGGGGTGCAGCTCCTTCACTTTGGCTTGCTGCTTCTTCCCGTCTTCGCTTTGCAGCTTCTCCTTCAGCCACTGGTACCCCTGGGGGAGGAGAGGGGAGGGGAAGAAGAGAGCCGGACTGGAAGCGTCTCCCCCCTCGACTGGGACAGGGGCATCCACAGAGCTCAGTTCTGGACAGAAGCTTCTGTGGGCTGCCTGGAGCCAGGCAAAATATGCCCTCCCCCCCCCACTGCTGGATGCATTTGGGACTTCCTACAATCCGCAGTGGGGTTGGGCGTTTAGGGGACGAAAGAGTGACAAGGAATGTAGAAGAAGATGAAGAATTGGTTCTTATACCCCACTTTTCACTGCCCAAAGGAGTCTCCCCAAGCAGCTTCCAATTGCCTTCCCTTTCCTCTCCCCACAACAGACACTTTTTAAAAAAAGTGGGCAGTGCCAGTATAACAGAGGGCTCATTATGGCCTGCCTTCGTTCATTAATTCAAATGGAAGGGAACGCTCCGGAGAATGACCCCCCTCCCAGATTCTCTGGGGTCACCGCACCTGTCCAGGACCGTACCTTCATGGCTGCCCGGCAGTTCTCAGGCACCCGGTCCTCGTATTTCCCCGTGATGAGTCCGCAGGCCAGCGGGGACCACGTGATGGCCCCCACCCCTAGCAGAGCAAACAAGCAAGGTGAGGAGGAGGAGGGAAGGGGGAGCTCCCCTCTCTTCCTGCTCCTGCCCCAAGACTCACTGGGACACTGCCCACAGACCCTCCTTGCCCATGGCTCCGCCTGGTCCACACTGTGCCCCCCCCCGACTTTGCCTACGCACAGATGGCTCTCCATCAATTCCTGTGAAACAGAACCACCCCCCAGGTCCCCCTGAACCTCCTTCCCTCTCCTCTGATCCATCTTGGCTCCTGGATCAGGGATCCCCAACCGGGGCCCGTGGGCACCACAGCAGGAAGGGCTGGGTCTGTGATGGGCCGTGCATCCTGTCCAACAGAGCTTCTGCTTGGAATGCCAAAGAGCTCTCGTTCGAGGTGTACGCAGCCCTGCTTTCTGAGGTTTCGCAGCTGGCTCCGCCTCCTGCGGCAGCCATCTAGTCATCGAGCTCGCCGCCCCATTCCAAAGGCGGCTGCAGGCTCCAAAGGGCTGAGGGTCCCCGCCTTCGATTCAGCCTGCAGGTCCCTTTGCCCTCCGTATCCCCCCAACCCCCTGCATGGCCAAGGCTCCGGCTCGTGGCGTCCCCACCTACCGATCTTGTGGTACAGCTC
Organism: Paroedura picta; assembly: GCF_049243985.1. Lineage (NCBI taxonomy): Eukaryota > Metazoa > Chordata > Lepidosauria > Squamata > Gekkonidae > Paroedura > Paroedura picta. Next base: position 1,682,830 of record NC_135384.1, read on the forward strand.
CGGGAGCTGAGTCTCCACCTTGTCCCGCTGGAACATGTGATATTCGGCTTGTTCGCAGACCGGGGGGATCAGGTTGAACTGCCGTGCCACCGAGTAGGCCTCCTGCGTGGGGGGGGGGGGAGCCGGTCAGGGGATGTTTCCTGGCAGCTGGATCCCGCATGCAGAGAAAGGAAGTGGCCTGCGGTCCCAGAGAGGCACGTTTGGCGATGCTCCCTGAGGTTCAAACCTCCCTGCCGGTGGGACACCAGCCGAGGAGCTGTCCTTCCGACCGCTGTCTTATTTGCAGGGGGTTTTAAAGACGCCAGAGAGCACACAAGCTCTGGGGTGGGGGATTCCTGGAGAGCGCAGGATTTGGGGATACAGGCAGGTGTTTACCATAATCTCCATGGCACTCCAGCGAGAGGTCCCCCAGTACATGGCCATCCCCTGGTTGATCACGTAGGTCATGGCCCGGACGATCTCTGAGGGGCAGAAAGGAGAGGTGAGACGGGGATTTGCCGGGATTTCCCCCACCCGCCCGGCCCGGCCTTCCTCTCTTGTGTAAAGATCGGCACCCCTTCGCCTTCCAGCCCCAGTCCCAGCGGCCACCTCTGATAGCTCAGCTGGGGGTCTGGAGCTGGAAGGTTTGGGGCTGGGGGGAGGGCTCAGAAAGGAACGGTCCCACGGAATTCACCCTCCCACGGAGCCAACTTCGTCCAGGGAACTGATCTCTGATGTCTAGAGGGTGGCAACACTATCAGCACCCCACCCACAGGACTGCACTTCTGCTAACGTTTGCGCTGTGCAGAGAGCCCTTCCAGGACTTTCCCCTGAAAACTATATAAATTTCTGCCTTGGATGTGCCGTTGAATTTCCACTTTCAGACGTTTTGATTCAAGACAGATAAATTGGTGGCCAGGATTTTTTTCCAGAGTTAAAAGGTCCAGATTGTTTGGCCTCCTTCCTGACCCTCTAATTTACATCACGCCCCCCCCCCACCCTCCGCCCTGCTGCCTTTATCATGAAGATCATCACCAGCCGGTCTCTGCAGCTCGAGCGGCCGTTGGAGGGGCCAGAGGCAGGCCGGGCTGGTGCTTCCCGGTCAGTTGTCCACCCCAAGAGTCACACGGTCGGCATGTGCTGACGACAAAATCACACCCACTGACAGTTTCACACCCACCTCCCCACTTGTGTCCTTGTGGGGTGGGGGTCTGCAGGGGACGGAAGGGCCGCCCTCTCCCTTAGGGGCAAGAACAGTTCTGCACGAGGGGAAACTATGGGATGGGTTAGGAGGATCCGGAGTGCGGGGCCATGGACTGGGGGGGACGGTTGGGGGGTTCAAAGACAGCACGGGGTGCCGGGGCTGGGGGGGGGGCACACATACCTCTCAAGTGGTTACTCGGAGCCCGTTTTAAGACTAAGAACTGTTCTTCAACTCACTGTGCACAGCTAACATAGATTCAGCCTGGTCTGAATCTACAGGACAGCTTGGGACCGAGGGGACGAGCCTTCGAGAGCCCAAGCACCCTTTGCCAGGCATGGCCCAGACCCCCAATTGCTTCTACGCATGAAAACCTGGTTGGTCCCCCAAGGAGCTGCGCAGGACTTGAATCCAGCACCTCAGGAGGCCTTCTCTCAGGCGCTGTGCAGCTCGCCAGCCCAAAAGCTCCTTTCTGTACACGGCACCTCCAAACGCCTCCTTCCTGCCCTTAAGTAGCAAAGCCTAATTTCCAAATTCTGGCTCTGCACCCTCTGCTGGGATTGCAGATTCCACACCGAGAAGCCCGAGCACCCGCAGACACCACAGGAGTCACCAAGGGGCGATGCTGGGAGTCCCCAGGCCAAACTACAGTTGCCAATTCCAGGAAGGGAGATTCCTGGAGATTTGGGGGTGGATGGAAGTCAGAAAGGTATAAAGCTGTCGAGGCCCCCCCACCCGAGCAGCTGTTTTCGCCCAGGAAACTTCTCCTCTGTCGCCTGGAAATCAGCTGCAATTCCAGGAGGTCTCCAGGCCCCTCCCTGCGCTCACTTCCCTTCCAGCATCCTAACTGGGTCCTGCCCTCCAGTGAAGGGGCTTGAGAGGTATGGGGGGAGGGTCAGGATTCTCAGGCATAGGATTTGGGGTCTACCAGGAGGAGGGTTTGTGGGTTTGTCTGGAGTGGGGGGGGGTCTTGCAGTACCTTCCAGCAAGAGCAATCGGAAGTTCGGGTCACACTCTGCAGGGGGGAAGGAGAGAACCGGTGAGAACCAGCCCAGCGGCCGGAGAGCCGGACTCCTCGCTTCGGCCCTGGGCAAGGCAGGCTCCCTCCGGGCCACAACCCCCCCCCCCAGGCCTGAACCCAGCAGGGACCGTGGCCTTCCTGGCAGGACTGCTGTGCAAAGGTGACAACAAGTCCAAGCGGGATACGCAGGAGAGGAAAGAGAGGGATCTTCCCTGTTGTCGGTGCCTTGAGCTTGGTCTAGTAGGACGGTGGCTCATTGGAGTCTTAAATAAATATTGATGGGGGTGTGGGGGGGGGAAACCCCTGAGTCATGGCAGTGGGGGGTGTGTGTGTGTCATTCGGAAGGGGGGCAGGGGCCTAAAGGCGCTTGGGGACGGGGCTTTCTACAAAGACCTGGGAGGGCTTGCTGTGTTTCCATCCCCCAGCTGGACGAGGGAAGTGGGGGGGGGGGGTGTTCTGCAGAGCTTCCTGAGGCTCTTCGTGTGTGTATTGGGGGGGGGGGGGTCCACTCACCTTCCATGGGGCTGTTGGCGTCCATCCGGTTCGCAAACACAATGTCCACATATTCCAACTGCAGCCGCTGCAAAGACCCTTTGAGCCCTAAGAGACCAGGGAGAGGGAAACATTGGCGAGAGCACCCCCAAAAGGACGGGGAGGCAGGCAGCCCCCCCCTCTAGTTTCATGGCTCCAAACCCCCCCCCCAGGCCCTCCAGCGGCTGAGAGGAAAGGAAATCCCACTTCCCTTCAACTGGCAGTTCCCTCTACGTCCTCCGTGTGAGACCTGGAGATCTCCTGGAACCACCCCTGGTCTCCAGTGGACAGAGATTAGCTCCTTGGAGAAAATGGCTGCTAAAACATCCCAGTGAAGCCCTTCCCCTCTCCACCCCCCACCCCCCATGCCAGGTGTTTCCCAGGTGTTTCCCAGCCCCTCTCCATTTCCTCAACCTCCCCACGTCAGCCCTTCCTGGTCCCCCCACAGATCATTCCCCTTGCCCCCCACGCAGGATCTCCTGCACCCTGGCCACTGCCCCCCTCTTCTAGATTCTGCTCCCCCCCCTCCAGCCTTTGCCCCCCACCTTACCCTCAATTATATGTTTCCGGGATAAGCCCCTCTCGGTCTCAGCCCTTTTGAGGGGGAAACAAAGACAAAAAACAGGAGGGGGGATTCAGAGCCTGCCCTCTCCCTCTGAAACTCCCTCCGGTCTTGAAGACCCCTTGAGGCTCGAATAGTCCCAAAATTGCCTCCCCCACCTGTGCCTTCCCCTCCCTTGGCTTCCCCCCCAAATCCAGCCCCCTTGGCCTGGAGCCATGCTGCTCTCCTTCCCAACATGCAAAATCTGAGTCTGTACCCCCCCACACAAATGACCTCAGCCCCCCCCCCGTCCCCCCCCCCCAGCTGGCACCCTGAGGGGTCTATTCCACTTACTGGCCTCCCCAGTAGACCTTTGTGGTGACGACGTAGCTGGAACGCCTGGGGCAGGTGAGAGAGAAAAGCTTAATGGGGGGAGGGGGGTTTGGGGATGAGTCAAGACTGGGGGGGGGTCTTCATGCTGGGGTGGGGGCTGTTTACCTCCATCCTTTGCTCTTCAGGATGTTCCCCAGGGTTTTTTCTGCTCTGGAAGGAAGAAGGAGAAAGACAGCAGGAAAAAATAAAAATAACACGGGGCGGAACGCTCCGATGGATTTCTCCGGTTACTAAAATCGAAGCTGCCGTTCTGCCTCCAGCCCAACCCATTAGAGGGACCGATGAGGACACAAAACGGACGCCGGGGTCCTCAGAGAGCCTCCCTGGGCCTTTCCAGACCTTTGGCCTTCTGCCAAATCGGGCAGGAAAACACACACACACCCCAGACCCCTTTCCCAGGCATCACGCAAAGTGTCCCTGAGCAGGCAGGCAGTCTTTGGGTGGGAGCGTTCTCCCTCCAGCCTGCAGGCCGCAAGGCATCGGGCAGGGGCCAAGTGCCCACCTGGGGCTTCTGCCCAACTGACGGGGGGGGGGGCTTGGGCTTGCTTGCTTCTGCGGTGACTTCTTCCTCGTTTCCCCTGTGGGATTAAAAAGGGGCCCTCCCTGACCAGACCTTCCCACAGTATCCTGCCAAGCTCCCTTGGCTGCAAGGAAGCGGAGACCCCCCCAGCTCCACCTTCCTGCTTTAAAAGGAATTCCAGATGCCGCCTGGCCGCCTGCGTCTGCCCTCTCTGGGCTGTTCAGAGCCCCCGCCCCCCCCATCGCCCGCCATCGCCTCGGGACGGACCACATGCCTCCTGCTTACTCCTTCCTTCCTTCCTTCCTTCCAGCTACCCCCAAATCCGGCCTGACAGAATCGTGTCACAGAGTTTTAGTTCTGACTCCGGAAAGTCCTGCGACAGCTCTTTTGCCTACAAAGTGTCCAGCAGGCAGAAATAACACGGGGCGGGCGGGGGAATGTTGAGGACGGAGAGAAGACGGAGAGGGACCCACATGTCCCCCCCCCCCCACAGCTGCCCATTCCAGACTGGGAAGTCCCTGGAGAAACCGTGGGTGGGCAGGATTTGAGGTGGGGGATAATGCCAGAGGGTGGCAGTGGCCAAGCTCTGGCTCTCTAGATGTCCACGGACTACAGTTACCATGAGGCCCTGCCAGTTTGGCCACCCCCGCCATAGGGGTAGCCGTTTCCTCCGGAGGAACGGGTCTCTGTAGCGGGAGATGGGTTGTAATTCCTGAAGACCCTCAGGCCCTACCAGGAGGTTGGCAATGCTAGATGGGGAGCCAAGAGGAACATCCTTGTACAGGTATGCTTGTGCATGTGTGTGTGTGTGGGGGGGGGGGAGTTGATCTTGGGTCAGGTGGCAGGACTGACTGTGAGCCAAGGGACAGACTCCAGAGGGCTCACTGATGGAAGAAAGCAAAAAGAGAGACCCTGAGCATGTGCAGAGTACCTTTATTGCTGACCTCTGATGATGGTGGGTTTCACAGAACCATAGAGTTGGAAGGGACCTCCGGGGTCATCTAGTCCAACCCCCTGCACAATGCAGGAGCTCACAACTACCTGCCCGCCCACTCACTATCTGCCCAAGTTCATAAAATCAGCATTTCAGGCTTAGACTCTCTCTTTTAAGCAATCGGCCCCTGAGAGCGGAGCGCCGGTGGGTAAAATGCAGAGAAGGCCTAGGAGGGGCTGAGACGGAGGGATGCCCAGCCCCATTCAGTCAGGAACAAAAGTAACGACCACCTATGGCTATTGTCCTCCCTCCTCCCTGATGCCTTCTGTATTTCCTGGCCTAAGAGGCAGAAATTCATAGGGTGCAGCTCCACCTGTTGAATTTCTCCCTTCTCTGGAATTATTACAGGCACAGAAGACCTGCCAGAGAGGCAGTGGGTGTCCTTACAGTTGCCCTCGGGTTCTGTGCCCACTTCTCGGAAGTTGAGGCTGTAATAGCCGGACGTACTTGCCAGACGCGTACACTTCGGCCGTGTCAAAGAGGTTGACCCCGTTCTCGTAGGCAACCGTGAGCACGTTCTCCGCCATCTAGAAGGGGGGGGGGAGGAGGAGAGAGAGGGCGTCACCAGTTTAATTCCTGCCTGTCTGGTTGCTGATAAAGGCTTGGGAACGGATGGGGCCCGTAGGGAGCTTGGCTGGCCTTTCTTCTGGATTCTGTTCTGCCTTGGAAACATTCACCTGGGCGGTTGCTGACTTTGGGCTGGGAAAATCCTGACAATTCGGGGTGGACCCTAGGGGGGGGGGGATGGGGTGGCAGGGAAGGGGTCTCAGCCCTAATTCCACCCTCCTTTCCCCCAGGGGATCTGATCCATACAGTTTGGAAATCAACTCTAATTCTTGGAGATGTCCAGGTCCCGTCTGGAGGTTGGCAACGAAACGTTCAAAGGGTCTAGCCAACTCAAGATCACGGTGGGTGTTTAAACTTGTTCACCTGACTGTGAGATACCCTCATGGAATTCTGGGAATTGTAGGCTCCTGGGATGAGGTCGAAGAGTCACTAAGCAACAATGGCCTGCAAAGGTCTACAATTTCCCAAATTCCTAGAGTGCTCAGGTAAGCACACAGGTATGTCTGGGTGGAGAGAGACACAAAACTCAGGACATGGAAATATGCAGTGCAGGAATGCCCAGAGTGGGAGCAGGATAGGATTTCCCCCTCCCCCATTTATATACATTTTCATTGATAATTGACAGAATTTGATTTCATTCATACTCTGCCTCTCTCCTCAATGGGAACCCAAAAGAGGTTTTCTCCTCCTCCCGTTTATCCTTACAACTGCCCTGTGAGGTAGGCCAGGCTGAGGTGATCTGGCTGGCCGAAGGTCACCCAGTAAGATTCCGTGGGGGAACACAACCCCGGCCTTACCCAGATCTGAGTCTGACCCTCTAACTCAGGGGTAGTCAAACTGCGGCCCTCCAGATGTCCATGGACTACAATTCCCAGGAGACCTTGCCAGCATTCGCTGGCGAATGCTGGCAAGGGCTCCTGGGAATTGTAGTCCATGGACATCTGGAGGGCCGCAGTTTGACTACCCCTGCTCTAACTGCTGCTCCATGCGGGCCTCTCAGACCAACCGCTGCCCGGAAGCCAAGCTCACCTCATCGGAGATCTGTGATCCAAACGTCACCCAAGTACCTGCAGAGGGACATGAAGATGGTGAGAGGGGAGCACAAAGATCTTCCCCCTGGGACAACGTCCCTCGCACACAGAGCGAGGGAACCAACCTCAGGCCCCCAGTTAAAGCAATGATAGGCTGGCTGGTCAAGAGTGTCTCTGAGCATGGCCAAACACCCACCCCACGCTGCCTCCCAAGGGCCACTGGCTCTCTCTCCCCGGCACCTCTCCCCACAACCCTCTTCTCCCCCAGACTTACCGAGCCCGAGGCAGGAAACACGGAGACCCGACTTGCCCAGGTTCCTGCAGGGGAGAGAAAGAAAACGGCGATGAAGGCCAGTCCTTGCCTGCAACCTCTGCACTGCACAGGTAATGGGTAGGGGGAGGAAGGAGGGGCAGGAGGGGATGGAGGGATGAGGGGTCGGGGGGCCCCCCAAGAGCTGCCCCACCGGTCCCAGATTAGGAGGCCTCGGAAAGCAGTTTCCTGGGTCTGCAAAGCCGCCCAGAGACTCCCACAACTGAGCAGGGAAGGGCCCCAGGTTTCCCCCCACAGCTCTTGAGCATGCCACATGAAATGTGCTTGGGGGGAATGACCCTGCCTGCACCGGTTTAAGGTGCCGCTCTGCGGGTGGAGCCAAGGTGGGGCAGGAGCCACGACCCCCGGGTCCTTTCTCTGTGGCTGCTCCTGTCCCCACAGTTCCCAGGGGGTGTCGGGATTCCCCTTCTGGCTCACCCCCTGTGTCGGAGGGTCACTGCGTGGCTCCTCTCGCGGCTCCATTAGTGAGCTGAGCCACCCCCGGGAGCCATAACGCGATAAAAATAGAGCCAAACCGCGGGCTTGGAAACGGGGTCAGCTCACTGACGGCTGGAAGACAATGGGTGGAGGACGGGACAGGGCCGCAGGGAGCTCGCCGGTCCCTCCCCCTCCCGATTTGCGCACCAAAAGAACAAGAGCGCAAACAGCAGCCGGATCGAAGGAGTAGATTGCAGGAACAAATTGGGCATGCCTGGGAACCCCACCCCACCCCACCAAACTGCTTCTGAAACTATTCCCGGTCTCAGTCCTGATACATGTTAATGAGCAGTGCCGCTGAGCATGTGCAGAGTGCTTTTTTTAGCTCCACTAAAGATCCAGGTCTTGACCTAGATGGCCCAGGTTAGCCTCATCTTGTCAGATCTCGACAGCTCTGCAGGGTCGGCCTTGGGAGACCCCCGAGGATGTCCAGGGTTGCTTTGCAGGGAGGCAGGCCGTGGCAGGACCCCTCTCTGTGCCTCTTGCCCTGCAAACCCCACGGGGTTTCCATGAATCAGCCACCACTTGATGTCCCTTCCCACCCCCACCTGCCCATCCGCACTCCCCGGGGAACAAGATAAGGGACGGATCTCAGGCTTGGACCGTGAGCCCCCAAACATCTTTTAATTTAACAAATTAAATCCGGCTGTATTCGCTAAGCCCTCGGAAATCCAGGCCAGGCCTCGGCTATACCAGCGCCTGCCCCCTCCCTCCCCTCTTCCCTCGGCCTGGCGGTCCCCTCGGGACACGGAGACAACGAGAGTTTGGGGGACGTGCCAACCCTGCACCTGCCAGGTAGGGGTCCTAGCAGGCCAGTGAAGCAGCGGTCGCTCTCCTTGCTGCTCCCCCTCGGCATCCGTTAAAGGCATAAGAGCCCCGGTGCTAAAAAGGAGTTGGCAACCGTGATGTTCATATTCCTGCGTGTATTTGTGAAAAGCTACAAATTAGAGGCCGTTGCACCCACTGCGTTCTCTTCTCCCGCCCCCCAACTCCCCCAGCCTGGACAGAGATAATATCGCAGTCCCCTAAATGCCAGATGCTGTTGCTACAGGCTGCACCTTGACCTCATAATTAAACCATAAGGGATCTGCGGATAACAAGACCGGAGCAGGGGCCAGAAATATAATCCGTGCAGCAGCCCCCCCCTCCCCCCCCAACCATGCTCCGGCGGGTCAGAATAATTTCACCCACAGACTTCACCGAAGAAGGATCTCTCTCTCCCTGCCCCCTCCCCTCTCTCTTTCCCATCCAGGGCCAACTACTTCTTGTGGGGAACCTGCCCCGGGAGGACGGGAGCCCTGGGCATCTCGAGTAAGCCAGCCCAGCGACATGCAGATCAACCCGGGGAAAGCCTCCCGGTTCCAGAGGTCCCCTCAGGAGTCCTGGCCAGCCCTGGTCCTGGGACTCATTTCCAGAAAGAAATCGGGGGTAGGGAGGGAGGGGGCGACACAACTAGTGATTTCTTCACAACATCCCTGAGCCTGTCGCCAAATCCAAACTGGGTGCATTTTAATCGCCACGAATTTGTACGAGTCAGAAACGCACACACTGGGTAAAGAACGTTATTGTTGAATTAAGCTCCTAATAAAGTACCTTCCTGAAATAAGTAAACTCCCTCCCATTTATTCCTTGGGGCTCTCCGCTGTGTCCACGGCCAAATGGTCATCATTTTCTGTGGGGTCACTTATGGGTGCCAAAATTCCAGCAAAGCCCACGCAGGCCTGGAGCAGCAGTGGGGGGGGGGGGGGGCAGAAGTCGCCTGGTAAGATGCTGTGACTTGGTTTGGTGGGGAACCTGCTACCACAACAGCATTAGCTTTCCTGTTCTAAAGACAAGTTCATGAAACTGCCTTGCAGCCACAGAATCATAGAGTTGGAAGGGACCTCCAGGGTCATCTAGTCCAACCCCCTTAAACTGCGTCGGGCTCTGGGGCTGTTGGTCAGTTTGGTTTGCTTTGACTGGCTTATGGTTTATGGGTTTGACTCCACAGATTCGGGGATGGCTGAGGGGCAGGGCATCTGCTCAATGTGCAAAAAGGTTCCGTCCCCGGCATCTCCACATAAAAGGCCCAGGTAGGAGGCAAAGGGGAAGTAGCCCAGAATTGCCCACCAGAACTGTATTTTGGAGGGGTTGCTAGGAATTCTTTCTTGGGGTATGTGATGGCATCTTGCAATGGAGCCCATGCCATTTGTGTTTCTCCCCCCCCCCCCGCTCCCTCCAGGCTGCCCCTGCCCTCACTGCATCCCCCCAATTCCACACCCCCCCCCCCCCAGTTTAAGGACCATCCTTTTAATCCAGCGTCGTGGTTCAGGCAGCCTCTTTGGCTGCGGCCCAGGGGAACCTGAGCCGGGAGGCAGCAATTATGGGATCTGCGAGGCGGTCTGGAGGGGGGCCAGGCCCAGCAAACAACCTGACTCGTGCCCTGGAGTCCTGGCTGTCGTCCCAGGTGGCCTCGATCCAACCCCCCCCCCCCCAGCAAGAGGCCTGGGCCGGAGAGCTCGGGAGTCCTGGTTTCTCATCCCCTTGATGCTGGGCCCCCTCCCCCTCCCCCTCCCGCTCCAAGAGTCCTGGCCGGGCTGCCTCGATTCCCAGCTCCCCAGCAGCCCACCAGGCCCCTCCAGCTGAGGGCATTTCCACCCCAGGGGCCTAAGTGGGCCTGCTAGGGGACCTCAGAAGTGACCCCGGGCGAGAGAATGCACTTCCCTCCCTCTTCTGCAGAGTGATCAGCACAGACAAGGAGTGTGGAGCCAGATTTTGAAAGCCTCCCCCTCACCCCCCCCCCAAGACATGCACAGGTTCTCTATTGCTTGATCGATATGCCCACCCCGTCCCCCGGCCACCTTCCCCTTTCAGAAGTCCCGACTCTGACTCTGGGCAAGCAGAAGGATCTTTCTGCGCAAAATGCACCATCGTCCTGCGGACTTTGCTGCCAGGCGATGGGGGGGGGGGGGCGGATTTGACAAGAAATGGTTTATGAAGGAAGGAGCGGAGCCTCCATCTCCCAAGGCAATGTATCTCCAAATAACATTGTCTGGGGGCAGACAGCTGTCCTCTTCCTGGGAAACAGGATGCACCCTAGAGAACCACGGGGCCAGTCTGGCAACCCCCCCCCCCCCGTCCCTGCCAGGAAGGCAGGAGGCCTCCAGATTCACCCCCTTTCCTTGCTACACCCCATGAGACCCACACGCCCTCTGGCCCCCTCTGCCCCCCTCTGGCACTCAGCGGCTGTTCCCTGGTCTCTCCCTCCGCATCTTCCTTGTGAGCAAAGGTCAGCAAATAACTGACCTGCCTTTAATTAAAATGCTCCAGAGGAAGTTGGAGGATTAAATGGGGAGGCAGAGGCAACAAGAGAGTTGTTTGTGGGGCTGCCTTCACTGTCTGGGGGCCTTCTTGTGTGACAACCTTCCCGCACTCCCCCCCCCCAAGAGACCCCCTGGAGGACTGAGCTGACCAGGGGGGGGTCTCCTGGGGCAGCCCCCCTCCCCCTTAATCAGAACTCACATTCCTTCCCACTCCGGCTTATTTGGGGGGGGGGGGAGTCAGGAAGCCCCCACCCCCCAAATCTCCCCCCCCCCACCAGCACGGCCTCCCATCAGGTTTTGGGGCAGGCCTCCCATCGGAATGGACCCCCCCGCTGTTTGTTTGCACTTGCCCCCCCCCAGCCCACGCGGGACCCGGACCTGGCCGCCCCCCGTACCTGTAGTTCATGCCGGTGGCGCGGCCGGTGGACTCGCGCAGCACGAAGGCGATGTGGGGCAGGTTCTGGCCGGGGGCGCGGGGCCCGAGGGCGAGGCGGCTGGCCTTGCCGGGGGGCTGGTAGGCGCCGTTGCCCGCCCCCCCCGGGCCCTGGCCGCGGCCCCCCCCGCCGCCGCCGCCGCACAGCCGGTCATCGCTGCTGCGGCTCCGCAGGTTCTGCTCCGTGCACGCGATCGACACCTGCATGGCTCCCGGCGAGGCGGGCGGGAGGGCGGGCGGGAGCGGGCGGGAGGAGGGGAAGGGAGGGGGGCGTGCGGGCCAGCCGGGCTCCTGCAGCCGGTCGCCCGCCGGTCGGTCGGCTCAGCCGGGCCTCATTTGCATGCCAGGCCCCGCCCCCCCGCGCTCGCAGGGATGCTCCGCAGGGATGCAGGCGAGGATGCAGCCGCGGATGGACCGCCCCCGCCCGCAGGGGGAGGGGGGAGGGAGGGGGAGGGGCCCGGCGGACGGCGGGGGGGGGAGGACGGCGGCGGCGGCGACGACGACAGCTGCGGGCAGCTCTTAGAGGGGGCACGTGGTCCCCCCCTCCCACCCCCAGCCTGTTTTCGGCCGGCTCCGGATAATCCTCCCCAGCAGAAGGAGGCCAAGCCCGGAGCCCTCCGAAGGGGCAGGGGAGGGGGGAGAGGGGAGGGGGGAGGGGGGAGGGGGGCACTGAGCTGAGGACATCAGGGCGGGGGGGGGGAGGCGCTCTCTGCTGGTTCTGGCTGGACTGGGCTAGTTGGGTCTCCCCGTCTGAATCACAGCAACGGGGCAGCCTAAATTTATTTTATCGATTTGTCTTGCATAGTGCAGGGGGTTGACTAGATGCCCCAGGAGATCCCTTTTAGACCCTCACCTCTCCCCCGCCCCTGCAGGGAGCTCCGAGATGGTGCACATAATCCTCTTCGCCTCCCTTTTATCCTCCCAACAACCCTGTGAGGTCGGCTAGGCTGGAAGCGCTTGACGAGCCCAAGGTCACCCAGCAAACTTCCCGAGCAAAGTAAGAATTCGAATCCAGGACTCCCGAGCCTGGTCTGATTCCATCACCATTCCATGAGGTGGCTTTCCCCCAAAAAAGAAAGATGCCACACAGGGAGCTGCTCCCTACAAGATCAACATTTCTTTCCTCAAAAGCAGGAGAGGCCATTCTGAAATGGATCAGGACACGGCCGACTGAGTCCGCAGGCACACAATCAGGGCGTGAGGAAGGCAGCCCTCAGAATGTCACACCCTCCACACCACACAACAACACTGCCAACCCCCCCCCCCTTTGCCTGTCCCTCATCAGGCTCAGTCTGAAAATGCACCTCACAGCTGAAATGTGCCTTTTGCAATACCAAGCAAGAAGCCCCTTCCAAATTAGACAGGTAGAGCTCAACAGGTCGAGCTGAAGAAAGCTGCACCTGTTGAATTTCCACCTGTAATGAAAGTATTATTAGCCTTGACAACAACAAAAAAGAAGCAAAGCAACAGCATTACACCTCATTGTACATCCTGGAAGTCAGAGAGGCGAGAGGCCGGGCGTTTAGCTACGGAGAGAGCCAGCTTGGTACAGGGGCTAAGAGGGGCAGCCTCTACCCTGGGGACCGGGGTTTGGTTCCCCCTCCTCCTCCCCCTCGGGCCAGTCCCAGGGCTCCCAGAAATCCCTCAGCCCCACCTTCCTCCCAAGGGGACTACTGAGGGGAGAGCCCCAGGGGGCTCCAAGGCAAGACAGGGGGGGTTGCTCTTGGGGGTCTTCTGTCCAACAACCCAGGGGGGCCGCCCCTGCTTAGGTCCTGAGAGCTGAAAAAGATGGAGCCATCCTGCAGACCCTCTGCCCAAGGAGGAGGGAAGACGTCAGCAAACAAACAGGTGTAATTTACTCTGTTAGCAAATGGAGTCTCAGGGGGTACGATTTGGGACGCTGAGAGCCAGTGTGGAGTCATGGTTAAGAGCCGGGTTTGGTTCTCTGACCCCCCACATGCAGCCTGCTGGGTGACCATGGGCTAGCTACAGTCCTGATAACGATGTTCTCACAGAGCAGTTCTCTCAGAGCTCTCTCGGCCCCACCTACCTCACAGGGTGCCGGCTGTGGGGAGAGGAAGGGGAGGAGAGTGTAAGAGGCTTTGAGACTCCTTTGGGCAATGAAAATCAGGGCATAAAAACCGATTCTTCTCCTTTTTCTTCTTTGCCACAGACCTTCCCTAGGCTAAGCTGTATGAACAGACCTTCCCGAACCTGAAGCACAGCGGGTGGGCAGCAAGAGTGACCCTGGCAGGACGCCTGGCAGAGAGGCCCATGCCCACAGAGCTGCCGGGCCCACAGCATCCTGCCAACCCAGCCTCTGGGTCCTGCTTCACACGGGCAGCAGGAGATGCCTCTGCATCCAGCTCCCCTGCCCTGTGAGACAAGGGGTGGCAACCCAAGAGGAGGGGCCTTTTTGGCCATGGCCCCCCCCCCCCCCCGGCCTCTGGACCGCTCTCCTCTTGCCGGCTTCCACCAGCGGGTTCTTAGCATTGGTACGTGTTTTCACTCTGCTTTTAAATCGTTTTAATGATGCGCTTGTTGGTCGGTTTTAATGAATTTTAAGATGTGATTTTATTACGGATGCTGTGTTCTCTTGGCCACCTTAGAAGGGCAGAAATGCAGGGGGGGGGGAGAATCTAAAATTAAAAAATATGCCCTGGCATGCCTAGCAGGCTTGCTGGCGCGGGAAGGGAAACATTGCAGCCAAACCACACACCCTCCTCCAGAAGGGGAGGCGTACAGCATGCAGGAAGTGTCCGGTTCCCAACCTCCAGGCGGTGGCTGGAGAGCACCTGGGGCTGCAAGTGATCTCCAAGTGGCCAAGACCAGTTCCCCTGGAGGAGACGGGCGTTTTGGAAGGTTGCCTGTCAGGCATTATGCCCCAGATTCCACCCCACCCCCAAATCTGCAGGAACTCCCAACGGGGGGGGTGGGGGGGTGGGTGGGGGGGCATTCCTGAGGGCCAGTGGGAGGCTGGGAGCTCTTCTGGCTGGTTTTATGATCAAGAGCTTTGTGATTGTTTTGTAATTCAATGGCATTAAAAAGAAAAGTCTTTTGTGTATTTTATTGCCTGGAGCAGAGAAATACATCCATACCTGGAGCCTGATGTGGGGGTGGGGCACTCTAAATGAGGGGTGGCCAAGGGGTGTCTCTCCAGATTTCCATGGACTACAATTCCCATGAGCCCAGTGCTGGCAGGGGCACATGGGAATGGTAGTCCACGGGCATCTGGCGGGACACCGTCTGGCCACCCCTGCTCTAAATGGACATGCAGAAACCAGGCGCCTTATCACCCTGAACCAGGAGTTCCTCTGTGCAGCCGGTGGCTATTCCAAAATAAGACAGGGAGCAGCAAAGGGGGGGGGGGACAAAGGAGGGGGGGCTGTCTTCTGCTCCAAAGAAACAATTGCCTTTGTGGAAGGATTCTGGGTCACTCCTGTCTTTCCACCAGCAGGACAGAGGCCGGGATCTGCTCAGGAAGACCTGCTCTGGAAACTTTACACTGGAGAGTTTGAATTGAACCTTCAGCAGCAATTGGAGTTGCCAACCTCCAGGTGGTGCCTGCTGCAGAGCCCCCCCCCCCCCGGCCATCCAGTCCCCCTTCCCACCCACCCACCGGCCCCAGGTTTCCTCAAGCGGCTGCCTGGGAGACAGACCTGGGTGGGCCCTCTCTAGGAGACCGGACGGGGGACAGGCGATCCAGGCCTTGCATGGCAGAGGAGGCTCCCCCTTTGTGCTCCTTGGAAAGCTGCTTTGGCAAAGGGACCCAACAAGGAAAATGGCTCATGTGGCCCCAAATCTTGCCCTTGGAAGGAGCCCCCCCCATTCCCTCCTGGCACAGCTGCCCATCCTGGGTCTGTCTTCCGATGGAGGCTGCTCCCACGGGACAAGAGGCAGGAGAAGGCAATTGGGGACGGTCAAAAGCAGTGTTGGCCTTTGGGGAAAGTGGGAGGGAGTGCCGAATCACCCTAAGGACAGCTCCTCCGGTTACGCAGCTAAAATCCTGACACTGGCCGAGACTTGGGACGTGACCCCCAGGCAGGAATCTGCCCCCCAAGTCCCTTCCCTGCCCCAGGGCTGCCAGCCTCCAGCCTCCTGGAGATCTCCAAGAATCACACCCCATCTCCAGCCTACGTAGCTCCATCCCCCCAGGAGAAAATGGCTCCTGTGGAAGGAAGGGGGACTCTCTGTCATCCTGTCCTGCTGTGAGGCCTGCTCAAACCCCCAATAATCTCCAGGAATTTCCCAAGCAGAGCTGGCACCCCCGCGTCCTGCCCGAATGCAACAGATAAACCACCCTTTCCCTAGAGGTGGGTGTGGGGGGCTCACCCCCTCTCCCCCCCCTGCCGTTCTGGCTCCCGCTGGGGCTTCCCTGCTGGTTACCTGTATCTCATACAAGGGCTGGGGACGGTGAGGATCCCATGGCTGGTCAGGAACTCCTCCAGGCCACTTTGGGGGCTGTGGCTCGGGGGCTGCGGCTCGGGGGCTGACCTCTTTCTCTTCAAGCTCTCCCTCCCGGCTCGCAGGGGGCCCCGCCGCAAGGGGGTCCCGAAAGCGTCGGTGCCGTGCAGCTTGTAAGGGAACATGGCCAGCGTGCGCTCCCAGGCGCAAGACCGAGGCAGGAGGGGAAAAGATGGCGGTCGCGGAGGGGAGGGGAGGGGGCGGCGGGGGCAAAGCGACACCCCCTCCCTGGAACGGCCGGCCGCCTTTGTATCTACCCAGTGAAGTGGACGGGAAAAGATTGCGTGTGTGCGCAGTTGTGTATGTGCATGCACACATCAGTTCTAATTTGTCCAGATGCAAGGTGTCGGCTGAGGAGGCCGGGGGGGAGGGGGGTGAGGAGCCGGGCGGGGTGGGAGGGGAGGGGGCTCGGAGCATGGCTCTCTGTGTCCAGGCCTTCCTCGCTCTCTGGAGTCACCTGGGGAGTGATGCCCGGGATCTCCCTGCTGCTATGGCTCTTTGGGAGAGAGATCGGGGGTCTGTGCACTGGCCTGGAGACCCCGACCAGATTTACGGGGGGTGACGCTCGTGCAGGGAGCATCTAGGACCGCCAAGGAGGTTGGGAAACCAGCAGAGGTCTGCAAGCGTCAGCTCCCAGTGGTGCTTAGAGGGCTGGCTTAAGGGCTGGGGAGTCCAGGTTCGAATTCCCGCTCTGCCGGGGTGGCCTGCTGGATGACCTTGGCCTAGCCACCCACTCTCAGCCTCCCCTACCTCGCAGGGTTGTTCGGAGGGCAATCACAGAGGAGGACGGTATGAGCTGCTTTGGGTCCCCACTGGGGAGAAAGAAAGGTTTTCAGTGAAGTAAATCGATAAAACCCTGGTTTATTACAAAAGGTGGTGGAGAAAGGCAGACGACTAGTCAGATTTGCAAAACAGAGTAACAGGCTCTTCTTCTGCAGGAGCTCTCAGGCATTCCTCCTAGTCCAGCTGCCCTTTTAAGCCCTGGGGCCCGAGAACCTTGGAGAGGCCAAGATGTAGACCCAGGACTCTCTGCACAGGGCCTATTCTTGGTCAGGAGGACCCTGGGCAGTACAGCCACCAGCCTCCAGAAGCCCTGGCCATTGCCCCACCTCAGGGTCTGCGGAGGCCGGCCCTGACTCTCCATGCCAAAAAGGCATCCTGCCTCTGAGCTACGGCCCTGCCCTGACCTCCAGCCCACGAGGGTCACTTTCTAGGCAGAGCCCCCCCCCCACCAGCCTCTATCTTCACTTGGCCGCTGCAGGGCCTCTCCTGCTGCCCCTCTCACCTGCTCTGCATGTCTTGTGCTTTAACTCACCAGCCGCCTTGGAGGCGAAAGCTGAGCCCTAGGCCGGTGGGGTTTTCGGGCCATAAGGGAAGGCAAGGCCGGGACGTACCCCAGGACGGAGGGGAGGCTGGCCGCTTGCGAGGAAGGAGCTAGCTTTTGGCACCACGTAAGGCCCACACTGAAGGGTCTGCAGAGCTATTTGGAAACAAAGCAAGTATTACAAATGAGATCCTGTCAGCCGAAGGGGTGGTGCCACCGAGAGGAGTTGTTGACCTTAGGACCTTTGACTAGCTGGGGAAGTGGCCTCCCACCAGACCCCCGTCGTTGCTTTATTCGTGGGCTGGAGGAGGCCATGAGGATCCGGAGTGCCCGACCCGTTGGGTCTGCAAGGCAAGGGGTGGACCAGGGAGCTTCTGTGTAGCTACCCGGGGCTTCCTCCGTGCTCTCCCATAAGGATCCACCCTCCTTCTCTCCCCTTCTTGAATTGTGGGCCTGGAGATGCCAACAGGAACTACCACGGACTGCGAGGAGGACCAATCCACCTGCCCTGGACCAAACTAAGCCCACCTGCTCTCTTGGGGCAACAGTCTGCACATGAAGCCTCTCAGACCTTGGTCACAGATTGCGTGTGCAAACGATGGATTCGAAAAACCGATCCTGCTTGGTAAGGCTGAAGGGAGCGGCCGCAGAAGGAGGCCGGGGAGGAGAGAGATGGGACAGAACCAAAGACACGAGTGGAGAGGGTGACTGAGGAGGGTTTTCAAGGGGAGAACCGTTCAGGGGTGGTCTGCCGCTGCCTGCAACCCTGGATTTCCTTGGTGCCAACCAGGGCTGGCCTTGCTTAGCGTCCCAGAGCTGACGTGATTTGCCCAGACAGAGCGGGTGTTATTTGAATGGCAGGGCTTACCCGGCAGTTTTCTACTCCTGTTGTTGAAATGTGTATGAAAGATCAGACGTATGTTTGATAGGCAAAACTTGGGATTGTTTTTTGTGTTTCAGGGCACGGCCGGCCCCGCTCACAGCTACCTGGAAGAGGGGGACAGAGGTGAGCTCTTTTAGGTCTCTTTTCCTCATCGCGTTAAAGGGCAACCTGGCAGAGGCCCTCCGGAAGTGCAGCCAACACAACACCAGGCCACGAGAAAGTGGAATCCTGACCGACCTTGGGGCATCCAAACCCTCCAGGATAAAAAGCCAAAATGCCTTGTGGGCCCAGGGTTTCCACAAATAAATAAATATACTAAATAAATTAATAATAAAATGCTACAGGGAAGAGGATGGGGGGGGGCAGACTGGGAGCAACCCCCCACCCCCCAGCTCAGATTCCAAAAATACAGAGGAGGGGCTTCCGACTCAGTAGCAAAGGCATAAAGGGAAGACAAACATTAACGGCTCCCCAGTGGGGTAGTCCAGAGCGCCGCCCCCAATCTGTGCTGAGCCTCCCGCTCCCTGATTGAACGCCTCCTCTGCCCGGACTCCCAAAGGGTGCCGCTGCCATCCAGACGCCCTCCTGACCCGCCTTGGAAGACGCAAAGCAGACGTGGGCCTGAAACCGGAGGCAGGCCGTGTGCGGTTCCAATTTTCTTCCTTCCTTCCGAAAGCAGGCTCTGCACGAGACCTCGAGAGGCGGGAGAGCGGAAAGCAACTGCTTGGTTGGGTGCGGGGAGCCCAAACGCATGGCTGTCGGGGAGGAAAAAGAGGCCGGCGTGCGGCCCTGCATTGCAGCAAAACTGCAGCGCTGCAAGGGAAGAGGCAGCCGGCTCCTTCTTGCGCGGACCCCGGCTGCTGTAAGGAAGGCGCCCGAGTCAGCCCCCAGCAGGCTCCCCCAGGCATCCCCAGCAGGCACCTTTCCCAGTCCTACCGGCCAAGGTCCATCTGACCCACAAACAGGAACCGGCCGCCATCAAACCCAAGGTGGGGCCTCCCCAGGCTCAGCTTCCGGACCACGGCTGGTGAAGATGCGCACCTGCACACTCACCTCTTTGAGGCCCTTCTCCCCTCCACCTGTCCCCCAGGTGAGATCTGATGAGACTGGCTTATGCTACGGCACCTCCCCTGCCCGGAAATGGCTTACTGGTTCTAAAATCACAACATAGCCGCTGCACACACACACACACAAGACAAAAACCCAGCAAACAAATCCCAACAGAAAAAGGCAATCTCAATGCCAGTGAAGAGCCGCTCCAGAGCAAAGGGCAGGCTGAGCCAGGCACCTGAGCACGAGTGACAGCACCAGAGCCAGGGTGTCACCACCCAAAAGGCCCTGTTGCTGGTAGCCAACCGCTGACCTCAGAAAGCAGAGAGCCAGGGCCCGGGGCCCCCGAGGATGAACACGGCTCCGGGGCTGGTTCACACGGAAGCCTTGCTACCACACCTTGACCCGGCCCACTGAGAGCTCTCCTTCCAGCCTTCCCCTGGACTGAAGAAGCAGATCCATCGTCTGCCGATTCAACGACTCAAAAATAATCTTAGGAGAATATTGGTACCAGAATATGATTTGGTGTCTCCCTTAACTGGAGTCTCATCTTCTCCTGAGGGGGCCCAAGGAGTTGGTTCTCCTATGCTGCTTTTCTGTACCCGAAGGAATTTCAAAGAGGCTTACAGTCGCCTTCCCTTTCCTCTCCCCACAACAGACACCCTGTGAGGTTGGTGGGGCTGAGAGAGCCCTGATATTCCTGCTCGGTCAGAACAGCTTTCTCAGTGCCGTGGCGAGCCCAAGGTCACCCAGCTGGCTGCATGTGGGGGAGTGCAGAATCGAACCCGGCATGCCAGATTAGAAGCCCGATACCCCCACCCCTGCCCTCTACCCCCCATCTGGCCCTATTGGCATCTGGCCCTTCCTGTTGGGGCACCACAATGCCTCGGCGTACGTCAAGAATTCCCAGGGCAGAAGGAAGCATCAGACAAACGGCTGTATGTTTTTACCATTTTAAATGTGAGCGATGGTTGCAAACCGCCCCGAAGGGCCCTCTGGAAACTGAACCGTAAACAAACAAACAAAGCTTTTCTAACGTATCAGAGGCTAGAGAAGCTTGAGTAGGGCAGGGGGAAAGGGAACCCCGGAGAGAAGACCGAGAATGAGGACTGGTCTGAAAGCCCTTCCCGCTCACCCCACGGAAAACCTCTCCCCGGGGCTCCAGGCAGTCTCTGAACACACATCCCAGCCACGGTGAGGGCTAGAAGCTTGAAACGGAGATTCCCTCCCTGGTCCCCACCCCCCTTGCCCGCACCACCTGGTACCTGTACACCATGCCCCTGCGGCCGCTCTCCAGCTCCTCGGCAGCGATCCCCGCCTCCAACAGGTAGCTCTCCAGCCGCCGCCTCTCCAGGAGCTGCCTCGCCGCCTCCAGCACCTGCGCGGGGGTCAGAGACCCTTCTCGCCCCGCTGGGGCCCCCTGCGAGACCTGGCTGCGCCTCCGGACGCTCTCCCCCCGCACCAGCTTGTTCTTCTTGGGCAGCCCGTACAGCTCATCCACGCTGTACTTGCTGGCCGGCCCTCCGGCACCCCCTCGGCCCACTGGGGCAGGACCACCCCGGGAAGAACTGGCAAACATGATGCCCGCTGGGGAGGGGGATTGCCGGGGCCCTGCCGGAGATGCCCGCAGCACCTGCTGCACCAGAGCCGAGGACAGCAGCTTAGCCGCAGCCACGGCGTTTAATGCCTGGAGAGTCCTTCCCCATTCCCCTCCCTCCCCCCGCCCGCTGGGGAGAGAACATGTGGGGGATTTACAGGGCTGGCAGCTGGTGAAGTATGGCCTCCAGGCCGGCCTTCACCCGGACCCTCTTCCTCGCCTGCTGTCCCTCTGGACGATGGCGTGGGCCTTCCCCACCGGCATCGCCTTCTGCTCCGGCTTGCAACCAAGTCCCCAGAAGACCGTTTCAGAGGGGACTCAAGCAGGCCCACAGGAGAAGGGCTAGAGCCCCACAGCTCTGCAGAGGCTGATGGAATGGTCAGGAGGGCGAACTTTTGAAGGACAAAGCTCCTTTGCCAGGTCTGGCGCTGGGTTTCAGAAGTTCGCCGCCCCTGAAGGTGGGCATTTGTTTTATTTCCTGTGGCTAGTAACCCTGGACAGATCGCTCCTCTGTGGGACTATTTAACCCCCCCCAAAGCCATCTACGCCTGTGGACGTGGTTTCCGCAATTTTATCCCTTGCTGATTCAAGAGGTTTCCTTTGGCCTGTCCTGGATCTACTGCCCATCAGGTCCTGAAGAGGAGAGGAAGAGCCCAGGAGCGCCTTCAAGAGCCGCAGGATGCCTGGTGGGGGAGGAGATCTCGGGAGTCACGGCTCCAGCCGCCAGAGGATCTTCGGTTTGTCTGAGGAAGTGGGCCGTGACTCGCGGAAGCCCCTCCCCTGCCACCAATTTTGCTAAGTCTTTAAGCTGCTCCTGGACTTGGGCTTATGAGGAAGGGAGGAAAGGATCCCTTCCTTGAGGCAGGCCAGAGCAAACCGCCTCCGGACATCCCTGGCCTTGGAAACCCTCCGGGGCCAGCTGGAGTCAGTTGGGACTTGAAGGCACTTCCGGCCGGATCTCCCCTCCCCGTGCTGTGGATAATTTTATAAACCTCTGCTGTGCCCCTTCCTCAGTTGTCTGTTTTCCAAGGAGCAAAGTCCAAGTCTCTCAGCCTGGGTAGCTCAGGTCAGCCCAATCCCATCAGCTGCAAGCAGAGCTGACCCTGGCTCATGTTTGGATTGGAGACCACCAAAGACTGGGGTGGCAGCTCCTCCAGGGGACACGCGAGGAGACAGGAGGCAGGAGACAGCCAACCACCTCCGAAAGGCCCTTGCCGGGCTGCCAGACAGTCCTCCTGGCTACACGACACACGAGACGATGGCTAAACGGACTTTCCTCCTAGGAGAGGTGCTCTGCCCACCCTGGCTGGACCTCTTCGGCACACTCTCAAGCTCTGCAGTGTCCTTTTTGAGCCACAAATGCCCACAAGCAAGATCTATACGAGGGCCATAGGAGCCAAGCTCACCCCTACATTACGAAGTCTCAACCAAAACGGTGAGGGATTATGACAGGAGAGGGGCCACTAAGAAAGGGAAGTTTTACCAGTCGCTGAGAGCGTTCTCACCCCAGGAGTCTCAACTGCCCTAGAGTGCCAGGGAGGGGCATGCGGCGGTGAGCGACCGGAGGGGAAAGCCCAGCTGGGCCACTCCTTGGCAGGCTGGCAGATTCTGTTCCCATTTAGGGCATTAAAGGAATTAAAGCTCGGGGACTGTGCAAAAATTAATGCTTCTCAACGCACCCAAAGCATCCGAGCGACCGGCCTAACGCCACCTGGCCAGCACGGGGAGATTAGCGGGAGGTTGGGTGGGGGAAGAGATGGCCACTGTGGCGGGCGGAGAGAGGCGGGGAAGAGGCCGGCCAGGATGTGTGTGCAACAGGGCACAGCTGGAAGGGCGAGCCTCTCTCTCCCAATGAACAAGAGCAGGCCACAAGCCGGAGGAGTCCTGGCTCCCTTTCCTCAAGACCCTGAGCGTTCTGGGCCGTCAAGTTCCCTCTGACGCCAGGCGCTGATGCAGGGCCCTTGAAGGCTTAGAGCCGGTGGGCACATCTGGAGCTCTGAGAAGGGGCGGTGAACACCTCCCCCAGGTGCCTGCTGCAGGAGGTGGAGGCACAGCTCAGTTCTCCCGCTGCCTGGGAAGAAGGGAAGCCTGGAGGGGAAGATGAATCTCACACTGGCTACGGAAAGAGGGGTCTGAGGAAGCCATTTTGACCTTGATGCAGGCCAAGGCAGCTTCTTGGGGGATTGTGGCTGCAAGCACAGGATCGGCCGGGGAGACTCAAGTTGCCGCAAAGAAATCAGGGGGTAAAGACAAGACGGGTAGCGGCGTTAGTTTGCCTGCGGCAGCAGAAAAGAACACCAAAATCCGTGGCAGGGGAGGAGCTTCCAGAATCAGAGACCCCCCCCCCCCCGGCCTTCACAGGCACTTGAGCAAGGTCCCTTCCTTCTCTGCTGGAGTCAGGGCCCACCAAGAGGGAGACCCCTGCCCCCGTAAGGAAGAAGGACCTTTTGGGCTCTGCAGAAAAGCAGTGTTGGAGATTGCTGAGGCAGCCACGCTGCAGAGGCAGCTTTGTTTGGCTGAAGCCAGTGAGAAGGGGGGGGGGGCGGCTGGGGCTCCACGCTTGCCTGGAGAGCACAAGGCCTGCCGTCAGGTTCCCTCTCCCTCCCGCAGCCGGCTACCTGCTTGTCCGGGAGGATTAAACAAAGATAATCCCCGGCAGACATTAAAGCTCCGCATGGGGGACAGACGCTCTGCCTTTTAGCGGGAGCCACCTGGCAGCTGCCTTGACTGGGAGCGCATAATGCTCCGCTCTGTGCTTGCGCAGGCCGGCAGGGGAGAGGCCTCCCCTTGGGGAGTGAGGGGATGGCAGACGCTAGGCAGGCAGCTGTCCTCGCGGGACGATCCGGCTCCTGTTTCTGCCCCGAGCGGGTCAGAACTATCAGGGGGAGCGCTTGGGTTTAAGCGGCAACAAGGGAAACCTGAAGCTGCCTCGTAGCAGACTAGATCGCTGGCCCGTCCAGCTTAGTCTGGCCCGCTCTGACCAGTGGCGGCTCCTGGCATTGATACTCAAGAGCAGGGGTAGTCAAACTGCGGCCCTCCAGATGTCCATGGACTACAATTCCCAGGAGCCCCTGCCAGCATTCGCTGGCAGGGGCTCCTGGGAATTGTAGTCCATGGACATCTGGAGGGCCGCAGTTTGACTACCCCTGCTCAAGAGGGTTGTGGAGGCTCCCTTCAGGCACCCCGGCTTATACCCCCTGACAGAGTTCTCCTCCATGAATCCCTCTAATCCCCTTTTGAAGCTGGCTCTTCCTGGGGCCATCCCAACATCCGCTGGCAGCAAACCCCACGTTTTAATCACTCCCTGTGTCAAGAAGTACTCCCTTTTGCCCACCTGGGACCTGCATTCTAGTCTTTGGGGCGAAGACAATCCTCTCCATCCCAGGTGTAACCTTCTAAACCTCTTCCTGATCTCTTTTCTCAACTGAGACGCTCCCCGGATTCTCCGGCCTTTCCTCCCAGGGGAGGGGCTCCGACCCCTTCATCCCCTTGGCTGCCCCCTCTGCACTGTGTCCAGCCCCGCAATGCCCTTTAAGAGACGGTGGCCAGAACTGCACGCAGGATTGCAGATGCGGTCATGCCGGCCAGGCTGCAGTGCGGCCCACGACTCTTCCCAGCGGCTTCCGATGCTGGGAACAAAATTTTACCTACACAAAGGGCTCCGCCAGCCACAGGCAAGGCTATTTGGAACAAAGTGGCAGGACGGGAGTTAATGCCGGCACTTAGGCGGAGGCCTGCAGGGCAAGCGGCTTGCGTGCTCTGTCCTTCCCTTCATCCAGCCCTGGGAAGAGATTCATGCTGCTGCTTAAAAGCTTAAGACTGGTATTTTACATTTATGCAGAGGAGAGAGGGAGGGAGGGAGGAAGGAAGGAAGGAAGGAAGGAAGGAAGGAAGGAAGGAAGGAAGGAGGGAGGGAGGGAGGGAGGGAGGGAGGAAGGAAGGAGGGAAGGAAGGAACGAAGGAGGGAAGGAAGGGAGGAAGGAAGGAGGGAGGGAGGAAGGAAGGAAGGAGGGAAGGAAGGAACGAAGGAGGGAAGGAAGGGAGGAAGGAAGGAGGGAGGGAGGAAGGAAGGAAGGAAGGAAGGAGGGAAGGAAGGAACGAAGGAGGGAAGGAAGGGAGGAAGGAAGGAGGGAGGGAGGAAGGAAGGAAGGAGGGAAGGAAGGAACGAAGGAGGGAAGGAAGGGAGGAAGGAAGGAGGGAGGGAGGGAGGAAGGAGGGAAAGAAGGAAGGAAGGAAGGAGGGAGGGAGGGAGGGAGGGAGGGAGGAAGGAAAATAGGACTCAGGGCTAAGGGAGGGAGGGAAGGAAAAAAGGAAGGAAAAGACAGAGAGAGTCACCAACAGACTGTGTGTTTCTGGTTTCCTGGTACTGCTACAGCTTAGATCCTGCGCATCTCTTGGGGGGGGGGAGTGGGGGGGTGACCAAGGTGCCCCCACTCTTTGCAAGCCAGAAGAGGCCTCTAGGCGACAGCAACCGGGTAGGCAGGCTCAGCTGGCTGCCCAGTAAAGCTTGGCAAATCCGTAGTGACACCCTCTCCCTCCAATCCCCACGAGAGAGCACGATTAAGCAAGGCCAATCAAAGGTCGCTCCAAGATTCCAGATGCATTGCTGCCATTTAATTCACGCCAGCCAGACTGGGCGGGGGGAGGGAAGGTGAGGATCACTTCTAAACTTCAGGAGCTCACCGGGGCCCCTTCCCGGTGGTGGAAATGAGACGCCCGACCGCCAATCCATCCTTTTGCGAGATCCATGTGCGAAGGACGGGTCTGCGGCTGCTGCCCCTCTTTGTGTCCAAGGAGTCCCCGGGGGCAGGAGATGAGGTGGCCAGGCTGGCTGAGCAGTGAACGGGAAAAGCAGAAGAAACTGGCTATAAATAGAAAGGGCTTCTTGGTGTGTGTGTGTGTGTGTGTGTGTGGAGCAGCAAATAAGAAACCCCCTAGCAATAGAAAGAAACACGTCTGGGTGGGCAAAGGACGGTGGGTGAGAAGGGGAGAAACAGCCCAGCAAATGCAGAGGGCTGTCCAGGTCACAAAGATGCTCAGCCAAGACCTCCCCCTTGGGAACTGCAGGGCATTTGGGGTGGGGGTGGAGGGGTGATTCCAGTGGGCCTCCCAGAAAGCCAGCCGAACGTGACTGCTGGGCCCAGGCCGCCAGGGCAGGGTGGGGGGAGGCGCCGTCCAGAGGTGCCGCTCGTCCGGTAGAGAAGCTGCCCTGCTCACCGTCTGGCCGCAGTCCACATGCATCCTGGGAAACGCAGTCCTCGGAAGGCGAAGGGCCAAAGCGTCAGCCGGCCCGAGCGGAGAAAAAGGGCAGGCTGCGGACGAAGGTGTCCAGCTTGTTGCGGAAGAGCTCGCTCTGGATCGGCTCGTTCAAGTTGCACAGGGGGTTCTTCACCACGTACTCGACGTAGATCTGGCAGGGGATGGAAGAACCAACCGTGAGACCCCAAATGAATGAAACAAAAGCCCCACTGGCCCTTCTTTAACTGCTCCAGAAAGCTGCCTCCCCAAAGGACACTGCCTTGTGGGCCTCCACAGAGTCCGTGCTTGCCCCATTCTAGCTAGGGGGGTGCCTGCCCCCACCCACCCTCTCACAAGCTGGGGTCCTGCCCCCACTACTCCGTGAAGGAGATTCCCTACGGCTGCCCCCTCTGAGGGGGAAATGTACCCCGTGGAAGCCCTGCCTGGAGAAGCCGGTGCTTGGATCCTTTTGCCGCAGGGCTTATGAACAGCGCATGAGACGAGCAGCTCTGCTGGGAGGCTGGCCTTGGCCACGGCTGGCTGAGCCAGCTGCCCTCCCTCCTGACCTTGCGAGCAAAGGATGCCACGACAATTTCCTGTTTCCAACGGGGAAAGTTGCTTTCTGCACAGTGACAGGCTTGGCCGTGGGGAATATTTCACGGAGGTTAAGGGACAGGCTGTCAAATGACCATCTCCCGCTCTCCTGACTTTTCTGCCAACTGTGCACAATGGAATCATTCACAAGGGCTTTTTTTTTTTTTTTGCCTGGGTCAAAGAGGGCCGCACAGTCATGAAATGGTTGGGGGGGGGGGTAGATGCATTGCTCCAAGGGCAGGGATTGCTGCCCAAGACTGTAAGGGTGCTCCAAACCAGCTTCTGCACCGTATCATGTTTAAAAACCTAAGATTGGTTTCAGCTGGGTCCAGGATTTTTGCAATCCAAATCCTACAACCCTGTTTACTGGATGTCCCCAACCTGTATGCTGTTTTTGAGTTTATCTGTAATCCACCTGGAGCCTCAACCAGAAAGCCAGACTAGAAAGAACCAAAGTCAATCAATCAATTCATCTGTGACTGCCTGATTCGCCAGCATTCATAATAATTCGGCTGAATCAGACCAGGGAGGGTCCATCCAGTCCAGCAGCCTGTCCCACACAGGGGCCAATCAGTTCTTATGGCAGGACTACAACAGGCCAGAGAGGCTGAGATCTTTCCTTGATGTTGCCTCCTGACTCTGGGATCTGAAAGATTAATGCCTCTGAATCTGGCACCATAGCTAGAAGCCATTGAGAGACTTATCCCATGAATCTATCTAATCCCTTTTAAAGCTTTATATTCCTGTGGCCACTACATCCTCTGGCAGCAAATTCCACATTTCAATTGCTTTCTTTATAAAGTTGTATTTCCTTTTGTCCGTCCTCAACCTACTGCCCATCAGCTGCACTGGATGCCCTCGAGTCCTAACTGTCCTATATTCCTGTCCTAACTGACTCACTTCTAGGCTTGCACCTCACCCTCCAGCTTACCTGAAACTGGAAGAACGCCACATTATAATGCGACATGTTTACATCACCCAGAAGTGATGTCAGCATATTGGGGTCATGTGATGCTCTGAGATTTGGGCAAACCTCTATGGTTGGAAGCAAATTCTGCCATAGATTTTTGCCCAAAAGCCAGACTGCCCCCAGTATGCTAATGTCACTTCTGGGTGATGTCAGCACATTGCGTTGCTCCCAGAGAATGCCCCCCCATCTCCCGCTGACGGACCCTGGCAAAACCCTCCTCCCAGCACCTGAGGTGTGTCTGAATGCGGGAGCTCAGCCCCAGGGCCTGCCACGGCAGAGGGCCCACTGCCACCCACAGACCCCGCCCCACTCACGTAGCTGTAGATCTGGTGCAGCACGTCACGGACGTTGCCCACCCCCAAGTCCGTGTTCATCACCACCTTGAGCCCGGTGGGAGTCTCGTAGTAGTGCAGCTTGTACTTGCTGGTCTGGAAGGAGAGGAAGCCGTCCTTCCTGGGACGCCGTGGTTAAGGAGAGCAAAAGGAGCTGCCGATCCTCTCTCCCCTCACCCTGCGCTTTCCGAAGAAGCTTTCACCCTTGACGGCGATGCTTTCAGCTGTCCATGGTGGAGAGAAGCGCCATCGAGTTGCGACTTAAGGCAACTGACGGATAGAGGAGCTTTGCCTCTGCGCAGAGACTTCCAAGGCGGTCTCCCATCCCAGTACGAATCAGGGTCACCCAGCTTAGCTTCTGAGGCCTGACCAGATCGGACTAGCCAGGACCATCCAAGTCAAGATAAGAGACGTTCAGTGGTGGTCGTCCACTGCCTTGGAGACCCTGGACTCCCTTGGTAGTCTCCAGTCTACCGTGGCTGACTCAGTTTAGCTTCCAAGGTTGGACTAGCCTGGGCTGTCCACGTCACAGATAACAGCTCACGCCAGAAAGCCAAAGCCCTCTCCTTCCCTGCCCTCCTGTGTCGAGACCACCAGTCCGCTGTCTCCTTCGGGGCGGAAAGAAAGGATACATGTCCAGCGGACTCATCTTGCTGATAAAGGAGCGAATGGAGAAGAGCATGCCGTACATCAGCTTGTATTCCTGCAGGTAAAGGCAAGTGAGAGATGGACTTGGCTAAAAAAGGTGAAATTCCAACGCAAGGACTGGTTTGCTACCCTCTGGCGCCACCATGTGGCCGCTCGCACTGTGACACTAAATGCAACATTTCTCACCAGAGTGGGTACACAACTTTTATTTTGCAAAACCACATTTTAAACACAAACCCACACACCCAATATCTCACTTGGCATTTTTTCTTCAAGGGCGGGAGTTATGAGGTGGGACTGCATGGCCTAATCCCCTTCCAAAGAAGATGGGGGAACTTAAATTTTTGGAGATGCCTGCCTTGTTTACTCACACTGGCAGCCCCACCCCAGTCCCTCAGGTCTTTGCATTGCCTACCGCCTGGAGATTGAATCTGGGACCTTCTGCATGCAAATCAGAGGCTCTAACACTGTGCCACAGTCCCCCCTCCTGCTGAATCAGACCCATCAAAGTCAGCATTGTCTTCTCAGGCCAGCAGCTTCTCTCCAGGGCCCCAGTCAGAGAAAGCTCTTTCCCATCACCTGCTCTCTGATCCTTTGAACCAGAAATGCCTGCGACTGAAACTGGGATCTTCCATATGCTGAGCAGATACTCTACCACTGAGCCACGACCACCTGGAGCACATGCACTCGCTTCATTTGTCTACCATTGCAAAAATTTAAAATTTAAAAAATCCAAGTTTGCTGCTTGCTTGAGCTAGAACCTCCAAAGAGAGACAGAGAGCTGCATGAAGGTATAAGCATAACAGCAGCCCTGTCAGATCAGGCCCAAAGTCCTGCTCATCTGGATTCTTACTTCTCCTGGTGCCTCCTGGGAGTCCTGAAGCTAGACAAGATAGCAACAGCCACCCATGACTGGTATTCAGTGGCACATTATCCATGAACGTGGTGGGTTTTCACGGAATTTCCTACTGCAGAGGCAGAGCCACAGAGGAACCATGACATCATCGTATTTTGGCACCCCATGAATCTTCTTCTCTCTGCATGTGCATAAGTGAGAGGATTTGGCTGGCTGGGCATGGCCGTATATAAGCGTAATAATAATTGCTTGGGAACACTGAGCCAATTTGCTTAAACATGATCACTTTTTTTTTGAGAACTTAGCATGGAAGATACTGAGCAATCTTCCCAATCTTCCCAAAGGTCAACAGGGTTACATATAGCCAAGCTTCAATAAGCTCTGATTATCCGGCAGCTGAGTTTCCATGGCTTTCGCCCAGAGGTTTCTT
This sequence comes from Paroedura picta, assembly GCF_049243985.1. Classification (NCBI taxonomy): domain Eukaryota; kingdom Metazoa; phylum Chordata; class Lepidosauria; order Squamata; family Gekkonidae; genus Paroedura; species Paroedura picta. Next base: position 1,712,537 of record NC_135384.1, read on the forward strand.
ACAGTGCTGAGGCTTAGCTCGAGAACAACAAGCCGTCTCCTACTGACTCAGACCACTGTCTATTCAGACTGGCAGTGGCTCTCAGGGAGAAAGTCATCTTTTACATCATCTACCAGTAGGATCCTTTAACTCAAGGTATCAGGAGTTGAACCTGGGACTTTCTGCACATGAAGCAAAGGTTTTTCCCAAGAGCCCCATTGGAAGCAACGTAGCTAAGCAGAGATTCAGAATAAATGGCCAGCCTGTGGGGGGCTTACCGTTCAGACAGCAGGCTTGAGCTCTACCCCTTCCTTACCCATTCCTCCCTCCGCAGAGCCTTACCTCTTCTTTGGAAATGCCAGCCTGCTTCTTCCGATTCCATTCGCTATAGTGCAGGCAGACACCATTCCGATCAAAGAGGTACAGGTTGTGCACCGTCATCTAGGATAAGAGAGAAAGAACGCCCAGCAGGCAACTGTTTATCCCTAAAGGATGGAACCCTTTTACCTGTGCCTGCCCCCAACTTTAGGCTTATCTACCTGCCTCTTGCATTTCGATGTTTCCAGCCTCTAAAGAGCTCAGGGCAGTAGACAAGAGTTGCTCTTCCTCCATTTTACCCAGGTAACTGCCCTGCAAGGCAGGTGAGGCTGAGAGAGCATCCCAGGCCCAAGGCCACCTTTGCAAAGTTGAATGCAGGAGTGGGGATTTGACCCTGGGTTTGGCAGCTCCTAGTCCAGGGCTCCTCCGTGCTTTTGAGCCTGCAGGCACCCTTGGAATTCTGACACAGGATGGTGGGCACAATAACCAAGCCTGTTCCTTCTCCTTGTTCTTAAGTAAACCGCCTTGAGCCTCCGGGGAGGGCGGTATATAAATATAATAAATAAATAAAATATGTAGCTGTATTATGTTTATAACATTTATTGGGTTGTATTTTGGTCTAATGTCATCTGCCCTGAGGCTTTCGGGGAACTGGCTCAACTGGCCCAGGCAACCAGCAGGGTAGCCAAACCCTGGCTCTCCAGAGGCCCATGGACTACAATTCCCATGAGCCCTTGCCACCAGGCAGGGGCTCATGGGAATTGTAGTCCATGGGCCTCTGGAGAGCCCCCGTTGGGCCAGCCCTGCACCACTTGGAGGTCACCGTGGGCGCCACGCTGGGGGACCCTCTCCTAAGCCAGCCCACCACTGTCGACCCCCACGCCGGTGCAAATGCCCAGAAAGCGCAGTTCGCGCCCCCCCCTCCTCCCCCCGCGACCCGCCCCCCCCGTGCGAGGACAGAAGCCCCTTTACCTTCGCCCGGTCTCTATGACAACCACCCCGGAACCCGCAGCCTCCGAACGCGCCCCACTTCCGGGCGGAAGAAAGCAGGCGGAACGCTGATGACGTCTCGCTCGCTGATTGCCCAGATAAGCCCCGCCCACCGCGCCAGAAAACGGCGACCGGTCTTCTCCGGCGCGCGCTCGTTTTTTCCCCCGCTAGCCGCCCAGGGCGCCTGCGCGCGCGTCTTCCGTGCCCTCAAGCAAGATGGCGCCGACGGCTTCGCCGCGTTCCCGCCCGAGCCGGAGTGCCAGCAGCCGCGCTGTGCCGAAGGAGGGAAGGCGAGAGGCCCGCGAGGAGGCCTAGGTGGGCCGGGAAGCCGCGATTTCCCCTGGCGAAGGTGAGGGGCGGAGCCTACTGAGGAGGGGGCGGGGCCGAGACCTTCCAGGGAATGGTGGGTCTCATGAGGAGCAGGGCGAGGTAATCCAGGGGGTGGAGCTTGGGCGATGGGTGGAGCTTAGGCAGAGGGGGCGGGGCTAGGCATTTCAAAGGAATTGGGGTGGGGGCTAGAATTGAGATTTTGGGAATATTTGCCTTTTCTCTGGGACTGGGATGAAGTTGTGGTGAGAGCCTGGGGTTGCCACTTCTGGGTTAGGAAAGCCCTGGAGATTTTTGGGGGTGGAGCCTAAGAGTGGGCGGGGTTTGTGGAGGGGGAGGAGCTGGGGTGATGCCATAGAAGAACTGGCCTGGATTCTGGAGATCAGTCCTAGTTCCAGGAGATCTCTGGGCCCTGCCAGGTGAGGCGGGGGGTCCTCTGGGTCTCTGTGGGGCAGCCTCCCCTTCCCCTTGTGCCTGCACCTGGAATAAAAAATTGTTGGTTTTCAAACTCTGTTATGCAGCTCCAGACCAGCTGAATTGCTCTTCTTCCCCTTGCTGTTTAGGGCCAGATGGGATTTCTCACCCTTCCCGGCGCATCTGCCAGGAGCCTCTCCTCCTCCTCATCACCCCGGGCAGAGCAGCATGTCTGAATCCACCTTGGCTCCCCTGGCAGCTCAGCATCCAGCGCTGCTCTGTCATGGCCAAGAGGCCTGGCTTCTGAATGCAGGACTCTCGCCTTGCTGAGCGGGGGGAAGGCCTGGATCCCTCCTTCCTCTCCTGCTGCCATGGCAGAGAAGGGCGCCTGCCGAACGTTGGCCTCTTCCATCCACAGTGAGGACTTGCTGAGCGACATGGAGCTCCTGCCCCCCTCCGTGCCCACAACCCCAGCACAGCCAGGGCCCCGTGCCCAGTCTGCCAGCCCCTTCACTTCCAAAGTGACCACGCAGCTGTACGCTTCCCTGCACCAGGGCCGGCAGGCCGAGGCTCAGGCACGCGCCCACCTGGAGGCCCAGCACAGTCTGACCCTGGCCAGGGAGGCTGAGGCTGCTGAAGTAGACCTGGACACCTTGGCAGAGGAGCTGAGCCACAGGCTGTCAGCCAGCGTGGAGGCCAGTTCACACAGGAAGGTGAGGAAAGGAAGGCCTGGGGCCCGGGAGGGCCAGGGGGCCTCAGCCCCAGCTAAAACTTGGTCTCCTTCCTTGCTGCAGGGCGGTGCTCCCGAGTCCCGCCACATCTCGGAGATGGAGGACGTGCGCTGCCACTTGCAGAGTATCCTCCGTTGCTCCCGGGAGCCTGTGCATGGTGAGCAGTGGGCAGGGGAGGGAGAGATCTCTTCGTGTCCTGTGTGTGGCCCACCCAACGTGAGTGGTTTGCAGCACAGCTGCCCTGACGTGTCAGTACAAACAGCCTGTGTTTGCAGATGAGAGGTCGGGAGCTTTCCAGAGCAAGACAGAGCAGAATAAAACATCTCTGGAAGCTCTTAGTGAGCATTGCTTCTTGTGCCGCCTTAAAGGGCTTTCGAAGCTACAGTAAACGTGTCCGTATTTAAGGTGGCCCAAGCCATTTTGTTCTGCCTCCCCCGGTCATTTGCCTGAGATTACCTGTTGCAGCAGTGACACCTGTACTTGCTGCTGAAATGCTACCCTTGGCAGTTTGTCTGTGCCATGGGAAGCATCCTGCCATCTGCTTGAGTGCCCGGTCTCTTCCCTGTGCACAGCTCCTCCCACCAGCTTCAAGCCTGCCAGATTCTGGGCCTCTTGGGACAAAGTGCTCGGCTTGTGGCAAGAGTCTTTTGGCCCTGCGGCGCTGGGCTTGCTCTAAGCAGACCAATATGCTGGGTGGGACAAGCCGTTCTGTCCAGGGGTTCATTTGAGAACCGTGATCCTGGTGCCGCATGGCTTCTGCAGCAGGCAGCCTGTTGTGTCCCAGCGGTAGGGAAAGAGAGCCGCATCCCTGTGTCCCCCGAAGCTGTGTCCAGGCCAAGGATGGCTATTCCTCTTCTCTGCCTGCAGGGGAAGGCCTGACCACGGGAACCTTCGAGCGGAAAGACGATGACTCGTTTGAGAGTGACAGCACAGCTGCCCTCCTCAAGTAAGGGTGCCACGGCAGGTCTCAGTGAGATTGGCGGTTTGCTATTTAATCTTTTCTGTTGTAAACTGAAAATATTGTCACCCTCCTTGAACCTCAAGGAAAAGTGTGTTGTAAAAGTTTTAACTGAATAAATACCATCTTATGAGGGGTGTGTTTGTGTGTGTGGCCGGAACTGGGATTTTGGTGAGGCTGTGATGGGGCCAGCCCTGCTGTTTGTTGAATGCTGCCATAGATGCCTCTGCCCTGGATTCATAACGGAGGGGGAGGCAGGAGGGTGGCGGGTGGAGGGGTTGCGGGGGGCTCTGAAGGGGCTCTGGTGCTCCGTTCACATTCCTGTTTGCCACAGCGCCCGGCCCCTGCAAGAATTCTCCCCGCCCGGATCCGTGGCAGGCTTCGAGGAGCTGTTCCCTCGCTACACGAGCCTTCGCCTGGGCCAGTCCCGCGAGCCTCCGTCCTGCGCCGACCCCCACCTCCTGAAGGACGCCTTGGACAAGGAGCAGGCCCGGCGGAAGGTGAGGGGGCCAGGCAGCCCCCCGGCAGGCCTGGAAAGCTTGCAGGGGGTTGTCGGAGCGGGAGGGAGCGGGGACTTGGCTGGTGTATGCTCCGTCGAGTCCGGTGCCCGCTCCAAAAGGGCCCTGCTGCACCCGCCCTGCAGTGCTGCCCCTCCCTTGTTGCCGTCTTGCTGAGCTCTTCCTGGTTGCCAGGATTACTGCTCCGAATTAGGCAGCCAAAGCTTCTTGAAGGACGGACCGATACGGCCGAGGGAGGGGGCGAGGGGCGCGCGTCATGTGACCTGCGACTTTAAGTAAAGCTGCTCGGCTTAGCCGGTATCATGGCCTGTAATGAGCTTTTCTCCCTCCCTGCCACGTGGCCCCCCACCCTTGGCCCCCCTCTTGGGCAGAGAGCCCCATCTCGGCCGAGGGGAAGAGCCAAGCCGACGCCCTTCGCTCCTGTCCCGTTCCCACAGCCTTGCTTTCTCCTTAAAGGGCTGGTGAGCAGGCCCAGGTCTGGCGTCACCAGCCAAGACAGCCGATGTCCTTCAGTCTCTTTCCCAAACTGCTGAAGAACCCCAGGAGCCCTGGCTCCAAAGTGACCCACTGACCCGGAGCTCCCAGGGAAAACGGCGGAATGGCACCGGGTCTGAATCGCAGGACCCCAGAGCCGACAAAATGGGCCCAGGCTCAGAAAGGCTTATGGCCACAATGCAGCTGCTGGTCGTGCCGCCTGGCTCCTTGCAGCCCACAGACTCCTTGCAGCCCTCGCCCCCTGGGCTGAAAGCTGATCCAGTTTCCCCTCTTTGTTGTTGTGTCTCAGCCATCTCCTACAATGCGGGGCGGGTCTCACACCTCTTTCAGCCTGGGGGCCCCTTTGGGATCCTGCCACGGGCGCACAACAGGAGCGCAACCCCCAAGTGGCTGTAAAGATGTCAGGGGGGGGGCAGAATTCAGGGGGAAAGCGGCGTAATCTCGAAAAAGCACCCAGGAAAGAGGAGGGGGGAGAACAAAAACACACTGGGGTGACAACCGCTGCTGGAACCGCGCTATTTTAACCTGCGTGGCTGATGCTTAGTTGCACATACAAGGGGGCGCTAGTGGGCTGCGTCGCAACCTCCATGCAGCTGCAAGAGCCCTGACCTTGCGGGAGCTGCCGCCTAGCCCCTTGCGTGGCTTTAAGCTGCTTGCCGGGCGGGTGGAGGGCTGGCTGGCTCCTCCCCAACCCTCCATTTAGCCTGCTAAGCCTATTAGAACACAGCCTGCCTTGCCCAGCCCAGGGGCTGCTGGGAGCCCAGAGAAGCTTTCTGGCCCTTGATCCTGAAGGCCCCCTTCCCGACAGGTGGAAATACCTGCGGAGCCGGAGGCTCAAAAACCAGCTCTGTGGGGAGAGCAGAGAGGGGAACGCTGCCTCCCCCCCTCCCCCACACACAAAGCCGAACGTTTAACCTGCCCCAAAGTCGTGTAGTCAAATAGTCAGGGTGCAGGATCACCGTGCTCTCTAAGAATCTGCAAACACTCTTCTTGCAAACCCCGATCTTCCTTGTCAAGGGAGCTCCCTGAAAACACAGAACAAGCAAAGCGGGCAGAGATGAGGCACGCCCTCCGCCATCATCCACAACACAGGCGTAAAGCCCAGCCTCCTCTCCCCTGGACATTAACTCGTTGGGGCCACCTCTCCAAAGTCCCCCCTGCAGACAAGTCCCCCCTTGTCTTTCTCCCGTAACTGACTTTTTGCCTGCCCCCCCAGCACTGTGAGCGGCACATCCAGGCCCTGCAGAACCGCCTCCTGGAGTTGCAGCAGCAGCTGGCCGTGGCCATCTCGGCCGACAAGAAGAAAGACGGCATGATCGAGCAGCTGGACAAAGTGAGGCTGGGCCGGGAGGAACCGCCAGGGATGCTGGGAAGAGCAGGAGAAGGACGGGGGTGGAGGAACTCAGAGCTCAGGCGGCAACTGCTGACCAGAGCCGGTCAGGCCCCTGAGTCGCCCGCTGCTTGTGGCCCCTTCCATCCTCCTGAAAGCAATGGCCTACCCAGCAGGGCCCCAGTCAGGCTGCCTGGAGCGACCTTGAAGGAGAAATGCCTCTGCTATCCCAGGCAGGTGGAAGCAGGCTCTCCAGGGCTTTGCAACCCGGCTGTATTGGCTAGTTTGGTTCATGGGCTGGGAAAGCTCCTTACCCTGCCCTGGATGGCCCTGCTTACTCTGACCTCGTCAGTTCTGAGAAGCAAAGCGGGTTCAGACCCAGTTCGTGCCTGGATGGGAAACCATCATGGAAGTCCAGGGTGGCTACAAAGAGGCTGCCTTGCCTCTTAGCTTATCCCCTGCCTCTATTATGCTTTGATCCCAGCCTCCCTCTAAGGAGCTTGGCGTGAGTAAGATGGCTCTGTTCTCCTCGTTCTGTCCTCACAACATCCCTGTGAGGTAGGTTAGGCTGAGAGAGAATTCAAAGAGAGAGCATTCAAAGACACCCAGGGTGGCAAGGGGGAGATTAAAAAAAATTATTGATATAAAAAAATTATTGATATATAAAATTTATTGTACCAATTGTTTAGGAAAGGTTCTGTTTTTCTCTGTATATGTTTTGAACCTTTCTTCCTTTTTCGTATCCCAATATCAATCCAGGCAGGCCTTTGTCTCTGTGAAGGCAGCGGGGTGTGTGTGCGTGGGGGACGGGGAGGGGATCCTGCACCAGATCCACCTGGCTGAGCTGGCTTCCTCTGCCCCGCAGACCCTGGCCAAAGTGGTGGAAGGCTGGAACCGGCACGAGGCCGAGCGGACAGAGACCCTCCGCAGGCTGCAAACGGAGAAGGAGGCCGCGATCCAGGCGCTGGGGAGGCACCAGGAGGTCAGGCTCGGGCACGAAGGCCTCTGGGGAGTGGGGTGTGGGGCGGGTGGTCAGCAGCTGTTAGCCAACCAGGTTGGAGTCCAGCAGATCGCCTTCGAAGTGCCCCTGGGCTCAGATTTGTCTTGCTGCTTCAGACTGATACAGCTGCCGCCCGCCTGAAGCCATGAGCCCAGTGGCTTTTTGCTGCTTCGAAAGAGGAGGCAGCTGTAGCCCAGTGCGGGGGACCCAAGGACCACTTCAAACTGGTTCTTCTCCTCTAGAAAACTCAGGAGACTGAGGGGAGTCTCGAAGAAGCCTTGTCCGCCCTCAGCCGGGAGCAGCAAGCAGCCAGCCTGTGTCGCCAGGAGAAGGAGATGCTGGTAAGAGCCGCCCCCCCACCCCAACCTGCTCTTGGAAACTCCCAACGTGAGTGAGTGCGGCAGGCTCGGAGGTGCCTGCTTCCTGTCTCCGCTGGCCACTGGAACTTCCCCACTTACACCTCCCTGCCCAGCTGCCTGCATTCTCCTCCCACATCTGACCCCCCACCCACTTGCTCACTTCCCACTGTTCCCAAGGCGCTCGCATTATGCTGGGAAGGCCATGTAGCTGTAAACGTGGGTGGGCTCACGAGGGGCTGATGGGCAGCTGGGGAGGTGGGCGGGGGAGGGGGAGCAGTGGACCCCACCGTAAAACCCTGAGCTTTGGCCCCCCCCTGCCTTAGGGGGCACTGATGCGGGCCTGGTGGGAGAGCATGTACTGTCCGTTGGGATCTTTCTCAGGGGGCCTTGTCTGCCTCCCCCTTTTCTTGGATGGGAAGCGTGGCCTTTTTGGTGGTGGCATACTGGAAGCGGTCTCCCCGTGTCCCCTTCCCCTTTGCAGGAGGAGGAGAAGGCCGCCTTGTCCCACAGCCTGGAGGCCGAGGGTCAGCGGGTGCGCAACCTGGAGGCGGACCGGGACCTGGAGCGGCGGCAGCACGAGGCACTGCGGGCCACTCTCGAGGAGCAGCAGCGGATCTGGGCCCAGCGTGAGAGGCAGCTGGAGCAACAGGGCCAGGCCCTGCAGGAGGAGAGCCGTGCCCAGGTGGAGAAGGAGAAGGTGAGCCAGTGGCGGCTCGGCTGGGCTGCGTCCCTCCTCAAGAGGAATCCCCTCTGCACACACCTCTCTTGAAGAGGAGTGCGAGGCTATTCTGCAAAATAGCGGTTGGAGTGCTAGTGCCACGGAGACCCAGATTCGAATCCCTGTTTGCTGGGTGACCAGTCATTTATCTGTCAGCCCAGTTGACCTTTAGAGGGTGGTCAGGTGGCCAGAGCTGTTTAGAAAGAGGTTAGGGGGCATGTCCGCCTTCCTCTAAGGAGGGGTGGGAGGCAAACGCAGCCAGCTCTTTTGTGGGGGGACAGGAGCCAGCAGGGGAGGGGCACCAAGAAGGGAGGTGGGGTAGAGAGGCCTGGTAGGTGAATGACCCCAGTATGAAAGCCCACAGTCTCTCTGCAGCCCACCTGCCTTGTAGGGGGTGTGGCCTGTCCTGGGCGGGGCTGATGCTGGCCCCGCCCTGAAGCTGTAGCTTCTTACCTCCTTGCAGGAGGGCAGGGTGGGCCTCCTTAGCCATGGGTTCCCTGGTGTGGGAAGAGCTGCAGTTGATTGACAGTCCCCGTGGGGAGAAAAAGGAGCACAAGTCCAGGCTGGTGAGTCCTGGAGGGGAGCCGTGTTGGTCTGCAGCAGAGCAACCAGGTGGGAGTCCAGAGGGAGGACCCTGGAAACCAAGAGGAGTTTCAGGGTAGAAGCCTTTGAAAGGCTAAGAAGAGTTGGTTTTTATATTCCGCTTCTCACTACCCCAAGGAGTCTCAAGGTGGCTTAGAATCGCCTTCCCTTCCTCTCCCCACAACAGACACCCTGTGAGGTGGGTGAGGATGAGAGAGCTCTGGGAGAATAGCTCTTTGAGCTCTGAGAGAACTGGCTGCTTGCAGAGTGGGGAATCAAACCGGCTCTCTGCCCTTAGCGACATCATAGCTTAAAAGGTGCCTGAGCGGTACCTGATAGGTGTGGCAGTGACTGTGGAGGTGGATTTCGGTTCCCTGCGGAGGTCATTGCCTCTCCGCCCCAGCTTATGCTGTCTGGTCCGTCTGTCTGTCTCTCTCCCCTTTCACGTTTCTTCAAGCTGTTTCCTGGAAGTTTTCCAGGAGGTGCTTAAAGGAAACCAGAGCCCTTTAATTGCTAAGCCGGGTTTTCTGATCCGGGTTACATGGGTGGATGCCCGGGGGGGGGGAGTGGGTGTTACGAAAGAGACGGGGGGCCCCCCAAAGAATGGCTATGGGTCCTGTCTGCAAGGGAGCCACGAGGGGTGTGAGCGATTCACGGCTTCTGGCTCATTTAAAGTACCCTCCGGCTTTCGTTCAACATCTGAAGGCTCTTCCGAGCCATTTCTCCGCCTGAACCAAAGCTTCACCCCCTTGCATCCTTTTCAAAGTGATTTTTATAAAGCGTTTAGAACGGCAGGGACGTGGGAACGGGTCAGGAGACCACGTCTAAGTGGGGGAGCGTTGCAGAGTCTGAGGAACATCGACTCTCAAAAGCTCAGACCCCCCCCCACCCCCCGTCCTGTTCTAGTATTGAGTTGGGGGTCTTTGCAGCCTGACTGAATTGATTTTGTGTCCTGGCTTGAGTTTCAGCAAGGAAGGTGGGTGATAGATAGGCAGCCATCCCACCTGGCTGGAGAACGGAGAGACGCTCTTTCCGAATCTCTCCCCCGCCTTTATGAAACCAAGCTGTCTTCTCAGTCTGGATTCGGCCTTGTGTGGATGGGCAGAGCGGAAACCTGCAGCCTGCCAAGAAACCGCAGAGGGGGAGGGAGCGACAGCAAAACTGAGCGTGCGCCTTTAAGGACTCTCGTGGTTTTAAATTCCGCAAAGGTTGTTGCAGGCTTTTGATGGTGTCGGTTGCAGCTCCGGTCCCCGCTTCCTCGAACAGCTGGCTTGTGGATATGAACCTCCCTGCTAGGAGGCTGTTCCCCAGGGCCTTCTGGCTGCTCCCCTCCCTGCATCTCGTAGGGTAACCATAAAGGGATCTGGTTTCCCGAGAGATGCTTTGTTTTAATGCTGTAACTTGGCCAGTAGTAAAGAGGTGTATTTTCTGTGGCAAATGCAGGATCCATAAAGAAGAATTAAATCCAAATTCTAGCCAACGTTGGGAGCTTTTAGCTGGTCCTGTGCAGGCATCCGTCCTGGATTCCCCTCTTCCTTTTCCCTTCAGAGCTGAGTTTCTCCCTGCATGTTGGCATGTTCTTGTCTCCCACTTTGGCACAGGAATTGTGAACTAGGAGCCCTTGGGCATGCGCAGAGGGTAAAGCCAGCCCTCGTCAGCATGCGTGGCCGGAAGGTTGCCCTCTTTCCCCATGGCTAGAGCGGGACCGGGAAAATGCAGGGGCTTGGCTGCTTCTCACGGCCCCCTCCCCTCCCCTCCCGTCCTGTCCAGGCAGCTGCCCAGCGAGAGGCGCAGAAGGCAGCCGATGCCCAGTCTGTTCTGGCTTCGGTGCAGGCCGATGTGCAGGGCCTGGAGAGCGAACTGGAAGCCATGCGCCGAGACCGGGACAGTCTGAAGATGGAGATGAGTTTGGTCAAGGTGAGTGTGTGTGTGTGTGTGTGTGTGTGTGTTGGGGGGAGGTGAGGTGGGGGAGGCAATGCCAGGCCAGCCGTCTTCACAAGGCAGCTTGAATTGCAAGGAAGGGAGCATTTTGACTGCAACAATTTATCCCCCCCCTCCCCAAGAAATACACGTATCCTCCGGCTGCAGAGAGTCAAGTGACCAAAAGCGCTGTCCCAAGATGGTGACCCTGCGGCCATTTGGTCCCCAGCAGGGCAGGGCTTCCGGCGTCCTTTCTGAGCCTGGAACTGAGGCCCTGGGGAGCTCCTGGGGGACGAGGGGCGTGTCCAGCGGGGGTCCTTGAGAGCGGCCTCAGTGGCTCTGCTCCCTCCCGCCAGGCCCGGTACGAGTCGCAGAAGGTGAAGCTGGAGTCGGAGCTGAAGGTGGTGTTGGAGCAGCAGGTGACGGAGCGGCTGGCGGAGGTTCACGAGGAGAGCCTGCGCCAGATGAGCGCCATGCGGGAGCAGCACAGGTGGGTGGGTGGGGGTGGGGGGGGGCTCTGGGTCTGCAATCACTGGGCTTTCTGCCCTGTTTGGTTTTTGGCTTCTCCCCGGATCGTCTGAGCTTTGGCTCTCTTCCTGCTCCTTTTTGATGCCCTGGCTGTGCTTCCCTCTCCCCTCTCCCTTTCTCCTGCAAATCCTGCTCAGCCCCCTCCGAGCTTTTTCACGGGGGGTTCCTGCCCTGCTTTGCAAGGTTGTCCCTGCAGTGACAAGGGCTAGGAACTCACTCCCAACAATCACCACGTGTCTTTCCTGCACTTGAGTCCCATGTCTTCTCCGGTTGTTTCTCGAGACAGAAGCAGCCTGCCCAGGCTGAGGCTCCCCCCTCCCCCCATGCCCTCTGGGGAAATGTGGCTTCTCATGTCCCCTCTCCCTCCTCTGTCCCCCGACAGAAAGCAGCTGCTGGATCTCGGCAGCCACCATGAGAAAGAGCTGTCCGGCCAGCTGGCTCAGTTCAAGTCCGACCTGGCGGAGAGGGAGGGGCGGCACCGACTGCTCATCGAGGACTACGAGGGCAGGTACTTCGCCCGGCTGGGTCCTCCCAGGCTCACGGGTGCTGGAGGGAGGGAGGGAGGGAGGGGGGGGAGAGAGAGAGAGCGCTCATGCACTGCTTGGGTGTGTGTTTACGGGTCATGTCTCCACTGGAGCCCCCTCCTTGGAGATCTTCAGGGCTGCTCTGCTTGCCAAGGCATTTGACCGGGCTTGAATGGAAGGCATCTTTTATGGGCTTGTCATTTTATTTTGGTGGGGGCTTTGTTATTTTATTGTTTGTTTTAGTTGGGGATAGTTTTAACTATTGCTGTAAGGAACTTTGAACCAAGAGGAAGGGCACGGTTTGAATGTTTTCAATGATAATTTAATTTAAGAGTTGCCCCGGTGGTCATTTTTGAATCAGAAGGTGGGGGAGAAATAAGTAAGCGTCTGCTTCCGGCTTCCTGGCCCCCAGTCCCGTACTGACCGTGGCTCCCCCCTCCCCCCCCCCAGGATCTCCAAGCAGCAGGAAGAGCTGCGGGAGCTGCAGGCCAGGTGTCGGCGGCTGGAAGTGCAGCGCACGGAGATGGTGGGCCAGTTCCAGGCCATGATGCAGTCCCACTGGAACGAGGCCCTGCGGCTCTTCGCTTGCGTCTCTCCGCAGTCGTGCCCCAAGGAGCCCCAGCGGGTGAGGCCCCGCAGGTCTTGCGCTTCGTGCCCGCCCGATTTCACGCTTGGCTTGCACTGAAAAACGTTGTAAGCTGCCTTGACCCACGATGAAAAGTGGGATATAAATAATGCAGGGAAGACGGGAATACACCTCAGACCTCAGAGGGGAATAGACCTCAGACCTTACTCCCAGCATGCCCTGCTACGAGTTCGCCCTTTGCCTCTGCCGTGAATCCAGAAGCGGCCTTTGGCCCGGCCCACTTGTCTTCCTCAGCCCCGCCAACTGTTGATGCAGGCGTACTAGCGATGGCCTACCTGGCAGCGTTGTTGGCCACAGAATAGTGGTTTGGGAACATTCATAAGTACAGAATTCAGTGTGAAGATGTTATAATCCGCCCTTGCGTGGCTCGGGCCAAGAGGACAGAGTGCAGACTGTCTACAGGTAGATCACGGAAGGAGTCCAGCTTGGACCACTCTGTGTTTTGTTTCCCCGGGCTTGGCAGACGGGAGGGGTGAGAGATGCCTGTGAAGTGCAAGGCCATAGAGGGCCCCCCCTCCAAAGCAGCCGTTTTCTCCGGGGGAGCTGATCCCTGTTCTCTGGAGACAAGTGCAACAGTGGCAGATCTCTTCTGGAGGTCGGCAACCCGAGTTGTAATCCTGACCTCTGTCCTCCTAGGAGGCCCCCCCTGAGCTGGGCCCGGCTTCGGAACTGGAGTGCCTTCAGCTCTCAGAATCTCTCCGGAAGGACCGCAAGGCGGAGTCTCTGGGAAGCATGCGGGGCACCGGGGACTGCAAGGGGGTGGGATGCCCCCCGGCCGTGCCTCTGCAGCCTGTCACTCAGCCCCGCGCCCCGCAGGGCTCTTCGGAAGGCCCCGAGAAGCCCACGCTGAGTCCTTGCCGGCCCTTCCTGCCCCTGGTCCCCGACGTGGGCCGCCTCTCCTCGGACTTCAGCCACATCCTCAACTGCAGCCTCCTCAGCCAGCAGGCCTTCCAGCACCTGGAGCCACAGCTGGACCACGTGAGGGCAGAGGCAGGTGAGTGGGGCGGGGCTTCTCCCAAAAAATGGCTACTAACTACTGACAGCAGAATTGCATGCAGGAGATGGATTAACCCTGTGGGGGAGAGGGAGGTTTGAGCTCCAGGGGTCAGGATGAAACCAGGAAGGAATCTTTTGTCTGTCTGTCTGTCTGTCTGTGTGCGTGAGCCATCTTTGGGGGTGGGCTTTTGAAACCATAGAAGAGGCCTTGTGCAATCCTGGCTCTGCTCAAAGCAACCTTCGTGGTGGAGCTGCTGCTTCAACGTGGGTCTTCCGGCTTTCTCTCCCCCCCCCCAACCAATTCTGCACCCAGAGAACTTGGCAGAGCACCCGTTCACGGACGACGCTGAGGAGACCGTCACGGAGGCAGCGGGGAGCGAGGGCGAGACCCCCCAACACAACAGTTCGGAGAGCGGAAGCCAGCTCCTCCCAACAGATTGGCACCATTACATGCACCTGGTAGGTCCCCTCCTGATCACTGGCCTCAATTGCAGCTCTTGCAGGGAGCCTGGATTTATTTTATTTTTACGTATGTGGGGATGTGGGGTGCTGTAATACGGCGTTATGAGAGGGGTGGGGGGGGGCCTGTCCTCCTGGAGTGCAAAGCCGGCCCTGGTGATCTGCATCTTTGCTCCCTGTGCCTTCTAGCTGCTGGAGCAGGCTTCCAACGAGAACTCTGCTCAGAAGCAGGAGGGAGTTTTTGGCGAAAACCCTCCCCACCCGGTGGAACAGCAGCCGCACCTGGGTAAGAGCCCCCAGCCCTTTCTTCATTGCCTGCAGTCCTGGGCCTGGCTTTATGTGGGGCCTCACAGGCCCAGCTACGTGGGGCGGCAGCCTGTGGCACATGGGAAATGCACCCACTTGGAGTCTGCTGGTGTCCTCCAAACCGGACTGGCCACAAGGAGCTGCAGGGGCACAGGAAGAAGTGGGAAGCCTCCCAGCTTAGCGAGAGGGGCCAGGCAAGCCCAATCCTGCCACATCTGGGAAGCTAAGCAGGGACGACCCTGATCAGTGTTTGGGTGGGAGACCCCCAAGGATTTGGGGGCACTCATCCCAGGAACGCAAGGGGTCGTGACACCGCCTCCAGACGTCCCAGGATCTCCTGGCTGCTCAGCTCTTGCGCCATATACATGATAAATAAATCCCAAATCCTTCCTCCGCAGGCACATCCGTGTCCTACCACGAGCGGTCCACGGCCCTCTGGGACCCTGTGCGAGCCTCGGTCAGTGCCCTCCGCATCCAGCCGTCCAGCAACACCGCTGTCCACAAGACCAAAGTCCCCTTGGCCAAAGCCGGGGTGGCCTACGCGGCCTTGGAAGCCTCCGGCGCCCCCAAGCGGAACCTCGGTGCGTGGCCCACCCCTGCTCGGCCAGCGGCGGCCAGCGTCTCCGGGCTGTGAGGCCTGCGGCCTGGGCTGGGCTGCGGCTTCACGTCTCTCCCTGTCTCGCCCCACAGTTCACGAAGGGGGGATCCTGTCCCCCAAGCAAGTGGCCGAAGTGTCGCGCCTGTTGAAGCTGTACCAGGCCAAGGGGAGGCCGGTGCCGTCTACCGAAGAGCTGTACGGATATTTGCACAGGTAAAGCCAAGGGATGGAGGGGGCCGGCTCAGCCCTTGGCCCTTGGGGGCCACAGCGGAGAAGGCCCTGCGTGGGGGCAGTTCCCATCTTCCTCCGTTCTGGTTTCCTCTCCTCCAGCTCGGAAATGAAAGGGGACGGGAACCCACACCCACGTCGGAGCTTGGATGCCAGGTTGGCGGACGCTGCGAGGAAAGAGGTGGGTGGGTTGGGTCATTGGGGGGGGGAGGCGGGGAGGGCTCCAGTTTCTCTGAGAAAACTCAGTGTGGGATTATGGGAGATTTCCGATCCCAAGCCCTTCTGCCCCGCGCAGGCTCTCATGGTTGTCCTCTGCTCCCCTCCCCAGGTGGCCCCCCCACGGCGGGGGGGCCTTGGCCGGGAGAAGCCCCACGCTGCCTCCAAGGCGGGGAAGAAGCTCTCTGGTGGGCCGGCCTCCGGTGTCCGCCACAGCAGGGGAGGGACCGTGTGGAAATGACCCTCCCTTGGTTCTCCCTTATCTCAGTTAACCCTTTCTTAAGTGCCTGATCCGACTGGATGTCCGGGGGCCAACGCTGCCCCCACGGGGGGGGGGTCTAAAATCTGGCTCAGCCAGATTTTCAGCAAATCTTTCTGGGCAACAAAGCAAGGTTTGTCGTGCCGTTGGCCTACTTGGAAACAGTTGGGGTTCAAGTGTGCGGGTCTTGTGTGTGTGTGGAGGGGGGTTGTTTTGGGGAGAAGGCGCTGGGGGCGGTAACCTCCACAACACTATGAACATTTCGAAGGCTTTGTTCTAGCTGAGCTGTCCGTAGAGACGCCTGAATTTGTTGGTCTTTTGTACAGTTAATTGTTTTTGCATCGTTATCATCACTGCTTTCTAAATAAAATTAAACGTTGGGTGGTTGTTTTTCAAGACGTGTTTTTGCCCTTTGTCATTTGTGCCTGAGCTCTTCCTTTTCCGTTCTTCTGTGGCCATTTTTAGTTTTAAAAAGCAGAACATTTCTGGGGGCACGTTCTCTCTGAAAATCCTTGCGGTTTCTTCCCTCCAGTGTGAGGTTTGGGGAGTCCTTGCATTTAAATACTCTGCAGGTGGTGAGTAGCCATGTTAGTCAGTAGTGGTGGTACAAAATTTGAGTTCAGTATCGTCTTTAAAAGACCAACGCAAAGAGAATAAGCTTGCCTGGGTGAAAAGAGGACAATGTGAGCTTTGACTTATGAACGCTTATTCCTGGAAAGTTGCGTGGGTCTTTTAAGTTGCTCCTGGGTTCAAATTAAGCGAGTGACCAGCGGCCACTGGCTGAAAGAAGAATGTAAAATTCTCTTTCCGATCCTCCCAGGAGTCCAGGTAACACGCATGCTGCCGTGTTCATAATCTAGCAGCCTCTGTATCTACAGGTCTATATTTCTTTATATCTGCATTCTGCAGGGGGTTGGACTAGATGACCCTGGAAGTACCCTCCAACTCTGTGATTCTGTGATTTTATGTGCATTCAAGACCTTCGCCTTGGACTTTAGTGGAAGTCTTGGGACTAATTTGGACACATGTCCAAACTCTTACGGCTGCAGGTGAACCTGGGGTACATGTTGCATACGAGGAATGTCATGGTTGGATCCCCCCCCCGAATGGAAAGATGCCTGTGGGACCCAGCCCCAGGGAAGAGCAAAGGGCATATATACCATATGAACACACAAAACTGCCAGGCACTAAGCGAAATCCTTAATCCACCGAGGATAGTTCTGTGTACTCAGGCAGGCAGCGGACTTTCTCACCACTGTTGCCTGGCCCTCCTTAAGCAGAGACGCCTGCGGTTGAACCCGGGACCTTCCGTATGTCCAGCAGAGGCTCTTCCTCTGAGCCTCTTGCACAGCAGGTGGCTCCAGTTTCCAGAAAACCCAGATATGTTTCTGGCCTGGGTTGGCTACTAAAGGCCTTGCTTTATTGGCTTTTCTCATCCGGGCGGCCTCCTTCCCTTGCCAATCTGCACAAAATCCCGTGGTCTGTCTTCATTGCACCTTTTCCCGCCGGTCTTTCCCAGTGACGGCAGGCTGTAAGACTCCTTCAGGCCTTCCTCCGCAGTGACGGAGAAAGCAGAATGAGAAGATGCATCGTCCTCTTTCTCAGGTCCTGGCTGCTGGTGTGTCCCAAGTCCAACTTCTCCTTGCTTTGTGCTCCCCGACCATTCTCCCCCCTGACCCTCCTCTCTCGCCGTCCCTAGGCTGACCCGTCCTGCATGACTCGCTTGCATATCTCCCCTTGGCTTACACTTGTCGCCTGTGGCCCCGGTTTCTCCTCGCCTGGCGGTGTCCGGGTATCCCCAGTCGAGTGCATCTGGCCTCTCGCCTCCCCGCTCCTTGGGCCATCTGAAGCGTCCCGGCTGCGGTCCGTGAAGCCCTGGCACCTGGGACACGTGACCGTCTCTCTCCCATCCTTCTAGTCTGTTCCACCTTCCTACCTCCTTGAAGAACTAATCTGATTAGCCCTTAGAAGAGACAGGGAGCGTGGATTATGGGTTTAAAAAAAACCTTTCCCCCCCCCCCTCCAGCATCGACAGCTCACAAACAGCCAAGTCCACGGCTTCGGTGTGCTGCTCTTGGACCCCAGGGGGACCCCGCACCCAGTGGCCAACGGTGCCCCACATTTCCCACGGGGACGATCTGGGCGGGAAGGAGCTCTGTGGTGCTGGGCAGCCCCCTGTTTCTCTAAGCTGGTCTCCTTGAAATGGATGATGGACCCTGGGCTTGATCTTTCGGCTTTTGCCTTTCGTTGGCGTCCCTTCCTCTCCGTTTTTGGTTGGTCTTCTGATTTTTCCTTGCGACGACAAGAAGCAGTCCTCTGGATTTAGGACCTGGAATTACGCTCGGAGACCCTGGAAGCGGTTCACAAGATAGACCCCGGTAAGAGCACGGTGTCTTTGAGGCACAGGGCTTTCTGGCAAGAGTCTCTGGGCCTGTCCTGTGGACTTAGAACGCCCTGTGAGAAAAGGGAGACAGGACTGGGTTTGGGGATCTTTGTCTGTGCTCAGGGAGGTGTTTTGTCCAGGCAGGCCAGGGTCCATGCTAGACGACTTCTCTTCCCTTTTCGCTTTGCCCAGGTTTGCATTTTTATAACAGCATGGATCCACTGTTTGTCTTTAAGCAGGGTGGGAAAAGGAGGGTACAAATGAGTTTGCAGTGGAATATCGGTCTGACTTTTGGTGGGCGAGGAAGGGAGAGATGTGGGTTCAAGTTTCTGTTTCGTCATTGAATTTGCTTGGTCAGACCTAACCTGCAGGGTTGTTGTGAGGATAAAGCGGAGGAAGGGAGATCTCTTTCTGGTGTCCTGAGCTCCTTGAGGGGAAAGGGGGGGGGGAATAAAATGTAGTAGAGAGGTGTATACATCACGGGGGGATTGAGAAGGGAAGAACGTTAACGAGGAACCAGAAAAGCTAGTAATTCAAGATTCAGTTCTCAGAATGGGTGCCGGAAGAAGATGGAGAAGTGGTTCCCACCAGAGGTAGAACCTCTGTTTGGTATGCAGAAGGTCCCAGGTTCAATCCCCGGCCTCTCCAGTTGTGAAAAAGCCAGGCAGGAGGTGATGAGAACCCTCTGAGAAATTGCCACTCTGCCTATGCTCCCCAAAAAGTACGGCACTCCACCAACATCAACAAAATGGTGATCCTTGTCCCTAAATAAGCTTGTCTGTCATCAACCAGAGCTAGGGCTTTCTCGGTCTTGGCCTTTACTTGGTGGAACGAGCTCCCAAACAGCATCAGGGCCTTTCCGGTGCTAAAGCAATTCCGCACAGGGCCTGCAAAAAGGAGCTCTTCCAGCTGGCATTTGGCCAGGACAAGTGAACAAGCCACTGACCAGAGCCCTCGGCCCCTCCACCATCCACCGCACAAACAGAAGAAACAGAATCGCGGGACAGAAAAGCTGAGCTGCTGAATGTTGATTGGGTAACTGCGTTACCCAATAAAAGTTCCTATAAAAGTTATTATTTACCTAAGACAAGCTGTTTATTGTATTGCATTGTCATATGAAAGTTCCTAATGGGAACCGCCCTGAGCCGAAAGGGAGGGTGGTATATAAATACAATATAAATAAAATATATAAAGACTTCTGCCTGACAGCTGCTGCCTGTCTGAATAAACACCCTTGGCCTACCAAAGGTCCAAGGCAGCTTGGTGT
Source organism: Paroedura picta (assembly GCF_049243985.1). NCBI lineage: Eukaryota > Metazoa > Chordata > Lepidosauria > Squamata > Gekkonidae > Paroedura > Paroedura picta. The sequence goes on from NC_135384.1 coordinate 1,731,586, forward strand.
GGATTTGGCTTCGGGGTCATGAACAGGGCCTCACGCTCCTGTAGAGTCCGGGAAAGAAAGTCAGAAGTCAAGGAAAGCAAAGGAGGAAAGCGTCTCTCCAGTGGCCACCCGAGGGCTGTAATGTAAATCTATGGGACCAGCTTTCCCCCTTCCTCCCCCAGAATATTTTGATTCTGTCTACTCCCCCCCCCAATAGGTCATGGGGGGGGGGAATGGAGAAGGCATTAAATCAACTCTCACGCCCTGTCAAGCGTTATATAAGCAGCTTTCCCAAGGAGCCGGGTAGCAGGTCGGTTGTGCAAGAGAGATTTACAATGTCTTGTGTTCCGGGAAGCTGTGGGTTAAACCCCAGACCTGCCATTTATTTCCCCCTGCCCCCTGGCCTGCAGGGAGGGCTCCAGAAAAAGATGGAAGTGGGTCCAAGGCGGGTGGAGGAGGCCGGGTGAGCAGTGAAAGGCATTCAGGCCCAACATTCGGCTTCCCCTCTAGATAACAGAGGTAGGGGTCTCTCACCCGGATGGCCCTACAGGCACGATTCCCTGCAAAGGGAAAAGGGCCACATTGAGGTTAGGGCTCGAATGCTTCTTCCCAGAGAGGTGTTCTCTTTATGGGCAAGGGATGTCTTCGGTTGGCTGCCACTGGGTTTTCCACTGGTGAAGATGCCAACGAACCCCTGGCCTTTGACCCAACCTGGGCCAGATGGTTCAAGGATAATCTGGCCAGGTGCAAGAGCCATGCAGGGTCAGCCCTGGTGAGTCCTTGGGTGGAAGACCCCTGGGGAAACGCAGGGCTGCTGTGCAGAGACAGGTGATGGCCAACCGCCTCTGAACCGCTCTTCCCTTGAAGACCGAACCTGTCCAGTGTAAGCTAGCTGCAATTTAACTGGACTTTCTCCCACAGCTGTTCCTTGACACAACTGCATGTCATCCACTAGGTCAGGGTTGGCCAAACTGTGGCCCTCCAGATGTCCGTGGACTACAATTCCCAGGAGCCCCTGCCAGGGCTGGCAGGGGCTCCTGGGAATTGTAGTCCACGGACATCTGGAGAGCCATCATTTTGGCCACCCTTGCACTAGATGATCACCTGTTGTGTTTTCATCTTCCTGGACTCTTCTCCAAAATACAATCATCAGATTAGAAGATCAGATCTCTGGTGGTCAAGAATCTCGTTCATTTCCTTCCCCTGAATCTTTATTCTCCTCTAGGCCAGGTGCCTGTCTTCAACGGCATGATGCAAACCAACATTTCCCCCTCTTTCTATCGCCCGTCCTTAAACGGGGCCATCTTCTCTTCCTCCTTGCGCCTCTTAACATCCTCCCTCGTACATGCTTGTCCTCCTGTCCCCTCTGCCTCGTTCCTTGCACATCCTTCTCCTGAAACCAGGTTTGCTCCCTCTGCTCCTACCCCGCCTGCCTCCTTCCTGAGCCTTATGGCTTCCACGCCTCATAATTTTGAACATTGAGACATAATAAGGCTTCCATATACCCCTAAAAGCTTCTGCGGAGGCCGGGTGAAGGGAAGCAGCACTGTTCTAGCCCTTGGTGCCTGCAAATCTCGTTAGAGCCGAGTCCTGCGGCCCCACAGAGAACAACAAACGTTTCAGGACACGAGCTTCATCGGACATTAAGTTTCCGCATATTTTACCCCTGCGAGAGGGATGGGGCACTGCGTTTTCTGGCCAGCTGGTAAAGTTACAGAACCTGCGTCCATTGTATTCCCTCTGCGCAGTTTCTTTCAGCCCCCTCCACCCTCCCACTACCGAGCACTGGATTTTTGCCAAGGTTTTAAGGGAGGCGGGAGTGGCGTATGAGCTTGCTGAGCTTACAGGTGCGGCAGTGTGATGCGGGGATTCTGATGGCTGTAATGTGTTTATTTACTAAATAAGGCACAGTAATCCCTGGTTCAGGTACAGCTCCTGAGGGGCAAAGGAGGCCAGGGAAGAGTCGTCAGACGCCAGAAACCTGCAATACTAGAAAACTTCAAGTTCAGGAGAGAGGGGAGCCATTTCCCCCTCCTGAGACCCCGTAGAGCAGCGGTAGTCAACCTGTGGTCCTCCAGATGTCCATGGACTACAATTCCCATGAGCCCCTGCCAGCAAACGCCCCTGCCAGCAAACAAGAGGACCAATTCTTGGAAGAAGCCATGTCACAAGACAGAACGTCTCTCTTGCTTCCTTATTCCCAACGGCGTCCTCCTTGCTTTGTCTCACGAGAGAAAATCTCTCTTGATGGTGATCAAACGGTTTCCAGGCTGCATAATGTCCTAAGGTGGCAAAACAGGGGTAAAATGTGCATTTCTAGGGAAGCGTTCTTTCTGGGTCGCAGCGAAACATTTGAGGCATTTGGAGATTGCTGTGCTCTGCAAGTTTATAGGGAAACACATTTGAATGTCTTTTTTCCCCCTGCCACATCCACACCATCCTTAGTTGTGGCCCTCTTGGTCAGTGTGGCTGCAGCCCTTTTATTCAGGAGAGCAAACCCTACTTCTGGTTCTTTCCAAATTGCATAAAGCTGAGTGCTCTGCGCCCCCCCCCCAAAAAAAAACACAGGAGAAGAAAGAAACCTGGATGCACGATGTAGTGGACCCTGGAGACATCACAGAATAGCTTAAATGTTCATTAGTAAAATGATAAAATCTTTTGCCTCTTCAGGCCCATCTCCCAGTGTTCTGTGTGCTGTCAAATGTCAGCAGGGCCCTTCCACTTTCTCCTGATAGCCAGCGGGGTGTCATGGTTAAGAGCGGTGGTGGAGAACCAGGTTTGATTCCCCACTCGTCCTCATGTAGCCAGCTGGGTGGCCTTGGGCTAGTCACAGTACTCTGAGGGCTGTTTTTGCAGCGCAGTTCTCGCAGAGCTCTCTCAGCCCCACCTGCCTCACAGGGCGCCTGTTGTGGGAGAGAGAGGAAGGACAATTATGACAAGTGTAAGAGGGATATAGGATTCTTACTTCACCAGGTAGGCCAGTTTTCTGCCCCAAGCATTTTCCCCCCTGTTCTAATCAAGATAATTACTTCCAATTTCAGATCCTAGACTCATCAAAGACTGGTACAGTCCAGGATGAATTTTATGAATTGATGCTCTTGGGTGTATAATTTGGGTGCGGTTTGTTTTATGTTTTCTGCGGGTAGAGGAGGCAGATGTGGCACCCCCACCCAGCTCGTATCTGGAGCATGTGAAAATGTTTGCAGTTGTTCCTTTGGCCAGCTCAAGGGCCACCAATTCTTCAGGTAGGGCAGGTTGGGGTGGAGGTAGGGCAGGTTGGGGTGAAGGTCCCAACTTCTGAGCCATGATTCCTGAGGCCACTTCGCTTGGTTCATGAATATGCAGTTCAAAAGAGTTTGATGGACCAGTTTTTGATGGGCTTTTTGAAAAGTTTGTCCACTAGATGGCAACCAGTTCCCAAAGATGTCCCCATCTGCTCCCCGTTCCTTTCCTCTGTGGTTTAGTGATTTGGCAAATGGCCTCTTTTCACTCTGGCAAAATTTGTGGGGAACCCTGAGAAACAACGTAGTTCCCTTTGGTGTGTGCTGTTGTTTTTGAGACTGAGCTTCTCCCAGGAAATTCAGAAGTGACACAGTTTGTCCAAATTTGACTGAGCAAGTGTGCCTGCAAGTGGAAGCTCGTGCCTTGAATAAATCTTAGTTGGTCTTAATGGTGCCTGATTGGACTCAGATTTTGTTGTCTAGAAGTTGCAGCTGTTATCATGAGATCATCTACATATGTCAGCAGCCCAAATACCCCCAGGGGTTGCCAATGTCATAAGTCCTTGGCCTCTGAATATGACAGGAGACTCAATAAACCCTTGGGGGCAAGACAGTCCAGTGTGGATGCAGCTCGGGGCCAGCGTCTGGGTCTTCCCACTGGAAAGTCAACAAGTCTCAGCTGCCTGATGGTGCGGGTTTGAGTTTTGAATTGCCCTCAAATCCTGCATCCACCTCCATTTAGGAAGAGTCCTTGGGGTGGTGTGCTTTACTGCCAGAATAGGAGTGTTATATGGGGACGGGGACACTTCTAAGTCTATTCCCGTTTGATAACTGGCTTCAGCCCCTTTCTTCCTCCCTTGCACAGGGCCCAAACCTCCCTGAAAACTAATTCGGTCTGGGGTAGCGTCGTTTGCCCTTCACAGCCTGCAAAGCTGTTTAAGACTATGCCAATCTAGGATTGGCAGCCAATGTCTGGCGCCCTACAGGAGATCAGGGTCAGGGAAATGAGGGGCATTGGCATTACAAGTGATGTCACTTCTGGAGAAAACCAGAAGAGATGCCGTATCGCTCCAGGAGTCGTCAGAAACTCTGTGGCAAAAGCCATCATAGTGGAAGGTCTGGTATATCTGGGGCCCAGACAAAATGTGCTCAGGAAAAGTACCGACAAGTCTAAAAAGACAGACTGCATAGTTAATAACTCAAGACAAGGAAGTCATAGAATGCGAAAAAAGGTTTCTTTTTAAAAGGGGTAGGTTCCTCTGATCCAAGGTGAACAGAAAAGATTCTGGCATAACGAATGTAAGGTGACAATAAGGCAAAGAGAATCTGAGGAGTGGATGCTTGTGAACATTAAGAGAAACAATAAGTGTTTCTTCAAGTACATCAGGACTAGGAAGGGAGCTGGGCCATCACTGGATGACTGCAGAACAAAAAGGATCGCTTAAGGGTGGTGGGGAGATGACAGAGAAGCTGAATGAATTCTACGCATCTCCTTTGAGCATGGAAAATGTGGCGTACATACCCAAACCAAAGGCATTGTCTTTAGGAAAAGTGCCTGAAGAACTGAGTCAGATTCAGATGACGAGACACGATGTTCCCGGACTGCTAGGCAAACCAAAAATTAAGATGCCTGTGGGTCCAGGTGGCGTACACCTGCAGGTTTTGAAAGAATGGAACTGCTGATCTAATTAAAATCCACCTCGGCTGCGTGATTGGAAAATAGCAAATTTTACCCAGAAGGGTCCAGCGGACATCTAAGGAATTACAGGCCGGTTAACTTAATAGCAGTTCCAGCTAAAATCAGTAGAAAATGTTATTAAAAAGCTAAATCCAAGAGCAGTAGCACTTTTATTTTTAGAGAGCAAGAAGATGTTCTGACTCTCGAAAACTCTAAGGTGCTGCTGGTGTCGTATCCAGCTGATCATCACAGCTACCCTCTAAAACTGTTATTAAAGGGGATTAATCAACACATTGGGAACAAAGTCTGCTGGGGGGGGGGAGATCTGCATGGCTTCTGCAAAAGACAGGGCTGTCTCCTGAACTTCTCGGGGTTCTTTGAGCAGGCAAACAAACCAGTGCTTTGCAGGGTGAACTCTAGGGCGTTGCATTTCTGCTGAGCTCACCCACTCCCCCAAACACCCCTCCTCAGGCTGTGCTCCCAATTTCCAAACCCTGTTAGCAATCCCACCAGAGAGTATGGATTAACAGAGAATTCCTGCAGTTGTGGTGTCCCCCAAGGACTGATAAGACCAGTGCTAATAAAGTGGTTCATAAATTATTTGGAACCGGGGATGAGCGTTGTAGCAGCCGAGTCTCAAGACTACGCCAGCATATTCAATAGGGTCTTTGGCTTGAGGTGGGGAGGAAAAGACATCTTGGGGTTTAGGCAGAAACCCTTGACCCAGTGTGTGGCCCTGGTGAAAAGGGCAAACTCCATGCTAGGAACCATTCGGAAAGGGGCTGAAAATAAAACTGCCAACGTTGTAATGTCCTTGTATCATTCTGCAGAGCAGCCTCACTTGGACTATTATGTGCAGCTCCAATAGCTGTAACTCGAAAAGAACATTGCAGACCTGGGCAAAACAAATCAAGGGAGGGCAACCAAGTTAATTAGGAGATTGGAGAACCTTCTCCGCAAGAAATGGTTGGAGGATCTGGGTCTTTCCAGTCTAGAAAAAAAGGCAGATAAGGGAAAACATGCCAGAGGTGTATACAGTTATGCATGGTGCAGAGAAAGAGGGTAAAATGTGCCTTTTCCTGTCCAGATGTATAGAGTCAAGGTGATGGAAGGATGTCTCTATAGACGGACCATTAAGTAGCTCTAGAAGGCCCCTTTCTTATCAGTTGGTTGTATTTATTTGCTTAAAACCAATGGGTACCACATCCCCAAAAAGCAATATGTACTCTGAAATGCAGAGATTAAACTATATGTGTTCAATAAGAGTAGCAATAATCATATCAAATTGTCTCTGTCGCAGCAAACATGACAGAATACTTTTGTAGTGAAGTTTACAAACCCCCCAAACATTGCCCCTGCCTGAAGTATTTTTTTAAATACTAGCTCATGGAGCAAAAAACAAATCTTGCGTGCATCCCTCAACAGTGATCAAAAGCATCTTTCAAAACATCTGGTTTTAGGAACATTATATAAGGGACAATAAAGTTCCCAGTTTCTCTCTTCCCACAAATTAAAAGAAACCAAAAAAATGTTCTGGATGGAATTTTAGATTATTTTCCTTCTCAGTAACTAGACAGTTGTGGTTTGAGTCTTTGTGAAGGTCACCAGCATTTAGACCTACAAACTAAGAAAGTTCTAGTTTATGGATGGGGCAGAAGATTTAGCGTAACCGTAGCTTTGTTGCTTTTATTACTCTGTTGACTAAGGACAGAGCTAAAACACGAGCCCCTAGACAGGATGTAAAATGTGCTGGGTTTTTAATTTTGTTTTGCTGATCTTTTCCATTGCCTCAAGTACAGATTCACCCTCATGGCTCCCCGTAATGGGGTGGGAATAAGCTAATTGAGAGCCCCTTTAAGGTATCCGGCAAATCCAAAAATCAGAAAAAGTATTCAGAGCTCTTATTTATTAAACCTCCTCTCTCCTTCCCGGCCTTTTGGGGTGGGAGCTTGTACAACCGTATAAAATATTTAAGAACAAGGAGAAAATGGCTAGCAACAACGCATATAAGTGCATATATGGCAGGAAGGAGGCGAGTTATATGCTTTTCACAGTCCCTCACCCCAGATGGTGGAGGAGTTGTTTTCAAAGCCTCTCATGATGATCTAAAATGTGCCCTGGTTCATGGCCTGTGGAGAAAATTTGTGGCCAGAGGAGCCAAATTCCCCTCCCCTCAAAATTCCCCTCAGAAGACGGCAGCTGGGCCTTGAAGGGTCTGCCTCCTAATTGGCTGGTAGGAATGCCAGTCTCAGAACTTGGCTTTCTCCAGTGTGGTTATACCCTATTGTGTGGACTTGTGCAACAGCTGGAAAAATAGCTTATCCTGCAAATAGTTTGCAATGATTCAGGAAAGGGGGCGACTGGGTAGGGAGAGTCACCACCTCAGGTTTATTGGCCAATATTCTCCTGAGGGGAATATTCCTCCCCTCTCCCAAACAGGATCCACCAGGCTCTGGAATGCAAACCAGATCCAGCTGCTGAGTTAGCATCCCTCAGAGAAATTAATCAGATGCATCGATGCACAACTAATGGTCCGTTTTTGTAGGGTTGAGGCCTGGGTCTAAGAAACCCTTTTAAGGATCACTCAAACGAAGCTCCGTCTCCACTGACCACGTTCCCACAGCACAGCTAGGGTGGAACATGTATACGCATCTGCAAAATTGAACCCGGGCTTTATTTCTAAGCTGAGAGTTCATACAGCCCAGAAAACGAGATGTTGGGGGAGAGAGTGGGGTGCTTGTGATTAAACGATATTGATTTAGGATTTGGACTAGGAATTATTGGCCTATTGGCCAATATTAGATTAGGACATTCCGATCTCTGCTCAGCCCTGAAGTTGGGATCAATTGGGATAATTTCTTACATGGTGGACAATTGATCCTAATGGTGCTACTATAGTGTTATAGTGTTATAGCACTTATAGCGCTATAGCACTCAGTTTGTATTGTTAAAACTCGCCAAAACCTCAGAGGCAAGCTCACACGGCAAAAAAGGGAAGTGTGACAGGCAGAAATGGCAGGAAAAAATCCATTAGCAACCAGGTACTAAAGCAGAATGCAAAGTCGGTTTGAAAAACCTGTATGGGACCTTGGCCCAGTTGCTCCCTCTTTGAACTAGCCTACCTGGCAAGGTGGTTGTTATGGAAAAATAGGGAAGGCTGTAGTTTAATGGGGAAAGAACCGGATACAAATTTAACGGAACTAGAAATGGGATTACAGTCTTGGCCTTGGACACCCTAAATGCACAGAGGCTATTTGTTGCTGATATCTGGCAAAACATGTATTTTCAGTCTGAGGAAACAGATGTGGGAACGAATCCACAGTTGTCATTATTTCGTCTTGCTTTGTTGGAAGTTTTCTCCTAACATTCGCCTCCATGACGAAACGAAGAAGGAACCTTCCAAGGAAACAGGACAAAATAATGGCGTCTGTGGTTGAGTTCTCCAAGCTCCACCTAGAGTTTTGACAAACCATTTCTGCAGAAGATGGTAGACGGAGAAAACCAGGAAGTCTGTGGTAGGGGTGAGGAACGCTGTTGAGGTGGACCATGGACCTTGGTCCAGGAAGATCAGAATGGCGTAAAATACTTAGAGGTGCCAGCTCTGGGTTGAGGATACCTGAAAAATTTGGGTCTCCGTGTATTTTTCGACCCAGAGTTGGCATCTCTAGCACCCCCAGAGGTGACCTGCTTGGCACACCTGGGGACGTGAAAGCCATCCTTCTGATTCATGTCTAATTGGATCTGGCAGCTGAGGCCAAAGGTCAATCTTGTTTTAATTCAGCGGTAAGATTAGGATTTGCACGATGGGGCAGTTTGCTGGAAGCATGAGCAGGACAGGGGTTTGACTAATACCAGCAAAGGCTGATGGGATGGGGTGGACTTAGGCCAAAGAGTTTGTCCTCTCCTGCTGTGACCCCGTGTGTGGGTGTGAAGGGAGGCAGAATTCCTTTTTGTTGCAGCCTTTAGATGCTTTCTGGACACACCTCAGCTCCCCAACTCCCCCCAAACCCTTCCCCAACTGGACATGTGACCCAGAAGTGACATCAGCATGTCTGAGGGGGTGTGAAGCTCTGGTTTGTTTTTTTTGCAAAACTCTATGGTTAGAAGTTAATTCTACCATAGAGTTTTGCCCAAAAGCCAGAGTGTCATCCCTGATGTACCCATGTCGCTTTTGGGTGATGTCAGCTAGTGGCGGTGTTCCTCCCCTCTCTTGGAAAGTGCCACATTCTGGCAGCACCAGTAGACCTGGAACTTCTAGGCCCCAACCTTTGAAGAAGAGTTGAGTTTTATATCCCACTTTTCACTACCTGAAGGAGTCAAAGTGGCTTACAATCATCTCTCCCCACAACAGCACCCTGTGAGATAGGCGGGGCTGAGAGAACTTTGAGAGAAATTGCTCAGGGAGAACAGCTCTATCCCAGAACCACGAGGCAACATGAGGGGAAGTCTGACTCCAGGGGCGCCTTTAAGACCCACCAAGTTTTATTCCTGGTATAATCTTTGTCTGTATCTGACAAACTGTGCTAGCACACGGACGTTCGTATCTTGAGTCGGCCTTAAAGGTGCACCTGGATTCAAACTTTATTCCAGGGCTTAAAATGGACAAAGTTAGGTAAAAATAGACCACGTAATCAAGAAATCCCGGGATCGTTTGCTTGCTGTTTTCCCGCTGCCTCGACATCCCCCTCCCACGGAAGCCTGAAGTTTCCCTTTTCTCTCTTTTCCAGGGCCGTTCTCCCTTCTCCTTTCCTGACGGTGCATGGTAGACCAGGTGAGCCAGGCTGATGGAAGCCAAAGGTCCTACGTTGGCTGAAGACCTCGGGGCCTGTCCACTGAGGAACTAAAAGCTCTGGGGGCTGTGCCTTCTCCCCTCCCCCCTCCCCTCCCCTGCCTCTTCCTCCACCGCATCCTCCCCCGGCCCCACAGAAACATGAGCCCAGCCTGGTACGGCTTCCGCAGTTTCTTACTCCAGCTTTCCAACCATCCGAGGTGGAGCTGTCCCCGGGGTTCTCGCTGGCGTGTCCTCCTCCTTTGGCTCCTGTTACTTTGTTTGCCCGGCGGTGTCCACTTGGGGACCTTCAAGGTGGGGGTGGTGGGACCCTGGAAGTGCGACACCGTCTACGCCAAGGCCTACCCGGACCTGGCAGCCAAGCTGGCCGTGTCCCGCATCAACAACGACCCAACGGTGAACCAGGCGTACTGGTTTGACTACGTCCTGCTCAACGAAGACTGTGAGACTTCTCAGGCCTTGCTGGGCTTTGTGAACGTAGAACGCTACGCCTCTGGCTTCATAGGCCCGGTCAACCCGGCGCTCTGCGAGGCGGCCGGTTGGTTGGGCCATGCCTGGAACAAGCCCGTTTTCTCCTGGTCTTGCTTGAGTGACAACGCCGCGGTGGAGCGGTACGGCACCTTTATCCGGGCGTTGCCCCAGAGCTCAGCCGTGATCTACACTGTGCTCAAGTACTTTCAGTGGGCCCACGTGGCCATCGTGAGCTCCAAAGAGGACTTCTGGGTGGAGGTGAGCCACTCCCTCGCCCACGCCCTGCGCAACTTTGGCCTCCCCATCGGCGTGCTGAGCACGATGGAGAAGGATCCCGACGGGGTGCAGGATACCCTCTGCAAGATACAAAGGGCTCACGACATACGAGGTAGGCCGGGTGAGCACATCGGTATGGACGTCGCCCTCAAAGGCGCTCCTCCTGTTTGGAAGATAGCCGAGCTAGGCTTGGTGGCTGGGGATCTCTTGTTGGGATTAGGACCCACCTCCAGAGCTCAAATACCAGCCCCCCTGGAGAAAAGGACTGCTTCAGAAGCGGGAATTGGCAAAAGTCTGGAGCAGGGGTAGTCAAACTGCGGCCCTCCAGATGTCCATGGACTACAATTCCCAGGAGCCCCCTGCCAGCGAATGCTGGCAGGGGCTTCTGGGAATTGTAGTCCATGGCGCTGGCAGGGGCTTCTGGGAATTGTAGTCCATGGACATCTGGAGGGCCGCAGTTTGACTACCCCTGGTCTGGAGTCTAGTTGTCTCAAACATCTGGCAGCAGAAAGGGGTGGGGAGGAAATCCAGAACTTCTGGGTTTTGCATGTGGAGGAGGAAAAAGCTCGGTGTGAATTGCAGGCTGGGGAGAGGACTTCCTCCGTCTTCCCTTGGGCTCCCATTTGCGGCTGGGAAATTCCTGGAGATTTGAAGGGGGTGCCTGTGGAGGAGGGGATCTGGGGAGGGGTTTTGAATCTTAGGGTGCTTAAGGTCCCTTTGGACTCAGGCTTCTCCTAGCAACTGCGCATGTGTCTGCAGTTGACCCGGAAGAGATGGGTTAAATGAAGTTTGTTCTGTTTATTAAATCAAATTGAGTCTAGGGTTGTGCGGTTTGGCCGCTTCGGCGATCACCGAAGCCCGAGGGTCACCTAGTCCAACCCCCTGCAGCATGCAGGAAACCCCCAACTCCCTGCCCACCCACAGGGACCAAACTGTGGTGCAGACAAAACAGAGAAGAGATTCCCCCCCCCCCCCAACTCAGAAAAGGGCTGAGGGTGAGAAATAGGAGCTCTTCTTTCCCCTACCGCGGGGCCCCCATCCACTGTGGGTGACCCCGTCTACAGGCTTAAATTAGCCATTGTGTATAACAACTGTTGCCAGTCCACCCCTCCTACACTAACTTAATCTAGTCCCTGAGCCTTCAGAAAGTTTGTGAGTTTGGCACTGGTCAAGATCTCTGCAGAATGAGCAGACAGTGGTGCGTGGCCAAGTGCCCGAGACACAGAACGGCAAGAATCCAGCAAGGGACGATGGGCCTTCTGCCATTCTTCTTTAGTGACATCCTTTCCTTCTTCTCTCCTTCCTCCTCCTCCTCCTCTTTCCCCCGGCCCTCTTGTGTCCAGTGATCATCATGTGCATGCACTCTGCCCTGCTGGGTGGCCAGGAGGAGAAACTCTTACTGGAGAAGGCCGAGGAGCTGGACATGATCGACGGGACCTACGTCTTCCTCCCCTACGACGCCCTGACTTACAGCATGCCCTACGAGGAGACCTTCACCATCCTGGAGGAAAACAGCAAACTGCGCCTGGCCTATGACGCCGTGCTCACGGTCACCATCGACTCCCCGGGAAACTCCTTCCGGCAGGCCATCCGGGACGCTCAGCATCAAAGGGAACTCCCCAGACACCTTAACGCTGACCAGGTGCAGTTGCCGGGGGGTGGGGAACGCGGGAGAGGAAGGCTCAGAATGTACCAGGCTCACCGTGCCAGGATATTGGAGTGATGTGGTACATACAATCGGATCCTGTCAGCACTCTGGCTGCCACATTCGGCACCCACTGTAGCTTCTGGACAGTCTTCAAGGGCCGGGTCACACAGAGCACCTTGCAGTAGTCTAGTCTAGATGTTATCAGGGTAACCCATTAGTGGCAAAACCTTTTCTCCCCAGGAAGGGATGCAGCTTCCTCACTGGCACAGGCTACTGAAAGACATCTCTGGCCACTGCTGCCACCGGTTTATCCCACGGGAGGAGTGGGTTCAGGAGCTCCCCCTAGCTACAAACCTTCTTCTTTAGCAGGAAGACATCCCATCCGGAACGGAAGATAGCCCACTCCCCATGTCAGACCCTTCCCCCACAAGTCACGCTTCCCTTTTCTCAGCGTTACATTTGGGGTGCAGAACCCAGGTCCCCCTTTACCATGCGTCTCGCTTGCCTTTCTCTCTGCAGGTCCATCCCCTGTTTGGGACCATCTTCAACTCCATCTACTTCCTGGCCAAGGCCGTGGACCTCGCTCAGCGGTCTGGGCAGTGGGTGATGGGCTCCTCCATCGCTGAACACGCCAAGGACTTCAAGTTCGACGGCTTCAGCCAGATCCTCGTGGTCAACGAAGACGGAGACGCCGAGCTCCCCTACATCATCTTGGACACGGACGGCAAGGGCAGCCGCCTTTGGCCCACCTACAAGGTCGACGTGGCGGCTCGCACCCTCCGCCACGTGGGCCACACCGTTCACTGGCCTCACAGTTCGATGCCCAACACGGATTCCAGCTGCTGGTTTGACTCGGTCGCCATCTGCACCGGAGGTGAGTCCTGGGAGGGGGAGGCGAGGGCAAACGGCATCCCTCCGTTGGTTAGACCAGGGGTAGTCAACCTGTGGTCCTCCAGATGTCCATGGACTACAATTCCCATGAGCCCCTGCCAGCGTTGCTGGCAGGGGCTCATGGGAATTGTGGTCCATGGACATCTGGAGGACCACAGGTTGACTACCCCTGGGTAAGGCCTCTGGCGTCCGGCTCTTTTTATTGATCCATCCACGGGAATACCTCTGGGAACGCATCTCAGGGGGGTCTCCAGTGCTGTGGTCCTGGGTGCTACTGCACCCGCCAGCAGCTCTCTGGGTGCCCACCAAGTGGGTTGGGCCAGATGGTGCTCTTCATCGGCAGGACGATCTGGTTGGTTATGCCGATTGCAATGACAGTGTTTCTTCAGCTTCTGCCACCACAATGTTCGCCTTGTCTGACCCTGCTGTTTCCCAATGTATTTTTAGTTAGCTGTTTGCTGCTTTTGGGCTTTCTCTCTGCGTGGGGCTCTGCCTCCGGCTGTAGGAGGAGAACAGTGAGCTGCATGCTCAGAACGTGGGTTAAGGGAAAGCCCTCCGTGGCACTAATGCTCTCTTTTTGTTTCCATCTAGGGGTGGATGCCAGTTACATAGTCCTCCTGTTCATCTTGGTCATTTTCTTGGTCATGCTTGGGATTTTTCTCACTTTCTATATCCGGTGAGTCAGCCAAGCAGAGGCCGTGATTAGGAATTTGGGGTCAGCTGCCAGGAGCCATTGGGATCCCGCGACGTGCTCCTTTAAGTCGGTCCGGCAGCTTTCGGTTCCTGGATTCTGTCTGTTTTGACCCCTGCAGGCGCTACATTCAGCATGCCCAGTTAATGAAGGGACCCAACAAGATGATTCTCACCATGGATGACTTGACCTTCATTAGCATGCAGAGTAGCAAGAAGGTGGGCTCATGGGGGTGTACATTTGGGGGGGGGCAAAAGGGTTGCGGCTGATTCTGGGTGGGAGGAGGGTCCGTTCCAACGGAGCAGAACCAGGGAAGGGCAGCAAAAGAGCACGGCCACACCACAAGCCTGAAGGAAGGGTGGTATGTATGAAAACAAAGGGGGGAGGGAGCGAGGACGAATCCTGGCCATCAGACGTGGGAGGCCCAATCAAAGGCATTGGGGGATGGATGTGGGGGGCCACGGGCTCTGCCAAAAGCAAAACATCCTAGATCACAATGTCTCCCGTTGTCAGTCAAGAGAAAGTTGGCCCAGAGTCCCCCAGTGACCTCTTCTCTCGCCTCCCTCCAGAAAGTGGACGACAGCCACTCGAGTCTCGCCGGAAGGAGCAATTCGGACATGAAGAGCCTCAAGAGCGTGGCGGCCAACGCGGAGAACAGCAACATCGCAGTGAACGAGGTAAGGCCGTGTCCCGCCCCACTGGATGCTCCCCACTGCTTTCCTCCTTCTCAATGACTGGTTGTGTGGGGAGAGGGGTGGCTGGGAAGGGAGGAGCGCTGGGTAGGGAAATACTTGAAAATTTTGGGAAGGGCAGGACTTGGGAAGGGGAGAGACCTCAACAGGGTGCTGTGCTATAGAGCCCAACCCCCAAAGTGGCCATTTTCTCTCTGGGTGATCTCAAGCTTCCACCTGGAGGCTGGCAACCATAGAAGGGAGGTTCTTCCGGTAGATGGGCCTTCATGCCTCCAGCTCTGTGGAAAGGATCCAGTGTGGCATCGTGGTGGGTTAAGAGCAGTGGGGTCTGTTCTGGAGAACTGGGTTTGATTCCCCACTCCTCCTTCACACGGAGCCTGCTGGGTGACCTTGGGCCAGTCACAGTTCTCTCAGAACTCCTTAAAAGCTGTTGTAAAAACAAACTCCTCCTTTTTCTCTCCGAAGAGGTGAAGGGGGGGGGTCCCCTCTTCTTCAGGAGGCACTTTTGAGTGGGTTTGAATGGCAGCCATCTTTTAACGGGGGGAATTTGGTGCTCGCTATTTTGTTTTTGGTTTTGAATGGGGGGAGAGGGGGGGAGATTGCTTTGAACTGTTGTAAGCCCCCACGAACCATGAGTTTGTGCAAGATATAAACGTTTTGATAAAGTAGAATAAATAAATATGAGCCTTGAACGATACCCACCAGACTTCCCTGCTCATGCGGTCTGTTCCTTTACCACTTCCCGGTTTGCACTTCTCCCTTTTAGAGGCCTTGCAAAATAAAAACCAGCCTGTCCCCCTGGGCTCCCCGCTTTCCCTACATTGCCTAGTCTTCTCCCATCCCCAGCAGCAGTTCTTCTTGTGAAGGGCACCAGTTGCCAGGGGCTCAGTAGCAGGGAGTGTTAGGGGGACAGCCCCAAAGTGGATCAGAGGGACACGCCCAGCCTGGTCTCTGCTTAGGAGGGCCTCACGTGATCTCCTTCTTTCTCAGTCCCTATCGGCATCCTCAGTACGGCTTTGCTTGCTGCTCCCTTGTGACTTTTCCTGCTCTCTGCCCCTTTCCTGGCTGCTTCTGCACGGATCTTTCCCCTCTGCCTTGGCTTCCCAAGCACAGCACTATTCTGGGGTGCAGAGACGCAAGGTCGTCAACCTCTGGCTATCTGCTTATGAGGTTTTGGCCGTCCTTGGAACCCACGCATTTTAAAACCTGGTTTGAACGCACGTGGAAGTGCCTTGTACTGGATCAGACTCGTAGTCTGTCAGCTGCCATCGAGTGACCCCTGACACTTGGCACACGACGGTACCAAATAACCATGGCAGGAGACAGAGGGCCAACAGACAGGTCTTGACGCTGCCAAGCAGATGCTCTACCACCGAGTCACAGCCTTGAGCTGCCGGCTTTTTGGAAACCTGACCTGGGATTAAGACGCAGAGTTATGGCAATTGTCACTGGCAGGTGGGCCGCCTGCAGGGTGCTGGTCCAAGATCAAAAACAAATCACAATCCAATTAATAGCAGGCTGGAGATTACAACATTTTTGAAAAAGAAGTGGGGTGATAAGCGGAGAGGAAAAATCCAGGTCGTTCATTTTGAAGGCTTGTTCTCACCTGTTTCTCTGTATGGAATGCCGGGGGTCAAGTTGATATTTGTTGGTTGAGCCCTCATTCCTCCAAGTAAGAACCCCCAAACAAAACATGCTGGGAAGCAGAGAAGTGTCGTGATTTGGAGAGTCAGACTAGGATCTGAACGACACGGGTTCAGATCCTCACTCTGCCATGGAAGCTGGCTGGGTGGCCTTGGGCCAATCACACATCTATACCTTGCAGGGTTGTTGTAAGGATAAATGGAGGCCACTTTGGATCCCCCTGGGGGAGAAAGGTGGTGTAGAAATGAAGTAAATAAAACAAAAATGGTGTTTCTCCATGGGAAATTCCGAATTTCAGCATTCTTCCTAGCAAGATTCAAAGACCCCTTATTTGTTTGTTTGTTTAGTCGTTACGTTTATATTCTGCCCTTCCCCTAAAGCCCAGGGCGAAGGGTAAACAAATTACTGGATGTCCTGTGTATTAACAATTTTGGAGAAAAAGGGCCATGCGTGAGGTGTAAAGTCAAATAAAGCCAAATAGGGTCGTTTACCTTGTCTTGGTGCCAGCCGCTCCCCTATTGGTGGTTGCTAGGAAACAGGGAAATGGCAGCTCCCTTCCTCCTCTAGAAACGGTTGCTAGGCAAACAGGACCTGTGCTTCTCATCCTTCTTTCTTAGTCCTGGAGCCTGCAGCATCCTGTCCTGTCTTCTGGGCCAATTACTGACCAAAGAGCAGGGAGACAATTGCTCTTCACAGCTCTACGGTGGCAGCACAGGGTCACGTGGGGATTCACAAGTCTGTCATAACTCCCATGTCCCCTGCCCCAACTTCCTTGTGAGCTTGATCACAGCTTCTGCATTTTCATCTCTGCCTGTGCATCAGCCTTCTCCTGCTTGGGCGATGCCTCCCCTTATCCCCGTAGTTCTCCGCAAAAGAAACCCAACTGGCTCTCCTCCACAGAGTGATCTCTGAGGATCTGTAACAATTCCACAGCTCTGGGTACAAAAACAGAAGAGAATTTTACTAGATGGCCGGCAGTGCTTGGTCCTGGCACCACTTGGCCATAACCAGCCATATAACAGCTGAAAAGTGGAACTAAAGGGTTTTTTCCTTCAAGGATCGTATCAAAATAGCAGTATAACAAGGGAATATCACCCACATCACAACTCCACCGAGATATAACAGCTTCAACCCCTAATTTCTATGCATAGATGTGCGGGGACCCCTCCCCTATTTGGCAATAGTATTCTCTGACCAGGAGACCCCTACCTCTTCATTTTTCAGTATTGGAAGGGAAAGGCACTCTATGCATGCGCAGGGGAACCGCCACTGACCTCCACTTCATGGGGCGGGCTTTGAAAGGGAGCCTTGGATACCTTGAGGTGCTGGCTGCTGCTGCTGACCTCCTCTCCCCCCCCCTCAATTCCAGGCTTCCCCCCCAGCCCTTCCCTCTGCTACCAGCGTCACGTTTTGACCGCTTGCCTCCTGCTGTCCTTAGGCCGAGGAGAAGCAAAAAATGTCAAGCCACGTCCCCTTGCTCCTCCTCTTGTTTAACAGCCAAGGCATTGTAGCTGCTGTCCAGGTAAGTCCTGTCCGGCAAAAAGGCCCGCAAGGTGTGCTTTTTGCCTGTTCGCTGTGCCTCTACCTTTCTCGGTCTTCTCCCCCCTCCCCCCGCCCCACCTCATGCACTGGATGGCCATCCTTTGTTCTTCGTCCGGCCTTC
The DNA here is from genome assembly GCF_049243985.1 of Paroedura picta. Lineage (NCBI taxonomy): Eukaryota > Metazoa > Chordata > Lepidosauria > Squamata > Gekkonidae > Paroedura > Paroedura picta. The sequence continues at coordinate 1,749,229 of NC_135384.1, forward strand.
TTCCTCTCTTGTGTGCTTTAAAGTGGGACATGAGCTATGGCAGTTTGCATTCTTCTGTTCCCCAGCTCTCCTTCTTCTTGCCTTAGACCAGGGGTAGTCAAACTGCGGCCCTCCAGATGTCCATGGACTACAATTCCCAGGAGCCCCTGGGGCTCATGGGAATTGTAGTCCATAGACATCTGGAGGGCCACAGTTTGGCTTCCCGTGCTTTAGGCCTAGTGAACGTTCATCAAGTTCATGCATTGGGGGTCCTGCGAATCAAGCCTCTGGGGCTCAGGGCTGGGACGTTTCTGAATTCTGCCCCAGGGAGGGAACTTGATGGGTGGAAGTTTTAGCCCTGCATAGTCACAGGGAGGATGCAGCTACGTTTCTTTCAGGTATTTAGTCTGTGTACATCCTGCCTTTCCGTGCGGGAACTCCGAATGGCATAGCTAGACTCTTGAATGTCCCTTCTTCAGGGACGCACAAGATGCTGCTAAAGGTCGTTCTTGCCACTTCTGAAGAGATGAGGTCTTAGCATGCTGCAAGATTACATCAGGGCCCTGAAAGGTAGAGGGAAGACACACCCGAAAAGAATGGGATGGGTCTCCGGGGTGAATTTTTGAATGCTGCAGGGAGGGGAGACGAGTCCAGCCAGGTGTGCCCTAGCAGGTGATCAGGTGCATCGAGCACAACGTTTTGGGGGCGGCGAAGCTGAGAATGTAGGAGAGCTACGTTTGTTGCCTTACAGACCGCCAGGCCCCCTGCCTCCTGAATTTCCTTTCGGGGATTGAGAGTTCCCAAATGGCTTCGCTCTCCCAGCCTCGACCGATCCCCTCCGCTGCTTTGTTGATTTCTTGCTTCCTTAAAAAAGAAATCAACATACCGCTTTCTCTTCCCTCGTGGCCTTTTTGGATAGAGCGGGAGGGGGGAGACGGTGTATGTGTCTCTCTTGGTCCACTGATGCTCTCTGCTCCTTCCTCCCCTAGGGTGACTGGGTGTGGCTGAAGAAATTCCCAGGGGATAAGCACACCGAGATCAGGCCTGCCACCAAAACAGTGTTTTGCAAGGTAAGTCTTGCATTGTTCCGGGTGGTCAACGGAAGCCATCCCTGCTCCCTGGGTGGAACAATAAATCCTTTGCAATGCCCCCAGACTGGCCACTAGGGCCCCTGCTTGGAGCGCCCTCCTCCAGGGGCCACGGTCTTTCTCCTGCCATCTCCCCTTGGCCTCGTCTCTAGCTCCGGGATCTGCGCCATGAAAACGTCAACCTGTTCTTGGGCTTCTTCCACGACTGTGGGATCTTCGCCATCGTCTCGGAGCACTGCTCCCGTGGGAGCCTCGAGGATCTCATCTACAACGAGGACATGAAGCTGGACTGGATGTTCAAGTCGTCTTTGCTGCTGGACCTTATCAAGGTGCTTGAGGAGAGAGGAAGGGTGGGAGGTCCAGCGATCAGTTTTGGGGCCCTGGGAAGGGATATGTCTCATAGGGATCCAGGGCAATCTGCTCATGTGGTGTGTGGGAGGATGCCACTGGTGGGAACACAGAGGAAGCCGCCTGTTATGGAGAGGTGCTCCAGAGTGGGAGGGCCACCCCTCTCTTGCCTTGAAGTGGCCCCAAGTCAGTGGTGATTCAACGGTGCTTTCCACCCCCACATTATTGTTCCTGCAGAGTACAGGAGATCTGTTTATGTAGCAAGCGTGCCAGTAGCAGGTATGTTCTGAAGGTTTAGGCAGCATTTGTTTGAGCTATCAGCGTGGAGAATCTGCAGCAGAAGGGATCTGTTCTGCTAGGAATCCTTTTGTAGGTGTGCCTCCTCTCTGGAGCCTGGCAGGGGAAGAGATCATCTCAGAGTCTGTTATCCACAAATGCTGTCTTTATTCACTCATACTTTGGAGATTGGTTTTGATTATGTCCAGGAGAGACTCTGTGTGTGTGTGTGTGTGTGTGTGTGCGCGTGTAAACAGACAGACAAATAAATACATATTTTTATTTATTTACCAGTTGACAACATTACAGGACTGTGCATGGTAAAATCAGAACCATAAATAACAGCCTTACATTCTATAGGTCGCTAATATTAATTCCCTGTGGGGTTTTTCAGAGTCTAGAGGGGTCTCTGGCGGTGGGTATTTCGAGTGTGGGGTCAATGTCATTGCCTGGCCTCTGCCATGTGTGAGTTCCTGGAAGAAGGGTGTGTGTGTGTGTGTGTGTGTGTGTGTGTGTGTGTGTGTGTGTGATGACAGGGCAGTCTTTCTCTACCAGCGTTCTTGATGGTTTCCCAAATGGGTGAGGGTCAAATTTTGTACATAGGTTTTAAATTTGTTCAACATTGATTGTGTGATATGACCGCATATGGTTAGGTCAACCCATTCCCCTCTTCCAAAATGGCCCATGATGGTCCTGGAGGGGCTGGGAAGGGGAGGAGCCCCGGGTGGGCGTGTCTACCGCTCTGCTTCCCAACTATATTCTGCACAATTGGGCTCCTTCTGGGCTTTCTCAAGGCCTGGAGAATGTTTCAGGGGGTTCTCAGCAGTGAATTAATTGAGAAGGGCTGTGATAGGGGAGGGAGGCACGGTGGGGAGGCCAGAGGAATCCAATGGGGCTGTCATCAGGCTTCTCCATCTCTCCGGCTTCTCCAGGGGATGAAATACCTGCACCACAGGGAAGTGGTCCACGGGCGGCTGAAGTCTCGGAACTGTGTGGTGGACGGCCGCTTCGTCCTGAAGGTCACAGACCACGGCTACAACCAGCTGCTTGAGTCTCAGAGGATCCCCCGAGACAAGCCCAAAGCCGAGGGTTAGTAAGGAGAAGGAGCCGAGGGAGGGCTTAGGTCGGCTTGTTCCTTCCGGGTGGGAAATATTGAACAACGCCATATTTGACCTCTAGTGATGCCAAACTGGTGAGATTCGCAGTGAGGGGCTCCTGAGCCAGATCTAGGATGCCGTAGCCAAAGCTGCCCCTTAGGATTTAGAGACAACAGGGGTGTGTGGGGGTGGGGGGATATCCAATCCTTCCCCCACTTGTTAGCTGAGTCTAGAGCAGCTCCGGGGTTCTACCGTCAGGCCCGGGAGCAGCTCCCAGGCTCCACCACAGGTGCACTCGAACCCAGAGCAGCCGATGATGTACCATGCAGGAGACCCAGGGCTTCTTTTTTAAAAATTGGGTGGCGTTTAAATCCCTAATATATTTTTAAAGATTTTTGCGCAAACCTTGGGTGTGGTCCCCTAAGTTTGCAACAAAATTTGTTCCGTGTCAGCGTGGCCCTGATCTGCAGATTTAAATATCCGCAGGTTGGGCCATGCTTGACTAGAAGAAGGAGGGGGAAACGGCAGCTTCCGTTGGCAGAGGAGTCTTTCCTGGACGGAAAGAGGCCTCATATTCCTTTCCACAAACGGAATCTTTCTCCACCCACAGAAGGGGACCCGAGCTTTGCAAAGGGGCCACGGGAGCGAAAGAAAACACATATAGAGGGTGACAAGTTTGAGGCAAGTGCTTGAGTTTTGTGTTCCCTTTCCCCTCCTAGACCGGTTCTGGACAGCCCCCGAACTACTGCGGGACATGTCGCTGGAACGGAGAGGCACGTTTCGGGGAGACGTCTACAGCATTTCGATAATCATGCAGGAAGTCATATGCCGCGCAGCCCCCTACTGCATGCTGGATATGTCTCCTGAAGGTATGCAGAGGGCAGGGGTGAGCGGTAGGATCACAGTGCAGCCTCAGCGCGCTGATGCGGCAAATTCCCCACTTCGGCACACAAGGGTGGCTTCAAAGGAAGCATCGGTTGTCGGAAATGGACAGGGTTGTGAGAGTGTGGCCATGGCGTGTATGAATCTCAGGGTGCCGCACATGGTCCTGAGTGCAGAGCTATCAAACTACCCGTGACGCATCCCACCTTCATCCAGCCATAGCTTGACTTGGTGATCAGACTTATTATATCATGGCTGTCTTGAATGAGGAGGGTCCAGCGGTGCCTTCCAGTGACGGACGAATTTGTAGCCAGTGAGCTGAGAGTAGATGGAGGCTGCTCTGAGCGAACTGAGCTGCTGTCATTTTGATTTGGCTGCACCGGGGATCTGAAAGGTGGTGTGGGCTGGCAAAGGTTGTGTGTGTTTGGAGGGGAACGAGGCTGGCTGAACTACGCTGATTCTCTGTTGTCCTTAACGAAACTGGCCTAGAACGGTCCTTGGTTGTATGAAGCAGGCAGCTGGGTCTTCATGAGGACTCGGTGCTGCTGGGATGAGCAATGCGGTCTTACTGAAGCGGGTGCCAAGCTTTGTTGAGAAGCAAAAGAGCAAAGGACTCAGACAAAGTGGAATGGGGCATCTCAGCGGCTGGGAAGCAAACTGAGCTGGACGACCCCCCTTCTGTGCCGACAGGGGCTGCTTGGCTTAGAACTGGCCAGAGGCCATGATGGCAGCTCGAGCATTGACTCTGACATGGGATGTGGCAATAAACAAGCCAGTTGGCCAGGTCTGAACACAGCCCCTGCCCCCAGAACTCAGCTTGCTCCGGGCCGTCTGTGGGCCAGCTGGGATGTCCTTTGCAAGTTAAAGGAGCAGAGGGACAAATGAGGCAGATCCAAGCGACTGTTTTTGTCTGGGCAGAGATCATCCAGAAAGTGGAGCGGCCACCCCCCCTTTGCCGCCCCTCCGTTTCGGTAGACCAGGCGCCCATGGAGTGCATACAGCTGATGAAGCAGTGCTGGAGTGAGCAGCCCGAAAGACGGCCGAACATCGATCAGATCTTTGACCAGGTGAGTCCCGGCCAGGGGGAAGGTTCCTAGGAGACGGGACGCCAGGACTCCCAGGCGAGAGGGCTGCCCCCTCTGACACTCCCCGCTCCCCTCTCCCTCAGTTTAAGAGCATCAACAAGGGTCGGAAGACGAACATCATCGACTCCATGTTGCGCATGTTAGAGCAGTACTCCAGCAACTTGGAGGACTTGATCCGGGAGAGAACGGAAGAGCTGGAGATTGAGAAGCAGAAAACGGACCGGCTACTGACGCAAATGCTTCCCCCGTAAGTCTGTTTCGGGAGCTGGCGTGTGGGGAATCTGCAGGGCGTGTCCCGGCGACACAATCAGGACTAGAAGCTGCCTGCAAAGGCAGGAAGGGGGCCCGGGGAACGGAGTCTGGGCTGGGGGCCCCTTGGCGGTTCCATCTGGCGGATCGTCCAGCTGCAGAAGAGGTGACAGTTCTGCATCTCCTCCTGGGTTACCAGCCAGTACTGGGCTTCCTGTTTCGGGAGAGGGGGGCCAGGAAGATGGGGAGGCACTGGCATTGCATAATAGGTGACGTCACTTCTGAGGAAAACCAGAAGTGATGTTAGGTCGCTCAAGGGATCGCTGGGAACTCCATGGAAAAACTGTCATAGCAGCAGACCTTGCAACCCTGGGTTCTGCCTGGACTGGCCCCGGAGGATTTCGGCAGCCCCCGGGGGTTCCAGGGTGACTCTCCATCTGTGGCAAAGTGGAAAACTGGAATGGTGATCTTTGAGAGCACTTTGAGGCTTCCCGTTTAAATTCCAAAGGTGCCTAAAGGTAAAGGTATCCCCTGTGCAAGCACCGAGTCATGTCTGACCCTTGGGGTGACGCCCTCCAGCATTTTCATGGCAGACTCAATACGGGGTGGTTTGCCAGTGCCTTCCCCAGTCATTACCGTTTACCCCTCAGCAAGCTGGGTACTCATTTTACCGACCTCGGAAGGATGGAAGGCTGAGTCAACCTTGAGCCGGCTGCTGGGATTGAACTCCCAGCCTCATGGGCAAAGCTTTCAGATGGCTTGCCTTACCACTCTGCGCCACAAGAGGCTCTTAAGGTGCCTATGGGCTTGAAAAGGCTGCGGACCGCTGAGACAAATCCTGTCCCTAGAAGCAAATCACACTGTGCAACTTCCATTCACCCCCAGCCTTCCAGACGGGTAAGGAGGCTGGCTAATACCACTTCTGCTTGCGATCCCTCCAGGTCAGTCGCTGAGGCCCTGAAGACGGGGGCTCCAGTGGAGCCGGAGTATTTCGAAGAGGTGACCCTGTACTTCAGCGACATCGTGGGCTTCACCACCATTTCAGCCATGAGCGAGCCCATCGAGGTGGTTGACCTTCTCAACGATCTTTACACCCTCTTTGACGCCATCATCGGCTCCCACGATGTCTATAAGGTGCCCTCATCAGTCCTCTTGACCATCCTTATGCTGGAAGCCAGAAGGTGGGGAGAGGGACAGATACTGGGGAGGGAAGGGTGGACGCTGAGTATGACCAACCACACATCCGCTTGTGAAGTTTCTGGACAGGGCTGGTTCCAGGTTTGGGGGGCCCTTGAGCAGACAGTGCCTGGAGCCCTTATACCCCCATTACTGGCTCCTCATGCGCTCATTTTTGCATTCCCACATGCCTGTGTGGTTCATCAGAGAAGGAGCCGCCTCCATACCAACCTCCCTGGGTTCTCCCTGGTGTCTTTTCCCTCCAAGGCTCCGCTAGCCTCCCAGGTCCCTAACAGCATTGGGCTCTGCCGCCATTCCCATCCCTCCTCTCCAAGATGGCCGCTCTTTTGCCAATAGGTGGAGACCATTGGCGATGCTTACATGGTGGCCTCAGGACTTCCCAAGCGCAATGCCAACCGGCATGCGGCTGAGATCGCCAACATGTCACTGGACATCCTCAGCGCCGTCGGGACCTTCAGGATGCGCCACATGCCAGAGTTGCCCGTACGGATCCGCATCGGCCTGCATTCAGGTAATCTACAGGGCAGGCTGGCTTGCCTTGGGAGGGGAGCTTGGATGCTCACAACGTGAAAGAACAAGGGTTGCCAACTCCGAATGGGGAGCCTTCTGGGGATTTGGGAGCAGTGCCTGCAGGGGGGAGAATCAGAGGAGGGATTTCGCCAAGAAACTATGGTGTGCCATAGAGAATGCCTGCTGGAGCAGCCATTTCCTCCAGGGGAACTAATCTCTCTGGTCTGGAAGTCAGTGATTACTCTGGAAGATCTGCAAGCATCAGCTGAAGGTTGGAAACAGGAGACAGTGTGGTTAAATGAGAGGTGTGGCCTTAAGAAGTCATGGCCACACGTGGCTGTTCTCCTTGACAGGGCCTTGCGTGGCTGGTGTGGTGGGGCTGACGATGCCACGATACTGTCTGTTTGGAGATACGGTCAACACAGCCTCCCGGATGGAGTCCACAGGCCTGCGTGAGTAACCCTGATTCCGAGTGGGTGGAAGTTTGTGCTTGGCAGGCAGCCCCGCCTCCAGAAGTGCTTCCATCTGAACTTGAGCTAGAGTTTCCCAAATTCCAGTTGCTGCAGCGCTCTGGCCCTCAGGCTTCTATCACTTCAGAGGAATCTCGACTTGTGCTTGCATGCCCAAAACGGCACCTTTCACCCTCACATCCCCCCCCTTTGTTGCCTCTGCAGCTTATCGAATCCACGTCAACATACGTACAGTACAGATCCTGCATTCGCTCAAAGAAGGCTTCAGGCTGGAGATCCGGGGCAAGACAGAGCTCAAGGTATCTCCTCCCTACACCCTGTTTCCTTCAAGCTCCGCTGCTTTCTCTGCCCAAGGTGCCATCCACTAAACTGGAACACGATCCTTGTCTCCAGAGGGCTTTGGAGGACAAATGGCCTGCCTCAGTTACAGTAGGATGCTAAAAGGCTCACGCCAGCGTATTTGACATGTTTTGGTCTCTTGGAGCTCCTGCATTGGGCCCGCGCAAAGGCTTGAATTGTAGGGCCAATTGGCATGGTCTTCCCCACCAATAATTAACCGCCCTCTTTTCTCTTTAGGGGAAAGGTGTGGAAGACACCTATTGGCTGACAGGCCGAGAGGGATTTCACAAGCCCATACCGACACCTCCTGACTTGCTGGGAGGGTAAGAGGAGCATTCCCTTCAGGAACAGAATGGGGGCAGCCGTGGTGGGAGTCACAAATCACTTGATGACCCTCCTGTTTCTTCTCTCTGCTGCAGGGTGACCAGCCATGGGATCAGTCTGACAGAGATTCCAGAAGACCGGAAGAAGAAGTTGCAGAAAGCACGTCCAGGGCAAGCAATCTAGCTCGAGAGGGGCTGTGTGATATGAGGCCAGGGTGAGGTGGAGGTGAGCCGGGCTGGGGGGATGAAGGGTACCCTGTTAGCTGTCTCCGAAAGAAGCAGCATTAATGGGAAGCCCCTGGGTATTTAAAAACAAAAACTGGTAGATGAGACGGATGAATTGTGTCTTTGATCACTCCCACCATAAGCGAATGCTGTGGGTGCTGCCGGGAGCTCTGGGCCCTGGCAGCAGCCCTGTGTTGGACACTGGCTTTTTTGAGAAGAGCTAACCTCATTACTCTTGTCTAACCAGTGCAAACAACAGCTGATACCAGTGGCCTGCTGGAGCTTTATGACCAACTCTGATGGAGCCCTTCATGCACAGAGGAGGCCGGTAGACAAGAGAGACCCCGTGGAAGGAGGATGGATCAGGACTGGGCCGCTTGAGGGGCCCCCAAGCCTCCATTGCTCACAGCCATCTTGCACGAATCTAAGCCGGCCAATCCTTTTCTACTACTCTTTTTTTGGGTTCTCGGCCGTGACGTTGGGATTTCTACCAGTCTAGGATTCACCGTTCACTTTCCAAGCAACCAAAGAAATAAAGGCCAGCTGCATGCTGGGACTTTGGCTAGTCGGGGTTTGCCGTGCGGACCAGGATAGAAAAAACATATGGAAGCTGGGACTCCACTGAGTCATATTTTGGGCCCTTTTGTACTTTTATCCATAGAGTCAAGTGCATGATGGGACTTACCAATCCAAATACTCTGCTCCGTTATCTGCTTCGCCCTGGAAGGGCTTACCCTTAAACTGTCATGTGACTGGATAAGGACGGATACAGAGAAAGTCTTGCTTGACACTGCCGAAGTGGTTCTCGGCAAAGGAGATCAGAACATGCTGGTCGTTCTACTGTGTTTACTTTTAAGAGAGTGGTCCTTCAGGGATGGGGATGGCCTGGATGGATGGGATCCCAGCAACTAGAGGGTCGCTGGTGGGCCTAGGAGCAGAATGTATTGCCTGTTCCTTCAGTTCATGAAGAGCTGGTTTGGATTGCAAGTGGGAGCTCAGCTTGGGAGCTGAGGAGCCCTGTGAGACAGGATTCGTGTGGCCATGTTGGATGAAGCAGCGCCTAAGGAAACCCATTTTAAGCACTTTAGGTGTATCCAAGCGCTTCCTTGGAATGCAGTTCATATAGTGAGACATTAGAGGGCAGAATTGCCTTGTGGGAATAATTTATGGGGCAGTCAAAAATTGGTTTTTTCCCCCCTCTAAATCTTGTATCATCATGATGCCAATTTTTTAAAAACCTGCCTGGAGAAGAGGAAATGTATAGTAGACAAGCCATGGAGAAGGGAGTGGGTACGTTATCCTTTCCCTGTTATTTCTCAGCTCCAGATTGCCCCCCCCTCCCCCCTGTGTAGCTCTTCCATAATGGAAAAAGTTTCTCTGTCTTCCTGCTGTGGAAGTAAAAAAAAGTATAAACCCATAAATCTTAGATTTCAATGACAGAGGTGTTATTTTCGCTTCCCCCAGGGTTTTCCTTTTCAACTCCCATTTGGGAAATTCCTGAAGAATCAGGGGCGGAGTTTTATGGCCTCTGAGTGTCTGGTGCACATCGTCCCATTAAATTAATGAAATACACACAGGTTTGCCAATGAGATACAAGCCACCATTCCTCATTCCAAAGGGGGCCAAGTGTGCTTTATGCTTAGGCACCACCTTGGCTGAATGTACATCTGCCACTCGAAGTGCTTTGCAGGTACCTGCCATCTCTAGGTGTGAAAACACAGTTTTAAATTGTGTTTCCACTGAATTGCTGAATTTACCCTGTAGGAAAGCTGGTGAATTACTCCTGTGCTTTACAATGAACATGTGTTTAGACTTAAGAGAGGCATTTGCTCTCTTGCACGGAAGGGGAGTCCCTTCTAAGGTGGTAAGATATGCAATTAAAACACAAACAAACTAATCATTGATGATTCAAATAATAACAATTATTCTGGTTTCGTACTTGCTTTGCAAACATGACAGCGCTGAGGAGGCACATTTGAAAGAACTATTAATATATAGAGAGAGATGTATCTATATAAAGAGAGTGATTAAATGATATTTTGTTAAAGGGATGGTTGGTATTTGTCACCGGACAAAAATACTTCCTTAAAGGGGCAGGCGGTGGTGATCGCCCATCATCTTCCCACTGGGCAGAGATAGCCTTGGAATTTGTCTATCATTTTCATAGACTGTGTACAAATTGTACTTTTCCTGTATTCTTCTGGCTGTTGTTAATAATGACGGGGTATTTTATTGACCTGTATATTTTTTTGCAATGCTGTTTTTCGCAGATCTCAGGGACCGGGGCAGGGGGAGCAGCCTCAGGGTCTGTGGCTGAGGCATCGTTGTGTATATATCTCAGTCCCTGTGACGTTGCCCAGGAGGGCGGGCTGGTCTCCTACTTTGAACCGTATCAGAATAGCAGTAGTTGCTTTGCAGTTGGGCCATAAGTGACTGTATGCGACTGCTGAATTAAACAGCAAAGCTGGAGACCGTGGGGGTGTCTTGTCCGTTTGTCTGCCCTGCCTTGCAGCCCCCGGGGACTACGACTGAGGCTGCATGAAGCAGTAACAATTCATGAAAGCTGCGTGTGAGGAACGGCCCTTCGTGCCACAATCTTATCTCAAAGTTGTCAGCCTGCCTTGTAAGAAAGCGAGACCCCTTTTGTCAGGACTAGTAAGAGGCTGGCAACAAACCAGTGTGCCCAGGGAAAGGCCATCAATCCTGGGGGGCGGGGGGGGGGATGGACAGAGCAATCCCACCTCCCAAGGAAGGGGGGAATCCAAAGGACAGCCAAGTCACCTTCCCCTGCTAAACAGGAAGAGACCAGTTGCCTCCCAGCTGCGGGGGGCACAGGCTATAGATTCCATGGCCCCAGGTTGGCGGGCACAGTTTGGGGAAAAGTGCCACCTTCGGCATTTCCTGCTTGCCGGTGACCTTGGAGCTATGCTGGCAAGGACTAAACCATCCCAGCCCCACATCCCCTCCTGCCCAGGCCTCTGCCTGCCTCTGAGGAGAGGGGTGGGGCTGGAGAGAGGCTGGGTTGTTTTGCAATGATGGTTGGCACGTTCACAAAAACCCATCCAGAGCAGAAAGGGCTGAAGCCTCTGGCTGAGGCAGACCGACGCTTCCTCTTCCAGCCGCAGCCCTGCGAGACGAGGCCAAAGGGGCCGGAACGCCCTCCTTGCAGGCTGCACCATGGTCGACTACACCGTCTGCGTGTCTGCTGGCCATTTCTTCCACTTGGGTGTTCTGGATCCAATTTTCATCTCCTTTGTGGGCACCGGAGGGGAGAGCCCCCAAACCAGCCTGGGCAGCTGGCCCTCCAAGTTCCTCAGCGGAGTGGTGAGTCGTGGTGGGCGTGGGGGGGGGGGGCGGACAGGGCAGGGCAGCCTTTGGGGGCACGGCGCTGCCTTTAGAACAGGGGTAGTCAACGCTGGCAGGGGCTCCTGGGAATTGTAGTCCATGGACATCTGGAGGGCTGCATTTTGACTACCCCTGCTTTAGAAATTTCACCTCTTGCATTCCCTTATAAGTTTATAAGGAATCGTTCCAAAGCAGCACTAAATTGCATTAACCCCCTCATGTATAAATAGGCTTTTAGGTCTCCAAAAGTGTGCTGATTTATGTATATGCAAGGAACAATTTTTCAAGGAGTCGTGTCTGGCGGTTTGAATCTTCCCTGTTCAGGCATGCCACATTTTGGCATCATTCTTTTCTACCAAAGGGCATCATTTAATTACGCAGCCCTGGCCGGATGCCAGATCACATCAGTCCTGAGCATTCTGCACATGGAAGCATTCAATTGCTCCTCCGTGGAACACACAGCGTCGTCTCAACATTGGGTTAGATATATCCGTGCCAACTTTCTAGCTCTCACCCAAGTCTTCTTGACTTACTTTGAGAGCCAGCTTCATGTCGCGGTTAAGAGCAGCGAACTGTCATCTGGAGAACCCGGTTTGCTTCCCCACTCCTCCTCTGCATGCAGGGGAAAAAAAATCAGCCCTTATTTTCTGATTCCTTTTCTCTGTCTTCCCCCTTCCCTCTGCAGCCGTGGAGCAAGAGACAGGGCCTTCTGCTTGGTGGCACCTCACACCGGTGCCTACTCTTCTTCAGGCGCTAGGCTGAAATGTTCCTTGTCCCCCCAGCTTTTAAGTTTGGCGTTCTGCCTCTCTTAGCTGTGATTTTTATGGCCAGCTGTACAGGCACCGCTGGAGCCCTGGAGTGGTTTTTGTCTGGCTTTCCCCTGCCCCCCATCACTGATTGAAGGAAGGGAGAGGTGCAACACAGGAGATGGTTGCAAAATGCTTCCTTCCTTCCTGTGTGGGCTATCCTCTCCAGCTAGGGCTGGCAAGCCTGAGTTGGGAAATACCTGGAGGCTTTGGGGGAGGTGGAGATTGAGGGGGGGGGGACCTCAGTGGGATATCCCGCCATAGAGGGCCACTCTTGAAAGCAGCCGTTTTCTCCAGGGGAATTGATCTCCATGACCTGGAGCTCAACTGTAATTCCTGGAGTTCTCCAGGTGCCGTCTGGAGTCTGGCAACTCTATAGCGTTGTCTAATAGCAACCAGAATGTCCTGGCTGGGGAACTTGAATCCTGTGGTTTTGGGGGTGGGGGCATGGAAAGGTTTAGTTTTTGTACCAACTTGGTTGGAAACCTGTAAGCCGTGGAAGGAAAGAGGGTGTTTGAGCTTGAAAGGTCATTCGGGAGCACTTTAATACCCATCTTGTTGACACAGGGGTCAGAGGGTCAGACTGGACAGAAGAGGACATACCAAGAATTTAACGGGGCAGGTTACACACGGGGATCTTTGTAGATTCCTGCTCTCAACCAGCTCTCCTCTCTCTCTCGGCTGATGATGAATTCCCACCCTCCGTTTTTCCCATTCCAGGAAAACAAGTTAGTAGTCACTTGTGATCAAGACCTGGGAGAGATTTTGCTCCTCCATATCCAGAAAAAACCTTTGCTCAACTTCATCCCAACCCAGTGGTACTGCAATTATGTCAAGGTGATATCCCCGAAGGGCCAAGTCTACACCTTCCCGTGCTACCAGTGGCTCGAGGGCTCTGAGAACGTGAAGCTCAGGGAGGGGACAGGTGAGTGGCCCTGGTTCAAATCCGCTTTCCCCCCACTCCTTTGAGCATGAGGGGAAAGGTCTGATCCTCAACTTCACTTCCCCCCTCACGGGTCAGTTTAGTGGCTGTCGTGTTTCAGCGTACCTCTCGTGTGATCGAGTGTATCGTTTAAAAAAAAATTATGTCAAACATTTTAAAGCTGCCTTTCCACCCAGTTAAAACCCATAGAAGAGGAATTAAAACAGAAGCATATTAACCAACACATGAATGGGAAGGTCAATGAGGATTAGGGAGGGGATGCCAGACAAACTTTAAAAAATACCCTCCGGCAGAAGACAAGGAGAGAAGGGAAACCCCATCCAGAACAGGGAGCATCTCAGGAGAAAAGAGCAAGAGTCCACACAATATTATATGTTATATAATATAACTTCACAATAAGACCTGGTGGGTGGCGTAAGAATCACAAAATGGGACGCTCCCAGTGGCAGAGAATGACTCCGGCGCCAGAGCTCCCGAAAAAGAATCAAAACGGTCAAGGACCACCCCTCAGTCCAAGGCCAAGACGCTCTTTTGGAAGGGAACGGCTGGGCTCATGGATAAATAAATAAATAAATGCCCCGTGATGTCTACTCTCGTCTTAGATCCAAGTCCAGCTCACTGAGCCCCACAGCCACCTGCTAGCAGGGTCTCAGAAAGTGATGGTTCTAGTTTTGGGCTCATGAAGATCGTCTGGCACTCCCCCCACCCCTGTACGCAGCAATTCTCCCCGGACGGAGGTGGTTGTGAACCTCCTGCCTTTGGCGTGGGGTTGGACTAGATGACCCTGGAGGCCCCTTCCAACTCTGTGATTCAGAGTTGATATTCCAAGTGCTAGGTGACTAGAGACTTGCACCTGGGGCTCTCTGGACCGGAACCGCACCCTTTGGCTAGGTGCACCATTTCCTTATCTGTCACTGCAGCGAAAACAGTTGCCATGGACTCGAACCCCTTACTCCAAACACACAGGAAGAAACAGCTGGAGAAGAGGCAGGAGGCCTACAAGTGAGTAGAGCTTCTGATATCCTCAGACATGGCCCTCCAAGGGGCTTCTGGGCTCTCCCCGTGCCCCGAAGAGAGTGAGACAATTCATGGAGGAGAAGTCCACCAATGGCTATTAGCTGTGGGGACTGAAGGGAGCCTCCATATTCAGAGGCAGTCAACCCTCCGAAATACCAGAACTGGCCTCGGCCCCTAATGCCCAGTCACTGGGGTTTCCAAGGTTTTGGGGGGCTTCTGCGTGGAAGGGGATGCTGGGCTAGGTGGCTCAAGTGTCCTCGCCGAGCAGGTTTCCTAAATGCTCTTGTGAGCTTTCAGCCGCCCACCTCCCAAGGACGTTTCCTTTCTTCCGTGTAGGTGGAAGGTGCTGGCGGAGGGCATTCCCCGCTGCCTGGATGCTGACTCTCCTGAGCAGCTGGACTCGGACGTCAAGTTTTCCTTACTGAAGTCTTCCATATTTAAGGCACGCACCACAGTCAAGTAAGTGATACACAAAACAAGGCCACCCAGCTGGCTGCATGCGGAAGAGCAGGGCACCAAACCTGGTTCTCCAGATTAGATTACAAATTAGATTACAAATAACGCAATGAAAAAGAGAAGAGTCAAGCTATATCTGGGGAACCTGGTCAGAACCTGGAGCACCAGGACTCTCCCAAGCCCAGATACAGCCAGGCTTCTACAGCAGGGGCTGTACGACTAAGGATACACTTTTTTGATTTGCAAACTAAAAATTTCTTAAACATTTCTCAGGTGGAATAGCCAATTATGGGCATGTCGACCTGCCCTCCCCTCTCCAAATGGCCTGGAGGGGGTGGGAAAGGGAGGGACCCTGGGTGGGCATGTACACAGCTGGGCTACTGTATCCTGCCCCATCATGCCCCTTCTGGGGGGTGGGGAGAGGACCCTGGGGCAGGAGTGATGCTCCGGTCATAATGCTGAGCTCCGGAAGCCGAAGACAGCTCTCACATGGAAGTTAGAACCATGCGCATGTAGCAGAAGACTATGACGTGGTTTCCACCCACGATTTGGGGGCCAGCGTTTTCACCCCTGCAAGGGGCTGCTTCTGCACTCGGGTGCAGCCTCATGACATGTGGCCCCCCCCCTTTTCTGCCCTTCCCGGGACGCTCAGGCGCGTGGAGCTGAGGCTGAAAGGGTTTTCCACCAGCCAAGAGTCCTGGAGGAGGCTGGACGACATCAAGCAGGTCTTCTGGTTCAATAAGACTCGTGTGTCAGGTAAGATGCAGCCCCTGCCGAAAACCGATGAGGAGCTGCCCCCGCACTTTGCAGCCTCCCCTCTAGGGGGGAAATACAAGCTACCGAGGGCAAGTGGAAATCGTAGTGCCCAACGTGGAACGCGCTCGAAAAAAGGCCAATGAACCATGGCTGTCGAATCTGTGGACGAGACAGACCCACTTCCCTTCCCAAGGCTGTGCGCGTGGGTGGGTGGGTGGGTGCGTGGGCAAGCACCCACCCTGCCCTCCGAAACCCTCTTCCACCCTGTTCAATTCTTGCCTCGGTGTTCTCTGTTCCAGAGTACGTCACAGAAAACTGGCAGGACGACGCGTTCTTTGCGTACCAGTTCCTGAACGGAGTGAACCCCCGAATGATCCGGAGGTGCACCGAGATCCCAGCCAAGTTCCCTGTGACCCAGGAGATGGTGGCCGGCCGCCTGGGCAGCAGCACCACCCTGCAGAAAGAGCTGGAGGTCAAGAGCTGGGCAGAGGAAGCCCACGGGGTTGGACTAGATGACCCATGAGGTCCCTTCCAACTCTATGATTCTATGATTCTATGATTCTATGACTGCGCCACAGTGGGGGAAATGCCCTTGTGCTGGAGGAGGGGTCCCGTCCCGTCTCCATCCCCCCTTCTTTGGCCTGAAGCTTGCTCTGCACTCTTTTCCTCCGCAGAAAGGGGCAATTTTCATTGTCGACTACGAGATCCTCAAGGATATCCCTGCAGGTCTCAATAACGGCCACAGGCAGCACATCGCGCCCCCCCTGTGCCTGCTGCACCTCTCGCCCCAGGGGGGGCTGGTGCCCCTGGCCATCCAGGTAGCGAGCTCAGGGGCTGCAAAGGGGTGCCAGGCACGGCCCGAGAAGCAGCAGCCGGGTGGGATGAGGAAGACGTGCCCCCAGGATGCACGAATGGGGGGGGGGCACGGATGGTTGAGATCAGCCCTGCCATCTCTTCACAAGCACAGGGTCGTGGTTAAGAGCGGCGGCCTCGAATCTGGAGGGCCGGGTTGGATTCCCCGTCCCACTTTCGGGGAGTGGGAAGCAGGGTATCAAAAAACAGCTTCTCGTTCTTGTTCTTGTTCTTGTTCTTGTTCTTGTTCTTGTTCTTCTTCTTCTTCTTCTTCTTCTTCTTCTTCTTCTTGTTGTTCTTCTTGTTCTTCTTGTTCTTCTTGTTCTTGTTGTTGTTCTTCTTCTTGTTGTTCTTCTTGTTGTTCTTCTTGTTGTTCTTCTCGTTGTTCTTCTCCTTCTCCTTCTCCTTCTCCTTCTCCTTCTCCTTCTCCTTCTCCTTCTCCTTCTCCTTCTCCTTCTCCTTCTCCTTCTCCTTCTCCTTCTCCTTCTCCTTCTCCTTCTCCTTCTCCTTCTCCTTCTCCTTCTCCTTCTCCTTCTCCTTCTTCTTCATGGCCCTGTCTGTTGCTGTGGGTTATCAGCCGGTATTAAAATATGCAGTTCAGCATTCCCTCTCTCACTGGGGCCAGCCAGAGGCCTCCACGAAGCCCACGTGCAGCTGGGCGCATCAGTTACTTGCCATGTCACGTGAGGCCTGCTGTAAGACATCCATGTTCCTGCCACTGTGATTCCTTCCAGATCCTGGCTGCTGTCTCCCACTGGCTGTGATTTCCCTCTCTTCCCCGCAGCTGAGCCAGACCCCTGGCCCGGAGGCACCCATCTTCCTGCCCAGTGACTCTGAATGGGACTGGATCCTGGCCAAGACCTGGGTGCGAAATGCCGACTTCCACGTGCACCAAGCGCTCACCCACCTGCTCCGGACACACCTCTTGGCCGAGGTCTTCACCCTGGCCACCATCCGCCAGCTGCCCATGTGCCACCCGCTCTACAAGGTGAAGCCGCGGTTGGGGAGGGGCCCCGGGCAGGCCTGGGATCTATCGTTTTGGGTGGAGGACTCCCCTTAGTTGCCTTAAAGCATCATTCTGGTCCTGGGACTAAGACGCCTTTGGCTGTTGCCAGATAAAGTGCCTCGTGGTAAAGTGCCCAAGGGGCCTTCGGATTCTTGTTTTCATTTTTTATTTATGTTGCGATTTATATCCCACTGCTCTCAGCAAGCTGGCTCACGGCAGGTCACGCAAAAACCCTGATAAAAATACAACACTGACCCAATAAAACACCCATTACAGAATACAGTGTTGACCCATGTTTGCTCCTCCCCATGGCCGGCAGGAGCAGGTGTGCAGAACAAGGCTGCCTGTGTACACAAACGTAACCTGCCCAAAACGTCCCAGGTTCAGAATTCATCCAGCAGAATTCTGCCCTTCTCCCGGGAATAAGTACAGAGCGGCCACACGATGGGGCAATCTTCTGCTTCAGGAGGGCCTCTGGGCCCGGGAGAAGAGCCGGGAAGCAAACAGGCCTTTCCTCTCCCTCTCCTCTGCCTTCCGTTGTCTTTCAGCTATTGATCCCCCACACTCGCTTCACCCTCCACATCAACACGGTGGCCAGAGACCGTCTCATCAACAAGGGTGGTGTCTTTGACCGGGTAAGCCTTTCGCCACCCAAAAGCAAGCGAGGTCCTGGTTCCTTGCCCGGGTGGGCGGGTGGGGGGTGACGGCGCTCTCCTTTCTCTCCCGCTTTCAGGCGACCGGCACCGGCTACGACGGCTTGCTGAAGCTCCTGCAGAAGGGCACGGAAGAATTGACTTACTCCTCCCTGTGCCTGGGGGAAGACCTGGATTCTCGTGGGGTGGCCTCCGTGCCCGATTACTACTACCAGGAAGATGGCCTCAAGATCTGGGAGGCCGTGGAAAGGTCAGGCTGGGGCCGCAGGTGGCGGGAGCGATGGAAGGCAAACGGTATTAGGGTGGGAATATTAGGGGTGCCACTGAGAACCTCAGAGCCACCCTGTTTCGACTGGAAAAATCTTCCGTTCGTGGTGGCTTCTCCCTTGTGCAATCAGAGCTCACAAGACTCTGATTAATGGTGCCTTTTAAAATTCGTTTTTAATGGAGACAAGATGGGTCGCTGCCATGTGAGTCAGTCTGCTGCAGCAGAAAGAAGGAGTCAGGCAGCAGAGTTTCCCGCCCTGTTTCCAGCCGCTCTGCAAGACCTTTTTCTTCTCGGGGCTGGATGTGGGAGAGACCCTTGTTTTCCGTGGGCTGGCCCCATGCCCTGCAGCCTGACCAGTCTCTGCTTTTCCCGCAGGTTTGCCTCGGGCATTGTTGACCTCTATTACCAAAGTGATTCTTCCGTAACGGAAGATTCCGAGCTGCAGAGCTGGATAAAGGAGATCTTTACCGAAGGCTTTCTGAGTCGGAAGTCCTCAGGTACAATCCGTTTTTAGTATTTCTGAGGGGTTTGAATTTTAACAAACGGCTATATCGTAACCGGCTCAATCCCTTGGGCAGGAAAAGACGTTCTAAATGCCTAAGCAAACTTTAGGGTCATGAGGACTAGCAACTGCTTGATAAAGGCGAGCCGATCATTGGAAATCTGGGGGCTAGCAGGTGTGGAGTGAGTACAGGTGCACCATGTGGGTGCTGATGGACTTCACTCCCTACTCTGGAGAGGAGTCATTGCGGTTGAAGGCTGATTTCCTTTTGCAGGCATCCCCTCCTCGCTCGGCCGTGTGCAAGAGCTCAAGAAGTTCCTGACTATGGTGATCTATACCTGCTCAGCCCAACACAGCGCAGTGAACAGCGGACAGGTAGGAGCCAGGGGCCACTTCGACCCGCAACTTTTTTGCAGAGTAGTTCAGCTGTGGAAGGGGCTGCCTAAGGAAGAGGGGAGCTCCCCCTCACTGGCCGTCCTCAAGCAGCGGCTGGACAGCTCCTTGTGCTTCAGGCGGATTCTGCACGCAGCAGGGGGTGGGACTAGAATCTCTGTATTTCTTGGAATGGCACAGCATTGCCACTAGAGGGGAGCAGAGATCCGGGGGATACATAGTTGGGAAATTCCTGTAGATTTGGGGCTTGCAATGCCCTAGAGTCTGCCCTCCAACGCAAGCAGGGGAACTGTCTTCTGGACAGCAGCTGTCATTCTGGGGGATCTCCAGGCCACAGGCCCCTTCCTCCTTGCTGTGGCCCAGGTAGAACCCACAGGTACCGCATACCTGGGATTTTTCGGTTGCAGTACGATTTGGGCGCCTGGATGCCCAACTTCCCCTCCTCCATGAGGAAGCCCCCTCCGACGGCCAAAGGCACCGCGGACGAGGAGAGCTACAAGCAGACCATCCCTGCGATCAACACCACCTGCACCATCCTCAGCACCCTCTACGTGCTGAGTGCCGATCCGGGAGACAAGGTGAGAGGGTAGGGGTGGGGGGGGGAGTCCAAACGCACCTGAGTGAGAGGCCAGCTGCACGGATCCTGCCGTGTTCATGCCTGCTGGTGACCGGATCCAGGTGGGGAAATTCCAGGAGACCTTGGGGGTGAAAACTGGGAAAGGGTGAGTTTGAGGAGGGGGCCAGCCTCAGCTGGGTATAATGCTGCGGGGTCCACTGTCCAAAACAGGAGAGCTGCAATCTGTTGCCCAGAGATCAGTCAAAATCTCAGGGGACTGCCATGCCACCTGGAGGTTGGCAACCTTGCACCCACGTGACGCTTTAACCTCGGGTGCAGCATTCGGATCATAGTGGGCTGGATCCACCGAAGGACCTCCTGTAAGCTGTTGGCAGAGAGGGGGTCTTGCCTCTCCACCCATTAAAGACGGGTGCTTTTTCTTCCGTCACTCTAACGGGCTAGAATCTTACAAAAAGGGAGATCTAGAACCTGTTGTGTGTTGTGTTAGAACATCGCACCAATCATTCACTGATGATGTTTAAAAAAAAAAAGGGGGGGGGGAATTCCCTGCTGGCTGCTGGGAGTAAATGGCTGCGGCAGCCATGACAGAACGAATATCTAAATTTTTGCGCCCCCCTGGCAGCCCTCGAGTCTTTACTGCAACCTTTCCCGAAACCTCACAACAAATCAGATTTGAGAAAAGCTGGGAGGACCCTGGGAAGCGCATGAATATGCTACAGCGCTACAGGGAAACGAAAGAAGCCCGTATCGCAATAGCAGCGCACCCAGGACTGATACCCCAGATGGAGACTGCCTGGCTGGGAGCAGGCCGTTGATTCTCTATTCTTAATATCCCTCCTTCCCTTTCCCTTCCCAGGTCCTCTTAGGGGATTACCCCGAAGAGCACTTCACGGAGGAAGGGCCTAAGAGATTAATGAAGGTCTTCAAGGAAGACCTGAAGAAGATTTCCCAAAAAATTAAGGAACGCAACCAGCTTCAGGAACGGAGGTTCATTGAATATAGCCACCTCTACCCTCCAGGCATAGAGAACAGCGTCTCCATATAGTCCGGTGGCTACTCTGCTTTTCCCTCCCCACACACTTGGGTGTGTGTCTATATACAACCCTGCTGGCTGCTGTATTGACCTAGCATCATTTTGTTAGCTGCATGAGCTGAATGGATCATACTAGCTTTCCCACTGCGAAAGAAGGAATGGAAGGGGGAATTTTGCCCAGTACACCCTCACTCCCCCCCCCACGTACTGCAATTCCTTATCATGCTTAACTTTTGTCTGTGTGGGTGATGCAGTCGTCACGTAGAGGGGGGTCAGAAGGACTCCTTTCCCCTCTTGCGTGAGTGGGGAGGCGAATAGGAATGAACCTGTTGTTTTTATATATGGGCTGGCGGTATTTCCAGAGTTGGCTGGCAAGTCTGAAAGAAATTGGTGAAAAGATTTTGGGAGATTGCCGTTGAAGTCCTGGCACAAACGTTGATACCTGCTGATTTAACAACAAAACATAGAAAGGCAAATCACAAAATAAGGTTAATAATATTGACGGTACAATTCCACAGTAATTAAAAAAAATTGCTATCTGCTTCCGGGAGGTGAGGGCAGGTTAGGAGTGTTTCCCTGCATCTCCAGGGTTCGTCTTAAAGGTGGCAAATTCTCTTGGTGTCTGAGGTAGGAGGCAAAGGCAGCTTGTGGCCTATGATTGCCTTCCTTTCCTCTCCCCATAACAGACAACCTGTGAGGTCGCTGAGGCTGAGAGAGCTCTGGGAGAACTGTGACTGGCCCAAGGTCACCCAGCTAGCTACATGTTGTTGACCATCCAGGTGGAAGAGGAATGGGGAAATCCAACTGGGTTCTCCAAATCAGAGTCCATTGCTCTTTATCCACTACACCACACTGGTAACTGTGTTATGGAACAAGATGCATAGTCCTGTTGGCATTTTGATTTGTTTATTTCATATCAATTCACCCAGCGTTTCTAGTGACAGGATATTGTAAGGGAGAGTTCTCTCATTGTTTTGTTAATTTTTGTGTGTGTGGAATCATTAAAAGCCATATGCCCTGGTGCTGGGAAAAATAAAATGGTCTGGTCATTTTGAAACTGGTCAGATGTAAATCTGGATCATGGACCAAGCTTCTCTTCCACTTGAGCCCAGCCTAAGAGATCCTGGCCAAATTCAGTAACCTTTATGAAAGGGTGACTGAATACACAAGCCAGGGCAAGAAACTGAAGGTGACACAGGGGCACACAATGATGCAAATGGACATCCCAGTTACCATTATTTGTTTATTTGAGACATTGGCTAACCATCTTCTCCAAAGGAGACGCCCCAGGAAGACTACAGCAGCAATTATTTGCACGTTTAGAAAAGACACATGCCTGCGGCATCTCCCCGGAGAGTCAGAAGCAAAACAGGATGCTGTTGGTGAAGCATTTCATTCAAGACTTGGGCGGGTGGCCCTGCTCAAGTGGAAGGAGAGAACTGTGGATTCACTGAAGCAGGTAGAGCTGCAGCAGGTGCTACAAGGGAAGTTCAGAACAGGCCCATGGTCCTTGTAGCCTCGGAGGCCCCCTTGCAGACCAGGCCCATTCAGATGGAGACGCTGTTCTCTATTTCAGGAGGGTTCAGGTAATGGTAGCCAATGGGAAGTGAAAAGTTCCTTTTCTCAATTTCCTTGGAGATTTTGTTCAAGCGGTCCTGGAAGTCGCGGATGAATTGTTGCGGCTCTTTCTCCGTGAAGTGCTCGTTGGGGTAATTCCCCAGAGCTATCTGTTACCAAGAGAAAGCACAAAGTGCTAGAAACATGGGAACGTCCCAACGCTTCTGTAAGGAAGGCATCCTCCAGTCACCCTGTGTTTGGCCAACAATGACGCCTACACGAGCTAGTGCTGGCAATTCCATAATGGGAAATTCCCAGATATTTGGGGCAGAGCCTGAGGAGGGTGGCATTTGACCTCAACAGGGTGATCCACCTTCTACCCTCCAAAGCTGCCATTTTCTCCAAGGGAATGGATCATTGTGGTTTGGAGATCTACCGTAATTCTGGGGAAATTGCCACTTCTCCAGCATGGAGGTTGATAGCATTATCATGATCTAGATTTGCCACCCGTTCACAGGACCTCTGTAGGTCGAAGCACTCACCATGTCTCCTGATGGGGCACTAAGAAGGTAGAGGGTGCCGATGATCTTGCAGGTTGTGTTGATGGCGGGCAGAGTATCCAGGTAGTCTTCCAAGCATGCTGTGCCTTTAGCCCGCGGTGGCGGTTTCCTCATGGAGGAGGGGAAGTTGGGCATCCAGGCACCATGTCCATACTGTGATTAAAAACACACACACACAAAAATTAGCCCCACTTCTGGGCCTGAAGTGAAGGCGCTCTCATTCCAGGTGAGTAAAGATCCACAAGGAATTCTGCATCCTAAAACAATTCCAAATATTTTCTCCTCCTGAATTCCGCAATTATGCAGATTGATAGATTTCTGTTGATTGAGTCTAAACAACTCTATTATCTTGGAACTGTATTCCTATATTAGGGGGCCTGCCTAGGTTTGTAAACAGCTACATATAATAGCCCTAGTAGGTGGGCACCCACTCTCATGTATGGGGGCCTACCACCTGTTATTAATAGCCAAATTGAATCACAGAATCATAGAGTTGGAAAGGGCCATACAGGCCATCTAGTCCAACCCCCTGCTCAACGCAGGATCAGCCCAAATCAACCCCCTGCTCAACGCAGGGTCAGCCCAACGCAGGATCAGCCCAATCTATATATGTAGATTGGTCCCAAATTTACATATATAGAAGTACCTCCAATTGCAACTGACAAAGCCAGGGACTTGGAAGGGAAGTGAGAAGCTGAGGTCACCTTCCTTGGTGGCCTTCCCATCCAAGAACCAACAGATGGCAATTCTGACCCAGCAAGCATTCCCCTCTCTCTCCAGGGCCTGTGCTTGTCTCCAGTGACATTATTGTTTTATTCATAGTCCTGATTGGCTGAGATAGCCTGCAAACATTTGTGTGTGCAGAGGGTGGAAAATTAGAAGACTTGCTCCCACCTGGCCATTATTGACTGCGGCGTGCTGAGCAGAAACTGTAAATATGACCATTGTCAGGAACTTCTTGAGCTCCGTCACCGTGTCGAATGAGGATGGGATCCCTATGAACAGGAGAAAATTGTGGCTGCGGCAGGTAATAACAATGCGGTAAATGTACTCCAGGCAGGTGAGTTTGTTGCATGCCTCACCCATCAAATTTTCTATAGCTGAAGTCAAGAAAAACGCAGGTTCAAGGCTAAGAAGAGCTCGATTCTCACGGTGGCATGGGTCAGCTTTGAAAGAACAGGATGTGTGTTTCAATTCATACAGTGGTTTGGGTGTGGGTGTCAAAGACAACAAGCACACCAGTCCTTTTACTGAAGAGCTGGCAATCTAAAATGTGACAAAACTTACAGAGGGCAGTAATACAGAAGTCCTGAAAGTGAAATACGCAATGAGGCTTCTGAATCATGTCCCATTACTACCTTGAGATTCCTATCCCTGTCTAACTTCCAAGCTACGGAGCAAGTCAAAATGTGCTTTAGTTCACTCAACACCATCAAAAAGCATTGAATGGCATGATGTGGTTCCTTCTCTACCCGTGGATTGCATGCTTAGCTACGGGTGATCCTAACCACGGAGGGGTGAGGACATTTACCAGAAGTCTTCCGACTCAGGAAACCTTCCGTGAAGATATCTTTTATCCAGCCCTGCAGTTCATAATCTTCCTGCACAGATTCATCCTTTGCATAGTAGAAGTCAACTATATTGGAGACAAAACTGAAAGAGGAAAGACGTAAGCGAAAAAGCAAGTCAGTCCGCAGAGCTGGGATATGACTGATCTCCCAAGGGAATCCTCTTTTATCCCAGAAGGAGTCCTCGGACACAAACAGTGGGACTGTCCAAAGGATTTAGACTGAGCCAGAACAATGAATTGTTGGTGGCAGTACGGAGCTCACGGACTGAATTGCCCCTGGGAGTTACTGTCTCTAAACCTAATCTAAGAGAAAGGGTATGGGTCTCTAGATTAAGGGAAAAGAGAGACAGAAAACGGAATGACATGGGAGAGTCCTAGGAGCCTAGACTGTACTGTACCACTTCAGACTGCAAGTAAAGAGTGCCATTCGGAATGCTCCCCCCAAAAGGAGCCTACCTGAAAACAGAAAAAAAAAACCACATCAGGGATAAAGTGTCTATCAAGCTTTGTCCCACATGTGCCGGTTTCCCACTTCACCTCTGTGGATAAGAAGCTTGCTGATTTCTGATCCACACATGGATTTGTCTGGGGAATAGAAGGAAGGGTGCTTCTGAAATCCTTTGCCCCATAGAAAGTGTTGGAGAAGTCCTTGGGGGACACACCCTTCCCATATCCCTCCCTCAAATGGTCCCGCTTCATTCCCTTCCTGACCTTTCTATGGCTGCCCAGATCTTCAGACCATCATCCCTGTAGTAGTAATTTGGCAAAGCACTCACATCACGGTCTCGTAAATCTTCTGGGAGGCACAGGGAGGAATAGGTCAGGACTTCCATGCCCTTTTGGCAAAGTTGGTGCAAGCCCTCATACCCAAGTCCAGTTGCCTGTGGGGGGAGGGGGGGAGGGAAAATTGGGAGATACATCTGACACAAGAACCATTCCTTGCACCTAGGCCAGGTTTTACTGGTGGGAGACGGAAGTCTCAAGAGGTGCATTGAGTGATCTTTCTAAAATTCCATTTTTTTCAAGTTTGTTGATTAATATATCACAGTGACAAGCTGTAGGAGTCACAGTGCTGGAAGGGTCCATAAAGGCCATCTAGTCCAACCCCCTGCTCAATGCAGGACCAGTCTAAAGCATCCAGGCGCAGTATCTGCCCAGCCATTGCTTAAAGACCAGCAGTGAGGCGGCCAGTTTCACTGATGAACTGCTCTGACTGACATTTCCTCCCCTGGTATCCAAGTGGTTTCATTCTACACGTATAGGGAGCTTTTAAACATTTGAGAATATTCCATGACCTCACACCTCAGTACCCATCTGGGTATTGCAGAGCCCAGAGCAACAGACAGATGAAAGTCAGGGTCCCCCCCCCCCCAAATATATTGTTAAACTGCAAGGAATGTCCAATCATTGTATTTCTTTGTAGGTTACTTCATTTCTATCTCACCTTCTCCCACTAGAGCAAGCTGTAAGAGTGTACATACTCATAACGTGAAGCAAACCTGCTCCAATTCTGCAAGAGCCTTCAGATCACCCTACGACAAGTCCTTGATTGGCTGGGTCACCAGCTTGTGCCAAAGGAAGGTAGGTACAACTCACCGTGTCAAAGACACCTTTCTTAGCGATGAGGGTTTCCCGGGCCAAGGTGTTGATGTGGAAGGTGTAGCGGATATGAGGGATTAAGAGCTGGGAGAAGGGCAGAGGTCAAAATGACAGAATTGCATTAATTAATGTATATTTACACTTGATTTATGAAATCATGTTCTCATTTCTTAAGGTGGTAAATAACCTGGGGGGGTGGGTGGGAGGTGGGTAGTGAAGAAGGGTCTCTCTGCCTTCCCTCTAAATTGGGTTCATAAACTGTTTTGTCTTGGGAGGGAAGAGAGAGTAAAAAACGAGGCAAAACCACTCTCAAAAGACACAGATAAACTCCGAAGAGAAAGCAAACTGAGGTCAGAAGGGAAGACAAGCCACGTAGAACCAACATTAAACCTGATGCAGAACAAAGGCAAAAAAAGCTCAGTGGGAATTCATAGTGAGACCAAAGGAAGATAGCAGTGCTTAAAAGGCCATTGTTTTAGATTCCACCCACCTCCCCAGGAAGATCTCACTGATTCTCTGCGGATTTTGCTCTCCGCATTTCGCCCCTTATCGAGGTTAGAAGCACAATCCCTCCCTTACCTCAGCCTCACCTTGTAGAGCGGGTGGCACGTGGCCAACTGGCGGATGGTCGCCAGGGCAAAGACCTCTGGCAGCAGGTGTGTCTGGAGCAGGTGGGCCAAAGTCTCATGCACACAGAAGTGGGCATTGCGCACCCAGGTCTTGGCCAGGATCCAGTCCCATTCGGAGTCACTGGGCAGGAAGATGGGAGCTTCTGGGCCTGGGGTCTGGCTGAGCTGTGGGGACAGGAGGCAACCAGCGTGAGATCTTGGCCGAATAATGGGAACAAAATCCACATGTCTTTGGATGAGAGGTAGGAGTGGGCACCAAGAAAAAAAAATGTTACACGTTCACATCTGGGGGTGAATTTTTACTGTGATTGCTTTTTGCCCAATAGGGTTAGGTTTCTGTTAGGAATCCTAGAATCACAGAGTTCGAAGGGACCTCCTGGGTCATCTAGTCCAACCCCCTGCACTATGCACGACACCTACAACCCTATCGCTCATCCGCTGTAACCTGCCACCCCCTTGGGATTTCACAAAATCAGAAATTTTGCAGAGAAAAAAATGTTAGTGTTAGAAATTCATGCCATGGTTTCAAGTTCTGGATTTTCAGGACCGTTTTGTGTGTGCCTGCACTGCAGACACTTTTTTTTTGCAATGTGAGGTTCTCCAGGGCAGCAGTCCCTGATCATGTGATTTTGCCCTGGGCCATCACTGGACGAGCTGCCAAGCCAGGGCCTGCAACAGGTCCAGCCCATTACCTGGATGGCAAGAGGAAGGAGCTCCCCGCGAGGGGTGAGATGCAGTAGGCAGAGCGGGGCCGCAATGTGCTGCTGCAGATGGTTATTCCGACCGGCGGTGATCCCGTCCAGAATGTGGTAGTCGGCAATGTAGACGGTCCCTTTCTGCAGGGGAGATGGGTGGAAGAGGGAATGGGAATCGGTCCCATGGATGGGAATCAGTCCCATATTTTAGAACAATATGTATCTTCTCAATAGGATCCAGATTTTATTTGTCCGAGATGTTTGCACCCCTCCTTCTCATGAAAGTCCCAAGGCAGCAGAAAAGATTTTAAACCATTAATCAAGGAATAAATATGTAAAGACATGTGATCTGTCCACAATCTAGCAAACGGCTGTTCAATCCAAAGTGCCCGGCATGTTCTGTGCTTCTCCCTTGGCCCCGCCTCAGACATTGTCTTCATGGCCAAGCTGTTGACTCTCCTTGGGGTATCTTATGTATTTATTTAAAGATTTATACCCCACTTTTCTTGGTGGCTCGTCAGAGGGCTTACACATCATCAAAGAAAAAAAAAATCCCGCTTAAAAGCCCCGACCCATTCCTTAAGGGAAGAGAGCTCACAAAGTGCCAATGAGCCCTTGATATCAGCAAAGACGGTGAACCCACAAGCCATTTAGGGCACCCTGCATCAGCGTCAGCCGGCACAGCCAGGCATGCAAGCGGGACTAAGGCATCCTTTTTCTACGTTGTGCTCAGCATGCAGCCAGACTGCATTTGCAAGAAAGAACCCTGCGGTTCAACTATATATCTGTCTGGAACACACACAAAGCCGCACGCGCCACAACCCCAGATTTCTTACCCTCAGCTCGTCCACTAAGGTGGTTCCCTTGCCCAGAAAACCGGCCACCATCTCCTGGGTAACGGGGAAATTAGGTGGGATCTTAGTGCATTTCGAGATCAGGTTTGGGTTCAGCCCATTCAGGAATTGGTAGCCAAAGAATGCATCATCCAGCCAGTGTTCTGCCACGTACTCTGAAAGACACAGGATCAGTGGTGGATTCAACTGGGCAAAATCCATTCATGAGTGTTGGGGGCAGGGAATCAAGGTTTCTGGACTCCGTAGGGGTCTACGTGATTTCTAGAGGATTATAAGAAGAGAGAGCAGCAGACCAGATTCCTGTGCTTTGTTCCCAGTGGGTTTCCTCTTGGCTGGGCAAGGATGAGTTAGAAACCAGTTGTGGTTCCTCAGGACAGTTCCCCAACTCTAGCATGTTCCAGATGTCACCGAATCCGGAGGGACAGCCACGACCGGGGCTGCTGCCTGTGACATTTTGACGGCGCCTCCCTTTGGTCTTACCTATCATGTCATTCCTGTTGCAACAGAAGACCTCCTTGATGTCATCCAGGGATCCCCAAGACTCTTTGCTGGTGGAGTATCCCCTCAGTCTCTGCTCCACTGCCCTAAAGAAGCCAAGACGGAGCAGAAAAGCGTAATGGCTTAAGCAGGGAAGGGTATCTTAAACTCTTCCCTCATAATATGGAGCATCACTCCTGGGGACAGAAAGCCATCCTTCCCCAGGGGCAAGATCCACAGAGAAGGTTCTCTGCCAGGACAGCCCGACAACAGGCATATAAGCATCGTCCAATGCCAAAAAACCACTGGCCACTGTGCATATCTACACAACTCCAACCGGCACCCATGGCACGCCACATGAACCAGCATGGTAGCATAGGGAGCACTGTTAGCCCCTGGATTGTAGGGGTCATGAGCGTTTGACCGTCAGCTTCCTCCGGCAGATATCCAGAACATCCTTTTCGTCTCTACCGCGCTCCTGTCCTCTCACCCAGCTGTGATGCTCCTGATCAAATGTGGGTGGTATTTGGCACGGGTGCATCATAATAAGGTGTTCAGCGATGCTGCCACCCCCCCCCTTTTCCTTAACCGCCCTTGTGCTTTCTTCCCCCAACTTACGTCACCGTGAGGCGCGAGTAAAGGAGGGTGCTTTTGGTGAAAGAAAACCGGGAGCTGGTGTTCAGATCGCGAGTGGAATTGACATCCAAGCAGTGAGGGATTCCAGGGGCGTACTCCTTCCACCTGCACGGAAGAGGCCAAGAGTCGCCCCTGTGGAATCTGCATCCCAATATTTTCATGTCCATTGGGTGCTGCATCTAGGAATCCCGCCTCTCCTTGACAGACCCCAGCATGGAGTTAGGGGGACCTCTTCGGAGCCCCCAAGCATCAATACCCACCTGTAGCATTCCCGCCTCTCTTCCAGTTCTTTCCTCCGTAGGTCTGGGAAGGGGTCTTCGGGAGCAGTTATCCCTACAGGTGGAGAAGGGGTCAGGGGATACCAGTGGCTTTGCATGGAGTAATCACTGGAGTGGGTCAGTATTCCAGGACAGGAGCTGCAACCAAATGCCCTCCCCTGGCTAAAGCCAAACTTTCCCTCCCACACTAGCTACACTTTCTGTCTCTCCCGGTTTATTAAAGTAGTGAAATCCTACAAGAGGGAAACAGAAACATTCACTTCTTTAAGGGAGGGGGGGCATCCTTGGGGAGGATCTGCTTACCTTTTCCCTCTCTGAACTCCATGGTGTCACGGCCTTCGATCCACTGGTAGACTGGGAAATTGTAGGTCTTGCCCTCTGGCGAGGTCACCTTGACAGAGTTGCAGTACCAACTGTCTTGGACAAGCAGCAAAGATTTTTTGGTGAACTGGATGAGCAAAATATCTCCCAGGTCTTGGGGACAGGTGATTTTGTACTTGCTGTCCTGGAATGGATTGGGGCGAGCCGTGATAAGAAGGGGTGGCAAATTACAACAGTATCAGAACAAAAGAAAGGAAATTCAGAATTTGAGTTGCTCAAGTCAGTTCCTGGGACCTGGTTTTCTGGAGATCATCAGAGATTGTTGCCCTGTACACTATGGCTTGAAAGATCTGGCTGAGGTTGTCCCTCACCTGCTTGCAGGTTCTCAAGGTGTACAGGTGTCCAGAACTGTGAGCCTAGAGTTGGATGAAAGACCTGGGAGGAGAGAGCAAGGCAGACCTGCTCTTCACTCTCAGAAGCCCTCCCCTCCATTCTTATAGGGTTTTTTTTTAATGCATTGTAAACCGCTTTGGGTTCCCATTAGGGAGAAAAGTAGACAAAGAAAGAAGGAAGCAAGCAACAACACCCCCTTTGGTAGGTGCAAGGGCTTTCACCAGGACTGGTTTTGAACCGTAGAGTCCCTTTAGTCACCTCACAAACTGCTTTTGGGAGAAGTATCTTCTTCCCCTCCTAATGACGGACATCCTTCTTCTTTGCTGAAGCAATGTCTCGAGCAGAGGCTTGGGGTGAGCCATGTACTGACGGCCAAAGGCGGCTACATGGAGGCTGCAGATGACATGCACCGCAACCCACCCACCATTCAGTGTCACGGCCCAGAATAGGATTTTGGAGAGGGGGAAAAAGAGGAATGTTTGCAATGGCAGTAAACAGAGGGCCCCAATCTACGTATAGGGAAAATAACGAATGAACCCATGGTGAATCGAGATATAAAAGCAATAATGTGTGTTTTGGATTTTTTGGGATGTCATTTTTGCGACAGTTTCTGATTTGCTTAACAAACACCAACATTTTGATGTCGAATAAAGAGCAACGGAGAAATCAAAGGTGAGCGCTCTCTGCTGGAGGTTGCCATGTAGTACGTAGAGGGGCTTCCCTATTTCTGATTGGCCAAGGGACGGACTAGGGGTTGTCCGATCTCCCATTGGGGCATGGGGGAAATGGGTGGAGTCGGAAACCAGCCAACAATTATGCATCACAAAAAGAGCATCCTTGGTGACAGGACATGGGAAAAGCTGTTGAAAAGTGGGTTTCAAAAGCCTTGGCAATAACACGCTGAAGGCAGCTTTTTTAATGCCTAACCAAAAATGACAGGATGGGCTTTGCACGGCAAAACCACTCACAGAGGCGTAAATGAGAAGTACGATGTCATTTTTAGCAGTCTTTTTGCAACTTTTCTGTAATGCAAAATCCCCCCTGGGCAGTACAGAACTAGTTTGCCGTACAGCCTGGAGGGACCAAACTCTCTTGGGACACCGGAAATGATTCCCCTGCTTTGCTGCTAGAACCCCAAGTATAAACTGGAATAAAATACAAAAAAATAATGAATCTGCAGGAAAAGAGGTCTTGTTTGCAAAATGTCCCCCATCCCATAAAACCCAAGAGCTTCAACTGGGCTTTGCTCCATCACCATGCACGACTTACCGCTCCGCGGTAGAAGTCCGGTCCCCATTTGTCTAGCCATGTCCGTGGGCTGCTGCCTTTGGTGCCCACCAATTTGAGCAAAATCCAGTCTTTCGTCTGTGAGCCCGTGTAGGTTCCCGTAGACACATGGGCTATATAGAGAACCATGTTGCAGCTGAGATGTATGCCAAGATTATTGCTCCTCTTGAAGTGGGAGTGGAGTTCCAGACACTGTTAAACCTGTCTGCTGTAGACCAGGAGTTATAACCCTTTCCCAGCAAGAAGGCCCCACCCCTTTTGTAGTGGTAAATTCACCCCTCCCAGTGAGAGTACGCCGGGTTCCAGGCTGGCTTTGTAGGCATCTGTAGTCAGAGAAGATGTTGGATTTCATCTTAGGCAAGCAAAGTACTAGGGATTATTGGAGGAGCAGAAATCTTTTTATATTGTAATGGCCTATGGCTACATGCAATAAAATCTGACTTGGCTTGACATGCAGCCAGCTGGTTGACCTTGGGCTTATCACAATCCTCTTAGAGCAGTTCTGCCAGGGCTTTCTCAGCCTCACCCACATCACAGGGTGTCTGTTGTGGAGAGAGGAAGGGAATTGAGATTCCATCGGGTAGCAAAAAGTGGGGTACAGAAACCAACTCTTCTTCTTCGACTCCAATCGGATGCACCATGAGATTGAGGACTCCGGTGGCCTGCTCGGACCACCCAAATAGGGATCCCGGTGTCCTGAGGAGGTAGTAGTGGAGAGACTGGTCATCCAGGTGCAGTTATGGGTGACAGCGAGAACAGCTTGATCACTGGTGCCTTAATTTTTTTAAGTTCCCTTTGCAGGGATGGTCATGTAAGGAGATCATGGATGAGCTCTAGACCTATACCTAGAAATACAGGAGACACTGATCAATTGGGAGCGGGGGGTACATTTATTTCTTGCTGGATCCAAACCTGGACTGTGTAGTGAAAGTCACAGCTGCTAACTGTGGATAAATTGCAGAAACCTTGGTGGATCATAGGCTCTTCTAAATGATCCCTGTTTTCTGTGCCGGCAGCCTTGAACATTAACGATCAGCCAAGAATGAGGAAGCTCTAGTCTCTGTGGTCTCCGGACCAGAGATGGCCGATCAGTGCCTCTCCAGATGTTCATGGACTACAATCCCATGAACTAGGGCTCGTGGGAATTGTAGTCCATGGAATCAACAGGGGATCATGGGAATTGTAGTCCATGGCCATCTGGAGAGTTGTAGTTTGGCCACCCCCTGCTCTAGACTAAAGAACATGGTTGGTGAATTTCCTCCAGGCCAGGCTGGATTCTGGAGATTTTTGGTGTGTGTTTGTGTGGGGAATCACTTGGGCATGAAATTGGGGCAGGTAGTTGTGAGTTCCTGCATTGTGCCGGGGGTTAGACTAGATGACTCTGGATGTCTCTTCCAACTCTATGATTCTATTATTCTGTTGCTCCTAACTCTGGGGCTTGTTTGTAAAGTGATGGGAATAACCAGTTGTAAGGGGAAAGACTCTTGAGGAGTAACCGTGACTGCGAAGAGATGCAATTGGCCATGGTAGGGATTGTATGAGGCCTTGACTAGTCTCCACTAGTCTTCTGATTCTAATTCTCCTTTTGTCAGTTTCGACTTCATAATCTATTTGATTTCCATGGGTATGGGCCCATCTGTGGCGTGACACGTAAACACCATTGAGAATTAAGAGCGTCAGCCTCTCATTTGGAGAACCGGTTTTGATTCCCCGCTCCTCCACCTGCAGCCAGCTGATTGGCCTTGGGCCAGTCACAGTTCTTTCAGAGCTCTCTCAGCCTCACCTCCCTCACAGGGTGCTTGTCGTGCCGAGAGGAAGGGAAGGCGACTGTAAAGCACTTCGAGACTCCTTTGGGTATGGAAAAGCAGGAGTATGAAAAACAACTCTTCTTCAGCCCGTTCCAATAAAAACATCCTCCTACCAAAGTCGACCAATCCAGTCAGTTGCTAAGGATGCCTCCCCACTCAGGCATAACGCTGAGCAGATGCAGGCATTAACCACAATGTCAGCTTTATCTATATAATGGGAAAGCCCCAAGGAGCGTACACACCAGTAGTAGAGACAGAAACCGGGAGATAAGAAATAGGGTAAATTGCAAAGCTCTGTAAGCAGGGCACAGCAGTGTGTTGCTCTCTCCAAACCAGAACCCATTAAGTTTTCCTGCCGGTGTGCATGCTCCTGCCGCACAGACCTCTCCTGCCGATCCCTCGGGTCAGCACGGAGAAACCTGGCTCGATGAGCTATTCCCATTTAATTAAAACGGAACTAATTGAATGCTGCGTGTCAGAGACCGAAGCGAAGGGTTGGGAAACAGGGTCGCACAATTTAGCCATGTCTGCAGTTGTGTATGATAATTTGTTGGCAAGCGTGCCTACACAAACAGCGTCTGTAAGAGATGCTTCTGCTCCAATGGGGCCTAAATAGTGCTTTAAATCACATTTCGCACCTGGGATCGGTGCCTTGCTTACTTTCATAGCCATGTGTGGGAGAAGTACCTTTGGGCATGAAATTGGGGTCACTGTGGGCAGGTAGGTAGTTGTGAGTTCCTGCATTCTGCAGAGGGTTGGACTAGATGACCCCGGAGGTCCCTTCCAGCTCTGTGATTCTAGGATTCCCTGACGGTCAGATTTCAGGACAAGAGAGCCAGCTATGGGATAGGCGGCTTTATTTAGTTTTTGCTTTATTTTACAACTAGCTTTAAAGCCCGGTGTACGTTGGTTGTTGTTGCCAAATTCTCTCAGTTAACATCTGTAACGTGGGTTGCCGATGAATGTTACTCAGACTACACAGGGTAATTGTCTCCTTCATGCTGACGTTTAAACGTTCCAACCACAATTATGATTTGGAGGGGGATCCCTCCCATTCCAGACCCCTGCTGACAGGAGAGCAAGCCCACAATCCCAGGGGGCTTCCTCTGCTGGTTCACTTCGATAAGGAAATCTGCGAAGGGACGGCATCTCTGGGGGTCGTAACAAAATGTTCTCCTTCTCTCCAGGAGCCTTCTGCATCCACTTCATAATCAGAGGGCTGTTTCAAAGCCAGGTCCCAGGGGTGGAATTTATGGTTGGCTATCAGGTGTTAGTGTAATAACCTGTCATTTTACATAGCATGTTTTCCACTGGGGACCTTTTTACTTGGCAGGTCCCGTGGGAGTAGTTGGCTGGGTGGGTATTGAGACCACGAAGAGGGAGAGGCCTGCAAATCCAAAGGGAAGAAAGAGGCATACATACCTTCTCCTAGTAGATGCGACCAGAGAGTAAGAAAGTCTCCAGAGAGGAAATGACGAGGCCTGTCCTAACTATTAAACTTAAAAGAAATATGCGATGGAAGACAAACAAACAGCTCGTAATATGTACAAGGGAACTGAGCGTTCCAAGGGAACTCCTGCTTCAGAAGGCAGGAGGGACTTGCAGGTAGGCACTGTATGTGTTGGCTAAATCGAAAGGTGCTACAGCTGTAGAGAAGGCGGAGACAGGTGCATTAACAGGCACAGAAAGGTCCAGAACTTGATAGCTTAAAATGAAGACATTTACATAGCAGAGTCTTTCAAGAATCTGACGGGAAGTCTTTTTGCTGTAGCTCAGGAAATGTAGGCTCCTGGCATGCCTTCTACCTATTCACTTATTCATGTTTTTAGTCCACTGTCTGAGGGAGTCAAGGCAGATCACACGCAGGAGTGAGTCAGTACCAGCAAAAGTAAAAAAATGCTTTTATCTTTGGAGTTTAATTTAAGCCCGGAAGCTCCACGTGGGCAGAAATAGGGCTTTCAAGCCCATTTCCCAACACGGAACAAGCCAGCTTCCTTGGTCACTTGGCAAAGACGTGTTGTCCATTTTGGCGCCCAAATCCCGTTTTGTTAGTCTGAGGATCAGTTCAAGCCCCCAACCCATAAATACTATACAGTACGCAAACTGACAGCCAGAGGAGGCTGGTCTTTCGGGAGTTGTGTCTCTTGGCTTCCAGCGTTGGACACATTTCCGCCTTTTGATGTTCCTGCCACTCGAGGCATTCCTGGCTCCCAGGAGCCGCTTGGTGAAGGAGGCATGGGATTATATGGACGTGCTGTTCTCAATTTCGGGAGGGTTGAGGTAGTTGTAAGGGAGGGGCAAGCGCCGGTTCCTCTCCTCAATTTCTTTGGAAATCTGGGCCAGGCGGTTCTGGAAAGCGGCAATGACCCGCTTTGGTGCGTCTTCTGTGAAATGTTCGGCAGGATAACAGCCCAGTGGCCTCTGTTGAGAGAAGGAGAGAAAGTGTTGTATGTTGCCTCCCTCCCTCTTAAGGACAATGAAATCAGAGTCCAGCAGGGGCACCTTTAAGACCAACAAAGATTTATCCAAGGTGTGAGCTTTCGAGTGCAAGCACCCTTCCTCAGACTGTGATCTTCGCTGGCAGGGGCTCATGGGAACTGTAGTCCATGGACATCTGGAGGGCCGCAGTTTGACTACCCCTGGCCTTAAGGGCCTCTCTCTGCGATCTGCTTTCCTCCAGGCCAGAATATATGAGTGAAGACAGTCCATTAGTCACCCCCCTGGTCCCTTCCTCCGGAGCTATTCCTTACCCGGTCTCCTGGTTCTTTGCTGAGTAGCCAAAGAATTAACAGCGATCGGCAGGTGGTGCTAACATCCGGCAAGGTCTCCAGGACGCTCGCAAAAGTGGCGCTCCCCTTGGTCTTAGGCGGTGGCTTGCGCATGGACGAGGGGTAGTTGGGCATCCAAGCGCCGAAATCAAACTAGACCATAAGGGAGGGGAAGGATTAGGGGAAGCTGAGCTATCATGCTGCGTTACTGCTGAGCATTGTGTGCCCATGCAGCGAGGTCCCCGCCCCCCAGCGGATGGACCTGAGGCTGGGCCCAGTGAGGAAAGGAGCTGGGGAACAAATAGGGAAGCCCTTCACCTGGCCGTTGTTGACGCTGGCATGGCGGATAGAGCCAGTGAAGATCACCATGGTGAGGAACTTGGCTAACTCCCCGATCGACTCCAGACGGGACGGGAAACCTGGTCGGAGGGGGGGCAGAGGAAACAGCAGCAGAGAGGTCAGCGGCCTCGCCCACGCAGATGGGCCCCAGCCCTCCCACCGGCAGCTGGAGGGAATGGATGTTACCAGAGGACTCTCTCCCAAGGGGGCCTTGGAGGAAAATCTCGGCCACCCAGGCCTGCAGCTCCGGATCTCCCCTCACAGCCCCATCGTCCTGGTAGTAGAGAGTGACGATCCCAGACACGAAGCTGTGAGGAGGAGAGAAGAGATGGGAGGGAGGCGGCAAGGTCATCCTGGGAGGAGGATGCAGAGGGGTCCTCTTCCGGGAGACCCAGGAGGACGGCGTAGTCGTTAAACGTGTGCAACCAGCACCAGGGTGATCAGGGAGGCCGTCCTCAAAGGCGGCCGTGTCCTGCAGGGGAATCGATTGCTGTCCTCCGGGGAGCAGCTGTGATTCTCTGAGGTCTCCAGGCATCCCCTGGAGGTTGGCAGCCCGTCTCTCAGGCAGTAAGCATTAAGACCCTGCAGGCAGCAGAGAGGAGGGGGACGGGCGTTGCCTCCTGGATTGAGGCTGCCCCGGGTCAATCCTGAGCCTGGGGGGATGACACAGGGATCCGGCTAGGGTTGCCATCTCCAGGCTGGACATTCCTGGAGGTCAGGGGGGTGGAGCCTGGGGAGGGCAAGGTTTGGAGAGCTGAGGGACCTCAGGAGGGCATAAGGCCACCTTCTAAATGAGACATTTTCTCCAGGAAATTGTTCTCTGTCACTGGAACATCAGTCAAAATCCCTAGAGATCTCCCTTCACCTCCAGGAGGCTGGCAACCCTCGAGGCCAGATCAACCATGCTGTGAAATGAGACATTAAATAAGTTGTTTTTTTATGCCCAACGTTTTACGGTCTGAAGGAGTCTCAAAGCGGCTTCCGATCTCCTTCCCTTCCTCTCCCCACAACAGACACCCTGTGCGGTAGGTGAGGCTGAGAGAGCTCTGAGAGAACTGCTGTGTGAGAACAGCTCTGGCGGCCCATGGGCAAGGCTCGATTTGGGGGCTGCCCCTCCCCTCCCCCACCCCGACTCGCACCTGTGGATGGCTTCCCAGAGCTTCATGCCGTCCTCCTTGTAGTAGTAGTTGGGCAGGTCTTCAACCCCCCGGTCCTTGAGGTCGTCCGGGAGGCAGAGGGTGGAATAGGTCAAGGTGGACAGGCCCTTCGCCAGCAGGTGAGACAGCCCGTGGAAGCCTGTGGCCGTGGCCTGCAAAGAGAAGACACCTTTGGAGCAGACCTGCAGGGGGACGGAGGGAGGGGGAGCAGGACGCTGGAGCTAGTGCTCAGGAAGTCCCTGGAGCAGGGTTGCCAGGCTCCAGGCAGGGCCTGGAGACACCTCCCTCCCCCTGTCCGTATTGCAGCTTCAGGCCAGCATGGCTGCACACCTGGATCTAGTGGGAGATCTAGTCCCCCTGGAGGAAATGGAGGTAGACCCCATGTCCAGCTTCTTCCCATCCCTAAAACGTGCCCTCCTGAGTCTCCACCCCCCGGTCTCCTGGAATTTCCGTCCAAAGTTGGCAACCGTAGACTTTGGTCAAGTTTCATGTCCTTTCCACTCAGCTGTGCACCAGCATGGCCTCAAGCATGGCCACGGGAGCTGTGTCACACAGTCAGCAACCAGTTCTCCTGGAGACCCAACAAGAGGGCAAAGAGGCCGAGGCCTCCCTCTGGTATTGCCACCTGGCACTGGGGATCAGGGGCTGACTGCCTCTGCACATGGAGGCTCCCTTCAGTCCCCTTGGCTCGTAGCCACCGGCAGACGCCTCCTCCATGAATCTGGCTCATCCCCTTCTCAAGCTGCCCGTATCTACGCCCAACGCTGCCTCCTTCGGCAGTGAATCCCAGATATTAATCCCTCACTGCGTAGACAGGATTTCCTTTGGGGCTTAAGTAAGGGCACCATGAAAGCACCACAACCGGGTGTTTTGCCTGGAAGTGACCTTCCCTTTTGCACGAAAAACGTCATCCGTGCATAAGAAGGACAAAGAGCCTATGTTTAAAATCCTCGCTGCAGGATCACCATGCAGCTCTCCCTTTGCTGATAAAAATCCGCCATTGGCATCCTGTCATTGGCGTGACGTGGGATGGCGTCCCTCTTTTGCCTCCAGCCGGACAAGCCGTCTCCTTATCAGCGGGACGAGATAACGGGGAGGACGGCTCTCCCGGCTCCGGTTCGCCTCTTTACGCCAGCGTAATGAGACTCCTGTCCTCTCTGCACTTATCTTACGGGGCCGGAAGGGGGAAACGTGGACGGCACGTGGACCGGCAGGTAAGGAGACCTGGGCGTCTCATATTTGGGTCCTGCCTCCAGGGAGCACCGGTTTCTCTGGCCTCCCTTCGATTACGTCCGAGTCCTTCTTGTGCGCAAACATCTCCGATCCGTTCGAGGGCGCTTACCTCATCGATGAGCCCTCCCGGGGCGAAGAGGCGCACTCTGCCAAGGACGTTGATGTGCAGCGTGTACCGCATGTGCGGGATCAGCAGCTGGGCACATGGAAGGGAAGGTGGGGGGAAGAGCAGCAGGGCAGGAGGATGGCAGAGAGAGAACGAGGCCTGTGAGTCTCTCGTTGGTCTAAAGATGTCCCCCTTCTCCAGGATGTGCTGGGGTCATCCAGCCAGCCGTGGCCAGGAGAAGGCAGTGTGGCAGACAGGGCAATTCTTAAGGTTGCCAACCTCCAGGAGGGCTCTGGAGATCTCCCGGAATCAGAACCAATCTCCAGACCACTGAGATCAGAAATGGCTGATTTGGAGGGGGGACTCGGTGGCCTTAGACCCGGCTGCGGTCCTCCCCCTGGCAACCCCCCACCCTCAAATCTCTGGGGACTTTGCAGCCCCGATCCCACCTGGGCACCCACCTTGTGCAGGGGATGGCACATGGGCAGGTGTCGGAGGGTGGCCAGCGTGAAAACCTCTGCCATCAGGTGTGTGTAGAGCAAGTGCGTGAGGACCTCATGGATGTGGAAGGTGCTGTTCCGCACCCAGAACTTCGCCAGGGCCCAGTCCCACTCTGAGTCGCTGGGCAGGAAGATGGGGCTCTCCGGTCCGGGCTGCTGGGTCAGCTGCCAGGGAAACAAGGGGACACAATCCTACTAATGACCATATTTTGGGCCATATTCTGAAAGCACCAGGAGAGAGAAAACAGGCAGCCATTTTGTCCATGGACATCTGGAGGGCCGCAGTTTGACTACCCCTGCTTTAGGGTATGGGATGGCTGTTAAATTTTCTCTGGGACACTGTGCAGTGAAGCTTATGTGGCGTTCCATTTGCTGGACGAACCTTCAAGAAATCTTTGCAGGCATTGAGAGAAACTGCCAGGGGGGGCCTATAAAAGGAGGTCGATTTGGCGAAGAACCCCAGCCTTGATGCAACCTTAGGATTGCTGGCCAGTGGTTGGCCCCCTACAGAGGATGGATCCAGAGACATGGGGGGCCAGTGTGACATCACTTAACCGGAAATGATGTCATGGGGCGTGAGGAATCAACGGAAACTCTATGGTAAAAACCACCCGAACGGGAGACCAGCCGGCAGCCCTGAATCTGGCTTGATTGGGGAGGCGTTACCTGGATGGCGATAGGGACGAGTTCCCCCCAGTGATTGAGGTGCAGGAGACAGATGGGGGCGGCAATGTGCTGGCGGCGTCCGTTCAGCTCCGTGGCGGGGGTGCCCTCGAGAATCTGGCAGTCGATGAGGAACAGGCTGCCTTTCTGGTTGAGACACAAGGGAAGGTGGTGCTGAGGGATGCTAGAGGGATCCCCTGGAATTACAGCTCAGCTCAGACGAGAGAGATCGGCACCCCTGGAGAAAAGGGATGATGGGAGGGGGGATTCTGGGGGGAGGGATTGTAGCTGTCAGGAGCCAAGCAGTTGAGACCCTGCAAACTCACACCAAAGACAAACTGAGCTCCTGAGTTTGAGCGAGATGCCAGAGTGGGGCAGGAGTTTTGGGAGTGCTGGGGAAAACTGGTGCATTAAAAGAAGGATGGTGGGGCAGGAACTAGTACCCCATTGAGGGTCTTGTCCTCTCCAGGCCCAACCCCCAAATTTCCAGGAAATTTCCAGCCTAGACTCACCATCCCCTACTAGTGGCCCAAGGAGACCTCTGGGCCCATTCCGCACACACTGGATAATGCACTGTCAGTGTGCTTTTGCAGCTTCGGAAGTGCACTGAAAGCACATTATCTGGCGTGTGCAGAATGGGTCCTGGCACCCGTTATAGTGCTTGGGGTGGTACGCAAGGGTGGGGCACATTCACTTGAGTACACTGGAGATAAGAGATTTGGCAATGCTTCTGAGATTCCTTCATGAATCTGTCTAACCCCGTCCTCACAGGCTTCATATCCCTGCGTAGCCCAGATTGCTCCTTTTCCTCAGCCTCACCTGCCTCACAGGGCTGTTGTGAGGAGAAAACGCAGATGAGCTCTACCTTTAAAAACGACCACAGAGCAGAACAGAGCATGTTTGTGGGAGGGGTCCCCTTACCGCCAGTTCTTTCTCGAGGGTCGTGGACTTCTCCAAGGACTTGGCCACCATCTCCTGAGTGACGGGGAACTTGGCTGGAACCTCCAAGCACTTCCGGAGGGAGACTGGGTTGACTCCATTGAGGTACTGGTAGCCAAAGAAAACATCTTCGTCCCAGTGCTTGCTCACGTATTCTGAGGACACAGAAATGTCCTTACAAGATAACCGAGCTGGCGAATTCCCCCCTGAGGTTTTGCAGGGGAGAGAGACAGGC
Organism: Paroedura picta; assembly: GCF_049243985.1. Lineage (NCBI taxonomy): Eukaryota > Metazoa > Chordata > Lepidosauria > Squamata > Gekkonidae > Paroedura > Paroedura picta. The sequence goes on from NC_135384.1 coordinate 1,790,508, forward strand.
TTGGTGGACACGCTCCAAGCGGGGATAGGTCTTGACGGAAAGTCACCCTCTTGAAGCGTTATTGCTCCCCTGGCCCCCGGACTGTATGTCGGGACTAATACTCAGGGTCAAATGGATGTTGTCTTTCTCTGCAAGTGGAGGTAAAAACCAAAGAAAAATTCGGCTTTCATGAGAATCTTATTGTCTTCCTTGCCTGGGGGTCGGTTGACATTCTGGGGAATATCCAGGCCCCACCTGGAGGTTGGCAAGCGTAGAAGCAGTGGAAGAAACAAATCTGAATCAGCTTGTGCGAGTTTAACCGCCTTTGGGTGCTTACAATCGTGGTTGCTCAGACGCAGCGCAGTAATGCGACACCCTTTTGATGTATGCCTTTTGAGAGAGTGTTTCTAGTTCACATTGAGGACTGAGAGCACGGAAGCAGGGAGTGGGGGGGTGGGACATTCTGGGGGAATTACGTGGAGGGAAAAATCTGCTGAGAAGGTCTGGCTTCACGGGCAGGAAGGGAAAGTAGGAGTACCTGGTGAGGTGGGTTACTCACCTGACGCAGGGGACCGGTAGAACCAAAAGGCCCTTTGGATGTCGTTGAGTTTGCTCCAAGACTTCTTGCAATCCAGAAGGCCTTTTAGTTTCAGCTCAACTTGTCTGAAGAGAAAATGACATGCCCAAAGTGGAAAGATAAGAAAGTTGGCTCCTTTTTAAAAAACAGCAAAGCTCTTTCATCTTGAAGAACCACACTACTGGCGGCTGTTCAACAAGTAAAGCTTTCCTTTGGGTGGATGCACAGGAGGGCACGTTTTACCTGCTGAATTCCTGCCTACCATCCAGCTCTGAAAATCCCCTTCAGGCAAAGAATGTGACGGTAAAAGAAGAAGAGCCGGTATCATATTCCCTCCTTTTCACTACCAGAAGGAGTCTCAAAGCGGCTTACAATCGTCTTCTCTTCCTCTCTCCACAACAGACACCCTGCGGGGTAGGAGGGGCTGAGAGAGCCCTGACATTAATCCTCTGTGAGAACAGCTCTATTAGGACTGTGACTAGCCCAAGGTCACCCCATCTGGTTGCCTGCGGAGGAGTGAGGAATCAAACCGGACTCGCCAGATTAGAAGCCACCACTGTTAACCACTGCATCAGCCGATCCCGTTTGGCTCCCTGATTGAACGGAGTTCTTGCCACAGCTTGCAAACGGTTCACTCTCAGAGAGCTGAGTGGGCTGGAATTGTCATGCACACTCCGAATAGGGATGCCGCCCAGATTTCGCAGCCTGGCTTGAAAATCTCTATCTGCTGCTGCTTCCCCTCTCCCCCGAGGAAAAGAGAACCACAGGTCTTTATTTCTTATATCACTGTTTGCTTTCTCATGCCGAATTAATCCTGTTATGCATGGAGGTGGCATATAGCATGCAAACGGTATCAAAAGAACAAACAAGAATAAAATAAAATCAAGGATGCCGGTATCAAAACAGACCTAAAACAGCAACGTTAAAAGGGGTTCTTGGAACATCCCAAAACCAGAGCTGTGGGATGTGACCCTTGAGAACTGCCGTTTTGGCAGGGAGTTCTGTTGGGGATGTAGAGCCTCTTGTGGCGCAGAGCGGTAAGGCAGCCGACATGCTGTCTGAAGCTCTGCCCATGAGGCTGGGAGTTCGATCCCAGCAGCCGGCTCAAGGTCGACTCCGAGGTCAGTAAAATGAGAACCCAGCTTGCTGCTGGGTCGTAAACGGTAATGACTGGGGAAGGCACTGGCAAACCACCCCGTATTGAGTCTGCCATGAAAACGCTGGAGGGCGTCAACTGCCACACACCCATCCCTCCTCTGCTGGGGCTTACCCGGCTGCCAGATTCATCTCTAAGGTGCTGGTCTTTGTGCAGGAGTATTGGTCATTGCGGTTCAGTTGATCGACTGTGTCCACATCCAAGCACTTCGGCCAGCCTGGTTGAAATTCTTTATACCTGCAGCCCAAAAAGGTGTTTCTCAAGGTGAGTACAGGCATGTTCCCAGGTGAGCCTGCTGTGAGTGATTCCCCCCTCTCTCTTTTTTTTCTGTATCCTGATTTTTACATTATTCTCTGTTCCTACATTTTACCTTCACAACAACCCTGTGAGGTAGCTTAGGCTGAGGCTGTGTGACCGGCTCAAGGTCACCCAGCGAGGTTCCGTGGCAGAGTGGGGATTTGAACCTACTAACCAATACGCCCCATGGCCTCTTCTGCCTTCCTCCTCCAAAGCCACACCAATCTCCTTCTGAATTCCTCCCTAAAATTATCAGTGGTAATCCCGGGGGGGGGGGGGGGGGAGGGAACTGACTCCATGGTGGATCTTGAATGTCACGAAAATGGTGCAAATGAAAAATAAAAGGGCAAAATGCATCCGAGCAGAAAACGGCATTAGATGCGGAAATCTTATTTTAAACCGAGTTGAACGGACTGCTAGACCATGTATAAATCCGGTGCGTAGCCAGCCCAGGTCGGAAAAATCAGGAATACACACAGGCATCACTCCCCTTTGAGGTGCCAGTTTGACCGTTTGCCTACCTGTAGGCCTTCTGCTTGGCTCTCAGTTCCTTCTTCCGATGTCGTAAAAGCAGTTTGTTATCGGAATCATCGCAGACGGTTTTGGCTGGAAGAAAGCCAGGGAAGGCAAGGAGAGGCTGTCAGGAAGAACCTGGGACACCGTGATGACCCCTGGTTAAGTTGGCTTTAGGAGTAGACTGGACACTCACAGAGGATGGGTCTACGGTCTGTCGCCAACCTAGTACTCAGTGAACAATTGCCATGACACTCTAGGGCTCATTGGAAAATCTGTGGTTTAACCATAGAGTGACAATGTAAGGGACATCTCGGTGTTGGATTGCCACCATCCCCCCTCCCCACCATTCTGTTGAGTGGTGGCGGCTAATGGGAGCTCTAGGAGAGGGCAACTTTAGCAGGAGAGCTAGCTGCACTCCTTCATGCTTAATACCAGAACTAGGTGATCAATAGCAGAAGGATGCTTCGGCATCTGTGCCTGATGTATAAGCCTTTTCCGGGCATCTGGTTGGCCACTATATGAAACTGGATTTTGGGCTAGATGGACCCCTGGTCCGGTCCAGCACTGCTACTGGTCCTTTAACCGGAGACGCCGGGGATTGAACCTGCGGCCTCCTGCGGAAGTTCTACCACCGAGCCACAGTTCCCACCTGCTCCTTCTCTCAACTGCAGGGTCGTGTATCCCACAATCCATTGGTAGCAGGGGAAACGGGTCACTTCTCCCCGGGGTCCCACCACTTCTACAAAACTGCAGTTCCAGTCGGTCTGTGGGAAGATGCCGTAGCGTTCCTTGTGCAGCCGGATAAGCAGGATGGGTCCCAAATTGTGCTCAGTTTGGACCACGAGTTCGTCCACCTTCGGGGGGGGGGGGAGAAAGGTGGGGAGGTGGGGATCAGACAAATGTCTCTGACGCAGAGAGCTGTGACTCTCAAGTTTGTACTCCCCAAATCTTCTGGGTTTCTCTGGTCTATATTAAAGCCAAATGTAAACCAACCCCTACTCTGAACATGGTTGCCTGGATTTAAATAAAGATAATAAAGTATAAATTTATAAATAAATATATTTATATATATTTATAAATAAATAATTTTAATGTTTTGTGTCATAAGCCCCTGGAGCCTCTGAGGAAAGGAGGCGTAGCAATTTGACAAACAAACAAACAAACAAACAAATCCCCAATTTGCAAAATCGAAAACACTTACTTCTCCGGGCGAGAAATCCTTGCCGCATCGATCCAACTGGAACTTGGGACTGTCCCCCTGAGTTCCCACCAAGGTGATAGCAACAGAATCCATGGTCCCCCCGCACAGGTAGTCGCCCGTGGCCACTCGGATTTTGTAGGTGACCATGATGGCTGCAGGAAGAGAGGCTGCTGTTGCCCCAAAACAGAGGAGTCTCAGTCCTCGGTTGCAGCAGGAGGCTTTTAAGCGGGAGAGGCCTAGCCTGTTTGCTTGGTGCTCCACCTCGGAGGGGTGAGGCACCCAGAAACAAAGACTGTAAACAAGGAACACTCAAAACGGCTCCTCCTGACTCCCACACCAGGCATCTCCACCTGAAGAGCTAGAAGCAGGTGAGAGAGTTTGGTCATGTGATGGGGCATTTCCGGCTTGGATTATACGTTAGAATGTTGCAGAGAAGGGTCCCATTCCTACCTTGTAAGTAGTAAGTTACCTTGTAAGTGGTTGTTGTGGGAAAGATCAGAAAATTGTTCAGCCTGTTAGGACTGGAATTTTTATATGATGATGTATAGGTGGTACATGATGCTGAATAGATTGGACAAAATGTACAAAATATCCCGAATAAATGCTCAAAATGCGAACAACTACCAGGTACGTTTTATCATATGTGGTGGACTTGCTCTAAAGCAAAAATTATTTTGGATACAAATGCAGGCAAGCATGCAAAAGATCTTAAAGACTAGCTTTCAAATGAATATGAAAATGTATTTTGTTAGGTTTGATCGATAGAAAAGAACCATGGAGCTTTTTTCTTATATGTGTTAGCAGCACAAATATTGTATGCTCAGAATTAGAAAATTGCAAACATTCCTATTTTAGGAGACTGGCTGATGAAAATGAGAGCATTTGCAGAAATGCCTAAACTCACCTCGTTGAGAAAAATCAACAGCTTCCTTCATTACTAACTGGAAACCACTTATGGACTTCTTGCAACATAGAGATAAAAATAATTTGATGGCTTGTGGTTTTAGAGATTAGTAATGATAGTTCCTGTAAGAATCATAAAGCTAATTAGGTATAAAGTATGTCTGCATTAAGGGATGTTCTAAGGTCTGGATGGAAATTCAAAGTTTATTGCAATGAGCCTGATATGTGTATTTATAGAATCATAGAATCATAGAGTTGGAAGGGGCCATACAGGCCATCTAGTCCAACCGCCTGCTCAACGCAGGATCAGCCCTAAGCATCCTAAAGCATCCAAGAAAAGTGTGTCTCCAACCTTTGCTTGAAGACTGCCAGTGAGGGGGAGCTCACCACCTCCTTAGGCAGCCTATTCCACTGCTGAACTACTCTAACTGTGAAAATTGTTTTCCTGCTATCTAGCCTATATCGTTGTACTTGAAGTTTAAACCCATTACTGCATGTCCTCTCCTCTGCAGCCAGCAGAAACAGCATCCTGCCCTCCTCCAAGTGACAACCTTTCAAATACTTAAAGAGGGCTATCATGTCCCCTCTCAACCTCCTTTTCTCCAGGCTGAACATTCCCAAGTCCCTCAACCTATCTTGGCCTTCCCAAGTCCCTTGGCCCCAGATCATCCTCGTACTGTTCCTTGTACTTTTATTCTTTCTCACTCTTCTATGATTCTGTTTTTTCCTCTCTCTTTTTCCTTTTGCTTTTTTGCTTATAGTGAAATTATTAAGAGAAAAAATTAGTGACAGAAAAGTCGTTCAACCCGTGACAAATCGTTCCAGCTCCACCCTAATTGAAGAGCTTAGCTGTAGGAGAAATCCTCGCCGGAAATTGTCCAATGTGTGAACCGACCACAATATCTGGATCGACTGGCTGAGTCCGCGGGGAAGAAATCTCCAAATATGAAATTAATTTCCTTGATGCACTAGGTGACCTTCCTCGGACCGGTAGGGTAACTTGGGGCTGAGTCAAAAAAGCTTCTGGAAACAACATTAGCAGGAACAGTTCTGTCATTAGGCTGGGTTTGGCCCTGTCATTACGCAGGTGGCCCGGTTCGAACCACGGAAGGGTTGAGGACTCTCTGCTGTTTCGTCCTCTCGTTTTAGAACTGTTTACTGCTGGGAAGAAAGGAGGTTGAATGATGTGCATTCTGAGATGCAGAAGAATAAAACTGGCCTTAAAAACAAGAAAACTGAAGCAATTTTGGTGTGCGTGCCATTATGGGATGCTGGTATAAGAGTTTTGAGGCTTCTTATTGTTGTAGGAGATCTCCAGAGAGCCAGCTTGGTGTTGAGAGCTGGCACTCCCCAGTACAGTTGCCCCCGGTGAGGCTAGAGCTCTTTTGAAATTACATCTGATGTCCAGATGAGAGGTTACAGTTTTGCAGGGGGGAATCTATGGCACTGGACACCTCTAGGGCCCCTCCCATTTCCCAAGCCTCACTTAGGGTTGCAAGCCCCCTCCCCGGCCACCGGCAGAGATGGGGAGGGTACAGTAGCCAGATCCAAATTGGGAAACTCCTGGAGATTTAGGGATGGAAGAAGGCAGGGGCCTCAGTGGGCACCGTGTCCTGTGATTTCCCCCAGGGAAACTGATCTCTGATTTCCAGAGATGAGCTGTAATTCTAGGGGATCCCCAGTCCCCCCTAGAGGCTGGCCTCCTTTGCCCCACTCCCAAATCTTCAGAAATCTCCAGAGCCAGAGTTGACAAGCCTAATTGGTATTGCTGTGGCCTCCCCCAGGAAAGAGAGAATTGTTGTGGAATTATACGGGGATGATGATGATGATTATTATATTTGTTTGTTTATTACATTTCCAGACTGCCCTCCTGAGACGGGCTCAGAGCACTGTAGGGACTTGCTTGCTTTTCCCGTCCTGTTGAAGACAGAAGGCGAAGCTGGAAGGGTGCTTTGGGCTCCCACCCACAGCGCAGGGTGTCTCAGTGTGGCTGCTGGGCATGCCTGCCTTTGCGAACTCCTTGGTTTCCTTGCCAGTCCTCCACTGGGGAAGCCCTACAGGGCAAAGACACCCTCTAAATCTCAGTTTCCCATCTACTAAATGGGGAAGAGTAATTTGTGGGACCAGAGCTGCATAAAATAAGTGTTTAGGGACATTATGCATACAAAGTGCTGCTCAAACACTCTGTAGAGAGGAGGGAATGTAGGCAGAATCCACCGCCTGAGGGCACCTGGTGGAAAACCAGATCTTTAACTGAGGGATTCAGGCAGGCTTTGGGGGGATGTTAAGCTGTTTTTCCTTTACCCCGGGAGTCCCCAACTCCTTTGAGCCTGTGGGCACAGATGGAATTCTGATGTGATGTGATGTGGTGGGCGTGGTCACAAAATGGCGGCTGCAGTAGGCGGAGCTAGCTACAAAATGGCTGCTCAAGCTTACCTTCAGTAATGCAGTGAAGATCCTTGTGCTGGGGTGGGGGTTGGTGCCAGATCAACAGTGTTAAAAATCCGCATGGCAATCAACTCTCCAACGGCCAATCAGAAGCCTTGCTGTTCGAAAACCCTACCTGGCCCTGCCCACTTTCTTGAAAACACTCGGTGGGTACCATGTTGGAGACCCTTTCTCAACTTCTTTACCATTGAGAAACCCCAGAATCATTCTTCAGGCTTTAAGATACCCCAGATGGTGCAGAAAATGGTTGGGAAGCACGGTTGCGTACATGCCCACCTGGGGCCCCCTCCCCTCCCCACCCCCTCCAGGTTCATCCTTGGCCACTTGGGGGGGGGGTCAACATGACCATATACGGTCATAGCACCTAGCAAAGGTTTCACAACATTATTTTTTTTAGATTTTTAAAATTTCTGTGAAACATTGGCTGGGTGATACGACCCTATATGTTCATGTTCACCCCTCCCAAAATGGCGGGAACCTGGCAGGAAACCCTTCCAGGGCCATCAAGAAACCGCAGGGTGTCATGAAACCCTCTCTGAGGACGCCTGTTTTTCGCGCGCTCTCTCTCTCTCTCTCCTGTCGGAAAGCGTAAGCAAGTGGCAGGCGGAAAGGGCAGCTAATGAAGCCCTCATCTTTCTGTGCCTCTGTTGGGCGTTCCAAACAGCTGGCTCAGGTTAAACCACCGACAGCTTCCAACAGCCAGAAAGAGAGAGAGAGAGAGAGAGAGAGAGAGAGAGAGAGAGACTGGCAGTGCCCAATTAGGCCACTCCCTGGCCCCACCTTCTCCCACACATTTCCAATTGGTGAAGATGAGCTGGCACCCAGGCTGCCTCCCTGCGCTCCGCTCCGTATCCTCCCTGCCGTTGCCTCACTCCCCTCATTCCCCCAAACCCTCATCCGCCACCGAATCTTAATAAATAAATAAGTGAATAAACCTTGCACGAGATGCTCGTGCCACCCGATGGGCAAGGACGTGTCTTTGCTGGTGCGGATGAGAGGGCAAGAGCCGGCCGGGGGTGAACGGGGGCCGAGCCCTGGTTGTTCCTCTGCCGTTTCTGGGAACAGAAGGTATACTTCCTGTGCACATGGAGGTTCCGGGATCTGATGGGACTGGGCGTGCCAGGGCTGTCCGGGTCAGGGCATTTAAAAATAAAATAAAGACCTACATTTGGAAGTTAAGCCGGTCCAGTCCTGGTTGGTGGGTCCCCATAAAACAGCCGCGAATTGACGGCGAGCAACCCTCTCCCCAAATCCAGTTGCCTTGATCATCGAATCAACTGTGGTTTATTTCCTCTTCCCTTCCAGGACGCTGCCATGCGTCTTGATGCTCGGTGGGAATGGCAACTAATTAAACACCGCCTTTGCCAAGATCGTGGCGTTGCTGACTTGGAACTGACTATCTCCGGGACAGATCTTACCGAAACTCATAACGTTTGCGGGAAATGTGTGGCTGCAGTTTTTGGCCTGTCAGCTGTGCGTCCCAAGCCACGCATGGATGTGGTGCCACAGCATTTCTGCGGTGCAATCCAAGGCATGATATTGAATCAGCAACCTGCTGGTGCTGCAACAGCCTCGTCCGGGAATTGGCCCGTCATCATCCCATTTGGTTTGCAACGCTGCATTTAGGCACGAGGAGAACTAATCTCCTCTTGAGCTGGCGCTGCCTGACGGAGGAATCGGCCAACAGGATTTTGTGCCCGCCCTGTAGGGCAACCTGTGCCCAGGAACACCCCAATGAAATATTGGGCAAGGGGTGTTGTGAGTCTGCATTTATTGACTGCATTTGTTTGAAACAGGCAGGTGACTCCTCTTCAGGGCCCTGATCAAGGCCTCTCGTAAATGAGGGATGTAAACCATTTATAAAAGCATTCAAATGAGCAGTCGTTAGAAGAAAGCAGCCAAAGATACCCCGAGAGATGGATGAACACAGGAGCCCCGGCTCATAGGCCAGGCTGTCTTCGTAACTGTCCTTGTGTAAAAACAATTCTTAAACCCCCAAATCTTTGGTTAAATCCCTGGGTAAAAAAAGGAAAGCTATTGTCCTGTTAGGGGGGGAAGGGGGCATGATCTTGGAAGCAAATTAGGGCCAGGGCTTGGAAGGGAGACCCCCAAGGAAGGCTCTGCAGAGGAAGAAGATGGCCAGCCAACCTCTGCTTCTCCCTTGCCTTGAAACCCCCTTGCTGGGGTCACCATAAGTGGGCTGCACATGCGAGCACATTGGCCTGGTGCCTAAGAGAGAGGAGGGCTGGTTCCAGGGAAGCCTCAAGAAGAGAACCAATGAGCTTGACAGTGCCAGAGGAGGTAGCTTTAATTGATTGATTGATTGATTGATTGATTAATTTTCCTGTACCCTGGCTTCAACTAGGGTTCCCAGGTCCCCTCTTCTGTTGGGACACCTCCAGCCAATTGCAGCCTTGGGCAGCTCGTGTCTGGCGGATCCATTTTGGCCCAAGAGTGTGTGTGATTCTCCCGGGGAGGAGGACCCCAAGGGATTCCAGGTAGCCCTCAGGAACTCTGTGGCCAGAACTTCCTGTACGGCCTCACCTGGAAGTAACAAGGGTCGCTCTAGCAGTCTCCAGGAACTCTGTGGTGTTCTGCCCAGGGTTTTTGCAAGCCATGGAAGAATCATAGAATCATAGAGGTGGAAGGGGCCTCCTGGGTCATCTAGTCCAACCCCCTGCACTATGCAGGACACTCACCATCCTATCGCTCATCCACTGTCACCTGCCACCCCCTTGAACCTTCACAGAATCAGCCTCTCTGTCAGATGGCTCTCCAGCCTCTGTTTAAAAATTTCCAAAGATGGAGAACCCACCACCTCCCGAGGAAGCCCGTTCCACTCAGGAACCGCTCTAACTGTCAGGAACTTCTTCCAGATGTTTAGATGGAATTTCTTTTGCATTAATTTCATCCCATTGGTTCTGGTCCGTCCCTCCGGGGCAAGAGAGAACTCTCTGCTCCATCCTCTATATGGCAGCCTTTTAAATACTCGAGGATGGTTCTCAGATCCCCTCTCAGTCGTCTCCTCTCCAGGCTAAACAAACCAAGCTCCCCCAACCTTTCCTCCTACATCTTGGTCTCCAAACCCCTCACCCTCTTTGTTGCCCTCCTCTGGACACGCTCCAGTTTGTCTACATCCCTCTTCAACTGGGGTGCCCAAAACTGAACACAGGACTCCAAGTGAGGCCGAACCAGAGCAAAGAGAACGCTGAAAAAAGCAGTTCCGTTTCTTTTTATTTCTTTAAGATCCCTGTACTTGGAATCCAGTATGGGGGTGGTTTGGATGGGAAGGCCCATTCCTGACGGGACCTAATTTTGCCCTGTGCACTGTGGGAAGTCATGATGCTCTCCCTGCTGATCTCTGGGAGTTTTACATTTAACTCCCCCACAGAACCAAGTGCCTAGCCAGTAGCAAAGATGGCGAGCGCCTTATTTGCATAATATATCTTATTGGGATTTATTTGCATAATAAGAAGGCAATCTGCTTGCCCAGCTGGTCTTCTCAAGACTGGATTGTACGTCTGATTCAAACGTGACGCCCCCATGTGGCCTTGCGGAGGCAGTGCACGTGTGTCGTGACAAATACCACAAGCAGAAAACTGCGGTAAAATAAATCCAAACAATAACAGCACCAGAAGATTCCAAATGAAGTAACAGAGCTTGCGTGTTTTATTTGCATAGTATACCTTATCATGTCTGATTTGCATAATAAGAAGGCATTCCGCTTGCTCTAGAGGGGTGCCAACTACCGGTTGCAAAATACCTGGAGGTTTTAGAGGTGCAGGCTGAGCAGGGCGGGCTTTGGGGGAAGGAGAGGATCTCAGTGGGGCACAAGGCCTCAGAGTCCTCCCTCCAAAGCAGCCGTTGTCTCCAGGAGAACTGATCTCCGTTGTCTGGAGATGAGTTGCAACCCCAGGAGATGTTCAGCCCTCTCTCCGAAGGTTGGCAACCTGCAAGCATTCCAGGCCCGGGATCCCCAGGACCCTGCAGGATCCGTGCCGGCAGAGAGGAGGCCATTCACACGGAGACGCTATTCTGTACTTCGGAAGGCTTCAGGTAGAAGTAGCTGATGGGCAGTCTCTTGTTCCTCTCTTCGATCTCCTTCGAGATCTCATCCAGGCGCACCTGGAAATCAGCAATCAACTTCCGGGGCTTCTCTTCCGTGAAGTGCTGGTCAGGGTAGTAGCCCAGCGGCCTCTGGAAGGCAGCGAGGAGAGAAGAACAGCTGAGAGAGCTCCAACTGAGGCGAAAGGAAGCCCAACGCGGACACATGGTGCTGCCTTGTACTTAATGGTCCTCAGTCCATCAAGGTCACTTGGATTACCCCCCCCCCCCCGTTTTCCCCGGACTCACTCACCAGGTCGCCCGGTTCATAGCTCACAACTGAGAGCAGGGAGAGCAACGCGCAGGTAGAGTTCACCTCCGGCAAGGTGTCCAAGATGCTCTGCAAGGTGGCCTGGCCCTTGACTTTGGGGGGAGGCTGTCTCAAGGTGGCCGGGGTGTTGGGCATCCAGGCGGCAAAGTCAAACTGTCCCGGGCAAAAAAGACAGACGGGGGAAGGGGTGAGGGTCAGCAGGGGTCTAGCAGAAAAGGGCAGCTCGGTAGGAAAGCATGATTCCTATTTAACACAACGTGCTAGAAGAAGGAGGAGAAGGAGGAGGAGGAGGAGAAGGAGAAGGAGGAGAAGGAGAAGGAGAAGGAGAAGGAGAAGGAGAAGGAGAAGGAGAAGGAGAAGGAGAAGGAGAAGGAGAAGGAGAAGGAGAAGAAGCAGCAGCTGTTTTTTGATACACTGCTTCCCACTCCCCGAAAGAGGCAAGCAGGAAGGAAGTGCCATGAAAGGAGCAGGAAGTCTCCAAATGATCCATTTGAAAAATAATCTAACTAATCCTAAATTCACATCTCCTCCGATACCCCCGGTAGGATATTCCGATAAAACCCCCTTACCTGCCCACTGTTGACTGCGGCGTGCCTAGCGGAGCAGCAAAACATGATCATGGTGAGGAACTTGACCAATGCGTCCTTGGCTTCCAACGCCGAAGGGATGCCTGAGGGGGAAGGACAGGAAGTTAAGATCCGCCCCTGCAAGTACGGGACCTTTCAGTTCTGCTTGCCCTGTACCATTCCTCTTGTGTTTTATGGAGCAGGGTTATGGGAGAGGCAAGGAGATACGGCCGCGTTTCAAAAGCCGTATGATTGGGTTTCATTTCCCCTGTTTTGATTTTGTTTTTCCCCCGTAAGAAGGAGTCTGAAAATGTTTATTATTATTGATTTCTTCACATCGTTGTCCCTTTCCTTAGCCTATGGGGCTCAGCGTTCATTCATCCACGGCCTTCCTCTGCAGAACCATTCTTGGAGGCCTCCCATTCAAGGCAGGCCCTGCTTAGCTCCAAGTCATGGTGACCCCAGCGAGGGGCTTTCCAGGCAAGGGAGAAGCAGAGGTGGGTCGGCCATTGCCTTCCACTACAAATATCTTCCAAGCTCTGGCCCAGCTTGTCTTCCGGGATTTGGTGAGACCGGGCTATGCCCTGCTGCCGTCCCTCCCTTGGCGACCCCAGCTGTGGCCTTACCAGACGACGTCAAGCCCAGGAAAGCTTCCGTGAAAATTTCGTGCACCCAGGCTTGGAGTTCGACGTCCGCCTGGACAGCGGCGTCAGATTTGTAGTAAAGATCGACAATGCCGGAGACCAGCCTGAAAGTGGAGGAGACAAAGAGGAGCAGATTTCAGCCGTCTCCGTGGCTTTGCTTCCACGCACAGGTTCCCCGGACAGCCAGACCCCAAACCTCACTTGTGAATGGCATTCCAGATCTTCATCCCGTCATCCCGGAAGTAGAAATTGGGCAAAGAGGCCACTCCTCTGTTTTCGAGGTCGTCCGGGAGGCAAAGGGACGTGTAAGTCGTGGCCTGAACACCTTTGGCCAGGAGCTTCAGCATCCCGTCACGGCCGGTTGCGGTTGCCTGTGGGGCAAGAAGAATCAGATCCAGGCCTGGGCAGGAAAACTCACCTGTTCTGCTACACCGAGGGATACGGGGGCTGCCCTTTGGCTCCATTGCGGGAAGCTCCTTTCTGCTGACGGCTCACGCATTTCTCAGCAAGGCATCAGTTCCCACGCTTGCCTTAGCATTTGTGGTGGGGAATGGGGGCCCAGCAAGGCTTCTTATTGGCCATTGGAGATTTGACTGGTGGTTCGGGTCTTTTAAATGGTAGTCTTGGGGGCACCTGCCAATACAACACAAGGAGCTTCGCTGTGCGGCTGAAGTTAAGCTGCGGTGGCCATTTTGTGGCTGGATCCAGCACTAGTGGCGGCCATTTTGTGCCTGTGTTCCCCTCGCTATGTCAGAATTCCGAAGATGCCTGCAGGCTAACAAAGTTAGGGACCCCTGCATTAAAGGGGGTCAAGCGGGAGATGCTGGGGAAGCCGTTTCTCTGTCGGAGACCTTGGAAAACCCCACTAGGCTGAGGAGACAATATTAAGCAGAGTAGAGGAACCGGCCTGGGTTCAGTGGGAGTTGTTTTCTCCTGAGGAGCTACATCCAGCTGGGGAGACCCTTTGATTTTGGGGGCAGAAGGTCTCGGGTGCCGTCTCTGATAACCCCCCTGAAAGGATCTCCGTTCCCATGAGTCCCAGAGCTGTAATTTCACCCTCCCTGCGGACACGCCAGCAGGCCTCACCAGCCACGCCGGACTTTCCATGCACGGCTGACGGTCTTAATGCTATTAATTTATTAATGAAAGCAACCGTGGGAGGCAGCTAATTGGACTGGGGAAGTGGCGCTTTGGGAGGTTGTTGATGAATCTTCCCACGCCGTTTCCCTGATACGAATCGCCTCCCCCTGCCCAGGGCTATGAGAAGGAGATCTCTGCAGGAAAGGGAAGGGCAGGGAGACGGGGAGGAGAAGCCTCCCACCAGCTGTTTGCAGGCACGACTCAAGGATGCCAAGACGCCCCGGAGCAAATGCAGATGTTGGGCCCGAGGATGCAGTTCGGCGGGTCGGGTCAGCCTGGGTGGAGACTCGTTCCGTTGGCTTTAACAGGGGAGCCCATCAGGGGCCTTGCAGGCTCATGGCATAGAACGGGCGAGGCCTAATTGGGTTCTTCTGGCCTTCTTACCTTGTCAAAAACCCCTCCTGGCTGTATAAGGCTGGTACGGGCCAGAGTGTTGATATGGAGGGTGTACCGGGTATGAGGGATCAGGAGCTGAAAGGAAAGAGGGAGAGCTCAGCCTTCAAACTGGGCTCCCCCCTGGAAGCAAAAGTGACCCACAGAGTCCCCCTCTTGAGAAGAAATCCCCCTCTTGAGAAGAAATGCTCTACTCTCCTCACTCCACCCCTTCTCAGGTGCCCTGTTACATATGCATGCCACATGAATCCTGTTCAAACTCGGAAATCAAAAGCTAGGTTTAGAAGACCTCCACTCCTCACAGCAGCCCTGTAAGGCAGGCTATGCGGAGAGCGCGTGAGCAGCGCGAGGCCACCCAGCGAGCTTCCTTGGCACGTGGAGGGATTCGAACTCAAGTCTCCCGAACCCCAGCCCGCTACACCGCACTGGCCCTTACCTTGAAGACAGGGTGGCACATGGGGAGCTGGCGGAGGGTGGCGATGGTGTAGACCTCGCAGCAGAAATGTGCTTCCAGGAGGTGGGTGTTCACCTCGTGGACGTGGAAGTTGGCCATCCTCACCCAGATCTTGGCCAGCGTCCAGTCCCACTCGGGGTCGCTGGGCAGGAAAATGGGGCTCTCGGGGCCGGGGGTCTGGCTGAGCTGTGCGGGAAGAAACAGTGATCCACATTCAATGGGAGGGCCAAGACCTGCCGAATTGCCCACTGATTTCCCGATCTTTAATCATTACATTGCGCTAACGGATGGCCATGTGCGTGTGTGCATGCGTGTGTGTATTTCATAACAAACCAAGGATGTTGTCTAATTGTTATTTGGACAGGCTTTTGTAGTTTTGTCCAGTTGTGAAGCTGTCTTCTGGTCAGTTTTGTTCCTAATTTTTCACCTGGCAAACTACTAGAACGTAGCCCCACAACCCAAGAAAACCAAAAGCCGGTCAATTCTGGCCGTGTTAGATATTGTTATTTAGCTCGTCTTCCCTAATCCTTTCTGTCTTAAATCTGCTCCATTTAAAAAAAAGAATTATCTGATCTTTTGATGTTGGACACGTCCGTGGGCTCCCTGATTGGTTCGCTTCCAGTTTTGCTGGGAGGCTCCGGACTTTTCCATGGAAATGTCCTATATTTTGGTTTCCTGCTACAGTGTCTGATGGGGTAGGTGGACTGCCGCCATGACGGTTTGCCCACCGGGACTCCCGGGACAAGGAGCAGCGCACTTTCCTTACCTGTATTGCCAGGGGCATGACCTTCCCTTCGTGGGTGAGGTGCAGCAGGCAGAGGGGAGCAGCCAGATATTGGGGTTTGCCATTGAGAAGGCACGTCGGGATGTCCTCTAGGATCTTGTAGTCTGTAATGAAGATGTTCCCCTTCTGCAGGGTGGGGTCAGGGAAAGATTGAAGGAGACATGAGCGGGACAGGCGTTGCGGGCACGGAGTTACGTCTGCATCTGATATACTCTCGGCTTCCATCCGAGGCTTTTAATTTACAAGGGTGTTGCAGTCTCTGTTTTCAAAAGTCTTCTGAGACTGGTTAATCTGGTTTCTACCTCACAGATGGGTGGACTGTGGCTCAGAGACTTGCCCACAACTATCTGAGGAACCCCTGGCAGAGTGAAGACTCGAACACAGGACGCCTGCATGGAAGGCCAGCTTTCCATCCCTTATTCACCAGGAGCACCAGCCCATGAGAAAACCTAATTTTGCAGTGGTGTCTAGGCTTACTCGTGGAAGGGTCATAGCATAGCACTTTCAAGGTGCTTTTGCCGTAAAACAGGAAAATCTCCTTTGAAAGTGCATTTGAAAGTGCATTCTTCAACGGGTGCGAGATTAGCATTCAAGGGGGTTGCCCATTCTGTCTGCATGGCCATTGTGCCTACTTGGCCCCCTCTATTTTAGACTATTGTCTGCCGTCCGATAAGTAGCAATGGAAGAAAATGACCTTCAGCTCCTCCTGGAGGGTGGTGGATTTCCCCAGGGACCCTGCCACCATCTCGGGGGTGACCGGAAAGTTCTTGGGGATTTCGGTGCATTTCTTCATCACCACAGGGTTGACCCCGTTCAGGTACTGGTAGCCGAAGAAGTCGTCATCCCTCCAGTGTTCTGCCACATACTCTGGAGAGGCAGAGGAAAGGTAGCGGGTTAAGTGTCTCCCTTTATTTAATGGGGGATAAACAGGATGGAGGTCAGAGTGGAGGGATTTGAAAGCATTAGGAAGATTATGCAGTTTCCAACTCCCCAGCAGAGATGCTCATCTCTGTCTCTCTCTTCCTCTCTCAGAAGAAGAAGAGTTGGGATTTATGCCCCACTTTCCTCTACCCCGGTGGTTCTCAACGTGGGGGTCTGCTCAGCAGGCAGGAGGCCCCAGGTTCAATCCCCGGCATCTCCAGTTGAACGGACTAGGCAGGGGGTGATGGGGAAGACCTGTGCCTGAGACCCTGGAGAGCGGCTGCCAGTTGAGCAGGCAATGCTGACTTTGACGGAGCAAGGGCCTGATCCAATCTAAGGCAGCTTCATGGGTGTACATTCCTTCTGGCTGTTTTAAAAAATCTGCCCACCGCATGGCTCCTGTGCGGGACAGGAAGACTCACCTGTGACAGGTGTCCTTTTGAACCAGAAGACTTTGCCGATGTCTTCTAGGCTATCCCAGGAGCCCTCCTGGTGGGAGAAACCTTTCAGCCTCAGCTCCAATTCCCTGAAGGAAAAGACCACAGCAGGTGAAGGTGGGGGGGGGGGGTGGAGGAACAGCAGAGAGGAGGTCTGGGTTGCCAGTCTCCAGGCGAGGCCTGGAAATCCCCTAGAACAAAGGTGTTGTTTTATTTCAATTATTCTAAATGAAGAAGCTGGGTTTTCTTTTTGCTTCTTCACCTGCTTCTTCACATCTACAGGGGGGCGGGGTTTGCCAGCTCTAGAGCTGGGAAATTGCTGGAGATTTTGCAAGCAGACCCTGCGTGAAAGTGGAAAGTTTTAAGCCAACGGGGGAAAAAAAGTGTTATGAATTGTTGGTGCCCCCTTTAAGGATCTTTCCAGCAGGTGCAGATGATCTAATTCTGGCAAAACAGCAAACCAATACAGATGACTTTTGATACACCTCGATGACAACTTATTGTGTTGATGTGTCCCTCCGGATTGTAAGTCAAATGCCGCTTTTGTTTTCGCTGATGGATCCTTGAGGAAACTGTATTGTTCTGTAATTGGATACTTCCATTAGGTAAGTGTTTTTGGAAACGGGGCGTGTCAGGATGTGTATACGGAGACGGGCGTTTGTACTCACTGGATGTTCTGTTATTGCTAGAGCCCGAAGAAGAATGTCGCAAAGTGACACAAGGGCTACAATCCGGCTAACTTGTCCGAATTTGGAGAAGTGAAAATGAAGAAGTGAGAACTGAGCCTGTTTGAGCCATTCAGCTTCCCTCGAGAGCATCAGTTTGTCTCTTGCCCGGCCTGGATGTACGCAGACCGGCTGCTTGCTCTTTAGCTGGGACCTTCCAAAGTAGCCGCTTGCTGCAGGGGGATGGATCGCTGTCACATGGAAACCCACCCCAGCTCTGGAGGATTTCCAGCTGCCCCCTGAGGACACGTAACCCAGTGGTCAATAAAGAACCAACGAGGTGAAAGAATCATTGGATGCCTCCTACCCAGGACGTTGGACCGAGGGATTCAGGAGGGACCCCCAAAAAGGAAAGGGTGCTTTTTAGTCCTTTGAGATGTTTCTCTTACAAAAGCTACCACCTCCCCCGCACGGCGAGCCCCGGAGACAAAGACACTCACGACTTGGCACTGCGCAGGGCGAAAATTGTGGTTTTGGTGACGGTGAACTTATTGTTGTTGTCCAAGTCTGCCGTGCTTTCCGCATCTATGCATCTCGGCCAGCCTGGGGCGTACTCCTTCCAGCTGGAGAGACCAAGACAGAGGAAGATTACCCCCAAATGAATAGGGGTTAACACAACGCAAACACGCTCTAAGGCAGGGGTGGGCAAACTGTGGCCCTCCAGATGTCCGTGGACTACAATCCCCATGAGCCCCTGCCAGCGACTGCTGGCAGGGGCTCATGGGGATTGTAGTCCACGGACATCTGGAGGGCCACAGTTTGCCCACCTCTGAATTCATGGCCACAAGATGTTACTAGGGCTGCAAGCAGACAAAGGGCAGCTCGATCGATGGCTGGGATGCTGGACTCACCTGTAGTTCTCCTGCCGGGTTCTGAGCTCGTTCTTGCGGTGCTCCAGAAGGAGGGCGTTGCCAGCGTCATCAGCAAGGGTTTTGGCTGGGGAAGAAAGAGGAGAGTTCGTGAGCCGCAAGGCAGAAATGTGTTTTGGTCATCAAAACAGAGGCGGGGTAGGCCGGGCTGCCTCAGAGCAATGCTGTCAGAACTGGAAACCCTGCTTTCCCTCTGTACATGCTCGGATGTGAACTCTGTACATGCTCAGAAAGAACCTCCCCATTCAGCTTGCCTGAGGTCAGATGACATGACCGAAGGCTGAATTGCAGAGTCTTGGCGGTGGTGACCAGGAGGCCCTAAGTTTACCAGTTTGGAGCCTCCCCACCCATTGTCAGGCTCTTCCCTTCCCAAACTCCCTGGCGGGGCACAAATGCCCAGGGAAGGAGACTTGGTACCTGCTCCCTCCCGCAGCGTCAAGATGCCGTAGCCCTCCAGCCACTGGTAGGCGGGAAACTGGTAGGTCTTCCCCTGCTGGGTGGTCACCTTGACGAAGTCACAGAGCCAGCTGTCTTTGGGGAAGAACAGGTAGGCCTCTTTGTGGAGCTGGACCAGCAGCAGCTCTCCCAGATCCCGGGCACACTGAATCTCGTACTCGTCCACCTGGATGCACAGAGGGGGAGAATCGGGGAAGGATGCAGAGTTTCCACTTGGAAGTGTCCCCTGGGCCACCGGTGAGCCTTCTCACGCCAGTCTTCTCTGCTCCCTTTTGGGTGGCTCTTTGGACACTCTGGCCTGTTCCCTCACATTATTTCCGCCCGCCGCTTTCTGACTGGCTCCCTTTGGCAGGTCAGTACTGCCTGCCGGTGTGCTCTGTCAGTCCCCAGGGGATTCTGTGGCCTTCTTCTTGGCAACCCTATCTTTTGGGACGGTAGCCATCGGCCATGGATTCATCTGAAGCAGATAGTGGGCATTGGCTCTGAATTTGGCTGCGTGAGAACAGAAATCTGCTTCTAAAGTGCATTGTGAGTGTAGGTTTCAATCCGGATTAAAGGGAGACTTGGGTGGCTGCTCACCCTTCCACACGCCCACTCCTAATTCACTTTGCGACTGGATTCTACTGTGAAATGGCACACCCCAGTTGCAGACGGCTGCTGGAGTGGGCTTGGTTGGGGCCAGCGAGCAATAACGGGTGGCAAAAGGGCCCTCGCCTGTAGAACACCCACCCAGAACCGAGGAGGGAACCCGAGCCAAGCCGAAGGGCTATGACTGGCAGCGGCAGCATTCAAGAACTGCTTGCCAAGGCGGGCCGTCATAATAACTGAATAAATAAATAAAGAACAGCTGTCAAGCTAGCAATATGAATAACTCAAAATGCTGGGTTCTCTTTAAGTCTGAGAAAACAGTTCCAAGTTTTTAGCAAGCATTTTGCTATTCTGGGAATCTGCCAGGGTGTTTCGGCGTTGGCGGCTGTCAGGCGGGAGAGCTAGGTCCGAGTTCAGGAGCGACTTAGAGACCTGCCGGTTTTCGGGTTGTGAGCTTTGAAGAGTCAAAGCTCCCTTTGCCTGATCGACCAGCAAGTTTTTCAGGGTATAGACTCTCAAAATAGACTCTCAGTTGACTCTCAAAAAGTTATACTCCCAAAATCTCGTCTTCTGGTGTGATGAGGATCCTCTATTGCAGAGCAGACCAGCAAAGCTGCCCTTGGAAACTCAAAGAAGAAGACGAGTTGGTTCTTATATGCCACTTTTCACTGCCCAAAGGAGTCTCAAAGCGGCTTACAATTGCCTTCCCTTTCCTCTCCCCACAACAGACACCCTGTGAGGTGGGTGAGGCTGAGAGAGCCCTGAGATTACTGAAGAAGAAGGAGAGTTGGTTCTTAGATGCCGCTTTTCTCTACCCGAAGGAGGCTCAGAGCAGCCTACAATCGCCTTCCCTTTCCTCTCCCCACAACAGAGATCCAGTGAGGGAGGGGAGGCTGAAAGAGCTCTGACAGGACTGCTCCCTTAGAATAGCACTATGAGGACTGTGACTAACCCAAAGTCACCCAGCTGGCAGCATGCGGAGGAGTGAGGGTAAGAAATCTTCAGCCCCAGCCAAAGACCGGCCCTGTGATTGTGCACGCTGGCTTTGTACTCACAGCCCCGGCCACGAAGTCCCGGCCCTGGTTATTCAGCAGCTGCTTGTGGCTTTCTCCCCGGGTCCCGATCAAGGTGATGGAGATGGAGCTGTAGGTGCCGGCCAGCAGGACGTTGCCCGTGGCCACCTGGATCTTGTACGTGGCCATTTCGGCGGCGGGCAAGAGACAAGCCTCGGATCGCCAAGCTGGAAGGAGACGCTCTGCGCTGCTGGATCCCAGGGCAGGTCTGAACAGCCTTCCCTCCTCCTCCTCCTCCTCCTCCTTCCCGAGGGTGTCGGCGTGCAGCCACCTCCCCTAGCCGAGCTGCCTGCTCTGGGTACCCGTCCTTGGCCTGGAGGGACTGGGGTTTTGTGCAGCCGGGGAAGGGGAGTGCCCTGCCTGGCTCAGCCTCCATTGCGCAACTCCAGTGGCGTTTGCAACAGCTCCTGAGAAGCTCTCCTTTCCTTTGCAAGCAATTTGGCAAGCACCTCACTGAATACGGTGTCTTTTTTCTTGGAGGGGGGAGAGGGAGACTTC
Source organism: Paroedura picta (assembly GCF_049243985.1). Taxonomy (NCBI): domain Eukaryota; kingdom Metazoa; phylum Chordata; class Lepidosauria; order Squamata; family Gekkonidae; genus Paroedura; species Paroedura picta. The sequence continues at coordinate 1,811,508 of NC_135384.1, forward strand.
TTGCCGCTGCTTCTGTTCTGGAGACGGCACGCATGCACGCATGCACACGGCTTGTGGCAGGAAAGTTCCCAAAGTAAATAAGTACCCTGTGGTATGCAGCCCACCTTCCCCCCCCCAACGCAGCCCTGTGCCCCTCCTTAGCCAGCATTCGCTGTCGATTCCCTCCCCATCCCAGGCTGTGTTGGGTCTCTGCCCTAGCAGCTCCCTGGGAGCGATTCAGGCCGCATCGCTGCGGTGGGATGAGGGGAGGAATTAGGGGGCAGTCCCAGCTCTGAGTACGGTGGGTGGGGGGTCGTGGAGCTAGCTTGGCGAGTCATGCAGCTGGTTTCCCCACAATGTGGGCACTGAGTCACAGCGATGGGTCTGGGGAGGCACAGCTGGAAATCATTGCAGGGGGGGGCTGTCACGACATATTGTGCGGGGGGCTATCACACGACACCTTGTGGAAGTGGGTTCCACAGTCCACACCGTCCCGTTTTCAAAAACTCAAGACGGGTTGCCGTGTGAATCTGTCCGTAGCAGTAGAAAACAGCAAGAATTCGGGAGCACCTGAAAGACTAACAAGATTTTGGGACCGGTCATTCCTTTGCTACATGCCTCCCTGAGCCGTTTCACGACATTCTGGCTCCCTTTCTTTTATGAAAAATGCGCTCTCCTGAACCATTCTGATCAATAGCCAGTTTATATTGATATCTTCGGGTGCCCACTGTGATGAGAAGGATAGATTCAAAAGGGTCGCCGTGTTGGTCTGAAGTTGTACAATAAAACCAGAGTCCAGTAGGACCTTCAAGACCAACAAAGATTTATTCAGGGCGTGAGCTTTCGAGTGCTTGCACTCGAAAGCTCACGCCCTGAATAAATCTTGGTTGGTCTTGAAGGTCCTACTGGACTCTGGTTTTATTGTGATGAGAAGGGAAATTGGAGAGGGAAAAGAAAGCGGTTTGAGAACTGCATACCTTCACAGTTTAGATGGGATTTAGGTCTCTCGAAACCAGAGAAGCACAATGGCACCACCAGGGGTCCACTGAAGAGTAATGCAGGGTCACAAAGTTTGCTCATTTCTACGGCTCATGGCAGAAGCTTCTGTGTTCGTCCTTTCTCAGTCTTCACTATTAATCTGTTTATCTCCGTCTTAAACCCTTTAACTGCCTTTTCTAAATATATAGGGAAGCTGCAGCGATTCCCAAATCTGGTATTGCAATATTGTTTCACACTTTATCTCCTTAGCGCTTTCTTCTTCTTGCCGTTGTTTGTATCCTTAACGCTCAGATTATACCGAGGGTGAAGAAACTTGGTTGTTTTGTTCTCGTTGATTAGATCTTAATGTATCTGAGCTCTAAAATGGATTCTGCTTGACATGGTTGTCCGCTCCAGTTTGGGAAATATCTGGAGACTTTGGGGATGGAGCCAGGCCACCCCCCCCCCCAATCCAGCCATTTCCTTCAGGGGAAGTTATCTGGAGATCAGTTTTAATTCTGGGTGAACTCCAGGCATCATCTGGAGGTTGGCAACACCTACGACCAGGCTACCCCTCTCTACAGACCACCATGATTCCAAATTTGTCACAAACCCGGCTAATAACAAATCACCGCGAAGAAAGTCGTTAGCCCGGAGGTATGGCCCAAATCACAAAATGCTTTGTTAATCATGAGACAATTGCTCAATGACACACACAACACAAAGAATCACGGCAGATAATGCAGTTCATTAATCTTGAGGCTGGTCATTAAATGGAGCCAACTGGAAGCAATTTGGTCCCCACCCATAGGTTCTCTGATTTTTGTTTTGTCAATAGGTTCTCTGTCCTTCTGGGGTGAAGCAGAAGAATTTAGACCTAAACATTCAACCCAAATTGTTTTCTCTCCTTCACCCTCCCCAGGGCTCACCGTGGGGTCTTCCACATGGCGTCTTTCAGGGCTGGTCCAGAATATTTCTAGGGGACGATGGAGTGGTTGATCTTCCTTCTTGGGAAGGTGACTTCCGGCTTGTTCCATGTTACACTGAGCGCCATTATGGAAAAGTGAATCTAAGTTATGTATTATATGAAATCTCAATTAGGTTAAGCCATAATAAAGTCAATTTACATTGCAGTAGCGTAATATTTTATATATCAGTAATCATAATAATAGTGTCATCTTTACCTCGTCATTTTATCTCTTCAGTAAATATAATTTCTACTTCATTCTCACCTGTTTCACCCCCAGGATATTTCTCAGTGTTAAATTGCTTCCCTTCCCCCCCCCCCCATTAAATTCTTATATAAACTTATCAACATTTCAGTATTCTGAGTCCAAATCTAATAATAATATTCAGTACCCATGTCATTGTAGCATAATCATTGCCAATATCATCTGTTCAAAATAGCTACTAACAATAATGCATTCATCGTTTGCCAAAAGGAAAGTAAAAAGAAATCCCAAGAGAAGATGTCATCACCAAATTTGCCTGTCCAAATTATACCCTAACAATATTCATCCTTTCTCCAGAAAAATTTCTATCCCCCGGTCCCTTGTCTATTCATTTCTCTGTGGAGCTTTCCCCTTGTTTAATATATTTCCATGTAAGCTTTTTATTGTCAACGTGGTTCTCCCAGTCTCAGATTTATGTCCAGAATCTTTCCTAATTTCCCAACCTGGTTCTCTTGCAGAGACCGCGTGTTGGCTCTCTGCTTCAGTTTGGAGTAAACGGCTGTTGGGATGGATCTCCCTCCTGGGTACGCAGTCTCTGTTTGGGGCTCCAGTTATTCTTCTAAGACCTTTAGGTTTTCCGATGTTTGCTGAATTAAGTCCTGCTTTGGATCACGAAGTTTAAAACTCCACGGTCCAGCTGTCCCTCCAGATCTAGATGGAGATGCTGTTCTCGATCTCAGGAGGGTTCAGGTAGTTGTATGGGAGGGGCAGAGATCTGTTTCTTTCCTTGATCTCCTCCGAAATCTCAGCTAGATGGCCCTGAAATGCCTTGATGAACTGCTTTGGCTCCTCTTCAGTGAAATGCTCATCCGGATAGTATCCCAGAGGTCTCTGGAAGAGATGTGGGGAGAAATCAGTGCAGAGGCACCAGAAGTCCTGCATTTAAATTACACCGGATTGCTCACATTCCGAATCCAAAATCTAAAGCTTTGGGGTCAGCTTTGATGACTCCATGATACCAAGTTGCCGAAGCCAAGACTTGTCTCTGAATCAATTACAATATCCAAAGTTTTCCAAGACTTTTATCCAACTTTCCTTTCGAAGAGCTCTGGGAGGAGGGAATAGTCCTCTCTGTTTATCTTCGGCACAGGTGGGTCAAGCAGGCCTCCCACCAGCCAGCAGAGTGGCAGCAGGAGTTTCTCTGCCCACAGTGGGGGCTTGGTCAACGGACCCACCCTCCAATCACACCAGCTGTCCAAGCCTAGCTTCCAAAACACTCTGAAACTCTTTAAGATAAAAAGTTTTGTGATCCAGTGCTGCACAGGCCACCTTTTGAAGTGTAAAGCCCACTGTTTTCCTGGCACATGCACATCTGTCCCCCCCCCATCAAACCACACCCCACCGCCCTCCATGAGCCCTGCCCGTCACTCACCCTGTCTCCGGCCTCGTTGCTTAGCAGCCACAGAGAGCTCAAGGCGACGCAGGTGACGTTGATAGGAGGAAGGGTCTCCAAGATGTGCTCCAAGGTCACCGTGCCCTTGACCGTGGGCGGGGGCCTTCTCATGGAGGGCGGGATGTTGGGGATCCAGGCACCAAAGTCGTACTGCGGACAAAGGAAGCAGGAGGTTCAGTCACCCCGTAAGCTTATGAAGTCCTGTCTCCATCACTAAGCTCTGGCAAAGTTTGGCTGTCCGGAAGGGTCTCCCAATTACTGGGAAATCCCTGGGGATTTCAGAGGGAGGGAGGGGGCTTCACTCATGAAGTTGCCATTTCCGCCAGGGGACACTGACCTCTGTGGCCTGGAGAGGGGTAGTCAAACTGCGGCCCTCCAGATGTCCATGGACTACAATTCCCATGAGCCCCTGCCAGCATTCGCTGGCAGGGGCTCATGGGAATTGTAGTCCATGAACATCTGGAGGGCCGGGTTTTCTGGTGCCAGGGAAGCCTCCATTTTGGATTTCAAATCTTATCTTCCAAGGAATAACCTTTTGGAGGGTCTGGCTCCAGCCCACCCCATCCTCTCCATGATACGTCACCTGAACAATGCCCATGAGCCTGCGTCAAGGGGGAAATGGCTGCCAGAAGCAGGGAGGGGAGGGAGCTTCAAGAGCTGCACGGGCCTCCTCCATCTTCCACGGGCACCAAGGAGGCTGGCTCTGTGCTGGCAGATTCGGTGAGAAACTGAGGCACGATCAAGAGAGGGCTCTTCTCTCACCCTCACCTGCCCGCTGTTGACAGCTGCGTGTTGTGCCGAACAGGTAAATATCACCATCGTCAGGAATCGCGTGAGCTCCGCCACGGTCTCCAGAGAGGAGGGGGCGCCTGAGGATTTCCTGCTCTTGAAGGCTTCTTGGAAGATCTCCAAAACCCAGGCCTGGATCTCCGGGTCCCTTTGGACGTGGCCGTCGTCCTTGTAATAGAACCGGACAATGTCCAACACGAAGCTGGAAGGCAAAAACACGTGTTTTAGGTCTCAGAAGATGGTGGGGACCAGCAGCCCAAGGGGTTCAGCGTCCTGCTTCACCCACAACACCCATGACCAGCGGACAATCTCCAGCGTCTCCAGTAGAGAAAGGACCTTCACATCTCCTACTCCCTGCTCCTTCTACCTGAAAAATGGCAGCTTTGGAGGGTGAATTCTATGGCCTTAGACTCCACCGAGGTCTCTCCCCTCCTGGAATCTGCCCCCCAAGCTCCACCGCCAAAGATGGCGACCCTACATGGCCCCCACCCACAACCATCCAGCCATCTTCTTCGCCTTGCCTCCTCCCCCTAGCTTCCTCCCGCTTTCCCTAACCCCTGTCCTGCCTCCCGCCCAGCGTGGTCCGGCTCCTGCTGACCTCTCGATACAGGCCCAGATCTTCAGGCCGTCGTCCCTGTAGTAGTAGTTAGAGACAGAGGCGACTCCGCGGGCCTCGATGTCGTCAGGGAGACAGAGGGAGGCGTAGGTCATTGCTTGGGTGCCTTTCCCCACGATGGCCGCAATTCCCTTGTGGCCTGCGGAGGTAGCCTAGGGGAAGGGGGGACCGGTAGCTGTAGGTGCCGGTGAGGCATTGGCGCATGTCTCTGTGGAATTGTCATCATTCTCAAGAGCCTGCTGTCGTGAGGGAGACACTCCCGGCTGCTTGGGAAGGGGGGGGGAAGCATGTGCTCAAAACTCCCCGAAACTTTTCCGATTTGTCCAAATCGATTCGGTCAGAAAAAACAAACAAACACAGCGGTATTTGTACGATTCGGATTCGCATCAGAAACGGTATGAATTTTTGTGTGTGTACGTGCCTAGTTGTCCCCCGCACACAATTGACTGCAGTGTCCAAATGCAGCCTGGCAAATTACGGAGAGGACCACTTAGGGTCTTTTTTGAGCCTTTTTTGAGCCTTTTTTGAGCTTTCGGGATCCTGACACAGCACGGCGGGCCCGGCCACAAAAGGTCCACGCTGTGTTGTTTAAAAGTTTGCCCAGCCAATCAAATCATGTGTTGCTGATCAAAAGCCTCACGTGACCCCCTCGCCTTTCCAAAAACACAGAGGAAAGGTGGGCTGAGCACCATGGCCCCCCTGGGCACCACGTCGGGGGGTCCCTGGCTTGACTTAGGAGGTCAACATTTCTCAGATGCTTCTTCAGCTTTGGGCCCGAGATGGCCTGGGGGTGGTGGTGGGAGGGAGGGTAGAAAGGAGGAACGGGCATCCCCCTTACCTGATCCATCATGCCTCCTTCCATGATCAGCCGGACCCTGGCAAAGGCATTGATTTGGAGGGTGTATCGCAGGTGAGGGATCAGCAGCTGCAGAGGAGGAGGAGGAGGAGGAGAAGCCAGGAGACTTTTGGGTCAAGCAGGGGACTCAGCCCCACTGTGCATGTGGGCGCAGAACCCAGGGCCCTTAATGTTTCTAAGTGGACTAAAAGTCCCAGGTTTAATCAGTGCGGGTTCCAGCTAGTTGTGGTGAACGGCCCCCGGTTCGGCCTGGATACGCTCTGCCATTTTTAAAAACCAGGTTGCCTTTCTGGCCCTCTCCCTTACCTTGAAGACGGGGTGGCACATGGGCAGCTGCCTCAGCGTGGCCAGGGCAAAGACTTCCGCCAGCAGGTGGGTCCTCAGGAGGTGGAAGACGTTCTGGTGGATTTGGAAGTCCGCGTTTCGCACCCACATCTTGGCCAAGGTCCAGTCCCCCTCGGGGTCGCTGGGGAGGAAGATGGGGCTGTCAGGGCCGGGGGGTTGGCTGAGCTATGGGGAGGAACAAGAGAGGAAGCGTCACCAACTTTGGGTCCGGAAGTTCCTGGAGATTTGCAGGACGGAGCCTGGGCAGAGCTGGGTTTGGGGAAGACAGGGCATTTGGGATCAACCCTGATTGGTATTTGGGTGGGAGACCACTGTGGAAGCAGGGGCAGGCAAGGGCCCACCCCCTCTGTTCGTCCCTTGGCTGGAAAATCCCATGCGGGGATTACCTGGATCGCGATGGGCCTGAGTTCCCCGGAAGGCGTCTGGTAGAGCAGACAGAGTGGGACGGCCATGTACTGCCGCTGACCTTGGATGGTGTTGGTTGGGACGTCCTGGAGGAGCTCGTAATCCACAAGGAAGACGTTCCCCTTCTTGAGGAGGCAGAGAGAAATTTCAGAGAACGTGTGGTGGAAGCTGCCTTCAGGATTGCCTGCTCTGACCGGCAGCTGCTCTCCAGGGTCTTTCGCGTCAGCTGCAAGGTCCTTTTAACTGGAGATGCCGGGGATTGAACCTGGGGCCTTCTGCATACCAAGCAGAGCCTCTGCCACTGATTCACAGGCCCTGCCCCACAGTTCTCCAGGGTCTCAGGCAGAGCCTATTCACAGCCCCAACTGCCAGTTCCTTTCCACTGATGATGCCAGGGATCGAACCCTTCTGCATGCCAAGCAGGTGCTCTGTTGCTGAGCCTGGCCCGTCAGAAATCTAGAGGGCAAGCCCCTTCCCCCTGGGTGGGGAAACCTCCTCTGGCTTCAGACAGGCAGAGATCTCCCTCTGAGCTTCTGTTTTGCTGCAAACCTGTCAAGCGGTGGAGAGATGCCCCCGCCTGTTACCTGCAGTTCCTCCTGAAGTGTTGTGCCTTCGGCCAGCGAGGGGGCCACCATCTCCTGGGTGACGGGGAAGTGGGCTGGGATTTCCGTGCATTTCTGGATCACCGCAGGGTTGACCCCGTTCAGATACTGGTAGCCGAAGAACGCATCATCCATCCAGTGGTCAGCAACGTATTCTGAAATGCTGCATTTCTTAAAATGTTGCATTTCTTGCTGCCTTTCCCTTCTGAGCATTAGTCGGTTAGATAGTTAGGACTATCTCTCTCCTCTCGTACAGAGTGTGTCCCTCTTCTCAATAAACCTATTTTACTTTTTTTTCTTGCAGCTGGAGCTCGGCTCATTCGCCTATTTAAACTCTGCCAGCTGAAAATTTTACGGGCGGCCATGAGCCTGGAGCCAAGCTTTCAAAACCGACTTCCCCAGGGCCAGAGGGAAGAGCTACACACCTGAAACCTCAGTTTTGTTGAACCAGAAAACCCGGCGAATGTCCTCCATCTTCTTCCAAGATTGCTGGCAGCCCAAGAGGCCCTTTAGCTTCATCTCTACCTTGCTGGAGCAGAAACAAGAAGATTTCGGACCTGCGTTCGCAAAGGAGACGTTCTGGAACTGCGGACCGAAGCCACGGTTCGTTGGCAGGTTTGGGCTCCGGCCAGGGCAGAACCAGCCCAGGGGAACTGACCTCTGCAGCCTGGAGGTCAGCTGTCATTCGGGGAGCTCTCCAGGCCTCGGGTGGAGGTGGCAGCCCTTGTCCTACACTTTCTCTGCCCCCTCTCCCCCGGCCACGAGGAACTCACGTGAGCTTGGAACGCAGAAGGAAGGTGCTCAGCTTGGTGAAGGAGAACTTTATGTTGGTGTCCATCTCCTCAATGCTCTCCACGGCCAGGCACCGCGGCATTCCCGGAGCGAATTCGGCCCAGCTGGTTGGGAAAGGAGAGCTTGACTTTTGCAGGACAAACAAACAAACGAGCTTTAAATCTCCATTCTCTCTCCAGGAGGGGTATGTGTGTAAGTAACACAGCGTTCTAGCAAACTAGCCCTGTAGCGCAGGGGTAGTCAAACTGCGGCCCTCCAGATGTCCATGGACTACAATTCCCAGAAGCCCCTGCCAGCATTCGCTGGCAGGGGCTCCTGGGAATTGTAGTCCATGGACATCTGGAGGGCCGCAGTTTGACTACCCCTGCTGTAGCGTCACGCCTGGAAAGTGGACCACTGTTGGCCTCAGGAAAGTCAAAACTTTTCATCTTCTGCGTCCCTGAAAGGCCCTAAAGCTCACCACTTCTGCCTTACCAAGATTGCAGAAATGTGTAACTCCCTCCCTTCCTCCCTCCCTACTCTTTGCAGGTCTCCCAGCAGGGCCAGAACTCCAGAAGGCCTCCCACTGTGCCCCCCCAAGCACCAAGAAGACAGGACCTTCTCTCTAGACCGTGTGACCCATAACCATCATGGGCCTCTGCTCCCTGGGTTGCCCCATTCCTCTTCTTGAAGCTATCTGTGCGGTGAGGTTGTTCATTCACAGGGTAAATTCGGAAGGCGCTGGATGGCCCTTCACACGTACGCTGCTTCCAAATCAAGTTTTAAGACATTCAAAACATCCTAAAGGGCCCACGAATCTTGGTTTTCAACCACTTGATGGAAATGGAGGCTATATAAGATGGGAATTTGGGGGTGTTGCCAAGTCTGGGTGGGGAGATTCCTGGAGATTTGGGGAGCGGAGCCTGGGGTGGGCGAGGTTTGGGAGGGAGGGACCTCTTGCCATAGGCTCCGCCCCACAAAGCTGCCATTTTGTCTAGGGGACGGGATCTCTGGAATTAGGTGTGTCAATCCAGAAGATTTCCAAGCCCCACTGAAATTTCTGTGAGCCAGCTGTATCAAGCTCTTCCTGACCACAATAGTTCCCAGATGAAATTAGGGCAAGGCTATGCAAATATCTCTCGGGAGATAAAGACTGGGAGTGGAGCCAGGGAAGGAGCACAGGCGATAAACGAGTCAGGCAGGAGACCTCACCTGTAACAGTCCTGCCGCACTTTACGTTCCTCTGCCCGGTGACACAGAAGCAGCGGACTTTCTGCATCCTCAGAAGCCAGTTTGCCTAGAAGGGAAGGAACAAGGCAAGAAGAATAACTTTCTGTCCTTTTTTTCTGGATGCTCAGCCTGGTGCCCACCCGTAACCCAGATCTGGAAAAAAAAAGTTTTTAATTGAATGATTTATATCCCGCTTTTGCACATGGATCAAGGAGGCTCACGATAATGCTTAAATTCAGGTGGGTCACTGTGCTGGTCCAAAGTAGCAGGACAAATTTTGAGTCCAAGACCACGAAAGCTCATACCGGGCTTTCTCACCCAGGGTTTCTCTGGACGGCCCTGGAAGAGTTTCCCAAATGGGTGGGAGTTTAAAAAAAAATGTTAAGCATTTATTGGGTGATACAAGCAAGTTGACCCTCTCCTGCCTTCCGCTCACCGGTGCCTTCCCTCAGCTCCAGGGTCTGGGGCCCCTCGATCCACTGGTAGCAGGGGAAGCAGTAAGTCTCTTCTTGGGGGGTGGTCAGGCGGATGAACCTGAGGTACCAGCCATCCTCTGGGAAGAACAGGTAAGGCTCCTTGTGGACGCGGATCAGCAGCAGTGGGCCCAGATCCTGGTCGCTGGACACCTCGTACTCATCCACCTGCAGAGAGGAAAGACCCCTCCCCTTCAATGCCCGGGGCAGCACTGCCCGGTCCGCTTCCGTCTAGGCATGGGAGGGGCATCGTGCCCAAATGAGAACAACCCCTGCCAGGCTTCAGATCAGAAAGGAAACTCTTCCTGACTTGAAGGACACACGCACTGCTCAGGAGGACGTGGGGGAAGGTCCTCTCCTACCAGAGCCCCAAACAAGCATATGTCAGGTGCCCATGCCTGTCTTTCACCCAAGCGACCCAGCAGAAGCAAATTCACGCTTGGAACGGTATTTGTGACTCTGGCCAGCGGCAGGACTGGGGGACACCCAATTTGCCTCAGGCCTCAAGACCACCTCCCCGCTCTCCACCCCCCACTGCCCCGATCCTTACCGCCCCTGGGAGGAAGTCCTTCCCTGCACGATTCAGCAGCTGCTTTGGACTCTGCCCCTTGGAGCCCACCAAGGTGATGGAGACGGAGCTGAACGTTCCCGAGCCCCATAACTTGCCGGTGGCCACCTGGACCTTGTAATTCGCCATCGGCTTCCCTCCGCTTTGGGATTCGCCCTGCCGAGCTCTCCGAGAGCTCTCCTCCGAACACGCCGGAGGCTGAAGAGAAGAGAAGATCAGAAGTCCAACCGAGGTAAGTAGGGGAGGGGGTTTCTCCCCCCTTCCCCAAGCCGGAGGAGCTTGCCAGGAGACAGGTGGGAGAACAGCCCGAGCGAGACTGGCCTTGGGGCTGGCCAGCCACCCTAATCTCACAGTAAACACCGAGGGTCCAAGAGCCAGACACAAGGCTAATCGGTTTTGCTTTCAAAACTGCCGGCATGGCTGGAAATCAGGGCCTGCTAAGGGCATCTTGGTGCCTGACCCCCCCCCCCACACACACACACCCTCAGTCCAATTGTCACTCCTTGTTCTGTCACCCGCATAGAAATGAACAGCAGACAGGACAGCACACAACCCAAAAGAGAAGCTGAGCAAAGAAGAAAGTGGGCAGGTTTTCGGCTGGATTCTTTAGTTCGATGTCACTCAGCCTTCCTGCAGGGCCTGAAGATCTCCCGGGATTACAACAGAGTTCCGTTCTCCTGGAGAGAATGACTGCTTTGCAGGGTGAACGCTGGGGCCTGTACCCCACTGACATCCCTCCCCCTTCCTGTATCTCATTCTCCAACCCTGAAATCTCCAGGAATCCCCCAACCCAGAGTTGGCAACAGCCAATGCACAAGAGCTCTGTAGCATTCAGTCAACTAGAAGCAGCTTCTCAATGTTACGTGAAGGCAAATGTTTCATTTTTCCTTTGGCCCAAAAAGATTTTTCCATTTAGAGTTCCCAGCTCCAGAATGGGAAGTCCCTGCAGTTTGGGGGTTGGAGCCTGTGGAGGACACCCCCTGGGGGGGGGGGTTAATGCCACAGCCCACCCTGTGAAATAGCTGTTTTCCCTTGGGGAACTGAGGAAGAAGAAGAGTCATTTTTGATACCCCAATTTCCCCTACCCTACCCTACCCTAAGGCTCTAATTCAAGATATAAGCAGCAGGCACTTGTGAAAGGCAGGTGGGGCTGAGAGTTCGGAGAGAACTGTGACTGGCCCAAGGTCACCCAGCTGACTGCAGCCTCTACAGGCCGCCACGCATTCTCGAGATCCGTTGTGATACCGGGAGATCTCCAAGCCCCCCTCCCCCGGGAAGCCTGGCACCCTATTTGGTGGGGAGGGTAGGTCTGGCAGCGCCACCTGCAAACGCCGCCCCAGAAAGGTAGGAAAGTTAGTTACCTTGAGGTCTTTCTGGCCGTGGCTGGATTCCCCGAGGGAAGCGTCCTTTGTTCCCCACGCACCCGAGAAATGCGCTTTGCTCTTGCAGCCTTGCTGGATCGTGGCCGGGTTGCCTCCGTGCAGAGACCAGCGGTTCCCCCGGCCTCCCTCTTTCCCCCAATGCTCAGCATGGTTTCCTGGGGAAACAAGAGGCAACGTCTCCCGAACTCGTCACCAGATCAGAGCTGTCTTGCGATTCAAGGAGGGATGGTGGGTTTTTGGCATCGCAGCAGTGAGTTTGGCATTTGCACCAGTCCTGGCTTTTGGGACCACGGATGCTCTGAAGCCAGCCAGACACTAGGAGGAGCTGGAGAAGGCAGGAAGCACCAGGCGCAATCCAAGAGCAGTTCTGTCAGAGCTCTTACAGAGCAGTTCTGTCAGAGCTCTTTCAGCCCAACCTGCCTCATAGAGTGTCTGTTTTAGGGAGAGGAAGGGAAGGCGATTGTCAACTACTTTGGGATGCCTTTGGGCCCTGAAAAGCGGCATATAAAAACCGACTCTTCTTCAAGGAGCTCCTGGGCTCAAACGTGGTTCTGCTTTAACTGTCATTTGTTTTGTTTTTACGTAATTCCCCACTTGGAAGTGAGGTTGCCAACTGGCCAGGAATACAGCCTGGCCACTTTGATGCAGGTTCTGCCTGCAGAAATCCACAGGCGTGGCGCTAAATAAGGCCCCTTGGGGCAGGCCCGATCGGGAGTAAAGGGGCAGCATCCAGAGGGGCCAGTTTAAAAGCCGGCGACCCTGCAGGGAAGCCATGCAGCTAGCGGGCAAGGCAGAAACGCAGGCAAGAATACTCAGGAAGGAAGAGGGAAGAAAACGCCCGGAGAGGAGACTGGCCTCTAAAAGCTTTCCCGAGAACCTCCCTGCCTCCCTCTGGAGGTGTGGCTCGTGAGGGCCCTTACCTGCTGCCCCAGGTGCCTTTGTGAAGCCGGGCAGGCTGCTGAGACCCTCCAGCCTCCTCCAGTTCTCTTTCCAGCTCCGGAATACCTTGAGTCTCATCGCTGGTGGCCTTTTAAAAAAACAGTAGAAGATGAAGAAGTCAAAAGAGAGAGAGGGAGAAACTGGGGGGGGGGAGGGGGGGCTTCCCAAGGCCCACTCCCCTCCCTTAACTGACTGCCGGCATTCCCAGGGTCTGGCGTCTCCGGGGAGGGGCGCAGCATCTGCTTAATCTCATGCGGACAGCATCTCTCCCCCTCCCACCCTTCATTGATTTCCGCCTCCTTTTCTGCAGAACTTGGGGAAGCCCCGAATGGGAGGGAGGGAGGGAGGGAGTGTTTACCTCCTCTGCGGCCGACCTGGTTGGGCTTGTTTGGCAAAGCGCACAAGGGACTTCCTTTGCCAGGGCTATAATAAAACCCAGCTTGTGATGTCACCCCAGACCTGGGGCTTCGTGGCCCAGTAATTTTCCAGCTTCCGCGGCCGGGCAGCCTGGAGAGGATCCTTTGAGTCGCCTTTTATGGGCTCCCTTTCTCTCCCAGCAGGAACCAAAGCAACTCACAGCCTTCCTGCCTTCTCCTTTCCCTCCTCACAATGACCCTGCGAGGTAGGACAGGTCGAGCGTCTGTCAGGCCTCGGTAACTGGCAGGCGGCACACGGGACTCACCGGCTGGAAATGGCACTTTGATGAGCTGGCTTGAGGTCGTGGCTGAGATCTCGAGAATGATCCCACGCCCCTCCCCCTCCGCACGCAGCCCGCTGGGTGGCCTTGGGCTAGTCACAGTTCTCTTAGAGTTGTTCTCGCAGAGCAGTTCTCACAGGGCTCCCCTACATCACAGGGTGTCTGCTGCAGGAAGAGGAAGGGGAGGAGGATTGTCAGCCGCTTTGAGACTCCCAAGGGTAGTGAGAAGCAGGGTATAAAATGGCCAGCTGTTCTCCAGACCCCCTGCCCCTGCAATCCAGGTTTCTTCGATGGCTCTTCAGCACTGTGCAATGCAGAGAGGCCCCTTCTGCTTGCGTACCTGGAAGTGATGTGACGGCCTTGTGCAATGCTCTAGGAATTTGCTGGATCTCTATAGTGTTTACCAGAGAGATCTGGGGAATTTCCAGAGCGTCCCTGATGGAAGAGGGGGCTGGCTGGCTGGGCTCCCCCCTCCCAGTTGCACCCAGGTTGCTCACCGCTGTCCAGGCAGGAGGCTGCAGGGGCCCTCTGAGGCGCTCCCATGTTTGAACTGTGTCCCTCGTCTGCAGCAGCCTTGCTTCCTCTTGGGGAGGAGCCACTCCTGTCTGGGGAGCGGCACGCGGTTCACCTTTCCTAGCGTGCTCAGGAGCCACTGCCAGCCAGTCACCTCCCCCAGGCTGCTCCGCTCAGCAGGCATGGAATGTCTTCCGGCCCAAGAAGTCCTCCAAGGAGGGCTTGTCTCCCAGGGCAGGTCCTGTGGCAGGGGCAGTCCAGCTCCCCGGTGGCCCAGTGTCCCCAAGGCCTCTCCTAGATGCTTGCAGGGGCCGAGGAAACCCAGCAGTTCTGAATTTGGCTGCGTGGAAACAAGGTCGAGCGGATTCAGCGTCTCCCTCCCCCTGCTGAATGCTTGGGGAGGGTTTTTCTTTCTTTTTAAAGTTGGCCTCCCCTCCTACCAATGGGGTGTCAGGGGGCTGCAGGTTCGGATGGGATTCTAGGGTTGACAATCTCCAGGTGAGGCCTCGGGATCTCCTGGAAGCACAATGGATCTCCAGAGATCAGGTCGCCTGGAGAAAAATGGCTGCTTTGCGGGGGGATTCTGGCCTCCCCGAGACTTGGCGGCTTATCACGTTTCCCCCTCCCCTGGCACCGGTGCCCTTTTGGTGCAGGAATCAAGCGCCGCTTTTAAACAGCAGGCCAGCAGGGAGAGCATCGCCCTCCTGGCAGTTGTGGGTTTTATTATCGATCGCCTTATTAACGCCTGTGTTGCTCCTGGCCTTGAGGGAGCAGTCTAGAAGTCGCATAATAAATAACTGACCAGAAAGCCACGGAGCCAGTCCAAACGGGCGGGATTAAAATAAGGCATTGCAAGCACTTATCAGTCTGGCAAGCACAATCAGTCTGGCAAACCTTGCAGGCTCTGCCTTCTCGGGGGGGGGGGGGAGTCCTCTCTTCACCACGCAGCGTATTGGCCTGCCAAAGAGGCCCTTCTGCACAGAAACTTTTACAGGGGACCCCCGAGGCCTTCTGCCCCATTTCCCAAGCACAGGCAAAGCCACCTCCTGCAGCCTGAGTGGTCTTTCTCCTGGAAATCGTGCGAGATTCCGAAAGCGTCACAGGAGCTGGCATGTCGGTTCCAGGAGCTTCCTTGGATGTGACCTCACTGCATCCATGTGGCTGCCTTTGCTCCGTTGCCCCCCCTTCTTCGGGTCATGCAGGGTGGGCGGGGTTTGTTGTGGGGAGGGGCTTTAGCAGCTTATTATGCCCCAGAGCCCAACATCAGAGCAGAGAACCGATCATTCTGATCTAGAGATCCGCTCTCAGTGTGGGAGATCTCCGGGCCCCAGCTGGAGTTTTTGGCAACCCCGAGCTCCCCAGGCTCCTCCCCCCCCCTCCCCCAGTCTTCAGGAACTTCACAACCCAGAGCTGGCTCCTTCTGGCCACTGAGGGCCAGGCTCCAGCGTGGGATCCTTGTGTTCATTCTCGACTTGAGTGCGTCTCGCGGTTTAAATGTGGTCACCAATAATAACGAAAGCAGAAGGTAGCTGATCTCTCTCCACCCCCCACCCCCAATTTGGATTTCTCACTTCCCTTATGCATATCAACCCAGAGCTGGGTACTCTACTTGAAAAATCTTGTGGGTCTGTAAGGAGTGATTGGATGCCAATGTAGTTCTTCTCCAACAGATCACCAACAGGGCTGCCCTTTAACAGGGCTGCCCTTTAACAGGGCTGCCCTTTAACAGGGCTGCCCTTTAACTCATTAACCAGCAGCTGTGATCCCATCAAGTGTTCTTCTCCTGTGTTTTCCCCACAGAAGCCACAAGATCTTTAGCTTCTGGGGCGAGGCCTGTGAGCAGAGCCTGGAGCAGGTGAGGGATGGAGCTGAGGCAAAGGTGAGAGGTTTGGGGGCAGGTTTGGGGAGTGAGGAACAAAAGAGACCTTCTTATCTGGAGAGTGCCGTTCAAAAGGAGACAAGGGTGATCTGCCACCCTGGCTTCCTAGCTAGCAACCGGCCGGTGAGAAGTTCAGAACAGGCCCAGCTGGTTTCCTTCTGACGGTTTGGCAAATGCCAAGGATTCTCCAGTGCTCAGACCGGTTTCTCACCTTGGCAAAGGTGCAGGTTTGGACTCTCTTTCCAGGGCCTATTCTGCACACAATAGATAATGCACTATCAATGCACTTTAGAAGTAGATTTTCCTGTTCTGCACAGGGAAATTCAGCTGGCAAAGCACATTGAAAGCGCATTGTCCAATGTGTGCTGAATGGGCCCTGGTTAAAGAAGCCAGCCTCTGTCCATGACTTTGCCTTGGGTTACTCTGGCACCTTCCCTACAGATAGGGCTGCCATGGGTTGGGAAATAACTGGGGTAGCCAGGGTGTTATCTGCACTGGACTTTTGAAGTTCATTGGCCATGGTTTAAAAAGAGCTCTCTGCACCTGGCATCGTTCTCCCCTGGCTGTGTGGAATTCACTGCTGCACATTGTGGAATACCAAGAACCAGGCCTCAGTGACCATCAGAAATGGCTACGTATGACAAAACTTCAGGGTACCATCCGTTTCCAGGAGGGAAAGGGCTCTGATCCTGCACCCACTGCACAAACTTATCTTTGGAAACAAAGCCAGCAGACATAAATTAAAAAGTGGTTTCAAAATCCCGTTTTTATTTTGCAAATTCCCGTGTGCAAAAAGCCATTCGGATGGAGTCTTTTTGGCTCCACATTGCATGAAACAGGATTTTTATTTCAAACATCTACTCTTCCTGTAGGTTCCTCTCTCTCTCACTCCTCCATCCACCCCCACCTCCATTCCACAATATGAAAAGTTACCAATGAAGGATTGGGACAATCCTGGAGATGTGGTGGGGGTGAAGCCTGTGGGACATGGGGGTTGGGGAAAAGAGGGGCCTCCGTGGGGTACCATGTCCACCCCCCACACCTCCAGGACCACAGATCTCTCCCACCTGGGAACTACAGCTGTCGTTCCAGGAAAACCCTAGGCCACACCTGCAGGCTGGAAAAGTAGCAATATGGCTTTTTTAATAGCATTACGAGGTTGCCGCCCAGAGATTTGTAACTGCTCCTCCTCCCGCCTCCTGATTCCCAATTGTCCCAAAGGAACGGGTGGAAGGAGCAGGAAAGGAGGATGAGAGAAACTGCGGCTGCCCCATCTTCCACTGGGTGGGTGGTTTTAAATATTGAGAGCAAATCTCCAGGTTGCAAGTGGTAGCGTTAGTCACCATCCTGTGGAATGGGTTTTGCGCTGCCTTTTGGAGCATTTGCGGGGGTTGCGTGCTGTGCGATGTTCCCAGGAGAATCTGGGAGGATGGGGCTACTCTTTGATTTCTCCAACTCCAAAGGAATGAGGCAGGGGGGATACGGTCTGGGTAGGTTCGGCGTGGTCTGGAATCGTGGTCTCGGACTGCCGCTTCTGACCACTAGATGGCTGTGCTGTTCTCGATGTTGGGTGGGTAGAGGTAGGTGTAGGGCAATTCCAGGGACTCGTTCCTATGCTTGATTTCCTCCGAAATGTGCTCCAGGCGCCGCTGGAAAGCCTTGATGAGTTGTTTCGGCTCTTCCTCGGTGAAGTGCTCTTCGTGGTACTGCCCCAGTGGCTTCTGGGGAAGGGGAAGAGAGAAAGTCAGGATTGGTTTAATTCAGATGGAGGATCTCCAGAACCCCTCCAGCCCTGGATGGGAATGTCAGAAGAGGGATCTCTAAGAATTAAGTCTCCTGCTATGATGGTCTTCACCATAGAGTTTCTGGCGGTTCCTAGAGGGACACGGCCTCTCCCCCAGAAGTGACATCCCATTGTATGCAATGCCAGTCTCCCCCATTGCCTCTAGCCCCCACCTTCCACAAGGTGTCAAGAATTAGAGGGCGACTCCACCCCCGTCCTGATGTTGTCCCCTCCCCACTCACCATGTCAAAGTCTTCATTGCGCAAGACCCAAAGGACAGAGAGCACCTGGCTGGTGGTGTTCATTTCAGGGATGATATCCAGGAACTCCTCCAGTGTAATGGGAGCTTTGACCTGGGGTGGTGGTTTCCTCATGGAAGATGGCAAGTTGGGCATGAAGGCCCCCAGTTCAAACTACAAGCCCCCCCAAAGAAGGGGAAGCAGAGAGAGAGAGAGAGACAGAGGGAGAGACAGAGAGAGAGACAGAGGGAGAGACAGAGAGAGAGACAGAGAGATCATAAAACAAGGTGTGAGGGATACAACAGCCCTTTCAATGGATTCAGCATTTCAAACACTTTGTTTTCCATTTTAGTGGCAGCTTCTGATTTGGGAAATACGATTGTATCGCAGATTCTTTTGAAGTAATTGCTCCAGGCGGTGATGGGATCTTCAGTATGCCGACGGGATTAGGCTAGCAGCTGTTACTAAGGTTCAAAACCTTAAAAAATAATAATAAATTTCCTCCCCTCTGTTCTTCAGATCGCCAAAATGTGCCCCTGTAGGATCCATCTGTAACTGATATCTAATCATGTTATTAATTCCCCCCAGGGTTCCTTGTCAACCTATCCCCATGGAAGGGCGTTGCTGAAAGATCTGTTCCTAAAATAGAAGCATTTGAAATCTGGCGGCACCAGCAGATGCAAGTCGGACCTCTCTCTGTGCATGCAAAGTGCAGCTGACATTTCTGCTTGGAAAAGTATGTGTGCAGGCCTTGGGGGAAATCATGCAGGATGCTGCCTACGTGAGACGTGAAGGGAGCGGCCTGCAAGGCCAGGGGCACGTGGCCCATTAATAGGCCCCCAGCCTCTTTCCTGAGGACCAGCTGAGGATCACAACTTGCAGTGCCAGTGGTTCTACCATGTACACTCAGCATGTTCCCCCGTATTGTGACACTGTGTGATCGTTTCCCGTTTTTCACAATGGCTGCTAGCACAGCGGAGGGCATGGCCGTGTGGAATCTGGGCCTGGTAGCTGCTTGTCAGTTTCCAAAAAAAGTCTGCTCTGTTTCAACATCAGATTTCCCCCTCTTTATCTGGGTCCCTTTCCGTTCTCTGTCATTCAGTGAACTGCTAAAATGCACGTGCAAAACCTGAATCAAGTCGCTTTAGATGGGAGGCGCTGGCCGGACGCTACTGCGCATCTATAATGGGGCAATTGTGTACATTTCAAAAGGGAACTTTAGGCCCACCCCCCACCCCCGTCACAAGTGCCATTCCACCCTGATTTAGAAAGGTGTGTTTAAAAATTGCAGCTGCAGAATAAATATGCTAGAGGAAAAGTTAGGTGCAGGATCCAAAGTCAAGATTCAAGGCTTGCTGCTCTGTAAATCTGCAGCACAATCTGTGTGTGCATCAATTCCGCAGAAGGGTAGGCTGCATAGCCCTATTCCCCAGTGAAGTTCCTCCCTTCCTCTCTCCGCACCCCCAGGTTCTGTCCCTGAAACCTCCAGGAATTCCCAGGTGGAAGCTCTCTGGAGAGCCCCCTCACCTACCTGTCCGCTGTTGACCGCTGCGTGTTGAGCCGAGCAGGTGAAGATAACCATGGTCAAAAACTTGGTGAGCTCCGGGACGGAGCGGATGGAGGAAGGGATACCTATATGGGGAGAAGGGAAGGGTGATAAAAATTTTAATCAAAGGGGGTGGGGTAGACTTTAAAAAGACCCCACGAAGGTCCTGAAGGAACAAATCTCTAAAATGGGAAGGAAACGTGAGATCAGGAGCAAGCCTTGCCAAATGCCAGTTGGGGCCTGATGAGCTGCCAGAATTACAAGTGCCATCCAGGGAATGGAGATCAGTTTCCTTGGGGGAACATGGATGGTTTGGTGGCGGGACTCGATGGCATTGTACCCTGCTGAGATCTGTGCCCTCCTCAAAGCCCACCCTCCCCAGATCTCCAGGGATTTCCAAACCCGCAGCCAGACACTTGTACCTGAGGATCGCTTGGCCAGGAAACCCTTGGAGAAGATGTCACACACCCAGGCCTGCAATTCGTAATCCCTCTGGACAGCTAGATTGTTCTTATAATAGAGGTCCACAATGCCAGCGACGAAGCTGCCAGGAGAGAGAAGTGAGGTGAGGCACCACACTGAGGAAGGGAGCCTACATCTAACTCTTTCACCCCAAACAGAACAATACATCCTTTTCATGAAGCTACTGATGCCTTTCCACTGATTCGGTCTCCAGCAGACCTGCAGATGTTGCCCCCTCAACCCCCAAAATGTATTTATTTGTTTATAATTTATACTTAAGGGGACAATCACGACATGTAGGAGGGCTGGTGAGATTACCATAGAGTTTCTGGCAATTGCTGGAACGACCCTTGTCCCTCCCAGATAGCTCTAGGAATCGTCAGGAACTCTATGGCCAGAACTTCTTGTAAGGGGACCAGTCCTTGTTTTTCTTAATTTTTCTCCCTGGGATAATTGTGCACTCCTGCTTTGGCCTCAGCATCTACCCATCAACCAGCCAGGACCCCGTATCATAAGTCGGCAAATGAGACCCCCACCCCTCTAGCCGGGCAACGCTCCCCACAAATTCTACTCCCCGTACCTCTCAATGGCGTCCCAGATCTTCATCCCATCATCTCGGTAGTAATAGTTTTGAAGCAAGCTGACTCCTCGGGCTTCGATGTTGTCCGGAAAGCAAAGGTCCGTGTAGGTCAAGTTCTCCAGGGCCTTTTTGAGAAGCACAGCTAGCCCCTGGCGCCCGATCGCTATGGCCTGTGGAGGGGAGATTTCTGAAGATTTCGGGGTGGAACCTGGGGAAGGCAGAGCTTGGGCAGAGAAGGGGTCTCAGCGGGGTCAAAGGCCACAGCGTCCACCCTCCAAAACTGCCCTCTTCAGCAGGGGAACCGATCTCTGTCCTCTGAAGATCAGCTGCCATTCCTGGAAGTCCCCAGGCCCCACCTGGAGGTTGGCAACCTGGTGGGACACTGCTTCTTCCCTCCCACCCCCAGGGCCAGCCTGCTGCTATGATTCCAAGTGGCATCTTGGCGGCCTCTCCAGCCCTGACGGGTTCTCAGGATTTAGTACCTCTAATCCTCTGAAGGGCTAGGGCGGCCAGAGAGACCTTTCCTATTGTTGCAGTTCACACTCCCAGCTGTCAGCCCACCATGTCTCGGACCCTCGAGACGTCCAGCAATGTCCGCAAACCTCAGGGGGCTTGGTGTGTGTGCAGCATGTCAGGAGGACATCAAGCCTTCCGCAAAGGTCTCCACTCACCCTGTCAAAGATGCCTCCTTGGTTGGTCAGGTAGGTTCTCGCCAACACGTTGATGTGGATGGAATACCGGAGGTGAGGAATCAAGAGCTGAAAAGGGGGACAGACCAGACGATGGTACCAAAGTTACAGATGTTGGAACAGGCAAGATCTGTAATTTGCATGATTCAGAAAGATATAGAATAATAGAGTTGGAAGGGACCTCATGGGTCATCTAGTCCAACCCCCTATGTTCTACAGGGGGCATCGGCGGAGAGGTGTAATTAGCATAGTTAGATCAGGAACTTCCTGAAGTTTTTCAAGTGATCTCCTCGAGTGTCCTGATTCAGTTATTTGGAGACTTCCTGCTCCTTTGAGCATAACTGCCTCCAGAATTAACAAAATGTTTAAATAGTTCTCTCACTTTAGGATCTCTTTCCCCTGAGATCAGGGAACAGCAGAGGATCTTCAAGAGGCTGCAGGAGAAAGGGAGCTGGAAAGACCATTTCTTCAAGAGGGCATATCTGGGCCTGCTCACAGCTGCTGACTTCTGCCTCCGGCATCACTCCAGCACACATCTGGACAGGCTCACGGCTTGGGCCTACCCGCCCATCCCTGGAATCTGACACATCTGCCAGCCACCCACAGAACAGGGACCACCTGCCGGCCACACATGTTAAGGAACGGCCGGGAATGCTCAAAACGGGATGCACCTGTCGGCAGGTGAGTCGCCTTGCCACATTCCATTTCCTAAGAGATATTAGCAGGACACAGTTTTTGAGGGCTCAGGGGCAAAGCATCTACTGGGTCCCAAGTTCAATCCCCGGCATCGCCAGTAAAAAGGATCAGGCAGGAGGGGATGGGAAGACCTCAGACTGGGTCTCGAGAGAGAGTCCCTGCCAATCTGAGAGGGCAATACTGCCTGAGATGCACCACTTCCAGTCTGAGCAGGCAATACTTTAGTAGCAGCTTCATGGTTGTGTGGTTATGGTGGGAGCAACCAGACCAGGGGTGGGAGGAACCACAGTGCCGTGTGGAAAGGGGTACTATGCAGAGTGTCCTTAAAGAGGGAAAAGGGAGGAGGACAGAGGCGACGGCCCTGATCCGCGTGCCACATGGATAAACTGGCCCTGGGCACACTCATCTGAGGAAGTGTGCGTGCACACAAAAGCTTATACCTTGAATAAAATTTCGTTGGTCTTAAAGGTGACCCCGGCCTCAGACTTTGTAGGGTTGAGTGAGAATTCCATTCCACAAGACCCCCTTTTCTTCTCTTCCCACCAGTATTTGGGTGATGTGGAAGCCAGGTGATGGGCCGAACGAAAGCCAAGCCCCCTGCCTCGTGCTCAGTCCTGTCTCCCCCCGGTCTTCATAGTCCCCTCCCCCCCCCAATGCTTACCTTGTACAGTGGGTGGCACATGGGCAGCTGCCTCAGCGTGGCCACCGAGAAGACCTCAGCCATGAGGTGGCTGCAGAGGAGGTGGGCAATGACCTCGTGGGTGTGGAACTCGGCGTTTCGCACCCAGGTCTTGGCTAGCGTCCAGATCCACTCTTCATCGGTGGGCAGGAAAACAGGGCTTTGGATGCCCGGGTGCTGGCTGAGCTGGGGGGAGGAATGACCCAAGGGGGTTAATGAGGGGCCCTCTCTTCCGACCTGAAGGAACAGTCATTCCCATGCATGCTTGCCCACTGGACCGTTGACTGGGGACTCATGTCCAAGCAAGGTTCATGGTTTTAGCACACTTCTTTCAGTGCCCCTTAAAATTTTGCAAATGTTTCACCTGAGGAGTCAACGTCCACACAAATAGTAGGGATGCTTATTCACTAAAACATACGAAGAGCCCTACTTTATCAGACTGCTGGCCCACCAGGGCCAGCCACAGGGCAGAGAGGCCGAGGCCTTCCTAAGGACATCAGAAGAGCCCTGCTGGGTCAGACCAGGGGTCCACCTGGTCCAGCTTCTTGTCTCACACAGAGGCCAACTGGCTCCTCTTGGAGGTCCAACAGCAGGGCAGGGAGGCCGAGGCCTTCCCCTGATGCTCCCTCCTGGCGCTGGGGTGCAGAGTCCGATTGCCCCTGAGCATGGAGGCGCACCATGGCCGGTAGCCCCTGACAGACCTCCCCCTGGCGGTCTGCTCTTGGCCTTTACCTGGATGGCGAGAGGGATCACTTCCCCGCTGGGCTTCTGGTGCAGCAGGCACAGAGGAGCTGCGATGTATTGCCGCTTGCCGTTCAGCTGGATGGTGGGGACGCCCTCCAGGATCTTGTAGTCAACGAGGTAGATGGTTCCCTTCTGCAGGACAAGGGCGGAGGGGAACAGCGGGTCAAGCGGAGCCCTCTTGGGGCTGCAGGGCTGGGAAGCCCCATTCTTCAAATCCCCGTTCTGCCATGACGCTCGCTGGGCAGCCCGTTTTACCGGATCAATCAAATGGGGGTATATCAACAGCTGACAGAGAGAACCTTTCCATGTGCTGAATCAAGCTCCGGAGCAAAGATGCGCAGACAGAAAGAAGAACTCGTACTGCTCATATAGTCTGAATAAAGTTTCTGTCGTCACCAGCTTGAAATCTGCTTCTTTCTGTCTACGATGCTCAGTCTGGGGCTGAGGTCTGGACTGAATTTAGATCTCTCATTCAGAAATCCCAAACCCTTCTGATAGGACGACAGAGCGCATGAAGCTGCCTTCTCCGACCCATGGGCCCTCAAGGCTGGTCTTGTCGACTCTGACTAGCAGAGTTGCCCTCTGGGGTCTCCGGCAGGGGTCTTTTGACTCCCCCACTCCCTGTCGCTCAGAATCATTCTTTTCCAACAGATTTTCCCACTTGTGTGCTTTAAGTTTCCGCTCTGCGCTTCCCCCACCCACAAACTCCTCACGGTTTGTATCTGTCTGTGCCTGAGGATCCCGGCCTGGGGTTCCAGAATGAACAGCCAGGAGGGTATCCGCGTACCTTCAGCTCTTCTTGGAGGGTGGTGTATTTCCCCAGGGATCCGGCCACCATTTCCTGGGTCACGGGGAAGTTCTCTGGGATCCTGGTGCACTTCCGGATCACCCCTGGGTTGATCCCGTTTAAGAACTGGTAGCCGAAGAGCTCATCCTCCTTCCAGTGGTTGAACACGTACTCTGGGGACGGAGAGGCAGAGAAGAAGGAGACGGGCCGTATTAAGCGTGCCGAGCCAAAACAGAAGCGGGGTTTGGGACGGTTCCAGCACGGGACAACTGGACCCAGAAGACTGGGGGCGAGAGGGTTTGTAGGGAAGACACCCTCGAGCATCACTGACCTGTGACAGGGGTGTGGTAGAACCAGAAGACCTTCCGGATGTCCTCCAGCTTCCCCCAGGAAAACGGCTTGTCCAGGAAGCCCTTCACCTTGGCCTCGAACATCCTGGGGGTGGGGAGAGACCCTTAAATGACTGGGGCAGGGGTGGAGCTGGGAGCCCCCCCTCCTTCTGCACACCTCCCCCCCCACCCACCCAGAGGTTCTTCAGGCAGGCCCAAGAGGCCTGTCTTTTCACAGCCCGAGGTACTTACGCCATCGTCCCACGCCCGAAGAAGGCGGTGGCTTTCGGGAACGAATACTGCAGGTTGTACTCCAGAGACAGCGCGGTGTCGATGTCCGCACAGCAGGGAACTCCGGGCAGGTACTCCTTCCATCTGTGCAGACGCACGGGAAGAGGAAAGGGATTCATTTCCCTCGCAAAGAGCATCCTGGGTGGCCCCAGGTCCTCGTTGGCTCACGCCCAGCCACGGTGGCGGCACAACCAACCTCCTGGGTGGAGCCTCTCTCCCTGACCCACGGCGGCCCCACACGGCTTCCCAGGCAAGAGACGTTCCGTGGTGTTTCCCCCTTGCCCTGCACTTCCCAGGTGGCCTCCCACCCAAGCAGGCACCGGGGGTGAGCCTGCTTCGCTCCCGAGGTGGGTCTCCCAAGGTGGGGCCATCCGGGCCGTGGGTGCCTCCCCAACTCACCCATATTTGTTGTGTCTCATGACCAGCTCCTCTCGGCGATGCCGGCGCTCCAGATAGTGGGCGTCATCCGATGGCGTCTTGGCTTTACAGGGAGGGGGAGGGCAGTAAGTACACAACGAGCCCCCCCTGCCTTCCCTCTCCTTCCGGCCGGCCGGCCTGCCTCCCAGCCCCCCACGTTTTAAGGCCAGCATCCAAGACTTGGGTCGGCCCTTGATTAGAAAGTCCTTCGTTCATATTATCAAGTTTAATGACCGAATACCCATTAATTTAACCTGTGTCACGGTTAAGCGTGGCGGCTTCTAATCTGGTGAGCCGGGTTTGATTCCCCGCTCCTCCACGTGCAGCCAGCTGGGTGACCTTGGGCCACTCACAGTCCTGTGAGAGCTGCTCTCACAGAGCAGTTCTCTCGGGGCTCTCTCGGCCCCACCTACTTCACAGGGTGTCTGTTGTGGGGCGAGGAAGGGAAGGCGATTGTCAGCCGCTTTGAGACTCCTTTGGCCAGTGAAAAGCGGCATGCAAGAACCAACTCTTCTTTGTAATAATAATCAATTGACATATCAAGGAGGTGATGCCTCTGAGCGGTGGGGTGATGCTCTGATTTTGGGCCAGAAACTCTATGGCGGAAACTAATTCCACGTTGCTGAAACATCCGGGGAGCCCAAGGCCAGGGCCCCCGGCACACAGAGGCTGACGGACTCACCTGAGCCTTCTCTCAAGGAGATGGTGCAGTAGCCCTCGATCCATTGGTAGCAAGGGAAGAGGTAGCACTCCCCCTGCGCGGAGGTCACCTGGACAGAATTGCAGAACCAGCTGCTCTCGGGGAAGAAGGAGTAGGGGTCCTTGTGCAGCCGGATCAGGAGGATCGAGCCCAGGTCATGGTCGCAGGCAATATCCTGGTCATCTACCTGTTGCGGGAAGCGAGAAGAAAGCCTCTACACCTGCTACGCACACACACACACACACGCACACACACACAGAGTGTCCTCCTGCTGGATCCGATCCTTGGTCCATCAAGGTGGGCATCGTGTCCTCAGACTGGCGGCCGCTCTCCAGGGTCTCCGGCGGAGGTCTTTCCCGGCACCTGTTCTAAAAGCGGAGATTCCAGGGACGGGCCCAGGACCTGCACGCAGACTGGCCCAAGGTCACCCGGCTGGCTGCAGGTGGAGGAAGAGGAGGGAAGCCAGCCCGGCTCCCCACAGCAGAGGCCGCTGCCCCGACTGCAGACAGGGGGTGATTAAGATGTGGGATGCACTGCCAGAGCATGCGGTGATATCCAGGAGCACCAAGACCCCTTTAGAAGGGGATTAGACACATTTACAAATGGATTATTAGACACCTTCGCCAGGGGATTATCCTGGCCTAGCCGTGGCCACTAGCCGTGGGGATTAAAGGAAACCTCCATGTTCAAAGGCAGTCAACTTCTGCATCGTAATGCCTGGAAGCAACATCAGGGGAAGACCTGGGACCTGTCCTTAGACCTTCGGAGGAACTGGTTATTGGCCTCTGTGTGAGATGAGAGACTCGGCTAGAGGGACCCTCTCTGGCCTGACCCAGCAGGGCTCCCCTTGGGGTTCTTTCCCACATGTCTCCACATGAAACTCTCTTTTACTGAGTCAAGCAATTGGTCAAGCTCCGTATTGTCTACACATGCTGGCAGCGGCTCTCCAGGGCTTTAGACGGAGTTCTGTGTTCTTTTGGAGTTGCCTGGGATTGAACCTGGGCCTTTCTGCACGGCAAGGAGATGCCCTTCCCCTGAGCCCAGCCACAACACTGGTTAGCCCTGACTGCGGGGCTGGCTTGCCTGCTCACACGTCCAGATTTTCTCTCCCTGGACCCCGACTGGTCTCAAGAGCGGATTCTAAAGGGTTCAGGGACCCAATCCGTCCTTGCCCTGAGCACCACGCCCCAGCTCCACGTGGGATCAGAATGACTTGCCCTGAATTGCTACAAATTATTGTAGGGGTATTCCTGCAGGGACCCCCCTGGGATTACTACATTCTGCATGGATCTCTCCCCCCCAACCCCTGCAAGGCGGGACAGGCATTCCGGCAGAGCCATGAGTCAGCTGCGAGTAGAGGCTTCAGAAGTCTGCCCACGGCCACGGCGTGCCTCTGAGCAACCACGCTCTATCTTCCCTCCCCATCGCATTCCGTTACCGTCTGGCCTGGGTGGCACGCATGCCATTGGGATGGCACGGTGACTTACCTACTTTGCTGTGAGCGAGAGGGAGGGAGAAATGCCGGTGTGACGGCTTTTGACTTCCCATCATCAGCGTGTTATAGAAATGAGCAGTTTCCCCTGGAGAAAACGGCCGCCTCGGGAGGGGCGCTGGACCCTGCAGAGGCCCCTCCCCCTTACTTCCCCCAGCCCCACCCCCAAAAGCTCCAGGAATCTCCCAGCCTAGAGTTGGCGACTCTAAGCAGAGGAAAGCTGGGGGGGGGGAGTTCCTCTCTTGCCTTTAAACATAAAAGTATGGTTCCGCTTATAAAAAGTACAGCGCAAGGGAAAGAAATGAGCCAACACTAAACTGAGTGAGATTCGAACTCAAGACCTCTCCGTTATGTCAGCCCAGTTCTGAATTCTGGCCCAAAATTTTTTTTAAAAGGCTCCCGCAAGTAGGCTTCAGGGATTTGCTCACTTGACTTGAACCACGATGTGATTCCGGTCTGCCCTTCTCACCCAAAGGCTGCAATCTCAGCGGCTGAACATGCCTGATCTCGCCAGTTGAACGCTGACAGCAAAATTGACACCAGAATCGACACTTGTCCTCCCTGCGGTTTGACGTTATGAACGGGAACGCTGCAGTCCTGGTAGCGGCTTTGTCATGTTGACAGTCCTCAGTGGAAACACTTCAGGAGATAATCCGTGGGCGGGCAGCAGGTTTCCGGAAGGGGACAGGCTGGGCTTCAAGAAAAGGGCTTGGGGTCTTCGGTCCTCCTGAATCATTTGCAAACCTCACCATCCTGTGCAAACACTTTAGGGCCCCTTGATTTGCTGGAGCCTGGAAAATCTGTTCCCCTTCTGTGCTTCCTGCTTTCCCGTTAGCTCCTGCTCTCTGGCATAGGAGGCTCTGGCCTGCTGGGTGGCCCAGGCTAACCTGTCAGATCTCAGAAGCCGAACAGGATTAGCCCTGCTGCTTAGTCCTTGGATGGGAGACCCCAAGGAAGGCCAGGGGCACGGGCCTTGGCAAACCACCCCTGCGAGTCCCTTGACCGGGAAGCCCTGGATGCCCCTGAGGAGTGAAATTGTGGCATCGCTGCCCCTTAAGCCCCCCGCGAGCGTGGAATGAGCTGGACTTGAGGGTAGCCGTTTGCTGATCCAGCAGAGTCCTTCTTTCCTTATGCTGGTTACCCAACGCTGCCCGCTGATGCTACCTCAGTAGGTGTTAATTGTGCGGAGATAATCCCTTAATAATTCTCAGGCATCAGGAAGAAACAAAGAGAACTGTTTATGTGTTCAACCGGGGCACGCCCTCCCCACTGAGAGAGACGCAGGGCATGGGCCCACATTTCTGAAAGGCTGGAATTGTGCAATATGAAATACCGGTGGTCAACGTGGCAGGGATTTCTAATTCCTTTAGAAGACTGCCCAGACCGGTGGCCATCTTCATATCTCGTGGCAGGGAGTTCCGCAGATTAGCAATGCCTTGTTAAAAGTCTCTCCTTTTGTCTGCCCTGGGTCTGGTGTCCCCGAATAAAATTATGGGACTTCTAGGGCACTAATGAAAAGCCATTCAGAACAGAGAGAGCAGAGCAGCTCCCTCCCCCCCCCCCCCCTGCCGGGACTGAGATCAAAACTGCATTTCTACATCTTCAGGAAACTTTCACAATGTCCTCTTCTTCCGAAGCCTTCATCGACAATTGAGAAAATGCTAGTCATCACAACATGTCCCATGTGCACACACACGCAACACTTCCCGTCTGAGTCTGCATGAGTGTCTTCCAGGCCGTGCAGCTGAGGGCTAGAATCAGGGTTGCCAGCTTTGGGTTGGGAAATACCTGGAGATATTTGGGGCAGAGCCGGGAGTGGGTGGGATTTGGGGCGAGGAGGGGCCTCAGTGGGGTCTGGTGCTATTGGAGCCCACCCTCCAAAACAGCCACGTTCTCTCCCCGAAGAAGTCCCAAAGCGGCTTATGGACACCTTTCCCTTCCTCTCCCCCCAACAGACACTCTGTGAGGCAGGTGGGGCTGAGAGAGTTCTGAGAGAACTGCTCAGCAAGAGCAGCTCTAAGAGAACCGTGTCCAATCCAAAATCACCTAGCTGGCTGCACGTGGGGGAGTGGGGAACTCAAGCCCGTTCTCCATGCGGAGGAGAAACGAAGAATCAAGCTCAGCTCCCTTAAGCCACAGCACCCTTCCGGCTTCTGCTTTGTTGATGCCGTCTGAAAGAAGTCCCAGGCTCAAAACTTCACACTTTGGCATCTCTTCTTTCGGCCTTTGAAACTATAAAATCAAGCAGCCAGGAAGACTCTGCCCTCTGCCCATTTGTCACCTCCAATATCTGACCCTTGGCACAAAGGGTGACAGAGATCTGTTGGCTTTGACAGAGAGAAAAGCAGCACCCAATGAGGAATATGGAACCCATTTTTACCACATGGGCTGCCTCCCATTTGGGAGGTCAAACACTAGCCTGGGAAGGATACAACAGTTAACTGGCCTCAGAGGGTAGCTGAGTTTGTCTGCACCAGCTTTGAGTCGAGTGGCACCACAAAGACCCACAAGATTTTGGGGGGCAGAGGCTTTCAATAATCAACAGTAAAAGCTTACATCTCCAGAATCTTCTTAGTCTGCAAAAATCATGCTTACGTAGAAATTTGAAAAAAAAGGAAAGGGTTTGTTTTTTGTTTATAATCTCAGCATGAAATTTGTAATTTTACATAGATCTGCCGTGGAGAAAATTGGAAGCTTCTGGTGTTCATTTGCTTTCTTATTTTACTATCTTCCTCCCCCTCCCTGTTCTTTGGTTTCCTTTTCTTTCTTTTCTTTTTTTTACTTATTGATATTAGATCTTATCTTGGCCTGTAAAGAGACTTTATTTTAAAAATAACTGTGACATGCATGTCCCTCCTCTTCAAAGAACCCGATGCCTTAAACATTTCCCAATTCCCTTTGAACCTTTCCCCTCGAGACTCACCGATCCCCGGGAACAGCTGGTCCCCGCCCGGTTCAGAACTTGCTTGGTGCTCTCTCCATTGGTTCCCACCAAGGTGATGGAGATGACATCAAAGGTCCCGGTCAGGAGCCCTTGGCCGGTGGTCACACGGACCTTGTAGAGGATCGGTTCGCTCGGTTTGCTGCAGAAGATCCCAGCCGTCTCCATCCTGCCCACATAGGGGTTCTCGGGAGATCGGGACTGATAGAGGCCGGAAAAGGTTGGAGAAAGATCTGGAGATCCTTCCCTGGCGTGGTGCACAGGTGAGACAAACATCTGTGTTAGGAACAGGCTCTTCTCCCTTTCCGATAATTACGCCCAGGTGCCTCCAAGCAACGAACAAGCTGTCAAGTCAAGGAGGCTCCACCTGCCTCTCTCTCTCCCTCCGTCCTGCCGCCTCCTGCAACCGGGTCCATCGGTTATATAGGGACCTTCCTCGTCCCAAAATTGAAATAGTTGTGGGGAAAGATCTCCTCCAGTCTCTCACCCTCCTCTCCATTGTGGGTGGCAACCCCACACCATGATGGATTTGTCTTAGCAGAGATTAGGGAGGACGGACAGCTCTGATCCTCTGAGATAGGGCATGAATAAAGATGAAGAGAGGGAGAGAGAGAAAGAGGGATGCTGGATCGTTGCCCACGGACGTGTTAATAAGGAGCTCCGGTGTTTGTGTACGAGTGAAGGTTGATGGAACTCCCTTTTGAGGCATCTTGGTAACAATCTGCTCTGTACCTGCCATCTCCCGCTGTTTTTCCTGCAGGTTTGACCTGCAGCTTTGGTGCAGCTGTTTGTAGTAAAAAATCTGGATTTTTGTCTCTGCAATCCCAACCAGTCAGGGCTGACAGAAGAGCTGGGATGAATTCATGTCAGACTGGCTATGTAATTACACCACGGTGGCAAATCTGAGCAAGGTCAATGTGCCCTTCCCTGGCTCTCATCACGGTCACTTTTCTGCTGTTTTTCACCTCTCCTAACATCATTGAAAGGGGAAGCGATGTTCATTGGCGGGAAGGGAAGGGAAGGGAAGGGAAGGGAAGGGAAGGGAAGGAAGGAAGGAAGGAAGGAAGGAAGGAAGGAAGGAAGGAAGGAAGGAAGGAAGGAAGGAAGGAAGGAAGGAAGGAAGGAAGGAAGGAAGGAAGGAAGGCAGACCGGCAGACAGATAGATAGACAGAAGTGTTTCAGAGGGTAGCCATGTTGATCTGCAGCTAGATTTGAGTCCAGGCGAACAAAAGGAACCAACAAGATTTTGTTTTTTATTTATTTATTTGTTTATTTTCACATGGGTCCTGATCTAACCACACATTGAGTTATCCTCCAATGGTAATACCAAGACCCTGGCCTGGCCTCAACCATATGCCTGGCGGAAGAGCTCCATCTTGCAGGCCCTGAGGGAAGCTGGTAACTCCGGCTGGGCCCTCAGCTCTTCCGGGAGCTCATTCCACCAGGCTGGGGCCTGGGCTGAAAAGGCCCTGGTTGAGGCTGTATGGATGTCCTGGGAGCCTGGGATAACCATATCTGCAGTGCGAAGAGCCCTGCAGGGGACATAAGCAGATAAGTAGTCCCACAGATAAGTGGGCCCGAGGCCACATATAGCCTTGGTAGTTTGGTTGGACAGATGGGTGGAATTTGCTTGTATTTTCTCTCTTCATCCATCTATCCACCAGCCAACCAGCCAACCACCCACCCAACCAACCAACCAACCACTTTTTTCCTGTGCTTTTCCAAGATGTTGTTGGGTTTCCCCCCTATTACATACTTCCTTTGGGACATGACACAACCAGGAAATGGAAGTCGATAGATCACCAATTAAATTCACCTCAAGATGCCTTAATGGCTTAATTCAGGAGAGGCTTTGACTGACAGGCATATTTAGTGGAGCGAAGGAATTTTCACCGCATGCCACCGGACTGGCCAACGGCTGGACTGTTTATCTCCTGCGGCTTCACCGGTCCATGTGCTAGCATTGAAGCATTTGCTCCATAACCTTCTTTCAAAAGAGGACTGCCATATCTCAGCCCCCTGCATTGTGTGGGATGATGGTTCTGCCTTCTTACATTTATCTCTGTGGTCTTTCCATTTCTTTTGTGCCTAGATTCAGGGCTGGCAATACCTGTAATCTGGATGATCAGCACAGATTTCAGGGCAGCGTCAAAGAGCCCCAAATTGACAATTATAAGTTTTTTTTAAATCACCAAAGGGAATGCCATCTCGACTTCTGCCTCGGTCATTGAGAAATGCCACGAGCCATCTCAAGGGGGTGGCAGGTTACAGTGGATGAGTGATAGGGTCGTGAGTGTCCTGTATAGTGCAGGGGGTTGGACTAGATGACCCAAGAGGTCCCTTCCAACTCTATGATTCTATGATTCTATGATCTCTGTTGCCTTCCATCATTTCTCCAAGGCCTTTCAACTCAGCCTTTCTCCTAGGAGTTCATGCCGCAATCTTTCTCCATCTGGCCAGTTCCACAATGTAACCTCACTTTGGGACCTCACAGGCCAATTGAGAGGATTCTTGGGGCACAAATCAATCCACTGCATAATATCCATCCATGAAAACTCATCCTTCAAAAAGTCTGAGTCCAGCAGCACCCTAAAGACCAACATGAAAGCTGATGCCCAGAATAAACCTTGGTGGGTCTTCAAGGGGCCCCTCAGTTCAGACTTTGCTCTGCTGCTTGAAACCAACACAGCGGCCCAACTGCAATCCTGCAATAAGTCAACGTGTGGCTGCTGGTGATGAACCAGGCTTGTGGGTTCCCTTTGCATGGCTCACCAGGACCAAAGGCAGAAGACTCCAATTAACTCTAATTAATCACTGGAGATGAATGTGGTTGCCTTGCAATCCTATGGCAGGTTCACTCCTGCCTAAACCCATTGAACTCAATGGACTTACACTGGAGTATTGTGCCATCTATCCATCCACCCATCCAGGCACCCACCTATCCAGGCACCCACCCACCCACCCATCCATCCATCCATCCATCCATCCATCCATCCATCCATCCATCCATCCATCGCTCTTCCCTATCTATCTATCTATCTATCTATCTATCTATCTATCTATCTATCTATCTATCTATCTATCTATCTATCTATCTATCTATCTATCTATCTATCTATCTATCTATCTATCTATCTATCTATCTATCTATCTATCTATCTATCTATCTATCTATCTATCTATCTATCTATCTATCTAATCCATCCACCCACCCACCCACCCACCCATCCATCCATCCATCCATCCATCCATCCATCCATGGGGAGGGTGGTATATAAATATAATAAATAAATAAATCTATCTGTCTATCTTCGGCTACCCTGTCAGGCGTAGGGAGCCCTACATCCCTCAAGGTCTCCCCCTTCCTACCCACCTTCCACCCACAGAGTTCTGCTCAGCCATGAGATTTATTGCTGCTCAGGTGGACTCTACTGGGAGTCAGAACGGGCAAATCCCTCATCTTTGATCTCCTTGCGGTTGGATATTATCTCATGCTTCATAAGGGCATGCGAGGCCCTGCAAACGTGATTAGATAGCCGTGCTTTCTCTCATGTAGGATAAGATATCTGTCTATCTACACCCAGTGAAGTCACAGGCTGGCATGGCTCGTCATGAATATGAGCTCCTTACATCTGAGAATCTGTGGCAATCACTGTACCACGAATCAGCACGGCTGCCCTGGGTTGATACTAGCCCTCCAGAGGAACTGGTTGGCCACCGTGTGAGAGAGATGCTAGATGAGATGGACCCCTGATCTGATCCAGCAGGCCTCACCTGATGTTCTTAGGAAGGTCTCGGCCTCTCTGCCCTGTTGCTGGCCCTCCAGAGGAACTGGCTGGCCACTGTTTGAGGCAGGATGCTGGACTGGATGGACCCCTGGTCTGATCCAGCAAGGCTCTTCTGATGGTTTTATGAAGGCCTTTGCCTCTCTGCTCTGTTGTTGGCCTTACAGAGGAATTGGTTGGCTACTTAGTGAGACAGGAGACAGGACTAGATGGACCACTGGTCCAACTCTGATCAAGTTTTGCAGCACGGAGGTGACGGGGGGTGTATTTGACCTGTTTTCACTGTCCTGTCCGTGCCGGATGGCTCCTATTTTCGAATGCCTCTGGAAAGGAAGAAAATTGGGCACCAGATATTCCAGGTGCAGGGAATGCCCTCCAGCTCCTGGGTTTGAGGAGAAGATAATTGACTTTAAAAGAGGAGCGAGCACCTTTGAGAATTTTACATGCACACACATTGGCTGGGTTCCCATGAAACCCAGCCCGGAGCTGGCAACACCTCTTGCTAAATCCTCTCCTCGCCCTGGAGGGTCAGAGCATGCCACCCACATGCCACACGTGAGACCTCGGGGAGCTGTGTCACCTGCATGTAATGAGGGCTGAATATGCAACCGGGCCACCACGTCATGCGTCCCCCCTGGAGTCTCTCCAGCAATGCTCACCACCGATGTGGAAGTTACGTGACTCAGCTCGGAACGGCGGAAAAGAGCCAGCGTTCGGGGGCAGCTTTCGTGAGTCACGCCTGGCTCCTTCAGAGGCAGCTGGGGCGCACGTCCGTCTGTCCTGATGACTGGACAATTTCAGATGCCGAATGACAAGGGCAAAAGGACCAAAGGGAGCGCCCCCTAAATCGTCCAAAAGACGTGGCACGAACCACCCGGAACGAATGGGTTCCATATTGCACTAAATACCATAAATATAGTAACTCCACACATGCCCGTTATCGGTGTGTCCCACAACAGTAGACCAAGGAATTGTTGTCACTGCCCTGATACTGTCATTTGCCAACCACGTCACTCTCCAAGATATAAGGCCGGACGGGCTCACATTCCAGCTGCATCCAAAGAAGTGAGCCGTGACTCACAGAAGCTCCACCCCTGCAACAAATTTTGTGAGTCTTCATAGTGCTCTTGGACTCTGGCTCTGACCTTCTGCTACAGACAGACCAACTGGGCCACCCATCTTGAGTTATCAGCTTGGAACAGCCTGTCTCGGTTGAAAAAACTCCAGAGCCCTTAACCAGGCAGACTGCAGGCACAGAGAGGGGCAGCCATGCGCTAGGGGGTGATGCATGTTCATGAGCTCATGGCATGACCATCTGCGCTTCTTGCTGAGGACAGTTAAGGGTTGCCAGGCTCCAAAGGGGAGCTGGAGATCTCCGGGAATTACAGCTAATCCGTTGTCCTAGAGGAAAATGGCTGCTTTGGAGGGTGGTCTCCATAGCATTATATTCCTGCCACCCCCAACATCTCCAGGTATTTATTTCCCAGCCCACACCTGGAAACCCAGGTAACCTGGAATTTAGGAATTGAAACTGTGGTTGCAAAACTTGGCAACGTCCCTTGTTTGCAGACTGCCGTTTCACAAGCGAGAGAGCCAGGCTGGTGTAGTATCGGGCTCGGATCTGAGAGTCCCAGGTTCGAATCCCTACTTTCCCACGGAAGCGTGCTGGGAGACCTGAGCCTGTCACTGCTCCCAGCCTCACCTACCTCACAGGGTGGTGGTGAGGCCAAAATGGAGGAGGGGAGAAAGGTGTGAGTGGCTTAGGGACCCCACCGAAGAGAAAAGCAGGGTAGAAATGGGGCCAGTGAGCAAACGCATGGGACAGACGGCTGTTCCAGGTGGGCCTGGCGTCCCGGCAGATCCTTGACCGGAGAATTAAACAGCATCTTGGCTTTCAAAAGTACGCAGGGCTGGGAATCCAATGCAGCAGCGGGAACATTTCCTGGGGCGATCTGGCTTTTGTCATGAGGTAGAAGGAGGGGTGTGAATGTTTCAATGAATTCCCAAGCAGGAGATCCTGTGATGGGAACGAAGCTGGAACAGCCATCCGTCCCAGTGTTGCAATTTGCGCCTGAGCTTCTTTTCCCCTGTGAAAGGTCCCAGTGGCGGCAGCTTCAGGATGTAGGAGGAGTCTGCCTCTTTTTAGGGTTGCCAGCCTCCAGGCGGGGTCTGGACATCTCCTGGAATTACAGTTCATCTCCAGGCTACAGAGCAAGGTTCCCCTGGAGAAAAGGGCCACTGGGGGGTGGGAGATGTGACCCCTATGAAATGGTACCCTGATGAGGGCCTTCTCCTCCCCACCCTCCAATTCTCTAAGAATTTCGCAAACCAGAGTGGGTACCCCTATAGTCTTCCTTACGGTCCTCACTCCAAACCAGCACTTGAAGAAGAGCCTTGTACCTGCTGCCTCTCTCAACACCACCTTCTGCTTCCGTCTGTTCTCTTTGACGCCTCTCTCGTGTTTTCCCCAAAGAAAGGAAATAATTGCTTGCTGTTCCCCGGAACAAGCCCAATTAGATCTCTGGCTGCGATAAACAAGGGTGCCCTGAGGACGGGTTTGTGAGATGTCCACCGTTAGATCTCCTGTCTATCATTTTTAGCTTGATATATTCAGCAGTGGGAAGTACATGCTCTGGTTACCAACTCCAGGTTAGGTTTCCAGATGCCACCTGGAAGTTGGCAAGCCTAATTATGCCTCCCTCCTTTACCTTATTTATCTCTTAATTTGAATAATTGATTTAATTTAATGAGCGAATTTAATGTTTCCCACTTTTTTCGACTCTTCCGTGTTGCTTGTTGGTTCACTTCACTTGTTATTTGTTAATCTAAATTATCTGTATCGTTTCTGTTTTACGTGAACTGCCCTGAGCCTTCGGGGAGGGCGGTATATAAATATAATTAATAAATAAATAATAAACAAGTAGATTGTAATGCAACTATGACTAGTATCATGCAAAGTAGTTTGGGATGGCAACTATCTTATTGTATACAAAAGGTTTCCCGTGTAATTAAGTGAATACGCACTAATCCAAAATTGCTGTTTTGCCCCGATTTATCTCTGGAACCTGCTAAACATTTTCATGATGTTGAATATTCATTTACTCTCACACTTTACCCATAATTAGGAATTGCTCCTTTCCATCCCCGGATATTGTATATGAGGAAGTGCTTCAGACCCACAGGGCTGCCCCCTTGACTCATTCCTTTGTGCTGCTTTTGTCTGCGGTGGGGGAAAAAGATAGGAGCAAAGGTTCCACCGAGATTTGAACTCGGATCGCTGGATTCAGAGTCCAGAGTGCTAACCATTACACCATGGAACCGCCTCGGCTAAAGGGTTAACTGCCCTCGATTCTCTGTTGTGAATGGAGGGGGGCGGAAGAAGGAGAAAGAAGGCGGGGGCTCTGCCAGCCAATGGGAAGGCCGGGATTTCGGCTGCTATTTGCATTTCCTGTCCTTTCGCCCGCTTGCGTTTTGCAGCAGGCAACAAAGGAAGGAGCCGCTCCGGCCATTGAATTAATTCCCCCCCCCCGCACTTTTTAATTGGAGGCGTAAATCCGTATTAACCCCCTCGCGCCCACGTCTTTGTCACTCTCCCCACCCACGGTTTCTTCTGGGGGGGGGGCTTTTCCCCTCCCCCAATTCCACCCCTGCTGGGAGGCAGCAGCCGGTTTCCCGGAGGGGAGCTGCAGGAACCGGCGGCAAGGTTGGTTTTCCGCAGCCTTCGCGTAAAGCAGGCGGGAGAAACGGGCGAGGGCGGGTGGGAAGAGACCAAAGGCTTTAATGGAATTGCTCTTTTTACGCATTTAAAAGTACGTTGCATGTTTCGGGCGCTTCGCGGCACCCCTGCGAGGCTGGTCGAAGGATCCGCAGGCAGCTGCAGGGGCGGCTGGGGCGAGGCCAGTCTCCAAGGGGCGGAAGTTCCGCCGTGTGGGGCAGGAGCCAATCTGACCGCAGGGGGACAGATGTTCTGGCTCCCAAACGCGTAGGCCCCCAGGTTCCTGGCAGGTTCAGGGGTGTGCCCACCTGGGTCTGAAGCAGCTGGACAAAATTGGGGTCTGGGGGCAACTTGGAGGCCAAAAGTTTTACTCCTGGCCTAAACTGCAAGGTGCCCCTGGACGTGGACTTTGTGGAGTTCCTGGCGATGCTAGCCAGGCGATGCTTTGCGCCCATCACCCTGGATCCAAATGGCAGACGGGATCCGAAGGCTCAAAAAGATTTGAGGGTTCCAAAATGCCTTTCCCCCCGGTGGCCACATGGGGGCAGAATGAGAACATGGTGGCCGGTGGTCTTTGTCGCCTTCCTTCCCGCCCCCTCAGCCTCTGCTTCCTGGCTGCAATTTGGAGCTGAGGACTCCGGGCAGCTCTTGCGCTCTGCACAAAGGACAGCCTCAGATCCTGCCCCCGGCTCTGCATGTTGCTTCCCCCCCCCGCCCTTGCCCCAGTTCTCTGCATGTATTCCCTGCGTAGGGACTTGTGCAACCAAAACCTAACTCTCCCTGTCCTGCTCCCCTCGTTCCCAGAGCATGGATCCTGCCCAGAAGGAGGCCGCCATCCTGTGCGTGGTGGAGTCGGGGACGCTGATGATGGAGTACCTGAGAGCCAGCAGGGAGGCGGCCGCAGCGGGGGCGGCACGGCGGCAGTGGGCGTTCTTGCGCAGCTTGGAGCAGCGCCGTGGCGAGGAAGAGGAGGAGGAAGAATCCGAGGAGGAGGAGGAGGAAGAGGAGGAGGCGGAGGAGGAAGAGGAGGCCTTGTTCCCTAGGCAGGCGGCCACGGCCGGCATCCGGCGTGGCGGCCGCCTCCGCTCGGTGGAGAGGCGGTTCTGGGCCCGACCCCGCAGCACCGAGTGGTGGGACCGCACGGTCCTGGAGACGTGGGACGACACCCAGTGGCTTCAGAACTTCCGGATGCGCAAGGCCACTTTCCTGGAGCTGTGCGCCCGCCTCTCCCCGGCTCTGCAGCGCCAGAAGACGCGGATGAGGATCCCCCTGAGCGTGGAGAAGCGCGTGGCCATCGCCCTGTGGAAGCTGGCCACGTCCGTGTGCTACCGTGACGTGGGCAACCAGTTTGGGGTCGGCCGCTCCACCGCCGGCTCAGTGGTGCTGGAAGTGTGCCGGGCCATCCAGCGGGTGCTGATGCGCCTCACCGTCACCGTGGGCCACGGCCTGGCCGAAATCGTCGACGGGTTCAAGGCCTTGGGCTTCCCCAACTGCGCTGGCGTGGTGGGCACCACCCACATGCCGATTCTGTGCCCGCCCCACCAGGCGGCCGAGTACGTCAACTCCAAAGGGTACTACTCCATGGCCCTCCAGGCCTTGGTGGACCACCGGGGCAAGTTTACCCACCTGAGCGCTGGCTGGCCGGGAAAGACTCACGAAGCCAAGATCTTCAACCGGTCCACCTTGTTCACCAAAGGACAAGAAGGGACTCTCTTTGCCCCGGGCGCCGTGGACATCAACGGCGTGTCGGTCCCCAGGGTCATCCTGGGCGGTCCGGCGTACCCCCTCCTTCCGTGGCTGATGGTTCCTTACACGGGCGACCTGGACGAGGCCAAGGAACTCTTCAACGCCACCCTGAAGAGGTGCCAGGCCCCCCTGGAGGAGGCCTTCAGCAGACTGAAGGGCCGGTGGCGCTGCCTGACCGGCCGCAATGACTGCGCCGTTGAGAACCTCCCCCGCCTCATCTCGGCCTGCTGCGTCCTGCACAACATCTGCGAGGCCAAAGGGGAGGCTTACGAGGAGTCCTGGGAGCTGGAGGCCAGGCAGTTGGCGGCCACCTTCGAGCAGCCCCTCCAGAGGCCGGATGCCCGGATCCAGCCGGCAGCCAGGTCCGAGAGGGTCCGGGATTCCCTGTGCGCCTACCTGGCCAGTGTGGCGTGAAAAAAGCAAGGGTGGTCGGCTGGCTGATGCCGGACTGTCTCACGGACTTGTCATTCGTACCTGAGGCACCCTTAGGGGCGGTTCTCAATAGCTGATGTGAACAAGGAAGATGAAAAGGGAGGCGTTGCCCCTTCATTTCCCCACGAGCTGTTGCCCCCTCCCGGAACATCGGTTGGCTTCCCAATTCTGCAGCAGCCCAGAGAGCTCATTTTTGCAGCAACCCGGGGCACATAATCATGTCTGGGTTTCTGGCTTCACCGGTGGATCTCCCGGTGGTAGCTGGGTTTTGGCCACTGCATGTGTCCTCTCTTTTTTTACAACAACCACCCTGTGAGGTAGGCTAAATTGAGAGTTGTGATGGGCCAAGGGACACAAGCTTCAAATCCTGGTTGCCCAGGACCCTCATCTTCTGTTCTACAGGGGTGGCCGAACAGTGGCTCTCCAGATGTTCATGGACTACAATTCCCATGAGCCCCTTGCATGCACTAACCCATGCCGATTTGTTCATTTCCTTCCGTATACCTCCTTTGGAGAAGAACAGGAGTGTGCATGCCCACACACGCTTCTACCCAGATTTAAATTCAGGCTTTGTCCTATCACTTCTGATCTCTGCAGCAGCTCACCTGAATCCACCTTTGCAAAAGTTATTCCCGCTTTGTAGGCCACGAAGCACAGGGGGCCTCCCTTCTCCTCCCACCTCCTTCCTTAGCCATGGCTGAGTGGTCAGGGAGGGGTGGGTCTGAAGGCACCCAAGGCAGCCCCCCTCCCGCCCCTCGCTGGGCTCTGCAGGGCCCAGACTGGCCAGAGGGGATCGCTTGAGATGCCCCTCAGAGTAGACCAAAGGCAAGGTGTGAATGTAAAATATGCATAAGAGATGAGCAATATAACAATGCAGCATGAAAGCCTGTGCAGTTTCCTGCCACCTCTGGTCCCCGCCCCCCCCCCCTTCCCCGCTTCAGCAGCTCTCCTGTTGCTCTTGTCTGCTTTGGTTTCTCTCTCTCTTTTGTGTTTTGTCTCTTTTCCCCCCACGGGAAGAAGAAAAGCACCTGCTCTGCTTCCAGGGAAGGCCTATACAATCTGCCCAGCAGGCCTTGTGTCGAGGTTTGCATCAGAGAGAAGCATTTGTCAACATGTAGGGGGGGGGGAGGGGGGAGGCTCCGACTGTGCCGTCTCGGTCCCCCGCGGCTCCCACACGTGTCCGGAAGCTTTGTGGACACGGCACTCTCCCCCCCCCCTCCCCACGCATCCCCCACCCTCTTGGAGTTGTCCCAGAATCCATTTCTTTAAATAAGATGCCTTCAGCTGATGGCTCAGCTCCATCTTCTTGCTTGCTTACGTAACTGCAAATTAAACGGTGGTGCTTTTTGGGGGTGGGGGTGGGGGCTATGAACTCTTGCGGGATGGAGAGGCCAGAGAGTGTGGCCGGGGGTGGGTGGGAGTCCTCTGTACACACTGTGGGTGTCCTGCTACTCGGCTACACATGCGTGGACCGACCTTTCCTTTGTCACCAGACCCTGCCTTAAACTTCTTTCACTGTCCTCGGTATTCTTTTTTTCTGTAGGCCGGCAAGAAAGAGTACAGCCGTATTTTAAACAGAGGTGTATATTTTATTACACAGATCTGACAGAAACAACCCTCCTGCAAACACAAGTACTATATTAAATTTTTTTTAAAAGGAAAAACCCAAATGCAAGCCATAACTAGACAATATAATATTATTAATAATAATAATAATAAAATAAGAAATATTGGACACAAAGCAAAGGAGAGGTTAAAATAGTTTTTAAAAAGAAGGAGCTGGGAG
The DNA here is from genome assembly GCF_049243985.1 of Paroedura picta. NCBI lineage: Eukaryota > Metazoa > Chordata > Lepidosauria > Squamata > Gekkonidae > Paroedura > Paroedura picta. The sequence goes on from NC_135384.1 coordinate 1,852,994, forward strand.
GGGGGAGGGGGGGGAAACACACACAGACATTTTATTTGCTGTGAGTTCAGCCGCATCCAGGACGTTTGCATGCAAGAAAATGCTGAAGCCAAGTGCACTCTTGTGCCTCCGCAGGACCCTGATGCTGTGTCAATTGCGAGATATATACAAGTGTATGAAAACCTGGCCACTCCTGTGCAGATCTCCCCGTAGCAGAGTTCCTAACGGCATGGCCTCCGGCTGGATTTCGCCCAGCCCTGCAGCCCTCCGAGGATCAGGAGGGACGGTTGGCAGAAAGGCTCACGATTTTCCCTTCCGGTACTTACCTGGGAGTCCCAAACTCCAAAGACGGATCCCTCTGGATCGCCTGAGGCCTGCCTGGGCTGGGCGGGGAAGGAGACGCCAACCGGATTCCAAGCCACTAGCACCGGGCCCCCCGGCCTTTTGGGCCCTGCAAGCATCACTAGGCGCTGAGGGCAGCCCCCAAATGCCTGCTGCTGCCCCAAAATGGCTGCCGTAGCTTACCTTCAGTCCCCCAGGGAAGATCCTTCTGCTGCCCAACCAAGCAAAGGTGTCTGGGGGCGACGGGTGCCCGTGGGCACCAGGTTGGAGACCCCGGCACTAACTGCTCAAAACCCCCTTCCCTGTCTCAGAGGTGAGAATGCTAAATTGTTATGCATTTCAAGGGCCCCTGCAGCAGTCCCGGCACGGACACATTTTTACAGGCTTTATGTACAAGGCAGAATCTCCTCCCCCCCCCCCTGCCCCATCCCCACACATCTCCTGGCTCGGTCTCGGGGGAGTGCTGATGCTCTCTGGCCTAGGGCCAAGGTCTCCAGTAGGCCTGTGGGGGAGGCGGCTGTTTGGGCGAGGCGGTGCCTGGGCAGGTGTGTCTCTGCTGGCTCCCGAGGCGTCCCCCGCTGGAGCCAGGCGGGTCCGGGCTGCGCAACGGTCCGTCGACCTGCTTCGCAGGGGAGCAGAAGGACTCCGGGGTCCTCGGAGGCGTCTCCCCCAAGGAAGAGCTCGGGGAGAACGGCCCGCAGCTCCAGTCGTGGCTGCGGGGCTCCGGCTTGGACGCGAGGTACAGGTGCAAGGTGTCGAGCAGGTGGCTCTGGACCGAGGGGTGGGCTTGCTGGATGAACGCCACCAGGCCCAGGAGGCATTCCCGGAATCCCATCGTGTAGCAAGCCTGCAGGGTCCGGTCTTCCGCGAGGTCAGCGCCTGAAAGAGGGGAAGTTGAGAGCAGGGCGGGAGGACAGCCGGTCAGGCAGACAGAGCCGGGATCAGACCTGCCTACTTCCAGCGATTGCTGGGTGCCCGCTAGGCCTCCCTCCTCCGCCACCACGTCTCACCCTTTGTGTGGATAAGGGAAGACACTGGCAGAAGATGCCCCTCCAGTGCCCCCCCCCCAATCCTTGTAGGTGTGAAAGCAGTGGGGCTGGTTTCGATGCCCCCTCCTTCTCGCGGCTCTTGTGAACAAGGCATGCCCCCAACCCCCTGCCCCGATAGCCCCCATCCTGCCACACGCACACGCCCCCTCCCCTGCCCGCACCACGCTGGTCAGTTGTACCCTGGAGTTTAGCGGAATTCATCTCTTGCAGGTATCCTACAGCAATCTCCAGGATTTCTGCTTTCTCCACTTTGGGGTTCTTCAGAGTCTGTAAAGAAAGAGGTCCGAGAGGGTGGCTGAAGGGGAAATTGGGTTGGGGAGGGGCCTGGGCGCATGCAAGAGGCCAGCGCTGGGAGCGAAAAAGAACCTCCACATCCAGAGGCAGTAGGCGTCTGACCGTCAGTTGCTGGGAGGGGGGAGCAGCAGCCTCGGCCTGGCGGGGGGGGGGGAGTCTCTGCTGGAAGGGGGCATGGCGGAAGAGAGATGACCAGATTTTGAAAATTAAAGAAGAGGGCACCTTTCCCAAATGACTACTTTGACCATCTGCAACACCCCAAATATGTAAGCGGTGACCAGGAAGATTGCTAACTTTCCAGTCCAAAAAGAGGATGTTTCCATCTGTTTTTAGCAGCCCAAAAGTGTCAAATAAGGAGGACATCTGGTAACCCCACCATTACTTGAACAGGCCTGACCGACTCCCAGAGCGTGCTGATGAAGGACCTCTTCTTCCCCACCAGACAGGGGACCCAGAAATCTGAGCTCAGAAATCAGGCCTTGCAGAGAGAAGGGAAGCCAGGGGGTCAGCAGGAGATGGGCTGAGAAACGAAAGCATTGCCCACTTCCTCTTTCTTTACAGTGTCGACCGGACCCCGTGGGCTGGCCGGGAAGCCAGCGTGGCCTCGTGGTTAGAGCGTCAGACTAGGATCTGCGAGACCCAGGTTCGAATCCCCAATCGTGTTGTAGGAACTTGCTGGGTGATGTTGGGCCAGTTGCACCCTCTCAGCCTAGCCTACCTCAAGGGGTTGTTGTGAGGAAAGAGGAGAGGAGAACAGTATACACAGCTTTGGGCTCTCCCTAGGGAGAAAGGCAGGGGAGGAATTAAGTAGACAAGCCAAAGAAAATAAGGAAGGCATTCCTGATCCCTGCTGGGTGTGCATCCACCTCTTGCCAGCCCTGACCCTGCTAACACCAACCTCAAATATTCCTTGTGCCACAGAGTAGAGCTAGCTTACCGCTGGGGAGGTGTCAGCCCAGAGAGCTGGAGAGAAACCGGATCCGGTTCCCAGAGCCACCCACTTCCCTGCCTTTTAGAGAACATCAACTCAGTTGGAAGGTATAGTCAAGCAAAGCAATAGCTCCACCTGCTGGCCAGGGAAGAAACAAAGTGACAATGCGCTTCAAGCCCCTCTAGGGGGGGTCAGATCAACACTAAAGCCAACCAGGAAGCCATCCAGGGCAGTGCTCAGAGGTGTCCTCTGTCCCACACGCCTGTCTGCCGTCTCCTTGGGGCCTGCAGGGGGCAGGGAGGTAGAGGGAAGCTCCAGGGGGCCCCCCCTCACTGACCTGGCAGTGGGTCCTCTGTAGGAGGAGGAGGCGAAGTTCTTCCAGGCTCCTGTTGATGCGGTCCCTCCGCCGCTTCTCCACTAGGGGCTTCAGCATCTGGACAGAGAAACAATGGGGGGGTTGACCCCTGCCTGGGGGGCTGACCTTGCCCACCAGCTGGCAGAACAGTGTGCTACTTCACTGGGCAGGGAGACGACCTTCCCCGGGATCCTCCTTTGAAAATGCAACACAGGAAACGCTCCCGGATTTTACCTGCTAGGATACTTTTCGGTTAAATGCCTGCAATAGATTTAGCATTAGGAATAAGCTTGCCCCTCCCGGCTGGAAGATTCCTGGAGAATTGGGGGGTGGGGGCTGGGCTTGGGGAAGGGAGAAAGCATAGAGTCCACCCCCTCCCAGCATCCATTTCCTCCAGGAGAACCGATCTCTGTTGAGGCCCCCAGACCCAGGGAGGGGCACTGCTGCAACCCGCTGAACCACTCCCAGTGAAACAGCAACCAGAGGGGACGAAGTTCAGATCTGCCTGGCTTACTGCACTAAACCCGCATGCTTTCCCCCCACCCCACCAATTAACCCTTCTTCCCCCCCCCCCTGCCGCAGTGCCCTAACTCATCCTGGAGAACTGGGGGGAGGGGGGCAAACACTTCGCAAGACCTCGAGCTAGCTTGAGAAGGGGGTGGCAATTATCCTCCCCCTCCCCATTTAAAGAAAACAAAACAGTATTATTAGAAGAGAATTGCTGGAAAGAATGCCAAAAAAAATGTAACTTCACCCTTCTTTTGAACCACCCTGCTCCACACTGCCTGTGCCCCCTCCCTGGAGTCCCCCGCACTCAAATTACCCAGGCAGGGGTAAGTCTGCTCTGGTGACAGTGGTGGCTGAATGGCAACTGATCACAATGCTCAAACAATGCATCCTCCTGGACTGAATCAAGACCGCGGTTTCCTGTCCCATTCCCAATGCTGATTTCCCCCTTCCCTCACACACTCCCCCTCTGCATATGATGCCTCATCCAATCACGCCTGTGATCCGTCATTCGGCATCTGAAATCCTTCCACTTGCCCATATACAGGACAGAGGAACTGAGCCGGGATCCTGTTAGTCTTTAAGATGCTGCTGGCTCTTTCCTACTAATGATTGGGAGGCAGCTCAAAAGACGCACAACCGGTGCTCTCAGGATCCTCTAGGTCAGGGGTGCCCAAACGGTGGCTCTCCAGATGTCCAGCTGGCAGGGGCTCATGGGAGCTGTAGTCCATGGACATCTGGAGAGCCACCATTTGGCCACCCCCGCTCTAGGCGGCCTCCCTGCGGCAAGGCAAGCACCGTCCCTGAGCCCCCACCCCGACCGCCACCCCGGCCTCTGCGGCGGATCTCTGGGCCAGGCCCGGCGTCTGCCTCTCCATCGGCCATCGGATCAGTCGGAACGGAGGCGGGAATTTGCACGGCGCACGGAATGCATTGCCAAGGGGCAGCCAGTTCATCCGGACCCGGAGCGGCCCAGGCGGGAGTGATCTCGCTCGGAGACCCAGCAGGCTCCATCCCTGCTTAGGGGAGACCGAAAGGACGTCCAGGCTGGCTCGGCACATCTAGGCAACAGCCGGCTAGCCCGGGCCGCCAGATGTCCGCCCGCCAAGGAAGCCCAAAAGGGGCCTCGGAAGACAGGCGCCTCCAAGGCCGGAGCGCAGGCCGAGCTTTCCCCACCGCCCGGCGAGCCGAGTCTTCGGGAGCGCTCCGACTGCAAGGGACCCAGGATTGCAGGAATAAGGCCACGATTTGTGACCCTCCGGGCGGCTCTCCTGCCAGGTGCAGGGTGCCCACGAAGACCCCTCGCCTCGCCTCCCGCCCCAGACTGGGACCCCGATGCAGCGCCCGGCGCAGCTCCCCCCGGCCGCTCCGCCTCCCCCCGCTCCCCAGAGCCCCGGACTATGGGTGCTGGCTGGGGGCCAGGGCGGCCGTGGCCCGCCCCGCCGCGGCTCCCCTCCGGGCGCCCCTGTACCTTTCTCTCCCCTCCGGGCTCCGCGCTCTCCGTGGCCACCATCGCCTCTGAGGCTCAGGGCTCCGGGCCTCGCGGGCTCCCCTTTCCCCAGGAGGAGGGCCAGGCCAGCCCCCCCCCCAGCCTCCGCCCCCTGCTTTCATGGCCCTTCCGGCTCTTGCCGCCCCCCGGCCCGAGGTGTGAAGAGCTGGACTCGCACGCAGGCCCGCCCTCAGCAGCCCCCCAATGGCCCGTGTGTGAGTGTGGGGCGGGGGAGGGAGGGAGGGAGGGCGGAATTTAGCAAATGATGGTCAGGGATGGCAGGAAGGTTTTCTCCACCGGTTCTCCATAACACTGAATTTCCCCGGCCCAGAGAGCGATGCGATGTAATGGCCTGACCGTCCACGAATAAAGAGCAAGCACCTGGCTGTTCTGCCCAAGGGGTTCTCCTGGCCTCCGCTTTTTATCCTCACGACAACCTCGCGAGGTAGGCCAAGAAGGTCATGAAGCATTTCAAAGATGAACCTTTCGTCTTTGCGAAATGGGGCCTTCGCTGCCCCAGAGCCAGAAACACTCGCCGAGCTGGAAGAGCTTAATTTGGGCCAGATGTGCCCGAAGAGGACGGGAATCGGGAAAGCGGGCTCCTTCCACGTTCAGCCATCAAAAACTCCCAGCGGGGGGAGCCTTCTCGCTCTCTCTCTCCCACCATTGTCAAATTCCTCGCCTGTCCAAGGAGTTGGTCTAGATGACCCCAGGGCAGAGTTGCCCTTGAGCCCAGCCATGATCTGGTTCTGGCGGGCGCAGAGTGCTCTCCCCCTCGTCCTTGGAGGGGGGGTCAGGGGTTGGGGCAAGAAAGCCAAGTTGGAGCCCAGGGGCGCCCTGAAGACCCGGGAAGGGTCACTCGAGGGGCGAAGCGTGCCTGTGTGCGCGACCACGTCTGCACCGACTAGTCTCGTGTTCCATGCGGGAGGGCGACAGGGGCAGCCCCCTCCCCGCAGTCGTTTGGAGGGACCCCCGTCTCCATGCCCGGGATGATGGTGGCTTTCACAGCAGTCTCGGCTGTCCCAGGGGGAGCAGGGCTGGGAAGTCCAGCACTGACTTGGGCGGGCGGGCGGGCGGGGGGCTGCAGCCAGGGCGGCTCCGAGGGCGCTCGTAAAGGTCTCCGCAGATGGCCGATTATTGCCCTGCGGGGAAGAGAGAGAGAGAGAGAAAGAGGCCCCGCCGCGTGCGGCCCAATTGCTCCTGGCGCAGACAGACAGCCAGGAATGCCCGGGCGGAAAGCCCCCCCTTCCACCCCCGCCCGAGGGGGCTTTATGGCGGCCCAGAATTCGCACCTCGCGGCGGCTGCAAAGAGCCATTTGGGCCCCCTGCGAGAGAGACGAGCCTGAGGAATCCCGGCTGCGTTGGAAGAGCCGGAAACGGGGCGCGCGGAAGAGATGCCCCCCCCCACCCCCAGGGCTGGCCCAGGCCCCTCGGCTGCCCCCCGGACGCCCCTCCAGGAAGGGCCAGACTAGGGCAAGGCAGGGGAGGGCCCGGTGACTGAATCATCACAACGATAATAATACTGCAGCCCCCAGCCGGTGTTGAAGGGGAAGGGGATTTGGATGGATGGATGGATGGATGGATGGATGGATGGATGAAAAAAAAGGGAAAATCAGTTTCAAGTGGCGACAGGCCGCCAGATGTTGTCAGCCGTGCATTGGTGGTTCAGTGGTAGAATTCTCGCCTGCCACGCGGGAGGCCCGGGTTCGATTCCCGGCCAATGCAGCTGTATTTTTTTTTTTTGTTGTTGGCGTTTCTGCCTATGAAGCGATCTACAACATTAGGAAATCGAACAGGGTCCTTCCAGATTAGTTTCAGCTCCAACCTGATACTTCCGCTTTACTTTCTTCATCAAACAGAGTAGCCACGGAGAACAGAACAACAACAACAAAAAATTCCTATGTGTATTGGTGTATTGTGTATTTAATACAAAACAGCAAATAATACAAAACAGTCTGGAAGCTTTCTAGTTCTTTGGACTCTCCAACTTGATGAAGAATTCTGGAGAAAGGGAAAGCTTTTAAAATTGGGCGGCATAACAAAGTTGGAGCCGGGTGGCACTTCGAAGACCAAGTTTAATTCCGGGTATAAGTTTTTGTGTGCATGCAGACTGTTGTTGTTGTTGCTATTCATTCCCTTTTGATGTCCCCCTTTCCCGAAGACTCAGGGCGGCTCACAGATTAAAACAATAAAAATACATCATCATCACTCATACAATTGTTAAAACGTTAAAATGATAAAATACTAACATAGCTACTCTCTGGATACTTCATCCTGTTCCAGAGGCGGAAGGGGGAGCATATTTAACACTAGTTTGCACACACGCAAAAGTTTATTCCTTGAATTAAACTTTGTTGATCTTCAACACATGATCAAGTAATTCAACATTTGGCAAAACACATTGTTGCATTGGCCGGGAATCGAACCCGGGCCTCCCGCGTGGCAGGCGAGAATTCTACCACTGAACCACCAATGCTTCTTAGAGCACAGCTGGATGACCGTCCTTAGATGAAACAGATGAAACAGAAGAGCCCCACCGATAGTTTAAATTCCAATGGTTTGCTGTGTGGGGGAACAAGGCTGGAGGCCGTCCGGGGGGGGGGGGGGGTCACCGTGAAGTCCAAACTAGGACCCAGAATTAAACTTGGCGGGCTCCACCTTTGTCCTACCAGCTTCGACGGGGGCAGAAGTTAGTGGCCGGGGCGGGTGCGCGCTCCCTGGGCGTGATGCACAGAGGAGCAGATCAATGAGCAAAGAGATGCATGCACAGCGCTGCAAACTATGCACGGAACTGCCCAGAAGTTTTTTTTTTTTGGGGGGGGACAATTTAAGGTCACCGACTGCAGGCTGGAAATGTCCTGGCGCTTCCTGCCCCAGAAGCCACCCCCCGTTCTCCAGAGGGACTGACGCTCTCCGTGGCTTGGGAGTGAGCCGTAATTCCGGGAGGTCGCCAGGCCTCACCTGGAGGCTGGCAAGCCAGGCGGCAGAGAGTACACGGGCTGTGCCATTGACTTTGCAGCGCCCAGGTGGCAACAGGATCCGCCGCCCCCGCCCCCCCCCAGCGCGGACGGCCCCTCCCTCTCTGAGCATGATGTGCCACCCCCAAACAGGGCCAGGACACATTCTCCCCCCCCCCCGCCCGTGCTTGCAAGGGAAGTCCCGCATCCTGCCGATCGCCACGTGGGAATGCGCAGCGCCCGCAAGCTGGCCGGTCCCCAGGGTGGCTGGCTGCCCTCCCGTGCCGGCAGGGCTCTGGGCAGGAGGCTGCGGCAGGCGCCCGGGGGTGTGAAGGCTCGTGGGCCGGCGGCAGATGCTCTCGAGCCCCCCCCCCCCCCGGCGGAGGTGCGAACTCGGCACGTTGCGGGGCGGATGAAAGAGGCGGCGGGGCGCGGGGGGCCATTGGCACCTGGGCGTGAGGCCGCCGTTCCCAGGGGCGGGGGTGGGCGGGAGGGCGGGCGGGGGCTGTCTGCGGGCCTTTGGCAGCGGACGAGCGGGCGGTAAAGCGGCGTCTGCCCAGGAAAGGCCCCTTGAAGACCAAAGGACCAAACGGGGACCAGCAGATCGGGCGAGGGGCTCCCCAAGAGTGTGGGGGACATCCCCGGGGGGACGGGGCCTGGGGAAGGAAGGAAGGAAGGAAGGAAGGAAGGAAGGAAGGAAGGAAGGAAATGCGTCCTTGCTGCGCGCTCCAAATTCCAGAATTAAGGAGACATCTGCTCATTAGTCTCCACCTGAGCTGAGGAGGAGAATATATATATATATATGGGAATTTTTTAGAAAGTAACACAACATCTGCATTGGTGGTTCAGTGGTAGAATTCTCGCCTGCCACGCGGGAGGCCCGGGTTCGATTCCCGGCCAATGCAGCCAAAATTTTTGTTGTTGTTCTTCTAAAGAATGTGATAGGAAGGTGGTCCTGAAATCGATTGCCCTTATGGAAGGGAAGTCCATAAGAAGGGAGGGGGGAGGGGGTGGCTGCGGATTCCCCTTCGAGAGCCCCTCAGAGCGAAGCCAAGGGTCTCATTCGGGCAGCAGGGCTAGCTGAGGGGCGGGGCAGGCCCGCCTGCTCCAGATGTTCTTCCCTCTAAACACCTCCCCCCCCCTCGCGCTGCCTTCTGCTTCCCCACGGGGGTCCCTCGACCCTCCTCCTCCTACCTCCTTCCCCCCCCCCCCCTAGTTTACGACCCTGGGAAATCCTTCCACACGCCCGGGCGCCAAAGACCTCCTGCGCCTCGCCCACCCTTTGATCCGCCTCCGACGTGTCAAATTGGCACCTCCCCGCAATCTCCTGCCAGGCCGGCAGCCCACGAGCCTTCGCACTCCCGGGCACCTGCCGGGGACCCCCGCCGAGGGGCTGGGGGTGGTGTGCGGAGGCTTGCAGAAGGAGGCTTGTAGGTGCTGTGGGCAGGGGTCGCAAAGGGTTTGACGGAGTCCCTCTTGGCCTCCCAGCCCCTCCGTTGTTCTGGGGGCGCAACCAAGAAGCAAGAAAAGGACAGAAGGGCCTTGTCCCCACTCTGGGTTGGCACGTGGAAGATCCCCCCCCCCAGATGTTCCTTAAAGCCCATTTGGCGCAGGGGTAGCGCTCTCGCCCGCTGCGGCAGACCCCGGTTCGATTCCCGGTTGATGCACAAAATTGAAAACGAAATACAACTGAATTAAATTATTTTCAAATAAATGAGGTGAAGGAACGACGATGGAAAACTGTGTGGAGAAAAGAGCAAGGATCCATGGGGGGGGGGGGGAAGCTTTCCTGCTCCCTTCTGCAGATGCAGCTGAAATGGGCGTCCATCTGTCCTTCCCGCACGAGGCTCATGGATTCCCATTTCCTAGAGCTGAACGCGGTGCCCCCCCATGGAGACGGCTCAAGGTGCGTCGCCGTCTTAGATGCACAGAAGCGTTTGCCTTGAATGAAACTTGGTTGGCGTTCAAGGTAAATAAACAAACAAGGTGCCCCTGGACTCAAGCCTCCCGCTTTAGCTGTAGGGAAGAGAGTCCAGGAGCACCTTAAGGTTCATTGCTCTATTTCTGAAGAGCAGCGCCCCCGAAAGCTTCTCCTCTGCCACAGGTTGTGTTAGTCTGTTAAGGTGCTGCTTACTAGATTTCCCTACTGCTGAATGAATGGATCGAGTAAGTAATCCAATGGGGCGGGGGCTGGGACTTGGGCTTCTCAGGCCAGGCAGCGGGCGTGCGCCTTGAGCCCCGTCCTTCCTCCGCCCCCCGCCTGCGCTCCCACGGGAACCGCATCCTGCTTCAAAGGCAGGCCTGGCCCCAGAGTCGCACCTTTCCGGGGGGTTCGCAGCTCATCGCGCCCAAATGCTCCAACCTGCTGGCGCGGCGGAGCCAACGTGGGAAAGCTGCGAGGCCTGCAGGGCGCGGGAGGGCGGCTAGGGGGCGCCGTGGGCCTCTTCCGACGTGCCTCGGCGGTGCCGGCGGGGAAATGGGCGCGTCCTGAGCTCCGATCCGCTACAGGGCACCTCTGGGGGCAGGAGGCCAAGCCAGGTGGACCCTCGGTCTGATCTCAGCAGGGCTCCTGAAGGCCTCGGCCTCTCCACGGGAGCTGGTTGAGAAAGGATGCTGGGCTGGATGGAGCCTCCTTGGTCAGACCCAGCAGGGCTCTTTTTGTGTCGGGTGCAAAAAGAAAGACAAAGAGCCCCCCCCCCCCCTGCGCCCTATGGCCGTCCTTGAGTGGAAATCTCTCAGTGTGGCTTTTCAGGGGTGTCCGAAGAAGGCCTAGAGAGGGATTAGTGGAGCAGCTATGCGTGGCTAATGAAGCTGAGGAGGATGCGGGGAGGGTGGGCCGTATCCCGGGGAGGGACAATCCCCCAGGACAAAGGCCCACGGATGGCCTCCCCCAGCCCCAATATTGCTAGGGCCTTGAACAAAGAGCTGCTCCTTTCCAGCCTCCTTGAAGGCCCTGCTAGGCACTGGCCGTGAAGCTTGCCCAGTGCTTCAGGAGCTGTGGGAGGGGGTTTAATTAAAGGGACAAGGCAGCCCTATGGAGCCCCCTCCCCAGGGGTCTTAGTGGGGGGGTGGAAGCCAGGCCTAATCTTCTTGGCCTTCGTGACTCACCACCCTTGGACGATCTCCTCATCTGGGGCCTTTGAATGGAAGACAGTTTCAAAGCAAAGCAAACACCCCCCTCCCCCCCCCCATGGCCAGGCTTTAGAGAAAACATACAGCCGTATGGACGTTTGCACCCCCTCCGTGCCACGGAAAGGGGGAGTAATTGGTGCATTGGGCCAAAGGTGCCTTTCTCTGCTTACGAACACCAGAAGGAAAGAAGACCCCTGCAGGATCAGGCCATGGGTCCCCCTAGCCCTGCCTCCCAATCTCATACAGTGACCAGCTGGTTGAGGCTGAGGCCTTCCCCTGAGAAGACTCTCAGAAGAGCCCTGCTGGGTCAGGCCAGGGAGGGTCCCTCCAGTCCAGCCTCCCGTCTCACCCAGGGGCCAGCCAGTTCCTCTGCAGGGCCAGCAACAGAGCACAGAGGCCAAGAGCTTCAGAAGAACAGCAGAAGAGGCCTGCTGGGTCAGACCAGGGGTCCATCCAGCCTGGGATCTCATCACACCCAGCAAGCAACCAGTTCCTCTGGAGCAGGGGTATTCAACCTGTGGTCCACCAGATGTCCATGGACCACAATTCCCATGAGCCCCTGCCAGCGTTTGCTGGCAGGGGCTCATGGGAATTGTAGTGCATGGACATCTGGAGGACCACAGGTTGACTTCCCCTGCTCTGGAGGACCAAACGCAGGGAAGAGAGACCGAGGCCTTGCCCTGATGTGTCCTCCTGGCTCTGGGAGACCTCTCAAGGTGGAGGTCCCCCTCAGTCACCATGGCCAGGAAGCACTGATGGGCTTAAAATTCATGAATCTGTCTAATCCCCCTTTAAAGCTGCTTTTTCCCTGCTGCGTAGGGACGTAGGTGCCAAGGTTTCTCCCTGACAGGCTAATTTTCTGTGTTTGGGGGGGGGTACGATTGGAGAGGCCTCGCAGCCCCTCAGACTAACCTCCTGCCTGCAGCCTGAACACAGGAAGACCCCCCCCCCCATAAAGGAAGCTCAAAAGCCACGCGCTGCCACGTTTTTGGCAGGTGGCTGTGATGGCCGAGTGGTTAAGGCGTTGGACTCGAAATCCAATAGGGTTTCCCTGCGCAGGTTCGAATCCTGCTCACAGCGCGTGACCGACGTTTTCCTGCGCGCGTTCTCGTCTCCGCCGGCAAAGGCAGCTCGTCCTTATCGGGGGACTGGAAAGATGCAGCCGCGCAAAAGGGGCCGGCGGCTTGCGGGTCTATTTTGCCGCTGCGCGTCGCCCCTCCCCCTCGCTCTCCCCATTTGCGCGGACTCTTTTTGCAAGCCGCCTGGAACCCCGAGGAAAGGCGGCATGCAGAGGGCTCAGGAAAGAGGAAGGAGACTCTGCACGCGCCCAGAGGCACCGCTCCCTCTTGGGCGGTCCTCTGCCCCGGCCTGACGCGCATGGGAGACTGCTGGGGCCGCCGCAGCCCCTCTCCCGGCATCCTGACAGCCAGCGCAGGATTTCCACCTGGAGAAAACGGTGCGCGGGCCGAAATCCACGCAAAGCGAAGATCGGGTCCGCCGCCTCTTCCTCCGCCCGCCCGCCCCCCTCACCATTTCCAGGGGGTGGCTTGAATGAAGCCTCCCCCCCCTCCCGTAAGCCTCGAGTGGAACCTTTGAAATGGACAAGATGGACATTTTGGGGGGCGGCCAGGAGAGGAGAGTGGCAAATCGCCCCCCCCCCCCGCCTTCTGCCTATCCAGCTGTGCAGGGGGTGGCTTTGTTCCCTTGGGAAAATCCATCCTTTCCATCTTCCCCGCCCCCCCCCCCCCGTTCCTGGCAGAATTGCAAAAGAAGCCTTTGATCCGGATTGTTGGCATCGTGTGGGTGTTTACAAAGCCCCCACCCCCCTCCCCGCCTTCTGTTGCCCACGCGACTGGCCTACCTGCCTCCGGGCTGGGGAGAATCTGGAGAATTTCAAAGCAATCCCTGCTCCCCCCTCCCCTCGCAGGCTGGCCGAACCCGTTTCGGGTTCAAAGCAGTGCAAAAAGATTTAAGGTTTTGGATCCCCCCCCCCTTTGGCAGATGGAGCTTTCCCTGCCAGAAAAAGCCTTCCCAGTTGAATTTCTGTCTGCTGTGGAAAGCATGAGAGACACTCTGATGCATATCCCCCCCCCGTTTGGAAGGCACATCTGGAGTCCAGCAGTTTCCCCAGGGACAGGGCTGGGAGATCAGGGGGAGAGATTTAAACCCAGCCTTGAATAGAAAATGGGGAGGGGGCTTGCTTTGTCCATTGGATTAGGGCCCTTGGGGAGGCAAGCCCCTCGGGCAGGAATCCTTCTCTGTGTGTCTCCTGCGGATGTGCAGCTTCAGGAGGGGAATATCCAATAGGGGCTAGATCAAACCCTCTGCCCCACTGCCTCCTTTATGTGGGGCATGTTTCGCCAAGAGGCTGAAAGGCACTTCCAATTCACTTCCAGGGCTTGAGGGAAGGGGGGGCAGAGCCCCTGGGCCCTCTCCTGTGTGGGGAGCCACCGTTTCCAAGCTGTCGTCACTCCCCCCAACAACAAATAATTCCCAGTGAATTGCCAAGGCTCCAGCAGGACAATTTCCCCGCTGCTTCCGGGAGGGTGTTGCTGGCATTCCCACAGGCCTGGCCAACACTAGGTTTGGCCTCCATCGTTTTACACTTGCCAGTTGGCCCTGCAGCACCATGGCCTTGTTTGGGGGTGGGAAAAACTGACAGAAGGGGGGGGGAGGGAGAACAGAGAGAGAGAGAGAGAGAGAGAGAGAGAAGATGAAAAAGAAAAGTTGGGTTTTGTACCCAGCTTTTTACTGCCAGAAAGAAACTAAAAGTGGCCTACGATTGCCTTCCCTTCCTCTCCCCATAGCAGACACCCTGGGAGCTAGGTGGGGCTGATAGGGCTCTGACAGAACTGCTCTGCAAAAACAGCTCTCAGAGAACCGTGACTGGCCCAAGGACGCCCAGCTTGTGGCGGAGGAGTGGGGAATCACCTGGTTCTCCAAACGGGAGGCCACAGCTCTTAACCAGGCTGGCTGCCCAGTCATACAGAGAGAAACCCAGGATGGTGGGTCATGGCACATGTGTGTAATGTAGCCGGGAGGTCCTAAGACTGCCTGGCTGCCAGGGCATTTGGAGGTAGTTTGCCATCGCCTGCCCCTGGTAAACCTTCACAGTTGGCCTCCCCATTGCACGCCAAGGTTAACCCTGCTTAGCTTTGAGAGCCTGGGGGGGGCAGGTGCAGCCGATTGGATCTCCAGTGGCCAAAAGCCCTGCTGGACAAGTGCCTGAACTCCCTAACAACACTCAGCACCTCTCTTGCTGTATTTCTGCACCATTTAATGTGTGAAGCTTTGTTTCAGATTTCTGCAGTCTTAAATCCAATTACGTTGCCCTTTGGATCTCCCGTCCCCTTGACTAGGTTCACTTGTGCTCTGTAATCAACCTCCAGAGAGAAAGGACAATCATCAATCAATCAATCAATCAATCAATCAACCAGTCTGAGAAGAGGCCCAGCCTGGGCATCTGTCCCCTTCCTCACCTTCCCTTTTGGGAGGACCCTCCAGGCTTTCTGGGATTCTTTACCCCCTCCCTGGCTTTCACGGCCGTTTCTGCTGGCAGCCCCTTTGGGGGAGAGGGCAGAGGGCAGGCCCACCAGAGGCTGTGCTCTCCAGGCCAGAGGCCGAAGCAGGAGTCCGCACAGAGTTCCCCACTGCTGGGGTGTGGGTGGGTGGCTGCCAGCTGAGACTGCTCCGGGGCCCTTAAAGGAGCTTTGGCAAACTGTTTTCAGAATGCTGAACGAAAAGCAAGAACCAGTTGGCCGTGTCAGACTGAACAAACAGCGCCTGAAAGCGCAGGCTGGGTGAAGCTGGCAAGCAGGTGGTTAAAAGGGGGTGCCAACCTCTAGGTCTCCTGGAGTGACCACTGTTTCCCAGAGACACAATTTCCCCAGGAGAGGAGGTGCTGGGGTTTTGGAGGGCAGGTTATGCGGAGGGGTGTCTCAAGCCACGGAGTCCAAACTCCATAAGAAGCTATTTTCCCCAGGAAACAGGGGGCTGCCGGGGGGCAAACAGCCACCGAGAGAGCTTTCTCCCCTCAAGAGTTTCCAAGCCTTGGAGAGCAATGGATTCTTCTTATGGCTACCAATCCCTTTGAGCAATCCCGTTTTGTGTGAAGCCATGCTGGCTTTTGTCTTCCCCACCCCCGCCCATCGGTTCCACCAACCGAACCCCAATTCTGGAATTAGGAAAGAGAGGCGAAAACTGGTCACCATTTGCTAAAACTCCGTCAAACCCTCAAAGGTGCAAAGGGGCGGGAAGATAGTTCTGCCTTTCTTCCTTGTGGGAAATTTCTCATCTTTTTTATGCCGGGGGGTGTTTCTGACTCCTGGCTCTCCCCCTCCCTTCTGGCTTATCGGTCAGTTCTGACACCTTGGCTTTTATGGCAGTGAGAATCTCGGCTGGGCCCAGGTTCCCACAAGCTGTTGGCCGTCCCTCCAAGCCCAGGCCCCCCAATAAAAGACCATAAAATGCCGTCTGTCTCCCGAGCCCCCAGCAATTCCCCGGGAAGCAGAAAGGAGCAATTGAGCAGGGGAGATCGGAGACCCCAGGGGGGGAGGGGAGAGAGAGGGCTTCAAAACTTAGCCCAAATCAGCATGCTCAAAGGTGCCTGGCGCTGGGCAGAGAACGGGTAGGAAGGCCAGCTCAAAGGCAGGCGAAAGGGAACCTCTCCAAGGGGAGCCATCATGGTTTACAGAAGAGTGTTTTTAGTCCAGGAGCCCAACGTGAGCTGCCAGGAGTCTCCTTTTGTCAAATGCTTAAAGGGTTTTGCCTCCCAAATTTTGCTGGTCTCTAAGGGGTTCTGGACTGGAATTGAGAGGCCAGCAGGCACGGGAATTGGGTTCCCCCCCCCCAGTTCCAAGGGATACCTTCAGCATCGGCTGTGAGAAATGAGCCTCGCTTTCCCCCCTAAACCCAGTTCTGCGCCACTTGGCCTGGAGCGATTTGTAACCTTGGCCTCTGGTCATGTGGTCCCAGTGTGCGAAAGGGGCATGATGCCTCGGCATGGCCAAAGGGTCTCTTCTCTGCCCTTTGCTCCAGACTGGCATCGATGGCCCTTCCCAGAATGTGGAGCAATGACCTGCCGAAACCATCCTCCCCTCCTCTTGGAAGAGCGTTGCAGAGGGGTTCCATGTGGGCCTGTGGTAGAAGACCCACATTTGAGTCCAGAGCACCAAGATTTGGGGAAATGAGCTGCCCAAAGCACATCACCCAAGTCCAGTCCGTTACAAATCTAGCTAACTCTCCACTTGTGTCTGTGGCGTGCCCCTCATCTTATCACCCATCATATCCTTCCATAACTCAGGCAGAAATCTGGCAGGGGAAGCATCCCTGCCTCTGCCTGCCACGGAAAGCAGTGCTTCCTGGCTTTGCTGCCTGATTCCAGGCCGAGAAAACGTGGGAGAAACAAACGTGACGGTGCTAAGGAGGCAAAACGTCCCACGAACGCCACCCATGGCCCCAGAGGGCTCCTCAGAGGGCTGGACAGCTGGAGAGCTCATGCGTGGGGGAGGGGGTGGATGGGGGGAAATAAAATATGCAAGCACACTTTGATGGCACCATTGTTCTCCCCAGGAGGGAGGGGGGGCCCCTAGAAAGCAGGGCCTGTGTGTGCATAATCCCTGCCAGTAATTGAAGGGCCTGCATTAGAAAGTGAATGGATTTCCCTGGGAGGTTAGCTAAATTAAATAAGGGTGATGGAATGGTTGGGGGGGGGGTTGTGTGTGTGTGTTTTGGAGGGGGGACCTCCCTTGATCTCAGTTCACAGCCAGCGACTTTCTTCCAGCGGATCCCTGTAAATCGACTTTTGTGAAGAAGGAACGTGGTCCTCGCCCTTCCCTCTCCTCCCTCTATTATTTCTGTCCCCTGTGCGATTGCCAACTGATCCCCAGCCCATGAGACAATTGTTCCTCTGCTCCCTGTATTAGCTACGGCCTGCAGCCACCCTCTGGGGGAGCCTGGCAGGGAAGGGCGAACCTTTCCACAGCTGGCTGAAAGGCACTCTTAGCAGTTAAGCCAGCGGTGGTGTAGTGGCTCAGAGTGACAGCTTCTTATCTGGCAAGCCCTGTTTGATCCCCCACTGCCTTTGTTATCTCCTCCATTTTATCTCTGTAACACCCCTGCAAGGTAGGTGAGGCTGGGATAGAAGCATAGAGTAGGAAGGGCTCTCCAGGGTCATCTAGTCTAACCCTCAGCACATTGCAGGAAATTCACAACTACCTGCCCACACACAGTGACCCCAGTTCCATGTCCAGATGATGCCCCCCCAAAAAATCCCCAGAATCTCTGCCTAGATCATGTGATTCATCAAAGGTCACCCAGTGAGATTCCACCCTTCCTACATGACTTTGGTCTCTGCAGGTCCCCTGATCCACAGCATAGTCTCTCTCAACCTGTGAGGAAGCTGGCTGGGTCAAAGCCATAATGATTCAGAAGAAGAAGAGTTCCAATCCATTTTTTTAAAAAGAATATGAAGAAGAGTTGGTTTGTATACCCATTTTTTCTCTACCCGAAGGAGTCTCAAAGTGGCTTACAATTTCTTTGCTTTCCTCTCCGCACAACAGACACCCCTGTGAGGGAAGATTCGAATGGGTAGCCGTGTTGGTCTGAAGTAGCACAATAAAATCAGGCGTGAGCTTTCGAGTGCAAGCACCCTTCGTCAGTGAAGTGAGGCTGAGAGAGCTCTGAGAGAATTGCTCTGGGAGTACAGCTCTAACAGGTCTGTGACTAGCCCGGCTGTTATCCAGCTGGCTGCGTGTGCGAGTCTTTACGGAGCTACTGGACTTTTATTTTGTTTTCCTTTGTTGATATCCTGGCAAAGGTTGGCAAGGGAAGAGAGGGACATCAAGGTAACAGATCTACGTTGGGCGCCATTCGGCAGGTTAAAGGTCTAAATACGAAACAATGCTCCCCCTTCCCCGCTCCCAGAAAGAGAGCAGGAGGGCAGTTTGCGGTGGGGAAAATGCAGCCTTCCCCTTCTGCGGGGGCGTGTGTTTGCCACACTCTCTCCCCAGGATGGAGGAAGATCAAAGCGAGGAGGAGGGAGGTGAGAAATTTGCTTTAAGGTGGTGGAATTGGGGGGGGGGGGGGGTAGGGGGGCAGGGAAGGCCGGTGCTGGGAGAGCTGGAATGGGAGGGGGCAGCCCTATAAAACAGGCCCCTCGTGCCTTTGAAGCGGGAGAAAGGGGGACGCTGTGTCTGCAGGAACAGCCAGCTGCCTGTCCGTCCTGTGGGGCCCGCCAGTTATGAAGATGACAAGCCAGAAATGGGGAAGCAAAGAGGACAAGAAGGTAACAGCGGCATCCGGCCTGGTTTGGCTGCGGGTCTCTGGGAATCCTGCTCTTAGCTCCTTTTTTAAAGGGGAGAATGCTGGGTTGCCAACTCCCAATGGGGAAATTCCTGGAGACTTGTAGAGTCCAGGAAGGGTCACCCACTCTCCTGGCTTTTCTCTAACTGGATGGGAAATGGGATGATTTTTTTTTTGGGGGGGGGAGCAACTTCTGTGTGGGTCATGAGGCTGTACTACCCACAAGGGTTTATAAACTGACTTAATTCAGTCCAATAAATGGTTTCATAGCATTCCAATGCATACTGGGAGCAAAGCTAACAAGGTGAACTATGACCCCAAAGGTGGGACAATTCAGAATTCAGTTCAAGGGGAAGAGTTCTGGGGAGGGGGGGGGCAGGAGGGGTGCTTGATGCCTGGTGGAAGAGCTCCCTTTTGCGTTTTGTGCTAGCAGCGTTATGCCCTTTCTGTGTGTGATGTTGACACTGATGCTCTGTCTGTCTGTGTAATTCCTGGTGGCTCTAAGATCCCAATGCATTGCTTACAGAACACCCCATTCTGTTGGTTATCCAGGGGGCAGTGGATTGCAAAGTATAAATAACCCTGCTGGTCACTCACTGAAGTATTTTCTCCCTGCTGTCCGGAGGCCAGCTGTGATCCTGGGAGATCTTCTGGCCCCACCTGGAGGTTGGCAACCCTAGGAGAGGGCCGAGTTCACCCCTCCCCCTCCCAGGTGGAGCTGTGCGCAGGACCCCGGCCCGGTCTGGCGTGGACTGTTGGGTTTTCTGTCTCAGAACCTCTCCCTTTTCTCTCCTGGCGGCTCCTGCGGCTCTTGCCTTTCCTGTCTGCCATCTCCCTCTTCCTCTAGCTGCTGAAGCCCCTGATGGAGAAACGTCGCAGGGACCGCATGAACCAGAGCCTGGACCGCCTCCGGGTCTTACTGTTCGAAGCCACGCAGGACGAGGTAAGGGGAGAGCCCCCTCCCCAGCGCCCGAAACCTCCCCTCCAAAGCAAATCGTACAAAGGAAGATTTTATTTTCATTCCTCCTCTCCCCTCCCCTTTCTTTCTCTCCCCCCTCTTCTCTTGTCTTGTTTTTTTCTTTGCAGAGACTTAAGAACCCCAAAGTGGAGAAGGCGGAAATTCTGCAGAAAACTGTCCAGTTTTTGAAGACGCAGCCTCTATCAGGTATAACGTTTCTCGTATCCTTTCTCCTCCTTTCTTAACAGAAAGAACCCATAAGAGGCGCACAGACCTTCGGGGGAGGTGGGGAAGGCACCCCCGGGGGCCTATGCTAATAATGAGGGTCGCCAACTCCAGATCAGGACAGTCCTGGAGACTGGAGCAGGAGAGGATAGGGATTGGGAAGGGGAAGGACCTCGGAGGCAGGCTGTAATGCATCAGGGTCCACCCTCCAAACTGGCCCTTTTCTCCTGGAGAATGACTCTCATGCAGTCTGGAGAACAGTTGTGATTCCAGGAGGCTTCACCTGGAGGCTGGTAACCCTTCTAGCGAGGCCCCAAGCCTTTCTGCACCTTGCAGAGAATTTCAGGGCGTCTAGAGGCTGGACAGCTCACACAGCCGAATCAGCAAGGCTGGCCCAGCTCATCTCCCAAGCTAAGCAGGGCTGACCCTGGTGGGCCCCTGGATGGGAGACACCAAGGAAGAGAGGGAGGTCCTGGCAAGCCACCCCTGTAGGCCTCTGAAAACTGCATGAGTGGTGGCCAAAGGTCATCTCTCCCCAAAGTCCCACTGGGTTGGGGGATTCTTCAACATTTGGGGGCTTGAGCCAGGGGCTGGAGGAGTTGGGAAGAGAAGGGGAGGGTCCTTGGGAGAATGCCCTTCAAAGCAGGGACTTCAGCTATAATTCCAGAGATCTCCAGGGCCTACTGGGAGGCTGGTCACTAAAGGTCCTAGCAGGCCAACTAGACTCATGCCATTTACAGTGTGGGTTGCCAACCCTGGGTTGGGAAATTTCTGGAGATTTGGGGGGTGGGGGTGGAGCCTGGGGAGGAGGGGGCTGGGGAGAGGAAAGGAAAGAAGCTCGGTGGGGCCTGCTGCCACTGTCCCCCCTCCCAAGCAGCCATTTTCTCTAGGAGAACTGATCTCTGTAGTCTCGAGAGCAGTTGGGATGCTGGGAGATCTCCAGGCCCCGCCTGGAGGTTGGCAATCCTAGGCTGCACATGGAAAGGTAAGAGCAGTGGCCCGCTGTCTTTCTCTGGGGAGCCTCTTGGTTCCTTGGTGCTCTGCTGGAAAGCCACAGCTGTGAGCCATGGGGCTCCCCACTCCTCTTCCTTCCTCTGTACTCAGCCCCCTTTCCCCATCGCGCATTTCTGATAGGGATGTGGTCGAAATCTCCATTCTTCCATGCAGATATTGTAGACTCTCTAGGGCTTCTTTGCTTACAATTAAGGTCTGGAGCATTTTTGCAAGCAGGCAGAAATCTGTGGGTGAAGCATCACCTGTTGAATTCACCTCCCTGCAGCTGTGAAGGTCATTACAGCCTGCTTATCCTTGGGAAGACATAGGTGCAAGTCAAAGGCTGTGTGTTTGTGAGTGCAATGCATGTGTGTGTGTAAAGAGACCCTTGTGTGAGCACGCACAACCTGTTTTCAGCACACCTTAACCTCTTTTCTGCCCCCCCCCCCCCCGCAATCCCCATCTATTATACTGTTTTGGCTTCTTTGCTTGCATCTAACATGGAAAGAGTATCTTCTTTCTTGCATGGATTTGTTTTATTTTCGCATGGATTTCCTGAGGAAGATTAACCACTTCTTTTTTTCTTCCTTGGCAGGGTTCCTGTGACCTTTAATGGCTGCCCGGCAGGTGGAAATTCAACAGGCAAAGCTGTTTTTCTTGGCTTGTGATGGATGGATGCGGTGGATGCCCTCTGTCCTGCAGCAGCTGTTTAAAGGCACAGGAACCTGCCAGTCCTACAGGGAGAGTTTTATCCCCCCCCCCCCACATACACTCTTCTTGATTCGGGGACTGAGCAGCAAGATAAAAATGGACCCTGTCAGGGCATCAGCATGACTTAGGCCCTGGCAAAGAAACCCCATCTTCCCGCCCTGCTTGACTTTAGCCCTTTCCCCCCCTTCAGCATCACATGGTGTTCCAACAAAAAATGCTTACCTGTGTATTTTCTTTTGCTCTTTTTTCTTTCTTCTTGCCTCCTTCCCTTCCAGACCTATTTCCCCCTCCAACGTATCACTTTAGGTTTCTTTAAATGCCATCTCAAATGTTTAGCGACACGGGGTAAGTCGACTTAGCCTGCCAGGGGGTGGGGGTGGGGGTGGGTGTACCCACACTGGGGGGAGGCTCCTTGTCACCCCACAGGTCCCCAGAACCCTGGCACCTGCCCAGCTGCTGGCTTAGATAACCCCTGGGGTTGGGGAGGGCACTTGGGGGTCTTGCACACAGCCTTTTTCCTGGCGGTCTTGCGGAAGAGCCAGAAGACACTTGGCAAGGGGGGGGGGGAGGGGGGGGAGGAAGAACCTGATTCATCCTGACCAGAGCGAGTAGCAAGTATCGCATTTCTGGAGTAGAAACAGTCTTAGATCACATTAGGAAGGAGTCTAGTTTTTCTGCCCTTCGTAACTGGGGAAGGCGAGACCTACAGTGGCTACAGCACCTATGTAACCCCCAGGTTAGGGTTGTGAGTGTCCTGTACAATGCAGGGGGTTGGACTAGATGACTCATGCGGTCCCTTCCAACTCTAGGTTTCTATGATTCTAGGTTTGGATGGCAGCACATGGTAACTGTTTGGCCCAGGTCTCCGCCCAAAACTTAGGGCTATTTGTTCAGGGCGGCCTCTGCTTCAGTCTTGTCTCTTTGCAGAGACACAGCGATGGGGAATTCCACAGGGATGACCCCATTGGCCATCTGCAGTCAAACCAACTGTCTTGGGGGGGTCTTAAAAACTGGGTGATAGGTGCCTGGGGGGGGGAGCACATAGAACTTGATCCATGGTTCATGGTAAATTCATCTTTGAGGAGCCATAAAATTCTGTTCACTGACCGGGAAAGGGGGGGGGGGGGAAGCAGGCTGCTGAGCTGTAGCCATGCCTGTGATTTCAACAACGTCTGTTCCTCAGCCTTGAGTGGAAGGTATTATCTGCTTGTTTTTATTTCCATCCCACAAAAATGTTCATCCGCTGATTTCTGCACATCAGACTACTTTTGCAGACATGGCGACAGGATCGAATAGGATCCTTGGGGGTGGGGTGGGGGGGTCAGTGGGGAGCGTTGACAAGAGTAGGTTGACATTTGGAATGATTTAAAACTGTTCATATAGGATACTAAACCAGGCCAAATTAATCTTTCAGTAAAATCAATGACTGGTGAGTTTTGGCCTGTTTTTAGAGCAAACAGGAGAGGAACGGAACCGCCGGGGGGAGGCCTTAGTGTAGGGTTGCCACCTCTGGGTCGGAAGATTCCTGGAGATTTGTGGGTGAGGCCTTGGGAGGGCGTGGTTTGGGGAAGGGAGGGGGCTCAGCAGGGCTGTGATGCCAGAGAGGTGACCCTCTGAAGCATCAATTTTCTCCAGCGGAACTGATCTCTGCCATCAGTTGTAATTTCGGGAGATCTCCAGGTCCCACTTGGAGGTTGGCAACCCTACATAGGGTTGCTCTAAGGTAAGGTATTTTGTCTCCCTGCTGCAGCAAGACTTCTCTTTGGTGCAAATAGTCCCATCACGACAAAGAATTGTGGGAATTGTAGTTCTGTGACGGTGTTGCTGCCTCCCACGGTGCTTTTTTAGCAGCTCTTAACATAGAAATTGTGGGGTGAAATCAGGAGTGGGATTGCTAAGTAATGCCTCCCCCTCCCCCCCCCTCTGGCTAGAGGCTCTTCTGGAGTTGTAGCTGGTGGTTTTCTTGCATTTCTGCTTCCCATGCAGCTGTTAAAGATTCTCTGCTTGGGGGTAGGGGTGGGTCAATGCTGGATAACTTATTGTGTACTTTATTTAATTATGGATTCAAAGGTGCTAAAATATTTAAAAAACACATTTCTATGTTTCTGCATAATATAAAATATGAGGATTCTTCTTATATCTGAGTATTTCATGATTGGGGCTTTGAGCACTCCAATTTGGCCTAAACAGATTCATGGGCTTAGAAAATTTCATTCATTCATTCATTCATTCATTCATTCATTCATTCATTCATTCATTCATTCATTCATTCATTCATTCATTCATTCTCTTGATGAATTGCCCATGTTGCATCTTAAAGATATTTAGTAGCACTTACTCCAGGCTGTATATGAGGAGCTATATATATATATACATTCATAATCATTTAATTTATGGGATGCTCAATTATAATTTCACCACCGAGGGAGGCATTTTGTTCTTCCGTATCAGCACAATCTGTACCTTTAAGCCTGTTTGGACATTTGTCTTTATCCTAGACCCTGGACCAGATAGGAAGGACCATAGGAACAGGTTCTTAAAATAATATTTTGGCAATTCGGGGGGGGGGAATCCAAACTGGGGGGAGCTCTTAGCTGTAGAAGTGCTGGAGTGTTTCGTGGTCCAGCCAGTCAGAGATGCTGCAGAGACGCCCGGGGACAAATGTCCAACTAAAAAGTTGCTTTCTTTTTTATTGTCGTTGAATATACCACAGAGACTAAGCACAAAGAGGAGGCTCTTTTGCAGAGGTATCACAGTGGCTACCGGGAGTGTCTCACCCAGGCCACCCACTTCCTCCGAGCCAGCCCAGGCATTTGCAGGGGCAAAAAGGCCTATCTGATGGAGCACATCTGCCACTGCATGGAGAAGATCACGGCCAGCCCCCGAAGAGAGCCACACCGGCCTCCGCCGGCAGCCGCCAACCCCAACTATGAGCGGTACAGTCCAGAGGGGTTTGCTGGGTGCAGCCCACCTCTCGGGGGCGGCGCAGCGTACGTCCTGCACCCGCCCCCAGCCAGTTACTCTGCCAGCCAAGGACTCCAAGCCCGGGGCTCTGGCCCGGCCCAGCAAGACGGCTGCAGCCGATCGCAACAGAACAAATTCTCTGAAACGCGGAATTCCGCGGTACAGTCTCCGCAAGCGCTGAACGTGTGGAGGCCGTGGCCTTGAACAAAGCCCTTTCCTTGTGATCCCCTTGTAAATGGTATATGTAGATACTCTATATATATTGTATATTTCGGGTTTTATCTGGCCAAAGCGTTGGTCTTTTCTTTTTGTTTTGTTTTTTCCCCTCTCTCCTTTTTGGGGGTGGCGGCAGAGGACGTGCCTGGCTTTTCTCGTGTGTATTAGTGGAAGTCAGATTTTTGAAAAAAATCTCCCTTTGACATCTTGCAGAGTGCGGCAGTCAAATGAACCTAGACTTTAAACGTGGAACCCTGAAGCACGGAGAACCTTAATCCAACACCGTGTGTGTAGTCTCTCTCTCTCTCTCTCCCTGTATGTGTGTGCGTGTGTGTGTTTGTGTGTCAGGGTTGTGTGTCAGGGTTGGCAACAGGCTCTGGTGCTGCCCAAGAATTACAGCTGATCTCCAGATTTCAGAGATCAGTTCCCCTGGAGGAAAACAGCCGTTCTGGAGGGTGAACTTTATGGCATGATACACCCGCTGGTGAGGTCTCTCCCCAAGCCCCGAAACCTCCTACCTGGAACTGGCCACCCTGGAAGAGGTTTCTTTTCCTTGTGATTCCCCCCCCCCCTTGTCTTCTGAATTTCTGTATATTTTTGTAGAGCAGAGGCTGTTTTGGAAAGGTGACATGCTATGGATTCCGGCTCTCTTTGAAATGAGCAATGAATGGGTTTTAAAAAAAGAGACTAAAGACTTTGAAACAGTGGTATGATTTAAACAAACAAATACAATGTATTTTAAGAGCGGTGGACATCCTGACTCAGTTCTGGGCTGGTGCAGACAGGTGTGGAGGGATGTTCTGTCGCTGGATGAGCTGCAGGTGTTGTTCCAAGTGAGCGTCCCTAAGTTACATCCTTTCATGCCAGGGGCTATGATAGTGCTTGCTCTCGCTCTGCAACAGTGCTAAGAGATGCATGGATTGCAGTAGTCCCCCTGCTGCCCCCAGAACTGCTTCCTGGGCAAACCTGTGCAGTTATAGTCCTCAGGGTCTGCACCGGTGGGTCATCAGCCTGGATCCTTTGGCTGAAGCAGTGCAAAAGCATCCTTCACAATCCTGAAAGGACTGCACTGTGATCTACCCACGTGTGTGTGTGTGGGTGTGTGTGTGTTGCAAAGCAGCTAGTCCCTTGTAACAAAACCAGCTGAGGCATCCCAGAACTAGAGATCACAAGATCGGACAGAAGGCAGCGGATAGACTCAGGTGGCCGGTGGTGGTGATGGGGGAAAGATATTTGTCAAAAAATGTCAGTAATAAACAGGAGTTTAAAAAAAAAAAACATCATGGAATGGCTCTTTGTTTTTAAACAAGAACAGATTTTCGATAATCTTACATACTTGTGTAGAAGCGACATTGACACAGTAGCATTGGTGGTTCAGTGGTAGAATTCTCGCCTGCCACGCGGGAGGCCCGGGTTCGATTCCCGGCCAATGCAACTACATTTTTCACGTTTTCACCCATTTTTCTTTTCTTCTTGCATCACTTCTCAGCAGATACATGCCCAATTGTGCAATTAAGGAAAGGAGAGGAGAGGAAATCGGTGGGCTGGGGGTGGGGAAGGGCATGCTTTTCTGGCGGCAGTTCTGCAGAAACTCCAGCCATGGTGGCTGGAGGAAGCTCGGCTCGCTCCATCTGCGAGGAGCTGGTGAACAGCCGCGGCGCATCAGAATAAGGTTTGAAAGTTCACCAACCAGGCATTAATTTTTGTTCTTCCCACGTCTGATTGCCGAAGCCCAGGTTTAGCCCTTAAGGCAGGCGCAGAGTTGCAAAAAAGGCATTGGACACTCTATGCAAAAATCCCAAAACCCTAAACGCAGAGAGATTTAACCCTTTGCAATGCAGAGAGAGCAGGGACAGTGGTTGTTCCTGCATGTTATAAATACACAGGGGTTTATCTCCAGGTTCGACTGGTTTTAAAAAGAGGAACGGGAAAGAGCTGGAAGCAAAACGCTTGCGGCTGCAAATAAAAGCAGGAATTCAAAATGAGGCACCGCTGGGATTCGAACCCAGGATCTCCTGTTTACTAGACAGGCGCTTTAACCAACTAAGCCACGGCGCCACTTGGCAAAGCAGTTCTGGCTGCTCTCCCCTCAGTATGTATAGACGCAGAAACGCAGCCTTTGTGTCCTCCTTCTCGCGGCGGGGAGGCCTCGACGGAGCAGGGCCCAGCAAGGCACGGGCGGCACAGGGGAGAGAGGCCTCGGCGACGCCGCGAGGCAGGCTGCCTTTGCGCGCAGGCACTCTGCACGGGCTCAGGAACAACCTGCTTCTTTGCAACTGACTGGCTGGGAGGGGGGAATGTGTCTTGGCCCTGTTTGGGGGTGGCACATCATGCTCAGAGAGGGAGGGGCCGTCCGCGCTGGGGGGGGGGGCGCGGATCCTGTTGCCACCTGGGCGCTGCAAAGCCAATGGCTCAGGCTCTGACCTCTCTGCCGCCTGGCTTGCCAGCCTCCAGGTGGGGCCTGGCGACCTCCCGGAATTACGGCTCACTTCCAAGCCACGGAGAGCGTCAGTCCCTCTGGAGAACGGGGGGTGGCTTCTGGGGCAGGAAGCGCCAGGACATTTCCAGCCTGCAGTCGGTGACGGTAAATTGTCCCCCCCCCCAAAAAAAAAAACAACTTCTGGGCAGTTCCGTGCATAGTTTGCAGCGCTGTGCATGCATCTCTTTGCTCATGGATGTGCTCCTCTGTGTATCACGCCCAGGAAAGGTGCACCCTTCCCTCCCGCCGCCCCCGCCACTAACTTCTGCCCCCGTCGAAGCTGGTAGGACAAAGGTGAAGGCCAGGGGGCGCCTTGCAGGCCCGCCCAGTTTAATTCTGGGATTAATCTTTGGTGTGTGTGCACACTTTTGAGAGACCTCCTGCTTCTTCCTGGTGGGCCGGGGAATCTCTCCTGGCCGGGCTCTTTCGCCCTCCTCGTTTTCATTTGCACGTGAGATCCATCTGCAACCCTCGATTGAAAACTGCAGAGAAGCACCCGGAAGTGGGACCGTTAAGTACAATAGGGACACTTGAGACGAGAAGCTGCATACAAGGGGATGTAGCTCAGTGGTAGAGCGCATGCTTCGCATGTATGAGGTCCCGGGTTCAATCCCCGGCATCTCCACTTTTTTCCCCGGGCTGCTCTTCTCTTACAGTTTGGGTCGCGGTGCTCCCGGTTGCATTTTGCAAAGAGCGGGGAGGGAGAAAGGACCCTGCTTTAGAAATGCCCCTTGTCGTGTTGGAGGCCCGCCGCGGAAGTGGGGAGGGGGTCCCCAGAAGCCAGTCCTGCCACCACGTCACTTGCAAAGCCGGAGGAGAGGAGACTTTGGCCAAAAAGGGAACTGGAGACTGGCGTGCGGTGCCTTTAATGGCTGGCGCAGCTTCAGTCCAGCCCCGAGCGTTTCAGCAAAACCCCACCCCCTGAACAGGAGTGAATTCGGTTCAGAGAACCCCGGCATAGTGCCCCTGTCCCGTCCTCCGCGCGTGGGATCTGATTTGAGAATTTGCCTCCCGTCCCTTGAAGCCGCCGCTGCTGCCCGGTCCAGGCCGAGAACCTCCTGGCGAGTTGGGGCTGCGGCCTGGGGCGGACAGAGGTTCAGGGGGGTGGCAAGCCCCAGAGGCCAAGGGATATTCTCCCGGTAGTCTGGAGAGAAGCTGTAATTCCGGGGGATCTCTAGGTCCCACCTGGAGGCTGGCATCCCCACCGCTGGCCGTCTAGCCTGAGGTCGTTGGGGGCTGCGTCTGGAGGGCTTCTCCCAGCGCTTTTTTGCAAAGAGCAAGTGGGTGCAACCAGCTTGGGAGGAGGGGCGGGTGGGGGCACCCATCTTGTCGTTCCTTTTGGGAGATCAGCGCAGCATGGACGGCAGCGCCGGTGCGGCCCGGGCAGGAGCGGGATAAGGTGCCCTCCCCTCCCGACACCCCCATGCTGCTTTTTCACATCTGGAAAGGAGGAGAGCGACAAACGGCCCGGGGACAAAAGATGCGCTGTGAGCAGGATTCGAACCTACGCAGGGAATCCCCATTGGATTTCAAGTCCAACGCCTTAACCACTCGGCCATCACAGCTGGATGCTCAAGGTATTTTGTTACCATTTCCAAAAGTGCATCGCTCTGCGCTTTCCCTTTGCTTTGATACTGTACTAAGAACCACAGCCCTGCAAGGTAGGCTAAGGACGACCGCAACAATTTCATCAGTAACCAGGAAAACAGGAATTGTAATCCTCTCAATCGTAATAATCTTTGATCGTTGTGCCAGTAAAAATAACTTCATGGCAAAGGTTCCTATAGTTCCTTTAGTTCCTATCTCTCTCTCTTAAAAAAAAATATCCAAGATTTTTAGGCTCCCTGAATGCCACACCTGCGTGCTTGTTTTCCGCGCCCTCTGGACACAATGACGGTAACGAAGAGGTTAAAGAGAAGGTCACTTGCCCGGAACCAAGATGGCGGCCGAGACCAACCTTTTTGTGTTTCAGAATCTCGCGATACTGCGCCAGTTCGTGTCGCGTTAGCAGAGAAGCGGCCGGAGTGGTTGCTACGGGCAACGGTGAGGCCTTAAGCCTGAATTTGGGTGATTGGGGGGGGGGGGGGATGGTCCTGCCAAAAGTGTGAGAGTGGGGGGATCTGAACCCCTTATTAATTATTATGTGCTAGATAAAAGGGCGCGGAGTGGATGCATTCGGGGATCCCTGGAAAGGTTGCAAATATTTATTTGGAGGGGAAGCCTTCGTGGATTTCTGTGCGGGGGGGGTGTGTGTGTGTTAAATCTTTTGCATTCTGGGGAGGGGGAGGGAGGGTGTTGAAGTGCCGTTTTGGCGTGGTTGGGTGTGGATTAACTGGTCTGCCTTTGCCCTTAAGGAGTTGCAGATGGTTGTGTTTAAAAAAACTCTTATTTTTAAATTGCAATGTTAGGAATAAGGAATTTTCACCCCCCTCCCCACAATTTCACAAACTGCATGGTCTAGATCTGTGTGGGTAGACAATCTTTAATGAGAAAATGGATTTTGTGCCATAGTGCAAACCAGGGTGGCCCAACTGTGACTCTCCAGGTGACAGTGGACTACAATGACCATGAGCCCCTGTCAAGGTTCATGGCCATTGTAGTCCGCGGACATCTGGAGACCTACATCTGGGCCATTCCTGGTGTAAACCATCATCTGTATTATTAAGGCTCTTGTGGGTAAGAGTTTCTCTCCCCCCACCCCAGCCTTGCTATGTGTGTTTCCAGCAGTGGTTATTTGCAGCCATGATGCTCAATATCTCCCAGGTTTCAAACTGTCAGTTGGTGAGTGCAATGTTGTTTGCAATCCTGGGATGTTTCCAGGGCCCACCTGGAGTTTGGCAACCCTAGGGTGGATGCACATAAACATGAAATGGTTACCACCATTACCCACGTTGCACTTCTGCATTGTCTCCTTCCTGTTGCTTCCAGGAGTTCTTCACCGATTGGGTGCCAGAAGGATGCCTTTGGTCAATGGATTGGTACCCTCCCGATTCCTGACTCTCACAGCCCACCTCGTTATTGTTATCACCATCTTCTGGTCCAGGGTGAGGCACTTTTTCCTGGCTACAAAAGGCTGCTTCCCCCCCAATCGTTAGTCGTTATGCAAAACAGGTGAGCTTAGGGAAAAGGAGATTTTAAGGGCAACCGCACAAAGCTGCCTTATCACACCACTGATCCATCAAGGTCACAACTGCCTCCTTACACTGGCAGTAGCTTTCCAAGGCTTCTGGCAGAGGTCTTTGATATCACCTTTTTTTAATACTGGAGATGCCCGGGATTGAACCTGGAACCTTCACAGGAGCCACAGTCCTCCCACTCCCATACCATTTCTGCTATAATCTACCCCCCACTAAACATCTCTTCCTTTTGTTACCCTGCTGAGAATATGTCTCTGCTAACCCCGCTTCATGTGTTTGTTATGAATGAATAGAGTGGAAAAAGAGAACAGGACAGTTGCAGGGGAAAGATGGGGCTGCCATTTCTTTTGGCCAGAGAACTGATCTTTCCCTCTCTGTATGTCTTCTGTGTTGCAGGAGAACAACGTTCGAGCTTCCCTGCCTTTGCAGTGTACCCAGCAGGAGTACGAGAAGCAGGACACAGAGTGAGTCTCCCGCCTGGGGCTCTTCCTGGGCCCGGCTGTCTCTTCAGCCCTTCTCTGACTTCTGGGTTTTACAACCCAGAGATGAAGGCAGAGCTGTGTGGTGGTGACATCCCCTCTCCCAGCCCCATGCCTGTAGATTTCCCTCAACTAAAGGCAGCTTTTTCACATGTATCTTTATGAGTGTATGTTCCTAGCAGCATATGCCCAAAGGGGTGGGGGAGGAGGAGGCATCTCCTATTTTAATATGAGATGCAGCTGTTCTGCCAGCTCTACCTACCCCCTCGTCTTTGTGTTTTGTTTGCAAGCGCTGGTGGGATTGACATTAGATGGTGGCACCTCTGCATGGCTAAGTGCCAGAGGAAGGTCCTTCCTTTCCAGCAGATGGGCCGGTGGTCTACCATTTGGCTCAGACTAGCACACTGGCTGTAAAGCCAGGCCAGCTTTAAGGAGCAAGGGAGGAGAGAAGGACTAACTGTGCCCAGCTGGTATCTCCTTCCCCCAACTCACCTTGTCCTGTATGAAAAGCCTTGAAGCCTGGCCTGGATTATCCCGTGGCCTCCACCCTCTCAGCCCTTGGAATATTAAACTGCACGCCTGTACCAGAGAGCAGGTCGCTCTGCCACCCATCCTTTGGAGAAGAGCCCAGTTGCAGGAATTGTCTCTGCACAGGGAACCAGGTGCCTCACTGTCGGCCATGGGGAATTCCAGGCAATGAGACCGCCAGAGCACCCTGCCCTGATCCATACTTGGGCTGTTAGTCAATAAACTGCTGGGCTGACAGAGCGAAGCAGCAGAAATCAGGGCCTGGCGTGAATTTGGCATGATCTCCGGTCAGACAGTGTGCTGGGCCACTGCACAAAACTCACCCTCTGTGGTGATCTCGATCACAATCTTAGAATTTATCCAACCACATCAACAGGCGAATTATTTTTTAAAAAACTACTTGTTTCTTTTCCATAGCTAATGCAAACACAGGCTGGGCTTATTAAAAATACTCATTGCTAAGCTGTAATTTCAGATTGTTTCCTATGTACAATGACTCTTTAAATGTTTAACATTTAGTGCTCCGTACAGTTGAGTTTTCAATGTGATTTTAACGGGCACTAAAGGTATTTAGGAAGCCATGCATTGATTTAGAAAATGGTTTATTTATTAATGATAGACGTCTTATGAAAGCAACAAGCTACGAAACGGGATCAGCAGCTGGCCCCTATTGGCATCTGGCTTTCTAGTTTTGGCACTTCTGTGTCAAAATTGGTTCAGTATATAAGATATAACTTGATTATACGAGCCGACAGTAAAGATCGGCAGCATTTATCACATTGTTT
The DNA here is from genome assembly GCF_049243985.1 of Paroedura picta. Taxonomy (NCBI): domain Eukaryota; kingdom Metazoa; phylum Chordata; class Lepidosauria; order Squamata; family Gekkonidae; genus Paroedura; species Paroedura picta. Next base: position 1,884,806 of record NC_135384.1, read on the forward strand.
GGATTTCTTAGTACATGGGACGTGTTCCCACTACTGTCCTTGACAGTCTTCTGATCCGCTCTCTGACCCTCTGCAAGATGCTTGTGTGGGGCTGACCGACCACCCTGCCCTCCCTGGCTGTTGGACGTAACTCTTCCTGTGGTTTCCCCCCTCCAGGATGGTGGTGGCCCTGTCCGTGACCCTGGGGCTCTTTGCGGTTGAGCTGGCTGGCTTCCTGTCCGGGGTGTCCATGTTCAACAACCTGCAAAGCCTTCTCTGTATCCTTCATCAGCAGAGGCTGAGTGCTGTGCAGGGTGGGGGGTGGGGAATCAGAATCAAAAACACGGGGAATTCTCTGTGCCGACTACAAGCCCAGGCAGCTTCAAGCAGAGACTGGATTAGCAGCTGGGATAGGGGTCCATCAGTGGCTGTGAGCCACAAGGTCCAGGGAGAATACTCTGCCTGGAGGAGTCATGCTCTGTATTCTTGGTGTGGGGAGGAGGGGAGGGTTTCTGGAGTTCTGGCCCTGCTGGGGGACCTCCTGTGTTTTGGCCACTGTGCAACATAGAGCGCCGGACTGGATGGGTCATTTGCCCTGATCCAAGATGGCTTGTCTTATATTTCCTTCTGGACTAAGAGAGGTGTAGGAAAGCATAAACTCTGTTGCCTGGTTCTGGATGGGCTTAAGGATGTGCATAAGGAGAAAGACAAATGTGCCTGTGGCCAACTCTCTTTTTAGTTGCCGCTTGTGCAAGGAGATCTACCGGGGACTAAAGCTCTGGGTCACACTCCCTGACACCTGGATGTGTCCTCCTAGTAGCCTTGGGAACACCTTGTGTGATTTGGTCCTTCCTCTGTAAGATGACAGCTCTTTGCACATCGGATGGGGGCGGGAGGTGGTACCAAATCCCAGCCAACCTATGGCGGCCCTGTCGGTCTTTCAAGGCAAGAGAGATCATTTGGCGTTACCTGCCTGTGCAGAAGCCCTGGACCTCTGGGGTGGTCTCCTAAGTCCTAAGCAAGGCCAGGCCTGCTCAGCTTTCGCAGTCTGGTGAGATGAGGCTAGCCTGGGCAGTCCAGGTCAGGGCAAAGGTCAGATTGAGGGGACACCCTTGGGGATGTTTGGGCTGTAACCTTGGTCAGGTCTCTGGCGGTAGAGGCCCTTTGACTGTTGTTCCTCCCTGACTGCACATCACTTCCACACTAGCCACTGGGGCGCACGCCTCCGCAGTCATCGCCTTGCTCTTCTTCCTCTTTGAACAGTGGGACGGCAGCCAGTACTGGTGGATCTTTGCTTTCTGCAGGTTGGTTGAGGGGACGGGGACCTCTGGAGGCAGCACCCGTCTCTGCAAGGGAGCCCTGCGCCTAGAGCAGTCAGCAGGGCAGAAATGCAATGGCCAGCAGGTTTCACAAGGCTGGGGCGTCTTTGTAAGATAGCCAGAGTCCATAATGTAAGGTTCAAGAAGGAGGACGGTAGCTCGGGACGTGGCTCCCAGCCTCTGGAGATCAGGAAGGCGTTTCCCATCCCCTGGGAGACCTTCCCCTTGACCTGGGCTGCCTGGCTTGTGACATAAAGTTGGGGGGGGGGGGAAGAGCCCCGAGATAATCTAGCAAATCCTGATGGTTCTCCCTGGCCAGCCCCGGGAAGGTGATGCTGGAGGTCTTTTGCCTTTGGTTTTTATGGACATGCATGCCTTATGCCAGGGGTGGCCCAACAGTGGCTCTCCAGACGTCCATGGACTACAAGGCCCATGCTGCTGGCAGAGGCTCATGGGAATTGTAGTCCATGGACATTTGGAGAGCCACTGTTTGGCCACCCCTGCCCTATGCTTTGGGTTCCCAACATGGTGCCCATGGGCAACATTACACCCGCTGACATGTTTCCTGGTGCCAACCAGAAACAGGGCGGGACTTTTGCCAGTCGTTTCTGACTGGCCACGGGAGATCTGATTCACTACAGATTTTTTAAAAGATTGCTTTGGCCCCTGCAGCGATTTCTGCGGCTGGCTCCTCTAGTAGCTGGCTCTGCCTGCTGCTCGTGCCATTCTGTGGCCATGCTACCACCCTGGGTGAGAAAGTTGGGGACGCCTGCCTGTTTCCTGTGACTGAGAACAAACAGATCTTTTAACTGGAGACCCCCGGACCCTCCTGCAGGGCCTCTGCCCAGCCCTGTCCTGAGGGGTTCTCCCCTGGGATTTCCCACTCTGTTCCGATGGTTTCCCTGACTGCTCCCTGCTAGCTTTGGCCGCTCACTGCAGTGCCTCCGTCAGCCTCTCCTTTTTCGTCTCTGAGCGCTGGGAGATTGTCACCTACTGGTACATCATGGCCTTCTGCAGGTAGACCCATAGCACTCTGTGTGTGTGTGTGTGTGTGTGTGAGAGAGAGAGAAGCATGCAAACCCTCCGAAGGGAAATGGGTTCTCTTTTCCCAAGGGAACGGGCATCCAGGCCATTGCCCAAGACTAACCCCTTCCCTCTCCCTCCCCAGTGCCTTACCTGCTGCTGTTGAGGTCCTCCTTTTCATCTCCGTCTTCGGGCTGAAGAAGAAGCCCCTGTGAGAGGGACTCTGTCCGCCATGGTGAGGCCTTTGTCCCCTGAAGAGAGGGGCCACCAGAAGAAGCATATGAGCAGCCCTGACTGCAAGCAGAGGGCCTGAGAGACTTGCCCTTGGGGGCCTCTAACCAGCCCTGACTTTCCTCTTCCCCCTTCAGACCCTTTCCCAGGGTCCAGGGGCAGCCGGGGAGTCTGTCTCCTCCTCCTGTATTTGCAGGGCCAAAAAACTCTGGAGCACATGTGATTGGCGGGCCATTGGTCACCCGGACTAAGCCTCATGACTTTTCTATGGAATTAACGATTTGCATTGCTTTGAATGAATGACAGAATTCCAGGCTGGGGGTGGGTATCAAAAAAACACCTATGCATTTTTTTAACCTTAATAAAATGGCATCTTTCTTATTAGCGGACTGAGTCTCTTGCTTCTAGGGGTTGCCACTGGAAGTCTGTTAAGTGGGGAAGATTTAAATGAGCACCTGTCAAAAATGTGTAGTTGAAACTAATAAGATGAATTTCCGGCAGTTCAAATGACATTTCCCTCTCTGTGGGCCCAGGATAATCTCCCACCTGGCTTGGCCCCTGAGATTGGGACAAGGAAGGGGGACAAATTAATTGAAAAATAAAGTATAAATAAATAGCTAAGTCCCTGACGGCTCCCTTACTTGAATCAAAGTCTGCCAATCTTTGCAATGTATTCATCTGTCTAGCTTGGTACAGCAACCAGGGGGAAATTTATTACATTTCCTTTTCGGCTAAATGTTCACCCCCAGGCCTTTCCCTGGCCAATAAGCGAGGACTATGCAAACGAGCCACCGCAAAGCTCTGTGGGAAACCAACCGGCTCTCCTAATATTTCGAAGGCAGAAAACATGCGGGCGCTTTTTAGGGGTGCCCGTGAAGCGGCGGCGGCAAAGCCGCTCGGAGGGGCAGCCAGGGCCGGGTGTCTCGCAGACGGGCCTCGCCATGACCTTGAGGGACGTGGCTCAACCGGTGGTTCTGGCCTCGCCTTCATCCCGGCATCGTCAGTGAGGTATATCCTTACCTGTTCCTCCTCCGGGAGAACAGCACATGATGAATGGAGACGCATGAGACATGATTAAGGTCTCCCCGGGTGGGGAACTGCAACACCCCGCCCGGCTCCTTTCTGATCGCCGCTGACGACCTTTTTCAGGGCTGTGTCGGCAGTCCGTTTTGTCTTTTTCTCTGTAACTAATTTATGTTTAATTTACCCTTGGTTCCTTTTTTTCCCCTTATAACATGATTGCGAATTCTTTATACTCGCTTGCTGCTAGCAGCAAATTCGCTGTTGGTAGTTTTCAAGAGATCAAAGCTCTCGTGACGACTCCCCCTTGCTTTCTCATTGGCTCGGCTCGCCCTTCATTCGAAGTGTCTCCTTGGGCATTTCCGGGCGGGCTCCGATTGGTTGCCTTTGACAGGCGGTGGTCACCTCCCCTTATTTTCCTTGAATGGTGTTGTTAATTTCAGTATTAGGAAGGCGTGCGTAAGACCTAGCTATCATCCGCAATTATTTAAATGCTGGGAATGTATTTATTTTTATGGCGTTTCTTCCTATCCATACTACTCCCAATACCTGGATTAGGCGGCTCACAAAATGGCTGCCGCGCTCTTTGCCTTTTGATTGGCTTCATTCGCGCAGGCGCCAAGGCGTCCTCCCTCAACAGAAAAAACAGCTTGCAGGCGGCCTAGCCAATCAGTAGCAAGCTCCTTGCCGGGAGCCAGAAAATGGGCCAATCCCTGAAGCCCGACGCCACCTTAAAGCTAACAGGCCGCTCCCCACTCCGGCTTTTAATCGTGAAACGCGTTGCCCGAATTCTCGTGAGCGGAGAGCCAATAAGAGGTCGCGACGTCACGGCCGCCCTGAGGAAGGCTGGGACCGGCAGTTGGGGCGGGTGGACTTCTTTACCAATCGGGAAGCGCGCTTTGTCCGAACGTTGCGACAGCCAATAGGCGTCGAGGAGGCAGATTTGAAAGGCGAAGCCGGTCAGTCGGAGCGGAGACCGCGGCGGGAGCGGGTCGCGCTGCGGGTAAGTGGGCAGCTGGGCTTGCTTTGGTGACTGAGCCGTGGCGCCTTCCGTGGCTTTATGCTGCTGTGTAGCGTCGGAAGCCCATAAATGAGGCTCGCTGTAAGTGCTGCGACCCTTCCCTTGAGGACATGCCAAGGGGTCATGTTTGCAGGTCAAGAATGCAAGAGACTCCAGTCCGTGCGGCAATCCAGGGGGAAGGACACAGTCTCCTAGGGGAGGTCCCAGGCTTCTGTCCCCAGGAAGGACGTGCACGCTCAGCCCAAAGGCCCGGAGCGCTATCCACCTTATTCCCTGTATCTGCATAAATTATAGAATTAACGTGTACTCCCCATGGCATTACGTTAGCCCTTCCTTGTAAGTGTTGTAGTTATTTGGATGCATAATAGCATACGCACCACTGGGGCACAGTAGGACATACCTGTGAGCAAGCTTGTGTAGGGTGTTATTTAGAGCTTCATTTAAAAGTCCTAAGGTTTGACCTTAAATTTAATTGTTGGGTGGATTGTATTGGTGGATTCTAATCTGGGTTTGATTTCCTGCCCCTCCACATGCAGCCAGCTGGGTGACCTTGGGCTAGTTGCTGTCCCCATAGAGCTGTTCCTGCAGAGCAGTTCTTACAGGGCTTCCTCAGCCCCACTTACCTCCCAGGGTGTCTGTTGTGGGGAGAGGAAGGGGAGGCTATTGTGAGCCGCTTGGGAAGCCTCTGTAATATTCGCTACTGGCCCTTGGAGGTATGACTCGCTCCTGGGGTCCTTTGCTTGACCTGGTCTTTCACCTGCAGGTCTGGAATGTGCTCTCTGTGATTCTTGCTTCTGACTTGGTGCTAGAAACGAAGGCTGTGGCCTCCCTCTCTTGGTGGGGGTCCTCATCCAAAGGTCTCTTGCGGGCGTGCAGAAGGAAGTGACAAGGCCACCGGCCCTCAGGATGGCAAATAAGGAAAATGTATCCGGTATCTATAGCAGCCTTTCCAAAGTAAGCCATGCTCTGTTTACACCAGTCGCAGTTCTCTCAGAACTGTTCTTGCACAGCAGTTTCTCTCTGAGCTCCCTCAGCCCTACCTACCTCACAGGGTGTCTGTGGTGGGGAGAGGAAGGGAAGGAGAACATAAGTTGCTTTGAGACTCCTGGTAGTGAAAAGCCAGGGTATAAAAAACAACCCTTCTTCTGATACGTGAATTTCAGCTTGTTGCCCACTGAGTTACGTTTTGAATGTTTCCGTTTGTTGGCTGTCTTTCTTGCTAATGGAGCTTGAGGAGGTTTGCAGACGCTAGTAGAATTGTGAGGCTGCCACGGAAAAGGCCCTGTCATGTGCCCATCCAGTGAACTTCTTTGATTGGTGCTGCTGGCAGGGGCTCATGGGGATTGTAGTCCATGGACATCTGGAGAACCACAGTTTGGCCAGGGCTGCCATAAGTCAGCTGTGACTTCAGCAGTTTCCACCAGTCCCGTAACTTCCTTTTTAAACCGAGGGGGAAGGGGGGGGGTTGCGGAAGAGTCCTCATTGCCGTCTCTCCCAAGCGCCTCTGGATTTCCGTTCTGCTCTCCCTTCCCTGCAGTACCGGATCGCCAGCACGGTGGGCTCCCAGTGGGCCCTCAGCAAGAGCAGCTGCACGCCGGTCGGCACTCCCTCAGGCTCCCTCTTGATGCAAAGAGCCATCACCAACAGTGCAAAGAACAACCTGACGTCTGGCCAGAGCCTAGGTAGGAATGCTCTTTTTGGGGAGGGGGGAGGGCTGTGGACACACACAACACCTCCCTCCCCCTCCTCTCCTTCCTCTGCTGATATATATATTTCCAACCTGATGGCCAGGTGATGGATGGCTTGTTAACTGCAGATAATTTAACTGTTAATTTTAGTACTTTTGTACTGCTTTAACTGTTGATGGCCCAGCCTACTGTTGTGAACTGGCCTAAGCCTGGTTTCGGAGAGGGGAGGGATACAAGAGCCAGCTTGGCGTTGTGGTTTGAGACGGACTCTAATCTGGAGAACCGGGTTTGATTCCTCCAGATGCAGCCAGCTTGGGTGACCTTGAGCCAGTCACAGTTCTCTCAGAGGACTTCTGTCTGAGCTCTCTCAGCCCCACCTACCCCACGAGGGTGTCAGTTGTAGGGGAGGAGATTGTCAGCCGATTTTGGGACTCCTTCCTGTAGTCAAAAGCGGGGTATAGAAACTCTTCTACACATTGAATTCTTAACAAACCACCATAAAACACTGTCTTATGCTGAATTGGCCTGCCTGCTCCGGCTGGCTGGAGCTCCCCAAGGTCTTTCCCATCCCTGCCAGACGGCTCCCTTTTTAAGTGGAGGAGCCGGGAACTGACGTGGCCCTTGTCCACCTGTCTCCACAGCCGCCCCAGGCAGGGTCCCGATTGATTCCAGTTTCAGTGCCCAGCCGGCCCAGGCAGCAGCCACGTGAGTTTTTCCGAGGGCTTCAGAGGAGAGCGGCTTTTCCGCCTAAGCGGGAGGCATCGCTGCATGTTCCACTTGCCAAGTCCCGGTGTAGTTCCCTCTCACCTTGACCCATGCTCCTTTCGGTCTCTCCGCCCTTCCAGGAAGGTGTTCACCATCAACGATTTTGAGATCGGGCGGCCGCTTGGCAAAGGGAAGTTCGGGAACGTTTACCTGGCCCGAGTCAAGGAGACGCAGTTCATCGTGGCCCTCAAGGTGCTCTTTAAGTCCCACCTGGAGAAGGAGGGCTTGGAGCATCAGCTGCGGCGGGAGATTGAGATCCAGTCTCACCTCAGGTGTGGGCTGGGCCCTGAGCAGGGTGGGCGTGGGGCTCCATTCGACTGGTGGGTGCAAAGCTCTGGACCAGGGGTCCACAAACCTTTGGAGCCTGTGCGTCCCTTTGGAATTCTGGCGCAGGGTGGTGCCCCTTACATTGAGAAAACCCGAACTTGCCCCTGAGTTTCAACCCCCAGTTTGGGAACCACAATCCACAGGGGGATGGCTTTGGGCGTCTCCTGCCCCCTGGTGTTGGGTCCCTGTCCCACGCCCTTTCTCTTCTCCACAGGCACCCCAATATCCTGCACCTGTACAACTACTTTCACGATAAGAAGCGCGTCTACCTGATCCTGGAGTATGCCCCTCGCGGGGAGCTCTTCAAGGACCTGCAGAAACACCAGCGGTTTGACGAGGCAAGAAGTGCCACGGTGAGCTGCAGAGCGTTTGGGGACCCGGCGTCGGCCGGAGGGTCCTTTTGGCCACATTCTCATCGACTTCTGCATCAAGTTGCCCCATTAATCCGCCTTGCCCCCCCCCCCACACACAGCAAGGGGAACTGCCTTGCCTGGTGCTCGGCCCAATGCCTCTGCTTCTGCCCCCCCCCCCCCCCCCGCAGTACATGGAAGAGCTGGCCGACGCACTCATCTACTGTCACGGGAAGAAGGTGATCCACCGCGACATCAAGCCGGAGAATCTGCTGATGGGGCTGAAGGGGGAGCTGAAGATCGCGGACTTTGGCTGGTCGGTGCACGCCCCCTCGCTCAGGTGAGCGAAAAGGCCCGCGGGCTTTAGTCTGAAAGCCTGTGCCCCAACACCTGACTCCGTCTCTGAAATATAAAATCCCACGGTAGTCAAAGTTTCTTTGAGAGCATTTGTTTTTTCCGTTAAGTCCTTGTTCTGTGAATGTACTGCTACTGTTCATTGGGAAAGCCGGGTGAAATATTAAAATAAGTCACCGTGGCAGGCTGCAGCGTACCGACATAGCATCTGCTTGGCAGGCAGAAAGGTCCGTCCCGTTGCAGGCCCAGGCAGGAGGTGCTGTGAGAGATCTCAGCTGCCTGAGACCCAGCTGCCAGTTAAGACTGACTTGGTCCAAGAAGCGGGTCTGATTCCATATACAGACAGCGTCTCGTGTGTGTGCAGGCGCTGGGCCCAGGGCTTGGAGAGAGCCGGGCGGCAGTCCTGGCCGGAGAAAGGCTGGCCTGTTCGGCTCCTTGAGGTTTCATTCCTGTTCCCTGTTTTAGGAGGAAGACTATGTGCGGGACGCTGGACTACTTGCCTCCCGAAATGGTGGAAGGCAGACCTCACGACGAAAAGGTGGACCTCTGGTGCATCGGGATTCTGTGCTACGAATTCCTGGTGGGGCACCCGCCTTTCGAGAGCGCCTCTCACTCCGAGACCTACCGGCGCATTTTAGCGGTGAGCTTGGCACTTTTCTGGTCCGGTTGGCCTTCAGCCTGGCACGAGCGCTGTTTATGCCTCTGGATCTGGGCGTACGGCAGGGTGGTTTCTGATGTGGGGGCCCAGCCATACCCCCCCCCAAAAAAAGAAGCATCTGGAATGGAGGCCAGTGGGCCCTTCTGCTTGTGCACTTCAGGTTGCTTCACTTCTAAGACAGGGGAAGCAGAACTCTTGCTGTCATGGTGTCAATGGACTACAAGTCCCATGAGCCTCTACCAGTGTTGGCAGGGGTCATGGGAATTGTAGTTCATGGACATCTGAAGGCCCACGCTTTGGTCACCCATCTAAGCTATCTGCTTGCCACCTGTAAAAGAGCCTGGTCTTCTGTGCTCCACAAAATTTAGGAACCAACCCTCGGACACACCGCCTCCTGCTCCTCTTACTGTCCAGCCTTCTGCTTGTATGACCTGAGCCAGGCTGTCCCAAATAGGACATTTTGGAGGCTCTTAATTCATCGTGTCAACATAAATCCACCCCTTTCATCTAGAGTGGGGACTTGGGTCTTTGTGTCACCTGTGCTAATTTCTGATGGGGCACCCACCTTTTCAGAGGTCAAACAGGGTCTTGTCACCTGCTTAACCGTTTCCCTCCCAAATCTCAGATGTGAGCAAGCCCTGACCTCTGTCTCTTCTTCCCGCAGGTGGATCTCAAATTCCCGTCATTTGTACCAGAAGGGGCCCGGGATCTGATCTCCAAGTTGTTGCGTCGGATCCCCAGCCAGCGGCTCTCGCTGGAGGCTGTGAAGGAGCACCCCTGGGTGACAGCGAACTCTCGACGGGTGCTGCCCCCAGTCTTCAGTTCTGCACCCTAGAGCTCGCAGTGCAAAGACTCATGAGTGGATACAACTGAGGGATTGGAGTTGCTGCTTAGAACTTTCTCTGCTCTCCACAATCCTTGCTACAAGCTGAAGAGGCTGTTAACGTGTTCCTTTTGCCTTCTGGAGCCTGTCTTTTGGGACCCTGAACGGGTGTGCCTTCTCAGCATACCTGGGGATTGATGGTGAAATTCCCCTGCCTGGCTTTGAGTGGCCGTGAACACTATCGTTCTCCTGAAATCACTTTTTTGCTGGACTTGTTCTGAAACCCAAATAAATTAAAAAATACTTTTTAAAACCTTGTTTGTGCAGCATCATTTTCCTGAGGGAGGATTGTTTGCCCCCTGATTTTTCTATTTCTCTGTTCTTTGTCTCCTAATCAATATTAAAGATTATTTTGCAAGGACTTGCAGATGGGCATTTCTTAAGCGGGTGACAGCAACTGGCACCCCTTGGCCTGAAAGGGGGTGGTGGTGAAGGAGACTGGTAAATATTGCTATTAATTGTGGAGGGATTGGATGAAAGGGGAAATGAGAACAGGGCCAGTGTGTGGAAGATGTTCATGGTTGACAAATCACCTCTTTGCATCTTCTGACTTTCCCTGGATGGCTGAGGCTAGCCTGGTCTTGGAAGCTGAGAGGGGTTGGCCCTGGTTAGCGCTCGAGTGAAGGGCTGTCAGTGAGGACCAGATTTGCTATGTGGAGAAAGGCAATGGCAAACCACCCCTGCAGGGGGGACCTTTTGCCTTGAAAACTATAGCAAGGATTCCCTGCTAGGGCTCTTTTGCTCTCAGGGGTTATGTGAGAGCTGGCTGGAATCACTGGGCTTCACAGGAGCCCCCTTCCCCAGTCGCTCTGCAAGCCTCGTCTCTTGTCTCTTTCTCCATGGTGGAAACGGTAAATGGCCGATCAGCCGGCTCCTGCGTGGTCTGCAGAGGCAGGTCACCCTTCCTGGGTTCCTCCAAGCCTAAAAAACACTTCAGGGATCAATAGGCTGACAAAGGCTGCCCTACAAGGTCACTGGAAGTTGGCTGCGACTGGAGGGTGCTCTCTGCCAGCGTGGAATTGGAGCAAATGGGGTGGCCGGCCTGGCGCTCTCCAGATGTGCAGACTACAATCCCCACAAGCCCCTGCGAATGGGACGTGCTGGCAGGGGCTCATGGGAACTGTAGTCCACAAACACCCGGAGAGCCACAGGTTTGAATCCCCACTGTTGTTTCTGGGTGACTTTGGCCCTGGGACCAGATACCCCGCTGCCAACTTTGGGTCTGGGGCTTCCTGCAGCAGTGGCCTGGGGCAGGAGTCCCACACAGGTGGGCTGGGCTGGGGATCCTGCCAAACACCCCCTCGACGTCCCTGCAGGAGGCTGCCTGCCCCAGGGTGTCCATTTTGTGTCCTTGGGGGGGGGGCTTTCAGAGGTGGCCTTCCTGGGGGGGGGGAAACAGGCGAGGCAACATGGCGGCCGGCCTCCCCCTCCCCACCGCCTGCCTCCTCCTCCTCACCCCCCCTCCCTCCGCCAGTGCCCGGATGTGAGCAGCCCGGCCGCCATCTTGCCGCCGCCTTAGCAGAAAGACCCGCACCGTTCGGAGCGCGCGAGCCCAGCCGACCCCGCCGCCGCCGCCCCTGCTGCTGCTGCCGCCCCCCCGCCAGCGCCCGCGGACATGTGAGTGGGCGCCCAGGGAAGGCGTGCAAGGGCCCGGGCAAGGCTCCGAGGGGGGGGGCAGGGGGGCAGGGGCACGAGGAGGGCTCCCCGCCCACGCAGCCCCCCCCCCGCTCCGTCCTGGGGGCTCCGGGCCGGGCCGGGGGGGCTGGTGGAAGAAGCGCCGAGGGCGGCCCACCTGCTGGTCTGCAAGGGCAGCGCGGCGCCCCGAGCCCACCCTTGGGGGGAATGGATGGGGGGGGGTTTGATGGTGGGGGGTCAGGGCAAGGATGGGGGGGGGAGGGGAGGGGGCAGCCCTTTAAATCTCAGCCCCTCCAATCGCCGTGCGGGCAGGGGAGATCAACTGGTTGCAGGGATCCGTCCCTCGCCTGCGATCCTCACCTCCTCCAGCCTTTAAAAAAATGCAATGGCTGGCGACGTTGCATTTCCCCCCGGGGTCCGCGATGCCAGCGACCCCCGCTCCGGGGCGCCTCGAGGCCAACCCCCCCCCCGCCTGTTTTGGGGCTGGGGTGGGGGTGGAGGCTTCCGCAGTCGCCCGCCCGCCCCTCTGCCCCTTTCCTCCCGGCTAGCCTGCAGATGCCCTCAACGAGGCCCCCGGCCCGGGCAGGCTGCAGCAACCGTGGAAGACGCGTGCAGGGCGGAGAGGCTGCTTGGGCGCCGCCACCTGCGCCGGTCCCCTCCTCTTCCCCTTCCCAGGCTCCCCGGAGGAGGAGAACAACAGGAGCCCCCCCCCCGTGTCGGGGGAGAAGAGGGGTGGGGGCCCTGCTCGGCTTAAAGGCGCCTGGGGTGCCCCTGTGCTCCCCCTTCCAGCCCAGGAATGCCAAACTTGCTAGCCATCGAAATTAGCCCCAGGGAGATAGATAGATGGCTTCCATGGCAGCTGTTTCCAGATGTTGGCCGGGCACATCGGCTTCCGTGCACGCTGCCGGCCTCTGGCATCCAGGTCGGGTTTTTTGATCTTTGCTTCAAATGCCCCCCTTCACCATCGCATCTGAAACGCAAGAACATTTGGGGAGGTGGGGGGGAGGGAGTGCATTGCAAACCCAGTCTCCCCCCTCCGCCCCCTCCCTTCACCCTCTTGCGTATTTTTAGGCTTCGCCAGGGCAAGCCATGCAGATGGGTGATGCTAAAAATACCCTCTTGCCAATAGGTGCTGCTGCCACTTTTCCTGCCACGGAAAGGTGTCTTGTTTGTTCCGGGGATGGGGTGGGGGTGTCATGTTTCCTTCCTTACCAGAGCTCCTGCCATGCTTGGCATCTCTCTGCAAGACCCTCGGGTTCAGGTGGTTTTCCCCATTTTCTGTCCTGACAGACAGACGCACGTCTTCTTTAGGTCTGGAAGGAAAACGCAGCGTTTTGGGGGAAGATGGGAAGTGGGATGTGTGTGTGGATGGAGCTCTTGTGGGTACAAAAAGTTAAGAGAGATCAAAGATGGATTTTTTGTGGCAGGGGCTTGGCATGTGTGGCACCCCCAGCCCCAAATCCCTCACGAGTCACTGGTTTCTCCTCCAGTTCCTTCTCCCCCTTGGTCTTTGGTGTTGTCCCCACGGGCCCTAGGGAGGACTGGCCTGGCATCTCCCTAGACAGGTGTTGATGTTTTTTCTGCCAGTTGCTTCTTTTCTGTCATTGTGTATAGTCCACGGTGCATTCCCCCTCCAAGGGAAGGTGTGGGAGCTCTGAGCATCCCAGTTCTTCCTCTTAAAATAGCAGAGGAAAATTTTGCACCAGATCTAAAGGGGGGGTGGCTTTGAATGCTCCCCCTGGTCTTGAAGCTTCTGTTCCAGGGGTTGGAAGTTGGAATGACATTCTGGCCTTGGGAGGATGCAGCTGGGAGTACATACTCCTGGAGTCCGCTCCCTGGGTCGGTGGGCGTCCGAGACAGCTTGGACTCCCACACCCCCTTCCTGAACACTCTCCCTTTGGATTCCTCCTCGGGTCCCTTCAATTTAATTAAACTTACTGAGATCTGTATCTTAATGCACTGGGTGTTGCCCCTACTTGAAACCAACGTGCGTGATTTGGAAGAGGAGCCATTGTGCGTGGGGAGGGACCGCTGCTTGCTCATGGGATTCTAGGCCCTTTCTGGGACCCCCACCACGGGCCCCCCTCCACAGTCGGGCTGTGCCTCTCTTTCCCCATGTGTCAACCGGTTCCTTCCTCAGGAAGCGAAGGTGGGGCAGCTTCCACTGGAGGGTCAGTAAACCCTGTTTAATTTGCAAGGGCTGGAGGTAAATCTCTGTTCCCGGGACAGGGAGATGTCCTTGGAGCTGCACAGAAGAAGACGGTGGTCTTATTTTTTAGAAAAAGAAGGGAAAGGCCTCCAGACGCTGCCTAAAGTGGGGATCAGAACAGATCCCATTGTTCCAAGCAACTGGTAAACAAGCAGAGCTGCTTGGTGTGACCTTGCCGTGTTTAAAACAAAGGCCTAGTCAGGAGATGAATCATCGCCCTTTTATCTGGGGTGAAGTCATTCTTCCCTAAGGCTGGCCAGCCCATCCTTGTAGTGGATGTGTGCTGAAGGCCAGGTGTTGCTTGGGTGGGGGACTATTTGGGGGGTGGGTGGGAAATGAAGCCTGAGGAGGAACCGTAGCCATAGAGTCCCCCCTCCGAAGCAGCCGTTTTCTCCAGGGAAACTGATCTCAGTGGACCAGAGATCAGTTGTAATCTCCAGGCGTCGTCTGGAGGTTGGCACCCCTTTGAAGAGTTCGGGTTCTTCAGGACTGATGTCGGGGTACGGTCCTTGGCTCCTTTCTTTCCAGCTGCTTAGCAATCCAATGGGATTTCTGGTGTCATCCCACACTGGTGCCCTGGCCACATGGTAGTAATTAATACCCTGTCCTCTATTTATATATTTAAAACCTTTATTAATGGCCTGTCGCCCTTACAGAAGCCAGGGCTGCTTACAACGCAGGTAAATTACATGCAATATAAATATAAAATATATAAAGTCCTTAAACATTTAAATCACAGTTTAGGACTTCAAGAGAATTAACAGTCCTAAACGATGCTCCCTATATCTGCCCTGGGGAAATTGTTCTAAAATTGTGGGGCTGCCACCAGAAAGGCCCTGTCTCCTATGTCCAGCAAAAGATCTTTGTTGATAGATATGAAGGTCAGGCGGGCCTAGAGGAAACGTTCTTAGTGCTTGGCACCTGGATTCAGGGGGGTGTCTGCTGCTCCTGTCTTCCATTTCATTATTATAAAATACATTCAAAAATGCCTCTTAGCAATACAGGGTTTGGGCAGTCCCGGTGAGCATGCTTCGTCTTCCGAATGGCATGTGATGAATTTGCTCTTGAATTCCTCTGAGAGTTGGGTGGGGGGAGGCTGCGTTTGAATCGGAGGTGGAGGCCTGGAAAAGGTCTGGAAAAGATTATGTACATGCTGTTCCGTATGCATAGGCTGGGTGGCTGTCTGGAACTTCCAGAGTGGAGGAAACAGTTTGGACACCCCCCCCCCCCATTCTCTGCCTTTCTCAAGAACTTCATTGTTTTGATGGGCCAGTACCTCCACCATTAAGCATCAGTTGGGAAAGCAGTCTGTCTGTTTCGTGCATGACGTGTCAGTGCCCAGCCACCTTGGGCACATCTCCTGGATATTTATCTGAAGGTGATCTTGGTGTTGTGGTTATGAGAGGCTGCCTCTGATCTGGAGAACCGGGTTTGATTCCTCCTCCACGTGCAGCCAGCTGGGTGACCTTGGGCAGGTCATGGTTCTCTTAGGGCTGTCCTTTCAGTGCAGTTCTCTCAACCCCACCTACCACGCAGGGTGTTTTGGGGAGAGGAAAGGAAGGTGATTATAAGCCACTTTGAGACTCCTTTGGGCAGGGAAAAATGGGGTACATTTTATATTACATATAACCAGCTCTTCTTCTTTATGGCTTGATGGATTCATTACATGAATCTCAAATGGTTTAAATTTGCCTTCCAGAATACTTTGTGTTCTTTACAGAGTGATCCTCTTCCTCAGAGAGAACAGTACAGCTGTGCGGGGGGACTGAATTGCTCTTTTTCCTCTCCCCCAGGTCAGCTCCTGCTCCTGCCGCACCCCCCGCCGCTGGAGGAGAGGGGGGTGGCCCTCCCCCTCCACCCCCCAACCTCACCAGTAACAGACGTCTCCAGCAAACGCAGGCCCAGGTCGATGAGGTGAGAAGCCGGTGTTCCCAGTGTGTATTTGCCACACGTCTAGTCTCAGAACATGTTACCCAACTCTTTTTGGGGTGCATGTTGCAGTGGCAGAGAGTGACAGGCCTGGGAAATGGTCCTGAGGAAGGCGGGGCAATTTTGGTGTCCTGGACAAACTGTGACCTTTGGAACCTATGGAGTCCCTCATTTGGTTTTCTCGGGTGTTTTTGAGAAACCCACAACCATCACACAACGGGTGCAGGTGTGGCATCCCCCAACACACAGCCTCTGCCCGTGGAGGTTGCGTCACAGGTTATGCACAGCCCTCTCCTCCGCCACGGCTCCCCCGGAACCCTCTCCCCCAAGCATCTGAGAAACTCTGGGAACCACCAGAACACACACGGGCACGTGACTGAATGGGGCCGATGGTCCACCAAGGGCAGGGTTCTCTCCCTAAACCAGCAGCGGCTCTCCAGAGTCCTTCCTGTCACCACCTGAACCCACACCCTCCAGTTTTCAGGACTTCCCGTGAAGCTGCCCGGCATCGACTGAAACCATCGTGGTCAGGCTTGTCTACTCCGGCTGGCAGAGGCTCCCCATGTTCTCAGGGAGAGAGAGGTCCTTTGCATAACCAGCCTTCTGGGAGCTGTTGAGCCAGGCCTGTGGTTGAGGCCGGAAACAAGGCCCAGTACTGGCCTCCCTGCTCAAAACACCTGTCGGAATGTCGCCAAACTGTTAAATTATGTTTACACCACCCCTCTTGCTAGGGAAGCTGAAGCTACTCTAGAATGATTAATTACGATAATAAATTTATTATTTTAGTGTTATGATTATAACGATTATGCTGTGTATCTTATTGTTTCTATATCCGTTTTGAGCCCTTGGGGAAAGGGATGGGCTATAAATTATTATTATTATTATTATTATTATTATTTCCGCCCAGTCCTTTTAGCTGGAGATGCTGGGGATTGAACCGGGGACCTTTTGCACACCAAGCAGGGGCTCTACCACTTAGCCACCGTTTCGTATGATGGATGGCTCAAAGGGGCAGGGTTAACCTCTCCCTCCCAGAACAGTTAGAGAGGGGAGCTCTTGCAGGTCCACTGCAGTGCTGGACGGGTCAAGAGTCCTTCGTGTTCTGTGGGGTGTCACTCTTGATCATTGTGGTGGACCGCTTTGCGCATCATCTTCCCCCCCCCCTCTCCTCGCTCCAGGTGGTGGACATCATGCGGGTGAATGTGGACAAGGTGCTCGAAAGAGATCAGAAGCTTTCGGAGCTAGATGACCGTGCCGACGCCCTGCAGGCTGGAGCCTCCCAGTTCGAAACCAGTGCCGCCAAGCTCAAGCGCAAGTACTGGTGGAAGAATCTAAAGGTAATGCGAAATTGGGGAGGCCTCTAATTCTCCCGACTGGTTACCTCCCCAAGGGAAAACGATGGGAGTGTCAGAAAGTGCCCCTCTCCATCTGTTTTTAACTCCATGAGAACATCAGAAGAGCCGGGGCTGGATCAGACCAGCAAGGGTCCATCTAGTTCTAGCCCACCGTCCTTGTCTCTCCCAGTAGCCAGCCAGTCCTTCTGGAGGGAAACAACGGTGCATAAACAGCTGAGGCTTTCGCCTGATGTGGCCTCCTGGCCCTGGGATTCAGAGGTTGACTGCCTTTGGACATGGGGGCTCCATTTAGTCACCATGGCTAGTAACCACTGACAGACCTTTCCTCCGTGAATCTTTCTGATCCTCTTTGAAAGCCATCCAGTCTCAGTCCTGCTAAACCTAATGGGGTTATTGAACACGGGGCCTCGAAGCCCGCCATGTTGTCTTTAGGGAATTGGGGTAGGAATTTCTTTGAGAAAGGCTCAGCGTCCCTCCATCTCAACCGAACAACCCACACAGCCTCCTCTCCTGAATTAATGGTCCTTATTTTTGCGTTTTCTTTTGCAGATGATGATAATTCTGGGTGTGATATGCACCATTATCCTGATCGTTATCATTGGTGAGTAAGGGGCGGGGGGCTGCCCTGCTTGTGGGTGCGCTTGATCTGGGCTGTGGTCAGAAAGCACAGCTGTTGCGGTTCATCTCATTTTGCATCCTTCGCCTCTCGCATGCTGCAGTGCAGCACCCTGGGAAGCCCGCATGCGAACCTCAGAAGAGCCCTCCTGGATCAGACCCGGGGTCCATCTAGTCCAGCATCCTGGCTCACTCAGTGGCCAACTAGTTCCTGTAGACTAGAGGGCCGTCATCAGGGAATAGAGTCTGAGGGCTTCCCCAGTGTTGCCTCCTGGCTCATGAGATGCATAGTGCCTCTGAGTGTAGAGCAGTGATTCCCAAAGTGGGCACTACCGCCCCCCTGGTGGGTGCTGCAGAGATCCAGGGGGGCGGCAATGGGCCACAGGTGCATTTGGGGGCGATGAATAACTATTAAAATAAAAAAAAAATTAATTTCCAGGGTGCTGAGTAATATTTTTTCTGGAAAGGGGCGGTAGGCCAGATAAGTTTGGGAACCACTGGTGTAGAGGTTCCCCTCAGTCACCATGACTAGTAGACTTTATCCTCCACGGATCTGTATATTTCCCCCTTTAAAAGCAGTTGATTCCTGCGGCCGTCACTACATTGTCTGGCAGCGAATTCCACCTCTTAATCACTCCGTGTAAAGTAGTGTTTCCTTTCGTCCGTCTTGAACCTACTGCCCATCGGCTTCCTTGGATGCCATTGAGTTCTCGTCTTTTGGGAGACGATAGGGAAAGTTATCTTTGTTATCTACAGCCCGTGCATAAGTGTATATATTTTTCTTAGATGTCTCTTCTTTACAAAGTTCCAAACTCTTCCGCCTTTCCTCCTAGGGAAGCTGCTCCAAACCCCTAATTGTCTTGGTTTGCCTCCTCTGTACCTTTTCCGGCTCTGCTATGTCCTTTCTGAAATATTGTGACCAGAACTGTACACTTGGCGATGAAGGCCAAAGCCTCTACCAAGTTGTAGCCCCCATCCTTCAGAAGATACTGCCTATTTGCCTTTAACCGTAGAGGTTGGAGTCTCCAAGCCCTGAATCTTTTGTGTTGCAATTTTTGGTGGCTTTTTCAGCACTGCTTTGTCCGCTTGGAGGTGGGTGGCCTTATGTGTTAACAACCCCTTTGGCTTCTCTCCCTCCTGCAGTGTTCTTCAGCACCTAGTGGAATCTACGGAGCCATTTCCCATCCAGGAGCAGCGGCCGGGAGAGGCGCGAGGGGGCCATGCATCCTCCCCCCCTCTCGATCTCAGCCATATCTTCCAGCCCCGCCCCTCCACCCCTTACAGCCCCTCCCCGTTCCCCTTGTGTGTGCGTGTGCGTGGGTTTGCATTGCGTGTGGGTGTCTTGTAAATAGCCGGATTCGTTATTTATACATATATATATATATATAATATTAATAATAATTATATTTTGTCTGTTTGTAGATTTATTACTAGACTTTCCATGTGTCATGGAATCTCCTTCCCCCCTCGCCACCTCCTGCCGACCTCCCCCACCCCTCGCCCTCTCTCTTGGACGGTGTTTTTTCAATGTCTTGATTTTTAATTACAATCTTTGAGGACCAAGGATTTCCTCTCCCCTCCTTAGCCGGGCTCAGAAATTCCTCAACGCCTCTTGCCATTGTGTGCCCCTACCCCTCACGTGGATGCCCGTGGCAGCCCGTGGCCGGCCTTTCACTGAGGCTCCCCTGTGCTTCCTTCCTTCCAAACTGGAAATTTTAGAAGGCGTCACTGGCTGGGGGACCCGGAGCACGCCAGTTTCCCGTGCCCCCTTTTACTGCCTGCTTGGGTTCTCTCTGTGCGCCGAGTGGCTTTTGACAGGACCACGCTGGTGGGTGGTTGTGAATTTCTGTGCCCTGCTCTCTCCCCTGCCCTGTGGAATGAAATATTGACCCCCCCCCCTTTTTGTGATCTTCTGTAACATTCCTGGAGTTGTGACGTGTGCTGTGTCTTGACAATTAATCAACACTACACCTTAAAGCTCCCTCTGATTGAGGAAGGGGGGAAGAGGGGGAGGGACCCTTTCGGAACTTCCCCAGCTAAGAAGGACGAGGCCAGTGATTCTCTCCTGCCATAAATATCCTGCCTAGAATCTGCCTCGTTTTCTTTCTTTTTCTTAAAGGGTTAGGGTTAAAAGAGAAAAGTACATTCCACACCTCTCCCGCAAAGGGGACGAGATATTTTAAGGAAACCCAGAGGGGTCTTGGCCTGTGGTTCCCAGAATAACGTTAGATTCCTCTTGTTTAGCAATCACTGCCTATTAGTAGGGAATTGGTATGTATGTGAGTGTGAATGCTGTGGGGGGGGGTAGAGGCCACCGAGGGGACTTCATTTCTTTGGGGGAGGATATATTGAGAGCGTAGTTAAGCAAGCCGTTGTGATACGAAATCATCCAGGCATTTTGGGGGGTGGATGAAAGACAGGATGTGTTATCCATAGGGCTAGTGGAAAATATCTTTTCTTTCCAGTCCTGTTTAGATTTTAGCTGCGCACCAAACACCCCTCGTGTCTCCAGCCCTGTCGCTGCACCAAGGCTGAGGAACGACTCGGGGTCTCTGCTCTTGACCTCTGATTGGAACTAGTAGCCGAGGGGCTAGTTATGCTTGCGTGTGGCGGGAGAGCTGTGAGCCTCGAGGAGGTGTGTGGATGACTGACTGGTTGGGAATACCCTGTCCCCCCCCCCTTTTCCATCCCCGCCCCAGATCAACCAGTTCCGGTCTGCAAGTGTTATACTTGTGATTATTGTGGCGAGTGACTCTTTCCAATTCTCTGTTGAGCACAAACTGCCATCTTTTTTGGCCCGTTTATAGCGTCGGTGACTTGTGACTTTTTTTAGTTTTTGGTACATCTTTCCCTTCCTCCCTCTCCCCCCCCCCCCCCCGTCCCTCTCCAAGAAGAAACAGACTTCTCTCCTTTCGACTTTCTCTGTACCGATCGCTCTCCGATGCCAAGGAATCGCAGGCGGGATGAGAAGAGAGGCATGGCTTTTCCGTGGCATAATAGCGTGGAAGGGTGGCGGGGCACCCTTGCCAGCTTGGAGGGAAGAACTGGCACGGAGTGTCCTGCTCCACAGGGGTGTGAGTATGGGGGAGGGGGGGGGGTGGAGAGGAAAGAGGGCTAGAAGTCCGGTAGTGTCCTAGCTGCTACTGTGGAGGGACATGGCAGCCCGGAGATTACATGACTGACATCCTTCCTGCCTCTGTCCCCCTGCCAGGAATAGCATCGGCCTGTTCTCGGGGGAGTGGTTGGATTTGTGAACTGCTGGGGAGGGGGACAGTCCAAGGTGTATAGGGTGGGTGTGCACTTGATGGGAGAGGGAGGCTCCTTTGTGTAGCCAGTAGCTGTGGTCACTTGGCCTGTGCCCTTCTGTATATATTGTCAAGAAGGGAAAAGCGTACCTGTTCAGGTAAAAACGGATGTAGGTGGTTATTTAATGGGGCAGAAAGGAGAAGAGAAAAGGAGCTGCATTTTGTCAGCTGGACAGCAGGTGTCACTGCTGCTCTCCAGCTACTTAGATAGCTCCCCAGAGAGTCTCTGGCAAGACAGAACAGACCCAAGCAAGGGGGAGAATTAATTTTATGTGCGCAGCCTACACACTACATTAGGAGGGTTATGGGGTTAAGACTTAGTTGCTGCTCACCATTCCTCCTCCTCCCTCTTCCTCAGCAGGCCTGGGTTTATTCAGGAAGGGGTTGGGTTCAGTATGGGCAGAACCGGGAGTGACTATGCTGTGAAAAAAAATATGAAATTTTAAGAAAAGTACAATAAATGTCCTGTGGAGAACGCCCAACTTCTGTGTTGCTTGTTTTCTTTTTTCTTTGTGTTTGCTTGGCAGGCAGAATTTTGAAATGGCCTTCAAATCCTCCCCCCCACACCAGCCTTGCAAATAGCTGTAGTAGAAGGGGGTGGCAATCATATGCGGGTTCCCAGGCCTCCCCAATAATGAAGTAGCTGGGGCAAACCGGAGGGGCGTGGTCAATACGTGCACACGGTCATATACATCCCGAAAACATGAGCCCTTAGCCCAAATCACTGATTCCCACTGTGAGGACATATATAATAATATAATAATAAATGCAGATGCATACTTTTTAACAGTCGTGTTGCACTGAAGAGGTTTGGACTTTGCCCAGTTTCTCACTTCATGGCAGAGTTTGTCATGCCCCAGGCTTAATTCTCTCCTTGTATGGGTTCAACAAAACGGACGCGTCTGGGAGTGCACGGCTCCTCGTGGCTTGCAAAACTGTTGTCACCCTCTGGAGTTTTTGGAATGGGGATGTCTGTAAATAACTGCCCGAAAGTGAGCTACTTAAGATTATCCGTATAGCAGTCGGATTGACTTGGCTAAGGATCCCGAGAGGGGCGTGCCTGTCACGCGACAGAGGCATCAAGTGCTTAAGAGAGCTTATCGATAACATCGGGGTTGGCTGGCTTGCTTGTAAACCACGGAGCAATTGGGGAACAAGTGGCATAGAAATACTGTAAGTAAAAGTATGCTTTGAAGGTCCTGCACATGTAATGCTATAAACAGTTCTTGATCTGCTACGCTCTCAGATGCAATGCTGTGGAATTGGTTAACAACTACCTGGTAGTCCTCAAGTTTCAAGTAGTACAGTACAATGGGGTCGGGGGCTTTGCATGCGCGTGCAAGACAGGACTGCATCTCTCAGGACAGTTAATAGCATTTTTAGCTGACTCAGCCTTTGTGTTCAGATCTGCCTCGGGGTGGCTCTCGTACACCTTAGGAGGATGCCTAAGCAGTAAGCATCTCGGCTGGCTCCTCTTCCTCTTCCCCCTCCCCAAATAAAAAGTATATGTGGCTTGTGCTCATACAGAAGAAAACATGCCACCCGATGAATTCTCCTGCACCAAACTGGGTCCCCAGGAGTCCGCTGCAAACCAGTCCCTGTGGGACATCTGATGTAACAGACACAGTTTTGTAGAACCCTGGGCATCAAGATTTACAGGGCATAAGTTTTGGAGAATCAAACCCCCACCTTCAGATTTCAAATTGCCTTTGCTCTTACCTTTTGCAGCCAATAAAAGTGCTCAGTCTGAGTGAAGGGAAGATTTCTTGCTTCCCCAGAGGCATCGGAGCTGGACCTGGGTAGCACTGTTCTGTGCTCCCCTTTCTGGACTGAAATGCTGACTAGGAACCTGGATGACCCCAGTTTGAACCCCCAGTTCTACCTTAGAAGCTTGCTGGGCATCCTAGGGCCCCTCTCCGCCTGGTTCTACTTCACAGGGCTGTTGTGAGAAACGGGAGGCGAGAATGATACTCCATGCTGCTTTTGAGTCCCAACGGGAGACAAGCGGGATGTAAATAAACGGAGGCAGATGTGTGAGTGATCCGGCTGCCTGTCTGTGGTAGATGGTGGTGTGAGATAGCCGGGTGTCTGAAAAAGGGAGAGGCCGGCCAGTGGGTGCTGTTGGGTGTCTGCCCTTTTGTTTTCACAGAGGGATCTGGAGGATTCTTTTTGTCCCACTAAGCGAGTCTAGGTGTGATCCGTGGCGGAGGCCCAAGACGGCGTCATTGTGGCTCCAGCCAATCGCAGGATGTGGCGAATTGCTCTTCCAGCTGGTGTGGGTGGAAGAGGGAACAGCTAGGCCCTGGAGCTGGTCTATTAATAATTACAGTCAGACGGGAACAAAATGTCCTCACCTCCTGACCCAGCTTTCTAGGCTGTGATTTGCCCTGCTCGGGAGCAGGAAGAACATGCCTGCGGCAGGCGGATTCCTGTGCCCAAACTGGAAATCGCCTGTGCCCTCCAAGGATGCGAGCCATGGGGCAGTGGGAGGAGTTCAATGTGCCTTATGTCACTGTGGGTCAGGCTGCAGGCAGCAGGAGTCCCTGCTGTGGGGTTGGGAGAGGGAGATGGTGAGCTCTGCAGGAAGGCGGTGTGGAAGAGCCCTGGAGAGGGGCCCTGGCTCTGTGGCAGAGCCACTGGCATAGCACGCCAAAGGTCCCAGGTTCAGTCCCTGGAGTCTTCAGATAAAGGGTCAGGTAGCATGCAAAAGACCTACCTGAGACCCTGGAAGGCTGCTTGTCTAAAGGAAAGCTAGGGCACGCTTCCTATTGTCTCCTGCACCTTGATATCTATTGGAAGTAAGAGGACTAGGGTTGGCAAACACCAGGTGTGGCCTGGATATCTCCTGGTATTACAGCTGCTCTCTAAACTACAACAATAAATTCCCCTGGAAAAGGGAGCTGATCTGGAGGGTAAACTCCTGCTGAGCCGCTTCCCCTTCCCAAGCCCTCTCATCCCCAGGCTCACCCCCCCCCAAAAAAAAAGATCTCTGAATTTTTTAAGGAGGAGATGATGACCCCAAGAGCAAAGATGTGGGGGGGGGGCAGGGTGGGGAGCAGGGTGGGTTGGGGGGGGGCTTGGAGGGGCTTTGGTGGAGTTCAGTGTCCACCCTCCGAAGCAGCCTCCGAAGAAGACTATTCTCACCTGCAGACTGGCAACCCAAAGTCTATTCTGTCTTTGCCCCTCAATTATCTAGGAGAGTTCAGTTTCCACCCAGATTGCTTTGCTTTTCACAGGTGCGTGACAAAACAGGAAAGACTCCAAGCAGTTACCTGGTTTCCAAGGTAGGGAAAAGCTCCACCTGCTGAATTTCTGCCTGACACATAGATGTTAAGAGCAAATGGACTGGCATGGAGGGAAATTCAGAGGCTAATGCTACTTGAGGGTTTCCTAAGAAGGAGGTCCTCCAGAGCTTCATGCCGATGACGTCTATGCAAAAGAGTCCAAAGGGTAATCAGCTCGCAGGCTCCAGGCCAAACTGATTATATTTACCCAAGCTTTTAAGTGAGGGATGGTTTTTCTGTCTCTTTTTTTAGCCGTTTATTATGGCCTGCTTCTAGCTATTTTAAGATCACTCTTAAGTCGCTCAACCATGTTTTATGCCGTTGCTATGCTCTGCTTTGTTTTTATATTGATTATATTCTTTTTAATTGCAATTTCTTAAATTGGTGAGCCACCTTATTTCGGGATAGGTGATATTTGCTTTCCATATTATTCATTCTGATTTATTTGAAGAACAGTGGTTTTTGTACCCCGCCTTTCACTGCCCACAGGTCTCCACAACAGACACCTTGTGAGGTAGGTGGGGCTGAGAGAGCTCTGACAGACCTTCTCTGAGAGAACAGCTCTAAGAGGACTGTGACTAGCCAAGGCCACCCAGCTATCTGCATTTGGAGGAGCAGGGGAATCAAACCTGGCTCTCCAGATCAGAGGCCACCGCTCTTAACCACACACCAAGCTGGCTTGCTTTCATCGATACCCTGCCTGACTCCTCAATGGGAATCCAAAGTGGCTTACATCACTTCCCTATCCTTCACTTTCTCCTCACAGCAACCCTGTGCGTTAGGTTAGGCCAGAGTGTGTTGGCCTAAGTGTAACCCAGCCTCAATTACCAAATGGCCAAGCAGGCTCTGCTTTATCCTCACCCCAATGCTATGGGGTAGGTTTGGCCGAGTGTGCATGAACGGCCTGACAGCACCAAGCAAACTTCCATGGCAGAGAGGGGATTCGAACCCGGGTGTTGCAGAGCCCTACTCCAAGACTCAGTCTGACTACTTCATATTATCCTGTGAATGAATGTTTATGGGATCTCCTCTCCCTCCTTCATTGCCTTCTTCTCTTCCCCACCCCACATGCATCCAGATGTTTCTAATTTACTGCACCCCATTGGTATGGGGCAGAGGGGGTGCAGGTGGGAAACGAGGGCTTTTTCCAAAGATGTATCCATAGGTATGTGCCCGACCCAACGCATGCATGTTCATTGTTCTACGAAGGACCACGTGTTTTATTTAGTGGTTTAATTGAAGCATGCTGGCCAGGGGCACATGGGAATTGTAGTCCATGGACATCTGGAGAGCCCCTGGATAAAATATGCACACAAATGTGTATCTGCCCGTGCCAGTGTGCTATAGTGGTCAATAGGGTTTACTTAAGACCTGTGTTCGAATTCAACTCTTCCAGGGTCACCTTGGGCCAGTCACATACTCTCGGCCTCACCTCCCTCACAGGGTTGTTGTGAGCATGAAATGGAGGACGGGAAACTTTGGGTTCCCTTTGAAAAGCAGAAAACAAATTAAGTAAATAAATATGCTACACAAACACACTTTCTAGCCCATCTTGCATATGCCCAGCTAACAGTGATTGGCGCGCTTTTTGATGTTTGGTTTATATTTTGTAATTATAATGTTGACTGTATTTTGAACTGTTTTCATGTTCACTGCCTTGCGGACCCTGACAGGATGGAAATGCGGCATTAAAATGCACAATAAATGCAGCTCCCGAGGAGAGGGTGGTGTGTGTGGGCATGAAGTTTGGATTGCAAGAATTAAATAAATTAGTGAGAGAAGCCTTTGCCAGCCTGAGAGATTTGGTCACGCCTCACACTGTGATGTTTTATAATCCCGTCACAAGTTGTCAATGTTATGTAAGCAACCCTGTCCTATAACAGGAGCCTGGAAAGGGCCCCATTATTCACCAGGGAGAATTTTAAAATGCTGTTTTATAAATTTCATAATCTGAGAAAAATGATTTTTTGTTAATTCTTCAGATCCAGCCGCGCCCCTCCCCCAGTGCCTCCCGAGCCCCAACGATTTTTCCGCCGAGGCCACGCCCCTCCCCGTTGGCCCCGCCCCCTCGCTCGCTCTCCGCCGCCGTAAACATACACAGCAGCAGCGGCCCCGTGATCCGGGCCTCACGTGTGTTTTCCAAAGCAGCGGGCTGGGCCTCAGCGAGCCAATCGGAAGCAGGATTTGAAGACTCGGCCAATCGGAAACGGAGGTGGGCGCGGCCAGAGCACGCGTAGCGGTGCATGCTGCCACGCGGCCGTCCAATCCGAGCCGGGCAAAGGCGGAGAGGCGTCAAGAGCCTGCGGGGGGGCTCACCTGGCCGGGGACAGCTTTCGCTTCACGCGCCTTCGTGCATGTTGCAGGACTGGGTGACCAATGATGCGGCGGCCGGGGAATGACGTCCGAGATCGAGCGCCCAATGGGCGTCGGCGGGGGTGAAGGGGGCGGAGAGCGCCCGGAGAGCCGGCCAATGGGAAGGCGGGAGGAAGGGGGCGTGGTCGGCGGTGGCTCGGCTCACGCAGACGGGTGCATGGTGCCGGAGCGGTGGCTGCGCGGAGTGCAAGTCGCAGAAGAGGCCCGGTTGTCAAAGTAAGAGGAGCTCGGGGGGGGGGGGGAGTGGGAGTAAGATCCTTGGGGGGGGGGCGGCGGCGCCCGGGGACTACAATTACCATGAGCCACTGCTAGCTCAAGAGGGTGGGAGAGGCTATTGCGGTTTTTAGGGGGCTGCCGTAAGGGAGAACGGTGGGGAGGCAGACAAAAATGGCTTTGAGGAATAGGCCGCGGAGGCGCACATGTGGGGTGGCAATGGGGAGGGCAGCGCCGGAGGAACTGGGAGACGGAAGGCTTTAGGGGTGCTGGCAGGACGGGGGGGGGGCGTTAAACGAGGCTGTTCTGGTGGGGAGGGGGGATGGCAGGCAGGGCGAGAAGGGTGGACTTGGAAAGGGGGGAGGCAGATAATGGGGTTCCCACCTCCTAGGCCGGCCTGGAGTTCTCCGGGGATTGACTCTGGTTTCATGGGAAAAGGGCTGTTTTGGAGAGTGGATTTTGTAGGAGTGGCTCTCCAGATGCCCAGGGACTACAAATACCATCAGCCCCTGCCAGCAATGCTCATGGTAGGTGTAGTCTCTGGAGAGCTAGAGCATGGGCTGCCACAGAGGATAGGAGAAATGGCAGTCCTAGAGCAGGGATGGCCAATCGGGGGCTCTCCAGATGCCCAGGGACTACAATTACCATGAGCCACTGGTAGCTCAAGAGGGTGGGCTATTGTGATTTTTAGGGGGCTGCCGTAAGGGAGAATGGTGGGGACGTAGATGAAAATGGTTTTGAGGAAAAGGGAGGGTTGGGCTTTGGGAAGCACTCTGGAATGAGATGAGAGAGGGGGGTAAGGCAGAAAGGGAGGAAGCCAAAGGAATGAAAAGAGAAGGGGGCACTGCTAGAAGAGGCCTAGGGAGGGGGGGGGACAGCAGGAGGGCCGCCCTGAGGGAGAATCCAGAAAGGGGTTTAAGATTTGAGGGAGAAGTGCAGCAATTTAAGGGGAGGCATAGAGAATTTAGGGGAAGGGGAGTGTCTCTGGAAGGGGAGTGTTTGGTTGTGATTCGGTCTGGGTGCTTTAGTCACTGAGAGTGGGAAGGGAACTGAGGTGGGGGGGATGAGGAGGATGCAGGCTGGTTTTGCACCTGGTGATTTTATGTGGATTTTTTCAGGGATCCATTTTTTCCTCCTTTCCTGCTAATCTTCTTAATGGAAACTGGTTGTGGCGTATACATCTCTGTGTGTGTGCATGCATGAGGAGACTGCTCTTTCAGCCAAAATGGTGTGGTTTTATTAAGCATTCCAGCTGAGGGTTTTGTGGGGGGGAGGGCTGGGGGCTAAATATATTAATAAACAACCCCCTATTAATACTGCTGCTTTCCGTATAGCATCACAGTTCCTATAAAAAAGAGTTGAGTTGATTTTATTTGGAAGGGGGCGTGTGTTGGATTGTCTCACCATTTGGCTTCTGAAAGCATCCGTGGAAGTGGGTGGAGAAGGTTTTTGGATGATGCCAGGAAGTCAGGGCACAGGAGCAGGAAAGAAAAAATGATGTGGCGGGGGGGAGGGAAGGTGTGAGTAGAAATGCTGTAGATGGGGAAATTATATATGTCTGTTCCACTATATATTTCTGGTAAGGCCTTGGAGGAGGAGCTGGTCTCATGCCTTAAGCGCCACTCAGCGCTTAACACCCACTCAGGGGGGCTGTCCCACCCCTGAGTCTCCTTGCCTTCCGTCCCCCACTCCTGATGACCACCCCCTTCTCCTTCCACTTCTCTCTGAGGCTTGGAAGCTGCAGATCCCTAAACTGACAGGCACTAGATTGGGGGGGGGGTGTGGAAGAACTCTGCGGATGGATTTCCCCTCCCCCCAGGACCTGGAAAGGCTGCAGGCAGCTGTTAGGGAACTCACTGGCAGGGGCAGCTCTGGGAGAAGGGAAGGGAGTATATAGGTGGTCCTTGTACAGGTAGGAAGGTGGAGTGCCAATTTTGCAAATGATAGTGATACATTATCAAGGAAGGGGGAGCTGGTGGGGGAGGGCTGCCTCCTGCCCCTGGGATTCTGATGTTGACTGCCTCTGAACATGGAGGTTCCCTTTAAGCTAGATTCAGGAGTGTAGCCATATTGCTCTGAAGCAGCAGTTGGTCTTAAAGGTTGGTCTTTTCCATCAGTCGGCCCAGTCTCCTTCTGTGCCGTTTTGTCCATCCTCTGACCGTTTTGTCCATCCTGATGGGTAATGCCAGTCAACATTTAGCTAGAGGAAGAGAGAAACACAGCGGCCTGATTGCTTGCTTGGGGATTGCTTGCATGGGCCCAAAAGACCAGCATGACCAACAGATCCCCAACAACCCATCTCTCTCTGAAAAAGAAAAAACCCAGCAGGATTTCCTGCCTCTTGGTTTTCTCTGAAGGTATAAGAGGCATCCTGCGGGAGGGGAGGGCTGTTCCCCTCCTTCCAGTGTTCTCCCCCCCCCTCCTGGCCTGTGTGAGATGGACTCCTTCTCTTCCTTCCGGACATCCTCTTTTGTGACAGGTCTCCCACCCCCTCCCGCTCAGCTTCCTTTGCCTTTACTAGGTCAATCTTTAGCGTGTCCAGTTCCACTAACGTTCCCTCAAAGGGAAAATCCAGCGGGATTGGGGTGCCAGAGGGGACCCTCTACGAGGAATCCCTTTTCCGAAGGAAGGAAAAAATTAAGACCAGGAAGAACAGATGGGTAGGTGGATCCCAGCTTTGGTAGGCAGCCGAGGTGCTTCATAAGGCAGAAGGCCGAAAGAGCTGGGACTCTTAAGCCGCGCTCGTGGCGTCCCGAACGTGTGAATGAATCCCCTCCCCCAAGGACGGGCGATTCCTCCGTCATCGGATGACCCAGAAAGCCAGTCGGTCGGGGTGGAGGGATCTGACAAGTGCTGCGGTACGTGGCGTGGCATCGCTGGGACCGGGCAGCTGGCGGGACAGAACATGTGGCCAAAAGAGGACAGCTCAAGGGAAGCTTAACTCTTGGCGGCAGAGGTGAGCGGGCGCCAGAGAGCGGCCGGATTAGCGCCGGGGACATCAGAGGCTGGAGCATCCTGCCGGGTCAAGGCCCCTCTGGAGGGATCAGTTATAATTATCCGCTGCAGATCTCCAGCATTCAGACCCTGTTCCCCAGGGAGGCACGGCCGGCAGTCCCTTGACGAAATGCAGGGGTTCCCGTTGGTGACTGATTGGGTCCTCGAGGAATGACCCACCGGGAGGTACTTGCTTCCTTCCTCCCTGGGACTCTGAGGAGGAGAGTATAGGAAGGGAAGCGTTGGAGGCGACTCAGCTCGGGACCCCATTCCCTGTTGAAGTGCTCTTCGTGAAGGATTAAAAGCCAACAAGCGACAGAGTTGGGGGCAGGGGGCGGCAGGTCAGCCGGTGAGACCGACCTAGCCGAACGCAGCAGCCGGTAGGTGTTCCTGCGGAATCAGCTCCTGGTCTGCTTAGGACTTTCGATCCTGTGGAACCTTCTAAGGAATCGCCTCTGGTACGTGTCTATGTGTGTTTGGGAGGGGGGGGGAGAGTTCTGAACGGGTGGAAACGGAATCGGAAATACAAGGTTCTACTTTTATGAAGTGCCCCAAACGCGCCGGGCGGGCAGTAGGGCAAAGGCGGGTGATGAGGCCGGGCGAAGCCACATCGTCTCAGACTCTGGGTGCCAAAGTCCTGCTGGCGGCAGTGCGCACCTCCCGGGGGTGTGTATGCGGCAGAGTGCTTGGCCACGTGCAGAGCCCTGTTTCCCAGCGTCTCCGCCACGCACCACTTCCCTCCACAGCACTGCCCCAGTTCTGATGTTCTGGAACATAGTGTCCCAGAGGAGTGTGCGGCTGGGCGGGGTTCTCTTGCCGAAACAAGCTGTCGAGCTGGAATTCCTGGACGAGGCCGGGCACTGCCTGCAGGGGGCAGCAGCCTTTCCGAACCGGAGGATCTGGAAGCGTGGCGTTGAACCTGCTGAAATTATGTTATTAATTTGGTTCATTTACACCCCACCATTCTTCCCGTGGCAGCTTGTGGCGTCCTCCTCTCCTCTGTTTTATCCTCGCAACCGCCCTGTGGGGTGGGTGATGCTGGGAGCGTGTGACTTTCCAAGGTCACCCAGTGGGCTTCCATGGCAGAGCAAGGATTCGAACCCGGGGCTCCCAGATCCTAGCAGGAACTACTGTTCTTAGAGCTGGGTGCCTGAATTGGCACCCCACCACTTTTCCACACTGTCAGTGATGCAAAGAAAGTTGGTGGTAAGTACCAAACTCTGCTGGCAAGGCCCTTTGTTGTCAGATTCTGCAGCTGCTTGATTTGGGGGGCGGGGGGGACTTCCCCGCTGGAAACCCCTTTAGGCTGATGCATAATTATGAGCTCTACTGAGGCAGTGGTGTATTAGCCTTTTGCACCAATCAATAGTGCAAAGTTTTGCAGCATCTTAAAGATAAATCAATTGTAGGAGAGCTTTTTGCAATTGGGAGCCTGACATTATCCAGTAGTGTGGAGGGGACAGGGCAAAAGGTCAAGAGGTTTAACCCCCCCCACCCCCCTTGGAGCATTATTTCCCTCCTCTCCCTCAGTGGGCAGGTGAGTGGACCTGAAAAACAGCCAATGTCTCCACTGACACCAAGACCGATGCTCTGGAATGTGGGGCGGGGTATATCTTAGGTCTTATGAGATTTATTCCCATTTTACGTATTATTGAGGACTGTTTTTAAGGGGTTATTAATTATATACGTTTTTATAGGAGGTAACAATGTCTTTCTTTTGTGAACCGCCGTGAGCTAGCTTGCTGGGAACGGTGGTATAAAAATGTAAACAAAAATAAATAATATAAATAAATAAGGAGGATTCAGACCCACAGCCGTGTGGGAGGGGCTCCCACCACTTGCCAAAGCTCCCCCCCCCCCCGCAGTCATTCACCGTTCTCCTTTATACTTTGTGCACCCACTGCTAATGGCTTCAGGGCACCCTCTCAAGGATGTTCTGCAGTCAGCCTGGGTGGGTGGATGGGTGGGTGCTAATAGCCACCCCTAAAACAATGATCCACTGTCCCAGGGCTGCTGGCTTTCCCCTGGGCATAGCCACCTGGCCTTTGTTCTCCTTGGCTTTGTTCCCCCACAGTCGCCTTGCTATTATCTTGTCCCTGTCTGTTTGAAGAGCAGAATTAGCATGTTTTCCGCATGGAAAGAAAGGGGCGAGGAGCTGGCAGGCGCCTGAACTCGCCCGAGAGAGCCAAGAGAACACTATGTTCCCGTCTGCCTTTTATGGGCCGCCTCCTCTTGTTCCTGCGGTCGGCGGTGTGGAAATAACCACCCTTGGCAACGCGGCCTGGGCCGGCGTGTGAGCAGGAGGGAGGGGGCAGAGGAGGGGCTTGCGGCAGAGGCTCCGCCTCCTTCCAGACACGGTTCGGGTGGGGGGCAGTGTCCAGCCCGTGTGAGCTGAGCTGGGAGGGTGTTACATAAGAGCTGGCAGCAACCGGCGGCCTGATCAGATGACCTGGTTATGGAAAGAATGTGGACTACACTCGCTCAGAATCAGCGTTTGCACCGATTACAGGCTTAGGCAGAGAGCTGGGGGGGGCGGGGCGGAATTCCTAAGCATTGTTGCCAACCTCCTGGTAGAGCCTGGAGGGTTACGGCTGATCTCTGGAAGTGGAAGATCAGTTCCCCTGGAGGAAAACGGCTGCTTTGGAGGGTGGGCCCTCATCTTCTCAAACTCTGCCCTCCCCAAATTTCCAGGAGCTTCCCAATCCAGAATTGGCAACCCTGAGAACCGCACGCCCGTTCCCTAGATTCTCTGCTTTGTTGTTGCAGGGAATTTGGACTTTAGCAAGGCTCTGGGTTGAAGGTGGACTTTGTTATGCGGGTCTGGATTCCCGGAGGCCTCTGCAAAGGGGGGCGAGGGGGGGGAAAGATTAAAACCTGGTCCCAAGCCCCCCCCCCCTCTCCAGAGAGGCAAGAAGCCCTTCCAAGGGAGAACTGGAGAGGAGAGCTGTGGAGTTTGCTTCATCTTGTGGGCTTGGGATCTTGTGCAGGAGGAGAGTGCTGGGAAGTGGATCCTTGCGTTAGACGTCCCACGAATGCAGTTATTGGGAAAAGCCAAGGCATTCAGGAGGTGGGGTTGGCCCCAGAGCAGAACACAGCCTGAAGGGTTAAGCAGATAGCGGGAAGTTAAGGCATCCTGTTGCTATTCCGGCCGCCTCTCCTCCTCCGTCTGTCCAACCCAAAAGTCTTGCAGATCCCCGCATCAAGAAAACGTGCAGCCTCTCGAGGACCAAGCGGGGAAGAGGCTTGTACCGATCTCGGCCCTGGTGGGAGAGTTTGTGTACATTAAGGAGGGCCGTCTTTTCGATTGCTCCGTGCGGGCGGCCATGTTGCTCCGAAGCGGCAGAGCCAAGTTCAGTGGTGCCTTGAAGACCACCCAAGTTTTATCCTGGGCATAAGCTCTTGTGCGCACTTTGCCCTGCCTTTTGGCTATTTTGGGATAAGAATGAGCAACTGCCTCTGCCGTTTCTTCCTCTCCAGGTTCCCATCATAGTGCTGCTGCTTCTGGAGAGAGGGCATGTGTGTTAATTTGCCAACCTTGCATCCTTTGTCACTCAGGGAGGGTGCGGAAGCAGGGGTGAAAAACCACAGGGAATGGCAGCCACAGTGAACTGGATCTGGATTAGCCATCGCGGGCGCATTGGCGCTCTCCGTTTTCTCTTCCTCTGCCGCTTTAAAGGGACTTTTAATGAGCATTTCTGCCGTAGGTGCCTCTGACAACAGCTAAAGCACTCACCCACCCCATGCTGTTCAGCGCACTTTGAGGCTGTGCAGTTAACACTGCTGATAGTTCCGTCCCTGGCGTAGCGACACAGAAGGATCCTGCAGTCTGAGTGGCTTTTCGAACAGGCCTCGAACTCGAATATAATATTTCTTTACTTAACCTGCCTCCTGAAAAGTATTCGTCATATTAGGCCTTTTTGAGATAGGGGCAGGGGAGAAGGAATTATTACGTTTTCTAAGGCATCCCTGTGCAGATGCTTTGGGGCAGTTCCGACTCCACAGGCGGACAGGCCAGCCGGCCAATCAGATCTCCCGCCTAATCAGTTCCTGTTCTTCACTACATGCGTTTGTAAAGGGGGGGTGAGTGGGAATCTGCCAGAGCTACATCCCTGCATCAGCATTGGTCATCCTGCCCTGTGCGGAGTCTTTTCAAAGGACTGCCACGCTTGGGCTTTTCGTGCTCTCTCTTCAGAGCACGACAACGGATGTTTTAAAATTAGTCACCGCGGCCCTTCTGTAGGCAGCCCGATCTAAGGGCCCAGGGCTACTCAGGGCGCTCTCCTAGGCCTCTTTTCCCCAACCGCTCTGCGGCTTAATCTAGCCTCCCGTTTGTCGCTTGCAGCAGGCGCTTGTCCGGCTTATTTGTCCGCGATCCGGTTGACCGTCATGGGTTTCCTACGGGGAACATCAGAGAATCACTGTGTCTATTTGTTAGTTGGATGCTGGGGAGTTTTCTGTTGGAAAAGCTTCCAGTCCCCTCAGATTATTGGGCATGCAAGGGGAAGCTGGTCAAAGGGACAGTGCAGACTGGCAGGGGAGTGGGGGGAATAGCGTGATGGTGGGAGTTGGAGAAAGCATGTCCTTCTCTCCCCCTCAGGGTGTGAAATTTATTCCCCCTTCCTTGCCTCCCATCTGTTGGCTGCTTATTTTGCCCCTACTGTTTCCATTCGGGTTTAGCATAAACCTGTGTGAGTATTCCTGGAACAAGAAGTCTCTTTCCAGGTTTCACGCAGGGCAGAGAAATGGCTGGTTTTTTCACTGTATAGGATGAGGGGTTCTGTGAAAATTCACAAGTTTGCCTGTCTAAAAGAGTGGGTTTGAATCCTGTCATGGAAACTTGGCCGGGTGACTTTGGGCCCGCTGCAAACTCTCAGCCTGGCCTACCTCCCAGGGCTGTTGTTTAGAGAGTACATAGGAGTGGGGAGACCAAGGCTGTGAACTGCTTTGAATCCCAAGGGAGGGGGAAGAGAAAAACAGGATATAAACAAATGGCAAACATTGACATTTTGTCTAAAATGCATAATGCCACCTTGTTGAGTTAAGGTCTTCTTTGACAATGAGCCTTTAATTAATAGCCAAACCGGAAGGCTCCCTATCCTGCCGAGGGGAGGGGGGGTCAGTGGGGTCACCTATTGCTCATGGCTGTGCATCAGAGATCCGATGGAAGGTGAAGCTATGGTTGGTGTGCCCCAGCTTGGGCTAAGAGGGCTCAGAGAATAGGCCCAGGGAGTCATTCGGGATCCCACTGTTTCCGAGGACAAAGGACACACAATGGAAGACCCGGCGGCTTTTGTAAGGGGAGCATAAAGGTTGTGTGCGTCTGAGAACTGGCAGGAGGGGTTGGGAGGGTCGCAGGCAGCTTTTCTCCCGAATTTGTTTCGACACACGCAGATGTAACATTTGAGACATCTCCGCAACAAACAACATCCATTGCTTTCCTCTCTCATGCTCCGGCTGGAGGCTAGCGGCGGTTTCTCTCTGCTACGTTCCTTGGGGAGGGGGGAGTTTAAAGAGTGCCCACCCTTGGGCACTCCAGATTATGATGCCAAACAAGCCCAAATCTTTGCAGATCCTGTCCCGGGTTTGAACTCCCCCCCCACCTTGTGCCATGGGAGCTTGGGAGGGGATCCTGGGCCAGTCACACTTCTTCAGCCCAGCCTACCTTGCAGGGTTGCTATGAGGGTCACGAGGAGAACTAACGTCAGCTGCTGTGGCTCCCCTGTGGGGAGAAAGGCAGCGTATAAATGAATTAAATAAAGAGAAACAAAATAATAAAGAAGCTGCAAATGGGGCCTGACCAGCAATGATACCTCTTTGCAAGGACTTTTTTCTTTTTTAATGTGATAGATACAAACAAAAAAAAGAGGTTGTGGCTCTATTTTTTGCCTACCATCCTTTTTGGTGCCTAAATGCACTTGGGTTCTCTAAGGAAAAACAAACAATGACATATATAAGTGAGCTGAACACCTTGTACTGATCAAACACACAGTTACGTAATGATGTGTATATTTCCTAGTTTTCTTGTGTGTGTATAAACCTAGAGGCCAGTGTACAGGAACTCTGCATGGAAACGCCCTGTCCTGAAGATGGCCAAGTGCCACCCTTCTGCGCACGCAGGAAGGAGCCCGTGGGGCCAGAAGGGCACGATGACAGTCCATAGGGAGTCTGCCATAGGAAGCATGAAGGGGGCTTTGCAGAGGGCCGGAGGGCTTCCCGCTCTAATGCCTAGAATGCAGACACAGTAAAAAGAGGGACCGAATCTTCTAAACAAAGTTTGAGTCCACTGGCACCTTTGAGGCCAACAAAGTTTTATTCAAGGTGTTAACTTAGTGTTGCGGTTAAGAACGGCGGCTTCTAATCTGATGAGCTGGGTTTGATTCCCCGTTTCCCCACAGGCAGCTGGCCGGGTGACCTTGGGCTTCTCACAGTCCTGATAGTGCTCTTCTTGTCCGGGCAGTAATCTCAGGGCTCTCTCAGCCTCCCCTCCCTCACAGAGTGTCTGTTGTGGGGAGAGAAAGGGAAGACACTTGTAAGCCGCTTTGAGACTCCTTCAGGGTAGTGAAAGCGGGGTATAAAACCAACTCTTCTTCTAATTTTCGTGTGCAAGCACACTTGTTCGGATACAATGCATGCGCACAGATGCTTATGCTTAAACTAGGTTGGTCTGAAAGGTGCCACTGGATGCAAACTTGGTTCGCCTGCATCAGACCGGCACAGCTAAATGACTCTTTGAAATGCCACTCTCCTTCATGGCCTATGGTCAGTGTGAAGTGTGACCACAAGGGTAGAAGCATTATACAATACAGGCAGCCTATCTAGTAAACAACTTGTGGCGTTTTGACTTCTGTTGACTGTGTGCGACCGCCTCAGATTGCTGCAAGGCACAGGGAGCCTCGGCATCCCATAACGACCTGCAGTGAGATGGGGGAACTGGGGCCTGGGTTGCAGAGCGCTGGTGGACTTTGCACCCCCAAACAAAAGGCCTTCAGAAGAGGAGAGGGATTGGAAGGACCTGAGCCGCTTCTGGTTCATTGCTTTGGAAGCAGCACTTAATTAACCAAATATTGATCTCTTCCAGCAGATTTGGCGGGCTGAGAAGGGCTTATTAAGTAAGGAGGTGTGGTCAGCAGATAATCACACCAGAGTCAATATTTTGTGCTTTTCCCTCTCGGCCTCTGTTGTTGAGTGGTTAAGAGCCCATCCCAGTTGTCTAAGAGCTGTTCTCACAGAGCGGTTCTCTTGGAGCTCTCAGCCCCACCTCCTTCACAGGGTGCCTGTGGTGGGGAGAGGAAGGGAAGCCGATTGTAAGCTGCTTTGAGACTCCGGCAGAGTAGTGAAAAGCGGGGAACAAAAGCCCAACTTTAAAAATTATCAGTAGTTGTACCTCTGTACCATACTTTTAATGAGGGGATCAATAATATCATGTATTTTTGGTGGATTTATTGTTATGTCATCTGCCGCTCTGCTGATAGTGGCAAGTAATAAATATAACAATAATTTATCATTTTGGTGTTTCTGAACTGCTGGTTTCTGAACTGCTCCGGAGAGAGGCAGCCATGGAAATGTATATTTTAAATAAACAGAGCCCTTGTGGTGTTTCTGCATTGGGCTTGTCAACCTCCAGGTGTGGCCTGGAGTTCTTATGGAATCACAGCTGATCTGGACTCTATAGTGATCACAGTGATCAGTTTCATTGGAGGAGATGACAGCTGGGGGGAGGGGCTCTGTGGCATCACATCTGCTTTGCGCTCTGTTTTCCCCCAAGACCCCCCAATCTCCAGGAATTCCCCAGCTCAAAGTTGGCAACCAGAATTCTGCACTACGGCCAGGCCAGTCTCTTGCTTTGGGCCGCTCGGCCAGAGAAGCCACGGCTGACAGCCCACCGCTAGTGTCGCCAAATCTGGACTGGGAAATTCTTGGGCATGTGGGGGTAGAGCCTGCATGGGTGGCATTTGGATAGGGACGGGGCTCAGCTAGGGTTGCCAACTCCTGCTTGGGGACACCCTGGAGATTTAGCGTGTGTGGGATCTGGGGCCGTCATAAATGGGATAAAATGCCGCAGACCCCCGTTTGCAAATCAGGCAGACTCGAAAGATGGGCTTCTAAGTCTCCAGTCCCCGCCCGGCGGTTGGCATCCCGGCCCGGGGAGCCTGCTGGTCGGCATGGCAACCCGGCTTCCGGTGCGGCGCTGCGTGAATGGCGAGGCTGGGGCCGGCGATTATGCAGTCGGAGCGGCGCCCTCCGATTGGCTCAGCGCGCCGGCCAATGGGGGCCTTCCCGGAACTGCCGGTGGCCTCGCCAGGGTACACGTGCGGGGTGTGACATCAGCGGCGCCCGGCCGAGGCAGCCCCGCCCGCCGGTTATACAATGGGCCGCTCCTGCTCCTCCTCCTCCGCCGCCGCCGCCCGCCTCGTCCCCGGCCAGAAGCGCCAGAGCCGCGCAGGGTGAGGAGGCTCCGCCGTGCCCGCCGCCCGCCCGCCCCAGTCAGTCTAGGCCAGCGCCCGCCAGGGAGGATGCCTCGCAGCCGCCACGGAGCCCCCCGCCAAGGCTGTGCCAGAGGCTCGCCACAGCACCGCTGCCCGTCCCAGGCCTGCGTCGGCTGAGCGCTCCGCCGGTGAGTGAGTGAGCGAGCGAGGGACGGGGCATGGGGGCGCCGCCCGGGCCCTGCTGGCATTGGGGGGGGGGGAGGAGGGGGCTGCCCGCCCGGTGCCCCGCCTGAGACCCCTTCCCCGGCCGGCCCCCGCTGCCGTCACGTGCGCCCTGCTGGCTGCGGGAACGGCATGTCCTCTCCGCGGCGCGTCTTGCCTGCCTGCCTGCCTGGCTGCCTGCGGGGGCGGTGGCGGGGCCGGGGTCCCAGCTGCAGGGGAATGGGGACGAGAGGGGCGTGGGGGAGGACGGGAGGTCCCGGGTCCGATCTCCGGCCCCTCCCCTCGAAAGGGGCCCAGAAAGGGACACGGGAGACGTCCCACCTGAGAGCCGCTGCCGGCCCGAGTGGGCAATAGTGGCGGGGCCAGGTGCGGTAGAAAGCTGCTGCCTGCGGCATTTTTATTCGGGGGGGGGGGGTAAGTTGGCAGGGCAGGAGGGGGTGTGGCGGAGTCCGGGCGCCCTGCATGTCCACAGCCCCGGCCGCCTTGCGGGCTTCTCTTGGCTGCGGACCTGGTCGGTGGCGGAGTCGACGTGCCGGAGTCCTCCGGAAGAAGTCGGAGCTCTGCTTGCGGCGTGAGCGGCCAGGCCGTCCCCCCCCCCCCCGTGTCCAGGCATGTTCTGCAGAGTGCTTCCCGTTAGATGTGGCGGCGGGGGGGGGGGAGGCACGCTTCAGTCCGCATGCGCCTCTCTGTCCTTTGGAAGGCGAGACTTTCAAGCGGTTTGGTGATGCTTTCATGTTCCGTTTATACACCTGGTTCCTTCTCTCCCCCCCCCCCAGAAGAAGGGAAGTGGGGAGGGGGGGTGTTTGTGCCTCCTTATAAGCAGCGGGGGGGGGGGCTCTCTGTTTGTTAATGCTCCAGCAGCCATGCTGTGCTCTTGTTTGCCATGACCTCCAAGTTGTGGGGCTGCTGGTGGCTTTGCGGCTCCTCCTCTTGTACCTTTCCAGCAGCCGCTTGCTGATAAGGCCGCTTGTCTTCGTGATAAGCGGGGGGGGGGGGGGGGGGGGGGGCTGGTCGACCGCAGCTGCTCAAAGGCATGACAGCAAAACTCCTCCCTCGGTTGAAAACGCGCTCTGGGTTTCCAGGTGGAATTTGCCAGAAGAAATGTTTCTCTTGGGTCGCTGAACGCTCTTGAAAAGAACAATTCCTGATTTGGCGGGCTCACCCAGAAGCCTAAAAGCAAAGTTTTCATGGTGTGCTTCAGGGCTAAGCGACGGAGACACCTAGTGCTTTAAATGTGGCATGAAATTCTGACATGGATGTGGGTGCTTGTGTTGTTGCAAATGGTAAGAATGCCCCATGACTACACTCATCGCGCAAGAGAGCTGTCCTTCTGGAATTTTCAACCGGCTCAGCAACTTACACATCCCTGTTACGCCTTTAAGAGTGTTATGAATTCACTGAAATCCAACTTGGCTCTGTTCCTAGGACATATGATTCATTTCAGGATGTTCAGCGATGAAAAAAAAAAAAACTTAGGCAGAAGTTCAGCACTTCTCCAAAGATATGTGCTCTAAATTCGGAGTATGACTTATCCTAGTTCCAGGGCAGAATGTTCTCGGGTTTGTAGGTGGAGTCCGGCTGGCAAGTCTCAGAGAATCCTTCCTCCAAAGGAGACGAAGAGCTCTGTGTGATCTGAAGGCTTGCCTGCTCTTCTGTCAATGCGATCCGCTGCTAGTGGTTACGCCACCTGGTCTCATCTGCAACCCCCACATGTGGGGCACTAATTTTGAATCTGTTCATGTTGATTTCTTTTGGGGGTGGGGGGGAAACACTAAGACCCACAAAGGTTTATTCAAGGCGTGAGCTTTCGTCTGCAGGGTCTGAGGAAATGTGCCTTGAATAAAGCGAGGGACCTTCCACCCCCCCACCCCTCCCGGATCTGTTTCTCTGCCGCCAGGGGGAGACGTGGAGACCCATAGCAGATGTTGCCGGACCCCCCCCCCCCTCCACAGTTGCCATGCCAATTCCGGGCTGTATTTCCAGCAGAGTCATACCTTGTAGGGCCGTTAATCCCAATTTGTTCCCCGAGGGGCCATCAGCCGTCTCCTAAACAATCTTTAAACAATAGGGTTTTGATGCGCAATCTACACACGTGTGCAGACATATGCGCTAAAGGGAAATTCCAACAATATATGTATATTCCTTCATGTTTTTAGAATGCAATTTTTAAAATATTCTTTATATATGTATTCTTCTGCAGCGGATTTTTTTAAAAAAAATCTCCAGAGTTTGGACTCTGACCTTTTCCCCATGTGCCTGTTTGTGTTCCTGTTTCCACACACAGAGAATAATGCAATTTCAGTCCGCTTTTGCAAGTAGATGGGATGGTGTGAAACGGCTCGTCAGCGCAAGGTTGGGGGAAGCCGCCCCTGTTGAATTGCTGCCTGTGAGCAGAGGGGGGGTGTCTAGGGGCTGGCATATACCCCTGAATTGTGGAGTCCCTTGCATTGGGGTCTTCTTTAGCTGAAATGCCTCCCTGGGAATAGAAGGGCAGAGAAAATAATATTCTGTGTGTGTGTGTGTGCGTTCACATTCCCTTTATTCATAAAAGTGGAGATGAAATTGATGGTGTACGCAGGTGAAAGTGAGAGCTTGCTTTCCTCTCCGACTCCGGTTTGTCACCGGGTTTCGTGCTATGCCTTATTCATTCTCTGAGGTAAAGGAAAGCGTAGAAAGCAGGAGATTAATTTCTTTTCCGTCCACAGACGCGTATTAATGACGTAGGTAAGCCACGAGGAATAATCTCCGGGCTCCGTTTATAGAATCCTGGCAGCAGGAGAAAGGAAGCAGCCCCCCCTGGAAGCCTTTTTCATAACCATTTTTGTAATTTACCGTTTTCGGGGAAAGCAAAACAACAAAACAACATTCAAGAATTCCTCCATTCCTGTTCCTCAGCCCCTCGATCGATTGTCATTTCTCAGTGTTCTTATATCGATGGCTGCGTGGAGATCAATGAAAAACCAAACCGAAAAAAGGGGAGGCGGAATCTGGTCTTTGCTCCGGGGGGAACCACACCACCCTCACAG
Source organism: Paroedura picta (assembly GCF_049243985.1). Lineage (NCBI taxonomy): Eukaryota > Metazoa > Chordata > Lepidosauria > Squamata > Gekkonidae > Paroedura > Paroedura picta. The sequence goes on from NC_135384.1 coordinate 1,926,010, forward strand.
AGAGATGCATGAGGAAATACAGCTCTCTCCAAAATCTCCTGCGAACGACCCGTTTATAATAATTGTTGCACGCAGGACCCTGGAGTTTTTCAGTCAAGAGGAGAGCAGCGGTGGATTTGCCATTACTTTCCGCTCTGTGGCATCCCTGAAGTTCCTCAGAGGTCTCTCATCAGAGGGCTAACCAGGGCTGACCCCGCTTGGTTTTCGAGCTCTGATGAGCGTCATCTCAGATGGTTCTGCCTTTAAGCTGGGCCGACTTTGCTCCTTGGCAGGAGCTTGTTAAATCTTTTTTTTAAATTGGTATAAATGACATCCACCAGCACAACTCCACAATTGTAGTCCACGTACACCTGCTGGTGTGTGATCCAAGGGGTGCAAAATGAGTCAAAGGCACTCCACAGTTGACGGGAGTCCTTGCACAGAGCTGCCCCCTGATCACAGCTGGGGGCTTCCAGACCGTTCTGGCCCCAGGTGACCCTCTGCTCTGGTCTGTCTGCCCTTCTGAGCTACGGGCACCCGGGATTTGGGGGGGGGAGCGAAACCGAGGAACCCAGGAGGCCGAGAAAGGCCCAAGGGCAGGAGATCGGGCCAGGGCGTTGTATAGCTGCGGCCTGCGCTAGACCCTGCCCTTTGGATGGGGACACCAAAGAGCGGAGCCCCTGGTAACGGGGCCAGATAAGGGTGCTCTAAAGCCTCATTACTTAATGCCGCGTGTTTTGGTTTCCGGGCATGATACTTGATGCGCAGTCGGCAGCTCGTCCGAGCCGTGCCCCACGTGGGAGAGCTACGGAGCGAGGGGCGCCGGTCCTTGCGTTTCCAGGAGCCCCTCTTACGCAAAAGCCCCTCCCCGCTTGCTTGCGTACCTCCGCTCTGTCACCAGCACCAGGGGCTGCCTCCGCAGCGTATTTGGTTTCGCATTTAATCCGGACTCATTGCTTAATCAGATTTCCTCTCCCCCCCTTATCTGTCTCCTCCCCCACAGTATTACCTAAGACTGACTCTTCTCGGATCCAGCCTTCTGCACGCTGCCCCAGCCTGCGAGACCCCCTCTCGGACCCTCCCGTTTCCTGCCTCCTCGGAAGCCTCCTCGCCGTGTTGGCGGTCGTGGAAGTCCCCGCGTTCTTCCCGCCTCTCCCCCCGGTTCCTCTGGCAGGGGCCCATGTCCCAGAAGCCATCATGAGCACCAGCTGCGAGCCTGGGCCGAACCCTTACGAAGGGGTCGGCGGTGGCAGCGGAGGCTCGGCCGCCCCCCAACGGGCCCGGGCCCAGCGTGGGGGAGACGCCCAGGGCCAGGCCAACGACGACATGGACGCCAACAGCAACGGCTCCAGCGGCAACGAGTCGCACGGAGACTCCCACAGCAGCTCCCGCAGCAGCGGCAACGGCAAAGATTCGGCCCTGCTGGAGACCACGGAGAGCAACAAGAGGTGAGGGTGGAGGGGGTGAGGCCAGGGACCGGCCCCGGGCATTGGGGCTTCCCTTTGCCTCAGACCCGTGAAGAGCGAGTAGGAGGTGTCCTGAGTTACTAGAATAGAGCTCTCAGAGGGAGCCTCCATATTCAGAGGCAGTCAATCCCTGACTCATAGAGTTCATGGAATTAAAAAAAAAAAGTTAGGGGACAGGGTCCCAGGAGGCACCTTCAGGGAAGGCCTCAGCCTCTCTGCCCTGTTGTTGCCCTCCAGAGGAACGGGTTGGCTGGACTAGTCTGATCCAGCAGGGCTTTCCTGGGGTTCTTAAAGTGGCCCAGCTGCATGGGTGGGTTAGCATCCCCTCTGGCCCTGAGGATGAAGGGTGAGGACTTCCATCTTCCCCTCCTAAGCGCTCGCCTGCTTTCCCCAGACATTCTGGGGTTTCTGGTGGGGTGGCTGCCAGGGGAGTCCCGAAGGGCGGGAGCCGCCAAAGGAAGCACCAAAGCCGCTCCGCTGGTGGGACCCGGCAGGAGCTTTGGAGGACCCCATCAGGGTGGCTCCCGCTGCGCCCCCTCCCCCAGCCAGGCTGACCTCGTGCCTCTCTGTGTCTCTCGCCAGCTCCAATTCGCAGAGTCCGTCTCCTCCCAGCAGCTCCATCGCCTACAGCCTCCTCAGTGCCAGCTCCGAGCAAGACAACCCCTCGACCAGCGGCTGCAGGTAAGCGCCTCACGAGGACGCTACGGCCGTTCCTTGACTGACCCCATCCCACCCTCCCCTGCAGTGGGAGCAATCGGAAGGGGGCTTTTGGCCAAGGTAAATAGGAGCACGCTGGAGCGAGGTGGTCGATCAAAACACAAAAAAACATTATTAAAAAGCATTTTGTGTTGTGTTACTTCCTGCCTCCGAAACCGTGGGAGGGGAAAGATTCTGTACGGACATGACTGGAGGGGGGGGACCTCAAAGCGCCTCGGCCCGCGGTTCTAATTTTCTTCTCCTTTCCCCCCTTTGTGCCCCTGCAGCAGTGAGCAGTCAGCTCGGGTGAAGACCCAGAAGGAGCTGATGAAGGCGCTGAAGGAGATGAAGATCCGGCTGCCCTCCGAGAAGCGCAGCAAGGGGAAGTCGGGGACCCTGGCCACCCTGCAGTACGCCTTGTCCTGTGTCAAGCAGGTCCAAGGTAAGAGCCTCTGGGCACTGCACCCTCCCAGCAGCTCACCTCACGAAGCCCCCAAAGTGGGCTGTGGATGGGAGCCAGGCAGGGTTGCTTCGGTGGGCTTCCAGTGGAGCAAGACAAGTGGATTTTTTGCGTCTCCGGAAGCGTTTGGGCCTCCCAGTGAGAGTCTGGTGCCCCCGCAGCACGGAGCTCTTGGATTGAGTTCCCTTCCTTCCTTTCCCCGTTCCAGCCAGCCAAGATTACTACCAGCAATGGACCATTGACGATAGCCAGCCCTGCAGCCTGGACATGTCCACGTACACCATCGAGGAGCTGGAGAACATCACCTCGGAGTACACCCTGAAAAACCCCGTGAGTGAATTTGGAATCCCCCAAACAAAATAGGGGTGAGGCCTGCAGCCCCTTTGCTGCTGGGGTCTCGTCTGCGGTGGCCCCTTGACTCCTCTTGCCGGTCTGCCGTGGCCATGGCTTCCTTACCCCATCCAACCCCTGCCGTTACCTTTTGCTCTCGAAGGATACCTTCTCCGTCGCCGTCTCCTTCATCACGGGGAAGATCGCCTACATCTCAGACCAGGCCGCCTTCATCCTGCGCTGCAAGAGGGACGTCTTCAAGGGGGCCAAGTTCGCAGAGTTCCTGGCACCACAAGACGTCAGCATCTTCTACGGGTCCACCACGCCGTACCACTTGCCTTCCTGGAGCGTCTGCACCTCTGTCAGTAAGTGTTGCCTCTGCCCAGAGGGCGGCAAAGAGCCCCCTTGGAATGAGAACAGTTTGGCCACCCCTGCATTAGAGAGCCCGCTTGGTGTAGTGGTTAGGAGGGCAGACTTCTAATCTGGAGAACTGGGTTTGATTCCCTGCTCCTCCTCCACATGCAGCCAGCTGGGTGACCTTGGGCTTGCCACGGCACTGAGAAAGCTGTTCTGACCCAGCAGGAATCTCGGGGCTCTCTCAGCCTCTCTGTTCAGCTTCTAAAGCAGCTAAGAGTTGGGATCAAACCAAGTGGGGAAGTTTCAAGGAAGGGTCCCAGTTTATTGCTCCTCTCCGCTAACCTGTCTCTCGCTCGCTTTCTGTCTTTCTAGCTGCCGCCGCCATGGACTACACCCAAGAGAAATCGGTGTTCTGCCGCATCAGGTGAGTTCCATCTTGGGATGGACCCCAAGGTGTGGGGGATAGGTAGAAGGAATCTGGAGCGGGGAGTGGGTCTGCGTTGGTGTCTAGCGGTGGTGTGCTCTGGGGGGCCGGGGGAGTTTTGCAGACAGAGCTGCCCCTCTGCCCCATCTCTTGCTTCACAGTGAGGGTGAACATCGCGAGAACCATTCCCCTGGGCCACCAGTGCGGGAGGAAGGCCGTGTGGGGTTCTGATCTGGTGGATTTGCATGCACAACTGTGTTTTGGGAGCCTTTTGGAAACATCTGGCCCTGCAACAAAGCAGAGACCCTTGTGTTCTGCATCCACACACGCACAATATTTCTTCACGTTCCCTGGCTGGCTGGCTGGCTGGCTCATCGGCCCGCCCTTTCCCCTTTCCTCCGCAGCCCTTAACAAAGTTAGGATGGTCTTGAGAGAAAGAGTAGCTTGGCCAAAATAAGGCTTGAGCCCTGGGTTCAGGTTTCAGGCGCTGTGAGGGCATGGGTGCGGGTCCTGGGGCCACGTGTGTGTGCTCTCCCTCAGTTTGTCCAACCGTGAAATGGGTTTAGCGCAGCAGGGTTGTGGCGAGAGTCAGCTAACCAAGGGCGAGGCAAGATGCCTGAGTAAAAGTCCCACAGGGAGAGCAAGCCTAAGAGTTAAGTGCAGCGGTCCAGAGACCAGCTGACCTAGCGGGTAGAGAGAGACTGCCCAGCCCTGCCGGGAAGAAGGTGGGGCAGGCTCTGGGTGCTGCTGTGGTGGTGGTGGTGGTGGTGGTGGTGGTACTCTGTGCATGGGGGGCAGGGTGGGTTAAGGGAAGGGGCGTGGGGGGCCGCAGGGTCCCCCGTTCTCTGTGTTGTTCTGGTCGTCCTGGTCTCCTCTGGCCTCTGGTCTTATTGCAGGCATTTGTTTCTCAGCGGAGGCCACAAGAGTGGGCAAGAGCTACGCTACTACCCCTTCCGGCTCACGCCGTACCTGACCAAAGTGCGCGACTCGGACAACGCCGAAGGACAGCCCTGCTGCCTGCTGATCGCCGAGCGCATCCACTCTGGCTACGAAGGTGAGGAGGAGGAGGCCGGGCAGAAGCAGAGGGGCAGTGTGAAGGGTCGGGCCTTCCTTTCTTCCCTTCAGAGGTGGTCAGGGCAAGGGGCGAGCAGAGCCTTCCTCAGTGGTCTCCCATCCAGGGACAGCCCCGCTTAGCTTCTCAGGTCTCAGGAGAACGGGCTAGCCTGGCCCATCCAGGTCAGGGCGAAATTTGGTCAGCCTCTGGCAGAGCTGTGAGGTCTCTGCAGCCCAGTGAATTTGCATCCTGTGACCTATTCCCCATCTGACCACACGAGGGCAGGAGCAGAGAGGGTTAATCTGTATCAGCGGGCATCCTGCGCTTGGCAGGAAATGGGATAGACCAGGGGTGATGGCTCGTGCTGGCAGGGGCTCATGGGAATTGTAGTCCATGGACTTCTGAAGAGCCCCCCTGTTTGGCTAACCCCAGTGTAGACTAGACTGAGTGACACCCTGCATCTGTCTCCTTTTTTTAACAGATAGATTCCAGTAGCAGCTTAGAGTCCAATAAGATTTTTGGAATAGAATCATAGAATGATATCGTTGGAAAGGGCCTCCAGGGTCATCTAGTCCAACCCCCTGCACTGTGCAGGACACTCACAGCTCCCTGCCTGCCCACAGTGACCCCAATTTCATGCCCAAGGGGTTCCCCCGCTCTCAAGAGTCAGAGTAGAAAAAACGGACAGAGGTTCCTTTGTCAGAGCCTTTCCCACACTGGGTTGTGTCCCAGAGGTCATTCCCGCTACCGGTGACACTTCCCCCATCCCAGACAAAGATAGTTCCTTGCTTTGGGGGGTGCACTGCTGGTCGGAGGACAGAGCCCCTCTCCTCAGATGCAGGGGAACGAATGTCGCTTTCCGAAGGGCCTGTTCTAACCCCGTGCTGCCTTCTTGACCTTTCTCCCCTGAAGCACCCAGAATTCCTCCGGATAAGAGAATCTTCACCACCAGACATACTCCCAGCTGCTTATTCCAGGATGTGGATGAACGGTAAGGAATCTAGAGGACATCTAGGCAAGGGGGGTCGGGATGGGGGTTCAGGGAGGGGCCCTCTCCTCTCCTCTCCTGGCAGCTGGGTTCATTGGAGGACTTGGGTTGTCCATCACCTCAGTGGGAGGGTCTTCCTACTTCAGGCTCCACAGTCATGGTTCGGGATGGGCCTTCGGTCTTGCTCCATTTAAGTCTGCAAGCCAGTCGGGTTTAGAGCAGGGAGAGGCAGATTTGGATCCCCAAGTTGATAGGGGGAATCTTGCTTGGGTGCCTTTGGGCCGGTCTGCACCCTTTTGACTCAGCCTACCTCACTGGGTTGTTGTGAGGATGAAAGGAGGAGATGGCCTTTCCATCATCCATGTTAGGTCCCCTTTGGGGAGGAAGGTGAGATATCGGTGAAGCAGATTCTGAACTGTGTGCTGCCCATTGTTGACCGCTGGTCCGCTCTTCCCTTTCAGGGCTGCCCCTCTGCTCGGCTACCTCCCCCAAGACCTGATCGGGACCCCCGTCCTCTTCTACCTGCACCCTGAGGACCGGCCTCTGATGCTGGCCATCCACAAGAAAAGTGAGTCCCCCGGGAAGGGAAGGGGCCACGCGGCCGGTCTCTGCCGGAAGTGCTCAGGCGCGGCGAGGGCTCGGTGGGGCTGGGGGTGGCGGTGCCTGCAGCCCCCTCTCACCCCCTTCCTCTCCTCCAGTCCTGCAGTATGGCGGCCAGCCCTTCGACCACTCGCCCATCCGCTTCTGCGCCCGCAACGGCGAATACGTCACCATCGACACCAGCTGGTCCAGCTTCGTCAACCCCTGGAGCCGAAAGGTCTCCTTCATCATGGGCAGGCACAAAGTGCGGACGTGAGTATCCGATAGGGGGGGGCGAGACTCTATATTTGGGGGGGGGGAGGGGGGTTGTCTTGCCCTAACTCTCTTCCCTCACACTCATCATCGTATCTGATTTAGTTCTCTTCAAATTTAACTGTGTTTATATATATCTATATCTATATCTATATATCTATATCTATATCTATATATCTATATCTATCTATCTATATATATATATATATATATATATATATAGAGAGAGAGAGAGAGAGAGAGAGAGAGAGAGAGAGAGAGGGGGGGGGGGGGGGACACCCCCGTACCTTACGGCAGGGGTAGTCAACCTGTGGTCCTCCAGATGTTCATGAACTACAATTCCCATGAGCCCCTGCCAGCGAACGCTGGTAGGGGCTCATGGGAATTGTAGTCCATGAACATCTGGAGGACCACAGGTTGACTACCCCTGATGTAGGGCATCATCAGAGGGTAGAACTTGCTGCCGTGAGATCTCCCCTCACCCGGTTCCCCTCTCCCCCTCTGCTCTCCCCAGGGGTCCCCTCAACGAGGACGTCTTCACCGCCCCGAAAACGCCAAAGGTGAAACCTGTGGAGCAGGACATCCAGGAGCTGTCTGAGCAGATCCACCGCCTCCTGCTGCAGGTGAGGAACGGCCCCTTCCCCCTTGGCCCCTTCCCCCTTGGCCCCTTCCTTCCCCCCCTCCCGCCCCCGCCCCTGCGGCAGGCTCTCACTGCCCTCCTTCCTTTGCAGCCGGTGCACAGCAGCGGATCCGCAGGGCTCTGCAGCCTCGGGAGCAACGCCTCCCACGAGCATTTCCTGAGCATCGCGTCCTCCAGCGACAGCAACGGCGTCCCCAATGAGGAGGCGCAAGCCGTGCGGCCGGTGAGGGCGTGTGCTTGCGCGGGAGGCTGGGGAGCGGGAAGCCCGCCTTGCAGGACAGTGTTCTGGGGATCCAGGAAGCACAGGAACGTGATCCTTAAGGCCCAGCTGTGATGGAGCCAGGGGTTCATGGGGGGGGTGGGCAGAGGCACCTGGTCCCCACTGGGACAACTCCCTCTTTCCCTGGACAGATCCGGGGAGTTGGGGGAAGGGGGGCTTCTGGAAAGGGTGCCCCGTGGGTCCAAGGACACCTGGGGGGGGGGGGGGGGTTGGTCACAAGGTTTGCAGCAAGGCTTTCTCTCAGAGCCATGAATTGGGGAGCAGAGGGCGGGGCTTGAAGCTGGTGAGCGGGATGTGGGGAAGACCGTGGGCAGCTCTGACTCTTCTCCCTGCTCGACCACAGATGACCTTTCAGGAGATCTGCAAGGACGTGCACATGGTGAAGAACCAGGGCCAGAAGGTCTTCATTGAATCCCGAGTCAGGCCCCAATCCGCCAAGCACACCCGCGCAGGTGAGGTGGGGAGGTGCTGTGAGCGGGATTGGGCGGGTGTGTCTTTTGCCCCGATGGACCAGAAGGGCTGATTTGGTATAAGGCAGCTTCATGTGCTTTCCTGGGGCTTTGGGTGTGCATCGGACCCAGTTGTAACCTCTGTAACCCACCCCCACCCCCCGCTTCCTTTTTCCAGCCCTGGAAGCCCCGGCCAAGCGTAGTATCCAGCCGAGGGAGTCCCTGCGGGAGCTGGAGAGGGCCGGGAAGGCAGCCACCTCGGAGGAGTCCGTGCGGAAGGAGCCGTCCAACTACTCCTACCAGCAGATCAACTGCCTGGACGGGATCATCAGGTGAGACTCCACCCCCCTGGCTCAGCTGTGGGGCAGCAGGAAGAGACAGCAGGGCCCCTTCCAGCTCCAGGCGCCTGTGAGCTCCGGTTTTCTCGGCCCTTTTTGTTTCCTTCCTTTTCCCTTTTAATTCGGGGGAGGCAAAGTCCGAGAAACCGGACGGCATGTTGTGCTTCAGGTCGGCGTAGCGCCTAGGCAGAACTTCATAGTGACTGGGAGGGTTTCAGAGCAGCCAGAAGGGTCGGCCGTTGTCAGCAAGATCCGGCTATCCTGGGCCATCCCCGTCAGGGACACTCAATGCAATGTCTTTCCGGGTTCTCTGGGGTGGCCACAGCAGCCTCTTCCTGGTGAGTTTGAGTGACTAGCGCCAGCCCTGCAGGGAGGCTCCTTCCCACTATAGCGCTAGCCCTGCAGGGAGGCTCCTTCCCACTATAGCGCTAGCCCTGCAGGGAGGCTCCTTCCCACTAGCAGGCCCTTCCCTAACCTCCCCGCTCTCTCGGCTTCCCTTCCCAAACAGGTACCTGGAGAGCTGCAACATCCCCAGCCGCGTGAAACGCAAATGCGGCTCTTCCTCGTACACCACGTCCTCCAATTCCGATGATGACAAGCAGAAAGTGGGCGAGGAGGGGACCTGTCTGAGCAAAGGTGATTCCCCCTCCCCCCCCTTACCTGTACTGTGTGGTAGGTCCCCCTCTCTCCCTCCCCCCTCCCCTGGAGCTTATTTTCTGCCCTCCCTCCTCCCCCTCCCCAGCGCTTGGTGCCCAGCCCTGCTGTTCCGTGCTCTCTCTCCTTCTCTCTGGAAATCTGGCTGCCGTAGGGAGTTGGCCAGCAGCGCCGCGCTTCTCCCTCGGTGCTGGCCGTGCTCTTGACGCTTCATCCAGGCAGGCTCCACGGGCCAGTCCCCCGATCTCTTGACGTCCTTTCTCGCCGGTCGGCACTCTTGAGGGACCCCCGCTTGTTGAGGCCGCCCCGTTTTGCTTCCCCCGCCCCCGCCCCGACGCTAACGCACCGTTGTCTCTTTGAACAGATGTTCCGGAGGAAATGCTGCCGACCGCGGAGAGCCAGCCCAAGAGGGAAGAGCCTGGGACGGCAGCAGCTGCCGTGGTCGGAGGCCCGCTCACGCCCTTGGCCTTGCCTAGCAAAGCCGAGAGCGTGGTCTCCGTGACCAGTCAGTGTAGCTTCAGCAGTACCATCGTCCACGTGGGAGACAAGAAGCCCCCTGAGTCGGGTATGGGAGGTGGAGAGCCATGCTTTTTTTTGGGGGGGGGGTTGAATCACCAGGGTGGGGTGGGGGTGGGAGGAGGCGGGGAGAGCTTGGAAAGTGTAGCGGAGGGGCCGAGGGGAGACGCCGCTAACTGCTTCACCCCTCACTGCCGCCGCGAGGTGGGGGGGGCTTGGCTCTTTTGCTTCCTCAGCCGGTAGCAGAAGCAGAGGTCCTTCGTCCCTCAATGCGTAGCTCACAGCCTCCGGCCGGCCCCTTCGCTGTGGTGGCCTCCGTGTCCCGAGACAGAATAGCTCTTGGCTGGCCTCTTCTTCCAGCAGCATCTGGCCAGCCAGAGATGGGGGAGGGGGGATGCCCCCAAAGTTTGGGCCTATGCAGGCAGTCCTCAGGAGCATTCTGGGGCCTGGGGGTGGAAAACTCTTTTGCCCTTTTGCAGCCCGTTCTGTTCAGGGGGCTCGACTGATTCCCAGTGCCCGCCTGCCACAGCTTGGATCGGCTGCCCTATTTGCTCTCGTCCTTCCCTTCTTCGCCTGCTGCCCTCTCCGTGGCCCTAAAGGCCTTCCCAGGAAGGGGCCGTCTCCTGCAGATGCCCCCCCCCCCCAGTGCACCCCCTGCCCTTGAGCAGCAGGACTCTCAGGTCTCCGTCGGTGTCTCATTGCTGGTCCAGCTCAGCCACCCTCTTGATTCCTCTCCTTTGAGTTCGTTTTAAACATCTTGGGTGCGCCCGCCCTGAATCGCTCTTCAGGGGGCCTGCAGATACAAGGGGGCGCTCCCCTTTGGACTTCAAACTGCTGCTCAGCAACCTCCGGGAGAGGGGCCAGGCAGAACCAGCTCAGATTCCTTCTTCCCTTTCCGGCTTCTGTCTTTTAAAAAATCCTCTCCGGGTTTTGTGATGTCTTGCAGACCCCGACAGGCTGCTCTGCCTTAGTCGGCTGCGCCTTCAGCCCTTGAGCTTTACCCGTGCAACATCGGCCTGGGATATTTGCCGCTCCTGGGTTGTTGTGCCCTCTGTCCTGCCTGCTTTCACCACACGCACCCCTCCCTGGAGCAGGCTAAGGGGGCAGCTCTGCAAGAGCTCTCCTCCCCCTTCCCCGTTTCTCTCGGTGGTGGTGGTGTTGGCAGCTCAGAAATCTTTCTTTTTCCCCGAAGACGCCGTTTGCCCTCCATGTTTTTCTGTTTTTTCAAATGCGGGAGGGAAGAGCCGTTCTCTCTGGGTTTGCACGTGGGTGGGGAGCTCCTCGAATCAGCCGTGGGCAAAGATCTGGGCATGCAGAAGTTGCCCTCTGGAGATGGGGGAGGAGAGGACAGAGCCCTGCAAGACTGGGCACCCTCTCTGGAGGTCTCCTCGGGGCATAGTGCAGAGCAAACCCCGTCATGTCGGACTAGCTGCTGTTCAGAACGCCGGGTGGGCAATTCTGGGTTGTGCCTCTTCAGCGGCAGAAGGTCCTGCCAAGCTGCAGCCAGCTGACCGCAACCTCCCCACCGGGGTGGGTTTCAAGGCCGGAGACAAGCAGGAGGCCGTGGTTGGCCACTGCCTGTCTCCGTGTCGCTTCCTGTCCAAGTGCTGACCAGGACCGGCCCAGCTTAACTTCCCTGCTCCTGGTGAAGTCGCCCTGGCCTCGGCCATTCCGGTCCAGGTGGCTTCTCATAGTGGCAGAAAGTGCCCTGGAGACGGGCAAGGGATGGGCAGAGCCACCTTGGGCTGCCTCGGCCATCCCCCCACCAAGTACAGGCCAGGGCCAGCCCTGCTGAGGTCTGACAAGATTTGGGCTAGCCTGGGCCAGCCAGGTCAGGGCAACCAGTGGACCTTTGGCCCAAGAATTTAACTGCAGTCATCTGCTTGGAAAGCAGCTGTGTCCACCACCGTCCCACCTAAAGACCTTTGTGGCTGGCTCAAATGCTTAAGTGCCTTGGCCGATATTCAGCTGCAGGCCGCTTGAACACAAGGGAGCCTGGGCACAAAACAGGCATTCAGTCTCCTCCCCCTGTGTAGTCCCCCCCCCCCCCATGCTGGGAAATGTCGGCCCTTGCAGTAGTTGGGCCCTCTCCTGGCTTAGACCGCCAGTCACTCCCAGGCTCTGCCTCCCGTGTCCGGGCCGCATCCTTAACCCCTGCTTCGTCTGCCCGACCTCCCATGAGCAATGGCTTCAGAAGCCAGGCTTGCAGATTCCCAGCATGCACCAGGGGAGGCATCCCAAGTTCGGCGGGGCGGTGGTCTGTCGGGGAAAACAGCAGGCAGGAGCAGGCAGCGTGTGGGATTGACCCCCCTTTGTTTGTCGTTTCTCTCTCCCCTCTGCAGACATTGTCATGATGGAAGAGGCGGCCCCCAGCGCCACCCCCCCGGCCCCGCCTCCCAGCGTCACCCCGGACCGGGAGCAGCAGTATCGCAAGGTGGGGCTGACCAAGGAGGTGCTCTCGATCCACACCCAGAAGGAGGAGCAGGCCTTCCTCACCCGCTTCAAGGACCTCAGCCAGCTCCACGTCTTCAACTCCCCCTCGGGAATCAGCTGGCAGGAGCTGCGCCAGGCCGGGCCCCACGCTGAGCGAGGTAAGGCAGGCCCCACGCTGGGCACGGGCTCGAGGAGGAGGGACCAGAGCCAGGGGGCTGAAATCAATGTAAAAGGATTTTCGGCTTAACATCCGGAAGGCGTTCCTGACAGGGATAGCGCTTCCTCGGGAGGTGAAGGGTTCTCCTCCTTTGGATGTTCTTCAGCAGCAGCAGCATCTGGGCATTGAATTGGGGTCAAGAGGGAGGGGTAGTTGTGAGTTTCCTGCATTGTGCAGGGGGTTGGACTAGATGTCCCTGGAGGTCCCTTCCAACTCTAGAGTTGGGGGTCTGGCAGAGGAGAAAGGGCCTCCCTCACTGACTTCAGTCCTTCCTGTTTCCTCAGGGCACAAAGGCCCGCGCCAGGGGGCCCCCCGTGGTCCTGGCTGCCGCGGCCGGAGCAGGAAGTCGAAGGCCAAGCGCGTCAAGCAGAACAGATCCTCGGACAGCACCAGCTCCCCACAGAACTCTGCCGCTCCACCACAGGCGCTGAGCGCCCCCGCCGCCCCCTCCTGGCCCCCCTCGGGCGCCTCCCAAGCCAGCCTGCCCGCCATGCCCTACCCGGCCGTCATGCCCACCTACCCCATCCCCGTCTTTCCCCCTCGGCCCGGCGCCTCCCCCTCCGCGGAGCCCTCCCAGAACACGCTGCCCACCGCCCCTTTCCCCACGCCTATGGTCACCCCCATGGTCGCCCTGGTCCTGCCCAACTACATGTTCCCCCAGATGAGCAGCCCCATGGCCCCGTCGTACTTCCCCGGCGGGCCCCTTTTCCCTTTCGGCCCTCAGCCGGGCGGCATGCCCACCCCCGGGCCTGAAGCCGGCACTCAGGTGCCCTCCCGCTCCTCCACCCCGCACTCCTTGAGCCAGCCCGAGCAGGCCGAGTCCCCCCTCTTCGAGTCCCGCTGCAGCTCCCCACTGCAGCTCAACCTCCTGCAGATGGAAGAGATGCCCAAGGGCTGCGACCGCCCAGAAGGAGCCAGCGGCAGCCAGGCGGGGCTGGCCGGGACCCCCGGAGACTGGGCCGGCGTCGCCAACGGTCAAGGCCTGGCCGGCGAACTCAACCCGCAGAAGGAGACGTGCATGGTGAGCCCTGCCTGGCCGGGTCCTCCCCAGCTCTCCCCCTTCCCTCCCCTCCGCTCCCTTTTAAAAACAGAGGCCCGAGATCCTGGGAAGGAGCTGCGGGTGGATCCAGCAGGGCGCTGGTGAAAGAGCAGCGGAGCCTGATCTGGAGGGCCCAGTTCGGTTCCCGGCTTCCCACATGCAGCCAAGCGGAGAGGCCTCGGGCGAGTCTTTTGCCAGAGGTCTCGGCCCCACCGCAGCCCCAGAGAGGAAGGGAAGGGCCGTTATAAGCAGCTTCGGGACTCCTTCGGGTAGTGAAAGGCAGGGAGTGGGAAGGAAGTCTGCCCCTCTTCACCTTGTGCTCGCGAGGAGGGGCTTGGGAGCCGCTTGTTCCTGCTGACCGACCCTCCCGCCTCCCCCCTCCCCCCTCCCTGCAGGCAGAAGCGCACGATTCCTCCAACAACGACGCCCTCTCCAGCTCCAGCGACCTCCTGGACCTGCTGCTGCAGGAGGACTCTCGCTCCGGCACGGGCTCAGCGGCTTCCGGCAGCGGCTCTGCCGCCTCAGGCTCCATGGGGTCCGGATCCAACAGGGGCAGCACCTCCGCCAGCGGCACCAGTGAGTCACGTCCCTGCCTGGGTCCCCCAAGAGCCGAGCCGAGCCCATCGGCCTGCCCCGCTGGCTAGCTTGGCCCTGCAGGGGCTGGGGGGTCCATCTCCACTACTCCTGCCTTGCTTGTCTCCTGGGGGTCCTCGGGAGGGCCTTCTGTGGCAGGTTCAGGGAATGCCACCCAGCTGGGGAGGGAGAGCTGCCTGAAAAGAACACGGGGAATGTGTTGCGTGCTTGTAGCTCCCATGGTCAGGACGGCTGTGCTGAAGAGCGGGGGCTGGCTCTGCCTCGGGCCCTCGTCTCCTCCCAAGAGACGCCCCCTCAGCCTTTCTTCTAGTGGGGGTGGAAGGGCAACATGCAGAGCAGAGCAGAGCCGAGCCGCTGCTGGTGCTTCCTGGTCCTCACGGCCTCCTGGCGGACTCTCCCCTGCAGCCAGCAGCAAGAGCAGCCACACCAGCAAGTACTTTGGCAGCATCGACTCCTCGGAGAACGACCTGCGGGGCAAGAAGCGGGCCGAGGCGGAGGACAACGAGCACTTCATGAAGTACGTCCTGCAGGACCCCATCTGGCTGCTGATGGCCAACACCGACGACAAGGTCATGATGACCTACCAGCTGCCCACCAGGTGAGAAGGCCGGGGCCGGGCAGGAAGCATCCGCCCTGCAGCTGGGGAAAGCCCCTCTCAACTGGGTCCCCGGGACTCCCACCTGGCCGGATGACTCCGGATGGGGAGGGGCTAACCGGGCCCAGGAGTGTCTCAGAAGCCCACCCTCCAGTGAGACTCTAAAGGTGTTGCTGGGAGTTTTGTGCTGGTGTGTCCCCTTTTGAGGGGGAGCTGCCGTTGTGGTCAGAACGGGATCCCGCTTCTTCTTTTGCTGAGAGACTGTGTGTGTGTTGCAGTAGAGTAAATCAGCAAAGCCCCCCTTTGTGGGCATCCCGTCCAAAGCCCGTAAGGATTCCCTGGCGACCTTTCTCCAGAGGCTTGGCTAGACCCAGAGCGTAAGGCTCCTGCTAGTAGAAGCATCCGGTGGCCTTATTCTGCACCGTCTCTGCTGCAGCCCAGGTGTCCCCGTTCCATTAGCCGTAGCTCCTCCCCCAAAGGTCAGCTGGGGACAGGTGCCTGATGCCCTTCCGTCCCCTTCCCCCCCGCAGGGACATGGAGACGGTGCTCCGGGAGGATCGGGAGAAGCTGATGCAGAAGCGGCAGCCCCGGTTCACGGAGGAGCAGAAGAAGGAGCTGGCCGAGGTGCACCCCTGGGTGCAGAAGGGGACCCTGCCCAAAGCCATCAACATCACGGTGAGGACTTGTGCCCGGGCGTGGGCGTGGGCGTGGGGGTGGGGGGAGAATGCCACCGGGACGGTCCGCTGGCCCCAGCTCTGAAGCCGCATCCCAGCCGCTCAGCGCGTCTCCCTCCTCTCCCCCCAGGCGTGTGTGGAGTGCGGCAGCAACCCCACCTCCAAAGTCACCCCGCCGTACGACGTGGAGATCCACGACATGGAGCTGAACGGCCTGCTGCTGGAGCCGGTGCCGATGGAGGAGGGCAGCAGCGGGCAGAGCGGCCTGCCGCCTTTGTCCCAGGAGATGGCCATGGAGGAAGAGGAGGCCGGGCCGCAGGCGGAAGCACAGCAGCAGCCGCCTCGGCTAGAGGCGTCGGCAGAGGACTCTGGCTAAGTGCCAAGGGGCCAAACCGCACACTGCCCCCACCCCCCAAGTCGGGGGGTCGCATCTGCTCGCCCAGAACTGGCAATGCTGCCAGGCGGCAGGCGGGGCCTGGAGGTGGGCGCTCGCCGAAGCTCCGCCTCCCACAGCCCTCGCCTGGCCAGGAAGAGAAGTGGCCGGCGGGCCCCCGGCCAGCTGCACGGTCCATGGGAGAGGCCGAAGACAGTTTGAACGACGCTCTCGGGCCCAGCCTGGGGTGGCTCCAGCTCCTTCCGCCCTGTGCGGCCGGGCCAGCCGCCCTACCCTTGCTGCCTTACGGAGGATCTGCTCCCGGACTGCCCGCCAAGCCGGGTGGGGAGGGAGGGGAGGGGGGAACTGACAGTAATTTATTTTTGCAGAATTGTCTGTTAATTGTCTTTTGTTGTTGTTAAAAAGACTTTCTTTCTCTTTTTTTACTGATCTGCGAGCACGCTCTTGATGGGCCTGCTTGTTGCACTTACAATAAAAAACACAAAAAGAAACAAAACTGGAACGCCGACCCTGCGGGTGCCAAGGGGTGGCAGAGCCTTTGTGTTTGTGTTCTTTGGGCAACTGAGATCCTGGTGGGGAGGGAGCTTTCTCTGACGTGGCTTGTAGCTTGACAAAACACATACACAGCCCCCCAACCGCTCCTATAAGTTCTTTCCTCTGCTGCCTTTTCACTGGCGGAATTTATTCTCTTCCTGAAAAACTGTCTCTCCTCGGCCCAAAACATTCCGGGGTCCTCAACGTTCCTGAGCCCCTGGAGGCCTTTGGAATTCGGACGCAGGGTAGTGAGAGCAGACCACACAAAGGCAGCCCAAGGGCAGGAGTGAGCGGTGATAACCCACATTGCCAGTTCGAAGCAGTGCCCCACAAGGTCCCGTGGCCTTTCCGCAATCCCTTGGCTGTCGGCAAAGGTGTATTTTCTGCTCCTCCTGACCCCACACGGCCACCACCTGAATCTCATTTCCTGGGGGAAAGTTGTTGGGATAAGCCCGTTTCTGCCACCTGGCAGCATTGCCAGTTCCGGGCAAGCCGATGCGACCCCAAAACAGACCAGGTTGTGCTGGAGGGGCAGCCCTAGCCGCGTGGAGGAGCCAAGCAGTTTGGAGCGATTTGGAAGATTCCTGCTGAGGGAGGGGCACGCTGTTGGTCAGGGACAAGGGAGGGAGTCCTGCACCCCCTTGAAGACAACAACAAAGCGTGGGCAGAAAAACCCTTTGGGCTCATGGGATTGGCACCTTCTGGAGATTTTGGGGTGGTGCCTGGGAAGGAGAGCGTTTGCAAAGAGGGAGGAGGGTCTAATGCCCTTAGAGGTCCCTCTCCAAAGCAGCTGTTTGCACTTGTGGAGATGATTCCTGGCAATCATTTTGGGAGATCTACAGGCCCAACCTGGAGACGGACAACCCTATATAGAGATAACCATCCTCTCCCCCCAAAAAGGAATTGCTCCCTCCTTTTAAGGCCCTGTTGGCCTAAATGCGTTGGCCAGGCATGGGTTTTCTTTGGCGGATCACCGGTGTCAAGCATCTATGGTTCCTTCATGCAGAGAGTTTGTCTCCTCTCTTCGGGGTCAGTGGGGTGGGAGCAGAGAGCTTGAAGCCAAGCCTGTGGCCTCCCTTGCAGGGCTGGTGGAGGGAGCCAGCCTGTAGCCAGAGGAAGGCAAACCATCCTAGGAGAAATCTGGGGCTGTCTTGTCCCGCCGGCTCACAGAAAGCCCTCCCAAAATTCCTTTCAGAAGGCCTCTGTCCTCTTCCCTTGTTCAGCTTCCCCCCCTTTGGTGGGCCTGGCTTAGGAGCAGACATGCCTTGGGCCACGTTCGAAGGACTCGACGTATTTTCTCCTCTTTTAGTGAAATCTTGTGGCTTGGTTTCTCAGCCCTTCCCCTGTCAGCTCCTTTCCTCGTTCCCTGGGATGAGGAAAAAATTCTGCTGCGCTGAACGGGTTTGGGTTTAGCGCTTCAGCCGGAGGAGGAAGAACGGCCTCCCTGAACAGCAGCTTCATCTGTTGTTGCTCTGGAGAAAGACCCTGGGGATTTCCTGGGGCAGCTTGTGCTAAACAGAGAACTGGCCAAATATGTCACCCACACCGCTCCCAAAGAAAGCTATTTTGGTGAGGAAATTCAGCGTTTGAAATGGGATACAGGGGATGCGATCTTGGGGTGAGCTTACATCTCCGCCCCCCCTTGTTGATAGAGATTTAATTTTGGGGTTTGGACAACTCCAAAGTCTTCCCCCCCCCTTCCCTGGAAGATTGTGTGTATCCAGGGGGAAGGCTCTTGGGCACCAGCCGTGGTTGAGGAAAGGTACCCCTGTTTCGGACCAGGGGCCACCAGGAGATTTGTTTTTTGAGAGCCCAAAGCTCTTAAAAGTGGTCTGTTGGGAGAGGCAGACCCGCTGTCCTCTTCCACCCGCTGTGGCCTCTACTCTGGAGAACCGGGTTTGATTCCCTCCTTCTCCACATACAGCCAGCTGGGAGTCCTTGAGCTAGTCCTAGTGCTGTTCTCCCAGGGCATATCCGTCAGGGTTCTCTCAGCCCCACCTCCCTCCAAGGGTGCCTGTTGTGGGGTGAAAAGCAGGGTATAAAAACCAACTCTTCTTCCACTTTTCTATTTTTAATTCCATAACTAATACATCTTATCAGAACTGGATCAAGTTATTGCCTCTGAACCCCAGATTTGAGGGAGAGCGCAGCTCTTTGGCCGACTGAATTCATGCCAGAAAATAATAATAGGAAACTGGGGTGGGATGGGTGGGAGTGTCCTGTGCAACGGTGGCATGAGAGCCAAAGAAGATTGGATCCTTGCTAGACTGCTCCCCGTGTCTAGATGCTGACTGACCCAGATGTGCCTGGAGAACAAAGCCTCCCACCCTGTCCCCTCCACCACCCAGCACCTGGCACTCAGATACACCAGCTCTGGCTCTGGAGGCTCAATTTATCCACTACCAATAAATATGTCCTTGGCGTGGACAGACAGATGTGCAATATGGTTCCTGCACATGCAGGCCTGGTCAGTATTCAGTGGAAAGACATCCCTGTTGCCATTATGTAAGAATCTTTGTTGCTCTGGAAAGATGCGGCTGGACTCAAATGACTCCCCACATGAATGGAGGGCAAAGAAGTGGTGTGAAGGACTTCCGCCAAGGAGGCCCTGCAGAGCCTCTGCCAGTCCGAGCAGACAAACTGACTTTGGTGGACCCGATTCAGTGTAAAGCAGCTTCGTGTGTGTTCCTCTGTTCAAGAAGGGATGGCGAATTCCAGGAACGACCCGACCTGCAGTGACAGCACCTGGCCTTCTCGGGGACTGGGTTGTAACACCAATGCCAGGAAGTGCGGGGCTCCTGCAAAATGTCCTGGGGGCGTGTGGTGTGTGGCATAAATTGCCCAAATGTTTAAAACAGGCGAATAACGAGCCATCTTCAAGAGCCTGGCCACCCGAGACTGCCTTTTGCATTGGGAGCTCCCAGAGAGAGATAGAGACACGCCACAAAGTGCAGAGAAACGAGCCAAGTCCGTGTTTGTAAATATGCAGAGGAAATTTTCGGGGGTCAACCCAGCCGGGCGGTTGAGAATCACCCCGATCCCTCCGCATCCCGCCGCGGATCGCCTTCTGGGGGGGCGGCCGAGCCCTGCCGCCGCGGGTCCCTTCGGTCCCAAGCTCCTTGTCAGATGTGTTACTTGACTCGCGTCAAGAAGCGATTTCGGCGACGGGACCGGCCGCAGCCCCCCGTTTCCTTCGCGGCCGAGCCGTAGACCTTCGGGGCTTTCGGAACCGAGCGTTGCCGCCGCCCGTCCTCAAAAGGACCTTTTGCTATTTTCAGCCAAAAGCAAAAGTTTGCGGATCTGGAGGCAGCCAAAGCCGGCGGCCGCGGAGTTCCCGCCTCGTTTCCAGGCGAACGCCGGTTCTGGCGGCCGGGAGACGCAGGCCCCCGAAGGCGGACATTCTCCCCGTGGATTCCCCCGGGAACGGGCGGGATCCGCCGGGGGGCTTCCGAGAAATCGCGTGTTTTGTGGCGACCAAGAAACACAAAGTTGCAGCGGGCGCGGGGGACATGTCTGGGACTCGGAGAGCGGTGCCAGGAACGCACCAATCAGAGCGCAGCTCCTCCCCTATAAATACCGGGCAGCTCCTCGGCGGCTCCTATTCGGCTTTTCTGCTTGCAGGGAGGAAGTCGCTTTGCAGGGATCGCATCTCCAGGCTCCAAGATGACCGAAGAGGTTCCGGCCGCGCTCGCCGCCGATCTGCAGCCCGCCAAGGCGCCGGCCAAGAAGGCCAAGAAGGCGGCGGCCGCCAAGGCGCGCAAGCCCTCCGGCCCGAGCGTGACCGAGCTGCTGACCCAGGCCGTGTCGGCGTCCAAGGAGCGCAGCGGCGTGTCCCTGGCGGCGCTCAAGAAGTCGCTGGCGGCCGCCGGCTACGACGTGGAGAAGAACAACAGCCGCATCAAGCTGGGCCTCAAGAGCCTGGTGACCAAGGGCACGCTGGTGCAGACCAAGGGCACGGGCGCCTCGGGCTCCTTCAAGCTCAACAAGAAGCAGGCCGACAGCAAGGACAAGGGCGCCGGCGCCGCCGCCCGCAAGAAGCAGCCGGCTCAGGGCCCCGCCAAGGGCAAGAAGCCCGCCGCCAAGAAGCCCGCCAGCGCCGCCAAGAAGGTCAAGAAGGCGGTGGGCGCCGCGGCCGCCAAGAAGAGCGTCAAGAAGGTGACCAAGAAGCCCGCGGCGGCCAAGAAGGCGGCGGCCAAGAGCCCCAAGCGGGTGGCCAAACCCAAGAAGGCGGCCAAGAGCCCCGCGAAAGCCCGCACGGCCAAGCCCAAAGCCAAGCCCAAGACTCCCAAAGCGAAGGTGGCCAAGGCCAAGAAGGCGGCGCCTAAGAAGAAGTAAGGCGAGCTCTCGATGCCAAGGAGCGCGCTCCAAACCCCAAAGGCTCTTTTAAGAGCCACCCACCGCTTCCTAAAAAGGGCTGAATTGACAGGGTGTTTCCCCTCGCTTTAGAGGAATTAGCCGCGCTAGTGAGCGACAACATTAACTTATGAGGGCCACAGTATCTAACTGCCCCCCCAAACACACGTTTAGTAAATTAACACTAAACACTAAAGTAGATCAGTTATACAAAAAAACAACTTGAGTCCAGTGGCACCTTTAAGATCAATAAAGATTTATTCAAGATTATTCGTCTTAAAGATGCCACTGGACCGGTTTTGTTGTGCTGCTTCAGACCAACACGGCTCCCCACTTGAATCTAATTGTATTGATTGAAACCGGTTGCCGTTTTGGTCTAAAAGGCAGAATAAACGTAAAGCCCAGGGGCACCTTTAAACCCAATCAGGTTTTATTCAAGGCACGAGTCTTAGAACTAAGAACTAAGTGGAAAGCGACTCACAAATGACCAGAGGGGGAAAATGGGACTTCAAAGGTGTGCTTTCCATACATTTTAGAATGAAGTTGACACATTCGAAGGTTTAGTTCTATGATGCATAACCTACGAAACAGCTTAGCTAGTACTTAACCAAATTTACAAGGAAGATGCCCGCTTTCTACAAAGTAAAACGAGGTACGCTTCATATTGACTAGAAATGAATCAGCCACCTTATGATAGTGTGGTGGCTCTTAAAAGAGCCTTTGGGTTTTTTTTAAATTCGTAGTTTTCCCGGTTGCTTTTAAGCCCTCTCCCCGCGGATGCGGCGGGCGAGCTGGATGTCCTTGGGCATGATGGTGACGCGCTTGGCGTGGATGGCGCACAGGTTGGTGTCCTCGAAGAGCCCCACCAGGTAGGCCTCGCTGGCCTCCTGCAGCGCCATCACGGCCGAGCTCTGGAAGCGCAGGTCGGTCTTGAAGTCCTGCGCGATCTCGCGCACCAGCCGCTGGAAGGGCAGCTTGCGGATCAGCAGCTCCGTCGACTTCTGGTAGCGCCGGATCTCGCGCAGCGCCACCGTGCCCGGCCGGTAGCGGTGCGGCTTCTTCACGCCCCCCGTGGCCGGCGCGCTCTTGCGGGCCGCCTTCGTCGCCAGCTGCTTGCGCGGCGCCTTCCCGCCCGTCGACTTGCGCGCCGTCTGCTTGGTACGAGCCATGGCACCTCAACACCGAACAAGACTGCAATAGCAGAAGTTGCCGGCCGTCTGCCTATTTATAGGCAACTTCTCCCGCTCTGATTGGCTGAAGCCCACACAGCGGCCGTTGGAAAAATTCAACTTCGCGCTCTTTGCAGCGATTGGCTGTATCATGAGGGGCGGGACAGGCAAACAGTGCGCGAGGGCTTAGGAGGGCCTACAGGGAGAGCTGCTGATTGGATACTCTTCTAGGCCGCAAGCCTATGAAGCGGTGAAAAGAGGGTAGGTTTCCTTCTGGTCGGATTCTGCTGTACATAAAGGCCTGCATTTTCAATTGAGCTTTATCGTGTTCTTTTGTTCGGTTTGGAAAGCTACGTGAGAAGATGTCCGGGCGCGGCAAGGGCGGGAAGGGTCTGGGGAAGGGGGGCGCGAAGCGGCACCGCAAAGTGCTGCGGGACAACATCCAGGGCATCACCAAGCCCGCCATCCGCCGCCTGGCTCGGCGCGGGGGCGTGAAGCGCATCTCGGGCTTGATCTACGAGGAGACCCGCGGGGTGCTGAAGGTCTTCCTGGAGAACGTGATCCGCGACGCCGTGACCTACACCGAGCACGCCAAGAGGAAAACGGTCACCGCCATGGACGTGGTCTACGCGCTCAAGCGCCAGGGCCGCACCCTCTACGGCTTCGGCGGCTGAGCGGGGCCCGCTGCAATCCCGCAAAACACAAAGGCCCTTTTCAGGGCCACCCACCGCCTCAACAGAAAAGCTGATTTCTCTTTACAACTTGGGTGGTTTGTTTTTAATATTTTGAGTAGTTTAGCTTATTCTCGCTCGTTCTCCGGGTCCTCAAAGATCCCCCTTTCCCTGGTTCCGAAAGAGGACACACCAGCATCCAGTTGGGACCAGGGGGTGCCCTCGGTATTACTGCTGATGTGCAGGCTACAGAGCTTAGTTTATACCGCCCTGACATGCTGACTCCCTAGCACTAGACTCCATGAAGACTTCCACCTCACTCGACTTCCTTGATAACAAATATTTCCGGGGGGGGGAGGGCAGGGGATTGATGCTTTTCTAGGACGGTGCACTTGTCCTCCAAGACTCAGATTTCATCCCCAACCGTAACATCTGCCCAAGGTGACCAGGCCACCACAGTTCTGGGAGACCTGGCATCGACATTTTATACAAATATTGCAGATGATAGTCTGCAAAAGCGCGTGCTGGCAAGCGAGAAGGCAGTTTCCTGAGCTCTTTTAGGAGGATGTGGGTGGCTCTGAGAAGAGCCTTTGTGGGGCGTGGGGAGACTCTGGGCCGGGGCTCATTTGCCCTTGGCCTTGTGGCTCTCGGTCTTCTTGGGCAGGAGCACGGCCTGGATGTTGGGCAGGACGCCGCCCTGCGCGATGGTGACCTTGCCCAACAGCTTGTTGAGCTCCTCGTCGTTGCGGATGGCCAGCTGCAGGTGGCGCGGGATGATGCGCGTCTTCTTGTTGTCGCGGGCGGCGTTGCCCGCCAGCTCCAGGATCTCGGCCGTCAGGTACTCCAGCACCGCCGCCAGGTACACCGGCGCCCCGGCGCCCACCCGCTCGGCGTAGTTGCCCTTGCGCAGCAGGCGGTGCACGCGGCCCACCGGGAACTGCAGCCCGGCCCGCGACGAGCGCGTCTTCGCCTTCGCCCGCGCCTTCCCGCCCTGCTTGCCCCGACCAGACATGGCTGCGCAATTCTCAGCTCTGCAGAAAAAGAGAAAGTAGCACAGAAGCGACGGCTCAGCAATGGTCCCTCGACGCCGCCCGGCCGCATTTATTTGCTCCCGCAGGCTGCTCGCAGGTCTCTTCCGATTGGACGAGGGCAGACGCCGCAGCTGAACAGCCAATCAGAACGCGCGGGCCCCTTCCAGCCAACGAGCAAGCAGAGATTTTTAAATAAGCCAATCCTGTAAGGGAGGGGTCCGACGTCCAATAAACATGCGGCGATCTCGGTTTCCCCCCCCCCCCGTGCTTTGCATGTTCTGCTCCGAAGAAAGGAGAAAAACGGCCAGCATCCAAAAGGAAAACCCAAAAACTCAGGACTCAGTCAGCCAAATGCTTTTTAAAGCACCACTGCATTGATCAGAAATTGCAAATATCTTACTTTTCTGGGGAGGGCAATTGGTTTCTGGCCCTGTCCCCTAAAAAACACCCAGTCCTGGGAGTCCCCGGGTAACAGTTCCTGCTTTGTATTGTGTTCGGACATAACGCAACAATTTTTTGGTCAATATCCATTGATATTATGTTAATTTCCTAACCAGGCTTGTTATGGCTGAGGACCATCCACAAGTATAGCAACTTCAGAAAAGTTTGGGAGGGGGAATATCTAAAAAGGCCCAATCATTTCCACCTCCCTTGATTTATCATCTGCCTCACCTCAGAAGGCCAGGGCACCCAAAGGCCAGGGCACCTTCAAAGATGACCCAAGCATCCCATCGGGTTCAATAGGAAGTAGGCCGTCCTTCAGGAATGTTCTTCCCAAACCATGCATGGCTTTAATGTATATATGCTTCATGTTCCATGTAAATGTTCTATGTTTTATGCAAACTGCCCAGAGCTGTAGGGAAGGGCGGTATAAAAATGAATACTTTTTGGAAACTAGTGAATGGTGTTCCATCTACTAAAGAGGACATGCCTTGGCCTGGACAGCAGAGTCTAACCCAATCTTGTTAGACCTGGAAGCTAAGAAGGGTCAGCTCTGGCTAGTCCGGGGAGGGGGGGGGACCTGCAGAGTTCCAGGGCTAGACACAGAGCCAGTAAAGGCAAACCCACCGCAGAATTATTCTTGCCGCGGAAGCCCCACACTATCACCAGAAGTCTGTTCTTTCCACCCCCCACGCTGTGTGACTTCAGACCCTAAATCCTCCTTTGGCTCTTTATAGAAACCCAGCAGTGGGAATCATGTGAGCCTTCTGAGGAAAAAAAAAGTTCAAGTCCAGTGGTATTTTGAAGGCCTACAAAGTTTTATTCAAAGGGTAAGCTTTGGTGTGTAGAATACACAGCAGAGCTTACAAACATTTTGTAGACTCACAAAGATTCCTTCAAGGCCTGCAGAGGAAAGCTCACGCCTTGAAGAAATCTTTATTGGTCTTAAAGACGCCATTGGACTCAACTTTCCTTGTGCTGCTTCAGACCAAAACGGCTACCCATTTGAACACATTGAAATGATTTTTCTTGGTCTTAAAGGTGCCTCTGGGCTCAAATTTAGGTTTACGAGCCCTTTGTCTTTTGTAGCCCTAGTTCTCATTGGGTAGTTTGAAAAGCCTCTGGTACTGATTGGTAGCCGGCAAGACCCTATGAGATTATACCGCTCAAAAAGTGGGAGGTTCGTGGACGAAAGGAAGTGAAGTTCCCCATTGAGTCGGACCTTTTGCGATAAATATCCAACCCAAGCTGGATTTGCTAATTTTTCTTGCTAGACAAAGCAGGCTGATCATGTCCGGGCGCGGCAAGGGCGGGAAAGGGCTGGGGAAGGGGGGCGCGAAGCGGCACCGCAAAGTGCTGCGGGACAACATCCAGGGCATCACCAAACCCGCCATCCGCCGCCTGGCTCGGCGCGGGGGCGTGAAGCGCATCTCGGGCTTGATCTACGAGGAGACCCGCGGGGTGCTGAAGGTCTTCCTGGAGAACGTGATCCGCGACGCCGTGACCTACACCGAGCACGCCAAGAGGAAGACGGTCACCGCCATGGACGTGGTCTACGCGCTCAAGCGCCAGGGCCGCACCCTCTACGGCTTCGGCGGCTGAGCGGGGCCCGCTGCAATCCCGCCCCGGCCGGCAAACCACAAAGGCCCTTTTCAGGGCCACCCACCGCCTCCTTGAAAGGGCTGTCTTCCGTTTCTTACAGTTTGCAAAATAATAATTAAAATGGAACTTTGCACACCGCCTACCCCCCCCACCCATATTGGGTCTCCCTGGGTGATAATGGACGCGAATCTAATTTTTTTTGCTGAACAAAGCCGCTTCTCAGAATTGGGGAACTGGGTCTAATTGCTATTCTACCCTAGTTGAAATTTGCATTTCGTCTTCAAAAGTAGTCCTGCAGAGAACAAGGTAGGAGAGTTTGCCGCGCTGCTTATTTCTAGGAATAAGGTAGATTTTTTCCTGTATCCCATTTTGCAGGCTTAAACAACGGCTAATCGTGGCTTCACAGACGCGTCTGTGTTGGAAAGAGCGCATGCTTTGCATGTACGAGGTCCCGGCTCCCCCCCACACACACACACACACATTTCCTCCCCCCTTCTGTTAATTTCTTTTTCCTTTGGAAGCGTATCCGGCACCAAATTCCCTCCCCCCGCCCCCGTGCAAACATATTTTCAATCGCCAGGGAAATACCGGTAGAGTTTCTATAATAAACCACTCATAATTTGGGAACAAGAACAAGACGAGCCTGTCTTTCCCTTGCGGTGCTAAAGCAAAACGTGCGATTATTTGATGAAAGGAGAACTAAAATGTCCCTGCAGGTCTACTCGAGAGAAAACAGCCTTTGTGCCCGGGTGAGCCTTATCTGCAAAATGGCCGTGCATACCCAGCATTAAACTAGTAATCTGTTTCCCATTTCAGGAAATAGTGCAGGAGTGATAATGGGGAATAAAATAAAATAAGCCCATTTCCTCGCAGGGAACCTGGATCGGTCAGTCAGTGGCTGGCCGGGAGGGGGAGGGAGGGAAGGGGCTGAGTCTCCTGGCATGCACTTTCGCCCTGAAAGGCCTCTGCTTACTCCTGAGAAGGAATTCTGTATGCAGATAACAGGCAAACACGGGGAATCACCCTCCTCCTTGTGAGCTGTTGTCCCAGTGCAGAGAGCTGAGAGGGGCGAGAGACATCTGACAGAGATGCTAATGTTGTGTATTGTGAGCAGGTGGGCAGGAAGGGATGTGCCAGTGTTTGCCTCTTGCGGCCCTTCCTTGCAGACCCAGGGAACTGGATGCAGGCGAGGGTCCCCCACACTCTCCCTCCCCCTGGGGCCTGGTCTGCTCCTCTGTTTACATCCCCCTCATAATCCCCCCCATTCACATTTTGTGTTGGGTGGGAGGGCAGGAGATGCCAGCTCTCCTCTCCTTGAAAGAAATCCTCTGCACCTTCCTCAGAGGACCCAAAAAGGGACTTCTCCACCCACCTGCCCCCTATCCCCCACTGGCCTTCTGCCCTATAGGGTTTCAGTCTTCCTGCCTGCCCAAGAGCCCCAGAGCCCATAAGCTGGTCTTAGGGGGGGATCACCTGCCATTCTTCCACCCCCCTCAGCCCTGCTTTCTCTCCCCCCCCCCCCGGGCTTTCAGCATTATTGGGACTTTACATTTTCCCTGGTGATAGAAATTGGGAATCACTGTAGAGATGCTTATGGGGTTTATTGTCTTTAGTTATATAGGTGGCAGGAAGCTATGAGAAAATATAAAATAAGGTTCATAGACGGCTTCAAATTTAAAAGGTAATTATTTTATTATACCAATTTTATTTGTCAAAACAAGGAATAAGACATATGCAATAATACTTGTAACGTTATGCTTTATTATTAGCCATTGAAGACTTTTGTTTTCGAAAACCAGATTATACCGGATCTTGTTCTGGCAAATTTATAAAACAGAATAAAAGTTCAGCTATAAGCAGCCAGTTTGGTCGGTTTCTTCTTTTTCTTCTGTCACGTTCAGTTCTTTCTGTACTGCAGCCGCTCTTGCGAAGCTCTCCGAGCCACCTGGAACTGGATTCTCACTGGAAACTGGGTCTCCCACACACCGTTTCTCAAAGGCTCTGCTCCTTCTTTAGGTGACTCCCTGTTCTTCTCCTCTGCAGTCCTACTGCCCACCCCCCGGTCTTCCCCCCCCCCCTTTAGTGATTTCAGCTCTTTTTGCTAGCAACCTTGGCAGAGACAGGGAGCCACCAACACTCCAGAAATACTCCTGATGGCTGGAAGATGTTCCCCTTCAAGATCCCGCATTTGGGTCCCCATTCCCCCTCTTCTGGAACAATCCAGGAGCCCTACTGTGCTAGAATCCCTTGGACCTCGCAAGGCCATTTTCCAGACCCTGGGGGATTCTGATGCTTCTTCCACAGAGACTCTTAGGGTTCCTTCGGCCTCCCCTGCCCTAGGACTCCGCTCTCCTGCTATTTGAGCTCTTTTTATTACCAGCAGCCGGACCCATCGTAGGTGCATCTGAACCCCTTTGGTGCCAGTACACAGACCCTTTACTTATGCATATAAATCTGACTGGTACCATCACCCAATGTGCATCTGAACCCAATAGGTGCCAGCTGCCAGACACTTTGCATGTGTACATAAACCAATTTGGTGCCAGTAACCCTGTGCATCTGAACCAATCTGACACCTGTAACCAGACCTTTCATGTATGCACAAGAACCAATTTGTGACAGTAACCATTAGCACATAAAACCAATTTGGTGCTATTAAGCCTGTGAATATGAAACATTTTGGTGCCAGTAAACAAACCTTTCCCCTGTGCACAAGAACCAATTTGTGACAGTAACAATGAGGATATGAACCGATTTGGTACCAGCACCGAGACACTTTGCAAGTGCACATAAACCCAATTGGTACCAGCAACCGTGTCCACTTGAGCCCCTTTAAGTACGAAACCAAGCCCTTTCATGTCCACCTAAGCCCCATTAAGTACCAAAGTCAAGACCCCCCGCCCATGAGCACAACCCAGACCCCTTCACATGTCCCCCTGAGCCCCATTAAGTACCAATACCGAGACCCCCTGCCATGAGTACATGGCAACCCAACCCAGACCCCTTCACATGTCCCCCTGAGCTCCATTAAGTACCAATACCGTGACCCCCCTGCCATGAGTATATGGTAACCCAACCCAGACCCCTTCACATGTCCCCCTGAGCCCCATTAAGTACCAATACCGAGACCCCCCCTGCCATGAGTACACGGAAACCCAACCCAGACCCCTTCACATGTCCCCCTGAGCTCCATTAAGTACCAATACCGTGACCCCCCTGCCATGAGTACATGGCAACCCAACCCAGACCCCTTCACATGTCCCCCTGAGCTCCATTAAGTACCAATACCGAGACCCCCCTGCCATGAGTATATGGTAACCCAACCCAGACCCCTTCACATGTCCCCCTGAGCTCCATTAAGTACCAATACCGAGACCCCCCTGCCATGAGCACATGGTAACCCAACCCAGACCCCTTCACATGTCCCCCTGAGCTCCATTAAGTACCAATACCGTGACCCCCCTGCCATGAGTACATGGCAACCCAACCCAGACCCCTTCACATGTCCCCCTGAGCTCCATTAAGTACCAATACCGAGACCCCCCTGCCATGAGTACATGGCAACCCAACCCAGACCCCTTCACATGTCCCCCTGAGCTCCATTAAGTACCAATACCGAGACCCCCCTGCCATGAGCACATGGTAACCCAACCCAGACCCCTTCACATGTCCCCCTGAGCCCCATTAAGTACCAATACCAATACCCCTCTGCCATGAGTACATGGCAACCCAACCCAGACCACTTCACATGTCCCCCTGAACCCCATTAAGTACCAATACCAAGACCCCCCCTCCTATGAGCACATGTTAAACCAACCCACCTCCCATGAGTACAAGGTCACCCTACCCAGACCCCTTCACATGTCCACCTGAGCCCCATTAAGTACCAATACCGAGACCCCCCCTTCCATGAGCACATGTTAAACTAACCCACCTCCCATGAGTACAAGGTCACCCTACCCAGACCCCTTCACATGTCCCCCTGAGCCCCATTAAGTACCACCAAGACCCCCCCACCCATAAGTACATGGTAACCCAACCCGGACCCCTTCACATGTCCACCCGAGCCCCATTAAGTACCAATACCGAGACCCCCCCTCCCATAAGCACATGGTAACCCAGCCCAGACCCCTTCACAGGTCCACCTGAGCCCCATTAAGTACCATTGCCGAGACCCCCCTCCCATGAGCACATGTTAAACCAACCCACCTCCCATGAGTACAAGGTCACCCTACCCAGACCCCTTCACATGTCCACCTGAGCCCCATTAAGTACCAATACCGAGACCCCCCTCCCATGAGCACATGTTAAACCAACCCACCTCCCATGAGTACAAGGTCACCCTACCCAGACCCCTTCACATGTCCACCTGAGCCCCATTAAGTACCAATACCGAGACCCCCCTCCCATGAGCACATGTTAAACCAACCCACCTCCCATGAGTACAAGGTCACCCTACCCAGACCCCTTCACATGTCCCCCTGAGCCCCATTAAGTACCAATACCGAAACCCCCCTCCCATGAGCACATGGTAAGAAGAAGAGAAGTAGAGTTGGTTCTTATATGCCGCATTTCTCTAATCGAAGGAGTCTCCAAGTGGCTTCCTATTACCTTCCCTTTCCTCTCCCCGCAACAGAGACTCAGTTAGGAAGTTGAGGCTCAGAGAGCCCTGATATTGCTGAAGGAGAAGAGTTTATTCTTATATATGCCGCTTTTCTCTACTAGTAGGAGTCTCAAAGTGGCTTAGAATCCCCTTCCCTTTCCTCTCCTGACAACAGACACCCTGTGAGGGAGGTGAGGTTAAGAGAGCCCAGATATTACTGAAGAGGATGGTTCCTATGGGCCACTTTTTTCTACCAGTAGGAGTTTCAAAGTGGCTTAGAATCCCCTTCCCTTTCCTCTCCCCACAACAGACACCCTGTGAGGGAGGTGAAGCTAAGAGAGCCCTGATATTACTGAAGAAGATGGTTCTTATGTGCCACTTTTCTCTACCAGTAGGAGTTTCAAAGTGGCTTAGAATCCCCTTCCCTTTCCTCTCCCCACAACAGACACCCTGTGAGGGAGGTGAGGCTAAGAGAGCCCTGATATTACTGAAGAAGATGGTTCTTATGTGCCACTTTTCTCTACCAGTACGAGTTTCAAAGTGGCTTAGAATCCCCTTCCCTTTCCTCTCCCCACAACAGACACCCTGTGAGGGAGGTGAAGCTAAGAGAGCCCTGATATTACTGAAGAAGATGGTTCTTATGTGCCACTTTTCTCTACCAGTAGGAGTTTCAAAGTGGCTTAGAATCCCCTTCCCTTTCCTCTCCCCACAACAGACACATTGTTAGGGAGGTGAGGCTAAGAGAGCCCTGATATTACTGAAGAAGATGGTTTTTATGTGCCACTTTTCTCTACCAGTAGGAGTTTCAAAGTGGCTTAGAATCCCCTTCCCTTTCCTCTCCCTACAACAGATACTCTGTGAGGGAGGTGAGGCTCAAAAAGCCCTGATATTACTGAAGAAGAAAGTTTGTTCTTATATGCCAGTTTCTCTACCAGTAGGAAACTCAGTGGCTTACCATCGACTTCTCTTTCCTCTCCCCACAACAGACACCCTCTTAAGTATTCCATGTCCACCTGAGCACCATTAAGTACCAATACCGAGACCCCCCCTCCCATGAGCACATGGTAACCCAGCCCAGACCCCTTCACATGTCCCCCTGAGCCCCATTAAGTACCGATACCGAGACCCCCCTCCCATAAGCACATGGTAACCCAACCCAGACCCCTTCACAGGTCCCCCTGAACCCCATTAAGTACCAATACCAAGACCTCCCCTCCCATGAGAACATGGTAACCCAGCCCAGACCCCTTCACAGGTCCACCTGAGCCCAATTAAGTACAAATACCCAGACCCCCCCTCCCATGAGCACATGGTAACCCAACCCAGACCCCTTCACAGGTCCACCTGAGCCCCATTAAGTACCAATACCGAAACCCCCCCTCCCATGAGCACATGGTAACCCAGCCCAGACCCCTTCACAGGTCCACCTGAGCCCCATTAAGTACCAATACCGAGACCCCCCCTCCCATGATCACATGGTAAGAAGAAGAGAAGTAGAGTTGGTTCTTATATGCCGCATTTCTCTAATCGAAGGAGTCTCCAAGTGGCTTCCTATTACCTTCCCTTTCCTCTCCCGCAACAGAGACTCAGTTAGGGAGTTGAGGCTCAGAGAGCCCTGATACTGCTGAAGGAGAAGAGTTTATTCTTATATATGCCGCTTTTCTCTACTAGTAGGAGTCTCAAAGTGGCTTAGAATCCCCTTCCCTTTCCTCTCCTGACAACAGACACCCTGTGAGGGAGGTGAGGTTAAGAGAGCCCAGATATTACTGAAGAAGATGGTTCCTATGGGCCACTTTTTTCTACCAGTAGGAGTTTCAAAGTGGCTTAGAATCCCCTTCCCTTTCCTCTCCCCACAACAGACACCCTGTGAGGGAGGTGAAGCTAAGAGAGCCCTGATATTACTGAAGAAGATGGTTCTTATGTGCCACTTTTCTCTACCAGTAGGAGTTTCAAAGTGGCTTAGAATCCCCTTCCCTTTCCTCTCCCCACAACAGACACCCTGTGAGGGAGGTGAGGCTAAGAGAGCCCTGATATTACTGAAGAAGATGGTTCTTATGTGCCACTTTTCTCTACCAGTACGAGTTTCAAAGTGGCTTAGAATCCCCTTCCCTTTCCTCTCCCCACAACAGACACCCTGTGAGGGAGGTGAAGCTAAGAGAGCCCTGATATTACTGAAGAAGATGGTTCTTATGTGCCACTTTTCTCTACCAGTAGGAGTTTCAAAGTGGCTTAGAATCCCCTTCCCTTTCCTCTCCCCACAACAGACACCCTGTGAGGGAGGTGAGGCTAAGAGAGCCCTGATATTACTGAAGAAGATGGTTCTTATGTGCCACTTTTCTCTACCAGTAGGAGTTTCAAAGTGGCTTAGAATCCCCTTCCCTTTCCTCTCCCCACAACAGACACATTGTTAGGGAGGTGAGGCTAAGAGAGCCCTGATATTACTGAAGAAGATGGTTCTTATGTGCCACTTTTCTCTACCAGTAGGAGTTTCAAAGTGGCTTAGAATCCCCTTCCCTTTCCTCTCCCTACAACAGATACTCTGTGAGGGAGGTGAGGCTCAAAAAGCCCTGATATTACTGAAGAAGAAAGTTTGTTCTTATATGCCAGTTTCTCTACCAGTAGGAAACTCAGTGGCTTACCATCGACTTCTCTTTCCTCTCCCCACAACAGACACCCTCTTAAGTATTCCATGTCCACCTGAGCACCATTAAGTACCAATACCGAGACCCCCCCTCCCATGAGCACATGGTAACCCAGCCCAGACCCCTTCACATGTCCCCCTGAGCCCCATTAAGTACCGATACCGAGACCCCCCTCCCATAAGCACATGGTAACCCAACCCAGACCCCTTCACAGGTCCCCCTGAACCCCATTAAGTACCAATACCAAGACCTCCCCTCCCATGAGAACATGGTAACCCAGCCCAGACCCCTTCACAGGTCCACCTGAGCCCAATTAAGTACAAATACCGAGACCCCCCCTCCCATGAGCACATGGTAACCCAACCCAGACCCCTTCACAGGTCCACCTGAGCCCCATTAAGTACCAATACCGAAACCCCCCCTCCCATGAGCACATGGTAACCCAGCCCAGACCCCTTCACAGGTCCACCTGAGCCCCATTATGTACCAATACCGAGACCCCCCCTCCCATGAGCACATGGTAAGAAGAAGAGAAGTAGAGTTGGTTCTTATATGCCGCATTTCTCTAATCGAAGGAGTCTCCAAGTGGCTTCCTATTACCTTCCCTTTCCTCTCCCGCAACAGAGACTCAGTTAGGGAGTTGAGGCTCAGAGAGCCATGATACTGCTGAAGGAGAAGAGTTTATTCTTATATATGCCGCTTTTCTCTACCAGTAGGAGTCAAAGTGGCTTAGAATCCCCTTCCCTTTCCTCTCCCCACAACAGACACTCTGTGAGGGAGGTGAGGCTAA
Source organism: Paroedura picta (assembly GCF_049243985.1). Classification (NCBI taxonomy): domain Eukaryota; kingdom Metazoa; phylum Chordata; class Lepidosauria; order Squamata; family Gekkonidae; genus Paroedura; species Paroedura picta. The sequence continues at coordinate 1,959,275 of NC_135384.1, forward strand.
GAGAGCCCTGATATTACTGAAGAAGATGGTTCTTATGTGCCACTTTTCTCTACCAGTAGGAGTTTCAAAGTGGCTTAGAATCCCCTTCCCTTTCCTCTCCCCACAACAGATACTCTATGAGGGAAGTGAGGCTCAGAAAGCCCTGATATTACTGAAGAAGAAAGTTTGTTCTTATATGCCAGTTTCTCTACCAGTAGGAGAGTCAGTGGCTTACCATCGACTTCTCTTTCCTCTCCCCACAACAGACACCCTCTTAAGTATCCCATGTCCACCTGAGCCCCATTAAGTACCAATACCGAGAACCCCCCTCCCATGAGCACATGGTAACCCAGCCCAGACCCCTTCACAGGTCCCCCTGAGCCCCATTAAGTACCAATCCCGAGACCCCCCCCTCCCATGAGCACATGGTAACCCAGCCCAGACCCCTTCACAGGTCCACTTGAGCCCCATTATGTACCAATACCGAGACCCCCCTCCCATGAGTACATGGTAACCCAACCCAGACCCCTTCACATGTCCACCTGAGCCCCATTAAGTACCAATACTGAGACCCCCACTCCCATGAGCACATAGTAACCCAACCCAGACCCCTTCATATGTCCCCCTGAGCCCCATTACCAATACCGAGACCCCCCTCCCATGAGCACATTTTAAACCAACCCACTGCCCATGAGTACAAGGTAACCCAAGCCAGACCCCTTCACGTCCCGCTGAGCCCCATTAAGTAGCAATACCGAGACCCCCCTCCCATGAGCACATGGTAAGAAGAAGAGAAGTAGAGTTGGTTCTTATATGCCGCTTTTCTCTAACCGAAGGATTCTCCAAGTGACTTCCTTTTATCTTCCCTTTCCTCTCCCCGCAACAGAGACTCAGTAAGGGAGTTGAGGCTCAGAGAGCCCTGATATTGCTGAAGGAGAAGAGTTTATTCTTATATATGCCGCTTTTCTCTACTAGTAGGAGTTTCAAAGTGGCTTAGAATCCCCTTCACTTTCCTCTCCCCACAACAGACACCCTGTGAGGGAGGTGAGGTTAAGAGAGCCCTGATATTACTGAAGGAGAAGAGTTTATTCTTATATATGCCACTTTTCTCTACCAGTAGGAGTCTCAAAGCGGCTTACAATAGCCTTTCCTCTCCATTCCCCACAACAGATACTCTGCGAGGGAGCTGACGCTCTAGAGCCCAGATATTACTGAAGAAGAAAGTTTGTTCTTATATGCCAGTTTCTCTACCCGTTGAAGACTCAGTGGCTTACCATCGACTTCTCTTTCCTCTCCCCACAACAGACACCCTCTTACGTATCCCATGTCCACCTGAGCCCCATTAAGTACCAATACCAAGACCCCCCTCCCATGAATACATCGTAACCCAACCCAGACCCCTTCACATGTCCACCCTGAGCCCCATTAAGTACCAATACCGAGACCCCACCTCCCATGAGCACATGGTAACCCATCCCAGACCCCTTCACATGTCCACCTGAGCCCCATTAAGTACCAATACCGAGACCCCCCCTCCCATGAGCACATGGTAAGAAGAAGAGAAGTAGAGTTGGTTCTTATATGCCACATTTTTCTAATCAAAGGAGTCTCCAAGTGGCTTCCTAGGAGTTTCAAAGTGGCTTAGAATCCCCTTCCCTTTCCTCTCCCCACAACAGACACATTGTGAGGGAGGTGAGGCTAAGAGAGCCCTGATATTACTGAAGAAGATGGTTCTTATGTGCCACATTTCTCTACCAGTAGGAGTTTCAAAGTGGCTTAGAATCCCCTTCCCTTTCCTCTCCCCACAACAGATACTCTGTGAGGGAGGTGAGGCTCAAAAAGCCCTGATATTACTGAAGAAGAAAGTTTGTTCTTATATGCCAGTTTCTCTACCAGTAGGAAACTCAGTGGCTTACCATCGACTTCTCTTTCCTCTCCCCACAACAGACACCCTCTTAAGTATTCCATGTCCACCTGAGCACCATTAAGTACCAATACCGAGACCCCCCCTGGTAACCCAGCCCAGACCCCTTCACAGGTCCACCTGAGCCCAATTAAGTACCAATACCGAGACCCCCCCTCCCATGAGCACATGGTAACCCATCCCAGACCCCTTCACATGTCCACCCGAGCCCCATTAAGTACCAATACCGAGACCCCCCTCCCATAAGCACATAGTAACCCAACCCAGACCCCTTCACAGGTCCCCCTGAGCCCCATTAAGTACCAATACCGAGACCCCCCCTCCCATGAGAACATGGTAACCCAGCCCAGACCCCTTCACAGGTCCACCTGAGCCCAATTAAGTACCAATACCGAGACCCCCCCTCCCATGAGCACATGGTAACCCAGCCCAGACCCCTTCACAGGTCCACCTGAGCCCCATTAAGTGCCAATACCGAACCCCCCCCCTCCCATGAGCACATGGTAACCCAGCCCAAACCCCTTCACAGGTCCACCTGAGCCCCATTAAGTACCAATACCGAGACCCCCCTCCCATGAGCACATGGTAACCCAACCCAGACCCCTTCACATGTCCACCCTGAGCCCCATTAAGTACCAATATCGAGACCCCCCCTCCCATGAGCACATGGTAACCCAACCCAGACCCCTTCACATGTCCCCCTGAGCCCCATTAAGTACCAACACCGAGACCCCCCCCCTCCCATGAGCACATGGTAACCCAACCCAGACCCCTTAACATGTCCACCCTGAGCCCCATTAAGTACCAACACCGAGACCCCCCCCCTCCCATGAGCACATGGTAACCCAACCCAGGCCCCTTCACAGGTCCACCTGAGCCCCATTAAGTACCAATACCGAGACCCCCCTCCCATGAGCACATGGTAACCCAACCCAGACCCCTTCACATGTCCACCCTGAGCCCCATTAAGTACCAACACCGAGACCCCCCCCTCCCATGAGCACATGGTAACCCAACCCAGACCCCTTCACATGTCCACCCTGAGCCCCATTAAGTACCAATATCGAGACCCCCCCTCCCATGAGCACATGGTAACCCAACCCAGGCCCCTTCACATGTCCACCCTGAGCCCCATTAAGTACCAACACCGAGACCCCCCCCTCCCATGAGCACATGGTAACCCAGCCCAGACCCCTTCACATGTCCCCTTGAGCCCCATTAAGTACCAATACCAAGACCCCCCTCCCATGAGCACATGGTAACCCAACCCAGGCCCCTTCACATGTCCACCCTGAGCCCCATTAAGTACCAATACCGAGACCCCCCTCCCATGAGCACATGGTAACCCAGCCCAGACCCCTTCACATGTCCCCTTGAGCCCCATTAAGTACCAATACCAAGACCCCCCTCCCATGAGCACATGGTAACCCAGCCCAGACCCCTTCACAGGTCCACCTGAGCCCCATTAAGTACCAATACCGAGACCCCCCTCCCATGAGCACATGGTAACCCAGCCCAGACCCCTTCACATGTCCCCTTGAGCCCCATTAAGTACCAATACCACGACCCCCCTCCCATGAGCACATGGTAACCCAGCCCAGACCCCTTCACATGTCCCCTTGAGCCCCATTAAGTACCAATACCGAGACCCCCCTCCCATGAGCACATGGTAACCCAGCCCAGACCCCTTCACATGTCCCCTTGAGCCCCATTAAGTACCAATACCGAGACCCACCTCCCATGAGCACATGGTAACCCAGCCCAGACCCCTTCACAGGTCCACCTGAGCCCCATTAAGTACCAATACCGAGACCCCCCTCCCATGAGCACATGGTAACCCAGCCCAGACCCCTTCACATGTCCCCTTGAGCCCCATTAAGTACCAATACCACGACCCCCCTCCCATGAGCACATGGTAACCCAGCCCAGACCCCTTCACATGTCCCCCTGAGCCCCATTAAGTACCAATACCAAGACCCCCCTCCCATGAGCACATGGTAACCCAGCCCAGACCCCTTCACATGTCCCCTTGAGCCCCATTAAGTACCAATACCAAGACCCCCCTCCCATGAGCACATGGTAACCCAGCCCAGACCCCTTCACATGTCCCCTTGAGCCCCATTAAGTACCAATACCAAGACCCCCCTCCCATGAGCACATGGTAACCCAGCCCAGACCCCTTCACATGTCCCCTTGAGCCCCATTAAGTACCAATACCAAGACTTTAGGGTCCTCAGAGGCCAAATTCGGGAATCTGGAAGCAGCAGGAACATCCGAAGCCAAATTTTGGAATCTGGTAGCAGCAGGGTCATCTGAAGCCAAATTCAGGAATCTGGAAGCAGGCAGGTCCTCAGAAGCCAAATTCGGGGATCTGGAAGCAGCAGGGTCATCTGAAGCCAAATTCTGGAATCTGGAAGTTGGCAGGACCTCAGCGGCCAAATTCAGGAATCTGGAAGCAGCAGGAACATACGAAGCCAAATTTGGGAATCTGGAAGCAGCAGGGTCCTCAGAGGCCAAATTCGGGGATCTGGAAGCAGCAGGGTCATCTGAAGCCAAATTCAGGAATCTGGAAGTTGGCAGGACCTCAGCGGCCAAATTCACGAATCTGGAAGCAGCAGGAACATACGAAGCCAAATTTGGGAATCTGGAAGCAGCAGGGTCCTCAGAGGCCAAATTCGGGGATCTGGAAGGAGGCAGGACCTCAGAGGCCAAATTCGGGAATCTGGAAGCAGCAGGGTCATCTGAAGCCAAATTCAGGAACCTGGAAGAAGCAGTGTCCTCAGAAGCCAAAGCCCAGTGTCTGGAGCTATCATCTGGAGCCAAAGCCAGGAAACTGGAGGGTAGAGCATAGTCAGAAGCCGGAGCTGGGATTCTGGAACTGAAGGTTGTCAGCTGGAGCTAAATTCAGGAATCTGGAGCCAGGAGTGAACTCAGGAGTTCCCACATGCACATGAACCTATTGGGCACCAGTAACCAGACTTTCCCACATTTGTATTAACCAGTTTGTGACAGTAACCAAGAGGATATAAAACCAATTTGGCACCAGTAACCCTGTATATATGAAACCTTTTGGCACCTGTAACCAGAACTTTCCCAGGTGGGTTTGAACCAATAGACACCAGTAACCATGAGCATATAAAAACAGTTTGGTACCAGTAACCCTGTGCATATGAAACATTTTGGCACCTGTAACCAGAACTTTCCCAGGTGGGTTTGAACCAATAGGCACCAGTAACCATGAGCATATAAAGTTTGGTACCAGTAACCCTGTGCATATGAAACATTTTGGCACCTGTAACCAGAACTTTCCCAGGTGGGTTTGAACCAATAGGCACCAGTAACCATGACCATATAAAAACAGTTTGGTACCAGTAACCCTGTGCATATGAAACATTTTGGCACCTGTAACCAGAAATTTCCCAGGTGGGTTTGAACCAATAGACACCAGTAACCATGAGCATATAAAAACAGTTTGGTACCAGTAACCCTGTGCATATGAAACATTTTGGTACCTTTAACCCTGTGCATATGAAACATTTTGGCACCTGTAACCAGAACTTTCCCAGGTGGTTTTGAACCAATAGACACCAGTAACCATGAGCATATAAAAACAGTTTGGTACCAGTAACCCTGTGCATATGAAACATTTTGGCACCTGTAACCAGAAATTTCCCAGGTGGGTTTGAACCAATAGACACCAGTAACCATGAGCATATAAAAACAGTTTGGTACCAGTAACCCTGTGCATATGAAACATTTTGGCACCTGTAACCAGAACTTTCCCAGGTGGGTTTGAACCAATAGACACCAGTAACCATGAGCATATAAAAACAGTTTGGTACCAGTAACCCTGTGCATATGAAACATTTTGGCACCTTTAACCCTGTGCATATGAAACATTTTGGCACCTGTAACCAGAACTTTCCCAGATGGGTTTGAACCAATAGACACCAGTAACCATGAGCATATAAAAACAGTTTGGTACCAGTAACCCTGTGCATATGAAACATTTTGGCACCTGTAACCAGAACTTTCCCAGGTGGGTTTGAACCAATAGACACCAGTAACCATGAGCATATAAAAACAGTTTGGTACCAGTAACCCTGTGCATATGAAACATTTTGGCACCTTTAACCCTGTGCATATGAAACATTTTGGCATCTGTAACCCTGTGGATATGAAACATTTTGGCACCTGTAACCAGAAATTTCCCAGGTGGGTTTGAACCAATAGACACCAGTAACCATGAGCATATAAAACCAGTTTGGTACTAGTAACTCTGTGTATATGAAACCTTTTCGCACCTGTAAGCAGACCCTTCCCAGGTGGGTTTGAACCAATAGACACCAGTAACCATGAGCATATAAAAACAGTTTTGTACCAGTAACCCTGTGCATATGAAACATTTTGGCTCCTTTAACCAGAACTTTCCCAGGTGGGTTTGAACCAATAGGCACCAGTAACCATGACCATATAAAAACAGTATGGTACCAGTAACCCTGTGCATATGAAACATGTTGGTACCTTTAACCCTGTGCATATGAAACATTTTGGCACCTGTAACCAGAAATTTCCCAGGTGGGTTTGAACCAATAGACACCAGTAACCATGAGCATATAAAAACAGTTTGGTACCAGTAACCCTGTGCATATGAAACATTTTGGTACCTTTAACCCTGTGCATATGAAACATTTTGGCACCTGTAACCAGAACTTTCCCAGGTGGTTTTGAACCAATAGACACCAGTAACCATGAGCATATAAAAACAGTTTGGTACCAGTAACCCTGTGCATATGAAACATTTTGGCACCTGTAACCAGAAATTTCCCAGGTGGGTTTGAACCAATAGACACCAGTAACCATGAGCATATAAAAACAGTTTGGTACCAGTAACCCTGTGCAAATGAAACATTTTGGCACCTGTAACCAGAAATTTCCCAGGTGGGTTTGAACCAATAGACACCAGTAACCATGAGCATATAAAAACAGTTTGGTACCAGTAACCCTGTGCATATGAAACATTTTGGCACCTTTAACCCTGTGCATATGAAACATTTTGGCACCTGTAACCAGAACTTTCCCAGGTGGGTTTGAACCAATAGACACCAGTAACCATGAGCATATAAAAACAGTTTGGTACCAGTAACCCTGTGCATATGAAACATTTTGGCACCTGTAACCAGAACTTTCCCAGGTGGGTTTGAACCAATAGACACCAGTAACCATGAGCATATAAAAACAGTTTGGTACCAGTAACCCTGTGCATATGAAACATTTTGGCACCTGTAACCAGAACTTTCCCAGGTGGGTTTGAACCAATAGACACCAGTAACCATGAGCATATAAAAACAGTTTGGTACCAGTAACCCTGTGCATATGAAACATTTTGGCACCTTTAACCAGAAATTTCCCAGGTGGGTTTGAACCAATAGACACCAGTAACCATGAGCATATAAAAACAGTTTGGTACCAGTAACCCTGTGCATATGAAACATTTTGGCACCTGTAACCAGAAATTTCCCAGGTGGGTTTGAACCAATAGACACCAGTAACCATGAGCATATAAAAACAGTTTGGTACCAGTAACCCTGTGCATATGAAACATTTTGGCACCTGTAACCAGAACTTTCCCAGGTGGGTTTGAACCAATAGACACCAGTAACCATGAGCATATAAAAACAGTTTGGTACCAGTAACCCTGTGCATATGAAACATTTTGGCACCTTTAACCAGAAATTTCCCAGGTGGGTTTGAACCAATAGACACCAGTAACCATGAGCATATAAAAACAGTTTGGTACCAGTAACCCTGTGCATATGAAACATTTTGGCACCTGTAACCAGACCCTTCCCAGGTGGGTTTGAACCAATAGACACCAGTAACCCTGTGCATATAAAACCAGTTTGGTACTAGTAACTTTGTGTATATGAAACCTTTTGGCACCTGTAAGCAGACCCTTCCCAGGTGGGTTTGAACCAATAGACACCAGTAACCATGAGCATATAAAAACAGTTTGGTACCAGTAACCCTGTGCATATGAAACATTTTGGCACCTTTAACCCTGTGCATATGAAACATTTTGGCACCTCTAACCCTGTGGATATGAAACATTTTGGCACCTGTAACCAGAAATTTCCCAGGTGGGTTTGAACCAATAGACACCAGTAACCATGAGCATATAAAAACAGTTTGGTACCAGTAACCCTGTGCATATGAAACATTTTGGCACCTTTAACCAGAAATTTCCCAGGTGGGTTTGAACCAATAGACACCAGTAACCATGAGCATATAAAAACAGTTTGGTACCAGTAACCCTGTGCATATGAATCATTTTGGCACCTGTAACCAGAAATTTTCCAGGTGGGTTTGAACCAATAGACACCAGTAACCATGAGCATATAAAAACAGTTTGGTACCAGTAACCTTGTGCATATGAAACATTTTGGCACCTTTAACCCTGTGCATATGAAACATTTTGGCACCTGTAACCCTGTGGATATGAAACATTTTGGCACCTGTAACCAGAAATTTCCCAGGTGGGTTTGAACCAATAGACACCAGTAACCATGAGCATATAAAAACAGTTTGGTACCAGTAACCCTGTGCATATGAAACATTTTGGTACCTGTAACCAGACCCTTCCCAGGTGGGTTTGAACCAATAGACACCAGTAACCCTGTGCATATAAAAACAGTTTGGTACTAGTAACTCTGTGTATATGAAACCTTTTGGCACCTGTAACCAGACCCTTCCCAGGTGGGTTTGAACCAATAGACACCAGTAACCATGAGCATATAAAAACAGTTTGATACCAGTAACCCTGTGCATATGAAACATTTTGGCACCTGTAACCAGAACTTTCCCAGGTGGGTTTGAACCAATAGGCACCAGTAACCCTGTGCATATAAAACCAGTTTGGTACCAGTAATTCTGTGCATTTGAAGAATTTTGGCACCTGTAACCCTGTGCAGAAACATTTTGGCACCTTTAACCCTGTGCATATGAAACATTTTGGCACCAGTCACCAGACCTCTCCCAGCCTCCCTCCCCCCTTGTGATTTCAGCTCTTTTTGTTTTGCCACAGAGGCAACCCGTCCCCAGCGCCCATAGCTTTATTTTCTCTGGTCAGTGGGGGCTTCTTACCCGTCTCTGCCGAGGAGCCTGAGGGCGGCCAGTTTGCCCGGCGCCGCTCGTGGTCTCCTCCGGCCAGAGACGCCCCGTCAGCCGCTGCCCCCGAAGAAGAAGAAGAGGAACCGCGTTGGCCAAGCTGCGCTCGCTCCTCTCCAGGCTCTCGCTGGGAACGGGCCGCGCAAAGGGCGCTTCAGAGGAGGCCGCCGCCGCCGCCTTCCTTCCGCAGGGTCCTCGGCCGCGCCGCTCGGGGAACAGGGAACGGGCGCTTCTGGGGGCTTCTTCGCCTTCTTGGGGCTTCTTCGCCTTCTTGGGGCTTCTTGGTCTTCTTGGGGCTTCTTGGTCTTGGGGCTTCGTCTTCTTGGTCTTCCTCCTCTTCTTCTTGGGGCTTCTTTGGGGTTTCTTCGCCTTCCTCCTCCTCTTGGGGCTTCTTGGTCTTGGGGCTTCTTCGCCTTCCTCCTCAGGGGTCTTCGTCTTGGGGCTTCTTGGTCTTCGTTCTTTTTCTCCCCTCAGGGCAGGTCCAGGTGACTTTTCAGGTTCCCGCCTGAGGCGGCACGTTTCATCCTCCCGCCCGGGCCCCGCCAGCCAACCAGAAAGTGGGGCGCCTCAGGCCCCGAAGCTGATTGGGTCCCCGCCAAGGGACGCTGGGACAGGGCAGGCTCTCTGCCCAGAGACAGAACCTGAGGGGAGCCAATCACCGGGGGGGGGGGGGCTGGAGGCCCTCCGAGGAGGTAACGCACGCGCCTGGGGAGAGCACGCACGGCCGGCGCAGGTGTGTGTGAGGGAGGGCGGCGGGGTCACTCAGAGTTCACTGGCAGGGTCACTCGCGGTCGCGGCGCTGGCCGGCCGGGCCCTGGGGTGCGCATTGGAGGGGGTGGGGTGTCCGAATCCTGCTGCATGATGAGTGGCCAGAAGCTTCGGGTCTGCGGGGTGCGGTGGGAGCAAAAAGGGGGAGCCCTGCTGGTCTGGACCCCCATTTGGAGTCCCTGCCAGAGGGGGATCTGGGGCCTTCTAGTGCTCCATTTGCAGGACTGGGAGCCTTCAAAAGAGCATCCAGGCAAACTGTATGTATTTTGTCCTGCAGAGGCACACCTGCTCCCCCACCCCCGCCCATCCTGGGTGCACATCTCAAATCCTGCAGTTTGGGTTCTGCAGTGTGCAGATGTTGAGCTCGAGCAAGTAAGCCATGCCACAAACTCCAGGCAAAGTCGGTTGGCCAATTGGACCCAGTGGCCTCTTCCCAAGGGGGGTAGGTGGGATGTCTGCTTCCTCCCGCCCTGCCAGGTGACCCTGGAGAAATGTTCTCTGTGCTCCAGGCCCATCATGGACCGGATCCTGCGCGCGATGGGCAAGGCCTACCACCCTGCGTCGTCTGCCACCGCTGCTTGGACGGCGTTCCCTTCACGGTTGACGCCACCAGCCAGATCCACTGCATTGAAGATTTCCATCGGTATCTGGTCTTCCGCCCCCTCGCCCCGCTTGCTGCCTCAGGGGCTGGAGGGCAAAGGGGGCGCAAAGAGGGCTTGACGCCACTGGGGCAACCTGGCTGGCTGGCGGCCCAGGGGATGCTGCCTGCTCCTCCCCTTGGAGCCATTCCGCAATGGCGGAAGCTGCCCTTTTCTCAGTGGGGGGAGCTGCCTCCCAGCTTGGCAGGAGACGCTGCTGCTGATTCCTTCTTCTTGCTCTCTGTCCCCAGGAAATTTGCTCCCCGGTGCTCAGTGTGTGGAAACGCCATCATGCCGGAGCCGGGCCAAGAGGAGACGGTGCGGATCGTTGCCTTGGACCGCAGTTTCCACATCGGCTGCTACAAGTGTGAGGTGAGGGTCCCTGGACTCTAGGGAGGGGGAAGGCCAGTGGTGGGTCAGGACAGTGCAACTGGAAGCCGTTCTGGGTCAGGCCAGTGGTCTGTCCAGTCCCACAGTCTGGGCCACATGGTGGCCAAAACCCAGGGGCCACCAGGAGGTCTACCAGCGGGGCCAGAACTCCTTAAGGGCTCCCTCCGTGGCCCCCAAGCAGCAAGAAGACAGAGCATCCCTGCCCCAGGCAGACGTTCCCTCTAGGCCTCGTGGCTGGGAGCCACTGACGGGCCTCCCTCTGCTCCAGGTGCTTCTCCAGTCCTTCCTTGAAGCCGTCTGTCCTTGAGGCTGCCAGCACTTCCTGCAGTGGTGAACTCTATCTGAAGATGGCCTTTTGTGTTTTTTAATGATAATTAATTGAGATGGGCATCTCCTCCAGGGCCATGAGCATCATGGACTCCTTTGTGAACAACATCTTCAAGCACATCGCCGGCGAGGCCTCCCGCCATCACCTACACCGAGCACGCCAAGAGGAAGATGGTCACCGCCAGGGACGTGGTCTACGGGCTCAAGCACCCTCTACGGCTTCGGCGGTTGAGCGGGGCCCGCTGCAATCCCGCTCCTGCTGGCAAACCACGAAGTTTCCTTTTCAGGGCCACCCACCGCATTGGAAGAAAAGCTGATTTCTCTAAATGCTCTTCTCCCCACCTAGTTTTGCGTGTACTCAAGTGTTTTACTTCCGCGTTCTCAGTTACGCTCTTTGCACGCCATGATCTAAACATGACATTTAGATCATTTACAAATTTTCTTGCCTCCTTCCCCGCTCCCAAATAAGGATGCCAGCCTCCAGGTGGGGCCAGGGTACGCCCTAGGTATTACTGTTACAGAGGAAACATTCAAATGAGCAGCCCTGTTGGTCTGAAGTAGCACAATAAAACCAGAGTCCAGCGGCACCTTTAAGACCAACAAAGATTTATTCCAGTTTAGCCTGAGGAAGGGTGCTTGCACTCCAAAGCTCACACCTTGCATAAAACTTTGTTGGTCTTAAAGGTGCCGCTGGACTCTGATTTTATTGTGCTACAGAGGGATGTTTTAGACTGCTCCTTTGGGGAAGTGGGATGCTTCCGGTCTTGTACTCCAGAGGTCTCTGCCTGACCTGGCTTCCACCGCTCCGCCCAGTTCTTCAGGGGTTTCTCAGCAGGCCTCTGGCGACCCTAACCTCATGCCCCTGGTGGTGGCCGGGGGAGACCCGGCCGCCGCACTCGCAGGTGACCCTGTATCGATGTTAACAATGCAAAAGCCAAAGCACGGGCTGCATTCACGCGCAAGTGAATCCAGAGCGTGTCCTGGCAAGCGAAGCGGACTAATCCGCCCACGAACGCTAATCCGTCCCCCAAAGGCGCCGGAGGAAGAGAAGGGGCTGCAGAAGGAATGGCCAAGCAATGCACTCCCCCCCCCCCCCGTCCCGTGCGCAGTTAGTTGTTCCCGCGGGCTGATCGCAGGTCGGATCCGATTGGATAAGGGCGGACCTCGAAGCTCGGCCGCCAATCAGAACGCGCGGACTTCCCGCCACCCCGGGACGGCGGAACTTTCAGGAACTACCCAGGAAAGCGCGCTCGAGTCCCATCTCCCCGGGCGCGGTGGTGGAAAGGCGCTTTGCTTATCCGCACCCCGAAAAAAAGGACAAAGCTTGGCTCCCGGGGTCCCGTGAAGACCCACAATGCTTTATAGCAGATCTGAAGGACATGCCAAGTGGACAGCCAATGAGGCAGCGCCAACAATTTGGGGACAAAGGTTCAAATGGCATCAGTTGCCTTTCCCGGGGAGGAGTCTTGCCCGCGGGCCAATAGCCTGACCCTCGGTGGAAAGTCCCCGTTTGCACGGGCGGGAAGGGGCGTGATCCGGCCGCTGCAGACGCGCCGGCCTCTGTGTCTGTCGCCGAGCGGGCTCGGAGGGCTTCCCCGGGGCGCCTGGCGATCCTCCCGCTGAACGAAGCTGAGCGCGGCGGCGGGCCGAGAGCCGGTAAGCAGGCCTGCGGGTGCCGCTTTGGGCAGCCCCTTCCCCGCAAGTGTCCCGGAGGGAGAGAAGCCGGCCGGGGAGGCTGGAAGAAGACCGCAGCGGGCTCCCCACACGGCCGTCCGACCCCGGGTCTCCGCTCCGGCCCTCGCGTTTCCTTCCCGGGTCGGTGCTTTGCAGGAGAAGCTGCCCGGGGCACCCTTGGCCATGTCGGGGGACGGGAGGCGACGCGACCGCGCCTTTGAGGACTTGGAGCGGCGGATCCGGCGCTTCACGGAGCCCCTCTCCCAAGAAGCCCTCTCGGGGCCCCGGTTCCCTTCCGGTTCCAGGCTCTTCCGGACCAACAGAGACGCGGCCGTCCGGCAGATCCTGGAAGGGCCGTCGTCGCCCTGCCCGATCCCGCTAGAAGAGCTGTGGCGACACTTCGCGGGCATCTACGCTCGAGGGGACGGCGCCCGAGGCGGCGCGCCCCGTCCGCCACCCCTGCGCCGCCTTCCGCGCCTGCCGTCCCCCGCGGGCCTGGGCGAGCCGTTCACCGCGGAAGAGGTGCGGGCGATCTTCCAGCGGGCCCGAAACAAACGCCCCGGCCCGGACGGGATCTCCCTCGACCGGCTGAAGGAGCACGACCCGAAGGGCGAGAGCCTGGCGGCCATCTTCGAGGGCTGCCGGCAGCTGCAGCGCACGCCGACCGCCTGGAAGCGCGCCCAGACCGGCCTCAAGCCGAAGCGAGGCGACCCCCGACGGCCGGCCAGCTGGCGGCCCATCTTCTACTGCAACGCCATCTACAAGCTGTATGCCAAGGGCCTGGCCGAGCGCGTCTCCCGGTGGGCCCGGGAGGGGGGAGCCCTCAGCCCCCAGCAGAAGGCCCTCCAGGGCCCCAGAGGCGCCGTCGAGCTCCGCTTCCTCCTGCAGACCGTGCAGCACGAGGCCCGCCACACCGGGAGGGAGTGTGCCCTGGCATTGCTGGACCTGGAGGACGCCTACGGCTCCATCCGGCGCTGCCAAGTCTTCCACACGCTGGCAGAGTTTGGCATGCCCGGAGACTTCCTGGGGCTGCTTCAGGAGCTGCTGGAGGGCTGGACCACGACCATCAAGGTGGGGCAGAATGAAACGGAGGAGATCCCGCTCCGGACGGGACTGATGCAAGGGTGTCCCCTGAGCTGCATCCTCTTCCACCTGGCCATGGAACAGCTCCTCCGTTTCGTGGATGGCCGCGCCCGTGGCTTCAACCTGTACGGTGAGCGCATTAGCGTGCTGGCTTACGCCGACGACCTGGTGCTGGTTGCCAGGAACGCCCAAGAGCTGCAGGCCACGCTGGTCGATGCCTCGGCCGCTGCGGACTGGATGGGCCTGCGCTTCAAGGCCGAGAAGTGCACATCGCTCCACTTCAGACGTGGAACCCTTCGGGAGACCATGTTCACGGTCCAGGGCAGGCCCATCTCCTGCCTGAAGGAAGGGGAAACGGTCCAATACCTGAGAAAGCCCATCGGCTTCCAAGACCAGCCGGCGAGCGTCCGGGAGGAATTTGAGGCCAACCTGGAGAAGATCAAGGCATCCCAGCTAGCGCACAAGCAGAAGGTGAGCATAGTGAAGAGGAATCTGCTTCCTGCAATTCTGTCTGTCCTGAGAGAGCAGCTGGTCCCAAAGAAGGAGCTTGGCTGGATCGACTCTGTTCTCTCCGAGTGGGACGGAGATGTGGAGCTGACAATGGAGGAGCAGCATGACATCGAAGTGGTCACCCATGCATTCCTTCTGCTCTCCAGCCCCGACGAGGTCATAAAAAACGTAGCCCACGAGGCCCTCCGCCTCGTAGTTCATGAGAACTTTATTGAGGATCCCGCTCAGAGGGACTTGGCCGCCTACCTGAGTGGGGTCTACAAGGGAGAGGATTATCGTAGCAACCGAAGTCCCACCAATTTGTGGACCCGCGTCAGGTACGCCTCCCGGCGAATCGACAAACTTGTCGGTTTTCGATGGATCGACAACGGCGAACTGGGCTTGGAGCTGTCTGGTGCTGTGATGTCCCCAAAGAAACTCAAGACATTGGCCTCTACGCTCAAGAGTGCTGTGAAGAAAGCGGTCGTGTGGTGAGGGCCAACTTAACACCGTCTGCACAAACTACCTGACGGTGGTCACTAAATTACTGCTCAGGCTAGTTTTATCCTGCTGACCCTGTGAGAACTAGAGATGCCCACTCGTTTATTTTATCCAATGTGTTTAAGGGCTTGCTGTACTATCATTTCTCTGTGTTTTCCTCTTATGTGTTCTGGCATGTTTTTGGATGCTTGTTTTATCCTGCTGTGAGCTAGTGCAGGGGTAGTCAACCTGGGGTCCTCCAGATGTCCATGGACTACAATTCCCATGAGCCCCTGCCAGCAAACGCTGGCAGGGGCTCGTGGGAATTGTAGTCCATGGACATCTGGAGGACCCCAGGTTGACTACCCCTGATCTAGTGGCTTGAAACTCCAGGCCTTTGGCCAGAGGAGCTTAATGAAGGAAAGGAAGGTGCCACAGTGGGCTGGGCCACCTCAGGACTCATGCGGAAGTAGGTCTGGCAGTCCTTACACTGCATCATGGATACCCCAGCAAAGCATGCACTGCCGTAGTAGAAACATTCAGCGCAACAATTAAACTGCCTTCGGAATGGAATCTGAGCCTTGCGTCTGGACGTTCGGTGAACGATGTAAAATGATTTGTGATGCATAATTTTGTTGAATGTATCCTCTTTTTAAAAACAAAACAAAACATTGCTTTCCCTTAGAATATAAGAATTTTTAAAGGAACTGGATATTGGTTATCTCAGTTTTTATATTACCAGTCATATAGTTTCTGGATTAAAATGTTTTTTACATCCCGTAATACGGTTTCAGTTTCTCATTCAGGTAGGTCACCATGTGTGTCTGAAGCCGTGGGACAAAGTCTGAGTCCAGTGTCACCTTGGGTGTAGAAAAAACTGCTTTTGCAAGAAAGGCTCTACTGAGACAGGCACCCGGAGTCCGTGAAAGGCCCCGCCAGGCTTAGCAACTGATGCCTGGAATGTCCTGTTTAGAAGAGCTTTAGGGAACCCAGATAAGGAGTCAAGGCCGGCCCGTCCAGCCCCACACATTCCCAAAATTCCTCTAGCGGTAACCATGGCTGCTTGAAGGGAGAGAAGGAGAAATGTTTTGTGAACTTTATCGGAGAAACAGAATGACCTGCAGCAAGGGTCATATGCAGTCTGGTTTTGCAACCTCCAGGTGGGTCCAAAAAAGCAGACTCCAGTTCCAAAAAATGTATCATGTATTAACAAACAACAGACGTTATATAAACAGGCATCAATAAGAGACTCAGATTGTTAGGAAAATAATAAAGAATATATAGCGCCTCCAGGGAGGGTGGCATATAAATATAACAGTCAAACAAATAAAACGTTTTTATGCATCCTAAATGACCCAGGAAGGAGCTTTTTGAAACTGTAAAACTAGCCAGGAGTGCTGTTGGTCTTTGTTTATAAGAGGACTTTTGGAATAGTTGTCTCCACCAGGCAAGAAAAGACAGCATGTGCTGGCAGGAGCTCATGGGAATTGCAGTCCTTGAACATCTGGAGAGCCACAGTTTGGCCACCCCTGCTCTTGCCTCGGGCAAGAAAATAGCATCCCCAAATGGTCCGGAATTGCCCCAGGCTGGGGTGAGCAATCCAGCCAAAAAAAGTTAACTTGGGGTGGGGGGGAGGGATGCCCATCACCACTCCCAGATTTTCCTCCACCTGAGATTGGTCACGGGATGCAAAGTGGGGGGGGGGGATAGTGGGAGTACTTCCAGATTCCCTGAAATGTGCAGGCGTCAGGACGTTGGACTAGAAGACTCTTCCAGTTTCTCCCTTAGCTACCATGAGTTCTGACCTGGGCAGCCCCAAACAACTATTCTAGGCACGTCGTAGGTCTTGTTTAGGAATTTAATCTCCGGACATCTTGTCTTGGAAGATATATAAAAGTCATCATGCAACAGATTGTATTCCATGCAATGCATTGGTGGTTCAGTGGTAGAATTCTCGCCTGCCACGTGGGAGGCCCGGGTTCGATTCCCGGCCAATGCAAGAATGCTTTTTAATGACTTTTTTTTAAAAAAATGGGTTTGCACTGCAGATCTCCTGGAGCTTTCTCCATTGTGGCTTTGCAGGATGGAGCCTCTGCTGCCTTGATTCTCCTGCCTCCGCCCCAGTCCGCTAAAACGATACGCCTGTTTTGCAATCTGCCTGGGGGATTCATTTTCCCAACCCCGCGGAGGGGCAGCCCGGTGGGGTCTGCAGGCAAGCCTCCTCCGCAGAAGCAGCATTGTGCAAAACTGGGGGTGAGGATGGGGGAGGAAGGCTAGCGCTGATTCATTTCTTTGTGGGTGTGACGTTGCGTTGCACTAGACGCGGATGCGAGACGCCTCCCTGCTGTTCCTGCTAAAACCGCAACTCTCTCTCCTCCTCCCCCCCCCCCGGAAGGGCCAGCCCACAAGAGCTAGCTGCTTTTTATTTTTCATATGCATTGCTTATGCACAAGACACAACCTCGGAGGAGCGTGCCATGCTGCAAAATCCCCCCCCCCCTTGCGTTTCCACCACAAAGAACTCGGTCGCCCCGCGCAGGCAGCAGAAGGAAGGCAACAGGAAGGGCGAGGGCATCGGCTTCATTTCCCCCACTGCGCATGCGCGAGGGCAGCTACGTCCGGGCGAGAGGGACGCGCATGCTCAGTGGCGCCGCGGAGGGCGCCTGTCCCTCTTCTTGGCCATGGCTGCGATGGAGGCGAGCAAGATGGCGTCGCCCAAGAGCGCCCCCAAAGATGCCCAGGTGGGTGGGGAGGGGTGGGGGAGGGGGAGGGGGGCAATGAGGAGGGTCCCCCCAAAACTGCCCCGGCAGAGTGCAGGGGAGTGATCCAGAACTCTGCGCTTTGCAAAAGCTTGCACAGTTGCTGGGCTAGTCAAGGCTCTCCAGGGTTGCCACCTTTGGGGCGGGAGAGGGAGGGTCTCCCTGTGTCTTTCAGTGCTGCACTAGCGAGATGGTAAGAGACCAGTTGCAGGTGAGTAGCCATGTAGCCGGGGGAAGTTTGAGCCCAGGGGCACCTGGCAGACCCGGAAAGGTTAGCTTGAGGCATAAGCTTTTGCCTGCTCGTCCACTTAAGTCTCCGAGGAAGCGGGCGTGCACAGCAAAGCTGAGACCCAGAATTAAACCTCGCTGTCCTTCAAGGAGCCCCTGGACGGAGAGTGTAGTCCATGGACCCTGGACAGCCACCGTTTGGCCACCCCTGTCCTAGTGTATAGATTAAAGATGCTGTCATGTTTTTTCCAGGGAAGTTTAAAGCATTTCCTCTTGTTCTATTGCACTTAACAGGTGATGGCCCAGATCTTGAAAGACATGGGGATCACCGAATACGAGCCACGGGTGATCAATCAGATGCTGGAGTTTGCATACCGTAAGCCCTCCGTGCCTTGAATTCTATCTCAGTGTGTCTAATTTTTATGTACGTTTTCCACTTCTGCAGTTTCTCTTCCTGGAAGTATCGTCTCACCAGGTAATACAGGTAATCTGCCAGCAGATCCTAACTCCGGATGGCTGGCCAATAGGGATGCCAAGCCTCTTTCTGGCATTCCTCGAATGAGGCAACTGGTGTCACTCCCCTCCTCCAGTTCTACCTTCACAACAATCCTGCAGGATAGGTTAGGGCGAGAGAGCATGCCTGGCTCAGGGTCAGTCAGTGAGCACCACGACACATTAGCCCAGCACTAACTGCTGAATTGTCCTGTCTTGGCCACGTGGCCCTCCTGAAGTTTCTGGGTTTTGTTTCTTGAAAGGCTACGTGACAACTATCCTGGAAGACGCCAAGATTTATTCCAGCCACGCGAAGAAGTCGAGCGTCGACGCGGATGACGTGAGGTTGGCGATCCAGTGCCGGACGGACCAATCGTTCACCTCTCCCCCTCCCAGAGATGTATGCTCCCCCTTCTGCTCTTGTGGGGAGATCTGTTCAGGCTTATAGTCCTGAATGTTGCTCATAGCATAGTCCCCAACATAGCACCCACGGGTGCCATGGGACCTGCCGACACCTTTCTTGGTGGCCACCAATTGTTTTGTGGAAGTGGGCAGAGCCCTTGCCCAAGAGGGCTTCCAGTTGGTCACTGAAGGTCTGATGAGCTGTGCAGATTAAAATAGCATTGTCTCAGCCAGAGTCCCCCCCCCACCCTTTCACAACATTTGTTTTAGTCTTGGACTCCGCTCTTCCCCTGTGCATGTCTTAATTGCCTCTCTTCTCCCCTGCAAAGGGGCTTCCCCCTGTGGTGGCCATTTTGTGGTTAGCTCCTCCTCTTGTGGCAGCCATTTTGTGGTGGGTTCCACCACCTCTGCTCATGAGCATGAGGACGCTGGGGTGCAGGGTAAAACAAGCAAAGCCCAATCTGCTTTTAGATTAACATTTTAAGATAACGTGGTTACCCTCAGTGATTCAGAAGGACAAGTTAGATTACCTGGATTACTGATGAGCGTGATTTGACTTGTGAGGGAACAGGAACTGTGAATTCACCCTCTCCCCCCCCCTTTCCCCAGTTTCTGCTCGATATCGCTCGGCAGAAGAACCAGATGCCTTTGCCGCTGATCAAGCCTTACTCGGGCCCACGGCTGCCGCCCGATCGATACTGCCTGACGGCGCCCAACTACAAGCTGAAGTCGTTGCAGAAAAAGGTGGGAGACGGACGTGGCGTCCCAGATCCTGGCGGGATACGCCACGTGGGCCCTCCTTGGTCAAACACGCGGCTTCTTCTTCCCAGGTCTCTTCCTCCGCCGGAAGGATCACCGTGCCGCGACTGAGCGTCGGAGCCGTCACCAGCCGGCCCAGCACGCCCACCTTGGGTAACGCTCCGCGGCTCAAATGAGTTGCGCTCCTGTCTTGTCCCATCGCTCTTGTGCCCCTCCCTGCTGCAATCCTAAGGTCTGAAGTCTGCTTTGGGGGGCTTATTCCCAGGGAAGCATGGTTAGGATTGCAGCACTAAATCAAAATCAACAACATACGAAGATCTAACAATGAATACACATATTATGTATTTAGTGTTTTAATTTTTTCGTTTTCACTATTAATTTTTTAGTATTTTGTTCCTTCTGGTGTTTTCCGGCTTCGGTAGCCTCCTTTGTCTCGGGGCTGGGTCTCCTTCCCTCTTCATTTTCCTTCTTGGTGTATTTCAGGGACTCCTTCGGCACAGACGGTCTCTGTTTCGACCAAAGTCGGGACCCCCGTGTCACTGACGGGGCAGCGGTTCACTGTGCAGATCCCCACGTCCCAAACATCAGTCAAGTCAGGTAAAAATGAGCTCAAAACAGCCTACTTCCTCCAAACTAGGGAGCCGAGCTGGGATGGGGAGGCGAGAGTGTGTGAATTCGGCTGTAGGTGAAGCTGCATGAAGCTGCTGCCTTCTACTGGCCAAGACTTTGGGTCCATCAAGGTCTACTTGGACAGGCAGCCACTCTCCAGGGTCACATCTCCTCTAACTGCAGATGCTGGGGATCGAACCCGAGACCTTCTGCATGTCAAGCAGAAGCTCTGCCAGTGGCCCCACAGGCAGGGTGGTGGAATGATTTCGAAGGAAGTAACCCAGTTCATGTGACTTTCCTGTCGTGTGCAAACTGAACCCC
The DNA here is from genome assembly GCF_049243985.1 of Paroedura picta. Classification (NCBI taxonomy): domain Eukaryota; kingdom Metazoa; phylum Chordata; class Lepidosauria; order Squamata; family Gekkonidae; genus Paroedura; species Paroedura picta. Next base: position 1,979,763 of record NC_135384.1, read on the forward strand.
CCCCCCCCCCCCGGGATGCGTTTGCTGGCATTATAGAATGGGTGTTTCTCCTGTGTCTCTGGGGAACCAGAGGAGCTTGGCCAGGGAGCCAATCCTACAGTTTCTGATTTGTAGAATTCAGACCACCCTGAAAATGGAGGAAATAAATTCCCCGGTAATTTAAAAGTCTCCCCTCTCCCCTCAGTTGCGGTTTGGGAAATCCCTGTGCTTTCGAACGACACAAAAAAGGTTCTCCCCCTCCCGTTTTCCTTCTCAGCGACTCCCACGACACCGACGGTGCAGAACGTGCTCATCAACCCCTCCCTGATGGGCTCCAAAAACATCCTCATCACCACCAACATGGTGTCCTCCCAAAACGCGGCCAACGACCCGAACCCCTTGAAAAGGAAACACGAGGAGGAGGACGATTACGACAACTTGTGAGAAGGGGGAGCTCGAAGACAGCCCTGTGGGCTCTCCTGTTTCCGTTTGGGACTGGCACTGCTATGCCCCCATGAACTCTTGGCACACGGTTTTGGTCTTGCTGGGTGTCACCTGCTGGAGAAAACCAGCGTGGTCCTTTTGCCTGCAGCCTGGAGAAGTATTTAAAGCAATGTGGCAGGTGAAGGAGCCTCATCCCCTCCCCGCATCACCTGCCCCTTGGTGCCAGGTAAACAGGAGCCCCCCCTGGCCTTTCTGGGCCGCACCATTTCAAATTGCGGGAGGCGTGGTGATGGGAGAATCATTTTCAAAACGTTCTCCCACCTACAGATATGCCCCCTCCCAAAGTCTCTGCTCCTAGAAGGAGTTCTCTCTCCCTCTCCCTAAATTGTGTCACCCGGCCACTGAGCTTTCACAGGGCTTCTCTGTGTGTGTTTTGCTTTCTTCACCACTGGGAGGAAAGTGGAGATTGGGCTTGAATTAGTTAAGAGAATCATGGAAAGCGGTCAATTCCTCTAGGAAATTGGGGGGCAGGGGGGAGAGAAGGCAAGATGTAGTTTTTTTGTTGGGTGAAGGATCAGACCATACTCCCAAACTGGGTGTGTGGATATCCTGATAGCAGGAATACCTGGAGGCCGCTCAGGTTGGCTCCTGTGGCTCTCTTCTGCAAATGGGAGTGTTTACTAGCAGAAGAGATCTTCATAACCTTGTGGTGTAGCTATGCAGGAGCTAAGGCCACATACCCAGATGTTGATATGTATTAAGGATATGACGATAACTGTCAAAGGCTTTTACAGCTGGAGTCAACTGGCTGTTGGGAGTTTTCCGGGCTGCATGGCCATAGTCTGGCAGGTTTAGTTCCTGACATTTTGCTGGTAACTGTGGCTGGCATCGTCAGAGTTAGGAATGGCAGATCTCACACATTGGCAAATCTCACACATTGCCGTGTTCTGCCTCTGGAGATGCCAGCCACAGTTGCCAGCAAAATGCCAGGGACTACAGCCTGGGAAACCCACACCCACCAGCACAAAGGAAACATCCCGATTACTCCCGTTTTTAAGTTAGGAAATGTATATATGTTTTTAAAAATTTTTATTTTGGAGTGCCAGCCATTATCAGTTCTGCCAACAGCCGACCTGGAGCAGGATTCAGCTACACCTGTTCCCGTCTCGGGACTTAAGCTATTTTTTTTTTTCTTAAGAGAGATTTTCCTTAAATAAAAAGGCATTTTGTGAGAACTAGTTTAGGCATGTTCTCTGATGGGTGTAAGATGCTGCGTATTTTCATGTGGGACGGAATGCTTCTGTCCTGGCAAGCCAGGTTTGATGCTCTGCTCTTCCATCTGCAGCCAGCTGAGTGACCTTGGGCTTGTCACAGCCCTAATAGTGCTGTTCTCACACAGCAGGAATGTCAGGGCTCTCCCAGCCCCACGTACCTCACAGGGTGTTGTGGGGAGAGGAAGGGAAGGCGATTGGATACCACTTTGGGCAATGAAAAGTGGGTTATAAAACCCAATTCTTCTTTGCCCTTGATGCTGAAGACAGATTCCTAACCTCCCACCCACCTTGTGGGTTTGATTCCTCATCTTCTCGGTGCTAGGAAGCACTGCCAAGGTGCAACTTTCAAGTCAAGAGCCCCGTGGTTTGCCGTGGCCTGTCTCTGCTGGGCAATCCTGGACTTCCCCATCAAAGTCCTAACTGGGGCTGACTCTCCTTCCCTTCTGATTCCTGGCAAGGTCAGCTAGCCTGGGCCACCAGGCCAGGGCTCCTGTTTTGACTGCCCCCACAGCCCTGAGACAGGAGATGCAGAAGTCTAGAAGACAAAAAGACAATTGTCCATTTTTGCTTATTTATTTCCTTAAAGGGAGGCCAGAGAGATGGTTTGTGGCCTGGAAGCTCACAGGCAGCCATTAAAGAGCATGAGGAACACACGTTCGTGTAATTAAACTTCCTTTATTCAAATTCATCTATACACTCTATTCTTTTTAAAAAGACATTAAAGAGTTCAGCTAAGCCGTGCTTGTCGCCGGATTTCTAAGTCGGGTCCGGGAGGGTCCCTTGGCCGCAGATACTGCCCCGCTGGCTAGCCCTCCACAAAGTCCTCCTTGATCGGGGTGCAGCCGGCAAAGAAGCTGCTGGCGCTGCTCAGGACCCGCTTCCGCCTCTTCTTCACCACTGGCAGCTGGTTCTCCGTGTCGAGGCCCCCCAGGGCGAAGAAGGAGGTGGAGTCGCAGCTCTGCTCCTGGGCCGGGGCCTCCATGTGGTTGACCGGCTTCAAGACCTTGGGGAGGGGGGGGGGGAATGAAGGTCACAGCGAGCCCCTTCTTTGACAGGTGGCAGAGATCACCTGTTCAGCCCAGCAGCCTAGCCCACTAGGACGCCTTACCGGCCGGGTCAACACAAAAAAAGCTTGAGGAGACGACAAATGGCTTATCGAGCTATTACTGTATTCCTCTACCCAGCCAGAATTCCAGGGAAACAGAAAGGGGCCAGCGTGGGGTTAAGGCTTGTTCCGGGCAGCCCAGGCTGAAATCCCCATGTTGGAATATTGGGATTTGCAAGATCTAAAGTGCGCTTAAGTGAGCAGAATACAACGGGTGTCCTGCAGATACAAACTTCCTGAGCATTTTCAAATTATTTCCTGTTTTTGGAGCACACTTCCTCTCTGCTTGCCTCCAGAACAGCAGTTGAACAGAATGAGCATCGCTAAATAACTAAGACAGTTCTCCCCCTCTCTTTCTGGACCGAGTTGTTTATCTTCATCATGCATAAAAACTATTTTGTTCTTTAAGCAGACTGGTGCTCTTCTCTCTCTTTCTCTGCCTGTTCAAACTGTACCAACACCTCACTCTGCCACAGAATCTTCCTGGGTGGCCTTGGGCCAGTCTCACCTACCTCGCAGGATCGTGGAGAGGATAAGACACAGGAGAAGGGTGTCAGCTGCTTTGGGTCCCCAGTGGAAAGAAAGGCAAGATGCAAGTCAAGTGAACCAAAGAGTGCCGACAGACCTTTTTGGTGGGTGTGACAGCTGGTGGGTCGAAGAAAGTGTCTCCTCCAGACACCAGGGTGGGGTCTTCCAGGCTGAAGGTGGCCTCCTTGGAGTCCCCGAAAGATTCCTCCGTGAGCATCCCCTCCTAAGGGAAGGCAGGACAGAAGGGAGTGAGGCTTGTACCCAATCCCAGAGGATTCGTGGCATGGGTTGCCTTTCTGGTTGACAGCCCCGCAATGCCAACCAACTGCACACACTGCTTGCCATGCCCCAGGACACGCACGCATACACACACACACACACACTCTCCTGTGGAGAGATGACAGGCAGGAGGAGGGCCAGAGCGCTGCTGAACCTTCCTCTCCCTTTGGTTGGCTGACGGAATCGTCCCACTGAATCTGTGAGCCGACACCTTGAATAAAACTCTGCTGCTCTTAAAGGTGCTGCTGGACTTGAACCTTGTTCTGCCGCTTCCCACCCACAGGGCCGACTCAGCCCCCATCATGCCAACGGACACCCACCACGACACGCACAAAGGTGCCCCTTGCTGGAATGCGGTTGGGAGAAGCGGGAGAGCCGACGGACGACTCTCAGGGGCTCGGCTTAGGCTGGCCCTGCACCGTGGAAATGGGGGAGGGGCGGGGGCTTCCAGGCGGCCCCAAGCAACCAAGGGCCCCCCCCCCGGGCGCCACTCACCCAGGCCCGGTTGCGGCACTTCCCGGAGTCGCAGCGGCAGTCCTCCGAGCACTCCGCCTTCTGTTTCCGGCAGCCGCACAGGCGGTTGCCGCAGCGGCCTTTGCAGTGGCACTACGGGAGAGAAGCCCGGTGAGGAGGCACACTTGCGCGGGCACCCGAAGACGACGGAGCTGGGCCCCACCCACGGAGGAACACCCCGCCTTGAACCGGCCGGCCAGAGGAGCTTGGCTCTCGGGCCGAACCCTTCCGCAGCGCTCCTTGCAGAGGAGCCGCTTGAGAGCCCCCGGACCCTTCCCCCCTGCCCCGCCGTACCCCCAGAAAGCTCTTCTTGATCCCTCGGGCCATCTTTGGCGGCACCCACTCGGCATCCTCCGCTTCTCCAGCCGACTCCTCCGACTCCTCTTCCGACGCCGGCTCCGAGAGGGGCCTGGCCGTGGTCTGCCTGCGCGGCTTGGGCTGAGGGACAGAAGGCAAGGAGGGGGGTCTGGAGGGCGGCCAGGGATGACGAGGGGAGGGACGGGGAAACCAATGGCCAGGATTGGGGCGTCCCCGTAGAGATCCAGGGCACCGCTTCATTGGGAATCCTGTGGCCAGTTCTGGCCTCCGTATCTCAAAAAACACCTTGCGGGGCTGGAAAATGTGCGGAGGAGAAAGACCCAGAGGATGGGGTTGGAGCCCCTCCCCTCGGAAGAGAAGCTGAAGAGTCTGAGGCTTTTCGGTTGAGAAAAAAGACAACTGGGGGGTGGGGGAGACACCGGAGAGCTTTAAAAAGTTATGCCTGGGGTCGGGATAGCCGACAGGGAAAATTTCCCCCTCTCCCAAAAAAACTAGAATTCAAGGAAGCAGATTCAGGGCAGACAAAAGGAAACGCTGCTTTCCACAGAGAGGGATTCAAACGCGGAATGTGCTGCCAGAGGATGGAGTGATGGCCACAGGAAGCAACAACTTGATTTGGTAGATTCTTGGAGGATGAATCTCTCAGCGACTACTGGCCTGGGAGGCTGAGGAAAACCTCCACATTCAGAAGCACCACTCCTCTGAAGCCCAGAGCCAGGGGGCAGCCTCTAGGGAAGGCCTCAGCCTCTAGGCCTTGTGGTCGCCTCCAGAGTTTCGTGACAGCCCTGGAAGGGTTTCCCAAATGGGTGGGATAATCATGACCATGTGTGCCTCCCCTCCCAAAATGGCCCATGATGGGCCTAGAGGGGCTGGGGAGGGGAGGGCCCCTGGGGGGGGGCATGCATACAGCTTTACTTCCCAACCGTATTCTGCACAATCATGTCCCTTTGGGGGTTTCTCAAAGCCTGAATAACGTTTCAGGGGGTTCTCAATGGTTAAACAGTCGAGAAAGGCAGGTCCAGCAGAACTGGCTGGCCACTGGGCGAGGGAGGATGCTGGACTAGATGGACCTTCACTGGTCTGACCCAGCAGGGCCCTTCTGATGTTCTCGGCTAGTTCGAGTCCAGGAGCACCTTGGAGACCAGCAAGGTTTTCAGGGGCTGAGCTTCCAAGAGTCAGAGACGTCCGTGTTGCCTGCTCAGGGTCTCAGGCAGGGTCTTCCCATCCCTGACCGCCTGATCTCTCTGACTGTAGAGGCTGCCGGGGATGGAACCCGGGCCCTTCTGCGTATGAGGCAGAGGCTCTGCCATCGAGCCACAGGCCGCTCCGACTCATAGTTCCCCCTACCTTGGGCGGGATGTAATCGAAAGGAGACTCGGGGGCGTCTCCCACAGTTGGCTCCACACTGCGGATCTTCTGGCTGCTCACCGCTTCGAGAATCCGAAGTTTCTGTTGCGGAGGGGAAAGAGGGAGAGGCAGACAGTGAGCCGGAGAGCAGCAGCCAAGGCGCTCCCCGACCCCCTCCTGCGGGCAGCCGCCCCTCCCCTCTCCGGCCGCCTACCTGTCTGACGCCTTCCAGCTCTTCGCACAGCTCCTGGTTCTTCTCAAAGACCTCCCGCATCTTTGCCAGCTCCTCGTCCTGTTCACGAAGGAGGGGAGGAAGAGGGAATCGGATTTACCTCCAGTCAGAGAAATCCCGGGCGATCCCTGATGCCTGAATGCTTTCAGTGGGAGGCAGCGGAGTGCGGGTGGGTCTCAGATTTTGGAAGCTGAGCGGGGCAGACTCTGCAGAGGGAGGCAATGGCCGGCCACCTCCGCTTACTCACCTGCCTCGAAAACCCCTTGCTGGGGTGTGACTAGAAGGGGACTTCACAACCCCACAAACTCCTAGGGAGGAGACGCTGGCACCTGAAGCCCAAATCTCCAGTACTCTCCGAGGGCAGGCCCCTTGAGCTTTTCTGCGGGGGCTACCAGCTTCTGGTAGTTTTGTTATATATCCACCCCCCCTTTCTTAGCCCACAAGAAGTCTAGAGGGCACTGAGCCTAGACTGAGGGAATGTGACCTCTCCAAGAAGAGCTAGGTTCGAATCCAGCAGCTTTTAGAGGCCAATAAGATTCGGGGAGGATGAGTTTTTGTCAGATGCAAGCAGGAGATTTGGGCGGCCTCTGTTGCTCTCTGAGGAAGGGAATGGGTCTCTTCTGTCGGTCCCAAAGTGCTCACGGACACCATCCAGCTCTTCCACTGGGGACCGACATGGCAGCCCTCCAAAACTGACCAGGCAGAGGGCACACCCACCATCTAACCTTGCTGACAGCCTGAACAACTCTGGGTCAACAGGAAATCCAACAGGGACAGCAACTGCGGCCCCGGTAGCTTCCCAGCAGTCTGGCCTTCCCCCGGCGGCCGTGAACCTGAGCCCTCTTGGACGGAGGGAGCTCTTGCCCCAGGAGGTAGCCGGGCCTCCCCGCCTCTCTTTACCTGGAAGGCGAGGCGTTCGAGCAGCTGCTGCTCCCTCTCTGAAACGGAGGTCTCCAGCTTGCTCTCCGTGTCTTCTTTGTGCTGGATCTGGCTCAGCAAATAGAGGACCTGTAAAGACCGGGGGGGGGGGGGGGGGGAGAACCCACAGTGTGGAAACGTCCTGCAGATTGCAACAGAGGACCTGGGAAATCAGGGAGGGCCTGGGGCAGACAGCGCCACTTCAAGCCAGTCGAGAACAGGGATCCGACTGCTCTCCGGGAGCTTCTGTTGAGTTTGGCCAACAGATCGGCTTGGTTTGTGTTCAGTATTCAAAGCAGCTTCGTGTTCCAAGATTCGAAACGGGGAGGCAGGGAGGCAGGATAAGGGGATTCAAGCTCCCTCGCGGACCCTGGCCGAGTTCAGCCGGCACAGAAGCGGCTCAAGGGGTGCGTGTTTGATTCCCCCCGAAGGGCGAGCCGTACCTTCTCCTGGTGCTGCTGCTCCATCTGCACCACGTGGCTCTCGTGCTCCGCCCCCATTTCGGCCACCGCTTTCCGCTCCTCGAGAAGCATCTTGTGGAGGTCGGAGCAGGCGGCTTTGCTCTGCTGGAGGCGGCTCTCCAGCTTCCCATCCTCCACTTTGGAGGAGACCAGCTGTTGGGAGTCAGATGCCAGATGTGCCTTTGGGAAACTAGCGCAGGAGGCATCTCCCACAGCAGCCAGCAGGAAGCCCCCCTTCTTTCAAGGCGCCGTTTCTCTAGGTGTGTGAGATGATAGGCAAACACACACACACACACACCCTGCTCACCTCACCAAGCAGGTACTTGATGGCCGACTTGGCTTCTGGAATGGTGGAAATGCTCTCCCAGCGCTGCTTCCGGTGGTCTCTGCTGTCTGCCTCCAGCAGCTTCTGCTGCAGATCCGCAATCTGGGCACTCCTTTGGAGGAAGAGACCCCAGACGGTCAAGGGGCGATCGCTAGGAGGCAGTTGGTCCCCGGCTCGCTTGGAGAAGCTGCACCGTGCCCAGGTTAAAAGAGGCACCCCCTCTCTGGGGATGGCTTCAGTGGGCAGCTGTGTGGGTCTGCAGTTAGGTCAGGGACGGGGCAAGGCTCAAGGCCGGGAGCTCCTCAGGGTAGAAGCATTCAGCACCTTTCAGCAGAAATCTGGCCTTGTCACACAAAGGGGGCCCTACCTGGATAGCCCCAGCAAGCCTAATCCAGCTGAGCTTCTGGAACAGGGGTAGTCAAACTGCGGCCCTCCAGATGTCCATGGACTACAATTCCCAGGAGCCCCTCCTCCTCCTCCTCCTCCTCCCAAGAGGCCAAACCTCACTTCTTCCCCCCCCCCCTTCAAGCACATACCTGAGCTCCATCTCCGTTTCAAGGCTCTCGATCTGCTTGGAGATGGAGTGGTTCATTTCCATCGATCTGTGAGAGAACGTGCGCCTCTGGAAGAAAGCGAGAATTTGGATCCTTGGCAGCCAAACGGGGGCTGGGAGGACCGTTCCCAGCAGAGCTCCCCTCTTTTGACAAACCAAGCAGCAGGTCCTCCATGGGTCAAAATGCAGGACCCCCCCCCTTCCCCGTCTGTGTGCTCAGGGCCCTTTTTCTCTGGCCCAGCCCAGCTCACCCTGTATTTCGAGGGAAGAAGCTCTCCTGCGTCCCGTTGGCCTTTCAGCTGTGCAATCTCCTGCGCCAGGGTCTTCCTGTCCTCCAGAAGGTCGTTGAGGTGGTGCCGAGCCTCTTCAGTACGCACAAGGACCTCGACTTCGTTCACAAGCCAGCTCTGGACAAGAAGGGCGGAGGGGGGGGGGGAGTAAGGCTGAAGTTCTATGGCAATTCGACAGCAGGGCGGTAGGTGCAACTACAAAACAGCTGCCGCGGGAGGTGGAGCCAACGGCAGAATGGCTGCCGCCAGAGGCGGAGCAAAGCCCAAAATGTTAGGAAGTGAGGTTATGCATCACTCTAAGCAACTCCTCAAACATTTGGGGCCTTTTAAAAGATGCCTTTTAAAAGGGGCATACTTTGGAAAAGGACAGTCTTGCAAAGACACATTAACACAGTGAGGATCCTGGTGCTGCACTGGAAGAAGCTGCTGAAGCCACTTTAAAAAACCTGGCAGAGCAAACCTGATCTAGGGCCCTGCTGAGCCCCATGGTGCCCATGGGCACCATATTGGGGACCCCTGCTCTCCTGAAAGGCAGCCCAGCCCTACCACGCTCTTTTCCACCACAAACACCTCTTGAGAGCCCAGACAGCAGCTCTGCCCCCATCTCCTCCCCACATGGCTCCCTCCCAGGATAGGCCGGCTCCACCACTGTGGATATTTTCAGCTCAAGTGGAAGTCGCCCCACCTTCACCCGGTTAGCGATGCCCTCGGCTCCCCGGTTCACGTTCTCTTTCCGCTTATCGGCTACTTCCCGCTGTTTCTGAAGAGCGTCTTTCAAGCGCTTGTTGGCAGCAGCCGCCTACGGGGGACACAGAGAGAGAGAGAATATTTTGCACGCTGCTCAGCAAGGGATGCACATCACCTCCGCTCACCCGCAGCCATACCAGGAACGACGTTTTAAAAATAAAAATACATTATAGCCAACGTGATCAAGAACTTGTAATCCCCCGCAAGGCTTCAATCTTTGGAAGGACACTTTACAGCTTGGAATGGCTTTTTCAGACAAACCCCCGCCTGACCTTTCCACAAGGGATAATGCTTTATTTGAACCAGCAGAATCTGAATTAGCTCCATCCAGAGTACGCAGGACAGATGACTTGAACTGCCACATCAGATTGGGACTCCTGGGAACAGGGAGGTAGCTGTGATGGAATTTCTGAGGGCCAAAGTTCCATCTCTGGCACATGCGCTTAAGACTTGCACTCTGCTTGAAACCTTAGGAAGCCACAGACAACCCAAGGAAATAATGCTTATCTAGGAGGATTTTGCTCCGATGCAAAGCCTGCTTGGTGTCGTGTCAGCCTCTAATCTGGTAAGCCGGGTTTGATTCCCCACTCCTCCTCCACGAGCAGCCAGCTGAGCGACCTTGGGCTAGTCCCAGGCCTGTTAGAGCTGTTCTTACAGCAGTTCTGTCAGAGCTCTCAGCCTCACCTACCTCACAGGATGTCTGTTGTGGGACGAGGAAGGGAAGGCGATTGTAAGCCCCTTTGAGACTCCTTCGGGTAGTGAGAAGCGGGGTAAAAAACCCAACTCTTTCTTCTTCTTCTAGAACAGGCACACGTGCTCCTATTGTGGGAGAAGTGTTGAATAAAGCATTCCCAGTTTAAAAACCTGCTCATTCCAAGCCTGCTATTTTGGCCCTCGGCGCTATCAAGAAGGAAGGAGGACTTCAAGCACGATACGTTTTACTTGGAGATTGCAGAATCACTTTCTTGCCTGAGTGTCAAAGTTTCAAAAAATCCAGTCGATCTAATTGCCGCATAAAAACAGGGGAGGGACGGACAGAAAAATCTGTGACCCCCCCTTACCTCCTCAGCTTTTCGCCGGAGGACGCTGGCTTGCTTCTGGAAGTCTTGCTCCAGCTTGACCAGTTCATACTGCCTCTTCCGGTCCTGAAAAGGAGATGGGAGCAGAAGCGGACATGTCAAAACCCTGCCTTCAACTCTGCTTCTAGGCGAACAGGGTAAAGATTTCGGCTAGTCACAGATCTGCATCACCCTGCTAACACAAGCCTATTTACTTATATGCGCATGCAAGTGCCGTTAAGTGGCGTCCAACGACCTATGGATTCCTGTTCCTGACAGTTCTACTCAGGGTTTGCAGCCTGGGGTCCGTGGGTCCCCTGGCTGAATCCTTCCATCTCATGCTGGGCCTCCCCCCTTTTCCTGCCGACTTCAGCTTTCTTCCTTATCCCTCTTGGATGCACACCTGATTGTTGGGGGGAGGGGGGGCCGAGTGTGTTAGCAAAGCTAAGAGCAAGGCTACCTGGAGCTTACAATCAGTCAAGGGCGAAGCGCCCAGCACAACTTCTCAAGGCGGAACGGCCAAAGCTGAGGCCCCGAATTCAACTTCTACCCAGAATCCACCTTGCCCGATCTTAAAGGCAGCCACCAGACGCAAACTCCGTTCTGTTGTTATCTCCTTCCTGCTGGGGCCACAGTGAGTAACACTGAAAACTCTACTACAGGAGCGAAGGAAGCTTACCGAAAAGAGCCCAAAGCACATCTGGTGTAACACCTTACGGGAAATGGCGGACGAGGACCAATCCCTAGGCCAAGACCCGTGTTTTTGCAAGAAGCAAGCCAAACTTGGAAAACAACCCCTGCAGCATCTCCAGGATGGCCATGTTCCGCAGCAGACCCCCAACTGACCCGCTCTTTCAGCTGGATCACTTCCTTGTCTTTCTGCAGCTTCCACTGCCGAAATTTCTCCGCATCTTCTTTCATCTGCCGTATGAGCTGCACGCGCTGGTTCTTCATCGCCTGGAACGTCGAACGCCCCCCACAAAAAAGAGAAAAGGTTGGGTAATTCTGCTCAAACACCCATAGGTTGGGCGCTCCTTCTGCCCCACTGCTCTTGCACAAGGAGTTCCAAACTGCGGCTTTTAGATGCTTGTATTAAGTGTTTTTACACCAAAACTCGAGCTCCAGAGGGAAGAAAGGCAGCTAATGAATGCATGAAAGAAACAGCAATTGAAGCTTAGCTTTAACTGGGCCTCCGGCCCCCTTTACCCGGATCTCTTGGTTCAGTTTGGAGACCGTCTGCTCACTCGTCTCCTTCATCTTCAGCAGCTTGGCCTGCTCCTTCAGCCTCTTCTTCAGGTCCGCCATCTCCCCTTCGAGTTCCTGAAGACGCTTCCTGCGACGCTCGCTGACTCTGAAAGGACCGGAGTGCCTGCCGTCACAGCCTCAACAGCCCCCTCCTGCGGTGGCCTCCGCCCTTGTGGGCGACACTTTCCGGTCTCCCCGCCCGGGAGAGGCTGGGGCTCTTACTTGGCTTGGCTGACATCCTTCTTCGTCATCTGGAGCGCGAGGACCAGGTCTTCTTTCTCCTTCTGCAGCTTGGAGACTTCCCCTTCCAGGTCTTTTATGTTCGTCTTGATTTAAACACACATGTGCGCACAGAGTTTTTTTAATAAGGGGCTAAAAAGCTGCAGGCAATAACAGTCCCGCCCCAACATTACTAGAATGCAGTGGGGGGGGGGGGGCAGAAGACAAAGTCTGGATTTCTCTCCACCGGAGGCTGGCAGAAACCCATCAGCCGGTTTCACTTCCTTTAGGCAGGTGAAAAAAGCCTTGGGGAGGGGTTAATTCCCCTGCGAGGATTCCTCTCCAGTTTCCTACCTCCCACCTGTCCTTGTTTCCATTAAACGGAAGGAAACCCATCTCCCCCTTCCCCCATAAAGCAGCGTCCTCTACCTGGTATTGGCACTGAATGGGCTGCAGCTGGCTGTCGTTCTGAGTCATCTTCCTAGCCAGGGCTTCCTTCAGAGCCAGGGCTTTGTTCAGCTCCAGCAGCTCTTTGGACATCTGAGCCTGGTGCAGGGCGTGCCGAGTGGCGTACTCCTCTGAGGAGCTCTGGTCGCCCAGACTGGCTTCTGCGGGCTGGAAGAGAAGAGGGCCAAGAGTGAGCCCGAAGGAGGCCGACCGCGGCCCGGAGGAGGATAGCGAGCGCCGGAGCTTACTCACAGTCCCAGATTCCTGCTCAGACGTGTCCATTTCGGCATCGCAGGGAGGAGTTTCATTCTGCGGACAAAACACACGCTTCAAGCTGGTGCCGCACCACGGCCGCTGCAGCCCCCGCATACTTCCGCTTAATTCAAAAGATTTTGCCCTCCCCACAAAACCTGATGCTGCTGCTTGGAACGCCCTTGGGTCTCCCCCCAGCAACCACTTTGAGGCTGAAATCTCCCTGGGGGCTAAAGGGCCAGGAGGCGGCCTCGGATTCGAATGCGGCGGCAGAAATATGCCCTCCCCATCCTCCTGCTCTCACCTGCAATTGGGTAATTGCTTGCTGCAGGCTGCAAACCAGCTCCATGTGCCGCTTCAACTCGTCATCCTCCAGAGTCTCAAGCAGCTTCTGCAGATCCAGTTTCAATCTGAAAGCCGGACGCAAGAATGTCCTGGCCAGCCTGCATCGGGCTGAAGCCAGAGATCTTAACCCGCGAGTCCTTACCCTGCCCGTCTCCTGAGCCACCCAGCATGTTTTCTGTGTTTCACTGGGGAGCTTCCTTTTCCTAGGTGGGCGTGTCCTCAGAACTGCTTCCCAACCATATTCTGCACCTTTCTCAAAGGCTGAGGAATGTTTCAGGTCAGAAAGGCTGTTCTAATCACTCATGGGGCAAAGTCTGTCTGTCTGTCTTGGTCGCACTTTTGCTCTGAAGGTGTTCAGAGCCAAGCGGGGCCCCACCTCCCCGGTCCCAGACCTAACCTGCTTTGTGTCGCTTGCTCCACACCCAAAACAGTGACAGGGATATGAAGCTCTAAACCACTGAGCATGCTGAAAGGGGGGAAGGGGGGGCTTACGCTTCATGCTGTTGAAGCGCCTCCAGTCTAGCGTTCATCTTCTCATTCTGCTGCTCCGTCTACAGAAAGAGAAAGCAGGCGATGAACCCATGTACTGTTTAAGCAGCGCCATTAGCTGAATGAAGCACCGACCTGGGCTGCAGTGCCTAGGGCGTGTTGAGGGATTGTGTCCCGGAAGAGCGGGTCAACTTTCAGTGCAATGAGCCAAATATTGATCAAGGTTTAAGCTGTTTGTTGGAAGGCCTTTTCTCTCTGCTACCTGGCAGCAGAGAGAAAAGTCAGCCATGCAGCTGATCTGCCAAGAGCAGGCTTGGGCTCCGGCGCGGAGAGCTTTCGAAGGGCCTCACCATAATGATTCTCTCAAGCATCTGGGCCACCTGACCGGCTGCCTCACTCAAGCCCCGGCTCAGTTTCTCGTTCTCCTCCGACAGGGCCTGGTTCCTCTCCAGCAGGGACTGCAAGTTTTCCGATGGTTCTCCACTGGAGTTGGACAAAAAACGTTTGCAAGAGGAAATCAGAAGAGACCAGAGGCCTGCAGTTACGGAGATTCCTCCCTGGCCTCCAGCAGCGGAGAAAAAAATAGGCAGCCTTGTCAGAAATCTCAGAACAGGCAAGGCTCCCAAAGCCCTGATTCCCTTGCTAAGAAATCCTATAAGAAGAATGGGCTCTGGCGGGAGTAAGAGCTTAGCCCCTTCCGTTTTCAGGTAATTCTGTCATTCTAGTTTCTCATACCACAACTTGGCTGAGCTCCACTTGACAACAATTCCAATTTGTTTGGAAGCTACCACAGACCCTCTTGGAAACCTTACCCGATGGACACTGGAAGCGTCCCACCGTGAGCCTGCAGTAGCAAGACCTGGAGCTGCTGAACCTGCAAAGGAGCGGGCGGTTACCATTCACATCCTAGCTTGCCGCAGGTACACCACCACCACCACCTGGACAGCCCGGGGAAGCCAAACCACGGCAGATCTCAGACGTCAACTCTGGCTAGTGTTTGGATGGGAGACCTCCAAGGATTTGGGTGGCAGCTCCTCCCCAGGGACACCAGGGGTCAAGACACAGCAAACAACCTCCCAGCGTCCCTTGCTTGGCTGTTCGACAATCGTTGGATCCCCTGGCTGCACGAAGCATGTGCCGTACAATAAATGAATAACTGGTGCACCTGAGACTTTGAGGGAAGGGGCTCGGATCAAACATGGGCACCTGGAGCATCTCCCGCAGCCCCCCAACCTTTCCCTCGTGGCCTCTCTTTTCTCCGCTCGGTACCTGCAGTCTCAACTGGGTGATCTCTGCTGCCTGGGGTCGACATTCACGATGGGCTTGTTCTTTATCTTCCGTGCTCGGTCTGCGTAGCGAAGGGTGTTCAGGGTCTCTTCCATGTTGGAGTCCGCGGGGCTCACGCAGGCGATCATAAGCGTGTGGCTGTTGCCGCCCAAGGAATCTAGAGGAGCAGGAAACGGGATCGGTAGCGTGGGATCACAAAGTTTCACTGCCGCAGGGAGAGGGCTGCAGAGGCACCTGATGACCCTCCCCCCAGCCCTACCTTGCAAGAGGCGCGTGAGCTTTGAGTCCCGATAAGGGACATGGTTGCCTCGCTTTGACTCATCTCCGAGTGCGCTGATGACGTTTCCCAGGCAGAGGAGGCCTTTGTTAATGTTGATGCCTGGAAAGAAGATCAAGATGGTGACCTCTCAAGCGAGACTTCTGGGCATCCACCAATGGGTGTGTGTGTGTGCGTGTCAAGAAATGCCCCTTTCAAAGAAGCACGGCTGATAACTTCCAAGTGTGCTGACAGCAGGGCCAGGCATAGCAGGATCATGGATTTTAAATTTGATGCTGTTTGCTTGGCCTACTGAGATTCCAGCGCAAGATTATTCCTCTTTAAAGAACCGAGGAAGTGGAACACACAAGAGAGATGACTTAACCCATCAAAGCAGCTGTTAAGGAGTGAGGTCCACGTGGTCCTCTGAAATTCATTCTGCTTACCTTCCCTTAGCCGATCCCCTTCTGCTTTGGTCTTCTTTTGTCTTTCTGAACCAGCCAGGTCCACCAGATGTAGTTTGGAATGGAAGCTGACGTTCCTAAGCCAGATGGAGAAGAGGTTCAGACACAAGAACACCAGGAGAGCCCTGCTGGATCAGACCAGTGGTCCACCTAGTCTAGCATCCTGTCTCACGTAGTGCCCAACCGGCTCCTTTAGGGGGCCAATAACACAGCATAAGTCCTTCATGAGAACCTAAGAAGAGCCCTGCTGGATCAGATCAGTGGTCCACCTGGTCCAGCACCCCATCTCACACAGGGGCCAACCAGTTTCTCTGGAGGGCCAGCCACAGGGCATACAGAGACAGCAACCTTCCCCAATGTTGCTTCCCAGCACTAGGATTCAGAGGTTGATTGTGTCTAGGGAGAGACTGTGAGCAACACTGGGAAGAGGATTAGGACACAGCTAGGCTCCTGGGTCCACATTAATTTGATGGTTCATATTCGAGAAGCCAAGAACAGACTTGCCACCAGCCAGTAACCAAGTTTCCAAGTTCTTTCCCAGTTGCCCTTCTACCTTAGGAGTGACCCAAGATGTTCTCTAACAGGCCCTTTAGTGCTCCACCCCCTCCCATAATCCTTCATCCCAAAGCACCGTCTTAAATAGTTCCCGCCCGAAATTCTTGCCAAAGGACAGAGGACCAAGGCCCTTGCTCACCTGTCCTTCTTGCTTCTCTGCTCCACAGAAATGGTGAAGATCGCGTGCGATCGGGAGGACTGTGTGTTCATCGCCGTGGCGGCTACTGTGCGGGAATTGTTGCCCTGCTCCAAGCAGTTGACCGTCCCTTGGGCACAAGTCACCACATGCTCTGTCAGCCCCACAATCTGTGCCAAGAGATGAAAGGGGGAAACCGGCTGCTGATGCTCCTCTGCAAAAACTTCAGATCCCTCCCTCCCCTCCCCCCATTAAACTCTCAGCTTCAGAGGTCGGCCTGGAGCATCAAGTTTGATCTGTTAATTCTGTGAAATGTTGCTAATTTCACTGTAAATAACAAGCACTAGCACAGAAACCCACCTTTATGCCTTCCTTGGGATCCTCGCGGATGCTGATTTGAGAAGAGCGTTCTCTGGATGGGGCTAAGAGGTCCAGGATGTCTTCGTTGTAGATCTGAAGGATTTTTATGTATTTATTTATTACATTTATTTATATACCACCCTCCCCTCGCGGCTAGGGGTGGTTTACAGAAAACTTGGAAATCATAATACAGGTAAAAGCATGGCTCAGTAATAATAGCAGGACAACAACGGTAGTAACGGTAATATTTGGGGATAAAGATTGTTCTTAATTAAAACATTAACAGTTAACTGAATCCCACTGGTTGGTCAGTCCAGAGTTGCCTTAGTTTTCTCCAAGGGCTCTGGGGGCCCAGTGGGTCTTACTGCTTCTGTTGGGTCTCATCTAAATGCCTGGCGGAAGAGCTTCATTTTGCAGGCCCTGCGGAACTGTGGTAGAAGAGGAGATGAGATCTCAAAATCCAAAAGAGAGCAATGTGGAGAGGACATTGCAAGACTAAGCTCAGGGCAGGTCAAAATCCATGTGGATCAGGATTATCCTGCCCAGGATCCTCTGGAAATACAGCTTTGGGAAGGGAGAAGAAAACTCTATGGGGAATATAAAATGTACCCAGCCGCAATTTTTTTTATAATATTCACCTTCACTGTGTTCTGTTGCTACACCCCTCCCCATCTCCATCTATCTGCAAATAATGTTTACTATCTGCAGGAAGGAAGGGAAACTATAAAAGTTAAATGAGTTTGGATGTTCATGGCCATCAACTCAAGCAGAAAACATGCAAGCCCTTTTCAAGTAGAGAATCATGCCGGGGAGAAGGGGGAAGCGCTAAACCTTTTAAAGAGGCTACTCAACCAAGATTCTAGTACTCAGTAAGCAATGGCTTGATTCAGAATAGCAAAAGACCTTAAACAATGTGAATGTTGAATGGAAAAAAAAAGAAAAGAAAAGGCTCCTACCTCTAAATAGGAGACTTTCAGGGAGAACTGCCACCCTGTCCTCTCTTCCATTTCTTGAAAGAGCAGCTTAATCACCCGCGGGATCACTCCAACCGTGGGATCACTCCCTTGGTCAGCTGTGTAGGCCCCTCCCATGGAATAGGTCTTCCCGGACCCCGTCTGCCCGTAAGCCAGAACGGTAGAATTGTATCCTGTGGAATTAAGGCCAGGAGAAACCAAGAAGGGTCATTTGCACGAGAAAACTAAAGACCTTTCTTTAGGTGAGCGAGGACACAGCCAAAGAACACAGCACCTCAAGGGTGACGTTTTGGAAAAAATGTGCACAAACCAAAAAACTCAGCACCTCAAAAAATTGTGAAGTGCAAAAACCAAACACTGAAAGGAGGTTGAAGGCTACCACAATAATCCATCCCATCCAATATTGGGAGGGATGGGGGGGAAGAGAAGAAACAGAGCATAGGAAAACATGCACAGAAAAGAAAAATGAAGTGCAGGAGAAGAAAAAGCAGTGCAGCAGAGGAAAAACATCAGAAACATCCCCAGTCAGTGATGAAGAGCCTTCCCATACAAACAGCCTCACCATCGTGTTATTTTTAGCTCTGCACAACAGATGAGCATATCATTAACACAAAGGTCCAACGATGGGGGAAATGATTACAGTACTGCAGGATGGAAAAGGGCCTTTTGGGCACAAGCATATTAAGGTGACATCTTGCCTTCATGACACTAGTCCTCATGAAGACACACAAACACACCGGCCGCCACTTCTCGCTCACCTTTAAAAATGCCTTTTACAAGGGGAGCAATGCTAGTGTTGAACACTTCCTCTTGTTCGGTAAATGGATCAAAAACATAGTCATAGGTAAAAGGTTTGTCGTTGCCCAAAATGACCTGTATGAAGAGGACAGAGTGATGGTCACAGGCCTTGCCTCAGCTGCTGGACAGGAGAATGACAAAGCCATGAAGCAGATGAAAAAAATTCAGAAATATACTCAACGGATGAGGTTTTGCCTGATCTATATCCTCCTCTATCTCCCACTTCACACACACACTTGGGTCTGCTCATTCCACTTTCTCACCCCTCTCTGCCTCCTTGATTCTGTGACAGGCCTCTGCAGAAATTGCTCCCAATAGCCCCTGCACTCTCCAGGCTCCCCTCCAGTGAGGTTCAGGTCTCCTCATGGAAATTCCATTGCTGTACCTGCCACTGTGAGAGCACTTAACTGGGTTTCTGCAGCACACCAGGCTGGACTGACCATTAGGGTCTTGCGGACCTCCAGTGCCTTTGGGAAACTTGGTCCCATTCGTCCACAAGCCTACACTGCTGGCTCCAGGTGCCTACTGAGGACACAGCATTGGTCCTCTCAACAGCAGCACAAGCCTCCTATAACATCAAGACTGCTTTCAGTTATTGTACGTCAAAACACTCCAAACGCCCCATCGTCTTCACCTGCGGCTCTCCTGGGACAAAAGACAAGCACATCTGGCAGCCCTCGTCAATTTCCTTGGGAACAAGAGGGCGGCACCTGAGAGCCACCCTCACAGGGATCGCCTTGGCCTCTTCCTTTGACATCCTCTAAGACTGCCCTCCTGAAAGAAATCAGAGGACAACAGCATTATTTCACAGGGAGCACACCACCCAGTGGCATTGTTAAGATTTAATAGTCGCTTCCTGTTAAAAACATGCATTGATATTTTTGTACATATTTGCTTGAGCTGTGTTTACCTGTACGTATTTGAGGGTTTCTTTTTTTGCCATTAAAGGTCAACCTGTATCTGTACTACACATATAAAATATAATATATAATAATCTGTACTATATGTGCAAAATATAGATTTTATACGTATAGCAAATATATCTTGTCTATCCGCATATCTATGTTCCTTATCTCTATAAGATTACAAGCAGGTTCCCCAGGAGGCAGGGCAGAAGTCCCTCCCCCAAATAAACAAGCAAACAAGACGTCAAGCGCTTGCAACAGCCCAGAAGTTCCCACTGTGCAACCATCTCCTGGTCCTTTATTAATATTATATTATATATTTATTATAATTTCCATAACGCTTAAATGCCCCCCCCCCGCCAGCATCAGCGCTTAAAGCCCGGGCAAAAGCCCCACAATGCAACGCGGGAGGGGGCAGCAGAGCTCTCCGCCTCCCGCCCCCCCCCGTGGAACGGTCCGCCCCTCCCCCATTAAAAGGGGGCCATGAACATCTCCCCCCCCCTCGCGCCGCTTCCCCCCCCCGCCTCACCCCGTCAGGGGGCCGCCGATCGACCGCTCGGCCCTCGCTCCGTCTCCCCTCCCGCCTTCAGCCGCGTCGCCAACTCCCAACATTCAAACACGGCGCGCTCATCCGGGGAACACGCCCACGACGTCGAAAGGCCCGCCGGGAACATCCAGCCAATGGGTGGGAGCCTAGCTGTCACGTGATCGGCGTCGGGCTGAAGGGGGAGGGAGGCGGGGCGAAAAGAAGGCCGCGTCAAACGTGGGAGTGTTGCCCTGGCAACCGGGCCTTCCCTTATTATTGGAGGGTTACGATATTTAATAATAATAATGTAATGCCGCTTTAAAGCAAATATCTTAATAAAGAGCACCCAGTGCAGTTTTTCTAATTTAAATGAAAGGGTTTTTTTAATTCATTTTTTAAATTTTAAAATGAACTTTAATTCTTTTTTTTATTATTATTAATTTGCCGTGTCGCTAAAACGCAGAATTCTCACACAATAGCTCTGGGAAATTTTTAGCTGATTTTTACTTTTGTCACTTGTCTCCAGAACCTATTTGGGTCCTAATGTGGATTTTTAAGTTCCATGTCTGTTACAGCCAAAGGCGCTTGTGTGCGCATGCGCCACCCGGCCTCCGTAACAGACGCCTTTGATCTCATCGAGGCCCCGCCCCGTCTAGTCCTGTCAGCCAATGAGTGTAACGGCACCAGAGAGGCGGCGCATTCCTAGAGCGGTTGGCTGTCGCTCCTTCTGATTGGCTGCTTGGTGGGACGAGCCGCTCTGCACTGGAGGAGAGGATACGTTGCTGGGGGGAGCCGCCTGGGCAGAGGAGTAGGGCTGGATCCGCCCGAGGTTGGTCACCCCAGGGGAGGAGAGGGCGGCTTCCTCACGCGGTGAAGGCCTCGCCTCCCCAGCAGACGCTGACTGTCAGAATGGAGGGCGGGGGCGGCGGACGGATCCCCTACGATGATTACCCCGTGGTCTTCCTCCCTCCCTACGAAAGCCCTCCCGTGTGGATCCCTCCTCATGAGGTGAGTGGGTTCATTGGGAATACTTGATCCCGACGGAAGGCAATATCCGAATTCTCGCCTGGGCCTTCTAAGGATGCTCACTAAGGGTCTTCTAGTGACACTCACTCCCTGATTTTGCAATTTTCTACTCTGAAATGTTTTTTTCTCGCTGTTTTATCTGGCCGCAGTGCTGTATTAAAATAAATTTGAATTTGAGCACTCACTACAGTGTGTATCTTTGCAGCGACTCCTGGTTTTTATTTATTTGTTACATTTTTATTAGCGCCCTTTCCAAAGTCTCAGGGTGGTTTACAGCAGGGGTAGTCAAACTGCGGCCCTCCAGATGCGAACGCTGGCAGGGGCTCCTGGGAATTGTAGTCCATGGTCATCTGGAGGGCCGCAGTTTGACTACCCCTGGTTTACAGCATAAGAAAATTAAAATAGATAAAACATGACCATGCTAGAACAGGGTGTTGCGATGGTGGCTCATTTTTGCTAGAGGTATTTGCTCATGGGCCTTCATCAGAAATGCATAGGGAGGCTGGACTAGTTGGTGGACTAGAGGGTCTCAAGCCTAGGCCAGGCAGAACAACTGCAGAACTGTGCTTCCCACACTTCTAAGGGAAGAATTAAGCATGGTGTTTAGTGCAAAGACCATCCAACTAAGGCTTCCATTACAGAATGTTTGCTTTCCCCCCTAGAGAATCTACCATTCGGATTATAACAACGAGCTGACCCAGTTCTTGCCTCGCATGATTGTGCTGAAGAAGCCCCCAGGGGCTCAGGTGAGATTCAGCTAGCAGCACACCGGCAGTGGGGAGAGCTTCCATGTCTCTGTGGGTGCTGCAGTTCTCTTTCTGCTTTCCTAGTGAGAGACTTGACAGCTAAGTATCCACCATTCCTGTATGTCAGCGTCTTCACCCGTTCTCTGTTTCTTTCCTAGCTGGGTTTCAACATCCGAGGAGGCAAAGCTTCTCAGCTGGGGATCTTTATCTCCAAGGTTGGTGGATTTCTTGGCTCTGATGTGTGACTGGCTAGCCCTGCTAATTCTGTAGCCATTTTCTAATAACTGTTTTCATTGGAGCTTTCTCAGCCTTGCCCCCCTTAACAGGGTGGCTGCTGTGGGGAGAGGAAGGGAATGGTGACTGTAAGCCACTTTGGGACTCCTTTGGGTAGGGAAAAGTAGGGTAGGACTTCTTTGATAGCTCTCAGTGCTCTTCCCATTTCTAGGTGATCCCGGATTCAGATGCCCACCGAGCTGGACTGCAGGAGGGAGACCAGGTCCTAGCCGTGAATGATGTGGACTTCCAGGATATTGAACATAGCAAGGTGAAGGGTCGTCCCCATGACTTGGGAACCTTGCCCGTTGCTGGGGGAGGAGAGATGTTCTGAAATTCTTTACCTCCTTGCGTTTCCTGTCTCCACTGCCAAGTGGCCAAAGCATTTCTCAAGATGATGCACCAGGGCACTAGCCAGCATGACTCCACTGCAGGGAGCAGCCTTAGCAGCACATGGTGCAGCACCCTTTCTGAGCATACCAGTGCTTTAGGCCTCCTGGGAAAGGGACCCCCGTTTATACTGCCTTTTTGGAGTGGGGGGGGGGGAGGAAATAATCTGACACACTGAAAGTGACTTTTAAACACTGCAGTTCTCTTGTTCTTTCTCCATACCCAGGCAGTGGAGATCTTGAAAACTGCCCGTGAGATCGTCATGAGGGTCCGTTTCTTCCCTTATAGTGAGTATTTTTAATTAATTAATTTTATAGCCTGCCTTTCCCCCGCCTCAAAGCAACTTACTCTCTTGTCTTCTCCTCTGTTTTATCACGACCACCCTGTGAGGTATGCTAGGCTGAGAGAATGTGACTGACCCTGACAATCCAGCCACCATACCACGCTGGTTCTCGTACTTGCTGCTAAGCAATTTATCATGTGGCTTGCAATTCCTCCTTTGCCCTTTATAACAACTTTGCAATGTAAACCACCAGCTTCCCCTTTTATACATTTTAATCTGAGAGAACAACTTACCGTAAGTCACACCAGAAATCTCCATAATTGTAATGCCAGAGTTTGTAAAGCATTTCCACGCTAGGGGAAAAGAAGAAGAGTTGGTTCTTATATGCCGCTTTTCCCTACCCAAAGGAGGCTCAAAGCGGCTTACAGTCAAACTTCCCATTCCTCTCCCCACAACAGACACCCTGTGGGGTGGGTGAGGCTGAGAGAGAGGCTGATATCACTGCTCGGTCAGAACAGTTTTATCAGTGCCGTGGTGAGCCCAAGGTCACCCAGCTGGTTGCATGTGGGGGAGCGCAGAATCGAACCTGGCATGCCAGATTAGAAGTCCGCACTCCTAACCACTACACCAAACTGGCCACTGTCTTTCTTGCAGATGCCTTTCAAAAGGTGGATTTTAGCCTTGGTGGCTACATAGAGCTTCCATGTCCAGGGGCAGTATAACCCGGGATGCCAACATAGACATGGAGGGATGCTTATTGCCTTCATACTCTCATTGAGGTTGGCCATTCTGGGAACAGGAGGCTTGGTTAGAAAGATCTTTGGTCAGAACCTTGTGGGCTCTTTCATTCTCTGTGTTTTCTCCTCCTTCTTCCAGATTACCAGCGGCAGAAGGAAAGGACAGTTCACTAGAAACCACTTCTCCATGCGTGAACGTCACCAGCCACATCTCTCTCTCTCTCTCACTCACTCATGTTGACTCTGTGCAAGGCTCCTACAGGCTTTGGATGTACTGGGAAAGCCACAATCCAGATGTTTTCCTGGGTGCTGCTTTCTTCCTAAAAGAGGAAAAATAGAAAATAAACATCAGAAGAAGAGGATGGACAGAAAAGCTACAACTTCGTCGGCAAGGAGCCCCTTTGAGCACAGCTCGCTTTGCTGCAAAAGATTGCATGAACTCTCCATGGAATAACTGGGACACCTTTTTTGTTCACTTGACTGACAACTGTGCAGGAAGAACTTCCCAATGCATTGATGCCTTCCCACAACCCTTTTTGGGATGTTGGGAATCTGTACTTTTGCGTTCTCAAATATTGCTGGGGTGGTGGAATTAATAGAATCTTAGGGGGAGGGCTATCCACTTGTTTCACAAAGGAAGCTTCTAGTCCTCATGATTAAGGAGAACTAGCATGCTCTTTTCTTCTAAAAGTTCAGATGGCAGCAGCGTCTTCTGGGAGGAATAAGGCATCTGTTCCCAACACGACTCTGCCATGTTTTATTGTCCAAACTACCGGTGTTAAATTCGTCCTTTTTTCCTGTTTCCACTGGCCTTGTTTGAGATAAATATTTCGATCTCATACACACAAAGGTCTAATGAGTATTCTTATTTTTTTAAAAAAACTTTTGCAGGAACTGATTTACCCCTTGATGGGCTGCCCACAGGCAGAATTGCAGCTACACCAGCAACCCAAGCCTGTTTCAGAGCATAGTTTCATTACTTCATGACGGGATAGCTGAAAGTCAAATCTCCCTTTGTCAGACGGAGAGTTCTGCCGGGACCTGCAGAACTGGTTATGCGGTATACTAACCCACGCCCTGGTCCCTACTTAAAGATGTGGATTGGTAGCTTCCATTTCACTGTATCTGCGGAAGTGTGCGTATACCTTGGATAAGCCTGTTGTGCTTAATGGTGCTGCTGGATTCCACCTTTATTCTGCTGCTTCAATTCAATATGGATGCCCACAAGAATCTATCTTGATTTGAAAGCTTATAACCTGAAAATCCGCTTGGTCCCTAAGGTGCGACTGGACTTGAATCTAGCAATCTGCACCTGGTGTGCTAGCCTGGAAATTGTGACTTGGGGTGTTCAGGTTTCTACGGTGCCCAATACCAAGCTGGAGGTAGAGAGATGCAAAACTATAGCAATGCAGTCAGTCATATTTGCCTATTTTTTATAATGTATAGCTTGCCACTGCCAGGCAAGCTGGCTCATGGCAGATAACATGATAAACCCCCCCCCCCAGTAAAACAGAATAACAATTATCTCTCCCCAGCAATGAGAAACCACTCCCCTACCCCCTGCTCAATGGAATTCCAGTGACACCTGACTCAACCAAAGACCTGGTGAAAAGACCAACCAGACAAAACAAATACCAAGCTGGTTGCTATGGCAAAAGTTTATTCAATTTTGAACATGCCAGAACAAGATCCGGTATGCCTCGTTTTCGGATATGACCATCTTTTTCAGTGGCTTAGATATTTCTTCATTTTGTCTCAACCAAAGACCTGGCAGAAGAGCTCCATCTTTCAGGCCCTATGGAACACGGAAAGTACCAACAGGGCTCTCAGGTCTTTCCTCCCATTTTCTACTTGCTGTTACTGAGAAGTCACTCTTGCTTTGGGGAAATTGTTTTGAGTTCCAGTCTTGCTGGAGGTGTGGGAAGGCAGCGTGCCCCTCCCCGGAAACCAGTCAGAGGAACCTGCTGCTCCAACTTGCTGCTGGGCATTGACCTGTCTGAGGAAGGCTAGAAGGGAAGGAGGTCCCAAGCAGCCTTGCTCTCCACTGAGATGGCTTGGAGGCAATTCCCTTTTAAGAATTACAATAAAATACAATTCTGGTTGACCATGCTTTGGCCAAACTGTTTGTTATTCTTGGGAACTGAACATACAGCATTCCATAGATTGCTGTAAACTGATGAATGTTTTAATGATACTTTTGTTGATAATTTTTAATCCTATTTATGTATAAATGTATGTGTAAGTAGTTGTATTTTATTGTAATTTGCAATTTGCTCAGCAATTGGGTTCCTAGCTTGATCTCTCGGGTTGGTTTCTGTTCCTTTTTGGTCTTTCTACAGCAATAATCTTTAAGTACTTAGGGCAGATTTTGCTGTGTGAAGCCCTCTTTTTGGAAAAGCTTCCATCTTTTTCCAATAAAACATTAGGTAGCCTGGACTAATCAAGTTGCATCGGAATTTGGAAGCCAAGCCGTGTCAAGTGTGGTTAAGCTTTTGGAGGGGAGACCACCAAGGAAGTACGATCTCATCAGAGTTTGGCAGGCTTGCGACAGAAGCTGGGAGCTCTTTCTGCCTCCACGGAGCCACAGCAAACACCTCTGCCGCTCCATGAGCAATGACTACCCCGGGAGGAAGAGATTCTCCTGTCTGTCACAGAGGGGCATCCTCCTCCCCTCCTGTTGAGGGGCAGCAGGGAGTGCCTCATGGCAGCATGAATCACACCCCTTCCCCAACCCTATAGAAGGAAGCCAAGAGAGATCTGATGCCCAAGGGAAGCTGGCCAGAACCCTTCCAGATTCTGCCCCTGCAGCAAGCTGCTTCCCCCACCAACGTACTGGACAGGTGACTGTCCCCTAGTGGGGCCCAAATAAACCAACTATCCCCCATTAGAAGAAAGATGGAGTCGGGGGGGGGGGCACCTTAAAGACCAACCAAGTTTCATTCTGGGTATCAGCTGTGTTGTACATGCACACTTCCTCAGATCCTTGAGTGTGTGCACATGAAAGCTTATACCTCAAATTGAACTTTGTTGGGCTTCCAGGTGCTGCTGGACTCAAACTGTGTTCTGATCAGCAGGGCTAACCCATCTGAACCGTTCTCCGAGTTACTGCAAGGTCCCAAAGATCCAGATCTCTGTTGGCAGGATCCTGGAGTCAGCAGAAGTAGAGAGGGAGGGAGGACATTACCTGAGAGGCGTTCCTGCCTCTAACTCTGGAACAAGAGACATGTGACAGGCATTATTCACTATGTATGGTTCCATGGTGTAATGGTTAGCACTCTGGACTTTGAATCCAGCGATCCGAGTTCAAATCTCGGTGGAACCTCACTTTTGGGGGGTGGGGGCAGGTGGATAGACTTTGGCCTGAACTTTCTAGCTCTTGGCCAAGTTTCAATTTAGCCGCCACGGAAACGGCCATTGGGGTAGGCGGGTCGAAGGAGCCTGAGCCGGCGGTGCAAATGGCACCATAAGGAGTGGAGATGCGGAAGGTTCCGTGCTCGAGGGTGGAAGCCTCTGAGCGTGTGCAGAGTAACTTCTCCCGCGCGCTCCGGGTGTCTCTGGCAGGTACCGTCTGGATCCACCGCGGTGGCTCTCTGGATCTGAAATGAAAACTCAGCTGGGGTTTTGGGTCATCCGCCCCGGAGGGGGAAAACTCCGGCTAGACTCCGAAAGAGAGAGGTCTCCCTCCGGGGGCCGCCCCTAGATGTCTGTTCGTGGGTGCTGCCGCTGCAGCCTGCGCCTCTCAGAAGCTTCAAAGCTCAGAGCAAAAGCGGGGGGGGGGGGGGGAGCTGCTTTTACCCATCGCGGTGGGGTTTTTAAAAAGTGAGTGAGGCTTGTTGCGATTGACTTGATCAACTAAACGTTTTGCATAACTTTATTATTTAATTTTACTTTAATTTATTATTCCAAAGCGGCCATGGATCAGGGTCTGTTGATTCCGGAAGCAGAGTTTGTTTTCAGACAGTAGGGGACCCAATCCTAGGCACACTTTCCTGAGAGTAAGTCCATTGATTCACTAGGTACTTTCTTCCAAGTAGCTGTAGAAACGAGCCACAGTCCCGGAGCACCTTAAAGACGACCACCTTTGTGGCAGGGGAGGAGCCTCCGGGAGGCACAGCTCCCTTCCTCAGATGCTGCCGCGAAGTTTTGTTCGTCTCGAAGGCGCGCCTGGGCTCTCGCTCCTTTCTCCCGCTACAGACAGACTGACCCGGAGGCCACCGCGGCCTTTCTTCCACGGGTCTCTCGCAAAGATGCGGAGAGGAACCAAGTAGCGCTCAGAGGGAAAGTCTGGAAAAAAAGTTAAATTAGGGAAGGAGACTTGCGGCCCGGTTTAAATAGACTAGAATGTCAGAGTATAATGTGCAAATGCATTGGTGGTTCAGTGGTAGAATTCTCGCCTGCCACGCGGGAGGCCCGGGTTCGATTCCCGGCCAATGCAACTACATGTTTTGTTTTATTTTTTTTTAAATAAGGGTCTTTCTCTTTTTAAACCGCTCAAACTGTCATTGCAGTACAAGTCGTCCTACAAAACCTGTGGACGCGTCCGCAACAGATAACTGCCATCTTGAAATGACGTTACCTAAGACATATCAAAAAGACCCAAGCAGCGGGCCGAAATAGCTCAGTTGGGAGAGCGTTAGACTGAAGATCTAAAGGTCCCTGGTTCGATCCCGGGTTTCGGCAAGGTTAAATTTTGAGACCCAATCTCCCCTTTTTCTCTAACAAAAAAAGTTGTATCACTTTTGTCTCGGCCGGAGTGCGTTTGCTACAGAATTCACCTACTTCCTGAAAACGACAACCTGATTAGGGGGCGGGGAAGGAGAAGACTCAGGCCTTGAAGTTTTCCTCAGTCTTGAAACACCTCGAAATAGAAAAAGGCATGAGTTTTTAAAAAGCGGTGCGGCTGCTGCCTTGCTTTCTGCAGATAATTACTGAAGAGAGGTCTGAAATAAGCCAGATCGACTCTGAGCCCTTTAAAAGCAACTGGTTGCAAAGGCAGGAGAGCAACCGCAAATTCTCCTGCTTTGCAACGTAAAAAATTAAGATTTAAGATTTTTGCGCGGGCGGACTAATGCTCGGCCAACAGCAAAACGCGGAGCAAATTTTTTCTCGTTCTGTGACGAGGTGGCCGAGTGGTTAAGGCGATGGACTGCTAATCCATTGTGCTCTGCACGCGTGGGTTCGAATCCCATCCTCGTCGAGACGGGTTTTTTTTTTCCCATTCCCTAAACCTTGAAAGGTCAAATTATCTCTATCTCTATAAATGTATATTTCTTTAAAAGCACAGTGTGTCATTACAAGCATATAAAGTTTAGTCCCCTAGAAGATGTGGAGGGCTGCGTTGAGTGACCCTTTGTCATTTCTTCTGCGTTGCTATGCAGTAACGCCATAACTATATAATTTCTGCGTTGCTGTGAAGAAACGCAGAACGATACAGCATTCCCCCAATTATTTGGGATTGATGTTTTGGGCTTGAGATTTGTGAGAGGCCGAAAAAGGTTACTGGACCCGAATTTTAGTCCAGGCTTAAGTCGTCACGTGCAGGCACAGCTCCTCAGACACAAAAGTTTTCATCTGGAATGGGAAGTTGTTGGTCTTAAGGGTGCGGATGGAACTGAAGTTTGTTTTGGGGCGTTATGAACTTCTTCAAGCAGACAATTCAGACCACCCCGCGGGGGGGGGGGGGGGGGTGAGTCGACTCTTCCGAAGAAAAACACGAATCCACTTGTTTTTGTGGAATTTGCAGTGTTAAACCTACATGCCTCTTTGATTTTTAAAAATCTGTTCTCCCTTCCCCACCAAAACTACCCAGGAGACCTGTAGATAAATAGGTGCTCGCATTCGTGAGCCTATAGGATGCCTCGAAGTGCTGCTGTTGCAAGTTCATAGCAGACTGGGAAGGAGGAAGGAGAAGCCCCCCGGGGTGGGTTCATTTGAACTCCCAAGATAAAGGTTATATATATTATCAATGAACCACATAGTCATCCTGGATAGAATGAAATAGATTAGATAGGTAGCCATTTGCAACGAATTCCTCGTTAGTATAGTGGTAAGTATCCCCGCCTGTCACGCGGGAGACCGGGGTTCGATTCCCCGACGGGGAGAGCGTCAATTTTGGGGGGGAGGGGGAAAAGTGACTTTACCTGTTTTTTAGCCTTTTCTATAAAGAAATTGCACGTAAAGATGAGGCGGCTCGGTTCCCCTTTCTTTGTTATGAAGGCGATCTGAACAATTTGAGTTTTTAAAAAATCCTACAAGGTTCTATTGCAACAAGGTGGAAGCATGGACGGTTTTTAGTCTACCGATTCGCTTCCCTGGTTTTCTGCCCTACCCCAAAATAATTTTTGGTTTATTTGACAAATCTGTCCTTTCCTGTAGTCTGTCAGAAGCCTTTGGCGTCGACCAGTCAATCTTTTCATCTTGGGATATCAATTACGCCACGATTTTGTATTTTCAAAGGGGAGCTGTGCAAATTTTCCCCTCTTTGTCCCTTGATACAGTTCGAAATCTGTTTGGGATTTCACAACGTCCTCTGATAACGCCGGAGGCTTAATTCCAGCACTCCGTGGCGTGTTTCTACACCATGCTCTGAAATTTCTCTCCCCCCCCTCCGCTTTAAAAATATTAAATATAGAGACTGGGTAACGAGAAGGCTGAGCGATCCTAAAGAGAGTTACATGCAACCTTTTACTGCCCATGGGCACGGAAGGGTTTTTCTCGGTTTGCAATTGCATTATAACGCACTACTATAGGTATCATGATCAACAGGGTATCCTTTACCATTGTGGTGATTTAAATATAAAAAATGGCAGCGGTGGGATTCGAACCCACGCCCCCGAAGAGACTGGAGCCTTAATCCAGCGCCTTAGACCGCTCGGCCACGCTACCACTTTGAGATAGACTCTTGGATTTTCAATTCTTTTTAAAAAATTGATATTAGCAATATTTTTTCTAACAGTTTAGCTAGTTTCCGAAAATAAAAAAACAGGCACTGTTTACGCATTGGTTGAAAAAGGTGAAGCCTCTGACCAATCATGAAGGAGATAACTGTTTAGGATTGCCAGGTCCCCCTGTCAACCGGCATGAGATTTTAAGGTTCCCAGATCCAGGTAGGAAAAGTCCTAAAGGTTTGTGGATGGAGACTGGGACCTCAGAGGGGTACAGCGGCATGGACTCCACCCTGGAAAACATGAACTTTCTCCAGGTACATCCTTATTTCTGTGGCCTGGAGGTGAGCTGTACTTCCGAGGGATCTCCTGGTCCCCCCTGGAGGCTGGCATGCCTATAAGCACTGCATATTCCTGCGCAAAGCGCATCCTGGTGGCTCTTACATTCCCTGGCAGAAATCACCTTGCAGCGAAGCCGGGCTAACCGGATGTGCAAAGTGCTATCCAATCAACGCGCGGCGCGAAATTTAAATCCGGCAATTGATTGGTTACTGCCTGCAACCAATGAAAACCGAGGGAAAAGACGATAAATACCATCCCGGCGGGCTTTAGCGTATCTTTTTTTCTCGGGAGTTCAGTGAGTGGAGGTCTCCTTTTTTTGCTAAGCTATGGCTCGTACCAAGCAGACGGCGCGCAAGTCGACGGGCGGGAAGGCGCCGCGCAAGCAGCTGGCGACGAAGGCGGCCCGCAAGAGCGCGCCGGCCACGGGGGGCGTGAAAAAGCCGCACCGCTACCGGCCGGGCACGGTGGCGCTGCGCGAGATCCGTCGCTACCAGAAGTCGACGGAGCTGCTGATCCGCAAGCTGCCCTTCCAGCGGCTGGTGCGCGAGATCGCGCAGGACTTCAAGACCGACCTGCGCTTCCAGAGCTCGGCCGTGATGGCGCTGCAGGAGGCCAGCGAGGCCTACCTGGTGGGGCTCTTCGAGGACACCAACCTGTGCGCCATCCACGCCAAGCGCGTCACCATCATGCCCAAGGACATCCAGCTCGCCCGCCGCATCCGCGGGGAGAGGGCTTGAGGCCACGGGGTGCGCCACTGCGGAGACCTCCCCGACTCCAAAATACCAAAGGCTCTTTTCAGAGCCACTACATTTTCCCCAGAAATAGCTGAAATGTCACATTTATTGCATACTCTTGGCCTGGGGGGTAGGGGCTTGTATTGCTGTCTTTCATCCTCACAATAGCCCTGTAAGGAAAGACAGTTGTACTTCAAATGTGCTTGATTTCCCCCCCCCCCCCCCAAATAAGCTTAAATGCTGCTTTTCCAGTCACCAGCAGCGGCTAGCAATTTAAATTTGGCATTATGAAATGGTGAACTCAGAAGTTCCAACCAAATACTCCCAAATATGAAACTTCAGAGGGGTTGGTGGTAGTGGTTTTGAAGAATAAAACCCACATGAAGGAACTGCAGGGGGATTGCAAATCATGACATTAGGTGACACTGACTGCTTAGCTCGAGGGAGACACTGTAGAAAGTCCCTTGAGCTAGATTAAATGCAAATAATCATTTTACTACTAGACTTCGAAAACTTAAAACTGTAATTGACGCCCACTAATAAATACGGCTTGCTGCCTTAAGTGCTCAGAACTCTTTGGGACAACTTGGGTGGCTCTGAAAAGAGCCTTTGGGTTTCAAATCTGGATTTGGTCTCCCATTACTTGGAGCTGGTATACTTGGTGACGGCCTTGGTGCCCTCGGAGACGGCGTGCTTGGCCAGCTCGCCGGGCAGGAGGAGGCGCACGGCGGTCTGGATCTCGCGGGAGGTGATGGTGGAGCGCTTGTTGTAGTGCGCCAGGCGGGAGGCCTCGGCGGCGATGCGCTCGAAGATGTCGTTCACGAAGGAGTTCATGATGCTCATGGCCTTGGAGGAGATGCCCGTGTCCGGGTGCACCTGCTTCAGCACCTTGTACACGTAGATCGAGTAGCTCTCCTTGCGGCTCTTCTTGCGCTTCTTGTCGCCCTTCTTCTGCGTCTTCGTGATCGCCTTCTTGGAGCCCTTCTTGGGCGCAGGCGCGGATTTGGCTGGCTCAGGCATGCTTGAGCAAGCGTCTGTTCACGTTCAGTCACTGAGAAATGTACAAATGAAGCCCGGCGCCGGCTCCTCCTATTTATAGGAGTTACCTGCAAACGGAGGCTTCGACGACTTGCTTGCTGATTGGCTGTCTGGAGAAGTGACGTCGCCAGCAGAAGGCGTGCGCGCACAAGTAGGAATTCAAATACTACGTTTCCATTGGCCAGACTCATGGCTCCTTCTCATTGGTTCAGGGATTGAATTAGCTGGGCCACGAAGAATATTATTGGGCATTGAGGAACAGTTTCATCGTGGACCAATCAAAATCATTTACAGGCTAAAGTGATGGTCTAATGAAGACCCTTCTGCTTGGTCTTTTCGCAAACAACAAAGAATCTTGTGGCAAGATTAATCAATTGGTGACATCTAAAGTTGCAAGCGTTCAGTGTCACCAAGCAGTGACCTAGTTTCCGGGTTTCACAGAAGTGTTTGTCAGGTCGTGTGATAAATTTGGGGGGGGGGGGGGGTTGAGGAGGTGAGGGAGATAGAAGGGAGTTCCCTCCCCAATATGATTCAGTAAGCTTGCTGCTTATTAAACCACCTGCATCCCAAGCAAGGAAATAACATCAAACCACCTCTGAACAATTAAAGGCTGCCAGACAGAACTAGCAGTCAGACCAGTATGTCTAAAGTGAAGGCAGATACCAGAAGAGGTCAGGAATGGAGTTGAAACACACTTCAGAGACAATAACAGAATTTAGTCAGCCATAAAGTTTCAGAAAAACGTGTTTGGTCTCCTGTTTTAAGTTGCAACAACAAACTGAGGAAACTCCCCTTTTGGAATTAAGGTGCTAGCTGCTTCATAGCAGATCTGAGTGTATATAATACACTGAAAATAAGAGTTGGGTTGGTCTCCAACAAGTCCCCTTATTAAGGTCAATAAAATGGGCCAGCCTTTTCCAGAACGCTTCACTAGGTTGCACTAGGGGTCTCCATATCATGACTGGAAATATCAATATTCCTATATTCATTCTTTTAACATCTAGCCCGAAGCAGCGCTACTGAAAAAATTTGCACCCTGGTTCACGTCAAACTTGCTTTCTCTGGTTCACGTGCTACTGGTTAAGATGTGGGAGCAGAAACCAAGAGGTGAGGTGAAAATTTATACCTGCCGTTTTGCATTTTTCCACAAAAATTATACCTACTGGGAGTCAGAGCTCCTTTGCACCAGGGGTAGCCAACCTGTGGTCCTCCAGATGTTCATGGGCTACAATGGCAGAGGCTCATGGGAATTGTAGTCCATGAACATCTGGAGGACCACAGGTTGACTACCCCTGCTTTACACAACTGGACCCTGCAGCAAATTACAGCTGGAAATTATTCTATCTACCATATTTCTATCCCACCTTTTAGCCCTTACAAGGACCACCAAGGCACCTAACAAATTAAAGCACATTCTACCAACATTTAAATTGATTTATTTATTTTTGGATTTATATACCGCCGTTCCCATTTGAGCTCCTGGCGGTTTACAAGAATAAAAGAATAAAAGACAATAAAACCCCCGTAGTTACCCTTAATTACATTACTAAAGCTACTAAGACAGCAGGCAAAAACCCCACTAGCTAAACTCCCCCCCCCCCCGACCAGCCAGGGGCTAACATCCAGTTATCCTACTGGTGGGAGTGGGAAATCAGGTCAACAGGTGGACATGATGGACACACGCACCCAATACATGATGGACACACACACCCTTAAACAAACTGCAAACAAGAGTTAAAATATGCAGAAAACATTTAAAAAGCAACTCAAACCCTGGCTAGGAGGGAGGGGTCATTGAGGAATGCCAAATGAAACAAGGTCTTCCCTTGCTGGAGGGAGAAGTCAACAGCTGCAGATAGGTGAGTCTCCCTGTGTCACCACCAAGAAGGCCCTCTCCCAGGTGGCTGTCAGCATGTCACCGTCTACTTGATAAGCACAAAGAGAGGCCCACCAGATAAAGGATGGACAATGGCTAATAGAATACAAACCGGTGCTAACAGTTGTACGGACCTGTTGTTAAAACAGGGCAAAACACCATGTCCTGAATGGGATTGTGTGGGTACGTCATCCTGCCAAACTCTTTTCCATCTGTCACCGGAATGTGAGCATCGTGCTTTCCAAGGAGATGTGATGGAGCGCTTTGTTTTCTTCCCCTGTTGCAACTGATTGGAACATAGATAGTAGTATTTGGGGGGGGGGGGGTTCCCCAACTTGCCTGCACAGCCACTGTACCTACTCGGCTATGTATTTTATATTATTATACCTGTGTGTAGCTCTGCCATATCTGGAACACCTACCCTAGGTTTGAAGTTGGGGACAGTGTGGCATGTTGCCCAGAGCTCTGGCATCCCTGGGCATGCTCACAGCTCCTCTTTCCAACCCCAAAAGGTTATGGAGGTAGGGTTGCCAGCCTCCAGGTGGAAGCTGGAGATCCCCCAGAATTACAGCGGACCCCCAAGCTACAGAGACCAGTTCCCTTGGGAGAAAAAGGCATTCTGCTGTGAGGTCCCTCCCTCCCCAGGCTCCAGGCCCCAAACCCCAGGAAGTCCTCACCCCAGAGGTGGCAATCCTATCTCAGAGATTTTTTTTTTGATCTTCCAATTAATTATTTTTTCTAAAAAACACAAAAGGCCATCTTCAGATCTAATTCACCGCTGCAGGAAGTGCTGGCAGCCTCAAGGACAGACGGCTTCAAGGAAGGACTGGAGAAGCACCTGGAGCAGAGGGAGGCCCGTCAGTGGCTCCCAGCCACGAGGCCTAGAGGGAACGGCTGCCTGGGGCAGGGATGCTCTGTCTTCTTGCTGCTTGGGGGGCCACAGTGGGAGGGCTTCAGGATTTCTGGCCCTGCTGGTGGACCTCCTGGTGGCCCCTGGGCTTCAGCCACCCTGTGACACAGACTGTGGGACTGGACAGACCACTGGCCCAACTCAAACTGGCTTCTCTGACATTCTTAGGCAAATGGCTCTTTTCTGGCTTTCCCCCCTCCCTAGAGTCCAGGGACCCTCACCTCACACTTGTCGCAGCCGATGTGGAAGCTGTGGTCCAAGGCAATAATCTGCACCGTCTCCTCTTGACCTGGCTCCGGCATGATGGCGTTTCCACACATTGAGCACTGGGGAGCAAATTTCCTGGGGACAGAGAGCAAGAAGAAGGAATCAGCAGCAGCGTCTCCTGCCAATCTGGGAGGCAGCTCCCCCCACTGAGAAAAGGGCAGCTTCCGCCATTGCGGAATGGCTCCAAGGGGAGGAGCAGGCAGCATCCCCTGGGCCGCCAGCCAGCCTGGGCTACCAGGTTGCCCCAGTGGCGTCAAGCCCTCTTTGAGCCCCGTTTGCCCTCCAGCCCCTCAGGCAGCAAGCGGGGCGAGGGGGCAGAAGACCAGATACCGATGGAAATCTTCAATGCAGTGGATCTGGCTGGTGGCGTCAACCGTGAAGGGAACGCCGTCCAAGCAGCGGTGGCAGACGACGCAGGTGAAGCACTGAGGGTGGTAGGCCTTGCCCATCGCGCGCAGGATCCGGTCCATGATGGGCTTGGAGCACACAGAACATTTCTCCAGGGTCACCTGGCAGGGCGAGAGGAAGCAGACATCCCACCTACCCCCCTTGGGAAGAGGCCACTGGGTCCAATTAGCCAGCCGACTTTGCCTGGAGTTTGTGGCATGGCTTACTTGCTCGAGCTCAACATCTGCACACTGCAGAACCCAAACTGCAGGATTTGAGGTGTGCACCCAGGATGGGCAGGGGTGGGGGAGCAGGTGTGCCTCTGCAGGACAAAATACATACAGTTTGCCTGGATGCTCTTTTGAAGGCTCCCAGTCCTGCAAATGGAGCACTAGAAGGCCCCAGATCCCAGCACTCTCCCCCTCTGGCAGGGACTCCAAATGGGGGTCCAGACCAGCAGGGCTCCCCCTTTTTGCTCCCACCGCACCCAGCCCCGAAGCTTCTGGCCACTCATCATGCAGCAGGATTCGCACAGGGTCCCTAGGGGCGGAAGTGGGCCGCTTCCTCCGTGCCGCCTGCCCTGCCCACCCCACCCCTCCAATGCGCACCCCAGGGCCCGGCCGGCCAGCGCCGCGACCGCGAGTGACCCCGCCAGTGAACTCTGAGTAACCCCGCCGCCCTCCATCACCCACACCTGCGCCGGCCGCGCGTGCTCTCCCCAGGCGCGTGCGTTACCTCCTCGGAGGGCCCCCAGCCCCCCCGGTGATTGGCTCAACTCAGGTTCTGTCTCTGGGCAGAGAGTCTGCCCTGTCCCAGGGACCCTTGGCGGGGACCCAATCAGCTTCGGGGCCTGAGGCGCCCCACTTTCTGGTTGGCTGGCGGGGCCCGGCGGGAGGATGAAACGTGCCGCCTCAGGCGGGAACCTGAAAAGTCACCTGGACCTGCCCTGAGGGGAGAAGAAGGACGAAGACCAAGAAGCCCCAAGACGAAGACCCCTGAGGAGGAAGGCCAAGAAGCCCCAAGACCAAGAAGCCCCAAGAAGAAGAAGCCCCAAGACGAAGAAGCCCCAAGAAGACCAAGAAGCCCCAAGAAGGCAAAGAAGCCCCAAGACCAAGAAGCCCCCAGAAGCGGCCGTTCCCTGTTCCCCGAGCGGCGCGGCCGAGGACCCTGCGGAGGGAAGGCGGCGGCGGGACTCCTCTGAAGCGCCCTTTGCGCGGCCCGTTCCCAGCGAGAGCGACGCCCGGCGAGAGGCCCCTGGCAGCGGCGGAGCGCGCCCAAAGTCCCCGCAGCGCCCGGCGGTCCTGCTCGGCCAAGCGGTTCCTCTTCTTCTTCTTCTTCTTCGGGGGCAGCGGCTGACGGGGCGTCTCTGGCCGGAGGAGACCACGAGCGGCGCCGGGCAAACTGGCCGCCCTCAGGCTCCTCGGCAGGGACGGGTAAGAAGCCCCCGCTGACCAGAGAAAATAAAGCTATGGGCGCTGGGGACGGGTTGCCTCTGTGGCAAAACAAAAAGAGCTGAAATCACAAGGGGGGAGGGACGCTGGGAGAGGTCTGGTGACTGGTGCCAAAATGTTTCATATGCACAGGGTTACAGGTGCCAAAATTCTTCATATGCACAGGGTTAAAGGTGCCAAAACGTTTCTGCATAGGGTTACAGGTGCCAAAATTCTTCATATGCACAGGGTTAAAGGTAAATGTTTCATATGCATAGAGTTACTGGTACCAAATTGGTTTTATATGCTCATGGTGACTGGTGCCTATTGGTTCAAACCCACCTGGGAAGGGTCTGGTTACAGGTGCCAAAAGGTTACTGGTACCAAAATGGTTTTATATGCTCATGATTACTGTCACACATTGGTTCTTGTGCACATAGGAAAGGTCTTATACTGGGGCCAAAATCTTTAATTTGCACAGGGTTACAGGTGCCAAATTGGTTTTATATGCTCATGGTTACTGGTGCCTATAGCTTCAAACCCACCTGAGAAGGGTCTGGTTACAGGTACCAAAATTCTTCATATGCATAGGGTTACTGGTGCCAAATTGGTTTTATATGCTCATCGTTACTGGTGCCTATTGGTTCAAACCCACGTGGGAAAGGTATGCTGACAGGTGCCAAAATGTTTCATATGCACAGGGTTACTGGTGCCAAATTGGCTTTATATGCTCATGGTTACTGGTGCATATTCCAAATCCACATGGAAAAGGTCTGGTTACAGGTACCAAAATTCTTCATATGCATAGGGTTACTGGTGCCTATTGGTTCAAACCCAAATGGGAAAGGTATGCTTACAGGTGCCAAAATCTTTCATATGCACAGGGTTACTGGTGCCAAATTGGTTTTATATGCTCATGGTTACTGGTGCATATTATTCCAAACCCACATGGGAAAGGTATGCTTACAGGTACCAAAATTCTTCATATGCTCATGGTTACAGGTGCCAAATTGGTTTTATATGCACAGGGTTACTCCTGTATATTATTTCAAACCCACATAGGAAAGGTATGGTTACAGGTGCCAAAATGTTTCATATGCACAGGATTACTGGTGCCAAATTGGCTTTATATGCTCATGGTTACTGGTGCATATTCCAAATCCACATGGGAAAGGTATGCTTACAGGTACCAAAATTCTTCATATGCTCATGGTTACAGGTGCCAAATTGGTTTTATATGCACAGGGTTACTCCTGTATATTATTTCAAACCCACATAGGAAAGGTATGGTTACAGGTGCCAAAATGTTTCATATGCACAGGATTACTGGTGCCAAATTGGCTTTATATGCTCATGGTTACTGGTGCATATTATTCCAAACCCACATGGGAAAGGTATGCTTACAGGTACCAAAATTCTTCATATGCTCATGGTTACAGGTGCCAAATTGGTTTTATATGCACAGGGTTACTCCTGTATATTATTTCAAACCCACATAGGAAAGGTATGGTTACAGGTGCCAAAATGTTTCATATGCACAGGATTACTGGTACCAAATTGGTTTTATATGCTCAGGGTTACTGGTGCCTATTGGTTCAAACCCACGTGGGAAAGGTATGCTGACAGGTGCCAAAATGTTTCATATGCACAGGGTTACTGGTGCCAAATTGGCTTTATATGCTCATGCTTACTGGTGCATATTCCAAATCCACATGGAAAAGGTCTGGTTACAGGTACCAAAATTCTTCATATGCACAGGATTACTGGTACCAAATTGGTTTTATATGCTCAGGGTTACTGGTGCCTATTGGTTCAAACCTACATGGGAAAGGTATGCTTACAGGTGCCAAAATGTTTCATATGCACAGGGTTACTGGTGCCAAATTGGTTTTATATGCTCATGGTTACTGGTGCATATTATTCCAACCCCACATGGGAAAGGTCTGGTTACAGGTACCAAAATTCTTCATATGCTCATGGTTACAGGTGCCAAATTGGTTTTATATGCACAGGATTACTCCTGTATATTATTTCAAACCCACATAGGAAAGGTCTGGTTACAGGTACCAAAATTCTTCATATGCACAGGGTTACTGGTGCCAAATTGGTTTTATATGCTCATGGTTACTGGTGCATGTTATTTCCAACCAACATTGGAAAGGTCTGGTTACAGGTACCAAAATTCTTCATTTGCTCATGGTTACAGGTGGCAAAATATTTCAGATGCACAGGGTTACTGGTACCAAATTGGTTGATACGCTCATGGTTGCTGGCATGAAATTGATTTATATGCATGTGGGGCCTCCTGGTTTCCTGATCTCTGCCCAAATCCTGACTAATCTCTTACCTCCAAATTATTGACTTTGGCTCCACACGACGAGAGTGACTCCAGACGCCCAGCTTTCGCTTCGGACGACCCTTCCACCTCCAGATTCCTGGCCTTGGCTTCTGAGGACCCTGCTGCTTCCTGATTCCTGGTTTTGGCTTCGGACGACCCTTCTACTTCCAGATCCCTGAATTTGGCTTCAGATGACCCTGCTGCTTCCAGATCCCCGAATTTGGCTTCAGATGACCCTGCTGCTTCCAGATTCCTGAATATGGCTTCTGAGGATCCTCCGGCTTCCAGATTCCTGGCCTTGGCTTCTGAGGACCCTGCTGCTTCCAGATCCCCGAATTTGGCTTCTGAGGACCCTGCTGCTTCCAGATCCCCGAATTTGGCTTCTGAGGACCCTGCTGCTTCCTGATTCCTGAATATGGCTTCTGAGGATCCTCCGGCTTCCAGATTCCTGGCCTTGGCTTCTGAGGACCCTGCTGCTTCCAGATCCCCGAATTTGGCTTCTGAGGACCCTGCTGCTTCCAGATTCCTGAATATGGCTTCTGAGGATCCTCCGGCTTCCAGATTCCTGGCCTTGGCTTCTGAGGACCCTGCTGCTTCCAGATTCCTGAATTTGGCTTCTGAGGACCCTGCTGCTTCCAGATCCCCGAATTTGGCTTCTGAGGACCCTGCTGCTTCCTGATTCCTGAATATGGCTTCTGAGGATCCTCCGGCTTCCAGATTCCTGGCCTTGGCTTCTGAGGACCCTGCTGCTTCCAGATCCCCGAATTTGGCTTCTGAGGACCCTGCTGCTTCCTGATTCCTGAATATGGCTTCTGAGGATCCTCCGGCTTCCAGATTCCTGGCCTTGGCTTCTGAGGACCCTGCTGCTTCCTGATTCCTGAATATGGCTTCTGAGGATCCTCCGGCTTCCAGATTCCTGGCCTTGGCTTCTGAGGACCCTGCTGCTTCCAGATCCCCGAATTTGGCTTCTGAGGACCCTGCTGCTTCCTGATTCCTGAATACGGCTTCTGAGGATCCTCCGGCTTCCAGATTCCTGGCCTTGGCTTCTGAGGACCCTGATGCTTCCAGATCCCCGAATTTGGCTTCAGATGACCCTGCTGCTTCCTGATTCCTGAATACGGCTTCTGAGGATCCTCCGGCTTCCAGCTTCTTGGCCTTGGCTTCTGAGGACCCTGATGCTTCCAGATCCCCGAATTTGGCTTCAGATGACCCTGCTGCTTCCTGATTCCTGAATATGGCTTCTGAGGATCCTCCGGCTTCTAGCTTCTTGGCCTTGGCTTCTGAGGACCCTGATGCTTCCAGATCCCCGAATTTGGCTTCAGATGACCCTGCTGCTTCCTGATTCCTGAATACGGCTTCTGAGGATCCTCCGGCTTCCAGATTCCTGGCCTTGG
Source organism: Paroedura picta (assembly GCF_049243985.1). Classification (NCBI taxonomy): domain Eukaryota; kingdom Metazoa; phylum Chordata; class Lepidosauria; order Squamata; family Gekkonidae; genus Paroedura; species Paroedura picta. The sequence continues at coordinate 2,020,447 of NC_135384.1, forward strand.
CTTCTGAGGACCCTGATGCTTCCAGATCCCCGAATTTGGCTTCAGATGACCCTGCTGCTTCCTGATTCCTGAATACGGCTTCTGAGGATCCTCCGGCTTCCAGCTTCTTGGCCTTGGCTTCTGAGGACCCTGATGCTTCCAGATCCCCGAATTTGGCTTCAGATGACCCTGCTGCTTCCTGATTCCTGAATATGGCTTCTGAGGATCCTCCGGCTTCTAGCTTCTTGGCCTTGGCTTCTGAGGACCCTGATGCTTCCAGATCCCCGAATTTGGCTTCAGATGACCCTGCTGCTTCCTGATTCCTGAATACGGCTTCTGAGGATCCTCCGGCTTCCAGCTTCTTGGCCTTGGCTTCTGAGGACCCTGATGCTTCCAGATCCCCGAATTTGGCTTCAGATGACCCTGCTGCTTCCTGATTCCTGAATATGGCTTCTGAGGATCCTCCGGCTTCTAGCTTCTTGGCCTTGGCTTCTGAGGACCCTGATGCTTCCAGATCCCCGAATTTGGCTTCAGATGACCCTGCTGCTTCCTGATTCCTGAATACGGCTTCTGAGGATCCTCCGGCTTCCAGATTCCTGGCCTTGGCTTCTGAGGACCCTGATGCTTCCAGATCCCCGAATTTGGCTTCAGATGACCCTGCTGCTTCCTGATTCCTGAATACGGCTTCTGAGGATCCTCCGGCTTCCAGCTTCTTGGCCTTGGCTTCTGAGGACCCTGATGCTTCCAGATCCCCGAATTTGGCTTCAGATGACCCTGCTGCTTCCTGATTCCTGAATATGGCTTCTGAGGATCCTCCGGCTTCTAGCTTCTTGGCCTTGGCTTCTGAGGACCCTGATGCTTCCAGATCCCCGAATTTGGCTTCAGATGACCCTGCTGCTTCCTGATTCCTGAATACGGCTTCTGAGGATCCTCCGGCTTCCAGCTTCTTGGCCTTGGCTTCTGAGGACCCTGATGCTTCCAGATCCCCGAATTTGGCTTCAGATGACCCTGCTGCTTCCTGATTCCTGAATACGGCTTCTGAGGATCCTCCGGCTTCCAGCTTCTTGGCCTTGGCTTCTGAGGACCCTGATGCTTCCAGATCCCCGAATTTGGCTTCAGATGACCCTGCTGCTTCCTGATTCCTGAATACGGCTTCTGAGGATCCTCCGGCTTCCAGCTTCTTGGCCTTGGCTTCTGAGGACCCTGATGCTTCCAGATCCCCGAATTTGGCTTCAGATGACCCTGCTGCTTCCTGATTCCTGAATATGGCTTCTGAGGATCCTCCGGCTTCCAGATTCCTGGCCTTGGCTTCTGAGGACCCTGCTGCTTCCAGATCCCCGAATTTGGCTTCAGATGACCCTGCTGCTTCCAGATTCCTGAATATGGCTTCTGAGGATCCTCCGGCTTCCAGATTCCTGGCCTTGGCTTCTGAGGACCCTGCTGCTTCCAGATCCCCGAATTTGGCTTCAGATGACCCTGCTGCTTCCAGATTCCTGAATATGGCTTCTGAGGATCCTCCGGCTTCCAGATTCCTGGCCTTGGCTTCTGAGGACCCTGATGCTTCCAGATCCCCGAATTTGGCTTCAGATGACCCTGCTGCTTCCAGATTCCTGAATATGGCTTCTGAGGATCCTCCGGCTTCCAGATTCCTGGCCTTGGCTTCTGAGGACCCTGATGCTTCCAGATCCCCGAATTTGGCTTCAGATGACCCTGCTGCTTCCAGATTCCTGAATACGGCTTCTGAGGATCCTCCGGCTTCCAGATTCCTGGCCTTGGCTTCTGGGTACCCTGCTGCTTCCAGATCCCCGAATTTGGCTTCAGATGACCCTGCTGCTTCCAGATTCCTGAATATGGCTTCTGAGGATCCTCCGGCTTCCAGATTCCTGGCCTTGGCTTCTGGGTACCCTGCTGCTTCCAGATCCCCGAATTTGGCTTCAGATGACCCTGCTGCTTCCAGATTCCTGAATATGGCTTCTGAGGATCCTCCGGCTTCCAGATTCCTGGCCTTGGCTTCTGGGTACCCTGCTGCTTCCAGATCCCCGAATTTGGCTTCAGATGACCCTGCTGCTTCCAGATTCCTGAATACGGCTTCTGAGGATCCTCCGGCTTCCAGATTCCTGGCCTTGGCTTCTGGGTACCCTGCTGCTTCCAGATCCCCGAATTTGGCTTCAGATGACCCTGCTGCTTCCAGATTCCTGAATATGGCTTCTGAGGATCCTCCGGCTTCCAGATTCCTGGCCTTGGCTTCTGGGTACCCTGATGCTTCCAGAACCCAGGCTCTGTCTTTGGACCACATCTCAGACATCTGCCTACAGTTTTGCTCTGACATTTACTCCGGCTTTCGACATGGCTTGACAAGACTACACTCCTTGACCTGCTTAAAATCTGAACTGACTTCCTGGATTCTGACCACCCAGACTGGAATCCGGTTGTTGGTTTGAATACCCCTGTCTCACCAAGACAAACGGGCCAAATATGTGTGGCCCAACAGGGCAGCACAAAAGGTGTGGGTAGTGGCATCAAATGTTGAATGGGAGGGATCTGGGTGCTGGTTAGAAAGGGATTCAGATATGGGAGGGGGTTTTGTTAGTGTTACCATATGCTTATGGGAGGGGGGATATCAGTATTAGTACTTAATGGGGCTCAGGTGGACCTGTGAAGGGGTCTGGGTTGGGTTACCATGTACTCATGGCAGGGGGGGTCTTGGTATTGGTACTTAATGGGGCTCAGGGGGACATGTGAAGGGATCTGGGTTGGGTTACCATGTACTCATGGCAGGGGGGGTCTTGGTATTAGTACTTAATGGGGCTCAGGTGGACCTGTGAAGGGATCTGGGTTGGGTTACCATGTGCTCATGGGAGGGGGGGTCTTGGTATTGGTACTTAATGGGGCTCAGGGGGACATGTGAAGGGGTCTGGGTTGGGTTACCATGTACTCATGGCAGGGGGGGTCTCGGTATTGGTACTTAATGGGGCTCGGGTGGACATGTGATGGGGTCTGGGTTGGGTTACCGTGGACTCATGGCAGGGGGGGTCTCGGTATTGGTACTTGATGGGCCTCAGGTGGACCTGTGATGGGGTCTGGGTTGGGTTACCATGTACTCATGGCAGGGGGGGTCTCGGTATTGGTACTTAATGGGGCTCGGGTGGACATGTGATGGGGTCTGGGTTGGGTTACCGTGGACTCATGGCAGGGGGGGTCTTGGTATTGGTACTTAATGGGGCTCGGGTGGACATGTGCAGGGGTCTGGGTTGGGTTACCATGTGCTCATGGGAGGGGGGTCACGGTATTGGTACTTAATGGGGCTCGGGTGGACATGTGATGGGGTCTGGGTTGGGTTACCGTGGACTCATGGCAGGGGGGGTCTCGGTATTGGTACTTGATGGGCCTCAGGTGGACCTGTGATGGGGTCTGGGTTGGGTTACCATGTACTCATGGCAGGGGGGGTCTCGGTATTGGTACTTAATGGGGCTCGGGTGGTCCTGTGAAGGGGTCTGGGTTGGGTTACCATGTGCTCATGGGAGGGGGGGTCTTGGTATTGGTACTTAATGGGGCTCAGGTGGACCTGTGAAGGGGTCTGGGTTGGGTTACCATGTACTCATGGCAGGGGGGGTCTTGGTATTGGTACTTAATGGGGCTCGGGTGGTCCTGTGAAGGGGTCTGGGTTGGGTTACCATGTGCTCATGGGAGGGGGGGTCTTGGTATTGGTACTTAATGGGGCTCAGGTGGACCTGTGAAGGGGTCTGGGTTGGGTTACCATGTGCTCATGGGAGGGGGGTCACGGTATTGGTACTTAATGGGGCTCAGGGGGACATGTGAAGAGGTCTGGGTTGGGTTACCTTGTGCTCATGGGAGGGGGGTTACGGTATTGGTACTTAATGGGGCTCAGGGGGACATGTTATGGGGTCTGGGTTTGGTTACAATGTACTCATGGCAGGGGGGGTCTTGGTATTGGTACTTAATGGGGCTCGGGTGGTCCTGTGAAGGGGTCTGGGTTGGGTTACCATGTACTCATGGGAGGGGGGGTCTTGGTATTGGTACTTAATGGGGCTCAGGTGGACCGGTGATGGGGTCTGGGTTGGGTTACCATGTGCTCATGGGAGGGGGGTCTTGGTATTGGTACTTAATGGGGCTCGGGTGGTCCTGTGAAGGGGTCTGGGTTGGGTTACCATGTGCTCATGGGAGGGGGGGTCTTGGTATTGGTACTTAATGGGGCTCAGGTGGACCTGTGATGGGGTCTGGGTTGGGTTACCATGTACTCATGGCAGGGGGGGTCTTGGTATTGGTACTTAATGGGGCTCGGGTGGTCCTGTGAAGGGGTCTGGGTTGGGTTACCATGTACTCATGGGAGGGGGGGTCTTGGTATTGGTACTTAATGGGGCTCAGGTGGACCGGTGATGGGGTCTGGGTTGGGTTACCATGTGCTTATGGGAGGGGGGGTCTTGGTATTGGTACTTAATGGGGCTCAGGTGGACCTGTGATGGGGTCTGGGTTGGGTTACCATGTACTCATGGCAGGGGGGGTCTTGGTATTGGTACTTAATGGGGCTCAGGTGGTCCTGTGAAGGGGTCTGGGTTGGGTTACCATGTGCTCATGGGAGGGGGGGTCTTGGTATTGGTACTTAATGGGGCTCAGGTGGACCTGTGAAGGGGTCTGGGTTGGGTTACCATGTGCTCATGGGAGGGGGGGTCTTGGTATTGGTACTTAATGGGCCTCAGGTGGACCTGTGATGGGGTCTGGGTTGGGTTACCATGTACTCATGGCAGGGGGGGTCTTGGTATTGGTACTTAATGGGGCTCAGGGTGGTCCTGTGAAGGGGTCTGAGTTGGGTTACAATGTATTTATGGGAGGGGGGGTCTCGGTATTGGTACATAATGGGGCTCAGGTGGACAGGGGATACTTAAGAGGGTGTCTGTTGTGGGGAGAGGAAAGAGAAGTCGATGGTAAGCCACTTTGAGTCTCCTACTCGTAGAGAAACAAACATATAATAACAAACCTTCTTCAGTAATGTTAGGGCTTTCGTGGCCTCCGCTCCCTCACAGAGTATCTGTTGTGGGGAGAGGAAAGGGAAGGTGATTGTAAGCCGCTTTGAGACTCCTACTGGTAGAGAAAAGTGGCATATAAGAACAAGCTCTTCTCCTTCAGTAATATCAGGGCTCTCTGAGCCTCACCTCCCTCACAGAGTATCTGTTGTGGGGAATGGAAACGGAAGGAGATTGTAAGCCGCTTTGAGACTCCTACTGGTAGAGAAAAGTGGCATATAAAATCAAACTCTTTTTCAGCAATATAATGGCTCTATCAGCCTCCACTCCCTCACAGAGTATCTGTTGTGGGGAGAGGAAAGGGGAGGCGATTGTAAGCCAATTTGAGACTCCTACTGGTAGAGAAAAGTGGCATATAAGAACCAACTCTTCTTCTCTTCTTACCATATGCTAATGGGAGGATGGTCTCAGTACTGTTACTACATGAGGCTCAGATGGATATGTGAAGGGGTCTGGGTTGGGTTACCATGTACTCATGGGAGGAGGGTCACGGTATTGTTACTTAATGGGGCTCGGGACATGTGAAGGGGTCTGGGTTGGGTTACCATGTGCTCATGGGAGGGGGGGTCTTGGTATTGGTACTTAATGGGGCTCGGGTGGACATGTGATGGGGTCTGGGTTGGGTTACCGTGGACTCATGGCAGGGGGGGTCGTGGTATTGGTAGTTAATGGGGCTCGGGTGGACATGTGAAGGCGTCTGGGTTGGGTTACCATGTGCTCATGGGAGGAGGGTCACGGTATTGTTACTTAATGGGGCTCGGGACATGTGAAGGGGTCTGGGTTGGGTTACCATGTGCTCATGGGAGGGGGGTCACGGTATTGGTATGTAATGGGGCTCAGGGGGACATGTGAAGGGGTCTGGGTTGGGTTACCTTGTGCTCATGGGAGGGGGGTCTCGGTATAGGTACTTAATGGGGCTCGGGTGGACATGTGAAGGGGTCTGGGTTGGGTTACCATGTGCTCATGGGAGGAGGGTCACGGTATTGTTACTTAATGGGGCTCGGGACATGTGAAGGGGTCTGGGTTGGGTTACCATGTGCTCATGGGAGGGGGGTCACGGTATTGGTAATGGGGCTCAGGGGGACATGTGAAGGGGTCTGGGTTGGGTTACCATGTGCTCATGGGAGGGGGGTCACGGTATTGGTACTTAATGGGGCTCGGGACATGTGAAGGGGTCTGGGTTGGGTTACCATGTGCTCATGGGAGGGGGGTCACGGTATTGGTACTTAATGGGGCTCAGGGGGACATGTGAAGAGGTCTGGGTTGGGTTACCTTGTGCTCATGGGAGGGGGGTTACGGTATTGGTACTTAATGGGGCTCAGGGGGACATGTTATGGGGTCTGGGTTTGGTTACAATGTATTCATGGGAGGGGGGGTCTCGGTATTGGTACTTAATGGGGCTCAGGTGGACAGGGGATACTTAAGAGGGTGTCTGTTGTGGGGAGAGGAAAGAGAAGTCGATGGTAAGCCACTTTGAGTCTCCTACTCGTAGAGAAACAAACATATAATAACAAACCTTCTTCAGTAATGTTAGGGCTTTCGTGGCCTCCGCTCCCTCACAGAGTATCTGTTGTGGGGAGAGGAAAGGGAAGGTGATTGTAAGCCGCTTTGAGACTCCTACTGGTAGAGAAAAGTGGCATATAAGAACAAGCTCTTCTCCTTCAGTAATATCAGGGCTCTCTGAGCCTCACCTCCCTCACAGAGTATCTGTTGTGGGGAATGGAAAGGGAAGGAGATTTTAAGCCGCTTTGAGACTCCTACTGGTAGAGAAAAGTGGCATATAAAATCAAACTCTTTTTCAGCAATATAATGGCTCTATCAGCCTCCACTCCCTCACAGAGTATCTGTTGTGGGGAGAGGAAAGGGGAGGCGATTGTAAGCCAATTTGAGACTCCTACTGGTAGAGAAAAGTGGCATATAAGAACCAACTCTACTTCTCTTCTTACCATATGCTAATGGGAGGATGGTCTCAGTACTGTTACTACATGGGGCTCAGATGGATATGTGAAGGGGTCTGGGTTGGGTTACCATGTACTCATGGCGGGGGGGGGGTCTCGGTATTGGTACTTAATGGGGCTCAGGGGGACATGTGAAGGGGTCTTGGTTGGGTTACCATGTGCTCATGGGAGGGGGGGTCTTGGTATTGGTACTTAATGGGGCTCAAGGGGACATGTGAAGGGGTCTGGGTTGGGTTACCATGTGCTCATGGGAGGGGGGGTCTTGGTATTGGTACTTAATGGGGCTCGGGTGGACATGTGATGGGGTCTGGGTTGGGTTACCGTGGACTCATGGCAGGGGGGGTCGTGGTATTGGTAGTTAATGGGGCTCGGGTGGACATGTGAAGGGGTCTGGGTTGGGTTACCATGTGCTCATGGGAGGAGGGTCACGGTATTGTTACTTAATGGGGCTCGGGACATGTGAAGGGGTCTGGGTTGGGTTACCATGTGCTCATGGGAGGGGGGTCACGGTATTGGTATGTAATGGGGCTCAGGGGGACATGTGAAGGGGTCTGGGTTGGGTTACCTTGTGCTCATGGGAGGGGGGTCATGGTATTGGTACTTAATGGGGCTCGGGTGGACATGTGAAGGGGTCTGGGTTGGGTTACGTTGTGCTCATGGGAGGGGGGTTACGGTATTGGTACTTAATGGGGCTCAGGGGGACATGTTATGGGGTCTGGGTTTGGTTACAATGTATTCATGGGAGGGGGGGTCTCGGTATTGGTACTTAATGGGGCTCAGGTGGACAGGGGATACTTAAGAGGGTGTCTGTTGTGGGGAGAGGAAAGAGAAGTCGATGGTAAGCCACTTTGAGTCTCCTACTCGTAGAGAAACAAACATATAATAACAAACCTTCTTCAGTAATGTTAGGGCTTTCGTGGCCTCCGCTCCCTCACAGAGTATCTGTTGTGGGGAGAGGAACGGGAAGGTGATTGTAAGCCGCTTTGAGACTCCTACTGGTAGAGAAAAGTGGCATATAAGAACAAGCTCTTCTCCAGTAATATCAGGGCTCTCTGAGCCTCACCTCCCTCACAGAGTATCTGTTGTGGGGAATGGAAAGGGAAGGAGATTTTAAGCCGCTTTGAGACTCCTACTGGTAGAGAAAAGTGGCATATAAGAATAAACTCTTCTCCTTCAGTAATATCAGGGCTCTCTGAGCCTCACCTCCCTCACAGAGTATCTGTTGTGGGGAATGGAAAGGGAAGGAGATTGTAAGCCGCTTTGAGACTCCTACTGGTAGAGAAAAGTGGCATATAAAATCAAACTCTTTTTCAGCAATATAATGGCTCTATCAGCCTCCACTCCCTCACAGAGTATCTGTTGTGGGGAGAGGAAAGGGGAGGCGATTGTAAGCCAATTTGAGACTCCTACTGGTAGAGAAAAGTGGCATATAAGAACCAACTCTACTTCTCTTCTTACCATATGCTAATGGGAGGATGGTCTCAGTACTGTTACTACATGAGGCTCAGATGGATATGTGAAGGGGTCTGGGTTGGGTTACCATGTACTCATGGGAGGGGGGTCACGGTATTGTTACTTAATGGGGCTCGGGACATGTGAAGGGGTCTGGGTTGGGTTACCATGTGCTCATGGGAGGGGGGGTCTTGGTATTGGTACTTAATGGGGCTCGGGTGGACATGTGATGGGGTCTGGGTTGGGTTACCGTGGACTCATGGCAGGGGGGGTCGTGGTATTGGTAGTTAATGGGGCTCGGGTGGACATGTGAAGGCGTCTGGGTTGGGTTACCATGTGCTCATGGGAGGAGGGTCACGGTATTGTTACTTAATGGGGCTCGGGACATGTGAAGGGGTCTGGGTTGGGTTACCATGTGCTCATGGGAGGGGGGTCACGGTATTGGTATGTAATGGGGCTCAGGGGGACATGTGAAGGGGTCTGGGTTGGGTTACCTTGTGCTCATGGGAGGGGGGTCTCGGTATTGGTACTTAATGGGGCTCGGGTGGACATGTGAAGGGGTCTGGGTTGGGTTACCATGTGCTCATGGGAGGAGGGTCACGGTATTGTTACTTAATGGGGCTCGGGACATGTGAAGGGGTCTGGGTTGGGTTACCATGTGCTCATGGGAGGGGGGTCACGGTATTGGTACTTAATGGGGCTCAGGGGGACATGTGAAGGGGTCTGGGTTGGGTTACCATGTGCTCATGGGAGGGGGGTCACGGTATTGGTACTTAATGGGGCTCGGGACATGTGAAGGGGTCTGGGTTGGGTTACCATGTGCTCATGGGAGGGGGGTCACGGTATTGGTACTTAATGGGGCTCAGGGGGACATGTGAAGGGGTCTGGGTTGGGTTACCTTGTGCTCATGGGAGGGGGGTTACGGTATTGGTACTTAATGGGGCTCAGGGGGACATGTTATGGGGTCTGGGTTTGGTTACAATGTATTCATGGGAGGGGGGGTCTCGGTATTGGTACTTAATGGGGCTCAGGTGGACAGGGGATACTTAAGAGGGTGTCTGTTGTGGGGAGAGGAAAGAGAAGTCGATGGTAAGCCACTTTGAGTCTCCTACTCGTAGAGAAACAAACATATAATAACAAACCTTCTTCAGTAATGTTAGGGCTTTCGTGGCCTCCGCTCCCTCACAGAGTATCTGTTGTGGGGAGAGGAAAGGGAAGGTGATTGTAAGCCGCTTTGAGACTCCTACTGGTAGAGAAAAGTGGCATATAAGAACAAGCTCTTCTCCAGTAATATCAGGGCTCTCTGAGCCTCACCTCCCTCACAGAGTATCTGTTGTGGGGAATGGAAAGGGAAGGAGATTTTAAGCCGCTTTGAGACTCCTACTGGTAGAGAAAAGTGGCATATAAGAATAAACTCTTCTCCTTCAGTAATATCAGGGCTCTCTGAGCCTCACCTCCCTCACAGAGTATCTGTTGTGGGGAATGGAAAGGGAAGGAGATTGTAAGCCGCTTTGAGACTCCTACTGGTAGAGAAAAGTGGCATATAAAATCAAACTCTTTTTCAGCAATATAATGGCTCTATCAGCCTCCACTCCCTCACAGAGTATCTGTTGTGGGGAGAGGAAAGGGGAGGCGATTGTAAGCCAATTTGAGACTCCTACTGGTAGAGAAAAGTGGCATATAAGAACCAACTCTACTTCTCTTCTTACCATATGCTAATGGGAGGATGGTCTCAGTACTGTTACTACATGGGGCTCAGATGGATATGTGAAGGGGTCTGGGTTGGGTTACCATGTACTCATGGCGGGGGGGGTCTCGGTATTGGTACTTAATGGGGCTCAGGGGGACATGTGAAGGGGTCTGGGTTGGGTTACCATGTGCTCATGGGAGGGGGGGTCACGGTATTGTTACTTAATGGGGCTCGGGACATGTGAAGGGGTCTGGGTTGGGTTACCATGTGCTCATGGGAGGGGGGTCACGGTATTGGTATGTAATGGGGCTCAGGGGGACATGTGAAGGGGTCTGGGTTGGGTTACCTTGTGCTCATGGGAGGGGGGTTACGGTATTGGTACTTAATGGGGCTCAGGGGGACATGTTATGGGGTCTGGGTTTGGTTACAATGTATTCATGGGAGGGGGGGGTCTCGGTATTGGTACTTAATGGGGCTCAGGTGGACAGGGGATACTTAAGAGGGTGTCTGTTGTGGGGAGAGGAAAGAGAAGTCGATGGTAAGCCACTTTGAGTCTCCTACTCGTAGAGAAACAAACATATAATAACAAACCTTCTTCAGTAATGTTAGGGCTTTCGTGGCCTCCGCTCCCTCACAGAGTATCTGTTGTGGGGAGAGGAAAGGGAAGGTGATTGTAAGCCGCTTTGAGACTCCTACTGGTAGAGAAAAGTGGCATATAAGAACAAGCTCTTCTCCTTCAGTAATATCAGGGCTCTCTGAGCCTCACCTCCCTCACAGAGTATCTGTTGTGGGGAATGGAAAGGGAAGGAGATTTTAAGCCGCTTTGAGACTCCTACTGGTAGAGAAAAGTGGCATATAAGAATAAACTCTTCTCCTTCAGTAATATGAGGGCTCTCTGAGCCTCACCTCCCTCACAGAGCATCTGTTGTGGGGAGAGGAAAGGGAAAGCAATTGTAAGCTGCTTTGAGACTCCTACTGGTAGAGAAAAGTGGCATATAAAATCAAACTCTTTTTCAGCAATATAATGGCTCTTTCAGCCTCCGCTCCCTCACAGAGTATCTGTTGTGGGGAGAGGAACGGGGAGGCGATTGTAAGCCCATTTGAGACTCCTACTGGTAGAGAAAAGTGGCATATAAGAACCAACGCTACTTCTCTTCTTTCCATATGCTAATGGGAGGATGGTCTCAGTACTGTTACTACATGGGGCTCAGATGGATATGTGAAGGGGTCTGGGTTGGGTTACCATGTACTCATGGCAGGGGGGGTCTCGGTATTGGTACTTAATGGGGCTCAGGGGGACATGTGAAGGGGTCTGGGTTGGGTTACCATGTGCTCATGGGAGGGGGGTCTTGGTATTGGTACTTAATGGGGCTCAAGGGGACATGTGAAGGGGTCTGGGTTGGGTTACCATGTGCTCATGGGAGGGGGGGTCTTGGTATTGGTACTTAATGGGGCTCAGGGGGACATGTGAAGGGGTCTGGGTTGGGTTACCATGTACTCATGGCAGGGGGGGTCTTGGTATTGGTACTTAATGGAGCTCGGGTGGACATGTGATGGGGTCTGGGTTGGGTTACCGTGGACTCATGGTAGGGGGGGTCGTGGTATTGGTAGTTAATGGGGCTCGGGTGGACATGTGAAGGGGTCTGGGTTGGGTTACCATGTGCTCATGGGAGGGGGGTCACGGTATTGTTACTTAATGGGGCTCAGGGGGACATGTGAAGGGGTCTGGGTTGGGTTACCATGTGCTCATGGGAGGGGGGTCACGGTTTTGGTACTTAATGGGGCTCAGGGGGACATGTGAAGGGGTCTGGGTTGGGTTACCATGTGCTCATGGCAGGGGGGTCACGGTATTGGTTCTTAATGGGGCTCAGGGGGACATGTGAAGGGGTCTGGGTTGGGTTACCATGTGCTCATGGCAGGGGGGTCTCGGTATTGGTACTTAATGGGGCTCAGGGGGACATGTGAAGGGGTCTGGGTTAGGTTACCATGTACTCATGGCAGGGGGGGTCTCGGTATTGGTACTTAATGGGGCTCGGGTGGACATGTGAAGGGGTCTGGGTTGGGTTACCTTGTGCTCATGGGAGGGGGGTCTCGGTATTGGTACTTAATGGGGCTCAGGGTCGACATGTGAAGGGGTCTGGGTTAGGTTACCATGTACTCATGGCAGGGGGGGTCACAGTATTGGTACTTAATGGGGCTCAGGGGGACATGTGAAGGGGTCTGGGTTGTGCTCATGGGCGGGGGGTCTTGGCTTTGGTACTTAATGGGGCTTAGGTGGACATGAAAGGCTTGGTTTCGTACTTAAAGGGGCTCAAGTGGACACGGTTGCTGGTACCAATTGAGTTTAGGTGCACATTCATAGTGTCTAGGTGCTGGTACCAAATCGGTTCATATCTTCGTTGTTACTGTCACAAATTGGTTCTTGTGCACAGGGGAAAGGTTTGTTTTCTGGCACCAAAATGTTTCATATCCACAGGCTTAATGGCACCAAATTGGTTTTTTGTGCTAATGGTTACTGTCACAAATTGGTTCTTGTGCACACATGAAAGGTCTGGTTGCAGGTGTCAGATTGGTTCAGATGCTCAGGGTTACTGGCACCAAATTGGTTCATGTACACATGCAAAGTGTCTGGCAGCTGGCACCTATTGGGTTCAGATGCACATTGGGTGATGGTACCAGTCATGTTTATATGCATAAGTAAAGGGTCTGTGTACTGGCACCAAAGGGGTTCAGATGCACCTACGATTGGTCCGGCTGCTGGTAATAAAAAGAGCTCAAATCGCAGGAGAGCGGAGCCCTAGGGCAGGGGAGGCCGAAGGACCCCTAAGAGTCTCTGTGGGTCTGGAAAATGGGCTTGCGAGGTCCATGGGATCCCAGCACAGTAGGGCTCCTGGATTGTTCCAGAAGAGGGGGAATGGGGACCCAACTGCGGGATCTTGAAGGGGAACAACTTCCAACCATCAGGAGTATTTCTGGAGTGCTGGTGGCTCCCTGTCTCTGCCAAGGTTGCTAGCAAAAAGAGCTGAAATCACTAAAAGGGGGGGGAAACCTGGGGGTGGGCAGTAGGACGGCAGAGGAGAAGAACAGGGAGTCACCTAAAGAAGGAGCAGAGCCTTTGAGAAGCCCCAGTTACCAGTGAGAATCCAAGTTCCAGGTGGCTCGGAGAGCTTCGCAAGAGCGGCTGCAGTACAGAAAGAACTGAACGTGACAGAAGAAAAAGAAGAAACCGACCAAACTGGCTGCTTATAGCTGAACCTTTATTCTGTTTTATAAATTTGCCAGAACAAGATCCGGTATAATCTCGTTTTCGAAAACAAAAGTCTTCTTCAAGGGCTAATAATAAAGCATAACGTTACAAGTATTATTGCATATGTCTTATTCCTTGTTATGACATATCAAATTGGTACAATAAAATAATTACCTTTTAAATTTGAAGCCGTCTATGAACATTATTTTATATTTTCTCATAGCTTCCTGCCACCTATATAACAAAAGACAATAAACCCCGTAAGCATCTCTACAGTGATTCCCAATTTCTATCACCAGGGAAAATGTAACTTCCCAATAATGCTGAAAGCCGGGGGGGGGGGGGAGAGAAAGCAGGGCTGAGGGGCAGGAAGAATGGATCCCCCCCCCCTGCTAAGACCAGCTTATGGGCTCTGGGGCTCTTGGGCAGGCAGGAAGACTCAATCCTATAGGGCAGAAGGCCAGTGGGGGAGAGGGGGCAGGTGGGTGGAGAAGTCCCTTTTTGGCTCCTTTGGCTCCTGAGGAAGGTGCAGAGGATTTCTTTCAAGGAGAGGAGAGCTGGCATCTCCTGCCCTCCCACCCAACACAAAATGTGAAGGGGGGGAATTATGAGGGGGATGCAAACAGAGGAGCAGACCAGGCCCCAGGGGGAGGGAGAGTGTGGGGGACCCTCGCCTGCACCCAATTCCCTGGGTCTGCAAGGAAGGGCCGCAAGAGACAAACACTGGCACATCCCTTCCTGCCCACCCGCTCACAATACACAACATTAGCATTTCTGTCAGATGTCTCTCGCCCCTCTCAGCTCTCTGCACTGGGACAACAGCTCACAAGGAGGAGGGCGATTTCCCGTGTTTGCCTGTTATCTGCATACAGAATTCCTTCTCAGGAGTAAGCCGAGGCCTTTCAGGGCGAAAGTGCATGCCAGGAGACGCAGCCCCTTCCCTCCCTCCTCCTCCCGGCCAGCCACTGACTGACCGATCCAGGTTCCCTGCGAGGAAATGGGCTTATTTTATTTTATTCCCCATTATCACCCCCGCACTATTTCCTGCAATGAGAAACCGATTACTAGTTTAATGCTGGGTATGCACGGCCGTTTTACAGATAAGGCTCACCCGGGCACAAAGGCTGTTTTCCCTCGAGTAGACCTGCAGGGACATTTTTAGTTTTCTTTTCATCAAATAATCGCACGTTTTGCTTTAGTTCCGCAAGGGAACGACGGGCTCGGCTTGTCCTTGTTCCCAAATTATCAGTGGTTTATTATAAAACTCTACCGGTATTTTTCTGGCGATTGAAAATATGTTTGCACAGGGGCGGGGGGGAGGGAATTTGGTGCCGGATACGCCGTTCTACTCTTCCAAAGGGAAAAATTAAGTGAAGGGGTAAAAACGAAGTGGAGATGCCGGGGATCGAACCCGGGGCCTCATACATGCAAAGCATGCGCTCTACCACTGAGCTACATCCCCGCCGGCTTTCTAAGGTCCCATTCCATGTTGTTGCATACACCAACCGGCCTCGCACAGACGCGGCGGCAAATAAATTGAACAGCTGTGGCCGAAGCCGCTTTAACAGTAGTGCTCGGTTTTTAAGCCTGTAAAAAGGGATACGACACCAGAGCAAAAATCTGCCTTCTCCCCCAGAAATAAGCAACATGGCAAACACTCCAGCTTGCTCTCTGTAGGACCTTTAAAGACTATGAAATTTCCGCTAATCTAAATATAAATTAGACCCAGTTCCCCAATTCTGAGAAGCGGCTTTGTTCAGCTCAGTAAAAAGGATCCCCGGAGACGAATGGGGTGAGGTGTGTGTGCAAAGTTTCTGCTCAAAGTTCCATTTTAATTATTATTTTGCAAACTGTAACAGAAAACAGCCCTTTTAAGGAGGCGGTGGGTGGCCCTGAAAAGGGCCTTTGTGTTTTGCCGGCCGGGGCGGGATTGCAGCGGGCCCCGCTCAGCCGCCGAAGCCGTAGAGGGTGCGGCCCTGGCGCTTGAGCGCGTAGACCACGTCCATGGCGGTGACCGTCTTCCTCTTGGCGTGCTCGGTGTAGGTCACGGCGTCGCGGATCACGTTCTCCAGGAAGACCTTCAGCACCCCGCGGGTCTCCTCGTAGATCAAGCCCGAGATGCGCTTCACGCCCCCGCGCCGAGCCAGGCGGCGGATGGCGGGCTTGGTGATGCCCTGGATGTTGTCCCGCAGCACTTTGCGGTGCCGCTTCGCGCCCCCCTTCCCCAGACCCTTCCCGCCCTTGCCACGTCCGGACATGATCACTTAAAATCGCTCTTCTACTCCTTTCTCAGAAATTAGTAGCAAACAGTGGGCCACATAAGCTTTTATAGGACTTTGGCGGACCAGAATGAAAACTCTGTTTCCCGCCTGTCTGAACTGACGTCTCGTGAATGCCCCACCTACGAGCAGTTCTGACCAATCAGTATCGAGAACAATTTGTCCATTCGACGCATTTGAAACTGACATTCGTGTCCGTGAATACATCCCATTTTCTCTATATATGTATTTATAATTGTTGTATCCATTCAGTTGTTGATTTATATACTGCTCCTCACTGCAACGTCTCAAGACCTCAAGTCTTTAAAGAAGACTTGATCCTGTGTCTATGTGAAAAAAATTGAGAAGGCAGAGAGCGGACTTCAGGGCTTAAAGTGATTTGGGCTTTGCGGGTGTTTCAGTTCATGTTTTGGTGCGGCCGCAAGGAACGAAACCCAACCTTTCCTACCTCCTTTCTCCCTGGTAGGACTGTAACGCTGCCCCGGCCGCTCTGCTCGCTACTGTACCTTCACCAGGGTTTCTCTTTAGTCTCACCGAAAGATGAAGACTTTCCATGGTTATGCAACTTGTTTGCATCAGAAGAGAAATTTGGGCTGTGGGGCACCGTACAAGAGTTCAAACGTGGATCGTGGATTGGGGCCCGCAATGTGACTGTGCATAACTTACTGGGAGATCCTATTTACATGTTTGTTTTTTACACTATGTGTCATGCTGACAGCTCTACAGTAAGACTTGGATTTTGTACCCCGTTTTACCCTACCCAAAGGGGCTTACAATTGCCCTTTCATCTCCAGACACCCTGTGAGGTCGGTAAGACTGAGAACTGTGAACCCCAAGGTCACCCGGCTGTGAAAATGGGGAACCAAACCCAGGTCTCTAGAACATTAACTATTAACCCCTACATGCTAGTTCCTGGTTTAAATTTCATTAATTCACCCTGTAATCCACATTAAATCTCCATAGGAGGCAATATGCAGTTAAAAGTAACAGTTTAATCCTATTCTTTATTAAAATATCATTTATGCCACCCGTCCGCGAACTTTGGGGGGAAAAACGAGCTCTTGAACCCAAAGTGACTCAGGTCTCCTACAGAAAAAGTGGGTGGCTCTTAAAAGAGCCTTTGGGTCTCAAATGGGGCTTTGGTCTCCCGCGGCCTTATTTGGAGCTGGTGTACTTGGTGACGGCCTTGGTGCCCTCGGAGACGGCGTGCTTGGCCAGCTCGCCGGGCAGGAGGAGGCGCACGGCGGTCTGGATCTCGCGGGAGGTGATGGTGGAGCGCTTGTTGTAGTGCGCCAGGCGGGAGGCCTCGGCGGCGATGCGCTCGAAGATGTCGTTCACGAAGGAGTTCATGATGCTCATGGCCTTGGAGGAGATGCCCGTGTCCGGGTGCACCTGCTTCAGCACCTTGTACACGTAGATCGAGTAGCTCTCCTTGCGGCTCTTCTTGCGCTTCTTGTCGCCCTTCTTCTGCGTCTTCGTGATCGCCTTCTTAGAGCCCTTCTTGGGCGCCGGCGCGGATTTAGCTGGCTCAGGCATACTGAGACCGACTCTACACCTCCGCTCTCTGCAAAGCGAACGCTGCGATTGGAAACGCCACGGCGAGCCCCTTCTATTTATAGGAGCCCGGCGCCCGCCAGAACTCAAATTCTCGAGCCGCTATTGGTCGGCAGGAGCGGCTCTAGGAGGCTGTATGCAAATGAGAGGATGCAAACGGCCGCCGGGTTGTCAGCGCGCGTGGGGAAGTCGGCTTCTTATTGGTTAAAACGGAGCTCCGCTCTCATTGGCCCAGGCTACAACACCGTCCAATCAGAAGCGCCACTAGAGTTTGAACGAGGAATAGGGCAAGAAGCCGGGTCGTTTCCAGCTTCGGGGCTTAGTCGCTTTCCCGGGTGAGACCAGAGCGGAGGAATCGCGCAGCCCTGCCCGGGATCCTCGCCCACGCGTCGACCAGGGGCATCCGGAGTTTGCTGGCTCTCTGGAATCTGCAGGGGTGATTCTCCCTTGGGAATCGCAGGCTCTGGACGCAATAGGGTTTCTCCTGAGCACAGCCTATGGAAGGTCGAGATGGGAAACAAACCGGGTGTCTGTCCCAGGGGTGCCCTTTTAAGGGTCACCTCCTCTGGAATCGCCTTACAGTCAGTTAGACGGACAAGCGCTCTGCTTTTAGCACACAACGGGGGGGGGGGTCTGCATGAGGCTCTCACACTGGCAACCAGGGTCTGGGAGAGAGGAGCATTTTCATTTATTATATGTATATAATTTGCTCTTCCCCCAAGGGTAAGAGTGGATTGCACCAGTTAAAAAGCATATAATTTAAATAGGCACATAACCCTTTTAAAAATCTTAAATATAAAACCCTAAAAATGAGACACTCATTTGCCTGAGGTTACCTCCTTGTCAGGAGAGAAAAAGTGGGGCGTATAACATAAGCCCTCAGAGGAGATAGAAACTAAGCGGATATGGGCAGAAGGCCAGCGAATGTTGGTGTTAACCCCACAGCCATGGAAGAAGAGCTCTGTCCTACAGGCCCTGTGGAACTCTTTAAGGTCCAGCAGGGCCCTGATTTCACTGGGCAGAGTGTTCCCCCAGAGGGGAAATCCTCTTTGCCCTGACCAGCCTGATCTCCTCAGAGCTCAGAAGTAAAGTAGGGTTGACCTTCAAGGGTGCTTGGATGGGACACCAGCAAGGAAGTCCGGGGGATTCAGGTGCAGCCGATGTCAAACCACCTCTGAACATTCTCTCCATCTCTTACCTGGAAAACTTGATGAGGGGGTGGCATAATTTACCTGAAAGAAAAAGAAACCTTTGCGTCCAATAAAACAGGAATCAAGTGGTCCCTTAAAGACTAGCCAAAAATGAGCTGTGTGGTTGGATCCCAAAAAGCAGAAATATCTCTGAAGAAGCCATGCAAACTTAGGCAGGGATTTAAAATGCTAGTCTTTTGGGCTCTGCTAAGGTAAAGGTATCCCCTGTGCAAGCACCAGGTCATGTCTGACCCTTGGGGTGACGCCCTCCAGCGTTTTCATAGCAGACTCAATACAGGTGGTTTGCCAGTGCCTTCCCCAGTCATTACCGTTTTACCCCCCAGCAAGCTGGGTACTCATTTTACTGACCTCGGAAGGATGGAAGGCTGAGTCAACCTTGAGCCGGCTGCTGGGATTGAACTGCCAGCCTCATGTGCAAAGCTTCAGACAGCATTTCTGCTGCCTTACCACTCTGTGCCACAAGAGGCTCATGCTACTAACTTGGGCTCTGCTACTAACTCACTAAGCTCTCTGGAGCGACTTGGGAAACAAAGAGGCCACACTTTTGGGACTCACAACATTTGACGCTCTTACCTTTCACTTCAGGCAAGAGAATCAGGGAGGTTTTGCAGCCGGATACAAGACGGAGTCAGTGAACTCGACCAGCCAAACTTTCAGACTCCTCCTGTGACGGACCGTGCGACGTGGCACTTTT
The DNA here is from genome assembly GCF_049243985.1 of Paroedura picta. Taxonomy (NCBI): domain Eukaryota; kingdom Metazoa; phylum Chordata; class Lepidosauria; order Squamata; family Gekkonidae; genus Paroedura; species Paroedura picta. The sequence goes on from NC_135384.1 coordinate 2,039,553, forward strand.
TGGCATTGGGGGGAGTGAAATGTGTCCTCTTCCAGCCCAGTGAAAAATATACCAGCCTTCCAAGAGCCAAATAATGACACACGTTGAAATGGGCTGATTTATTTACGTAACTTGGGTGCACCCAGTTTCTTTCTGCCTCTGCATTCTCATCAATATGCCCACATTGCTGCTCTTTGGTTTTTGGTTCCTGGCAGGGCGGGAAACGGCGCATCTCAGTCGGACGGCGTTAGCTGCCCTTAGCAAAATCGAATGAGGCCTGAGGGGAGCATCGTGCAGGGAAAATTCTGGAAACTTCCTTGTTTAGGACAGCTTTTTAAAGCAAGGAATATAAGATCCTCTCCTCATGGTGCCTGCTGTTTTGTCAGTGCTGTGAATCATCTTAACATTTATGATTTGTTTTGAGGTCTGTTAGAGACGTGCCTTCAGAACATCTCCCTGTATGTTAATTAATTTGCATACCATTTCCCCTGATTTGGGGGACAAGGCCTCTCTACTGTTGCCACAATGTCTCTGTTGGGATTCTTCATTCCATTTACCTTCAAGGCCATTCACGGTCAGGGCCCAGTGTACCTGAGGGACCGCCTCCCTGCCTATGCCCCTAAAAGAGCTCTGCGCTCCACCGCCACCAACCGGCTAATGGTCCCTGGCCCTAAAGAAGTCCGCCTGGTCTCGACCAGGGCCAGAGCATTCTCTGTACTGGCCCCCACCTGGTGGAATGAGCTCCCGGAGGAGATCAGGGCCCTGACGGAGCTTAAACAGTTCCGCAGGGCCTGCAAAAGGGAGCTCCTCCGCCAGGCATTTGGTTGAGACCAGGCACAACCAACAGCGAATGAAGGGCCCCCGCCCCCCCCCTCCCCCCATCTCCCCCCTTCCTCCCAGAACTCCACCAGAGCGCTCTGGACCTGTTGTGGTATTGCACCGTTCCATCGTTATATTATTTTATTATACTGTTATACTGTTACATTATTCTGTTATATGGTTACAACCACTGTTATTATTTACTGTATGTTTTAACGAAGACTGTTTCATGTATCGTTGATTAGTTTTAAATGTAAACCGCCCTGAGCCTTCGGGGAGGGCGGTATATAAATCTAAATAAATAAATAAATAAATAAATAAATAAATAAATTTCCGTTTCTTCACATGACCTTTCAGTTTTCCAGGGATCCTGCCTTGGGCAAAGCGGCACTTTGTGGGTACTGGCGAGGGCCACCCGTGATGTCTGTGGCATCCAGCCAAGATCCAGTGGCACGCACTGAGAAGGGCTTGGGAAACGTGGTTGATTTACCACCCCAGGTGCGCCCATTCAGTGTGGCCCTGCCTTCTCCCCTGCATGCCCACATTGCTGCTCTTTGGTTTTTGGTTCCTGGCAGGGCGGGAGACGGCGTATCGCAGCCGGATGGGGTTAGCTGCCCTTTGCAACTGCAAATAAGGCCTGAGGGGTGCATCAAGTGCGCTGGGAGGGGGAGGCTGATGGCGCACTTCCTGGCTCGCTGGGTGTGAGATGACAGAGCTGGGGAGGTCCACTTCTTCACCCCTCTCGGGAGGGAAAGCAGGACAGCCGTGCAGCTGAGAATCCAACCGGGCCTTCGGGGGATGCTGGCCGAACATGGATCCCATGGCTTTGCTGATAGGTTCGTCACCTCTGCCCACTCCCCACCCGTTTTTTTGCCGCCGCATCTCCACCTCCTGTTGCTCATAGGATTTGTTCCTCCATCTTTTCTTCCAGTTTCCATCCAGATCTTCCAGCTGCATGCTTCTCTTCCAGGTAAAAGTTGGCTTCTCTTTGCCTGAAAAGATTTAGAGCAGGTTTCTAGAAGGGGCCACGAGGTGTGAGGCCATGGCAAAGCATCTCTGCATTTGAGGGGGGTGTGGGTGGCAGCAATGCAGGAAGAGGCTGCAAAGGAGAATCTCTTACTCCTTGGGATTCAGCAGGGAGATAAACATGGATGGGAAAGGCACAGGGCCTCGAAGAAGGGTGCAGGCCTGAGGGAAAGCCAAGATCTGCAGATCCAGCTTTTAGACAAGGACAGCTTCCATTTCTTGAAGGCATCGACCTCTTGTCTTAGCACTTCATAGGTTTGCATTTTCCGATGACGTTGTGCCAATATGAACAGTGATGATGCCAGACTGGATCCTCTGTGCAGATCCTGGATCTCACGAGTTCTCCAGAGGTTCTGAGATGCATCAGAAACAGCCTTTCTAATGTCCTTCCCAGCCAAGATCCTCAAGGGTTCCTGATCCACTTTCCTTCCCTCCCAGCTCCACAGCTGACGGTGAGCCCCAAAAGGTCACCTTACATGACAGGACAGGAAGTTACTCTGACCTGCTCACAGTATGGACTTCAGAAAACAAGGAAATTCATCTTCTTAAAGGACAAGGCCGAGCTGAGCTCTTCGGAGTGGTCAATGGAGCCCACTGAAAGTTACCTCCTGGCTCGGCTCAATGTCTCCAGCTCCGGGGAGTACAGCTGTAGGTACTGCTTGATATTCAAGGCCCGACAGCCCATTCATTCCCTGGACAGCACTCCTGTGTGGATCACTGTGCTGGGTGAGTCCATATGCCATCGTGGGTGATAGTTTCCCCTCCTCGCTAGCTGCCCGCCACGGGTGCAGAATGTGTTTCCATCTGTGCAGCATCCGTAGGACATTTAGGTGACATCAGCTGGGCTTCATGCAAAGGTCACTTAAGTGGACTGCTATTGCAGGACGATAAAGATAACGTATGCAAAGGCTGTGCAGACAGAAAAGGGAAAGCAGCCCATCCCTTCAATGAAACTGAGCGAGGATTATTCGGCCCTGCCCACACTACAAACCTCTATGGATTTGAATCCGTGTAGCTGCAATGTGCATTCAGGGTCTCTGTGTGAAGCTCCTGAACCCCACCCTGAACTTTAGATCTAAGGATTGCAGGGAAAGGGCACTCCGAGGTATTCCGGTTTATATCTGCAATGTTGATAATCCCTAGACATGTTTGAAATGGAGGCTTGGTCTCTTCCCTGACCCCCATCTCCTCTGTTCCTCTTCTTTGCTTCTCAGAGCGGCCTCCCCTTCCACTTTTCTCCGTGTCTCCAGAGAAAGAGATCTACGCCCGTTGGGAAGTCATAACTCTCACGTGCTCAGTTTCTGACAAACAAAATGTGACAAAACTCCAGTTCCTTAAGAATCAAACAGAGCTGGCGTCCCTTGAAGCTCCATCCCCTCCGTTCACCCACTCCCTGCAGCTGCTTGAACAAGGGGGCGGAAATTATTCCTGCAGATACTGGACAGTCGACTCAGGGCAGGAGATGGCATCTCAGGAAAGTAACATTGTCAGTATTTCGGTGGCAGGTGAGGCTGTCTCCTTCGGCACTGTTTCTTGCTTACTGCAACCTGCGGCTAAATGTACTTACAGGAACATCTTACAATTTGAGGGTCGCATTCGACTGACGCCTTGAGCTTTTATCATTCACTCACTTGCCCTGTTGCAGCTCATCAGATATCAGTTTATGCCCGTGGCATCTTTAAGACCCGCAAAGTTTTATTCAAAGTATAAGCTGTCACTCAAAAGCTCATGCCTCAGTTTCAGGTAAGGAGGATTCTCTGATTCCTCCTTTTATTACTGACCTGCTTATTTCAAAGGGAGGAGCGGGAAGGTTAAGTGGATGGTGGGAACACATACTCTCCCAGCCTCGTTTTAGGGGAAATTGTGAGGCCTGGTGTTAGAAATGCAATGAGGATGGAGGAGGAAGAGGAAGAGGAAGAGGAAGAGGAGGAGTCCGGGGCTGGCTGCAAATCTCCCTGTTTCCTAAAAGACTCACAAATTGCAGAACCTGCACCACGTAGTCCTTGTGGGTGCCCCAGGTAAGGACCTCTCCTTTGTTTGTGATCCTCCAGATTCACCCCCTCGACCTGTACTCAAACTGGATCCTCCCACTGGCGAGGTGAACGAAGGCGACCAGGTCCTCCTCTCATGTTCCACTGATAGGAACAGAACCGAGAAAAGGTTCCACTTCTACAGGGACAACGTTGAGATGACTCCTGGTGAGGAAGGGCTGTTCTGGAGCTCCAGAGAACCCGGCAAAACTTCCACAGACGCCTCTGTGGCCATCCTCCAGGCCAAGCCCAGCCAGAGGTGGGAACTGGCTTGCAGTTTTGAGGAAGAAATGAGCAGCCGCTGGATCAGCTCCCCCTGGAGCCAGAAGGTGAACCTCACAGGTGAGAAATGTGGGATGGTGGCAGAACGTCCTGAAGCAAAGAGAGAGACTCTTTTGAGGGGGGCTGGTGTTCTGCCAAACAAGGACAATGCCCCTGAGTTCGACTGTTCAGGTTTTTTTTTTTAATGCAAATTTAAATTGTACACCGGCTCTCTGCCTGACAGATCTTCTTCCTTTCCTGTTTCCTCCAGTTTAATCTTGTACTTTCTTCGCTGCAGTTCTTCTTGCTATTTCATTTTATTGCTCCCAGTTTTTATCTCCCCCTTTAGAAATGATGTCAATTAAGTCTATATTATTAATTATACATGTGTTTAAAAAAAAAAAAAAAAACTCAAAGGAAGACCATACAGTCGTATGAACCATGGAGTCTATAAGAAATTGATGCATGGGGGGAGGGGAGGAAGGTTTAGGGTAACACTGAAAGGCACCCCCTTTTTTTCTCTCCACAGTCCTGGCTCGACTTCCAACGGTACCACCGCAATATGCAGCCGTGGCTGTTCCCTTTCTGGTTCTGATGCTCCTACTTGTAGTCTATTGCATGAAGAAACAGAAGGGTAGGTGAGGGTGTTTGGGGGCCCTGCAAACTGAAACAATTCAGTTGCCAGGTAGTAACAAAACACATTTTTGTCTCTTTGGCCTCTTTCTCTTGCTGCTCTCTCCTTCCACTTTGGAAGCGTCAAAAGGTCAACAAGCATTTGAGCTGGAAGAAAGCAAGGAAGAAGCAGATTTGGACTATCTTGGGATGTTGACACCTTGGAGACAGAAGCAAGAGGTATGATTCACATATTTAAGCCTATTTCTCCATCTTGGCTTCCTCCAAGAAGCCTTAGAAATTACAATATGGCGCTTTCCCCCCAAAAAAACTGTAATTATGGAACTGTATATATGTTTATAACTGAGGACACTGCTTTGAATGGCTTTGTATAAGTTCAAGAAATGCATGCAATGGTTGCTTGCATGACTGGGGTTTGGCTATAGATTTCCTGCGATTACAATCTCCAGGCAACACAGATCAGTTCACCTGGATAAAATGGCTGCTTTGGAGGGGGGCCTCTATGGCATTATATCTTGCTGAGGCCCCTCCCCAAATCCCACCCTCCTCAGCATCCCCCCAAAAAAATCTCCAGCGATGTCCCAATCTGACACCTTTGCCATTACTACTAAGTGGGCCTTCCATGTACAGAGGCAGTATATACCTCTGAGGTGCCAGAAACTGGAGATCAACAAAAGGGATACTGTCCATCTTCATCCTACAGGTGGGACTTTCTGTCTGCCCTGAAAAATCAGATGCTGAACTGGGTGAACTGTTGACTGGATCTTGCAGGGATTTCGGAGAGATCTGGCTGCTGTTTTGCCTGTTCCCTCGTAGATAATTTTGGGGGTGCCCCATGGGAGCCTATGCTGAGGGGGGAAGGCCTTTTCCAGCGACTCTTGCTTTAATGTCTAAAGACCTTCATTCACCCCCTTCCTTTGCTTTTCCCAGGAGTCAGAAATCACATATGCAGATGTCAAATTCTGCTCTGCAAGCACCCCTTCCAAACCGGTGGTGAGGAATGCACATGAGCCAGCGGAAGAGGAAAGGGTGCTATACAGCGGGGTCCGCTTCCAACCCCCCAGCAGAGCACCAAAATCAAAGAGATAGCAGAGCAGAATTCATTCGGGTGGAAGAAAGTATGCAATCTACCATGCCTGAAATACAAAATCGTTCAGATGGGGGGGGGGGGGGCTAAAGCTATTACGTATTTAGGTTGTGATCCTAATCAGTTGGAGTAAACGGTGTTTGTTTTCAATAAACATGACTTAAAGGTTTTATGTAAATACAGCATGATCACTTATTGAGATTAAAGAATATAGAATTCCCAGAATGAAGAATGCAGAATGTTCAACTGAAAGAATGTTTTTACAAAGGTTTTTTTTTCCAAGTTGAAATTCTATAAAAGAGCCAGGAAGCTTTATTTTGCTCACTGCACATACATGTAACAATATTTGGGGAAACGTTCATAGAAGATTGAGAGAAAAAGCAACTTTGAGATTGCTTCCCACACATGACCATTGTACTAGAATTCAAAATGAAACTATTCCACTCAAAGCAGAATTAGCTTGTGGAATTCACTGACACAATTTAGGGACAGGAGTCCGAATCCTGGGCCATGAATGGCTCTCTTGTTCTACACCAGCCTGTTGGCAACCTGCCCTCCCACTCCCTTTGCCAGCTATTTTTTTTTTAATCCTAATGCATCTCAGAAGTAAGTTCTGACTCACAGAAGCACACGCTGAAATGCATTTTGTTAGGCAGGCAGCCTTCCCTTTGAATCGGTATATTCGGCAGAATCTAAACAGTCAGATGAGCGCTTCCGGTCGGTCGGTCGTGAAGCCAAGAGTGTGTACGGTTCATGCAGTTTTAACCACCTTCTCCCTTTGCAATGAAAAACGACCAGCCCAGCGTCTGAATTGCAGCTAGGTGTTGCTGCAAGGCCTCCTGGGACCTCTTCACACCTGCCATGATGCTCGACACGGCAGCGACGCCCACCTGTTCTTCCTCCCAGTGCGGCTGGCGAGGGGAAAGAGGTCGGCCTTCATTTAACCACAGGCTTCTGCTTCTCAGTCGGCCAGAGAACCAGGGAGCAAACTGGCTGTGTCTCTTCTCTCCGCTGGGGACGGGGGGCTCCTTCTGCACGCCTCTTCTCTGGTTTTATTTAGGTTGGCACATTTGGGGGGCTTTTACGGTGGGCGTGCATAGGTCTGGGCGTTTGTCTGTCTTGAGTTTAAGCCGCTGGTTTTGAAGTGTTGTAAGATCCGAGGAGTTTGTGTTTTTATGACCTCAGGATTCCAGGCGAGTAGCACCTTACTTTGGGGGCGGAGGAGGCTCAAGAGTTTGGGGGACATAAGCATTCAAGAGTTAAAGGTTCAGGGTGCTGCTGCAGACCAGCATGGGTAGCCTCTGGAACAATGTTTTTATGATTTCACCTTGTTTTATTTTGGGAGCCTGGCTGGTCTCTGAAGAGGCCTCCAAGAAGAAGGAAAGATCCACTTCTCAGGAAGGACTCGTTGCTCCTTCTGTATCAGTCCTGGAGGGTGAGGAGAAAGATGATGCTATGAAGAGCAAAGAAAGATCCAGCCGCTGCCAGGCCCCACACCCAGTCGGGAGCACATTTCTAAAAGGAAAAAAAATCCTCATTTCTCGTGTTGCATGCCAAATGCACACCGAAAAGGCCTGTCTAAAACTGCGCGGTGAAGTCATTTCAACACGGTCGCATGTCCGCGTTAACCAGAGGAGGGAAACGTAAAGAGAAACCAGAATGGAAAATGAGACCGGTGAAGACAAGCAAAGAGCGTGACTTTGCCACCAGAGGAGGCTTTGAGGTCAGGCTATGCACACAAACACCATCACACACACACCGCAATCTATTCTGCCAGATCCAGTGGCTTGCCGGAGTGCCTTGGACGCGGCCCAGAGGTTCAGAAATAAACTTCAAGGCGCCTGTGGAGGCCACAAACCAGAGAGCAAGGGGCCTTCATCCTGCACAAGTCATGTAGAAGCAGACTGTGGTCCAACAGGATGTGCGCATGTGAAGGAGAGACAGTTTTCTAAAGGTTCTCCGAGGTCTTTTTGTAGCTTTACAATGTCAGACCACTGGGAATTGTGCCAGGAAGAAGAGCTGGTTTTCATACCTCCCTTTTCACCACCCAAAGGAGTCTCAAAGCGGCTTCTAATCGTTTTCCCTTTCCTCTCCCTGGGAGGTGAGGCAGGCGGGGCTGAAGGAGCTCTGGCAGGACGGCTCTGAGAGAACAGCTCTAAGGGGACTGTGAGTAGCCCAAGGTCACCCAGCTAGCTGCACGGGGACGAGGAGTGGCGAATCAGACCTGGCTCTCCAGATTAGAAGCTGCCGCTCTTAACAGCTGTGAGGAAATACTGCAAGAGAGCTGATGTTTTGAGAATGTTTGTATTGTGAGTAAAAAACAGTATTGTTAATTGGGTTTGCCCCTGTTCTTTCTCAAGTTGATCTCTCCAGTGCCAGGAATTACATTTTATGGTACACGCGACAAAGAGACATCTATGTCACAAATGAGTTTGCAAGAAATGAGCTGGACGCCTCTGCCCTAGAGTGCCCCCTCCGAAGCATCCCTTTTCTCCGGGGGAACTGATCTCTGCGGCCTGGAGACAAGCTGTGGGTTCGAGGGATGCCAAAACTCCAACCTAGATCTTGCGCGGCCTCGGTGCCGGCATCTCCCCTACGCTTCTACGCTTGCAAAGAAAGAATGGTCAGCCCTCCGGCCGGCCGGTCAACAGCCCCATACTGCAAGGCATGCTGGGAACCTCGTGAGGCCGGGGAACTCTTGAGCGTCCTCCGCCCGCAAAACTCTTCTAGAGCTCTGTTGACGCCACGGCCCCGTCTGCACTTCCTCCCAGCGTGGTCAGACTGAGCTTCGCATCACCCGCTGAGCCACCAGGACACTGCTGCTCAAGACCGGCTGCGAAAGCATGGATCCCTCGGACCGTCTCTCTCTGTTCTGGGTGTGGGGTAAGGCTACCGTCCCCCTCGCCCCTCGCCACTTCCCTCCCCAGTCTGCCCTTTTGGATCATCGGGGCCATGGGTTGGACGTGGCCTGCTCCTTTCGGCTCCCCTGTCCTCATGGCTTTGTTGCATGGCAGGTCCTGACAATCCCCAGTCCAGCCATTGAGGGGAGGGGGTGAATGGAGACCCTCCCCCCTTTCCAACTGTGAGCGAGGGAGTCGTGGCTCAGGGGTGGTGCATCTGCCCTGGCATCTCCAGTTCAAAGGACTAGGGGTTATGTAAGCCGCCTCGAGCCTTCGGGGGGAGGCGGGGTATAAATATAAATATTATAATAATAATAATAATAATAATAATAATAATAATAATAATAATAATAATAATAATAAGGCCTGCACCTGAGATGCTGCCAGCCTGAGCAGACAATACCGGTTGTCTCATTCCGGATAAGGCAGGAGGGTCAAAATACAGCCTGGATGTCAGGGAGGCAGAGAGGAGCGAGGAAGCAGGTGCACGTGGTGAGGTCCGGAGACTGCTAGCGAGCAGGACTATGGGGCTAACGTGCAGCAGCCCAACGCAGAATGGCTCTGCCTGTGTACGATCATGCTCCAAAAGGATCCCGTACATCCGCAGATCCCCCTTCCCAGATTTCTCAGCCTTGCTCAGAGCAAGGTGTGGTTTCTCCAGCCCCTCTTCTGTCCCCTCTCTTCCAGCCTCCTTCTCAGCTGCCTCCTGGACGACACCAACTGCAGGTAACAAGACAAGTCCTTCAGCCCTGGAAGAACGGGCAGAGGCCTCCTCAGCCAGGGGATCCACGTTGCTTCTGCACCAGCAGAAGCATAGGAGGAGGGGGGGAACAGGGGGGAGTCATTGCTCTTCAGACCTGCCTAATGCAGAATTAGCAAAATATTACGGGGGCTTCCCTTTTAATTTTCCTCTTTTGTGACAGCTAATTTCTCTTCCTTAGCATAATAAATTTCTTCCTGTTAACTGGCAAAACTATTCTCGGTTCCTAATTTCTTGTTCCTGGGGAGGGGGGTGGGAGGCTTAATAGTTTGCAGCCAAAGACATTTCTCTTTCCCCCCCCCCTTTGTTTATTGGTCGTGAAACATAACAGAAAAACAATTTTAAAAAACATAAAGAAGACAAGGGAGAAATGGCTTTTACTTGCCTAAATGAGAAGTTTGTCACTAGAGACTGAGTTAGGAATGCTTTGGCCATGAATGGACAGAATTGTTATTGAGCTTTAGCCGTTGAAGGCAGAGAGGAAAATGTAAAAGGCAGCTTCGGGGGAGGGGGGGCACCAGCTGTGTTCAAGGAGGCTGAAGGCCAAGTGGAGATAATAGGGTGATAGCCCTGGAGGTGGGCACTGGGCAGTCCACTTAAGAGTCCTGTGGATCGCTCCAGCAGCAAACAGAGCCGTCCATAAAGAAGGAGAAGTCTTAATTTCCTTTCTCAGGTCCCCAGCCGACATCTCTGCCAGCCCCCCGGCTGTCCTTGTCCCCCCCGTACAGCGTCTTTGTCCAAGGAGAGAAGGTCCAGCTGACATGCTCCCCACCGGGAAGGCGGAGGGCAGAGGAATTCCTCTTCTATAAACTGAATCCAAGGAACCAATGGGACCGGCTGATGCGACAGAAAGAAGACACCTGGGAGGTCTCCATAACTCATCAGGAACAAGAGATTACCTTTATCTGCACTTATGCTAAAAGAAACAGGGCAGGAGAACTTCTCCAGTCTGCACCAAGTAACCTCTCTGTGGTCTCCATCATTGGTGAGAAATGTTCATGGGGCGGGGGGGGGGGGGACTAAACTGTCTGAGGGGGGCATCAGCATCTCCTGTGTGATACCTGCACTTCCAGCTGGAAATGATATCATCACGCTGGGAGTGATGCTCTAGAATCTGGTCCAAACTCCATGGTTTGACCATAGAGTTTTGCATGAGTTTTGCATGACATCACCGGCTGTGTTCTCAAGCAAAACCTGCAGAGAAGGAACTATTTAAACTGTTTTTTTTCCCTGCTCTCGTGGACACCTTGTGGCCCTGGAGCAGAAAAAATTACCAAAACAACTTCTTATCCTCCTGCAGTTTTCACTCAGGGGATGTTTTCACTACTCTTGAAAGCGGCCTTCAACAAAGAGGGAATTTCCCCCATTCTCCTGCTGTTCTTTTACTCCTGCAGACAGAATGGTGATAACATTGTTTTAGAACAAGGCAAGAGGACTGTTCTTGTGTTGAATCCCAGGGCTTCTGCCCTGGACACCATATTTCATGGAACTAACGCCAGATTTCTGGTTCCAGAGCTCCCTCCAGCACCATCCCTTTCCCTGGACCCAGAGTTCCCTGTGTACCTCCAGGGGGAAAGGGTCACTCTGATCTGTTCTGCTCCGGAGGGTCAACGGGTGTCCGGATACTTATTCGAAAAGGAACAGCCAGGCCAGACCCTCTGGGAGCTGCCCCATGCAGGACAAGGGCCCTATAGAGCCTTCGAGGTGGACCCAAACGCTGCTGGGAAGTACAGCTGCACCTACTGGATGCTGTTCTCCGGACGGGAGATCCGGTCCCCGCACAGCGGCCTGGTCTCTGTCGCCATGACAGGTGAGCAAGGCCCTTGTGGATTCCCAGGTCAGAGGAGATGGGAGCCTTGTTTGGGTCTCAGAAGGAGGGAGAAGCAGCTTCTTTTCAGGAAAGGGACAGGAGGGGAGGGGGATGCTCGGGAGGGGCCTGTACATGGCAATCTATTCTCTGGGACTCCTATAGCCTCAGTTACAGCCCCCCCACCAGCTCCTGGCACAGAGGGCCCTCCCAATTCACTTTCCCTGACCTGCCTTCTTTCTCCTTTCCATTCTGCTTTGCTTCTCAGAGCGCCCCCCGACCCCCCCTCTTCTCCGTGTCCCCCGAGCAAGAGGTCTACAGCAGCGGGGAGGTCTTAAGCCTCCGTTGCTTGACTCCCGGCGGTCTCCAGGTGTCCGAGGTCACCTTCCTCAAAGACAGTCAGCGCCTGCATCTCACCCGCCTCCCGGCCTCCCCAGGCAACTTCACGCACGCCTTTCCCATCTCGCCACAAGATGGAGGAAAATATTCCTGCAAGTACCTGGCAGTGAAATCTGGGCGGGAGATCCCATCCCTGGCAAGCAACGTCCTCAGGATTGCTGTGATGGGTGAGGCCTTCTTTGTTGACATCTGTGTATTTTAAAAGGATACACACCAAGTTGAGTTGCGTGCGGGTCATTTGACTGGAGGGAGAACAGGGAACCCATTCCAAGATGATAACCAGCATCTGAGCCTCGGGGCTTAGAGGATAAGAGGGAGATAAGGAGAAGGGAAGCTTGGGTGCCAGGGATCACCTTTCAAACACAATATTTGGATGGGACAGAATATTGCCTATCCTCATTGAAGGTGCTCTTTTGCAGTTCTCGAATTCCAGGGGAAATGCACACGAATGGTTGGGATGGGGACTGGATATTGCTCAAAGATAGGCCAGCTAAATGCGATGGTTAAAGAAGTCCCTTTCGGCGTGGGGGATATCCCCATAAGGATCCTTTCCTAACCTTGGTGTTGGGTGGTTCCATCTGTCGTTCTTCCAGCTATTCCTGTGACAGAGCCCTGGCCTGCTACCCTGAATGTTCACACCTATGAAACTGTGGCAGGAGTTACCAACTCCCCTGGAGTTCCAGCATCACTCGCACCAGACCAGCTGGCTGCCAGAGAGAACTCAGGCGCGACTGAAGCACATGGACCAGCAACCCCCGTGCCCAGATCTTCACAACTCATACCTCATGACAGCAACTCCAGCAGCACTGAATCTCGGGGCTCCACAAAGCCAGTGGATTCTCAGGAGCCCACAAAACCAGTGGATTCTTGGGTCTCCACAAATCTGGTAGATTCTTGGGTCTCCACAAAGCCAGTGGATTCTCGGGGCTCCACAAAGCCGGTGGATTCTTGGGTCTCCACAAATCTGGTAGATTCTTGGATCTCCACAAAGCTATTTGATTCTTCCATTTCCAGAAAAACATCCATAGACAGCAGTGATCTCGGCTCGACTTCACAGACAAGGACAGTATCTGGGGCAGAAGACAGAAATGGCGTACTATCTACTGGTATAATAATGACAACAAGAAGAATTTGTGTCTGTTTGTTGTACCCATAAATTTGCTGGCTGGCTGGCTGGCTGGCTGGCTGGCTGGCTGGCTGGCTGTTCCCGCTCTAACCCTAGGGCTACATCCCCACCGGCAGGCCCATTGATGTGTTCTTAGCTGCTGGGTTTCCTAAGCCTCTAGGCCAGTTTTCTGAATTCCATGCAGAATCTAATCTCTAGAACAATATCAAACGTGGGGTTTCTTGTTCCACTTTTGCACGAAAGCAAGTTTCTAGACCTCAGGGTTTAAGATGCTCGTTCAGGGCTTAATCTGCACCAGGGATCTCCCAGGTTCATAAGTAGTTTGATACTGAATGAGTGAAAATCAGGGCCAAACTGCGCATTGTGTAGAGCTTCCTACTTAGAGGGCTAGATAATTAATCTACGGGCAGAAGAGGAGAACAACATTGGCCTGAGGGAGCCAAGCAGAAAGGAAGCCAAGAAGCTCGGGACAGTCGGAGGGTGAAAGGCAGAGGGTCAGGGAAGGGAGAGAGGCTGACCAGGAAGTCACAGGTACACAGAAAGGGGTAGAGGGGATACCCTCAACCAGCCCCATTAGCGCCGATTAAAACCTTCACTGATTAATTGCTGTTTTCTTGCGCAGGCGGAAATCTTAACTTCCCCCTGGTGGTTGGTTGCAGTGCGGCCGGAATCCTTTTTCTGGTACTCCTTCTTGTCTGCCTTACCCGGAGGAAACTGAAAGGTATTTTAGGGGTGGGGGGAATTGGGTGCCAGGAGGAGGACACTTCAGATCTTTTGGAGGTCCACTGCAGAGCTAGAAGAAGCCCTTGGCACAAACACTATTATGAATAGTCAGGGGGGCCCAACAGAGCACCCACGGGCACCATAGTACCCACCAAGTGTTTTCAGAAAGTGGGTGAGGCCAGTTCTGATTGGCCAATCTAGATCTGATTGGCTGCCCAGATTTAAATAACTTTGATTCAGGAGTAGCTGCCATGCCGGAGTTGGTTTTGTCCTCTGTCCCATTCTTTCCCATTTTTAAAATGGCCTCTTTCCCCCTGCATTTCCTCTGGGTGTGCAGTTGGCTCCACCTCCTGTGGCAACCATTTTGTGTTTGGCTCCACCTCCTGCAGCAGCCATTTTTGTGGCCACTGCTTCTCAAAATTCCAGAGATCCCCACTGGTTCAATAAGGTTGGGGACCCCATTGTTTTCTGTCCCTTGGCCCCCGGCTTCTCTGTGAGGTTTCCCCCAATATTTTGATGCCTCCAGTTAGGAAAGGCCTCACTTGTTCTGCCTACTTGAGTCCCTAAGGGCACAGGAGAAACAGCCATTTATTTTTAAAAAAACAAACACCCAGTAACCTTATGATAGCATGTTCTATCCCTTCCAATTGAGCTGCAAGCAGAAATTTCCTGGCATTGCATTTCCACTCACAGCCTTTCATGCATGAGGCAGGGAGTAGCAAAGGGTGAAAGGAAGATAAAATATCAGGCAATACTTTACCTGTTGCATTTCTGCCTGCAGCACAAGGGGACTGTGGGCTGGGATAGAAACTGCTGTCATAAGGCTGTTCCCCTGAGTCACTGAATTTATGGTGCTGCATGAGAAGAGGGAGACACCAAATCCCCCATTACAAGATGTTTTTTCTCCTTCCTTTGCCAGGTAACCGCAAGAGAGCATCCAGGTGAGCAGGGATGAAGCCAAAGGATGGGGAAAGCCCTCCTCTGAAGGCATTTGGAGAATGGGACTTACCCCAATATAGATTCCCCTCCCAGGGCTTTTTTTGGGGGGTGGGGGAGGGGTCACATCCTTTCATTTCAGAGGCCTGCAGGAGCTGGAGGAGCTGGCTGAAATCCCCCCTAAGGAACTAAGGAGCCCTGAGTCCGTGGCTCTCTTCCTAGCGTTGCATCCCTTCTCCCACCCTGGAAACCTGATGCTCCAGGGAGGAGGGGCCAAGAGAGCTGATTCCTTCCTTCATACCTTCCCTCCCTCTCCATCCTCCAGGTCCTTCTGGGAGAACTTGGACGATCACCACTTCAGGAAGCTGAGCCGGTAAGGAGGCGGATCACCTGGGCCTCTCCCTGCAGGGCTCCTTTTGCCCGCTATTTAAGTGGCAGCATGATATATTTTACTGCCCAAAGGAGTCTCGGGGCAGCTCGCAATCCCCTGCCCTCGCTCTCCCCACAACAGACACCCTGCGAGCTAGGTGGGGCTAAGAGAGCTCTGAGAGAACTGGGACTGACCCAAGGTTACCCCACTGGCTGCATAGGGAGGAGGAGTGGGGAACTGAACCCAGCTTTCCAGATTAGAGGCTGCTGTTTTTAACCACACCACCACACTGGTTCCAGGGGAGGGTAGCATGGCCCCAATGCAGGTTGAGAAACTCCTTATGATTTTGGGGTGGACCCTGGAGAGGACAGGGAGCTCACTGAAGCACAAGGCCATAAAGTCCACCCTCCAAAGGATCCCTTTTCCTCAGAGAAACCGATCTCCATAGTCTGGAAATGAGCTGGAATTTCAGGGGATCCCCAGGTCCCCCCTGGAGGCTGGCATCCCTATTTCCCCCCTCACCCACTGGCACCTAGTCCGCCAACCCTTTTATTCCCATGGCTTTTAGCAGCAACCCCAGAGGCAGAAGGGGGGGGGAATCACCACTCCAAGAAAAACCATCCCTGCTGCCCCATGCCACCCCACTCCCCCCTCTGCCAGTCTCAAGTTCCTTTCTCTCTTTCAGAATCTACCATCCCAACAGAACCCATCTCGGTAAGTGGGGCGCTGGCCTCGGTTTCCCCTTCTCCGGCCTCCCACAAGACTCCCGAAAAAGGTTGCCCCAGAGAGCGTGTATCGTTGAAAGCCATGGGGCTGGCAGACAGTCAGTGTGGGATTTCCGAAGACACAACCCGGCCCAAAGCCAAAATGGGCTGTGCGGCCAGAAGAGGGCAGCATTAGGACAGAAAGTTATTG
This sequence comes from Paroedura picta, assembly GCF_049243985.1. Taxonomy (NCBI): domain Eukaryota; kingdom Metazoa; phylum Chordata; class Lepidosauria; order Squamata; family Gekkonidae; genus Paroedura; species Paroedura picta. The sequence goes on from NC_135384.1 coordinate 2,055,324, forward strand.
AAGCTCGCTATTGGCTCAAAGGAGCCTCTTGTGGCGCAGAGTGGTAAGGCAGCCGTCTGAAAGCTTTGCCCATAAGGCTGGGAGTTCAATCCCAGCAGCCGGCTCAAGGTTGACTCAGCCTTCCATCCTTCCGAGGTCGGTAAAATGAGTACCCAGCTTGCTGGGGGGTAAACGGTCATGACTGGGGAAGGCACTGGCAAACCACCCCGTATTGAGTCTGCCATGAAAACGCTAGAGGGCATCACCCCAAGGGTCAGAAATGACCCGGTGCTTGCACAGGGGATACCTTTACCTTTACCTTTACTATTGGCTCAAAGAAGCGACTTTTGATCGCGGCAGCTCTATAATTGCACACGTTACATTAAAATCCAGGTCTGCAAACAGGGTCGTGAGATGATAACTAGAAGAGGCCACAGGCTTCTTACTCGGAGGAGGATCCAGAAATTCCCGTGTTCTGTGCTTAGATCTACAGGAAATAGCTAAGCCCCAGGAAGCAGATCAAGACCAGGTGATCCTGCCTAAACCTGCAGATGTGTCATCCAGCTGTGGGGACCCATCGATACAAAGCCAGGCGGATGACAATGCGGACTTTGGAGCAGAGTTCAAATTCCCAGTGAGTCCCGATCCCGGTGGTGCTTTTTATCCTGCCCCGAAGGTTGTCAACAAGAGGCGAAGAAATCCTGAGAGGGTTGGACCCCAGCAGGGCACGGTGCCCTCAAGTCCAGCCACCAAAACAGCCATTTATTTATTTATTTGTCTGTTTGTTTACACACACTTCGATTTCTATACTGCCACTCCCAGAGGGCTCGTGGCGGTTCACGAACTTACTCTGTTGTCATTCCAGGAGATCTCCAGGCCCCGGCTGGAGGCTGGCAACCAGTGTGGTGGTGTGCAACCCTCCTCACCACCTACTTGGTCTTCTGTTTTCCTTTCTCTTCCAGGCCATAGACCTCACTTACACCCTTCTGGGCTACCCATGCTCCACGTTCTTGCAAGCAAAAAGCAGCTCGCCTGCCAAGGACACCCACTTATATGAGGAGACTTTGTGATTCCCCCCACCCTCTGGGGCTAGAGCACATCCCATGACCCTCTTGGACCCCCCTCCTCTCTAGGGTTGGATTTCTACAAGCCAAACACAGGAGCATCACATCTGAGGTTTTTGCACATCCATCGCAACCCCTAACCCTGCAGGAATCTCTCCCACCCCCCATAATATCTTTAGAGAAGTAAGACAATAAGACTAAAACCATTCAGTGCATTTAGGTTTTTTCTTTTTAACAACAAAGAGACAGCTTTTAATCCTAATAAACTCATATAATTAATAAGGTTTTTAAATGAGTTAATTAGGGTTAAAAGCCATCTCTTTGTAGTTTAAAAAAACAAAAACCTCCGGGCAGCGGGTTGGTCGGCACTCAATGGCTTTAATCTTAGGGAATGTTTTCTTGCTTATCATCTATTGACCAAATGTTTGCCAACTCCAGATGAGGGAATTCTTGGAGATTGGGGGGGAGAGCCTGGGGAAGGGGCAGTGTGGAGAGGGGAGGGACCAGACCGTTGTGGGAGTACAATGCCGAAGAGGCTACGCTCTGAATCTGCCGTTTTCTTGGCAGGGGAGGGATCCATCTCTGCCGTCTAGAGTTCAGTTGTCATTCTGGGATGTCTCCAGGCTCCTTTAGATCCCCCTTCCCCTCTTTGCTAAAAGTGCCTCGGGGAGCACCGTCTCCAAGGGCTGTACCACGAAAGGGTTTCTGAATGAATTCTGTACTCCAGCGGACGTGCAGAGAGATAAGGAACGGCTCAGCTAGTTTGATTCTCCCGTGTGACAGCAGAGGGCCCTTTCCTTTCCCCACAAGGCACAGTTCCTTGACCTCCAGATCCACACCCCAGAAACTCATTCCACAGGTGAGGCTTTCCCCATCCCTGCCTCTCTCTCCTGGGGAGGGTCTGTGGCTCAGTTCAGCATGCCCAAGGCCCAATCCCCAGCATCTGGGGGTCAGGGGGTGATTTGCCAACCTCTTCCTGAGACCTTTCCAGGAGCTAGCAGTCTGAGTTGACAAAATGACGGACCCAGGGTCTGTTTGGGGAGCCTGAGAGGCAGAGCATCTGCTTGGCATGCAGAAGGTTCAAGCCCCGGCATCTCCAGTTAAGCCGCACCAGAGAACGGGCCACGGGAAAACCCCCGAGACCCCTGGACCTGATTCAGTACTAGGCAACAGCATCCTATGCACGTAAATGCCTTCTGCAGCTATTAAAGGACTTCATTTCAGTTTGTGTCTTGTTTCATTCCACCCTCCTGTTCAATAGAACTGCTGAAAGAGTGGGGAATAAAATCAGAATTTCCAGTTACAACAAAACCCCAAAGGCTGCTGCCATCGTCAGCAGCTGAGAGAGCAGATGCCCGACAGATAACTTATACAGGCTAAAACCAGCAGACATGCACAGATGCACAAAAGCCCCACAGAATTCATCAGCAGAATCCCGTCACCCCCATTCTCAGACTAAAAGTCTACCCACAAAAGAGGGGCTTCTGAAAGATTAAAGAGACCAAATATACGCAGGAGGGAACTGAATTCAGTTTTTGGTAATGCCATTGACAAGGCTCCGCCCCAAAGAATCCCTCCTTTTGTAGGGGCACCAGCTATGGGCGGAGAGATCCCTGGAGGCTTTGGGTGGGGGGACATTTAAGACATTTTAAGACATTGTAACCCGCCGCGAGCCATTTGGGAGTGGCGGGAAATAAATCGAAATAATAATAATAATAATAATAATAATAGAATCCACCCTTCCCAAAGCCATCCCAACAATTTGTTCCCCCACCCCAGTCGCTTTCTGTCGCTGTCCCTTTCTTGAGCTCTTGCAACAGAGGATGAAATGAAGCTGCATTCGAAGCCAGATTGTCCATCTCGACTCTGCCCCCGTCCCCCACCGGCCTTATCGGGCCCCACGTTGGATTGCTCACCTTGGAATTTGCCCCCTTCTCCTCCACTCCTTGCGCAGGAGCTGGCTGGTCCAGAGTCCGCGCACACACAACAGGCCGTTGCACCGAAGGGAAGGGCACCGAGCAGGACAGCGTCCCTCCCGGCCACCTCCTCACAGCTCCATGGAGTACCTCAACTCCTTGGCTCCCTCCGCTCTGTTAAAGTGAGTAGTTACGGGTCAAGCCAACTCCAGACTGGAGATTCCTGGAGGTTTGGGGAGGGAGAGACTTCAGTGGGGGTGTAACGTCATGGAGTCAACCCCCCCAGAGCAGCCATTTTCTCAAGGAGAACTGATCTCCGTGGTCTGGGGGAGTTCCATTGTAATTATGGGGGGGGGGGGGAGAAAAGGATCACTGAAGGATGAAACGGGCAAGGGGGATCAACTGGATCCTTCCGTGGGCCACCTGGGGGTGTGGTGCTCACTGCCTGCAGAACTTTTCTTCCTCTTTTTGCTGCCTGGAATCTTTTTGTGTGTCTCGAACAAGGAGAACCGGAGAGAATTCCGATCTGTGTTCGAATTCACAGCCCCCTTAAGGCTCAGTGGGGGAAAGAGGCATTACACAAAACATTGAGCAGAAGTTGGAATCCATGAAGAGTTGCCAACTCCAGGCAGGGAAGTCCCTGGAGATTTGGAGGGTGGAGCTCAGGGAGGGCAGGAGGGGCCTCCACAGGAGATGATGCCATAAACTCCGCCCTTCAAAGCCGCCGTTTTCTATGGGGCATTAATCTTAGTTGCCTGGGGCTCAGTTATAATTCTGAGGAGTCTCCGGGCGCCACCTGGAGATTGGCAGCCCAATGAATTGAGCACTGAAAGAGGAAAGGAGTTTTTTTTTAGGTGCGATGTTGTGCTCTGCAGATGTTTGGATTAAAGTACCCATCTTGAGCTCCCCATCGGAATAATTTCTGTGTCCTGCAGGTCGGTCTCGAGCGCAGGATCAGGCCTCACCCGGCGTGTCTGGGCCCCCAGTCCTCCCCCCCAGAGGCCCTTCCGCGTCTGTGACCACAAGCGCAATGTACGGAAGGGGCTGACAGCCAGCTCCTTGAAGGAGCTCTTGACCAAGGTCAGTATGCGTCTTTCACCCCACGCCACGGCTCCTGCCTAGCAATCGCTTTGGGGGCTCTCCGAATGTACATTTCCTGGACAAGGGACTGCAATGTTTTGTTTTTAGTTCAGGACGCAAAAGAGCGCTGCTCATGAACACCCAGGGAAGCATCTCCGCTTGCCTGTCCTTCCGTAGTTTCGGGAGCCTCAGCCTGCCTGTTGTTTTCTCCCTCTTCTCAGGCCATGGAGACCTTGACGCTCTACGGGGCCGTTTCTTTGGTGCTGGACGAAGACGGCACAGCGGTGGAGAGCGAGGAGTTCTTCCAAGTTCTGGAGGACAACACGACCCTCATGTTGCTCAGAAAGGATCAGAAGTGGAGCCCCGGGAAGGTGAGCGAAGGGAAGGGGCTCCTTCATGGACGAACAATCAGGAGTTGGGACAATGGGGAGGTCAACAAACCACACAAACTCGTCTGTACCACCTTTCACATTTCTACCCCATCCTTCTCCAACGCCAGTTGGAGGCCGCTTGATGCTTCAGGGATAAGCTCTGCCCAACCTGAACCGTCCAACAAATATTCTTTCTGAAGAATCGAGGGCTTTTCCCAGCGTCAACGCCTGCTGTGGGTATTCAGGGCTGCATGGCTACGGCCTGGTAGTTTTAGACCCGGATGTTTTGCCAGTGACTGTGGCTGGCGTCTTTAGAGGTAGGACACGGCAAGATGGGAATATCTTTGTGCCGTGTCCTACCTCACAAGATGCTAGCCAGTCACCGTGGGAAACGTCAGAGGCTAAAACTGCCAGGCCATGGCCACGCAAGCCCACGATTAGCCACGTATTCTCTCTCTCCCCGCTGCAGGGCAGCAACCGCTCCTATGCCCTGAGCCGAGAGAAGCCCCGGAACAGCCGGGACATCGCCCGCATCACGTTCGACGTCTACAAGCTCAACCCCCGCGACCTCTTTGGCAGCCTCAACGTTTCGGCCACTTTCTACGGGCTCTACTCCATGAGCTGCGACTTCAAGTGCCTGGGGCCCAAGAAAGTGCTCAGGTGAGTTACCTTGGTCTTCTTTGGACTTTCCTCATTCCATCTTGCCCTCTCTTCGACGAGGTCAGAGCATAACACACAGCTCCTTTCCTTCCTTGAAAGCCGTCGTCCCTATCCCATAGATCAGGGGTAGTCAAACTGCGGCCCCTCCAGATGTCCATGGACTACAATTCCCAGAAGCCCCTGCCAGCATTTGCTGGCAGGGGCTTCTGGGAATTGTAGTCCATGGACATCTGGAGGGGCCGCAGTTTGACTACCCCTGCCATAGATCAAGGGTGGCCAAACTGCAGCTCTCTAGCAGTCCACAGACTACAATTCCCAAGAGACCCTCTCCAGAGGTCCATGGCCTACAATTCCCATAAGTCCCTGCCAGCATTTGCCAGGGGCTCATGGGAATTGTAGTCCACGGACACCTGGAGAGCCACACTTTGGCCACCTCTGCCACAGGTTCAGGTGTTGGTCTGAAGCAGCATAGCAACATCTGAGTCTGGTTGCATCTTGAAGCCCACCAAGTTTAATTCAAGATATACAGCTTTTGCCATTGCTGCCTCTTTATGCAAGTCCTTGGAGGTCCCCCTTCCAAACCCTAACCGAAGTCAGCCCTGCTTAGCTTCCAAGACCTGGTGGGATTGCCTGCCTGGGCTACCCGGGTCGGGGGGCTCATCCTACTGGAGTGCCCCTTCGCTAATAACTCCTCGTTGCCTCTCCCTGCCCTCCAGAGAGGTGCTGCGGGTGGTCTCCGGAATCATGCAAGGGATCGGGCACATCCTCCTGGGCGCCTCGCACTACATCCGCCACCTCCTGGAAGGCGGCGAAAACTGGCATTCGAACAGGCGCCTGCAGAACTACGAAGACTGAGCTCTCCGCCTGCTTCCAGGCTAGAGACACCGAGGCGCAATTTCCTCGCAGCCAGCCCAGCGAAAGCCACACGGCTGCAACTTCAACGGAGACAGCGATTTCAGAGGAACAGGGTTGCGCAGCACGAAAGAGACTGTACATTAAAAGTGACAGAGATACGCTGTTCTAAAGAGGGTTTCCGGAGTTACTTGGGTAAACTAATGAGAACTGTGGGGTCGATCCTACTGTGTATATGTTTGCTGGACGGAGGGCCCTACTGTGTAATTTTTGCCTTGTTTGATATGTCATGTTAATACTTACACTTTGCGCTTCAGTTCTGTTTTTGTAGGTTTCTGGTGGGTTCCAGATTTCGAGAGCCATTATACTATTTCACTGTTTTTTGACGATCCCATTCTGTTGATTGTGTAATCTGCCTTCAATCCCAGTAAGAAAGGCAGGCTATGAATAACATTTTTTAATCTTTTAAAAGAGAGGGCCTTGAACTCTTTCTGAGCACCAGCAAGGGGGTAGTGGTTAAGAACTGGATAGCCGGGTTTGCTTCCCCACTTCTCCCCATGCAGCAAACTGGATGACCTTGGGCTACTCACAGTCCTTTTAGAGCTGTTTTCACATAGTTCTCTCACAGCTCTCTCAGCCCCACCTATTGCACAGGATGTCTGTTGTGAGGAGCTGAAGAGAAAAGCCACTTTTGAGACTCCCTCAGGCAGTGGAAAGTGAGGTATAAAAATCAACTCGTCTTATCTTCTTTTATAAAGAATTTTTTAATACAAAAAGGTAAAAGTTCCTAAAAAGAAAAGAGGCATCTCTTTGTTGATTTTCTGTCCTTCCCAACCATCCCCAAGGAGGGTTCCTGGGATCTTGAATTCCCAAAGCACGCGCTCTACCGTCCCCCACCCCCAGGATCACATTTGGTGCAAGGACTGGCAAAACCAGCTCCTGCAGCCCTCCCCCCCCCCCCACCCCATTTCACTGAGGATCCCTGTTGTACTAAAAGAGGCTCACAGCAAAACCGGTAAAGAAATAATTCACTTAATTACTGCAATGGGGGAGGGGGGATCCATTAGGCAGCAGACGAGGGGGCCTCTAGCACCCGCTAGTGGACAGTCCTCCAAAGTCTTGGTGGTGAAAAGCCAGGTGTACACCCCTGCAGGATGGCCCTCCACTGGCCAAGGCAGCTGCCACAGTCTTCCAAGCCAGGAGGGCACACGCCCTCTTCCTTCCGATTCAGTCCTCCAAGATCTCGGCAAAAAGCTCTCTCCGCTTCTTCTCTGCCTCCTGAAGCCGGTCCCAGTCTCGCCGGCGTTTGAGGAAGTGCGTCAGGGCGAAGTTGCGGACCAAGTGGTGGCCGAAGGGGTCGTTCCGCAGCTTCTGCTCCTGCTCCGCTGCAGGAGGAAGGGAGGGAGGGAGGGGGAGAGAGAGAGAGAGAGAGAAGTGCATTGTGGGGACCCATGACAAGCCCTGTTTGGCGTGACGAGTGTTTGAGACCCCCACGAGCAGGGCTGACGGCGTCCCTGGGAGTAGAGAGCACTGGACCACTTGGACCGGTGGTCGGACCCAGGAGGAAAAGGCAACTTCCTTAGTTCATAACAGCGTGGGAGCGTGGCCTGGTGGCAGAGCCTCTGCCTGGCATGCAGACGGTCCCAGCTTCAATCTCTGGCATTTCCAGTTAAGGAGGACTCTGTACCGGAGCCCCTGGAGAACTGCTGCCAGACAATAATGACCCCGTTGGATGAGAGGGCCTGAACCAATACAAGGCAGCTTCATGAGTGAGCAGGGCCTCTGGTTTGCCTCTGTGCCTTCACCGAGAGCCACTGCACAGAAAGACACACACCCCTTCCCTTCCCCAGAAGACGTGTGCATGGGCAAGAAGAAGCAAGAGACAGGCTTACAAATTATTTCAGAATTGCTTGCAAGGCAGATTCTCAGAGCTAGGATGCCCTCCCAGTTTAGCCCCGCAGGGGTACTCAACTATATGGCGCACTGTACAAACATTTGGGATTAACCGCCGAAATTCACCCAGCCCCCCTTTCCCAGGTCACGACCAGGACTCCTGCAGACCTGGCTCCCCTGCTGAAGGTAAAGGTGGCCTTACCCAGTTCCTGGGCCATCTCCCGCTTGGCTGGCAGCGTGGCCCTGCTCCAGATGGCGTCCAGGACTCTGCTCCCGTGCTTACTGCAGGCCACAGGCACGTAGTGGCCCTGGGGATATAAGAAAGGGGTTCATGGGAGATCAAGAGGCGTGCTCCCACATGGCCTCCTTCCCATTCTGCTGCAGTTAACAAAGGGCAGCCCAGTGAAATGACCCCACCCTTGTGAGTCCTGGTGTCATTATTTTGGCCCCAGTGTGGCAGCCCTTACCTTCAGCTGGCGCAGGACTTTGCGCCTCTGCTTCTCGGGCACGGAGGGGCTGGCCAGGAGGGCATCGAAGATGTGGCTGCCTGCCGGGTCGCAGGCCAGCGTGACCAGGTCCTGGGGGGTCGTGGCGGCCAAGCTGCGTAGCAGGACGGAGGGGTCGGCAAAATGCAAGCAGTGCTGAACCATCAAGGACCCGTGATAGGAGACCGCGCTCAGACGACGGCAGGGGTCAGCCTGGGGGCAAGCGGGTTAGGAGTTTTCAATTTTGATTATGAATGTTTTAACTGTGTTGTAAACCGCCCTTGCAGAGGGGGTGGTCTGTATATAAAAGCCTAGTGATAATAATAAAAAGGTCCCAAGTTGTTCCTTGCCCACGGGGGATTTTCAGAGTTTCGGAGCCGATTTTAAAACTGTCAAGCTGTGTTTTTAACGTGTATCATGAAGGACATGCTGTCCACCACTTCAGGGTCTATACATTTCAAGAAATAAGTACAGAAAGTCCCATGTTTGAGCCTCAGCACATCTAGCTGAAAGGACCAGGCGGGAGGTATGTGGAAGAGGGACCCTGAAGAGCTGCTGCCATCAAGCGGCAGCTTTGGGAGCACCTTTCCACCCCACCCCCAGTTCTTTGCGGCCTTTCTTTGTCCCTCCAGTCCCTGCCCGGAGAGCGTTACCTGGCCCTTTGATGCCGTCTCTTCCTCCTCCTCCTCCTCGCCGTAATACACCTCGTAAGCCAGCAGAGAGGCAAGCAGGAGGGCGCACAGCGTCTGGCGGGAAGGGGGCTCCCAGCAGTGGAAAGCCTGGGGGGAGGCAGGGAGGGAAGCAGCAGGGACTGAGCCACGGGGCACAAGAGTTACTCAGGGGGGACAAGGGGGGAGAAGCCAGCGATTGCTCACCTCCAAGAGTGCCTGCAGCACCTCCTGCTGGTGAGCCCCGTGTTTCCGGCAGGCCCCGAGGAGTGCCGTAACCACACCCAAGTGCTCCAGAGCCAGGATTTCTTCCAGGCCGGGGCTCAGCTCCTCAAACAGTTTTCCTAGCTGGGGAGGAGGGAGAGGAAGGCGATGCAAGTGAGTCATGCGGGCAAAACACTCACCCCATTCCGCTGCATTTCTACCTTCTCTTACACGCGGGTTTTATCAGGCCCACCTTCACAACCGGACGTGGTGCCGATTTCGTGGGTGGCTCAGAGAGTCTCTGCCCTCTTGCATAGCGTGGTGTTAAAGGTAGAATGATGTTCAAGCCTCAGCCCAGTATATGTTTTGCCCCCAGAACAGTTTCCTAAACAGCTAAAATGAGTCTTGAAAGAGCTGGCCTTCCTTGACAGAAGCAGAACACCCTTTGCTCCCTTTGAAAAATCTGGCCCACCCGCAAGTGAGCCTGATACATTTCTAGCCACGGGGATGCAGAAAGAGCTCAGGTATGTTTCCCTCCGGGCAGGTCGCTAGGACAGCAGCTAGTCTCCGGGTCAATGCCGGGAGCCAAACGCCGAGAGCTCTGACCCACCAGCTTGCGGGGGGCTGCCTGGATGAGCCGCTGCAGAGTGAAGTTGGCCACGGGGTGGACGGCCAGGACCCGCAGCTGCCCCTTGACGTGAACCTTGTAGAAGGAGCGCAGGGCCTTGGCGTCTGACACTTCCAGCACCTTGTCCAGCACCCGGCTGCATGTCGCATCCTTCAGGAACACCAGCAGGGCGCTGGGGAGAAGAGACAGCCGAGTCAGAGGAGACTGCACAAACACCTGGACAGACGAAACTGCTGAGGCCTGCCCTGCCACGCTCTTGAACACGATCGGAGCTCACCTTTTGAGTCCGAGACCCAATCAAGGGATGAGGAGCTGGGTAAACAGGTGGGTCGCCACTGGTCAGCCTAATACAACTCAGACCTACTCCAGCCAATGAATCCACCCCACTTTTATCCCTCAGTCCTCCCTCTGTACTTTAGCCTCACAACAACCTTACAAGGTAGGCTATAGCTCAGAAAGAGCAGATCAAGGATATTCACTGCACTGCAAAGCAAAGTGGGGATTTAACATCCCTGATGTAACACTCTAACCACAAGACTAGACCATATTGAGCTCTCAGGCCTGAAAAGCAGACCTTCTACTTCCTCCTCTAGCTTAGATTTTTTTGCATTTCTCTTGAGAGAAAAACTGATGCCCCAACAAGAAGCACAGGGCCTCGGAACAATACAAGTCAGAATTTATAAGACAGCTCCCACCCTACACTGCAATGAAATCCAGATTACTCTAAAAAGAAACAAGGACCCATGGCAGCTATTCTAAATTTCTATCCACCGCCCCAGCCAATCAGCTGGCTTACCTTTGGCCAGCGGCCGGGTTGCGAGAGCTCAGGTAGCCAATCACTGAGCGGCACAACTGTGAACAAGCTTCGGGCAACTTCCGGTGCAAGACCTCCAGGGCCACCTGGAAGCAGAGGCTGAAGAATTTGTTGGTGATGAAATCTGGGAAAGGAGAGGTTTGGGAGAATTTAGAAAGACACCCGGAGGGGGGAGGCTTCCCTCCCTCTCTCTCCATCTTAGAACCATGACTCCAACAGTACATTTCAGAGCAAAGAGAGAATTGGGGGGCGGGGAGAGATATAGGCCATCAATTTGTTTATGCAGTAGCCCTCCGTGGCTTGGGACCAGGGTATTTGAGGACGGTCCTCTCCCACGCTTCTTGCCCAGGAATTAAGATCACAGGGAGGGGCTCATCAGTCAAAGACTGGTGGTAGGCATACAAGAAAGGGCCTTTCCTGTGGCAGCCCCACAACTGTGGAACAATCTCCTCAAGAAGGTGCATCTGACCCCTTCATTTTCAGTCATTAAGAACCAGTTGAAAACCATTTTATTTAGGTCTGCGTTTGATTAAAGCGGTCCTAAGCTGTGATTTCAAACTTTTGGCTTGAATTTATTTTTAATGTATTCTATTTCATATATTTTATCTATATCAGAAGTCCCCTTGAGCTCCATGAGGAAGGTAGATCACCATCTACTCATGTATATTTCAAATAACTAAATAAATCAGTCCTTCCTTCTAAGAGAAGCAGCCCATAAATGTTTTAAGTGAATTAGAACAAATTAAAGATGTTTGGCTTCCAAGAACCCTGCATTTTGAGGGCCACCATGGACAGAAACTCTCCAGATTCCCAGCAGGCGGCACCATCTCATCTCACCAGAAATAAGGTCCTGAAAGCTTTCGCTGAATCCCTGCAGAAGGGACAAGAAGGAGTCGGGGACTTCAAAGTTCGCCGGTCCCTCACTTCCCTGCTTGGCTTGCTTGGTTCTTGAATGTGAAGTCCCTGGTGAGAAGGGGGAGAAAGAATCAATGAAAGTTATTCTCTAATAATAAATACCCGTATCTTCAAATACTATAATACTTCTAATAATTCTTTTAATATTTGGCCATACATTTATATTTATTTAACCTTTCTGGTTCTTTAACTCAGTACTTTTCAGGTTAAGTAGTTTCTCCTCTGGTGCAACAGAGAAGAAGCCAGCTGAATTCGAATACGTGAAATAACAGAGCATAAGAGAAGCCGTGACAGATCAGGCCAGTGCACCATCCAAGCTCCAATCTGGACTCATTCCCATTGCTCCAGATCTTGGGATGGGGGCTGTATCACCATCTGTGCTTACCTAATACCTGGAGCCCACGACCTCCGTCAGAACCAACGCGGGCACCTCCGAGCGTCTGCAGTAGAGTCCGCACCACAAAGCTGGCGTTGGCATCTGAGGCCAGGGCGGAAAGGGCCTCCTGCACGCTCCTGCCCAGCTCCAAGACGAGGTCTTCCAGCATCCCCGAATCCTCTGCTCCATCCTGGATCAACAGCGGGGCTCGAAGCAAAGCAGCTTCCAGGATGTGGGCCCCGCAGGAGTGGCAAGCCACCAAGCGCAGGGAGGGGATCAGGGCCTGCAGCAGGCGGCACAGGCTGGCCGGTGAAGTGGAGGGCACCAGGGCCTGCAGGAGCAGAGAGCCAGAAGGGTCCAGGGACAAAGGCACGGTCACTGCCTCGGCTTCCTCCAAAACATTGCTGATGAAGAGAGCTGAGAACGGGGAAGGGGAGAAATGTCACACAGGGGCTTTACTCCTGGGCCGTGTCTGTCCCAGAAGCAAAACCCCAAGTTAGTCAAAGGAAGGAACAGCTGAACAGATTTGTAGACTACGCTTCATGTGCAAGTTACGAAAGAACTCCGTATTCTCTGTTTGTATGTTCCCACCCAGGAAGCAACATCACAAGTTAGAGGCCTGACATGTCCCTTCCCACACAAGCCAGTCATGAAGACAAACTTGCTGAGTGCCTTTCCTTTTGAATGAACCAATGGCTGCATGCAACCAGAGATGAGAAGATAACCACATCTGTCCCGCACCCCTGAAGAAAATCTTACCCTTCTCCTCCTCGGAGCCAAAGCCGGACTTCAGAGTTTCATGGGCCCTTCGGAAATACTCGGCTGCCGCAGACTCCAGCCGAGGGAGCGACCCAGCCTGGCTTGCCTTTGGAAATTCTTTCTGGGCCGCAGGGACAGCTGAGCCCTCCTTCCTTGGCCTCTTCCTGCTTCTGGCTCCTTTCTCACGTTGGGGAGGCACCCCCATGGTTCCAATGGGATCTCTCTACATAAGGCAGCCTGTGGTTAGAAAAGCAGCAGTTACCAGGGACTGGAGTGGAGAAAGGAGCTAGTCAAACAGAGGAAGGCTCAGGAAGATCCAGGTTCAAATCCACAATGTTTGCTGAGTGACTTGGGCCAGTCACAATTGCCTACCTTACAAGACTGAACTAAAGAAGGAGGGGGGGCAGAGGAAAGCTGAACCACCTTGAACAGCAAAACAAAACATAATAAAATTATAATAATACTAAAAAGACTGTCAGCACAGGAAGAGGGCAGAGGAAATGTAGAACTGGCATTCTCTTCCCTAATTTCACTACTATGCTAAGAAGATGCATCATCTGCTGAAGAACCTTCATTCTTAAAAAAAATAAGGCACATCATCTTCTGAGACTCTGGCTGTGCAAAGCAACTGTTGCCCGACAAGAACGCCTTAACCTTTAAAATAAAAAAGATGCATCCCCTGTTGAACTGCATCAGTACAAGCCAACTGGGGCCACCTGAGAATCCCCTACACATTAAAACATCACCTGTTGAATCTGCCTGTGTAAGGCAACTATTGCCGGCTGCCAATCCCTACTCTGAAAAAATATGGATCACCTGTTGCTTCCCTGCCTGTGCATATGCAACCCCTGTTGAACCTCTGCCTGTGCAAGGCAACTGTTGCCGGCAGAGGGCTCCTATTCTTAAACTATATGCACCCCTTGTTGAACCTCTACCTGTGTAAGGCAACTGTTGCTGGCAGAGGGCCCCTATTCTTAAATATGCATCACCTGTTGATGCCCTGCCTGTGCGAGGCGATTGTTGTCAGCAGAAAACCCCTAGTCTCAAAAAATACGCACCCCCTGTTGAACCTCTGCCTGTGCAAGGATGACAGCGGCGCCCACGCAGGCCAAAGCCCACGCCTGCTGCCCCGGGGGCCAGAACTCCTCGGCCAGCGAGGGACGGAGGGAGGTCCAGGACTCACCCCAGGCGACCCTCCTGACGGACCGACTCTCCCTCTTCCGGGTCCACACGCGTCCAAGCCAGCGGCATCCCACCATGCACCGCGCGGCCGCAGGCGTCCCCCACCATGCACCGCGCGCGACGCGAGAGGCTGGCCACGCCGCATCCCGGCATACACCGCGCGAGACGGGTCGCCGCCAGGCCCACAGTGCATTGCGCTCAGCCCCGGCTTAACCCCCTGCGCGCCTTGGCCCTTTAGGTCCCTTCCACCGCGCATGCTTTGTTTATGCTTATTACATTTATATACCGCCTACTCCCGGACCAGCCGGCTCGTGCTGCTGCTGCTGCCGATTCTTCTTAGCGGTCGGCCATTCGCAGAGGGATTCGTAAAAGATGGTTGCCAACAACGGGCTGGAAATGTCCTGGAGATTAGGGGTGGAGCCTGGGGACGGGAAATAAGTGGGGTAATTTAGGGTTGGCATTCCAGGTGGGAAATACCTGGAGATTTGGGGGTGGAGCCTGGGGAAGGCGGGGCCTGGGGGGAAAGGACCCCAGCAGGGCACAATGCAATAGAGAGAGTTTCACAACTGCACAGCTCTCTTTTTGTCTGGTATTTTCCATTTTCTGGATACCCCAGTATTGGTTTGTTGTATTCCCCCTGGAGGTGGGCAACTGTAGAACACCGGGATGGAGGAAAGCTGTTGGTCGGCTCACCCAAGGCATTAAGGACCGCTGCATTTGAAGAAAGGAGGATGAGAGTGCTGAATTCCCCACTCACTCATTTTTTACTTTGGAACACATCGTTGTTGCTGCCACACAAAATTATCATAAGATGTGAGGCCTGTGTATGACAGGCAGGTCAGGAACGTTACCGAGGATCTTTCTAATTTCTACTTCTCCAAGGGTTGCCAGCTCTGGGTTGAAACATTCCTGGAAATTTGGTTTGCCACAGAGACCATCTTCCAAAGCAGCCATTTCCCCCAGGGGAACAGATCTTTTGCAGTCTGGAGAGCAGCTTTACTTCCAGGAGAACTCCAGGTTCCACCTGGAGGTTGGCAACTCCACCCACCATGCCACATGATAGAACTTCTGTCTGCCAGGCAGCTCTTAAAACCACAGAAATCAAAAATTAAAGATGCTCCTCGAATTGCTAGTGTACAAGTTTTAAGTCTTGCAAAAGCAGACGTCCTCGACAGAGCCCCCTGGCCCCAGGTTTCTCGATATCATGGTTGAAAGAGGCGCACTTGTAATCCTCCCAGTCCCAGAAGGCTTCTAGGAAAGGCCAAATCCAGCCGTGCTGCATTCCCTTCCTGAAATACTTCCCTGCCCTGGCTGTCAGGTGAGTAATGCTCTTAATTACATGACACACTCCTCTTGAGAACAAAAAAGATCGGACAGACCTGGTCAACCAGGCGTTCCCAGCCTATAAGGAATTTGTGCCCAAACATCACCTTTATTTCTCTTTCCTCTTGGCGCTGACATGAGCCACAGCCCTTCGGGATGGGAAATTCTGGGTGCCTGCAGGGTGTGACTGACCGATTCCTTGCCCACACCAGAGATTTCCCGTCTCTGCTTCATAATGAGGCAGAAGCAGCTTCCGTTGAGAGGTCAGGACATCTACAAGGCAGGGGGCATCCTTTTTAAAAAGCTATTTCTGTGCTGATTGAACAGCTACCTTCGGGTCCAGTAACACCTTGAAGGCCATAGGTTTTCAAGACTCAGATCTCCCTACAAGAGATAGAAGCATCTTCTCTCATTTTTTCTTGTGCCAGTCAAAGGGAGCTCTAACTCTCAAAAGCACAGGCCTCAAAAATCTTGGTGGCCTCTCTGTGGCAACTGGGCTCAAATCTAGCTGTTTCTAACAGTCAGGGCTACCCAGGTTGTAAACAAATCAAGCTACAAGGCGATTTGAAGAATAAGCATCATGGGATCCGTAGCAGCCTTCATAGCATAGGATGCTGGATGGCCTAAGCCAGCCCGGTTGAGTCAGATCTCGGAAGCCAAGCAGGGTCAGCCCTGAATGGGAAAATACTATGCAGGGGCAGGGAATGGCTCTTGCCTTGGAAATCCTACAAGGTCCCCGTAAGTTGACCGCGAGCTGAAGGCACTTTCTGCCACAACCACAAAATTCTTCTTCAATCAGGAAGAAACCTCGGAAGAAGAGTTACGTGCTAGCTGGAAGCTTGATATCCCCTCCCCCTCTCGAAACTAAACATAATCAGGAACACTCAGAGCGTTCTCTGGCACCTTAGGCACCTCACTTCCCCCTTGGGAGATGTCATGGGCAGTCCTGAAGGGAAGGGAAATGTTTTTGTTAAATGTCCAGGTTGTTCCCTTGGCTCACATTTTTACTGCCAGTAAAAGCGTTGGACCCACCCACTCAATGCTACAATTAGGACCAGTTGTCCACCCACAACAATGTCACACTCATGCACTGTCATACCAAGGAGGAGATGCTAGAAGTTCAGGTCTTTGGAGAGGAATGTTGCATTTGGTGGGAAAAGATGCACGTAGCATTTTATTTCCTCCTTCTCCCTTTTATTTGAATCGTGATTCATTGGTGCTTAGTATCACAATGTTCTTTCAGTGCTAAGATTCTGTTCCGGAACACATTTTTCTTTCTTTCTTTAAAGCATTTATTAGCCACTTTTCTTCCTTACAGAGCTCAAGGCAGACTATAAAATAAATAAAGTGCACAGAAATGCATGAAACGAAAATTTTAAAAATCGCAATTTAAGGACTCCTTTAACCAAATGCACTCTGCGGATACTAATCTGTTGGTGGTCCCTGGCCCCAGAGAGATACGCCTGGCCTCAACGTAGACCAGGGCCTTTGCGGTCCTGGCCCCAACCTGGAGGAATGAACTTCCCGGAAAGCTGAAGGCCCTGACGGAGCTGTTAAAGTTCTGCAAGGTCTGTAAAACGGAACTTTTCCGCCAGGTCTTTGGTTGAGGCTTCTGCCAGGTCTTTAGTTTCAAAGTGACCCCCTGCATGGATGACAGGAGGGTTTTTTAGCCACCTTGGTATTTGTGACGGTTTTAAATTTACGGGACTGGTGTTATTGTTCCGTGAGCTGCCTTAAGTCCCAGGAGGAAGGTGGACTATAAACCTAATAAATAATACCCTCCTAAAACAGGCAATACTCTTCTGACTGACGTCAACGAACTAAGCAGGGTGTGAACTTTGCTTCATGACGCTGAGAAATCAATCACGGATAAAATGCTCCTGAGATCATACAGAAAGAATTTGAAGAATCAATGAGTGAACTTTGGAGTCATGGATTGGCTGGAAGTGAAGCTCTCTCTCACTCTCTCACCCTGCTGTACTGTCTAGGATATACATTTCCTTAACAGTGCTCTATTTGTATATTTGGATAAAACAAACATTACAAAGACCCTACAAATCCTCTGTGCTTTCTCATCCGGAGAAACAAAACCTCTTGTCATCTGCGGAATGCCTGGTGTCACTAGTGGAATTATTAAACAATGAGTAACGTCATTCAGCCTTCCATGGAACCTGAGAACATGGGTCTTTGTTCTTGTTCTGAAATGGCTCCCAGGCATGCTCCTCTCTTCTATCTTTAAGGTTGGGTCTAACCCAGCCACCCAAACCTGCTTTAAGTGTCAGCCCTATAGCTGCCAACTTTCAGGCGGGGCCTGGAGATTTCCTGAAATTAAAACTTGAGTCTCCAGGCAATAGAGATCAATTCCTTTGGAGAAAATTGCAGCTGGGGGGGTTGGGGGTGGATGCTATGACATTAAACCATGCGGAGGCTCTTTTCCCAAATCCACCCATCCCAAGGTTGACCCTCAAATCTCCAGGATATTCTGAAGCTGGAGTTGGCAACTCTAGGCAGCCCAGTCTTCACATGGAAAGTAAGGGGTGGGGAATCAATTCACTAGCTAGGGTTGCCAACTCTGGGTTGGAAAATTCCTAGAGATTATGTGGGTGGAACCTGGAGAGGGCAGGGCTTGGGAAGATGAAGGACCTCAGTAGTGTCCATCTTCCCAAACTGCCATTTTTTTCCGACCTGGGAATTGCCACCCCTCTGCTTTGGCTGAATCCAGGAGTCCTGCTGGATCCCACCACTCTACCCACCAGGCTCCTGGCCCATCCATTTCCCCACCCACACTTATAAAATCAGAGAGTTGGAAGGGGTCTCCAGAGTCATCTAGTCCAACCCCTTGCAGAATGCAGGAAATTCACAACTGCATTGCTCCAGAGCAGCTGGATGCACAAACCCCTTCCTCTGTCTTCAGCACGTGTTTGCAGCTCCATGTTTTTCACAAGCTCAGCCCCTGCCTCCCCTTTAATAAAATAAATAAACACTGCCCCTTTAAGAACGGGGGACGCTCTGTTCCCTCCGGGCGGCTTCGACTCTCTCGTTCCACGTCCTCCAATGGTAGGTTCCACCTCCGTTCCACGACACCTCCTCCTCCCCCTCTTGCTACGCCCCAAGTGGGATCGCCCGCAGGTCCCTTCGATTGCCTTGGCGGACGAGACCACTCGGCTGCAGTCGCCTTCGCCTCCCCCTCCGGGCTGGTTGGTATCGCCCCCTACAGGCTTCCAGGCGTCCCCCGCAGGGCCCTTCCGCGATTTCACCCCACCCCGGCCGCCTTTGGAATGGTCTCTTCCTTTGCGGGGCTGATTGCTGCGGAACAAACCATTTCGTCCGTCCAAAAAGGGGTGGCCAGGGAGCAGGGAAGTCCAAGAGGAGGTAAAGCGGCATATCCCGGGCGGGAGGGAAGGATGGGGGGTGCAGGGCGTTGAGCTCCCGCGTGTCTTATGGGGGTAGGGCTAGACCTCAGCGCCAGGGTGTTTGCTTGGCATGCAAAAGGTCTTGGGTTCAAGTCCTGACATCACTAGTGAGGTGCACAACAGCCCTTCCGAGATGGCTGCTCTTGCTCATCCCCATAATGCAACTGGGGAGGTAGCTGCATGGTCTCTACTCAGCGGCATTGCATTGCAACCCCTCTTTTGGTGGACCAAGCCTGATGCAGTAGCATCATAGGCGTGCCAACTCCAGGTCAGGAAATTCCTGGAGGTTGTGGGGGAGATGCAGTGCTGTCGAGAGCCTTCCCTGAAGCTGTTATAGTCTCCAGGGGAACCAGTTTCTCCGATCTGGAGATCCGCTGTGTCTCCAAACCTCCAGGCCCTTCCTGGATGCTGGCAACGCTAAACACCCATGATGCAAGCGAGGCATGAAGAAACTGCCCTCCAGCCCTTAGCAAAAGAGGGATAATAATCATGGCCTATCTTACAGGGTAGTCATGAAGACTGCAGGGTATCCTGCATGGTGCACTTTGAACTCCGCAAATGCCGTCTGAGCCCTCAAAGTGATGACCCAATTACCTCCTCAATTGCCTTCCAGTTCCCCCCGGGCAACAAAAGCTTGGGCCTGCCAGCCTGCGCTTGCGTCCTGGGCTGGTGGGCAGGGAATGGGGCGATGCGTGGACACAGGAGGATTCCCAAGGCCGTCTAGAACAGGAAAGCTCCACATTGGTCCAGCGAGCTGTCAGTCAACCAGAAGTGTTCCTTTATCTGCCCATCCAGTCATCTGCACGACACAAGAGCCGATACAATGTAGGGCTTGGATGAGGGAGACCTGGGGGACCTTAGGCCAGTCACTCCCCCCAACAATCTCTGCCATTTTTTGCTGGCAGAGCTTAAATATGCAAAGGAGGGGCCCAGCACTGGCTGCTGAGCAATTAGTAGCTTTATTGGGAGGATAAACAACTATGTCAAGAAGGGAGGAACAAGAAAGCCCTAACTCCCGTTCTGGAGGCAAGCAGAGAGGAAGTCAGCGCAAAGGAGCAGTAAGTCTCCAGTGGAGCCAATCAGGACACTGGAGGTTATTTGAAAAATGCCAGGAAATGCTCAATCTAATTATCTCTACCCATCTCTGATCCCTCCGTGGGATATTCTTCATAGGCTGTTGAATGACGTGCAGTACAGAGCTTGCACATCCCGAGGAGAAACCCGGGGGTAACCGTGCCTGCCATGGGCTCACTCTATTTGTAGGAAAGAGAGAACAAAACACACACAATGAGAACAATTCTCCCTTTGTGTTTCTCTCCTAGGAGACGTGATTCGTTCATTTCCCCCTTGGGAGTCGTTTTTGCAGTGCTGTCAATATGGTAAGTCCTCCCCTCCTACATACTCCTGGCCTAGAGAGCCAGCGTGATGTGATGGTTAGACTGTCCCCCTTGTGCCATGGGCGCTTGTGAGGAAAGGGAGAAAGTGGTCAGACCTTGGGATCCCTGTTGGGGAGAAAAGTGTTTGTGTGGGGGGGGAGAGCTGAAGTGAAGAATAATAATTTCTCCCAGCCCTCTGTCCAGGCATTTTTCTTCCCCCACCCCACCCCGACATGGGTGCAACTTCCAGAAATGTCCCCCCTGCCGAGCGTGCCTTTTATCACCCCTGCATAGTTGGCTTTTCTGTCCCATTTCCCGTTGCAGCACGGGCGGCTGAAGGTCAAGACAACAGAGGAGCAGGCCGAAGCCAAACGCCTGGAGCGGGAGAAGAAGTTGCGCCATTATGTGTCAGCCACGAAAGCCATTTTTGAAAAGGTAAGATCAAGGGGTAGGTGGGAGCAGGAGCAGGCTCTGGGGCAGAGAGAGGCCGTGGGACCATTGGATCTACAAGCCCTTTCCTCCAGAGCAAATAAAAATCCATGGCTAGAGGGCGTGGCGTTCTTGGCTCCTGGCTGCTCCCCTTGCTTTGGGCAGCACACTGGGAGTCAGGGAGCACGGACACCGGCAATCACAGGATGGCCCTTCCACTGCCCTTTCTCCCGCAGAGGAAACTCGGGCAGCTGGACAAAGAAGCCCTGGAGCTGACCAGCCAGATCTTGGGTGCCAACCCAGACTTCGCCACCCTCTGGAATTTCCGGCGACAAATTTTCCTGCACCTGGAGGAGGAGTGAGTGGGGAGGCAGGAGTGGGAGGCATTTGTGTGTGGGGGGTGGGGGGCGTGATAAGCCCAAGAGGTGGTCCCAGCCTCACCTCCCCCCCCCCCGGTGTTTCCCACGGCAGGACGCCGGAAGAGATGCAAGCCCTCTACAAGGCCGAGCTGTCCTTCCTGGAGTCCTGCTTACGCATCAACCCCAAATCCTACGGCACGTGGCACCACCGCTGCTGGGTGATGGAGCACATCCCGGAGCCGGATTGGGCCCGTGAGCTGGAGCTGTGCAACAAATTCCTGGAGAGCGACGAACGCAACTGTGAGACTCTCCTTCCCTCCTGTCCTTCCTGGCCCTGCGACCCTGGGGTGGGGAACTCCCATGACCTCACGTCCAGCTCTAACCCTGGTCTTCTGGAGCCCGGGGTGAGGGTAGGGTGGCCAGGTCTACCAGTCTGGGTGGGGGTCCCCCGCTTTCCAGACACACATCGCCTCCCCCCTCAAACTCACCGAAACTCGGAAGAACATTGCTTTTTAACGTGATGTGCTGACGTCGCCCAGAAGTGACATCCGAACACCAGGGTTGGGGTGGGGAGACCGGACTGGGGCAAAACTCTATGGTTGGAAGCAAATTCTACCATAAAGTTTTGCCCAAAAGCCGGAGTGTCGCCCTCTGACTTGCTAATTTCACTTCTGGGAAACATCAGCTTGTCGAAAAGCTCCCCGTAAGCCCCTCCCCTGCCCACTGACAGTACAGATGGACCTAGCACCCCTAAGGGATGGACACAAGTACAAAATGGCTGCCAGGTTAGGCAGAGCCAGCCACCCAGATGTCCAGTTCAGGGGCTCTTAGGGGGTCTTAGCTTGCTCTGACCTCTGACCCTCGCGCTTCCCCCCTCTGCTTCCCTCTCTCTCTGTGCTGCCCCCTGCAGTCCACTGCTGGGATTACCGGCGCTTCGTGGTGCAGCGTTCCCTGGTCCCTCCCCAGGACGAACTGGCCTTCAGCGACAACCTCATCACCCGGAACTTCTCCAACTACTCCTCCTGGCACTACCGCAGCCGCCTCCTGCCCCAGCTGCACCCGGATCCCCACCAGCAAGGCCGGATCACGGAGGAAGTCCTGCTCAAAGGTCGCGCTTCTGGGGGGTGGCCGGTTGGAAGGAGGGAGCCCAGCCCTGTGCAGCTCACCAGCGTGTACCGTCTTGTAGTGCAGTATTTTGGGGGGCAGGAGGGGGCAGACTGCCCGTCTGGAGATGCAAACCGTTGCGTGGGACATCTTGCTAACAAGCTAGCGAGCCCCCCAATGAGCGCGTGAGGCAGCCTCCTGATGAGCCTGAGAAGCGCCTTCCTGCTGAGTCAGGCAATTCCTCTGCTTCTCAAGGTTAGTCTCGTCTACTCTGGCCGGCAGCAGTTCTCTAGGGCCTCAAAGAGAGGTCCTTCGCATTACCCGCTGCCTAACCGAGGTTTGCACTAACTGTGGTTTGCTGTGAGTGGACGAGACCTGGCTGTGGCAAGGATCCCCTTCTGCAGGCTGTGGCCCCTGGGTCCGCTGAGCAGACGGGAAACGAAAGCTGCTCGAACTCTTGGTTCCACCTGTGTGTTCGGGGTTTGGGTTCTAAACCAGGGTTAGGGCTTGTTGTGATGGGCGACGCCTCCCTCTCTCCACGGCCCCCATCCTAAGCCTGCTGAAGCCAGTGGAACCTCCTTCCAGGTGTCTCCAATCGGACCACGAGGTCCTTTTTCCCCTTCTCGGCAGAACCGAAACCATGACGTTGCCTCCTGCTTAGCGTTCTTCAGGACAGTTTCTCTCTGACTTCTCCCCACCCGGAAAGGGCTGTGCAGGTCAGGACTGGTTGAGGGAGGGTGCCCTAGAGAGGTTTAGGAACTGATCCCTCGGGCTCATCTCGGGTGACTCAGGAGGAAGTGGACTTGTAGGCAAGTCGGGTGACAAAGCCCTGATTCCTCTTACCAGCTCAGGAGTCAACGGTGGAACAACCTGAGCAGACCGTTCCTTGTATTCCTCCCCTGCCTGCTGTGATGGCCACGATCATCAGTGGGTCCAGCGGTGGAGGAGTCAGATTCCGGCAGGAGAGGTCTATCCGGGGCTACCAGCCCTGGTGACAAGCCTCTGAATCCCAGAGCCAGGAGGCAACCTCAGGGGTAACCTCAGCCTCTGTCCCTCTGCCGTGTGGCTGGCCCTGCAGGGGAACTGGTTGGCCCCTGTGTGAGGCAGGAAGCAGGACTAGATGGACCCTCCCTGGCCTGACCCAGCAGGGCTCTTCTGAGGTCTTCTCAGGGGAAGCCTGTATTATTGACCCTCCAGAGGAACTGGTTCCCTGCCACATAGACAAAATGCTGGACTAGATGGTCCTTCACAGGTCGGACCCAGCAGGACTTCTGTTCTTCGTCCAGGAGCGGCTCTCCTTGTTCCCAGGCACCGTGCTGTTACCAGGCCAGGAGGTGAACCTCCTAGGTTTGGAGCAGGTGCCATGCCTGTCCCCGGGCCCCTCCCTTCCTAGAGTCACCGAGAGGGCAGCCAGGCAGCCGGGCTCTGTGCCCAGCTCCACCAGGGCCCCAGAAGACTCTTCCCAGCTCAGCATGGGGCATGCAGGGTCATGACTCAGAGGGCAGTGCCCCTCGGCTTCGAGGCGTGGAGGTCCGGGCGTGAGGAGGGAGGGTTCTGCAATGAATTAGTGTACCTAGGACTTGTTTCCTGGCGCCCATCCCTTCTCCCCTAGGCGAGGGACAGCTCAAGGGGGATTAGCCACCTCTTCTGCCTCCTCGCTTTCTTTGCTTGCGCACCCCTTGAGCACGGCTGCGTCTCGCCTGTCCTGCAGAGAGACGCAGCGTGGGAACCGAAGCCAAAGCTGACGGGCAGCGCCCTGTGACTGGCAGGAAGGGCTCAGGGGAGGGCGAAGCCAGCAGCAGCCCTCTGGAAGGATAGCAGTGATTTTTGCCTGGGGCAGGCAGGGGCCTTGGAGGGGTCGTGGCTCACTGGCAGAGACTCCACTTGGCATGCAGAAGGTCCCCAGTTCAATCCCCGGCATCTCCAGTTAAAAGGACCGGGCAGGAGGTAAAGTGAAGGACCTCTGACTGAGGCCTGGGAGATCCGCTGCCAGTCTGACTAGACAATTTTGGGTGTGATGGGCCAGTGCCCTGATTCAGTATAATCTGTGAGTCTGGCACAAGCCTGGCCATTTCACTCTCCTCCGCATCTCACACAATACGGACACTTGGCCGTTGAGCCCCTGCATTCATCCCATTGCATTACTTGTTCTTAGAAAGGTGTCATGTTTCTAGTCCTCAAGGCCAGCTTGGAAGTGTGTGAGCAGTAACGGCTGGGATCTCAGCAACTGTTTGGGTGGACACATGAGGTAGCATTAGGCCTACGGAGGCTGCCCATCCTTCTGGTTCCGCCTAAATGACAACTCCCTAGAACCTTGTGGGAATCCTGTGTAGGATCCGCTCAGCGTGCAGGAGGTCCTGGATTCAAGTCCCAAGTCAACCCGGGTTTGATTCCCCACTCCTCCTCCACATGCAGCCAGCTGGGTGACCTTGGGCTATCCCCAGTTCTCTCAGAGCTCTCTCAGCCCCACCTTCCTCCCAAGGTTGTAAGCCACTTTGAAACAGTAATAAAAAGCAGAGTGCAGAAAACGCACTCCTTCTTGCAGTCAGGAGATCGAATTGTGCAAATGCATCAAGAGTCCTGACTCCCCGACTTTTCCCTTCCAAGCTCGATGACTCCACACGCTTCTTCCCCCCCCGACACACACACACACACACACAAACAGGTTCTTGCATATTTGCAATTGCCCTGTGGCCTTTTTGCCCTCGGCATCACCGCGAGGCTGTGAGCCCGCTCATCCGGCCCGTCCCGTGCACCAGGGGAGGACTGCTGGGTCCCCAAACACTCTTAAAGAACCGAGCCCTCGGAATGGGCGCATGGCCATCCAAGCCCCTGGAAATGAGAGGGCCTGTGCCCTCCCAGGCAGGAGGCTCTGCTTAGCACATAACAGTCCCTGCTGAGAGGGGGATGCAGACACCCACGGCCGGCAGAGAGACACTCCCTCCTGGAATCAGCGTTTGACGTTTTCCTACGGAGCTCCGCGTGCCGCGATGGGTGGGTCTCTGGCATGTGGGAACCGGCCTGCCCTGCCTCTCTGCCACAACCGGCTGATGCGCTCTCGTCCACGCCTCCCCTTGCTGCTCCAGCCTCTACCAGTGCCAGAAATGTCCGCAGCACACCTTTCTTCAGAGCTCACCTCCCCCTAGGAGTCTGGGGCTGAATTGTCCCAAGCCGTTGTGGGATTCACTTCCTCCCCCCCCTGCCCTTCTCATCGACTGCCCTCAGAAGCCCCCGTTGCCAGCTCTGGGTCGGGGAATTCCTGGAGATTTGGGGGTGGGGCCCGGAGAGGAACAGCATAGAGCCCGCCCTCCAAGGGAGCCATTTCCTGCAGGGGCACTGAGATCTGGAGATCTGTAATTCCAGGAGACCTCAAGGCCCTGCCTGGAGGGTTGGCAACGGACTCAGGACCAAAGCTGGTCTCATTCACTCACAGGCCTCAGGCATTAAGGAACGGAGGACAGATGCTTCAAATTTTCCCCCCACAGGGGAGGCAGCTCATTTCACTTTTATTGTTATTTTATTATTGTTGTTATTGTTATTGTTATTATTGAGAAATGTGTGGCTTGCCATTCTGCCCTGGCCGGGGCTGCTGAGGTGACTCACATTTTAAAATGTACATGGCAAACTCGCGTTTTAAAACCACTCAGATCAACCCATCCAAAACACACATCATCATCATTAAAATAATTAGAAAACAGAGTTACAGTGCGTGCAAAACAAAAAAACAACAATTAAGAGGTCGGATCGGAAGGAGGGGAGATCGAGGGATCGCCGAAGGGAACAGAAGCTCTCAGCTGTGGCTCCTTTCATGTGGGCTATGGGTGTTTCTTTGTTGTCTTTTTTGTTTTTTTGTCTTCCTGGTTTCAGTTGTCAGGGCCAGGGGTGGATCAGGCCCAAGTTCAGACCCAACCTTCAGAGGGTGTACAGTTTGATTCTCCACTCCTCCTCTGCAGGCAGCGAACTGGGTGACCTTGGGCCAGTCTCAGTTCTCTCAGAGCTCTCTCAGCCCCACCTGCCTCGCAGGGAAAGGAAGGAAAAGTTGTTCCTAAGCAGCTTTGGGACTCCTTTGGGTAGTCAAAAGCGGGGGACAAAAAAACTAGTTCTTTTGCACCATTGGCTTTTCATTTGGCCCCGGGTTGGCAAATCTGTATGTTTGCAAGGACGGTCCATCTGCCTCCTTCGTTCAATGGAGGAAGGAGGCTCCGGACTGATGGCTGCCAATTTCCAGGTGATGCCTGGAGATCTCCCACTAGGACAGCCAATCTACAGGGAGGCAGAGATCAGTTCACCTGCCTTTTCTCTTCTCCAGAACTGGAGCTGGTGCAAAACGCCTTCTTCACGGACCCCAACGACCAGAGCGCTTGGTTCTATCACCGCTGGCTGCTGGGGCGAGGTAGGAGCTGACAGGCGGAAGGGGGCAGAAGGGGGGCAGAGGGAACCCTGATGCCCACCCCCTCTGGCTCCAATCACAATTGTGATTAAACTGGAAAACTGCTTGGAGAGCCAATTAGATAGAGCAGAGTCCGTCATCTTTATTGGACCGAACAAGAAGACACGGGCGGACAGCTTCTTAGAATCTTCACGGCTCCTGGCGTTGCAGACCCAACTTACGTAGCGCATTCCATCTTTGTTCCCACACGCAGGGGAAAGTGTGTGGGCTAGTCTTGGGCCCAGGTGTACGTGACGTTATTCGTGCTAGGCTCACCGATCATGCCCAGGCTCCCCTCTCCCACAGTCCCGCCCTCCCAAGAGAAGATTGGCAATTAGACGACAGCAATGAGCAGGGAATGCAGGGCAATAAAAACAGTCACGGTCAGGTAACTTTCCCCAGCCCACTCCCCTGACAGGTGGCATGCCCAGAACGACAAGGAATATTGACCGCTGGAACCAATATAATCATGGCAGGAAACAGCCCACCGGGCAGATCCTGACGCGTAACAGTGGAGGTTTCAGTGAGCTATTCCAGCTATGGCTGCTTCCCAGGGCTCTCCTCTCCTCCTCCTCGGAGGTGTTGTATCTTTCCCCTAAACCCAGCGGAGTCTGTGGCTGTCGCTGCGTCTTGTGACAGTAAATTCCATTCCTTAATGACAGGTTGCCGCCGCAATTACTTTCTGCTGCCTGTGCTGAGTCTGCAGCGTGTTGGTTTCCTCCGGTGACCCCGAGCACTTTGCATTCCCAGGGAGCAGCGAGGAGGTTCTGCGGGAGGGTTCAAGCCATTTATTTATTTTCTTACTTGTTTTGAGATATTGATTAGCCCCCTTTATTCCCACAGAGCTCCAGGCGCCTTACGAAATTAATAAACCGCGTAAGAAACGTTTTTTAAAAACCCATAAAACCTAAAATCACAATTTAGGACTGCTTGAATTAATTCAGCGCATCCTAAATGACACACCCTTTACCTGCCTACTGGGGATTGAAAGGGAGAGGGTTGGGTGCACCTCCCTGGGAAGGTTGTTTGATTATTGTGGGGCTGGCAGCAAAAAGGCCCTGCCTTGTGTGATTTGTAGGCGACAGTGTGTGGAAGCAGGCAGCCCTTCAGCTCCTCCAATCCCGATCCCTGCAGGGCTTTAAAGGTCAAAACCAACCCCTTCCAATTGTGCTTGGGAACAGATCGATAGCTGGTGCAGTTGCCATAATATTGGGGCCACAGGCTCTAATAACTTCCCCTTTTTGCTTTCTTAATCATTCCTTTTAGTTGCTTGAATGCAGGTGTAGATTTTTTCGAAGCTTGTTTTGATGTTTTCAACATTCACCGCCTTGGGGATCCCAGCCGGGTAGAAGGGCAGCATAAAAACATTTCACCTAAAACAGGTTGTTTTCGCCGAGCTACACTGTCCTCAGTCAGTATTTTAATATCCTAAATTCATTTTAATCGATATTTATCGATGGTGCCGTCCCGCCTCTTGTACACTGCCTTGAGCCGACTGCTGGGAGAGTGGTATAAAAATTAAATAAATCGATACAATTTCAGAAATAAACTATCACAGCAAAATCCACTTTGAACCCTTATTCTGTTTGTTCCCATGTGGATGCCATGTGGAGCCAGTTTGGTGTAGTGGTTAGGAGTGCGAATTTCTAATCTGGAATTTCTAATCTGGGTTCGATTCTGCACTCCCCCACATGCAACCAGCTGGGTGACCTTGGGCTCGCCACAGCACTGATAAAACTGTTCTGACCGGGCAGTGATATCAGGGCTCTCTCAGCCTCACCCACCCCACAGGGTGTCTCTTGTGGGGAGAGGAAAGGGAAGGCAACTGTAAGCCGCTTTGAGCCTCCTTCGGGTAGGGAAAAGCGGCATATAAGAACCAACTCTTCTTCCTCCACTTCTCCTTCGCAGCCGAACCGGAGCCTACGATCCGCTGCGTCTACGTGAACAGAGAGGACGCCTCTTTGGTGGTGGCTTTTTCCCATCCTGTGGCAGTAAGTTCCCCAGGCGAGAGGACGGGGACATCGGAGGGCACCTGCCTTGCGGTGAACCTGGGGGATCGTTTCTCTTCTTTCTAGGTCGCTCCAGCCGCTCACGACCTGATTGTTTTCGGAGACGAATCCCCACTGGTGGTCCGGTGGCGCACGCCGGATGGCCGGAACAGGCCCGGGCTGATGTGGGTATCCTGCCATAAACAGCCTGAAGGCCACCCTCTGTTTGTAGGAGAAAGAGTCGGGCACAGCGAGAGAGGCATGAAGTCTGCTGCGGCCCAGGACAGCTGGTTTCCGTTCCTGAATTGCTGGAAGGGGAATGGTGCCTCGTGTGTCAGAGGGGAGGTGGGAGCCAAACCGATTCCAGTCTTTGCTAAAAGGAAAAGGGGAATAGGACTTCGAGGGAGAGAGGGAGGAGGCCCTGATCCGTTTTTGAAATGTAGAGTGTATAACGCACAAAAGCATGAATTTGGACCCACGGAGAAAGGCTCCAGACCCCGCGGCCGTTTCCAGAGACTTGGTTTTCCCTTAACTCTCGTGTGCCCCCTAGCTGTGCGACCTGCCCTCCACGTCCCTCAATGACCACTGGCCGCAGCATACCTTCCGGGTCCAGTGGGCAGAGGGCAAGTCCCAGAAGGAGTGCGTCCTTTTCAAAGGTAAGGCCGAGACGATGAGTGCAGCCTCCCCACGCCACACGCTCCCCCGGTCTGGGATTCCTCACTCCCCTCTCATGCCCTCTGCCCTCTTTCTCCCGCACAGGACACAAGGACTGCTGGAGCCAGGACTCCGTCACGGAGGAACAGGTCTTCAGGTGAGGAGAGGGAGGGGAGGACTGACCGAAACACCTTTGTCCTCCTGTCACATCCTGTCGTGGTGGGACCCCCTCTGACCAGGTGGTGGGGTGGTCCCTGTGCCCCCTGAGGGCTTCCGGGGTTGGTTCAAGGTAGAGTGATTGGCACCTGTCAGAATCACCGTATGCAAATTGGTGGCCAGAGAGCTGAACGCAGGTTTGGGAATCCTGGATTCAAGTGCTGTGCCAGCTCTGGGTTCACAGCTGGGCCTGGGGTGTGTCGCCCTGTCCTGGCCTCAGTCCTCCATTTGTAAAATGGGAGTGATAGCGATTTAGGTTGCAGAGTCTTGAGGAGGAAGAACGTGGTGGCCAGAAAATACTTTGCCAATCAAAACCACTCCCTAAATGAGCCTTTTCCAAACTTTTGACCATGGAGGGAGCCCCTGAAATACTTTTCGGACTTGAAGGCGTGCTGGTTGGCTGCTGGGTGAGACAGGAGGCTGGACTAGGAGGACCCTCACGGGTCTGACCCACCAGGGCTCTTCTGGTCTTCTTTTTAAGACACATGACTAGTTGTATCGCAGCAACACAACCAGCGGCTGGACAACTATCTGGGAATGTTCCACCACTGGACCTGCCTTTAACAGGGGACTGGACTAGATGCCCTACGAGGCTCTTTCCAACCCTCAAGAGCCTACGAGCACCAAAGAATTCCCCTCTTCACGTGGGGATTCTTCACATGCCCCCGTCTTCCCCCGTCCCTCCATTCAATTCTAGCAGCTCTGCAGCAGGTGTCGAGTCAGGATCCAGCCCTTCCTCCCCATCCTCGAATGAGACCATCGGCGTGTTTGCTCACTACATGCAGACCAGAGAATCCCTTTGACCCCTTTCACTGTTATGATTCAAGGTGACGAAAAGAACTCTCGCCTCCTTACGTCTTCACAACTTAGGAAACTTCCCCCTCCGCTCAGAGAGCCGGAAGCCTCCATGAGGAAATCACAGCTTGTGGTTCTAGTTCGTTTCCACTTCTCCTTCCTCCCAGTGGCTGAGAAAAGTGTGTGGGTTATGAACTCAGTGGCCCCCAGATTCAGAAACCCAAGTTCTTCCTGGTGAGGCAGGGCCACAAGGATCTTATGGAGAGAGCCTGGGTAACCCCCCCAACCCAACCTGGATTGCCCAGGCAAACCCCAATCCCATCAGATCTCAGAAGCAGGTCTCACTGCCAAGCATGGGGATGGGTGACCTCCAAGAAATCACACAAGGGGCATGCGATGGCCAATCGCCCCCAAATGTCTCTTGCCTGGCAGCCAGAAAATCTTAGGATCTCCCAGGATGCCCAGTGTGCATCTGACTTCTTAGCATACCGGCGACAAAGTAGGCACAGACGCTTCTGCCCCCATTTCATTGGGCAATGAATACAGTCTTCTGCCCCGACTCTCTCTGTGCCTTCTGAGTTTTCGCTTGTGTATTAGCACCTAGGTGGAATTTTGCTCATGCCTTTCCGAGGTGCCCCCGGTCACCCTGCTTCTTCTATCCGTCTTCCTCCCGCCCCAGGTGTGAGCTGTCTGTTGAGAAGTCAACGGTGCTGCAGTCCGAATTGGAGTCCTGCAAAGAACTGCAGGCCCTGGAGCCTGAGAACAAGTGTAAGTACCCCGGCAGGCTGCCCAGATTGCTCCCCCTGTTCCCAGGCAGAAGTGGGAAGGGTAAAGCTGGGCAGCTAATTGTTCTCTGCCTTGACAGTGGGATGGCACAAGGGCAGGATTTGCCGGGGCGTAGACAGTCCCACACTGGGGGAAGGGTATTACTCAAGCCTGCCCGGTCTCCTCCCCAGGGTGCCTCCTGACTATCATCCTCCTCATGAGAGCCTTGGACCCCCTGGTTTACGAGCGCGAGACCCTCAGCTACTTCGAGACCCTGAAGGTGAGCCAGGGAGGCGGTCGAGCTGTTTGTTTGAGCCTGCAGCCCATGCTTTCCCCTGTCAGAGCCTGCCTGGCAAGCATAAATAGTGCCTCTGAGCATACAAAAAGTGCCGCTTTCCTCTTGACAACCCCCCCCTCCATTGTTTTTTCACACAAGGCAATGCCTGCTCTTCTGTCTTTTGTCCTTTGATTCCCCCCCCCCCCAAAAAAAACCCCTTGAACTATAGGCTGCTGACCCCATGCGCTCGGCTTATCTCGACGACCTGCGAAGCAAGTTCCTGATCGAAAACAGCATCCTCAAGATGGAGTACGCAGAGGCGCGCGTGGTGGATCTGTCCCAGAGGGTAGGGGAGCGACCCTGTAAACGCCCTGTGCCGCCTTCACTGTGTTTTTGACCCGTTTCCGGTTCAGAGAAACAAACCCAGTTCTTACAGGCGAAATGAGCCTGGACCCTCTGAGAAGCCACCCTGAGGCTGAGCCGCCTCCTTCTCTCCCTTCTCAGGGCCTCACGATCCTTTGCCACCTGGAGCACCTCTTACTGGTCACCCACATGAACCTGTCGGACAACCACCTCGGCTTCTTGCCCTCCTCCCTGGCCATGATGCGCTGCCTCGAGGTAAGACCACCTTCCTCCTTACCGCCACCATTGCTTATGTCTCCAAAATGACACACACACACACATTCCTAGAGCAGTGCGTTCATTTCACACAACCTAAAGCCCTACAGAGTTTGAGACCAGACTACCTGAATGATCATCTTCTCCCATCCATTCCTGCCCAGGAACTAAGATCACAAGGAGAGACCCCATGACCAATCAGAAGCTCACCTGGTGGGCACACCAGACGGGGTCTTTTTGGTTGACACCCCACAATTATGGAACAGCTCCCCCAGGGAGGTGTGCCTGCCCCCCCCCCCCCGCTTTCGATCTTTAGGAGACGGCAGAAGTGTTTTATTTAAGACTGCATGAAATTAAAGCAGTCCTGATTTGATATGTTAAATCTAGGGTTTTATGTTCTTAAACGTATTTTATGTGTTTTATCTACGTTGTAAATGGCTTTGGATTCCTCCAGGAAGAAAAGCAGCTAATAAATGCTTTCATAAAGAAATTAAACATATTTTATGTGTTTTTATCTGCCTTGTAAGTGGCTTTGAACTTCAGGAAGAAAAGCAGCGAGTAAATGTTTTCGTAAAGAACTAAGGTGAGCCTGCTTGCTCAAGAGGTGAGCCCTCTGAAGCTCAGGGCAACTTCCTCCTTGTGCATTGGTTGAGAATTGCAGCTGGCGGAACAAATGACTTAATGGGCATCCAATCAAAGGCCTGCCCCACTCAATTTAGTGAGGAATCTTCTCATTAACTAAGAATCAACAAAGAGACTGTTGGATCTCTGTGTAAGACAGATTTATCTTTTGGAGTACAGCTCAGAGCAGTGAGTCATTCCTGGCAAAACCAGCAGGAGAACTCTCCAGGAGTTAACGGCCTGTATAAGTATCTCTCCTTTTTTATTATTAGTTAAAAGCTTAAAAGGTAAATAACACCACTAATTATTTCTGCTGTCGTAGAAATCAAACAGAGGCAATGAAAATTAAGTGTCCTAACTTTCCAGGAACTTGGATCTATGAAGATTAAGGGAAATCAGATTTTGGCCAATGTAAAGTTTGAGAATCCCTCACATGACGGTTGCCAACCTCCAGGAGGAGCCTGGGAATCTAAAATCACAATTAATCTGCCGATGACAGAGATCAGCTCCCCTAGAGAAAACAGCCACTTTAGAGGGGGGACTCTGGTAATATACTCCAGACTCCATCCCCAGATCTGCAGGAATTTCCCAACCCAGAGCTGGTACCCCTTACCCCCTCTCCCCACCACACACACACACCACAATTACCTTCTCTAATCTTCTTTGATCCGAGCAGCACAGGGATCTGATTGGCCCTCTGCGTAACATTCTTAACAGAGAAAGGAGCCAATCAGATAGAAACAACTCTTCCCAGCTTTAAACCTGTGATCGTCCTCTAGAGCAGGGGTAGTCAACCTGTGGTCCTCCAGATGTCCATGGACTACAGTTCCCATGAGCCCCAGCCAGCGTTTGCTGGAATTGTAGTCCATGAACATCTGGAGGATCACAGGTTGACTACCCCTGCTCTAGAGAACAGGATTCACGCCCACATGCTTTTAAAGATAAGCCACAGGTGCACTTCGGAAGACACCTTGGCAGCTTTTTTAATTCTCAAGCAAGTTAAAAGAGGACTGCAGCTGCTAATTCCTTCAGCTCCTTCAGTGAACGGTCAAGGAGAATAGAAATCCCGGCCTCTTATCCTGGCCGGTCAGGGAGCTCAAGAACTTCATCAGAACACATCTGGAGAGCATGCTTTGAAATGTCTGCAGGACAGGCTGGCTTTCCCGACACTCCTGTTTCTTCCGTAGGTGCTGGAAGCCGATGAGAACCAGATCGAGACCCTGGAAGGCCTTCCGCTGCTCCCTCGCCTGGAGGAACTTTCCCTCCGAAACAACCGTATCCTTTGACGCCTGGCTAAGGAAGCCCCTTCCTCACCCTTGTGAGGCACTGAGGTTGAACCAGGGTGGGGAGATTCTTCCGTTTGAACCGGGGGTGGGGGGAGAGCAGGGGCCACTCTAGGAACCACAGTCCTCCTTAACTCCACTGCCTTCTCCCAGTCCTCCGGCAACCCTCCGCCCTCCGGCCTCTGGCCTCGTTCCCCAGGCTGGCCCATCTCAACCTGCAGGGCAACCCTCTCTGCCGAATCCCAGGCGTCCAATCGGAGCTGGCCACGCTGCTGCCCAATGTGGCGACCATCCTCACCTGATTGGCCCGTCCCCCTCCTCCCAAGACTCCAGCACCTTTTATTTATTGGAATGAAGAAATAAAAAGCGGTTGAGAGGAGATCGGGGAATGCCTCTCCTTCTGTATTTGCCCCAACGCCATCCGCTGAGCCAGACCCCAGATCCGGCTTCTTGCCCCCCCAAACTCTTTCCTGTCTGTGTGTAAGGATGGAGAGGGGGGTGACCTATGGCGTTTATGGCAAGGTGGGCCTCATCCCACCTCCCCTGCCAGGCAGGGTTCTCAGACATTCTGATCTATTATCACGGCTACTACTTACTCTTAAAGGTAAAATACATTTTTATACTTTGGCTAGAGGTGTGAAGGCCTGGTGGGCTAAGATGGAAAAATTCAGGGCAGGGGAGAAATGGGATATTCCCCCTCCCTTTTTCCCCCCCTTCCAGTTGCCTGTTTTGTTTGTTTTAGTTTTTCTAATGGGAAATTGGAAATTGGGAGGAATTCTTTTTTAAAAAACTGTGTGAAATGTTTTCTCTTTTGGTGGGGGTGGAAAGTGCCAATTCACAAGGGTTTCCCAGGCAGGGTCAGTCGGCCGTTGGCTTCCTCTGTGTTAAAGCCAAGGTGTGCCTGCTGTAGATGCACACAGCTGCTCAACATGCAAGTTGCCTTTCTGCACGTAGAAAGATACCGGACCCTCATGAGAGCAGCATGCTGGGCTTCCATTGCTTCTGGGGCTTGTTTGGCTCTTCAATTGCGGTTGGCCTCTTCACCTCTGTCTCACATACCCACAGACTGGGTATCGGGTAGCTTTATTGCCCTACATTGCTGAGGGGCCGGGATCACAGGGAGGTGGGGCAGAAATCCCTGGAATGTGGTGGGGTGGAATTTGGGAGGGCAGGGTTGGAGGAGCAGACATCAGCGGACTGTGATGCCACAGAGCCTGGAGATTGGTCGTCCTCCCTTGCAGAACACGACTTCACAATTTGCCAGTTCCTTTAACAATTTAACATTACTTTGTTGTAGAAGGCTGTTAGCTGTGCTAAGATGAGAAACGACCAGCTGGCTGGGAGGGGCTGTATAAAAGTTCAATAATAATTTTTTTTTAATAACATTTTTAAAAACCATCCCACAGAGCTCTCCCCCCATTAGTTATGTATCTTTTTATCCCTGGTTTTCTCCAAGAAGGTTTGCTCTGTGCCCCTAGTTCCCGCCCCCAATTTCGTCCTCCCTGCAATCGTGGGGGGATGGGTTATGCTGAGGGTCCAAAGTCAGCCAGAGAGCATTCCTGGCATCTGTGGATTCGAACCTGGGTCTCTTCTTCAGCCCTAGAGCAGCAGTTTGACTAAGGCAAAAAAAAGAAGGGAGGTGCCCACTCAAAAGAACTAATGTCTCCCAAAATATCGAAATAATAAAATACATGAAAAAAAAAACACACAACTGGCGTAAATCAGGATAGAAAAAATCATACAGAGATCGTATACAAACTGAAGAACATGAAAAATGGATTTTCTCGCAGTAAGAACCCGTCGTTGTTTAATGGGCAAGATTGAATTTTCTCTATTTATTGTTCTTTTCCAGCTTGTTTGTGTTTTTGGTTGCCACACCTTTCCTCTGCAAGGAAATCCCCTGTTGTATAACTAAAAAGGGAGTCCAGGGTCACGCTGCAGAAGCAGGCAATGCCCACCCAACTCTGTCTCTCCCCTTGAAAAAGTTACACAGTCACCAAAAGTCAGCTGCAACCACAGGATACCAAGAAAAGCCCCTTGGAGAAACCTGCAGCTTTGGGGGGGTGATCTCACTGGCCTCGTACCCCTCTCCTCCCCAGATTGGGCCCTCCCCAGCTCCACCCCCAGATCTCCAGGAACATCCCCTCCTGGAATTGGCAACCGTAATCAGGTGGCCAGTCGATCCACGCCCACCCACCCTTCACACACAAACACACCCTTGCAATAACCCGGGCCCGACTCCGCGAGCCAAAAGGAATCTGCTTTGGCTTGTCGATTCCTGGGAGGGTGCCGCCCTCTATTTATTTTCATTTTATTTATCCCGCTTATTAACCTTGTCGGACGTGGCGTCTCGGCTTCGGCTGAGCATTCCTGGTGCGCGGGGGCCTGAGTCCGTGGCGCCGAGAGAGCTCTGCAAAAGATGACTCGGGGCCTCTTGCCCCACCATCGAGCTCACAGGAACTTGTGCGTGGCGGAAGGTGTTTGCCCCATCCCCGCCACAAAGGTGTTTCCGAAGAAGCCCTTGCGACATCGTGCCTGGGCGCATCACCGAGGTCAGCGGAGGGTTTGCACGCCCTCCCCGAACCTATCCAACCCTCCTCGGGGAGGGGAAGAAATTGCCAGCGTGGCGTGGGACCGCCGTAGCATAAACACGCTTTCGTCAGCATGAAGAATATCCCAGGCTCCTGTCGCCCACCCCCAGCCATTCCTCAACTCAGAATTGGCAAGCCACACAGCATGGAAGCCAGCTGGGTTTTGAACAGGCCCCTTCTGCCCCCTCCTAGCCCAGGCCATCGCTTCCCTGTCGGCCTGAGGCGGGCCTGCCAGCTCGCACCCCCCCCCACGCAAACACCGGTCCTGCAGGGGCACTTCCCCCCTATTTCAGCTTCCACGTAGGAAGCATGTGCCCTCGAGAGCAGCACATGGGGGGGTCGCCTGGCCATCTTTAGCGTGGCTCGACAAAGCTCAGCAATGCCAGAGAGGGCTGTCCTCTCCCAATCTGGAACGGACCGGCCTACTTTCGGTGCCTCTGTTCTTGCCAACCTCCGAATCAGAGGCAGCGGGAGCCTTCCTGGGCCGGAGCCCATCTGATGTCTGAACCAGCTTCCCAATCTGGCAGGAGCTGAATCAGCCCAGCGAGGGAGGGAGGCTTGGCAGAGAGGCCTAAACGTTTGAGCAATTGAGCCGGTGTCGACACAGAATACAGTTCAGGAGACCTCCCTTTTCGCCCCCAAACACCAGCCTTCTCCCTGTCCTGTCTAGGCTTGCTGCCTCTCTCTTGGGAAATTCCGTGGGATCTGTGGATGGATGGGATGTCACGTCACTCTAGGACTTCCTGAACTCTATCGTATACCATAGAGTCCTTCCTCTGGAGGCACCATTTCCCGCAGCTGTTTGGAGATGAGTTTTGATTCCAGGAAGGACTCTATGGGGGGGGGGTCACCCCTAAACCCATCCCGTAGAGCCAGCCCGTGTCCTTGAATCCTGCCCCTCTCCTCTGCTTTCCCCACCCCAAATGCCCTGCTCTGGGGACGTCCCTCCATCCCAGACTCCTTCCTTCCTCCTGCTGCCCTACCGGTCCATCCGGCTGGTTAATTCCCCAGTCAGTTCGGCACAGCCTGGGTGGAGCTGCCCTAGGTGCCTGTTGCAGCAGAGCCACGGAGCTGTTTTCCTGTCAGAATCCCCATGCCGTCTTCCTTTTCCTTCCTCATCCCGTTCTCAGGAATCAGCCCTGCTGCTTGCCACGTCTTCCGAGGGGTGCAGCTCTTTTCCAGGGATTCTCCGCTTTGCTTCCTCATCCCCTTTGCCTCGGCGTGGCTGGAATGCAGCAACAATCCGAAAGTCACAAGCCTCTCTTGCGGGTTGCCAACCTCCAGGTCTCCCAGAATTACAGCTTTTCTCACAGGGATAAGTTTCCATATGCAAGCCCAATTTTTTCTCACTGGCAGCTATAAGACTGCATTTCTGCCATTGCTTCAGCCCCTGGATGCTGCTTCCGTGCCAGGGATGGCCAGCCTGCAGCAAGGAAGGGGGCACCTTCGAGGAGGCGCACGGGAAAGAAGAACAAGTCCAGAGGGCAGGGACCCTGGAGGAGTTGCATCGCTAGCCCTGCCTCATCCAGAACATCCCTGAGTCAGGGTATCTCCTAGGAGAGGGTCTTGTGGAGGCAGCTGGGGGAAATAAACTTCTTGCAGCTGCCAGTCAGACAGGGCAATGGTGAACCAGGAGGACGGAAGGTCAGACTCTGGTCGGCAGCTTCCTGTGCCTGTGGACAACGCTACATGTGGGGTCTCGTGTCTGGTTCATGCACATGTCTGGCTGCTTTCCATCAAAGGAATGGCCCTCCATGAGCCCCATACGGCCAGCGGTTAAAGGACCAGACTCGGGTCTGGGATCTGCAGATTTGAACCCCCGCTCTGCCGTGGAATCTTGCTGGGTGACCACAGGACGATCACATGCCCGCAATCCAAGCTGTTCCTGGAGATTTGGAGAACGGATCCTGTGGAGGGCGGGGTTTAGGAGGGGAGAGGCATCCGTGGGGTATAACGCCATTGAGTTCACACCCCCCCAAGCTACCTGGAGATTGGCAACCCTAGAACTGATGCGCCCAGGATGGGGAGCAGGAAAGAGAGAAGGCCTGAAATTCTCCTTCTCCTTCCTGTTGGGGGCTCTTATGCCTTTTGGAACTGGCTGGCAGGCGGAAATTCAGCAGGTGCAGTTGTCCTGATGGACTTGCTGTATATTGCAGATCTGGAGTGTGCGG
This sequence comes from Paroedura picta, assembly GCF_049243985.1. Lineage (NCBI taxonomy): Eukaryota > Metazoa > Chordata > Lepidosauria > Squamata > Gekkonidae > Paroedura > Paroedura picta. The sequence continues at coordinate 2,093,582 of NC_135384.1, forward strand.
ACATAGATGGAGGTCGTAGTTCTCGTCCTGGGCCTGGCCCGGTCCAGAAGAGTGAAGGGCAAAGCCACAAAGGTCCCCGGTTCCACCCCCAGCAGCTCCAGGGAAAGCCTTTCAAAATACCAAGTGCTGGGAAAGTCGCCTCTCTGCCTGAGTCCCTGGGCAGCAGCTGCCAACCAGAGTGCTGAGGCCGGTTGGACGGAGGGTCTGACTCAGCATCCAGCAGCTTCACATGAACCTTCAACGCAGGGATCGGCTCCTGCACCTGGCCCATGCCGCCACACCTTTCTCCACCCCTCTTTCCCCGTGGTGGAGCCTTTCCGCAGCCTGTTCTGACAGGCGCCTTGGCATGAAAAGAGCCTTTCCCAAATTCAGCTCTGCATCGGGCAGGATCCCATCCTGAGTATGAACAGCTCCTCGGGAACAGAGCGGGTCTGCTTGGCTGCTTCTAGCAGAGCTCTGGAAACCTGGGGAGAGGAGGCAAGAGGGAAATCACCTAGACCCCCTCGGGAGAGGCATCTGATGCAGCGGGGGACTCCAAGCAGCAGCATCGGGGCCTTACTGGGCAGGGGCTCAGCCCAGGAGGAAAAGCCCCTAGAAAGAGCCAGAGAAATCCAGCCAGGCAGTCCACATGTCTGAGAAGCATTCATGAGCTGGCGTGAAGAATGGTGGCAAAGAAGATCCACCGGTGTGCGTTCAGGAAGGTTTTACAAATCAGTTCTCGGGGAATGAATGCCCCATGGCCGCTTTGTGTATTCCCTTATCTTCTCTCCACCCCACAGTCACCGTGCTGGGGAATCCCAGGCCAGCCTGATCCCATAGGAAGCTGAGCAGAGCCAGCCTGCCTAGTACTTGGATGGGAGACCTCTCGAGAGTTGGGTGGCATTTCCTCCAGGGGACACGAGGGGTCAGGACATGGGAAGCCACCTCCCGGATACAGGACAGATGTGCCATACAATGAATGAATGAATGAATGAATGAATGAATGAATGAATGAATGAATGAATGAATGATTATACTTTGAATAAAACTTGGTTGGTCTTCAAAGCACCACTGGACTTCAAACAACCTGCCCAAATCTACTAAAATAACTGCATTTTAAAACAGTGCAAGTTACATTTTGCTGCTTCAATCAAAAACAAGATTCAGGGGGCAGCACAAAGAGGAGGCTTTGGAAAAAACTTGGACGCTCCTGAGTTTTGAGTGTCAGACTACAGCTAAGGGTCCCAGGTTCAAATCTCCCTTCAGCGCAGTCCCACTCACACCTTAGAGCCCAATAAGAGTTCTGGGAAAGCAGCTTTCAAGAGTTTCCCAGGCACTTCTCTCCCAGTGCTCTTGTGGGACTGGGAAGGGCTCCTGGCCCACGCTCTCCGTCCAGGTGTTCTACTGCAGGCCCCCACAGTCCCCTGTGAAGCCACTCATGGTCCTCAGCACAGCCCACCTCGCAGGGTTGTTGTGAGAAGAAGCAAGGACAGCCTCCAGGTTCTTGGAGGAACAATGTGATAAGGGGGCAGGTGTGTGTTTGGGGGCCGTAAGCTCTAGGGTGCCGCCTGATCCCCCCACGCCCACTTCCCAGGTCAGCGGGGACACCCCACCCTGCCCCGCCCCGTGCCTGTGGAGTGCGTCACCCCCCAGCCCGGGGAATTGGTGCAAGAGGCGCTTCCCCCTTCGCCATCCTGTCCTCCCCGGATGCCGCGCATATTTGGGACGCCGCCCAGCTCCACCCCGCACTTTAGAGAGGCGCAGCCGACGGCTCCGGAGCGCAGACAGAGCAGAGGAGGGAAGACCAGGCCGGGAGTCGCGCCGCCGCCGCCGCCACCGCCGCCGACTGCCAGGTGAGTCCCGGGCGCGGAGTTGGCCAGGTGGGCAGGGGCGCCGGCGGCAGCGGAGGGCAGGGCCGCGTCCCGGAGGGCTCTGAGACCACCCACCCCCGGAGACCCACGAAGGACTAGGACGCGGAGAGCGGCAAGGACGCGGAGGGGGCGCCCGCTCCATGGGCTTGCCGGCCTCCAGGCGGGCCCGGGAGATCTCCCGGAATCACGCCTGACCTCCGCGAAAGGCTGGGCTTAGGAGAGGGGCTCGTTAAAGAGGGGCTGAGAGGTGTGGGGGGGGGGGAGGCAGAGGAGGACGCGGGAGGTCCGCGATGTTCTTCGCCTGGTCGGTCTCTTGTGGGCGCCAAGATGCTCAGGGTGGGTGGAAGGATGGGCAGGTGGATGGAGAGACGCCGGAAACCGGGCTGTTGTCGTGGCGATTGTGCCGGGCAGTGTGTTGCCCCTCGGGGCAGGGGACTGGGGCCCGGAGCCCGCCTGGCTGGGTTAAGGAGTGACCCCGATGGAGCCTGAATGATGCATCTCTAATGATGCATCTCCGAGCCAGGCGGAGTCCGCGGGGCGGTGGAGGGACGAGCGCGACTCGCGAGGAAGTCGGACAGGTTGCTGGCAAATGGCCGATGCGGTAGGAAGTGAGCGGGGGGGGGGCGGGAGGCGCCGGGAGGAGCGTGGGAACTCCGCGCCCTGTGGCCGAGGGAGGCTGGCCGTGCGGGCAGCGGGGCTGACCTCGGATCTGGCAGACCCGGGTTCAAATCCTCCCTTCTGCGGTGGAAGCTCGACGGGTGCCCTCGGGGCAGTCCCACGCTCTCAGCCCTGCCTACCTCACAGGGCCGCTGTGGTGAGGAGGAAAGGGAGGCGGGGAGAACGGCTGGGAGCCGGCTTTGGGACTCCTGCAGGTAGTGAAAAGGGGGGGGGGTCCAAACCCCCAGCTCTTTTTCTAGCCTACCTCACAAGGTTGTGGTGAGGCTAAAACAGAGGGAAACTCTGTGAGCTGCCTTGGGCCCCCGCTGGGGAGAAAGGAGGGGGTGTAGATGATAAATAAAATGAATTCTGGTGGCGAAACCTGACAGGACGCCTCCCTAGACACCTGCTCCAGGTGCGGGAAGCACACCAAGGCTCTCTCTTCTCCGGCGTGGCATATTTTGGGAGGCATTCTTCCCCTCTCGCAAGGCCAGTTGCAGCCATGGCCCTCGTGATGCAATCTGACAAGCACCCCCATCAGGCAGGTTAGGCAGAGGCCCTCTCCCAAGATCTCGGCAGAGCGGAGCTCCGAAAACTGGGCTGCAGCATCCCATAAAACCTCGCCGTAATAAGCAGGGGAGAAGCGATTTCGGAAACGGCTTTTGCTGCCAAGAGTCATCAAGATGCAGGACGCAGGCGAGGGAAGGAAGGAAGGAGGGGGCTGGGCCCCAAGGAGGGTCTTTCAGTTTCGGGTGAGGCCGGAAAGAACTCAGGCCTGATGTTGGGGTGGCAAACGGAGGAAGGGTGCAGAACTGGGGAAGGAAGGAGGGGGAGTGAGAGGATGGGGGGATTGGAACCCGCTACCTCAAAGGGGAGTCTGAAGACATTGATATTGGGGGGAAAGACAACTGGGGGGGGGGGGCATGAGAAAGGCTTCTCAAAGCATGGCAGGGGAGCCGAGAGTCAACCAAGAGAACTTTTTCTCTCTCTCTCCTGAAAGACCAGAAGCCGAGGGCATCCAGTGAAGCGGATGGGCAGTAGGTTCAGTAGACAAAACTTTACACAGAGAGTGGCTGAAATGTGGAATGCACTGCTGGGAGGATGGAGAGGTGGCCCCGGGAATAAGCAGCTTTCAAAGGGGATTAGACAGATGCGTGGCTCCGAGCCATGGTGACTGATGGGAACCTCCACATGCCGAGGCACTAAACCCCCGAATCCCAGAGCCGGGAGGCAATATCAGGGGAAGGCCTTGGCCCCTCTGCCCTGGTTGTTCCCCGTGTGAGGCTGGAGGCTGCACCAGAGGGACTGCTGGTCTGACCCAGCAGGGCTCTCCTGATGTTCTTGAGGAGGGCCTTCCTGAAAGGTCACATGCAGAGTTTCAGGCGGCAGTGCTTTTTGATTTTAGTCTAGCGGCTGATTTCTGGGAGGAAATGGAAATGTCAGGCAGCAAATGTTCACAAGCCACAGGACCTTGCCTGCTTCATCCCATCACAAACGCATGAAGCTGCCTTTTACTGAGTCAGACTTTGGGTGTACAAGAATCACCATTGCTCAACTGGTAGTCAGTCTCCCAGCCTCAGCTCCTGGAGATGCTCAGACTTAAACTGGAGATGCCAGGGACGAAACTGGGGACCGTCTCTCTCAGAAGCTCGGCCACTGAGTCGCAGTCCCATTCAAGGCAACGAGATGGCACTTTGCACATGCTCAGAAATGCTCTCATTTTCTTGGCCTTGTAACCCAAAGATTTAGGTGGGGCGCCAGTCGGTTCTCACTCCCTTGCTGTGTGGGGTTACCCAAAGTTATCACATTTCCTGAGCTCTGTTCCTCTTTCTGTTCTTGGGACTCTGAGGAAAGGTTTCTGTGCTTAGCTGGGGGGAGTTTCCAGCAGGGTTTCTTTGTTTCTAACAACTGTATAGCAGACAGAAGTTTTACAGGTGCTGCTTTTCTCAGCATGGCCAAAAAATACCCTTCCTCCAGTTAGACTGTTTTTTTTCCCCTGCAAGAAAAGGATTCTTATAGTGTGGTTTATATTTCTAAAGTTTGATTCTATTTGATTAAGCCCAAGTGGTTTAATAGAATGAAATTTCTATTATTATAATAATTGTCATTGTTGTCCCATTCTCTTCTCCCCCTTTTATCCTCACTACAACCCAAGCTTCCACAGCAGTGTAGAGATTCCAGCCCAGGTCCCCTAGATCCTGGTGCCACCCCAGAGAAGCATTTTGTGGGATCCAAGATCCTGTGCCCTGTGCCCGATGCAGGAGAGCCAAGATCCCTGGGTTCTCATCTCTGGCTCGAGGGCTCACATGGATTGTCTCATTGTCATTCGTGGCTCAACCGGAAACACAATTTCACCTGCACCATCCAGATGAACCTGCAAGGCCCACAGGTCCTCTCTCTCCTGGTGCAGAGACATACACACCTTGTGACATTAGCTCACCCAGGCTGTCCCCATTGGGTACCGGGCAGGGACAAGGGCGGGGCCCAGAAGAAGATGACTACCTTTTTCCTAACCGAGGGATGTTCCCAAAGATGCCCTCGCCAACACCGTAGGCACACCCCGGGCAGTTCTCCACGCCTCACTTCATTCCTGAAAACCTCCTATCTCTGCAAGGTTTGAGATGGCCCTAAAAACCCACTGCCCAAGAACTCATCCAGAATACTCAAGGGCCTCTGAGCATGTGCAGAATGTATTCAGTTCTTTCCCCCCCAACAATCTGGCATAATCTCGCTCGGTTTTACGGTCTGTGTGATGACAACATCTCTTCCTAATCCCTTTGTTTTCCTTGGCTGAAGTAGCTTTTTCTTGATTTGTAATCTGTGGCCACGGACTCCTGTAAAAAGGCAGATCTGACAGTGCCTTGATGGGTTTACTAATTTTATGGTTGCCGCCTGACGGTTTTACAGCCAGTCCGTTGGCTTGACGAAGGTTTTGCCATGAGCTTTGGGGGAAGCGGAATATACAACCCAGCCACGCCGTCCGTTGGGTTTTCAAGGCAAGCGACGGACAGAGGGGATTGGCTGTGGATTGGCTGTTGATTGTTGTAGTGACACTGGCCTTCCCCAGTGGTCTCCCATCCAAATCCCAATTTTGTGGGATCCAGGATCCTGTGCCCTGTGCCCGATGCAGGAGAGCCAAGAAGTTAAACTTCTAAAATCCGATGAAATTGGGCTGGCCTCAGCTATAAAGCCATTGATACCGCCTTCGATCCGTTAGTAGTAGGACTCATTTGAAACAGAAACGTCACACTTGTGTGAGTGCAGCGTGGATAAATGAACGCAGAAGTTTGGTGGAAGCCTGTAAGTTGGAATCTCAGCAAAGGAATGCCCCCTCCAATCCGTGCAACAGAAGCCGTACAAAAACTAAACAGCAGTATTTTGTTCAGCTATAAAAGACACATGTTTAGAAGGGAGGGTTATATTATTCTGCTGAATGCTTCCCCTTATCTTTTGGGCTTGGTTTTTTGGCAAGGATGTGGTTTTGGGAAAGGATGGGCGGTATTAAAAGCACCGTTGCAAAAAAGTAGATTCACATGACACGGACTGGCCGTCTTTTGCTTTTTCAGCCCCTCATGCGCGTGAGAGACGATCACATGCGAGCGGTGGGTGCATGCGGTGGTCACAGGCTAGAGTCCAGCAATAGCTCTGCTGGGGCGGTGGGTGGAGCCCACTGGGGAGAGGCCATGGGGAGGAAAGGTCAACCCACAAGCCCTCGCCTGGAGCCAGGTGGAGAAGGTCTATCATGACAGCTCTCTGGTGTCACGTCTGCCCCAAGATGCTCGGTCCAAGTACACTGATGGGGATTTGAATACATCACCATGAAATCAACACCTTGCAAGTAACAAAGAAGACTCCCCGAGGACTTTAGGGAGGAAAGCTTGGGGCAAACCCACTCCCTCCTGCAGGGAGCTGCCAGCTACAGGATGAGAAATCCCTGGGGTTTGGGGGACGAGGCCTGCGAAGGACAGAGCTTGAGGAAAGAGATCGGTGGGCTACGATGCCATCGAGTTCCCCCCCCCTCTGTGATTGATGAACGGGGGCCAGGAGCACCCCCCAAAATCAATCCAAGACCAGCACCAGGTCATTCATTGAACTCCTGATTTGGTTATTTATTCACTTGCTTCCTCTCCCACTTGTCTCTCAAAACAGCTTATGTTGTTCTCCTCTCTTCCATTCCATAACCACAACAACAAGCCTGCGAGGTAGGCTAGGTTGAGAGAGAGGGGCTGGTCCAGCCAGTGGGGATTTGAACGCTCTGACCACTACACCACTGGCTCTAGTCGCTACACATCCCAGGGACTAAATTTATCTGAATAGGCTGCAAGGCTGGGGGTTACATTTTCAACTCTAAGCAAAGACATTTCTGTCTTTTCTTGGTTCACCGTCTGCAAGGCCTTCTCCCTTCTGTTTGCGTCCGCTGCCTTCGTCCCCTCCTTCCCCTGGAGGTTTTGCAACCTCTGTCAACATCTGGGCCACAGTTATCCAGGACAAAGGGCAGAGATTTGTTGTTGGACCTCCAGATGAACTGGTTGGCCACCATGTGAGAAGACAGGATGCTGGACTAGGTGGATTCTTACTGGTCCGATCCAGCAAGGCTCTTCTGATATTCTTATGAATGCCTCAGCCTCTATGCTCTGTTGTTGGACCTCCAGAGGAACTGGTTGGGTATAAGACAGGAGGCTGGACGAGATGGACCCTCACTGGTCTGATCCAACAGGGCTCTTCTGATGTGCTTAGGAGTTCTGATAAAACTTTAGCGGGAAATAGCTGGGCATTGGTCTCGGTTTGGTCTAGCCTAGAGAAGAGAAGAAGAAAGACTAGGGACCAGCCAGGGATACTTTTTGTGCTATGAAACACGCTTCAGTAGGGACAGAGAGGAGCTGGAGGGGATACAGACAGAAGAAAGAACCTGAGCATCAAGGGTTAGTGCCGGGCTCAGTCTGAGGGGCCCGTGTTCGAATTACGTTCTATGGAAAAGTGAAGAAATATAGGAGATCAGATAATGGTCGTCTCCAGAGAATAGCTAGAGGGGATGCATTTGGGGGCAACTGCCCCTCAAAAAGCCATGTCCCACTTCTGAATCCCCAGCTTAAAAAAAACAAAAGTTTCTAGCCCTTTTTGTTACTGAGAGAAAAGGGGGAAGATGTGGCACTGTTTGTTCTGATTGCGGAGAAGCAGCAGCTGCAAGATGGGTGCCTGCCGCTGAGCCAGTTAACCTCTTTGTGACCAAAATAGTTCTTTTCTCCTCTGCCCCATGGCCTTTTCTTCCTGGACCCTTGGCTTCTTTCTGGCTTGCTCTTCTCCTTTTAGCATAGTGTGAGAGCCAGCATGGAGAGCCAGCCCCTCCTCTTGTGGGAGGTAGGGAAGGTGACTGGAAGTCACTTTGAAGCTCCTTTGGGTAGTGAAAGCTCCTTTGGGTAGTATAGCAAACCAGGCTCTTCTTCTTTTTCTCACCGGTAAGAGAGAACTTCAAGCAGAACCCTGCAGAGAGATTTAATCTACACTGAGGGTGCTTGCCTTGTCTTTTTGTGGGGGGGGGAATCTGCTTCAGGAGTTGGGGGCACGGGAGGCCTACAAATGCACCCCCCAGAGCACAGTCTCTGGTTTGAAACTCTAAGGCTGCGATTGCCTCTGAGCATGCGCAGAATACCTTTTCCTCACCCATCAGCATCTCGCAGCGCACAACCACTGAGGTCTTGGAGAGGCTCTCGAGAGATCTGTGCCTGGGAAAACAAATCCTCCGACTTCTGAGACTGCACACTCTCCGTGGGTCGAGGAACTCTCCCTCACTCCACCTGCCCCGAGCCAAACAGGAAGGGAGGGCTATAAAAATAAAACTGTTATTGATATTATTTTTGCACAGGGTTATCAACCAGAGATAATGAGTTCTAGGAGGGAAGAAGTTATTTGCCGGCTGATGTAGCTGAGGAGCTCCTCTTTTATTAATGCAGTGATTAATTGCCGTTTTCCCCACCCCACAGCCTTCCTGCAGTCTTAGGTTCCTGCAGTCTTAGCTTCCTGTGAGCTGAGATGGTGCAGACGCACTCCTGCCATGTGCACTCCTATGCAAATCCCTCTTTCCTGGAGAGCTCGGGAGGTGCCTGACTGCAGCTAATCGCCTTCGGCATGCCAGGACCCCTTTCGCCACCAGCAGGGGATGGGGGGAAAGGGTCACCAGCTCCAGGTCGGGAAATACGTGGGGCTGGAGCTGGGGGAGGACAGGGACCTCTGTGGGGTAGAATGCCACAGAATCCACCCCGCAGGGGGACCGATCGCCGTAGTCTGAGGATGAGCTGTAATTCCAGGGGATTCCCACGTCCTCCCTGGAGGTTGGCATCCCTGGATGCTCAGGCACTGGAGACAGATGGGGCATCTTCTCTGGTGGAATTCCTGCCTGTTAGGTCAGCGTTAAAAGCTATTTGACTGTGGAAAGTTTGCCAGCAGGGCAGGGCGGTTTTGAGGTGAGAAGGGTGAGGATGGGGCAGCCCGGCGTGTCTTTTGAGGTTTGGACGGAGAAGGAACTGGTCCAGGAACAAGCCACACATGGGCTTTCCGGCTTGAATAACTGTTCTGCGGATCAAGGTTCGAATCCAGGCCAACAAAGTTTAATTCTGATCCTAAGTTTCCATAGGCATGCACCCTCCCTCAGATGCTATTAAATGGGAATTACCAGTCCATACATGTAGGTAGAGAGTGAGAAGTAAATAAGCATTCAGCATAACGAAGGTGTTTTCGGGGACCAAACAGGAATAACAAGCCGAGCATATGAGGCTGCCATTTGTGTGCGTTTAATTCCTGATTGTGGGGGAGGGATAGTGAATGAAATAAACCTGTCAAAACTGGAGATTAATGGGCAGATGTATCTTTGATTGTGGAATGCTACATGTAATTCATTGATTTTATTTATTTATAAAGGAATTTATTCCCACACCTTTGCCTGAAGGTCCTGGGACAGATCACCAACACAGAATAAAATACAGTAAAACATTTTAAAGCATAACCTCCCTCCTTGGCACACAAATTAACGGAGACCCTGCCCTTATGCACAATCCTGTTCCTCGCAGGCATCTTTAAAGCAGGGCAATTGGCTGTATCCACAGACCAGAGAATTACAGACCAATCTACTATTCCAAAATACATTACATTCTACTAGTCATTATATTCCATTACAATTTACTATTCTAATATATTATTGCAAATAAGAGATAAAATAAACATACAGGGATTGTTGGAAAAGCAGGCGTAAGGGCTGAATGAGGTAGGAAATATGTAGTGAGATAAGAAACCAATATCCCTGTTAAGTCCTGGGGTTTCCCTTGTTTTGAGTGTTATTATAACTTGTTCTGCAGAAGACACCTTGGCATCTCCCTTTCCCGGAAAAACCAGATAGCAATACAGATATGCCTCAAAAAGGAACACAGCTGTCCTGGGAGCTGTGCCAACTTCGGTCCCGGCAGCCAGTTGCAAATGCCTATCATTTAGAAGAAGAAGAAGAGGATGAGTTGGTTTTTATACCCCACTTTTCACTGCCCGAAGGAGTCTCAAAGCAGCTTACAATTGCCTTCCCTTTCTCTCCCCACAGTGACGCAGGTGGGGCTGAGAGAGCTGTGATAGCACTGCTCTGTGAGAAGAGCACTATCAGGGCTGTGATGAGCCCAAGGTCACCCAGCTGACTGCATGTGGAGGAGCGGGGAGTCAAACCTGGCTCAGTAAATTAGAAGTCACTGCTCTTAACCATGACACCATGCTGCTCTTAACCATGACACCTTTTCACCTTTTCCCAAAACCTATCACTCTTAGGCTCTTATTTATTTATTTTAGATTTTTTATATTGTCCTTCCATACTGCTCTGGGCGGTTTACACAGAACATTACGTGGAAATAAAACGAGCAGACAATAATAACTGCATAAAACAAAACCACACTCTAGGGCAGGGGTAGTCAACCTGTGGTCCTCCAGATGTTCGTGGACTACAATTCCCATGAGCCCCTGCCAGCAAATGCTGGCAGGGGCTCATGGGAATTGTAGTCCATGAACACCTGGAGGACCACAGGTTGACTACCCCTGCTCTAGGATATATAAGCACGTTAAACTGTCAAAGAAAAACCACTAGCTAATTGTAAACGAGCTCGTGGTAATTATTCGGCTGATTAGCCGTTCTCCTAATCCTTCTGTGACTCTTTTCCCATCCTCGAAGTCAGATCCTGCCTGCCGTCTTCTCTGAACCGTTGTCGGCCTCTCTGCGGCTCCTAACCGTGACGCGGTCTCTTCTCCCCCCTTCAGGAACCATGCCAGTGCCAGACCCACGGGGAGATGCCGGCCGATGGGCCAACGCCAGTGCCCGCATGCGAATGCCCAGCCAGCCAGAGGTGCCCCCCAGGAGGAGGAAACGGAATTGGTTTTACAGATGTTGCCGGTGCTGCTCCAGGCAGGGGGATGATGCCGACTGGGGACCCGCACCAGGGGAGGTGCCCGGAGCTCGGCGTCCAGAGCCCGTCATCCGTGGTAAGTGAGCAGCGAGGAGGGCGTCAGCTGGGGGAGAAGGCCGAAGCCCAGAGAGGGGATTGCAATGCGGCTGGCCTTCTGTAGAGCAAGCAATGTCAAATGCACCATGCCCAGGCTTTCTCAACTATATGGTTTTTAAAAAATTAGTTGGACAATATGATCATATATGGTTATGTCGACCCACCCACCCTGTCCCAAAGTGGCCAATGAGGGGGTGGAAAGGGGAGAGGCCCCGGGCATAAAAATCCTTCTTGACTGAGGCTCATTGCATATGATGGGACCTGGAGCCCAGAGAGGTTGGGGCTCTCCTTTTAACAACTGCCAGGGGGGCATGGGAGGGGGTGATGGGCGGCCGGGATACAGGGGACAGCCCTGCCATGGCTGGTCTCCTTTCTCCAGGGTCGCAGGCAGAGGGTTGCTGTGGGGGAGAATCAACTGTGAAGCTGCAAACTCCACTCCAGAGTACCCCACGGTGCGGTCCTCTCCACCACCTTACTTAGCATCTTTATGCGCCCTCTTGCCCAGTTGGCCTGGGGGCTTTGGGCTTGGGCACCACCAGTACGCCAGTGACACCTAACTCTAGCTCCTGCTGGCCGACTGTCTCCCGGAAACCATCGCCAGATGTGTGGAAGTGGTGACAGTCCGGCTCAAGCAGAGTTGCCTGAAACTCAACCCCTCCGAGCTGGAGTGATCCTGTGGCTGGGTTGGAAAGGCCCGTGCCCTGACTAGATGGTGTCCAACAGTAACTAAATGAATAATAAAAGTTTTGACACTGAGACGTGACTTTAAAACAGGCAGCCCTTTTGGGGATTAACAGGGCAATCCTAAAAATATGTTACTGCAGTCTAAGACCCAGAATCTTAAAACGCTGTGCTCTTTTTAAAAACCATCCTGCTAGACCAGGGGTAGTCAAACTGCGGCCCTCCAGATGTGCATGGACCACAATTCCCATGAGCCCCTGCCAGCGAACGCTGGCAGGGGCTCATGGGAATTGTAGTCCATGCACATCCGGAGGGCCGCAGTTTGACTACCCTGTGCTAGACGGAACCACGGTCTGAATTTGCTGAAAACTGATTGGCGATTGGACCCGGGTGGGTGGCAGGATTGGTGTGAAGCCAGGGGAGAGGGGGTGGCCAAATTGGGGCTCCCCAGCTGTCCACGGACCACAATTCCCATCTTTGCGCAGAGGGCATGCTGGTGGTCAGCGGCATCGACATGATGAGCGGCCGCTCCGGAAGCAACCGGTGCGACCACCACACGGACGAATACGAATACGACAACCTCATCGTCCGGCGAGGACAGCCCTTCGACATCCGGCTCCAGTTCCAGCAGGATTACAACCCCGAAGAGCACCGGGTGTGCCTCGAGTTCCTCATCGGTGAGTGGCCCTGGGCAGGGACGTCCGGTCTCCGAGGGGGGCCCCTAAACCCTTTGCTGCACGGATCCCAGGGGGGGGGGGGGTGGGATTTCTCCCTTCGCTCTAGATTTGTCACCTGGGGATTTCCCACTATTGTACCCGATCTCCAGACCAACTACAGCAGCTCCCCTGGAGGAAGCAGCTGCCTTGGACCTCCCTGGGATCTCTCCCCAAGCCCTGTCCTCCTGAGACAAAGTGGATCTAATGGATCCCAGGTGTGAGAAGGGGATCTGTTGTTGTTTATAAAAGAGATACACGGAGTTGTTTTCTTGATGCTTAATAGATAAACTCCGCTGGTGTTGCTTCCAGGGGTAGAAATCGACCCGAAACTCACTGGGGCTGAACCCTGGAATTTGTTTCCAAAACTGAGGCTACGCATTGTGCAGTTTTTGAGCAGGGGCCGTCTATCCCACCCCGGTGACAAACCAACCAGTCCCCACGTACTTGAGAGGAAGGGATCAGAGGGTGGATTCCCTGCATTCTCCTTTAGGTAGCCATCCCCCCCCCCCTGCCCAGCTTGTGCGGCTGAAGCACAGACAGGCATTCCACAGGGAGCCTTCTTCCTGCGCCTCTGTGCCGAAGAAACACCAGTTGGATTTCGACCTGTTGTGCAGCCATTTCAGGGGGAAGAGTCAGGTGGGGAAAACCAGGTGGGGACTCTGCCCTCGAACACCTGTAGGATGGCGCTGCCAGTGTGCATCTTACTGAGGGCCTCTCTGCCCACACAGGGCTGCCAAGAAGGGAGGGGTGACGAAAGACAGCATTTTCCGGTGGAACTGGTCCGTCCGTGACTCCGTCTTATCGTCATCCCTCCTGTCAAGTGGGAAAGGAACTTGGCCTCCCTGAGCAAGGGTTGCTAAATCCGCCCAGGAGCCGGCTGTGGGCTGGAAGCGGCTCCCTCGGCCAAGCGCAGAGACAGGACCTCCCCTCTAATTAAGCAGGTGGTCTCTCAGCCACCCGCCCCCTTCCTGTTCTCCCTTGCCCCGGGGGCCTTGCAGGCTGGGATCCCACCCAGTGATTAGCTCTCTGCTCTGTAATTTCTCCAGCTGGCGACCGGGACGGGGGTCTCTCCATGAGAGGAGGCCAAAACCACCGCCCCTCTGGGGACAGCCACCCAGATGCTTCCCATCCGGCTGCTGATGTGGCATCTGGGAAGGAGGCAGCAGAAAGCCAAGTGACCCTTCCCTCACCCTGGAGATGAGGCCGGAGGAGCCCAGGTCTCCAGACGGGTTGTGGGGCTCTCCAAGTTTGCCTTCACAACGGAGGGTCGGAGGCAGCTGTGGGTCAAGGAGGGAGCCTCTGCGGGGCCTGCAGAAGGTCCTGGGTTCAGCCTGGAGTTGGCAACCTTTGGCTGAACCCATCCCTTCTCTTTGCAGAAGTGCCCTCCAGTGGAGGCACCGGATCCCCCAGCCCCACAGGTCAAATCTCCCCACTGGAATTGCTATAAATACCCTCAGTTCCTTCTCGGTGGCAGGCAGGAATGTTCCTTCTTCCTGACTGAGGCAGGCAGGCATCCAGCAGGTGCAGCCTTTTCCTTTCCTTCCTGCCGGGGCAGACCTCTGCCAGATCCCTGCCTGTTTTCCTAGACATTATTGCCAGAAACGAGGTGACACCAACCCCCAGGCAGGACAGGGCCGGGGGAAGAGCCGGGAGAAGGTTCTTGATGACACAGAATCAGACTCTCATGCCAGCCGGGACGTGAGGTGTGGGAGGGAGCCGAGAAGAAGATGCGCAGCCACACCCCGCGGGAGAACAGGTTTTGGTCTCTCCCCTTCTCTGCCTGAACCTGCCGTTCGAGGCGGCTGGGATAGGAATGAATCCCGAGCCCCAGCTTCCCTCCCAAGGACACGATGACGGCACCTCACGGAGCCAGTGATGCTCTCTGCCGACAGGTGGGTGGGGCCGTCCATCTTCGACGGGCCCCTAACTTTGGAGTTCTTTTCCAGAAATGCTGACTCAACACCAGGTGCCAGCTGCAGCATAGAACGGGCCCTGCCGCTGCTGTTTCCCCTCGCAGCAGAGCTGCCCGATTAAGAACAGAAGGGCAGCCATGTTGGGCCAGGCCAGTGTCATACAGTGGCCAAAACCCAGGGGGCATCCAGAGGTCCACCAGAGGACCCCCTGCCCCCACCCACCATGGTGCGCTGCAGTCTCAAGGAGTGCGTTGCATGGATGTCTCCCTTCCTTACAGACCCCCCTGGTTCATAGGGCACAGCCAGAGAGTTGAGGGGCCAGAAGGGACCTGCAGGAACGGGGAAGGGCCATTTGTGGGATGCACATTCCTGCTCCCCAAATCCGGGTGGCCTCCTTGTCATCCGATGCAAATCCATCGCTCGTTATGCAAAGGGATAATTGCGGCCTTGCCTCAGTCCCCGAGAGGGAACTCAGGAGAGAAGCTCGGATCAGGGAGCTCCTTTTCACCGGTTCTTTTGTTCCCACGTCCCGAGAATGTGTCAATCAAAGTGATGGCTTTGCCCACTGGCTAGAGCAATGGAAGGCGGGAGCCGGCTCTTAAGGGGCATCTGGCCCCATATTGCTGGATCTGCAAGGACAAGAAGTGTCCTTCCCCCTTGGGATCAGAACCAGCTGGACGATCTGGCAAGAACCCCGGCAAAACCCAGATTGCCGAGACATCTTAGTGACCATGGCTAGGCGGAGAGTTGCAAAATAGATCTCAGAGATGCCGAGCCAAGAGGCTGAAACTTCTGGCGCTGGGACCGTTGGGGTGGCAGCCCGGTAGGATCAGAGAGGGGCGTGCCGAGCCCTCTGCTTCTCAGGCTGATGGGTGCCGAGAAGGGGACAGTCGAGCGCCACGTTGGGGACCCCTCCCCTAGCTCATTAATCCGGCCAGCCTGGCTGCTTAAGAACATCTCTCTCATTGGCCTGACCTGCAAGGGCTTTATGGGGTTCCGAGGTCATGTTTGGACCCTTTTGGACTCCTGGAAAGAACTCGAGTTTGACAGACACACACAGCGGAGGAAAACACTTCTCTCTCTCAGACGCTTCTTCGCCCAGCCCCTAATTTCTCCCCTCTCTCTCTCTCTCTCTGACAGGGCCCTCTCCGCAGACCTCCAAGGGGACACATATCCTGGTCCCGGTGGGCACCCGGCTGTCGGACCGGAGTTGGGCGGCTGAGTTGCTCGACTGGAACGGGAACACCATGAGCCTCCGCGTCACCACGGCCCCCTCCGCCGTGATCGGCAAATACCAGTTTAGCGTCAAGACGCGGAGCAAGGCGGGCGAGTACCAGGCGCCCTTCGACCCCCGCTACGAGACGTACGTCCTCTTCAACCCCTGGTGCCCCGGTGAGTATTCGGGAAGGAGAACGCTGCATCGCCAGGGAGGGCAGGACGGGCACAGCTGTTAGGGCTGCCGATATCGTTGCCAACCGTCTTGAGGAATGCCTGGAGATGTCACGGTGAAATCCAGCCGGATTTGCAACCTCGGCGAGGCATAATGCTTCCCCCGCCTGCGCCCCCACCCTGGTTGATTCCGATTCTGCAGGCCGTCCTCATAATAAGCAGGGATCGTCCTGTTGACAGAGTTTGCTCCTTCTGGTTCTCGCCTGTATCGTCTCGTACGAAACCCAACTGCAGCCGTTGGGAACAGGTTGTGAGGTGGTGATAAACTGGACAGGGTTAGCAAGCAAAAGGAAGCGCTGGAAAATCCCACCCGAATCAACAGGAAAGATTTCGCGTTCCAAACTCTCCCGTAGATAATGGTGACGCTTCACTTTGTTCGGGCCTTATCTGAAAGACTTTAAAAGGAAATAGCGGCCTGCAGAAAGAGACTAGCCAGAAACCCCCGGCCCTGTTTAAGCTCTCACGGCACTCTTGCGCAGCGGAGATTAGATGCGGCCTAATCAAAAAAAACATCCGGGCATTATGTCAGAGCCAGTAGCTGACTCCATGGTGGGTTCTCCTTCTTTGGAAGTTTTGAAGCAGAGGCTGGAGAGCCACCAGACAGAAATGCTGATTCTGGGAACTTAGGCAGATGGTGAGTGGGTGGGCAGGAAGGGATGTGCCAGGGTTTGTCTCTTGTGGCCCTTCCTTGCAGACCCAGGGGATTGCTGATCAAACACTGTGGGACCAGGAAGCAAATTTCTTCCAGGCCAGACTGGAGAGGGATTCTGTGTGTGTGTGTGTGTGTGTGTGTGTGTGTGTTTTGGGGGGGGGGGCTCATCAGGGCATGGAATTGAGGTCACTGTGGGTGGGCAGGGAGTTGTGAATTTCCTGCATTCTGCAGGGGGTTGGATTAGATGGCCCTGGAGGTCCCTTCCAACTCTATGATTCAGGACAGACTGGACTTTCCACTTGCTAGAAATCTCCTCTTAGGGGAGGGTCGCTGGGGGCCAGGAGCACTACCAGCATTCCTGGGCAAGTCAATGCCCGTTGGCATTCTTGCCATGGTACAAGTCTGCGGGTGAACAAATCCTGCAGCCCAATTGGTGCCCGCACTGCAGGGGGCCACTTGATTCAGCTCACTCTGGGGCTGTTTAACAGTTGCTGAGTTTGGAAATGCAGGGAGAACAGGGCGCCAGACTGCTAAAAAAAAAATAATAGCGTTATTGTGACGAGAAACAATTTTGTGCAGACAGGAGAAGAGAGAGAAAGACCTAACTAACACTTCTGCCTGTACTCTGCAGTCGTTCTGTCTGTTGTGTTCAGGAGGCAAGCAGAGAGGAAGTTGTGCTCAAAGAAACAGGAAGTGTCCCGTTGAGCCAATCAGGATGCTGGAGGAGATAAACCGAAAAATATTAGGAAGATCCCGATCTAACTCTGTCAAATGCCCATCTCCTCTGATGCCCCCTGAAGAAGATTCTTTATGTGTTGTGGAATCCTGCATATTCCAACTCTTCACAACCCCTGTCTGCCCTTGTGGCTAGCTTGGAAAAAACTCTGAAAGGAAATTATTCCAGATTTGGCCGCTCTTCCTTAAGGGCTCTGGTCTTGACTCTCTACACTGGCAGCCACAAATCACTACTGGAGAGGGTGGAGGCCTGCGGCTCCCTCTCTTTGTGCTCTTGGCATGAGAAGGGATGAACGTTGTCCAGCTCTGTTGCTTCTGGAAGGGAATCAGTGGGGCAGGGTGGGCGTTCCAGGCGCTGAGACCCCCCCACCCGCACCGCCTTATCTTGGTCCCACAGCCCCATCCCTGTTTCCTCCCTGACCCCTGACAGGCAGGAAGAGGCAGGCCCCAGGGTGGGGAAGGGGAATGCGTTCCCTCCCATCAAGCATGTTGGAGAGAGGCCCAAAGTCAACAACCCCCCTGGCGCGCCAAGGGCCCTGGAGAAGGCAAACGGGCAGGCCGGGGAGTGCTCGGAGAGAGGCCGAGAACAAACGTGTTGTCCGTCCCTGCCAGGACCGTCAAGGGCTCTTTGGGAGGGGAGACGTAGGAGAACATCGAGGCAGAATCGGACAGGAATTTTGCAGCACCTTGAAGAATATTTGCACTGCAGCTCAAGGCCACTTCAACATAAAGGATTCTCCGCCCTTTACTGGGGCACAGGGAGGGCTGCCGATCTCCAGGTTGCTGAAGGAATGGAAAAACCGCGAGGGGCAAACAGAAGCGAAGCAGGCTTGGAATTTGTTTAAGGCCCTTGAAAAAGGGAAATGGTCTTTCACAGAACCACCTCTGGTAATAGCTGAACATAAAGCCTTGGTCGGGATTTACCACTGCGTCCATAGAGGAATTTCTTCCTAGGAGCTTCTGACGTTTCTGTGAGGGAATTTCTCTGCAAAAGCTGCCCTTGCAATGGCTCAATTAAGGTCAAAATTGATTATTACCGATGAGCGCTAGGCTGGCTTTCCATTTCAGTTGGCTTAAATCCAGACCTCGGAGATCAGTTCCCCTGCATAAAATGACTATTTTGGAAAGTGGATTCTGTGGTATTACACCCAGTGAAGTTCCTGTTCCCCTTAGGCTCCACTCCCAAATTGCCAGGAATCTCCCAGTCTGTATCTGGTCAAACTACCCCGCCCCCCAACTCATTCCGCTAGCTGGGGAGAACCTGGCAACCCCCCCTTGCTGCAAAGGTGCCACTGAGTGTTTTGAAGCTGTAGACCAGGGGTAGTCAACCTGTGGTCCTCCAGATGTTGGAGGGGCTCGTGGGAATTGTAGCCTATGAACATCTGGAGGACCACAGGTTGACTAACTCTGCTGAAGACTATCCAGCCCCCCACCACCACCACCAATGCTCACCCTCCCTGCTCTTTCTCTGACCCACAGATGACCCGGTTTACCTGCCGCAAACCGGCACTCTGGAGGAATATGTGCTGAATGAATCTGGGCGCATCTACTATGGGACTGAGTCACAGATTGGGGAGCGGACGTGGAATTACGCACAGGTAGGAGCTCCTGGGCTTGTAGGACGTTGTGTTGTTCTTTCTGTATCTACCACTGGGTGTCACTGTTGCCCCTGGAGCGGGGAATCCAGCCTGTGCATTTATGCAGGAGCTCAGAAAATAATTCCAAAGGCTGCTTGACCTTTTGGGGAGGGCGCATACTGATGGCCTGCACTCTCCCCCACCGTCCCATAATCTCCTTTCTCTTCTCCCCACAGTTCGACAAGGGTGTTCTGGATGCCTGTCTCTATATGCTGGACCGGCGAGGGATGCCCCATGCAAGCCGTGGAGACCCCATCATGGTCTCCCGTGTTGTGTCTGCCATGGTGAGACCCCAAATGGGTGGCCCCGCAAAAGGCCCTGCTCAGACAAGTAAACCTGTTGTGGGAAAACTTACCCAGAGAGGCTAACGGGAAATGCGAGATTTGGCTCTGAAACTTTTCCGCGTGGTTTGTTTCTTTCCTGTAGGCAATTAATTCTCTCTCTCTCAGGTCAACTCTCTGGATGACAACGGGGTGCTGGTAGGGAACTGGACAGGGGACTATTCCCGTGGCACCAACCCCTCGGCCTGGGTGGGCAGCAGAGACATCCTCTTGAAGTACCACAAGACTGGCTACCCTGTGCTGTACGGGCAGTGCTGGGTGTTTGCTGGAGTTGTGACCTCAGGTAGCTACCGGGCTGGGCCGGGGTTGGGGAATAAGAAGTTGGAATTGGCTGTAGGAGGGAGGGAGGAAAACAGGAGAATTTGGTGAATGAGAAAAGGAAAGGGAGGGTGAGAGAGAAGAAGGAGAGGAAGCCAAGAAGAAGCTAGGAGAGCAACGGAGGTGATCTGAACCACAAACCACAACAGCTTGTGTTGCCGGTTTCCATTTATCCCGAGCAAATGGCTGATTCTAGGGTGGATTGATTACCCCACTGAGATCCCTGCACTCCCACCCCCAGATTTGTAGGATTTCCTACGAATCAGCAGTTGGCAACCCTAACTGGGTGGCATTTCGCAAGGCCAAAGGGGAGATGCCGGACTCTTTCTTTGGGCCGACTGACCAGTGGGGAGTCCGTCTTGGCAAGCTCCGCCAACACTAAGGACTCAGCAGAACCGCGGGCAATTTGGAGGGTGTCGCGGTGGGGGGTGAGGGTCTCCCTCTCTGATGATGCTCCCTCTCCGCCCCCTCCCCAGTGTTGCGCTGCCTGGGCATCGCCACGCGGACGGTTACGAACTACAACTCGGCCCACGACACTGACGTCAGTCTCACCATGGACATTTACTTCGACGAGAACATGAAACCCTTGGAGAACCTGAATGCAGACTCTGTCTGGTGAGCGTTGGTTGACCCAAAGGGATCCCCACGAGGCTTTGTAACGGCCGGATATATGGGGGTCCTTTCCCCCAAGGAGAAACCCTTTTACTGAACAGGGGGCAATTGACCAACCCTCAAGGAGATTTCTTTGGAAGAAATATTAGGGACGTCCAAAACTCATGCCCAAGTTCCTAAGAAGTGGGAGGAGGAAAATATGCATGTTCATATATTCATGTATATGTACCTGTCCGGAAGAGGATCGGCAGGAATGTGGCAGCAGAGGGTGGCATCAGGAGCCAGTAAGCCACCCAGATGTGCTGTCACTGAGGACCCCAATGGGGCAAAACCTCCAGCTTCTTCCGGCTTAAAAGTAGCCTCCGGCCATGTGCTGTAGTATGTTGTCACCAAAGGTTTCCTGATCTGTGACAAGTATCACGAGGAGACAGCTCCTGCTTGCATATGCTGATAGGCCCCGGGTATTTTGGGGAAAGGGGGCGAAAAGATTAGTAGCAGGGAGGAAGGAAAGAGTAATTTCCCATCTTGATGGCCCACGAATGACCCTGTGTTGAGAGGGGAGCAGGTGACACAGATCTTATGACAAGCTGGCCTGCTTCTTCTAGCCTCTTCTGTCTTGTTTGGTTCAGAGGCCATTTTCTGAACAACGAGATTCCAGAGTACAATATGATATTTTATTTCTGTGGGTCTACGAGGGATGCCACTGGGGGCCAATCTAGGCAGTCCTTCTGGCCACTGAGAGGAAGCATTGCCTGACTCTCCTGGGGGGTGTATTGAGGCAGTGGGGGTGGAGAGGCCAGAATCAATATGGCTGCAGCCTAACCAAAGCCTTCCCTCCCCCCGACCCCCAATGCAGGAATTTCCATGTCTGGAACGACTGCTGGATGAAACGCCCAGATCTGCCTACGGGCTTCGACGGCTGGCAGGTGGTGGATGCTACTCCCCAAGAGTCAAGCAGCGGTACGTTGGGGAGGGCTGTCCCATGCAGTAGTCAAGACCAGGGGAGGTGGGGGGGACGAGGGTAGAGCATGAGGCCTCCGCTGTTAAATTCAGCATCCGTTCCCTTTGAGTCACTGAACCGTTTTCAATGCAATTAAGCCGGGGAAACGTCAGGCTTCCCTGGAACAATAATGTTCCAAACATCGTGAATAATTGTATGAAACGTTTTCCAGAAAATTTCTCGGAAAATGTCTGCAGCGCGGGATTTGTCACCCCACCCCCCAAAAAACAGCACCTGGCAGACATCCAGGTCTGTGTTCTTAAATTTGATCCTGAGTGCCTGATACCTGTTACCAAGAGTCCCTCAGGTCAATGGAATACCACTGGCTCTCCCAAAATCGGTGCAGAGTCCGTATTCTCTCTCATGACTCTGTGCAACTCCCAGTTCTGATCTTCTCCATCCTCTTCCTTCTTCCCCCTATAGGCATTTTCTGCTGCGGACCCTGCTCTGTTGAGGCCATCAAGAACGGTTTGGTCTACATGAAGTATGATGCCTCCTTCTGTTTTGCTGAGGTATTTTCATGGGAACCTCGCCAGAATTCTGCTAATACCTTCCCCGGGGTGACTGTCTCTGCCACAAGCCGAGTCTTCAGGACCTGGGACAGCTCCTGATTGAAAGCAGACATTGTTCTGCCTGCATAGCTAGAGTTATCTTAGGGGACAACGGAGAGGGGCGTTGCTGACTGCCTCTCTGGCACCCTCTGCAGGTGAACAGCGATAAGGTATATTGGCAGCGCCAGGCTGATGGCAGCTTCAAGATTGTCTACGTGGAAGAGAAAGCCATTGGCCACCTGATCAGCACCAAGGCGGTGGGCTCCCACAAGCGGGAGGACATAACCAGCATCTACAAACATCCGGAAGGTATGCCGGTGGGGATTCCTCAGGAGGTGGGGTCCGTGTGTGCCCCACACTACGTCAACTGAGTGGCTGGAGTATTACTTGGCCCTTCAACTTGGGGGATCCCATTTGGTCCCCCTGTAGGCCGACAGACGGGCAGCTCCCCTCCGCTGACGCCCTCTCTTTATCTCCGGTTTCTTCCCAGGATCCGAGGAGGAGCGCAAGGCCGTGGAAACGGCAGCCAAGCACGGCACCAAAGCCCACATCTACAAGAACAAAGAGTGGGGGGAGGACATCTCGATGACCGTGGACACCCAAGATGCCTACACGGGGCAGGACATCACCCTGCGGGTCAACCTGAAGAACCGGAGCGGCATGCCCCGGGATGTCTCCCTCAACCTCTTTGTGGCCGTCATGTATTACACCGGCGTAACGGGCAGCCATTTTAAGAAGGAGCAGCGGCAAGTCCAGATCCCGGCAAACGGAAGTACGGCTTTTCAAATCCCCCGCGGCGTGCTTTTATGCACGGGGCCTCCCCCCTGTTAAAACCTCCAATGTGCAGGCACACACGCAGCAAGGAGTCCCCTTGAATCCTGGTTTCACGCAGCAAATAAGACCCCGAACATTTTGAGCCTAGGGGTACTGGGTGGTGACATTTGTCGTGTGCCCTGCTGGTTGGCAGAGGGGTGGCATTCTGCTAGGAATTGAGAATCTGCAGCGGGGGCTGCCCAAGCTAGAACGTTCTGTCCCCTGGGTAGGGGGTCCCATGGGCACTGCATCGGGGGCCCCTGACTCAAAGGGAGAACTGAAGCTGAAGCTCAGCTGCCCTGGGATTAAAATGAGTGTCAATCAACACCCCCCACCTCTGCACCCAGGCAAATCTGGGTAGAATCCTAGCTGGAGGAAGAAACTGCATCCCTGGCACAGCTCAGTTCCCTCCAACACACTCGTCCCTCAGCCGAGGAGCTTGGCCAGGGGTTGGGGCCCCTCTCGGACAAGAAGGCCAAGCAGGGCGGGGCGGGGCAGGGCTGGCGACAACCCCGTGTCCACCACCAGACGGAGAGGGTGAAATGTGGGGTGTCCTGGTGCAATGTCACCATCCCTCTTCTCAGGACTGCTGCGTTCTGCTCGCCTCTTGGTGACCCAGTTTCTGTCTCCCTCCAGCCCAGACTGTCCCAATGCTCATCTCCTACGCCGAGTACAAGCCCCACCTGGTGGACCAGGGGGCCATGAAGCTCAGCATCTCAGGGAAAGTGGCCGAGACGGGACAAGTCCTGGCTAAAGAGCACACCTTCCGTCTGCGCACTCCGGATCTCACTCTGACGGTAGGACCGAGGCCAATGTTTCAGGCAGTTGGGAACCCTTAAAATGCCTGGCCCAGGAAGTATGGCCAGGATCCCTCTCGGGGTACAGGATGGCCCCGTTTCAGGATTCATGGGCTCAGAGCACCAGAGCCAGTTCAAAGATACGGGGGGACTTAGCCGAGTGCTATTGGCACTGTTACATGCGCTTCGCCCTTCCAGGGGTAGTTGGGACTGAGGAAGCGACTGAATTTTGGCAGCATGCAGAGGCAAATTGCCACAATGTCTAAGGGGACCTTCACATTTATATGGCTTGTAGTCCACACATAGGATCATAGAATCCTAGAGTTGGAAGGCACCTCCTGGGTCATCTAGTCCAACCCCCTGCACTATGCAGGACACTCACAACCCTCTCGCTCATCCCCTGTCACCTGCCACCCCCTTGAGCCTTCACAGGATCAGCCTCTCCGTCAGATGGCTCTCCAGCCTCTGTTTAAAAATCTCCAAAGATGGAGAACCCACCACCTCCCGAGGAAGCCTGTTCCACTGAGAAACCGCTCTGACTGTCAGGAACTTCTTCCGGAGGTTAAGACGGAATTTCTTTTGCATTAATTTCATCCCATTGGTTTTGGCACACATGTTCAGTGCACGATGTGCATGCTCAGTTACTAACCCAGCGTGCGTATTGCCCTTTTTTCATTCTTGAGGTCCACAAGGCACAGAAGTATGAAGACCCCCTAAGAATCACAGTGTGGAGGCCCCCCAGTACATGTGGTAGCCAGATAAGCTGCTGTTGGGTGTTCATCTTTGTTCGTGTGAATGCACCCCAAAGGGGCATGCCTTACTTCTCCCTGTGCTTCCCCACCTGGCATCCTTATCCCCAAACGCGCTTTCTTTCCTCAGTTACTGGGCCCAGCCATCGTCGGACAAGAGACCCAAGTCCAGATCATCTTCAAGAACCCTCTTCCCGTCACGCTGACCAACGTCGTCTTCCACATGGAGGGATCTGGCCTTTCCACCCCCAATACCATGACCGTGGGGTGAGTCTGCCCCACATTGCAAGCATTCAGCTAATTGCTTGCTGCCCTGACCCCGGATCTCTTTCCCCTCCCAGAACTTTGGGTAGAATCCTGACTGTGCTGCCTCCCCTTAAGCAGCCCCATGGCCTTTCCACCCTCCGCATTTCCCCCGGCAGTGACTGCATTTGTGACTCATTCGCAACGCAAAGTCCCAAGGAAGGGTCACGCCCAGGCGTGGAAAGTCCCACCCAGTTGCAGCCGAATTATGGCGACCCTGTAGGGGATTTGCAGCAAGAGAGCCACAGAGGTGGTTTTGACACGGCCTGCCTCTGCATAGAGACCAGGGGCTTCCTGAAGGGGGGTCTCCCCATCTAAGTATCCACCCAAGGTCAACGCTGCTCAGCTTCTGAGATCGGGCTAGCCTGGGACATCCAGGTCAGGGCAACGCCTGCCTTTAATTTCCTTGGTGGTCTCCCATCCGAGTTCTAACCAGGCCCAACCCTGCTTAGCTTCTGAGATCTGACAGGAGCCAGCTAGCTTGAGCCATCCAGGTTAGGATAGAGACTTCTGCGGTGAGACATAATCGTCTACACGTGAGCAAATTTTACATGAATACATGAGCTAGGTCTCCGTCCAGTGAGTATCCCTAATGGAATTCCCTGGGGTACGGAGACAGGGCTTAGCAACTCCAAGTCGACCCTCTGCCCCGTTCCTCCCTTCTGCCCTTTGTTCAGGAAGACCCCTGACTCTCTCCCGTTCTCTTTGCAGGGATATCGGCCCACACCAAACAGTGAAGATGCGCCAGACTTTCACGCCACTCCGCGAGGGTCGCCGTCAGCTGGTGGCCAGCCTGGACAGCCCTCAGCTCTCCCAGGTCCACGGCGTGCTGACCATGGATGTGGCCCCGGGACCTATGCGGGCGGGCACCTCGGCCCCTGCCCGGGCTTCTCCAGGCCTTTCCCGAGACTCTCCGGGTAGGCAGCCCACCACCCGTGGCAGCCCTGCAAACTCCCGTGCTTCTCCGGCACGGGGCTCCCCGTCACGCCAGCCAGATCCCCGCGGGTCCCCCAACGCCCGCGGGTCCCCCAATGCCCGTGGGTCCCCGGTTGCTGGCAGAAGAGAGCGGACTGGGCGCCCTGTCTGAGCCGTACCCTAGTTGCTACGTACTGTATATCGACCATGCCAGCAGAAGTGGGGGGCAAGAGGGGGGGAAGAGGGCACTGCCTGGGCCACAGAACCACAGCAGTGCCTTTTATGTGGGGGATGGAAACTGGATTTCCCAGGGAATCCCCTGTGAACCCACTGAGAAAGACCCTTCTACCACGTCTCTTTGTGCCTTATTTACCTTAGGCCTGGGGTTGCCAGGCCACCAGCTTGCTATCCCCCAAACACACTCACGTCCCTCACCTCACTCGCTATATGTATTCATCCGCTTAGGCCACCCAATGGCACTGTGATCCACCCTTTCCATTCCAGTCAAGAACCACCAGCTTTGCCCAGAGGCCATGAGCACAAGTCCTCCCCTTGCATTCCCTGAACCCTTTCACCCCCTTCCCTTGTGTGCTCCGTCCCCAGTGTGGGCCGTCTGCCCTGCCCCGTTTTCTCACCCTCAAGCTGTCAAGGGCCTCTGAAAACCACTGGCCCTGGTTGCACACCACCCCTTTCCCAAAACACTCCCCACTGATACAGGCAGCTGCACCAGGCCCTCTTTGGCAAACAGCTTTTCTGGGGCGATGAGCCCCTCCGCAATTAACCCCAAACGCCACTCACGAGCCCAGTCCTCTAGGTCTGTCCTGACAGGGTCTACTGGATCTGACCTGGACCAAAAACAAGGCTGTATTACCAGGCCCTGCCCGACCAGCTTGGAGGAGGTGAATTTGTATTGGTTAGCCTGGGGGATTTCAGGCATCGCCCTATGAATGTCCACTGACGGAATGAAACGGAGAAAGACTCAGCCACTCTTGGGATATACTAGCTGGCCCTCGGGGGTCACCTTTGCTCACGTATTTAAACGCTTGCACTTTTCCGAAGAGCCGGGGCCTTCCTCGGCTTGCCCTGGAGCGGAGCTATTAGAGGGGCTATTATATGGGCAGGGGGGGGGAGGTTGGGGAGGGGGCACGCAGCAACCTTTGCCAAGCCGGGCGAGAGCCCAACCGGACGCTTCCCAAGAAGAGACGGTTATACACGGAGACGACCAGCTAGCAAACGACGCCAAGCACGATGCTGTGACACGTTTGTGGTGATTTTTTTTTCACACCAATGCAGATATTTATTTGAAAATAAATTGTTTTGAACTCAAAATGGGTCTTGTCCCCCTGCTGTGTGGTCTTATTTCGTTGTAAGGCTTTGGGCAAAATTAAGTTTGGGAGGCAAACCAGGCAAGTAGTGGGACTTTGGGAGCATGAACCTGTGCTAAGAGATCTCCTGGCATTGCAGCCGATTTCTGGACCACAGAGATCCATTCCCTGGAGGAAATGGTCGCTTCAGAGGGTGCGTTCCAGGACATTATACGCTCCTGAGCTGCCTCACCACTCCAGGCTCCCTCCCCCAAAATGTCCAGGGATTTCCCAACCCATAGTCGGCGACCCTAATTCAGTTTGCCATGTTCCTACACATCACATTTTCTTCTCCAGTCAGCACATGCATGAAGTTACAGCTTCCATCATTTCATGGTAGCCTTGCATCCACCGCCAGTCCCTTCCTTCCATCTCATCCCATTTTGTTTGGCATGATTTTGTCTTTGCCGGACTACAAGATCCAGCATAAACTGCAGGACGTCTTGTTTGTGCTGCTGATAAAACATTCAAAGACATTTTGGGTGAGAAAAATATTAAGTCAAGTTGTTGGCTGATCAGGGTTAGGACAAGTTATAAAAGTACATTGGAGGTCCACCTCTAGATTTAGGTGGGTAGGGTGGGTGTCAGACTGGTGCAACGGAACAAAGTGTGAATCCACATCTGAATGCATATGAATGTTATCCGCAGTGCAACTTAATTTTGGCAGGGTGGTGGTGGGTGTGTTTCCCCCCACAACAGCCTGGTGCCTTTCTTCTTATCCCACTTGCCCAATGCTGTGTTCTCACAAATATCTGCTTATCTTATACGGCAGGGGAAGTCAAACGGTGGCCCTCCAGATGTCCACGGACTACAATTCCCATTCAGCCGGTTCCCCAAACCTTGTCCTCCACCCGACGATCTCCATCTATTCCCCAACCCAGTGCTGGCGACCCTCACTGGGAGCTTTGAAGCCACAGAGTTTGAAGCCTGAAAATATTTCCTTTTCTGGTAGTTTGCAGGTTGCTGTTCTGTGTTGAGGGCCAGGACAGGCAAAGCCATTTCTATATCACTGTGCACGAGGAGCCTAGGAAACTCATTGCCCCCACGTTGGCTGATGACAGAGTAGATTAAGGGGACTGGATGAATTCCTGGAGAAGAGGCCATCAATAACTGATAGTCAAGATGAATCAGTGGAGCCTCCAGACTCAGTGGCACTATACCTATGACTGCAGTGGCTTATGAAGAACGATAATGGGCAGCACCTCTGTGCCCCCGGCTGCAGGCAGAAAGGGAATGCTGGTCCACATGGCAGCAAGCTCTTAAGAGGGGAAATCGACACATGCTCAGAGAAACGTTCCAGTGCCTTTCACAACTGAGTTCCCTCCCTATTCACGTTTCCCTTTAAAAGCAGCCGCCGCCTTCCCTTGCATCCCCAACTAGTGCGTTCTGCACATGCCCTGTGAAATTTAATTTTAATTTAATTCGAGATTTATGCACTCCCCACGGGATCCCAAGACTGGTGGGTGCAGTTCCCGGGTGCGCCACCGGAGGCCGCTGCAGCTCTTCTCCAAGGAGGAAACCCTTTCGGGCAAAGGCGCTGTGGCCGGAAGTGACGTAGAGCGCGATGACATCACGCGCATCACCATAGAAGCGCACCGGAAGCTCTGTCCCCAATAAAGCCGCTCCCTGAGGGCTCCCGAAGACGCCGGGTCGAGTCTCGGCGGGGGCGGCCGGTGGTTCCCGAGGCGCCCCCCACTCCGGATTTTAAAGGCTCTGGCGGAGCGGCGGGGAAGCGAGAAGGAGGGCGAATGTCTGCTCCGGAAGTGACGTCGCCTAACTAGGTCGCGCGTGCGTTGCCGTTGGCAACGGGTGGGGTTGCCACCTCCGGGTAGGGAAACTCCTGGAGATTTGGGGGCGGGGTCAGGGGAGAGTGGAGCCTGCCCCTCTTTAGGGGAGAAGTTGGGGGTCGTTTGTAATTCGGGGTTGAATCCTGTCTTCACCTGGAGGTTGGCAACTTCAGCAGCGGGGATCGTGATGGGAGGGAGGGGCTTGTGCTCGGTTGCCAACTCTGGGCAGGGGGAGACCGGGAGGCTTTGGGGGTGGAGCCGGGAGTGAGTGGGATTGGGGTGGGACCACCTTTCAGAGCAGCTCTTTTCTCCAGGGGAGCTGCTCTCTTTAGTCTAGGGATGACCAGGGAATCTCCAGGTCCCACCTGGAGGTTGGTGTCTCTACATTTACACAATAAGCAGTGGAAGGGGCGGAGACTAAGGCTAGGTGGCGTCAAGGGGGTGGGGCTTGGTGGGCAGAGGCCAGACTGCAGCTGGGGTTGCTGACCTACCCACCCCCTTTTTCTCTCCTTTCAAGTAATGGCTGCCGACGCGGCGGCCGTGGAGGAGGATGCGGCTCTCGACCCCTGCACAGCTCTGCGGCTTGTGTCCGCCGCTGCCTGGCACACCGTTCGGGAGCACCAGGTCCAGGACTTCTCCCGTGTGCTAAGGCTGCTGGAGGCCGTGGAGGATGCAGCCCCTGACTTGGTTCACTACCGGCACCTGGCCAAGTTGCGTCTTGGCCTTCAGGCCATGGTGAGGCAGGAGGCAGCCTGTCCGGCTGAGCCTCTTTAACACTAGGGTAGTGATGGAATGCTTGTGAAGTCCCACCCTGCGTGAGCCATCTGGCTTCTATCGCTTTTCCCATGGTGCTTTGCTCCTCAGCCCCGCTTAACTTCTTTCTGTTTCTCCATTTCTCAGGTGATAATGAACATGCTGAAGGAGGAGGGGTCAGATGGTCAAATCTATGAAGCGATTGATACATACTTTCCGGAGCGAGTGCCACCACCTCATTCGAGAGCAGTGGGTATTTGCCACCTCGGGGATGATAGCTGAATCCCTGCTGCATCTTTGCAGCTTTTGTGACCTGCCCCCACCCCTTTCCACCCTGCTTCTTCCTTCCCAACAGACCGCTCACGATTTGAAATTGGTGTGGGCAGCCCAGAAGAACTTCCGGGATCTGGTGCTGGAATTGCTCAGCAACCAAAAACAGCGGGAGACCTACGTGCAGGTAAATTGGGACTGGGAAACAAACAGGGTTCTGGCTCAGTGGTAGAGCATTTGTTTGGCCTGTGGAAGGCCCCAGGTTCAGTCACTAGCATCACCTGTGAATGGGCCAGGCAGGAGGTGAGGGGAAAGACCTGCGGGGCAGGGGATAGCTCATTCTTATGCTGAGGTCAATCAGCACTGTAATGTATTTACATAACAATGTGATGGGGGGGGAGATGCAAAACTGAATAAACTTTCAGGCTGAGCCAACAAAATCCTTCTTGCAGGAGCACTTGGAAAATGATTACGGGAAAAACTTCCAAAGAGTAGTGGAAGAGCTTTTCTACGATTACCTGTGGCAGCTGGAGAGCACTTTGCCCAAGCCCCGTTTCCAGCAGGTAGGTGTTGAAACAATGCATTTCCTTGACCCTCATTACGCACTAGCCAAACAGTGGTCCTCCAGATGCCCATGGACTACAATGGTCTCCTGTCAGCAACACCCCTGCGGGGTATGTACTGTAGCATATTTTTGTGGGTACATTTATTTCAACTTGAATATAAATGATCCACTATTAATTTGCTTTACAAATCGATGGTATCAGTGTTCCCCTGGGCGATACATTGGGGGGGACCACTGTTCCAGACCCAGAGAAGGACCGCTTTCCCCCCTTCACCTGTCAGATCCTCAGCCAAGCAGGCAGTTGCTAGATGGCATTTTGGAGTTTTCTCTTGCACTGCCTCTGGCAGTGGCTGACTTTCCTGGATTTTTCCTCTCCAGTTGCTGAAGGCTGCTCACACGCCAGATCCCGGCGAGTCTTCTCCTGATCCCAGAATCCTCTCCAGATACCTCTCGGACATGGGGTACCAGACCACAGGTGGGTATGCAGGGGCTGCAGCATGAGTTGTCTGGTCATGCCAGCTTCTCCCCCAGGGTTAGTCCCCATCCACCCTTGTCATCACCCCTCCCTCTGGCCTCTTTCTCCCTCCCAGAGTTCCATGCCCCTCCGAGCTCTCCCAGCCAGCTAAGGCCCTTGCAGCAGAGTGAGGACAAACAGCCGGCAGAGACAACCGAGGCCAGCAACCCGCTGCTGACCCCACGCAGGAGCAAAAGAAAGAGGAGCTGCCTTCCCTGTGTTCCAGAAGTGTAAGCCCCTCCCAGCCCTGCTCCTTCTGGGCAGTCCCTGCTGCTCCAGTCCTGCTCACCCCACATCCTCTCTTCCCACCTTCAGGGATTCTCCAGGAAACCACGTGGGCCCTCCGTCCCCAGGCAACCAGGAGCCAGGTAGGTCTTAGTTCCTCTGGGTGATAGAATTCTGCTTTTAGGTTGATAACTGGTTTTTGCTCTTTCCCCACCTATAAGTGGGTTAGTTTAATTCATCCCTTTCTCATCTTTCTCCCCAACCGGGCTCCAAAACAGCTCACATCATTTTATCCTTACAACAACCTTGTGAGGTAGGTTAGGCCGAAGTTGGCACAGGATTTGGGATGAGTTGGCCCCAGCAATTTTGTGGAGGCATTTGAGAGAGGGGCACCAGCACCCTCTTCCCTATCAGGTGGCTCAGCCCCCCCTCATGCCACAGAAGCCACGTCTCTACCTTTGCCTCTGATTGGCTGTTTCTTGACCTGCCTTGTCTCTTGTAAGGAGGGGAAGGGAGACAGATTGTCTGGGGACTTTCTTCATTCATTTTTTCCCTTCATTTGTACCCGGCCTTTCTTCCTAATGAGGATCCAAAGCAGCTCCCGTCCTCTCCTCCATTTTATCCTCACAACAACCCTGCAAAGCGGGTTAGACAGAGAAAGTGTGAGTCGCCTAAGCAAGCTTCCCTGGCTGTGTGGATTCAAACCCAGGTCCCCTGGGGGAGCTGCAGCTGGGAAGAGGGACCGCCAGGGCCAGCTCCCGACTCTGCTGTTCTCTTTGCAGGGGAGCTGGACGACATCGTGGTGGATTCAAGCGGCGAAGGGGAGAGCTCCGCATTCAAGAAGGTGAAGCCGGATTTGGCGGGAAGCTTTGGAGGAGAAGGGCTTGAAGCAGGCCAAGGCGCCCAGCCAGGAGGGCGGGAAGGAACGGGGGGCACCCAGAGCAGGCTGTGCCGCTGACTCGAGTGGGTCAGGCCTGGCCTGCGTGGGGCTGCCCTGTGGCTAAATGGGTGCAGCTCAGTTGAGGGGCTCCGGGCACTGACCCCCCTCCTCCTCCCTTTCCCCCAGCAGGGCGATTACCAGTGCACCCGCCACAACACCCTCATCCCCACCTTCCGCGATCACCTGGCGGAGTGAGCGACCCTCCCGCTACTTTGCAGCCGGGGGACGCCTCTACACGGCTCCGCCTTGACCAAGATGTCCGTGGTCCTCTCCCCTCCCCCCCAAAGACATGATGCTTTCTCAGACAAGGACACTGCGACCGAGGCCTGACCACCTCCTCAGCTCAATCCGCACACAGCTGGACCGGCCACCCGAGGACACTTCAGCTTTATTATTAGTTTCATTAAAGACTGTGAAATTTCTCTCCTGGTTTGTACGGCCCGTTGAGGGGAGGGAGAGTAGGAAAGCAGGGCAAGGGAACGGTCCTTGCTCACATGGTGGGGGCACCCCCCTCCCCAGCATGCACACCCGCTGCGCCCCTCAATGACTGGAGTGCCCTGGAATGAACGGGGGCAGCAGCAGATCCTTGACTGGAGTGAAAGGGGCCTGGAGGAAGGGAAGCCTGCTCAGTCGGTCAGCTTCTGGAATGAGGCGATGCCGGATTTCCGGCCAATCCAAAAGGTGGTGAAGGGGGGGGGGGTTAGAGCAGTTTCTCCTGGAGGAGCCGGGTCAGGGTTGGTCCACCTGGTCGAAGATGGGGTTGGCTTGCTGGGTGACCCGGATGAAGGTGGTCCTCCGGCTGAGCTCCTTCAGCTTGGCAGCCCCCACGTAAGTGCAGGTGGAGCGGATCCCCCCCAGGATGTCCCGCAAGGTGTGCTCCACGTCGCCCTTGAAGGGCACCTCCACCACCTTTCCTTCCGAGGCCCTGCAGGGGAGAGGCACACATGAGAAGAGGACTTCTCTCCTGATTGGGCTGGGCTTTGGGGAATCACGATCTCCGTCACCAGAATTGTAGGGCCTTGCTTCTCCATTCAGATGCTGCTAGCCCGTACTAGATATCAGAAAGGCGACCTAACATTTTGCTTCCTTCAAGTCAGCACATGGGAGGCTGGCTGTACTCCCTCGACCTCAGCCCCCTCTGTCCCCTCCCTCCAACCGGGCACCCAGCGGACTGTTCTTCCCAGCCAAAATTACCTTTCCCTTCCCTCCTACAAGCGGTCCTTTGTTCCTCACAGCACGAATGTTCCTGAACATTCTGTGGTCTCTCCCCAAGAATCAAATCAACCTGTCCTCTCTTGCCTGGAGATCGGCTGTAACAGCCGATCTCCAGCCACCTCCTGGGGATTGGCAACCCCAGCCCAAGGCCATCCGGAGAGAGCTTCCACGGTACAAGTGAGGATTCTCACCCCGGCTGCCCAGGGTCCCTGCCTTGCGACGCCACATCAACTGCCCTTGCTTGTAGGTTTCCCATAGAGAAGTAGGCAGCCCTTCCGCTGGGTCCCACAGGGCTCTCCTCCTGCCCCCAGGAGCCATACCTGTAATCCAAAACGCCCCCGGCATATTTCTTCATGGACATCTCGGAGCTCATGCCGTAGAAGAGCTTGTATTTCTTGCCCCCCTTCTCAATCAGCTCTCCCCCGGACTCCGTATGTCCAGCCAGCATCCCTCCAAGCATGACAAAGTCTGCGCCGGCCCCTGGGAAAGGAATCGTGGCAGAGTGAGCTTTAGCCCTGAGAGGGAAGCTGCCCTAGAACCGGCCGGGCCACCCCCTCCCGCAGAAACAGGAAAAGGTGGCTTTTTGTACCAAAAGCTTTGGCCACGTCTCCTGGACAGCTGCAGCCGCCATCCTGCAAAAGACGAAAGAGGGGGGGTTTGCTTCTTTCCTCTTCAAGGAGACCACCGGACTACTTAGCCAAGGGGAAGCCTGCATCCGTGTCAAGAAGGGCCACGTAGGTTTCTACCCTGCAAGCGTCTGAACGTATCCTCTGATCAGAACCCAGCCAGTGAGCAACAGGAGTGCCCATGGCTCAGGGGCAGAGCCTCTGCTCGGCACGCAAAAGGTCCCAGGTTCAATCCCCGGCATCTCCAGTTAAAAGGTGCAGGTCACAGGAGATGCAGAAGACCTCAGCCGGAGACCTTGGAGAGCAGCTGCCAGTCAAAGCTGGCAGGACTAACGGAAGGACCCAGAGTCAGATTCAGAATAAGGCACCTTCATGTGTGTTCCAACAGTGGCAATGGCTGCTTTGTAAACCTAGGCCAAACCACAAAGGAGCACACGCGGAATCCAAAAACAAGCAGGTCCCTGTACAAATAGCTACTGGGAAGAGCAAGCTTCTCTGGGTGTCCTTCTGTAGTTCAACCACAGCACTTGCTCATCCAGGCTCAACTCCCACGCTCCTCCCTGGCGCCCAGCATCCCCTCCTCTGGCCCACTCGCCCCTGCATTGCTCCCAGGGGCTTCTCACCGAGATGATGTGTCCCTTGAGACCGTGGGCGGCATCGGCGCATTCCATGACCGCGCTGAGCTGGGGGTAGCCCACTCCCGTCTTCTTCCGCGTGGTACAAACCGAGCCTGGGGCAAGCCAAGAAGAGTGCCGTTAGGGAGGCGGGGGGTGGGTGGGCACTACATTCCTGCCAAGATCTTAGGGTCCTCCTGGGCCACCCTCACCACTCCCAGGAACCCTACTTCTGTCACGTAACTGGCTCAATTGCATTCTGCGAAGCGGCCAGTCACCTGGTCCGATGCCCACTTTGATGATGTCGGCTCCTGACAAGATGAGCTCTTCCACCATCTCCCCCGTCACCACGTTCCCAGCCTGCGGAGCACAAAGAGACGTCTGCCTGGGAGAATGCGGGAGGAGAAAGGCTAAGGGGCCACAGGGGGCGGTGGGGACCTACCATGATGGTGTGGTCCGGAAAGCGCTTCCGCACATCTCTCAGGAACTGGACAAAGTGTTCCGAGTAGCCGTTGGCCACGTCTAGGCAGATGTAGTGCACCTGAGGCAGGGCCTCGAGGATCCGCTCCAGCAGCTGGAAGTCCGAGGGCCCGGTGCCCGAACTGGCCGCCACGTTCTGGGAAGAGGCGCAGGACGGAGAGCTCAGAGCCAGCCGATGGGAGAGAGGCAGCGGCAAGACCCTCCCCCGGGGGCTGCCCAGGTAAAGTCCAGGCCGGACCAAAAGCGGAGCTGCGTCAACTCTTGCTCACCTGGAGGCACTCGGGGTTCTGGGCGGCAAACTCCTTCCACTCTTCCAGGCCGTAGTGCTTGTGGATGGCTGTGAAGAGACAGAACTGGGGAGGGGGGGAGACAGGGAAAGAATAGGAGGCGAGGAAGGAACCAGGAAGTGCAAACCCAGTCTTGTGCCAACACTTCCCCCTTTCACAGAAGGGGAGGGGCCATGGCTCTATGGCAGAGCATCAGGAGGTCCCAGGTTCGATCTCCGGCATCTCTGGTTAAACGGACCAACTGGTCGGTGATGGGAAAGAGGCTGGAGAAGCGCCAGAGCCGGAGTCCCCAACGGCCAGCCCACCTTGGAGAGCATCTTGGCCATCTCAAAGGTGCCCACAGTGTCCATGTTGGCAGCAATGATGGGGATCCCAGAGTACGTCTTCTTGGAGTTCCGGAATGTGAAAGACCTCATGAGATCCACCTGGAAAATGGGATGCCGTCTTAGAAGGCACCAGGGCACGGATCCCATCTGCCAAGAGCCTGGCCTCTCCCACTTAACCGCAGAAGCCCCACTGCAGGAAGGGCGTGCATCCTGCTATTGACCTGGAAAGGAGCAGATCGGAGCCCAGTTCTGGAGTGCAGGCAGAACCCGCACAAGAGCTGTCTGCAAGAGCTGCAGCTTGCATCCCCCTGCGATGTTGCCGGTGCCATTCTCCCACCCCCACCCCTGCGTCTCTCAAGCGCCCTTTCCCAAGGTGAGGCTAAATGTTTCTTCTGACCTCGCTGCGGGATTTGAGGGTGCTCCGCTTGGGCCTCAGGAGGACATCCTTGAAGTCCAACTTAATGTCCGTGTCGATGTGGGGCATTTTGGACCTCTGTACCAAAAAGAAAGCAAAAAAGCAGAAAGCTTCCGGGAATCCCGGGTGATTGCACCAAGGGCTGATAGCTTGGAGGGGCAGATGAAAAGTTTCAGTGCAAAGGCCAGAGAGAGCCAAAGAGACCCCCTCTGACCCCCTCTTTGCGGTTTGCAGGTAGGCGCTGCGCCTGCACCCAAAAGCTCCCGTGAGCTACTCTGCACTCACCTCCTCCTACGGTTTCCGATCCTCCACTTTCTCTTCTGGTCCCGTTACTCTTCCAGGCGCAGTGCCCTCTGGGAGATGAAGTCTTGACGCGCGTTCTACCCGGCGCTAAAGAGGACGGAAGTGACTACAACTCCCATAAAGGAGCGCGGTGGCAAGGAGGCGAGCGACGACAAAACTGAGCCAATCGCGTTCACGGAAATAAAGGACCACATTTCCCAGCAGCCTCGCGTGACAAAAGGCCTCGAAAGCATTGGATTTCCGTCGCAAGGCTCGGCGGTCGCTGTAGTCCCTCAAAATCCTATTCACTTAAAGAAAGCCTCCCTAAGCATTGCCGCTGACAATCGCAAGGCCTCGCGGGAAACCTCGGCGCACACAGAGCTCAGAAACCCTGAAGGATGAGAAAGACCACATCCCCCACAGTGCCTTGCGGTAGAAGGGCGTTACAGCCGTTAATGCGCGCAGGACAGCGGGCAGCAAAGCTTTTTTTTTTTCCCACGACAATTCGGCTGCCTGTTTCTCCTTCCTTTCATAATTACCAAGGGACGGGTGATTTGAGTTTTATCAATTAAAAAAGCAGAGGACGGGGCGCGGCGGCGGAAGTGACGTCACACGGGCTGCGTCCCGGAGGAGGCGAAGGCGCAGCCTATCGGAATCGTTTCCGGGGTCAGGGGTGGGCGTCTAGTCGGCAAAGAAGCGGGCACGATGCTGATCAAAGTGAAGGTAAAGCGGGGGGAGAAGAAGAGCGGGGGGGGGGGGGACCGGGTGGGCTTCGACGCTTCCCTGAGGAGCGCCCCCCCTCGTGGCGCGGGGCATTGTGGGGCATCTGTGCGTCTCCCCTGCCCCCCCTTCTGCCGCCGTGCATGATGGGAAGGATGCCGGCAGCTCCCTGGCCAGGCTCTCCCTCCCCTTTCCCTGCTGGGGGGCTCTGTGGGCGAGGAGGGGGCGTCCCTTGCAATTTCCTTGCAGCTTCCTTGCCGCAGGCAGAAATTATACAGGGGAAGCTTCCCTCTGGGATTATTCATTCATTCAGTTTGTATGAATTGCAGCCCATCTCCACTATGCAGAGATCATTTCCCCAGGAGAAGGTGGCTGCCCTGGGCAGTGGGCGCTGGGAGAACCCGTGCATTAACCAAACCCCGCCTTCCCCAGGCCCCCCACACAGCCTCATTTTCCCGAAATTTCCAAACACAGAATTGGAAATCCTAATTCTGTTCATGTAGAACGATGCACCTCCAAGCAGTAGGCCATCTAACTTATTTTATTCATCCATTCATTTGATTAACGGATATAGCCACTGTGACACATTCTCTCTGTGCCATGGAGTTTGTTAGATGAACAGCAGAGGAGTCCTGCCGGCAGAACAAGCAGCCATCTCCTGCGTGGTTGGCCGGTGCCTGAGGTTGCCCCCTTTTTCCCCATCAGGGCTCTTCTGCCTTTTATCCATTTGTCAGTAGACCAAGTCTCCCACTCACAACACGCTGCGATTCATATGTTTGTTTATTTTTTATTTATTCATATTTATATACCACCTTCCCCAAAGGCTCAGGACGGTTTACATAGAACTGTGAGCTAATAAAGCTCAAAGGTTGCTATTTTTCAATAGTGGCACACAATGTAGTGTTTTTGCTGCCTTATAAGCCTGGCCTTATGTTCCCGCATGAACTTGCAGGCTATGCCTCTGCCTTGGCCCTTTTGGGATGGGAAGGGGCTGCTCAGCTGTTTAGCACCTGCGGCGTGAATCCTGAGCTTGTCTCAAAACTCCTAGAGTTCCAGGTTTGGCAAACTGCTGGCACCTCCATCCTTCACGACTTGATAGGACTTGCTGTTCCCACGCAGGTGGCCCAGAACAGTCTCTCCCACCATCCCAGGATTCTGTTTGCCCTGCCCCAACACGTTTGGTGAAGAGCCATTTACCTGCTTAGGTACCTGCTGGAGCAGAGCTGGTGGGAGCAGGAAATGCAGACGTGAGACGTTGAGGAGGGGAGTCCTGTCTTTCCTGAGCCCTGAGGTTGAGAAATTATCGGTGTTCTCACTGGGCAGTGGGCTCCCTAAAGACCAAGGCCTCCCTGTGTGCTGCTTTGCCAATTCAGCTTAATGGGCCACAGCCTGGAGGAGAATTGAGGCCGCCAAGATGCGAAGATCCCAGGCTGAGCGCTGTGCTGAGAAATCAGGGGGCTGGGGGGACAGGAGATGCCACGTAGGAGGATCAGGTGGGGGACAGACATTATGGCAGCTGAGGTGTCTCTCCTTTCCCTTGCAGACCCTCACCGGAAAAGAGATCGAGATTGACATAGAGCCCACAGACAAGGTACTGGCTTCCAGCCCCTAGGGCGAGGGGTAGCATTTCCTGGCCTTCTGGGCCTGCGGAAGGAGGCGGGGTGGCAGGCAGCCGCCTTGCAGAGGATGAGGGCAGGGGGGTTGTGAGGTCACCACCCACTGTGTGGACTTTGATTTTCCCCTATTTTCCCCCCTCTTCCCCCCGACCCTCCAAGGTGGAGAGAATAAAGGAGCGGGTGGAAGAAAAAGAAGGCATCCCTCCCCAACAGCAGCGGCTGATCTACAGTGGCAAGCAGATGTGAGTGTGGCAGGGGGGTGTCTAGCACGACAGCCAGGGAGCATGAGCTGCCCCTAGTGCTGACCTCGACCATCCCCTGGAAAGAGACGCTCACCCCGTTTTGCCTTTCTCCCCAGGAACGACGAGAAAACCGCAGCTGACTACAAGATCCAAGGTGGATCGGTGCTTCATCTGGTCTTGGCGCTGCGAGGGGGAGGCCTACGATGATGGACTCTCTCCCTTCCTCGTGTGTCCCTCTCCCAGACCCTCCCCTGTGCTCCACCATGGACAGATCCCCCTACTCGTTGGCGCGTGCGAGAAGCGATTAGCAGCCCTCCCACCCCCCTCCTGCTTCCAGGAAGTTGACCTTTCCTGGATGCTTCCGCAAGCTGCTGTTGGAGGGAGGCGCTGTTGAGGAGGGGGTGCTCTTTTAGGGCACAGCCCCTCCCTCCCCCGCCTCGGTTCTCTTCCATCCCGGCAAGTTCTTAGGAGCTGCTTGTTCATCTGCTGGGTTTTTTGGCACCCGTGTTGAAATGTTCCCCCCACCCCACTCCGCATTGGAATGGCTGAATGTTCAATAAAGATATTTCACAACCTTGGTGGTCTCCTGAGCAGTTCTGACTTGGGGGCTGTTTGCAGGGTGGAGGTTCCTCAGCTCAGATTGGTAGGGGGCTCTTTCTGTGTGCAGTTTTGGGGCATGTTGTGGGATGGGCCTCATCTCCCCAGGGGTGTTGGTTTTCATGTTTTTCAAAATGTATTCCTTCTCTCCTCAGAACTGTAGTCTGGGAATGTGGGATTAATGCAGCATTAACTGTGTGTCTAGCCATTCAACATCAACTAGTTCCCCAGAAATAAACAGGCTAATTTAACAGCCGGTGTATGGTCACCTGAATGCAAAAACCATACAATCATGTTTTTTTTATTATTATTATTTGCATCAAAATGATTCAGTGCTACAATGCAGGCTTTTAGGAACTCCAGACTGCTTTGGTCTGTATGAAGAGTTCTGCAGCACTCAGAAGCTTGCTCGGTATTGTGTTGTTTTGGTTTGTCTTAATAATGGCGCCTTACCTGTGTCTCAGTGGGAGAGCACCTGCTTTGCATGCAGAATGTCCCAGGGTCAATCCCCGGCATCACCAGGTAACAGGGAAAAAATGATGATAAAAGACACTTAAAGGTAAAGGTAAAGGTATCCCCTGTGCAAGCACCGAGTCATGTCTGACCCTTGGGGTGACGCCCTCTAGCGTTTTCATGGCAGACTCAATACGGGGTGGTTTGCCAGTGCCTTCCCCAGTCATTACCGTTTACCCCCCAGCAAGCTGGGTACTCATTTTACCGACCTCGGAAGGATGGAAGGCTGAGTCAACCTTGAGCCGGCTGCTGGGATTGAACTCCCAGCCTTATGGGCAAAGCTTTCAGACGGCTGCCTTACCACTCTGCGCCACAAGAGGCTCATTAAAAGACACTTGCCTGAGACTAAATACACCAGATAATTATCTCAAAGATCCGATGACATTGAGGATTCCAGGCTGTTTATGCTTCCACCTGGGCCCTTTCTTCCCTAACTGGCATAAATCCCCAGACATAAAGCCAATTTGTGAGTGGCAAAGCAACTGCCTTGTATACAGAATATCACAGGTTCCATCCCCGACCAGGGATGATAACAACTAGTGGTTCATAAAATGAATTTTTAAAAAAATGATTAAAACACTGTTGGCCTCAAAGGTGCCACTGGTCTCAGATTTTGCCTTGATGGTTCAGTCCAGTACGAAGCAGCTTCCTGTGTTCAGGTCTTTCGGGACTTCATGCTTCTGATTAAGCCAAACCTAAAGAAGCTTACACCAAAAGTTAGTTCTGGCTGTTGTACAAGTTGAGGCAGCAATCAACTGTTGGGGGGGAAGAAAAGGGAAGAAGCAAAGGGACATTTGGTTCATAGAAGGGTGGCTGAGTAAAGAACTAGCAGGGAGAGAGCTCAGCAAATCCTCTCTCCCCCACCCGTGGATCAAGGGGCTGCTGACTCCATCCCCAGTGCTGACACTCAGGAGGGATGCCAGCCTCCAGGGGGGACCTGGAGATCCCCTGGAATTACAGCTCCCTCCAGGCGACAAAGCGATCAGTTCC
Source organism: Paroedura picta (assembly GCF_049243985.1). Classification (NCBI taxonomy): domain Eukaryota; kingdom Metazoa; phylum Chordata; class Lepidosauria; order Squamata; family Gekkonidae; genus Paroedura; species Paroedura picta. Next base: position 2,134,137 of record NC_135384.1, read on the forward strand.
CCCGGAGAAAAGGGCTGCCTTGGAGGGCGGGCTCCACTGCATCCTCCACTGAGGTCCCTCCCTCCCTGCCCACCCCCAAAGTCTCCAGGCCTTTCCCAACCCCGAGCTGGCAACCAGAGCCGAGAGCCAGCCTGGCGTAAAGGCTCGACTGCCGGACTCGCATCGGCGAGACCCCAGTTCCCATCCCCGCTTGGAAGCTTGCTGCAGCCGCCCACGCTAAGCCCCGCCTACCTCGCAGGGCTGTTGTCCGGGGGGAGCGAGGGGAGCCGCCGCGTCCCTGTCCCTGTCCCGAAGGCAGCCGGCGCCGAGGCGGTTAAGCGTCTTGCCCGGGCGGCGCCTGCCTCCCAGCACGTGGTTCCGGGGCCGAGATGGGCCAGCGGCCGGCGCTGGTGGTCTTCGACCTGGGTGCGTGCCTGCCCCCCCCTTGCACGTGGGAATGCCGCCTACACGTGTAGGGTTTGCTTAATGGGGGGGGGGGCTTTTGGCATCCCCTCCTGGCACAAGAAGGCCGGGTGCGAGGGCGGCCTCCTTGTTCCGGCCAGGCAGCTACCCCACCGGGGAGGTTCCCTACCGCCTTGCATTGCGAAGGCAGCGTGGGAGCATGGCCGGGGGGGGGGGGGGCGGGGGGACGAAGATGGGGAGGGGGATTCTAGCGGCCTTTCCTCTCCGGTCTCGGTAGATTACACCCTCTGGCCTTTCTGGGTGGACACCCACGTGGACCCCCCTTTCCAGAAGAGAAGGTGAGAAATGGGGAGGGGAGAAAAGCTTTGGGGGGGGGGTTGCATGCAAAACCTTCCCCCACCCCGACTGCTGCAAAAGAGAGCAGAAGGCCCCGATCCGCAGCAGACCCCAGGCTGAAGGGGCCATGCACTCGTCCCTGGGAGGAGGAAGGGAAGAGGCTTTCTTCAGAACCGTGTGCTTGGGAAACCTGCACCTGTGGGGTTTCTGCCTGCTGTGTTACTGGCGTGTAGAGAACACACACTTCTTCAACCTGTCTTGCCCCCAGTGACGGCTCCGTATGGGACCGGAGCGGGCAGTCTGTGAAGCTGTACCCCGAAGTCCCCGCCGTGCTGGAGCGGCTGCAAAGGGAGGGGATCCCCATGGCCGCTGCCTCCAGGTGAGCCCCCCTCTCCTTTCAGGGGCTCATGGGAACTGTAGTCCATGGACATCCGGAGACCCACAGTTTGGCCACCCTTGCTCTAGGAGACCAATTCCCCTGGAAGATGGGGCATTTTTGGAGGAAGGAGCCTCCAGATCCACCCCCTTAAACGGAGCCTGATACCACATCGGCAGCCGGAGCGTCTGCACAACTAGAGTCAATCTGCATGTTCTGCGAATAGTTTCTGCTCATAGCTGAGCCGCTGCATTTAGAACCAGTTGGAGTTCTCACATCAATTTTGAGTGCTTTGCAGTAGAAGAAACATATTCTGAAGTGGTAGCAGGAAAATACATACAGCAAACCGATAGTCCTGCTGAGTCCTGCTGTACTCAGTGAAATAATCCACAGTCCCTTCATGGTCAACTTTCTGAACCATTGTGTTGTGTCACAGCTTGATGGTCGTGTTAGGGCTCTGGTCACTTCATGGCCCTGTGACCTCACTGTCTCTAATGGATGTGAAGCGCTCTTTCTCAGGCACCTAAGCCCGACCCCTATCCCCGCCTCTTACAGGACAGGCGAACTCCGGGGGGCCACTCAACTCCTGGACCTCTTTGGCCTGGACCGCTTCCTCTGCCACAAAGAGATCTACCCTGGCAGCAAAGTCACCCACTTCCAGAGGTAAGGAATCCCCTGCCCACTCCTTCCTTGGAACCCCAGTGCAGAAACACACCCACATGCCCAAATTCATGGGTGTTTTATCCTGGCACTTCCTGATAGCAATTGTCATATCCGTGGGCAACCTGGGAAAACGGCATTTTCTTGGTGACTTTCCCCTTCCCTTCCTTCCCTTGCCAAATTACACTCTAAACGGGAGGATGAAGATCCATCCTGGAGGGTGGGGAGTGATGGAGCGACCGCTGCTCTCACGCCCCCCCACTCCTGATTTTCATCAGGTTATGCCAGCAAAGCCAGGCCCCTCTTTCCCAGATGCTCTTCTTCGATGACGAAGCCCGGAATATTCACGATGTCAGCAAATTAGGTACCTACAGGTTTGACTGTTCCCCGCCCCCATACCTCTGACGGAGTTCACCCTTTGGGTGAAGAGTGGTCTTTTGTATACCTATATTTCCTGACCCAGATAGCCAAGACTAGTCTGCTGTCACCAGATCTCCGAAGCTAAGCAGGGTCCACCCTGGCTAGTATTTGGATAGGAGGCCTCTGAGGGACACCATGGTCATGACACAGAGGCGGGCAAAGGGCAGCCTTGAAAACCCTGAAGGGTCAGCTGATGGCACCGTTTTCTGACTCAAAACTGGGCTGATCCTGCGTTGAGCAGGGGGTTGGACTAGACGGCCTGTATGGCCCCTTCCAACTCTATGATTCTATGCAGGCCCATGGAAGAGCGAGGTGGGTGCAGTCCTGTAGTTCCCCATCTGATGTTCTTTAGCTGTTGCTTGTTCTCTCGAAATAGATACATTCTGAAGAACTCCTCCAATATGAAGGGCTGGTGGGAGATGCCTTCAAGTCGCAGCTGATTTATGGAGGATTTTCAGAGCAAGAGACGCTCAGGGGCAATTGGCCTGCCTCTGCGCAGCATCCCTGTTTAGCTTCCGAGACTGGGCTAGCTTTAGGTCAGGGCCCTGAGATGTAATTCAGTTTGAATGCAGACTTGGAAATGTGGGTCTGGATATTCCTTCCGGTTCCAGTGCTGAGTAAATCTACTTCCAGCACTTGGAATCAATAGGATACGATGCATTTATAAAGAATTGCTTCTGGTTCTCTTTGAATCCCCAGTTCCCCCTCCCCCTTATTTTTATTTTAATTCTTCTGTTCAGGAGTCACATGTATTCACGTCCCCAACGGTATGAACCTTTCTCTCCTCGAGAGTGGTCTGGAAGCCTTTGCCCACTCCTGAATTATCGCCGCCTCACCATTCCCTGCCTCGAAGCCTGCCATCTCCCCCCTCATGGGGGTGTACGCAGTGGAGTTGAGCACTCTGATGCCGTCCAATAAACCCTTACTGGTACCCTGTGGTGTGCTTCTGTACAGGGGAGCATCCCTTTCCTGGAGCTGCCATTCACCTCCTCCAACCTGAAAAGCATCGAGATATCAAGAAGCTAGAAGACAGCTGCCAGGGAAAGCTAGAATGGGTGGGCTAGTCATAACTCTTTTGTGGTTGCTCAACAGTGCCGTAGGACTGGGTGAGAGGGGAAGGAAACGAGTCTCACGTGTCCTTGGAACCAGCTGCTCTATGGCAATGCCAGCTTTCAGGTGGAGGGCACACTCTGTATGCACTAGCCTTCCGGAAGCCTCTAAGCAAGGATGCACAGGCTGGAGTCTGGTGGGGATTGCACTCTACACATTGTCAGAGACACACAAACACGGAGAGATCTTGGGTTCATTGTTTTGTTTTTTTTTAATTTTAACTGGAAATGTTACAACTATTATTGTAAGCCGCTTTGAACTACAAGGGAAAGTGGGATATAAATGTTTTAATGCATTTTTCACATATTCCAAAGATGCAAGCCAGTTGGTTAGACTGTATCCTAATAGCAAACAGAGAGCCAGCATGGTGTAGCAGGTAAAGTGTTGGACTTAGATCTGGGAGACCCGGGTTTGAATCCCTGCTCTGCCAAAAAAGTTTGCTAGTGGACTTTGGGGCTAGCCTACCTCGCAGGGTTGTTGAGAGGATAAAAGGAAGAAGAGAATGGTGTGTGCTGCTTTTAATCAAGGTAATCACTGGAGAGAACAATGACCTCATTTAACAGTCCAAGAGATATTAATGGGGTGGACAGGGATATTTTGTCTTAGGTTCTCAGATTGCTTGGTGAGATTTCTGTTCCTTCACCTGTTGAATATCCTGCAGGGGACCTGCCCACAAAGACAGGGAGGGGAAAGCAGCCTTTAAGGCACCAGCAAAAAACTGTGTGAGAATGACTTATGACCACTTGATAAATGACAGTGGCTTAAAGGAAGATTTGCACCCCTTCAAAACAGTCGCCACCCTGAAAATGAGTGGCTATGGACCCGTTTGAAAAAACAGGGAGCGGCTCCTTTAAGGCCGAGGGGCGTGTCACGTGATTTCGCGTACCCCAGCCCTCGCTGGTTACGTTATCGGTCACGTGCTAAGAAAAGGTCCAAAGAGGTAAAGCAAAAACGGAGACCTCGTATTACCCTCATTCCTGGCTTCCAGTCTACTTTTTCAATGCAGGAAATAAAAGGGTGGGGAAAACCCTCACGAAGGGCAAGGCGACTGTCTCCTTGCAATGTAAATGATAATGTAATCATGAATAATTGCATATAAATAATCATGAATCGATTCAGTGCTTTTTGTTTAAAGGCAACAAAAAAAACCTCCCGGGAGGAAAGAAAGCGCCATTGAATTATAAATCTGCAGACCCCTGCAAAAGAAAGGAAGTCCAGGTGTCCGAGGGTCCCCCTGCTGACCTGCATGGAGCGTCTCTCTCTCTCTTTCCCCCTCCGCGGCGATTGCGAACCTGAGTTCTCCGGGCGCCCCGCAGAAGACCGCAGCCCCGTGGCCTGGAGCCTCTCCCCCCCCTCCCTCCCCGGATCACGTGACGGGGCGGGGCCCGTGAGGCAGGCAGGGTGGAGGGTGAAGCCGGAAGAGGGAAGGGAGCGAATTCCCAGCAGGAGCGATGAGCGGCTTGGGGAAGCTTTTCGGGAAGGGTGAGGCTGTTCCCACCCCGGGGGGAGATGGTATCGCCCAGCACTCCTGGGGGGATCGTGGAGGCTCGGGGGCGACCAAGTGCCCCGCAGGGGTGGGGGGGAGAAGAGCCTGCTGGGGGGAGGAGAAGCAGCAGCCAATGGCTGTCGATTGCCCCCCCACCCCCCCAAAAAAAATAATGGATCCAATTTTTCTCTTTGCTGGGGAGGGAAGCATAGAGCTTCCGAAAAGGGCGGGTCCCAGAGGGAGGGTTGGGTTCCATGGTGTCCCCCTCCCCTGGATTGCTTTCTCTGGGTAGGACTGTACCAGTTCCCCCCTTGGGGAGGCTGAGGATTTGCCCACTGGCTGGGGCGGAGGAGCGGGGAGGCAGAGTGGGGATGCTGGGAAAAGCCCATCATGCACTGGGCTTCGGCTGGAGTCTCGCTGTCAAGAGGAGATGATGTCAGGGCTGGCTGTTGCAGAGGAGCAGAGGGGGGCAAGGATTAGAACCCTGGTCCAGAAGATCTAGGTTTGAATCCTGGGTGCTCTTGGGCCAGTCACACACTCTCAGCCTAGCCTACCTCGCGGGGTTGCTGGGAGGATAAAATAGAGGAGAAAAGAGTGAGGTTAGCCACTGGGGAGAAAAGCAGCATAGAACTGAAGTAAATCAACCTTAGAGCCATTATTAAGAGTGCCAGAATCTAATCTGGAGAACTGGGTATGATCCCCCCCCCCCATCTCCTCCACATGCAGCTAGCTGGGTGACCTGGGCTAGTCACTGTCCTGTTAGAGCAGTTCTCTCAGAACTATCTCAGCTCCACCTACCTGTCTGTTATGGGGAGAGGAAGGGAAATGTGATTGTAAGCTGATTTGACACTCCTTCAGGTAGTGAAAAGCGGGGTATAAAAACAGCTTTTGTCCTTCTAGGCAGTGGTTCTTGCTCACTATACTTAGGCCAAGGTAGAGTGTCCCTACCACTGGAGGCTTTCCAGGGGGTTCCTGTTATCCCTTTGCCCAAGCCCTGCTTCCCTCCATCCCTTTCCAGGCAAGAAGGCCAAGGCGCCTACCCCGCAAGAGGCCATCCAGAAACTGCGGGAAACCGAGGAGGTGCTTGTCAAGAAACAAGAGTTTTTGGAGCAGAAGATCCAGCAGGAGCTCCAAGCAGCCAAGAAACATGGGACCAAGAACAAGAGGGGTAACTGTGGGGAGACTCTCCGTCCGGCGAAAGCCTGGGGGGGAGGGGCTGCAGGAGACCGAGCCACGAAAAGGGATTCTTCATGGGCGGGGAGAGGGCAGGCTGAGAGAGGGCAGGCTTTGGAGTCTATGGGGAGACATTCTCCCCAGAGAATTGATGGGGAGGTGGGACAGGAGGGTGTCTTCTGGGCAGGCCCACTCAGCTTCACAAATAGGCTGACTTGGCCAGCTTGCCCAGCAAACCTCCCCCAGGGGACCATAGAAGGAGAAGGAAGACTGCCTGCAGATCCCAGCCACCTTAAGCGTTCAAAGCCATTTAAATGTATTAGAATAAATGTAAATTTTCAGGACTTTGTTATCATTTGAGACTTTGATCAGAATGGGAAGAGGGTTGGAGGTACTTCCTGGGTTGGCTTCCTGGTACCTGTTTTCCCGAATAATAAGGCTCCATTTGACACACCAGAGTAAGTGATCTGGGTGTAGAAATGGCATCTATGAGCCCAAATGCTGTTCTTTCCTTTATTAATAACAGAACAAGAAGCCAAATTTCTTTTTTGTATCCAGTATGGCCATTCTAAGTTCACATTAATATAATGAAGAGTAGTTCTCAGCGGGCCTAAGAAAGGCCAGGCACCAGCCTTTGACCAGTTGTTGACGCTGTAGCTTGGTGGTCGATCCTCTGCTTGGCATGCAGAGGCTCACAGGTTCAATCCCAGGCACCTCCAGCAAAAAGGATCAGGTAGCAGTTGGTGCAAAAGATCTCAGGCCGGAGACCACAGAGATTCTCTGCCAGTCTGACCTTGAAGAGATCAAAGACCTGATTCACTATAAAGGCAGCTTTGTGTGTGGTCAGGGCCATAGGTGAAGGTCTTGAGATGGGCAGGCATCTATTCATTTATTGGGTTTCTATACTGCCCTCCCAGCAAGCTGGCTCAGGGCGGTGTGCACATCGTATTAAAAATGGCATAATAAACATCCTATAAAATAACAGTACATTAACATTTCTTTAAAAATTACATTTAACATTAAATTGTGAAGGGACAATTTATGTTAATATCAGCAGCAGTCCCAAGCTGAGATGGTGTCTGATCTCCCGGAGCTAGACTGTGGCCTGGGGGGATCTTTAGTAAGGAGGGCCTAATAAGCTCGGTATGGAAGTACGCGGTCCCTTTAGGGCAGGGGTAGTCAACCTGTGGCCCTCCAGATGTTCATGGACTACAATTCCCATGAGCCCCTGCCAGCAAATGCTGGCAGGGGCTCATGGGAATTGTAGTCCATGAACATCTGGAGGGCCACAGGGTGACTACCCCTGCTTTAGGGTACCCAGATTCCCAGCTCTTGCGGGCTTTCCAGTGGGCAGCCAGGTTTTAGGGATGAAATGAGCAAGACGGGCCCGGGAGGGGACGGGATGGGTTCTCCTCGCCTGCAGCTGTCGGCATTCCCACGTCCCTTCTCCTCTCCTCCTGGCAGCGGCTCTGCAGGCCCTCAAGCGGAAGAAGCGCTACGAACAGCAGCTCTCCCAGATCGACGGCACCCTCTCCACCATCGAGTTCCAGAGGGAGTCGCTGGAAAATGCCACCACCAACACAGAAGTGCTCAAGACCATGTCGGACGCCGCACGGGCCATGAAGGAGGCCCACCAGCATATGTGTGTACTGCGGGGGGTGGGGGAGAGTTTTTCAGGAGACCCCCTCTGCCCTCGGTTGGGTGGGGCTAGAAGAAGGGGGAGGAACCTGCATGCCATCTTGTCTCAGGATTCCAAAGATGCCTATAGGCTTAAAAAATTCTGGGAACCCCTGCTGTACGCAAACACCACTTTGCCTTCTTAGATTTCGGTTTCCAACTTGTGGACACTTCCTGTCCCTTCTCCGAGAAGGCGGAGCTTTATCACTCAGGTCCAGCTCTGTAGCGACCCTCCCTTTCCCCCTGTTCTCCTCCAGGGACATCGACAAGGTGGACGACCTGATGTCTGAGATCACGGAGCAGCAAGACATCGCCCAGCAGATCTCGGACGCCATCTCTAAGCCGGTTGGCTTTGGGGACGATGTGGACGAGGTGAGGGGGGTGGAGGCGTTCCTGAGCAGTGGGGATTCGGTTGCAGCTCAAGCGCTGTGTTTCTTGAGGGGCCGGGCCCCAAGGGCCCCTGGGGCTGGGAGTGCGTGCATGCAAGGCAATTGGGCAGCTCTTGGAGCCCCATATTAACTTCCTGCTGTTTACAGGAGAACTGGCTTGATGTCATGGTTAAGAGCAGTGGCCTTTAATCTGGAGAATCCGGGTGCGATTCCCTACTCTTCCTCCACATGCAGCCAGCTGGGGGACTTGGGGCCAATCACACTTTTCTCAGGGTTTTCTTAGCCTCACCTCTCTCGCATGGTGTCTGTTGTGGGGAGAGGAAGGGAAGGCAGTTGTAAGCACCTACGAGACACATGAGGCCTGCTGGGTTACCTCAGGCCAGTCACAGTTCTCTTAGGGCTGTTCTTGCAGAGCAGTTCTCTCAGAGCTCTCTCAGTCCCACCTATCTCGCAGGTTGTCTGTTGTGGGGAAAGGAAGGGAAGGTGATTGTAAGCCGATTTGAGAGTCCTTTGGGTAGTAAAAAAAAGCAGAGTGTAAACCCCAGCTTCTCTTCTTCTTTTTCTTCTGCCTGTGTTGCTGTCAGGATGAGCTGCTGGCTGAGCTGGAGGAGATGGAGCAGGAAAGCCTGGATAAGGAGCTTCTGAATGTGGGGGAGCCGAACCCCGTCCTGCCCAGCGTGCCTGCCTCTCACCTTCCCAGCGTCCCAGGTATGGTGGAGGGCAGGAAGCAGACTTCCAGGTTCCCTCTGGGTCTTAAGATCTGCGTGGTTCACTAACTGGGGTGGCCAAAATGCGATCAAGAATCTGTTCTGCCTAGTGGTGGGGGGGGGGGGGGTTCACACTGGCCACTGGAAATCTGAGGGCAGCAAAAGGGAGCCAGAAGGTCCCCGGGGTCCTGGGGGGTGTCATAGCCTTCTCCTCTCTTTTCATATGCACAATTCCAAAATTGTAATCCCGGAAAAGCCGTTTTTACCCTCGAGAAACCCCTGAAACATTCTCCGGGCTTCGAGAGACCCCAGAAGTGGTGGGGTCATGCAGAATATGGCTGGGAAGCACCGCTGTGGACACGCCCACCCGGGGCTCCTCCCCTTCCCACCCCCTCCAGGCCCATCACGGACCATTTTGGGAGGGGGTGGAGAGGTCGACATGAGCATATATAAGCATATTCCCCAATAAATGTTTATATACACAAAACAACAGCCCAGCACTCCTTCTCCGTGGCCGACGGGGGTTTTCCCCTGGCCCAGAGCTTCCTGCTCCACAACCAACCTGGGCGTGTCCATCCCTCGGGCCACCTTGACTCCCAGCTGCCCCAGCCCCTTCTGAAGGAGCAATTGGAAGCAAAGGTGAAACAAAGGGGTGGTTACAGCCACAATTGTTACTGGCTCCGCTAACTTTGGGAAAAGCCATCCTGCTTCCTTCACGCGATCCAGGCTCAGAGGTGCTGCCGTTGGGGGGCGAAAAGCCACGGCGAGGGTCCGTGTCACAGTCCTGCATTAGCAGCGAAGCAAGGAGGAGATGTGTTGTGGTTAACCCGTACGCACTGAACAGTCTTCTCTGCGTTCTAGCCCGGGCTTTCTCAACCAGGGTTCCTCAGTGGTAAAAATAATAAGGGCTGTTCTAGCTCTTCAGAAAACCAGGAGAACGCAGGGTGTATCGCTCAGAGGTCCAAAGTTGTCAATTGGAGAGCCACAGCTGGCCACCCCTGAAATCAGGGGTAGTCAAACTGCAGCCCTCCAGATGTCCATGGACTACAATTCCCATGAGCCCCTGCCAACATTCACTGGCAGGGGCTCATGGGAATTGTAGTCCATGGACATCTGGAGGGCCGCAGTTTGACTACCCCTGGTCTAGGCCTTCTTCATGCACCCTGCGACTCCACCACTGCCTTTGAGAAATGGAGGCAAGGACTGTTAACCTGCAGCTCAGATGAACTTTGAATCAGTTGTTGACAGGGAGGGTGGCTGCTGGGGGGCACCGTGGGCCTGATCATCGGGGCCCACCCTTCCGCTCATCTGCCTCTTCCCTCCCCAGCCTCGAAAGTGCCCGTGGACGACGACGACGACGAAGACATGAAGCAACTCGCCGCCTGGGTGTCGTGAGGCGTGATGAGGATTCGCACTCGTCTCTTCCCCCCTGTTTCCTCTCCGAGAGGCGGGGAGGGAACGAAGACTTTTCTCCGTCAGCTCCAGATTCCGGGAGGGGTGCTGGGCCAGACACCCCGCCCGAAATAACCTTATGTGCCGAATGTAAAGAATTTTATAGACAGATTTATATATGAACAGATTCTATGAAGGGGGGAGTGTGTTGGGGTCTAAGGAGGGGTCCACATCCACCCCCCCCAAAAAAAGGGACCAAATCTTGAAGTACTCCTCCATTTCCAGCCAGGCTGCAAAAAACAAACAAAACACCTCTGCACTGTTACAACCGTAAGAGGATGGGGGGGCACTTGGAAAACACCCCCAGATGGACGAGTCCTTGGTATTAACGTTGTGCCCCATGCCTGCTGGGTGGGATGGGGGGGTGTCAGTGGGGGGTGAGCTCTCTTCTCCTGCAGTCATGCTCCTTTGGGGGGGGGGCTTCCCTCCCCCAGGCCTTGACCCCCTTTCTTTCCTGGTTGTATTGAATGTGTGTGGATGTTTCTAAATCCCTCCCCCCAACAGCCAATGTGTTAAAAAGAAAAAAGAACGCCAGGAGGATCACTCTGGGCCATCAAGGCAGTTTCCTCGGGATTGGGGGGGGTGTCCTTCAATTGCTGCTCGGGGTGGGGGGTGGGGGGGTCGTCCTCAATTGGTACTCTTTCTGTCTGTTCTCTTGGCCTTGTGTCTGTAGCTTGAGGTGATGTTTACATGTCCTCTCTTTACATCCAGTTGTGCTAATCTGCTAATTTTTAAAGCTGTCTCTCTTTTTTCACATCTCCCTGGGGCCAGGAGTTAAGATGCCGGGAAGGGGGGGTGGGGAAAGAGACCCCCTCCCCCTCCCCAAAGTTGCCTTGTTCCTCTCTGTGCCCCGTCAATAAAGTTGGCTTGAAATGTTTCTGCCCCTGTGCCGTTGGAAGGAGGGTGTATCTTCACTCACCAAGGCCTTGAGCCCAGAAGGGTGTGCAGGTTCTTCCTTGCTTTTTATGTTCAAATTTAATTTCTCACAGGAGGAAGCAGTAATCCTTTTTCTTAAAGGGGAGCTGAAGGAGGACGTCTCAGTTTGACATTTTTCTTCCTCCTTGGATGTTGGGTTAAGATTCTAACAGATCTTTGTAGGGACCTGAGGGGTAGCACCCCTTTTGTGGGGGTCTGCCCTAGTGTGGCAGTGGTCTAAAACAGCTCACCCCCCTTCCTGGTGGCTTACGTAGCCTTCCCCCCCCCTCCCCAAGCAAATGGCACATCCGTGAGCAAGGTAAGAATCCAAAGTCCACTTAATCCACTTAATCTGGGACGATGTCCCCGACTGTACTTATTTATGAAACAGGAGACATTTTTGGTGAAAAACCGGGGAATTATTTTGGCAGCCCTTGTAACACGGCAGATCCTAAATACTGAATTTACTGAGCATTCCCAAGAATGTATCTTTCTTCAGCCTCATCTGTGATCACCCTTCACGACGGAGAGAGCTGCAGAGGGGAACTGAGTGCCTCGGCTCCGTGCTAAACGGGTCGGGAAGAAGCATTTGGCTGCTTTCTGCTTGGATCAGACGCTCGGCGCCCGTGGAAGGCCGTCTGCCCGAGAATCCCACACTGCCTCCTAGCATTGAAAGATGTCGAGGTTTGCATCTCTTCACTTGGGGCGGGAACATACACAAGACGCGCATGCGGTTGCAGAAGCCGACTGGAGGATATTGCATCACCTGTGACTTGCGAGACATTTTGGGGGGAAATTGCAACGTGAATTGACGCCCTGTGCACACACCGCCTTCACAGAACTGCCTGGAGATGTCACATCACCCTGCTGCTTTGGTGGCACCTGGAGATGCTGTTTATCTTGGGACTGATGGCCATGCAGGGGCATGCAATCAGTTCTCTGCGCATGCTGCATCAGCAGAACTGCCACAGCGTTTTTGACGGAGGCTGCTGGGAACAAGACGCAGACTGTCAAAAGATATTCAGCAGGCCTGGAGATGCGTCCGAGATGGAATTGTTTTGCTTCCGGCGAAACGCCTGCGTGCCTTGGCTCTCCCAGACCATCAGGTCAGTCTCGTTCGATTCCTTTCTGAATAATTCATATTCCGGGCACACGAGAACGAGACCGTCATCACTTCTGCGGGGCTCGGAGGCAAGGCAGGCTTGAAGTCTTCCAATCCCCCAGTGGAGACAGTGAAACCAGCAGCCGGGAGTGGACTGATGCAAGGAGCGCCATGCGCTGAATGCATGCAAGTGCCAAAGTGGGACGCCCGGGTTTTAGCAATGCAAGCAGAACCTTCCCGCAGAAAACCTGGGAATGAAATCTAGCTTGTCACTTAAGGACGCTCCTCGTATCCTCTGTGCCGGCCCTATCCAGAAGCTCAATCTGGCGTCCCATTAATGGCATGAAATTGCAGAATTGCTCTAGTAGGGGTGGTCAAACTGCGGCCCTCCAGATGTCCATGGACTACAATTCCCATGAGCCCCTGCCAGCATTTGCTGGCAGGGGCTCCTGGGAATTGTAGTCCATGGACATCTGGAGGGCCGCAGTTTGACTACCCTTGCTCCTGCACTTCTGGGTATGGCAGCCAGCTGTATTTTCTCCACCTGGATTTCTTAAATAAAACCAGTGGGGGAGGGGGGGCAGGTGCTTATCAAGAAACCTGCAAGGCGGAGAAACCCTCGGGCGAGCCGGAGTTGTTTTGGTGGGCTCAGCATCACTTACCTTGAAACAGCACCTGGGACAGGTGAGGCATGAAAGAGGGGCTCGTTCTCAGTCACTGGGGGGGGGGGGCAGCAGGCCGCAGGACAAAATGTTTCAGGAGATTTGCTCCCAAGCTCATGTCAGTGTCTCCAGTACCGGCTGCTTGTGGCGAACACCTGGAAGCTGCCAAAACGGGACGTGTAAGAGGGATTGGGCAGCGGACAAAAACACCTCCATAGCATCATTGCTTCCAAAGTAAGAGGGATTTCTGGAACAGCCTCGGATTACTTTTACTTGAGAGATCGTTGCGAGCCAGAGGTGATAGTGTAGAATTAGTCTGTTGTGAAGCAGAGGCCTGGGTCCACCGATCTGTGTGGCCGGAAGAGATTCCCACCAGCAGAGCCTCATCCTGGAGACGGTTACATGAGCTGAGAGCACATTTCCCACAATGTTTTGTCCTTCCGATTCCCAAGGTCAGTTTGGAGGTGACTGCTGGAGACGGGACCCTTCTCAGCCCCTGCGTGGCTGTTCTTTGGCTTTTTTAATGTCACAGGAAAGAGAGACCACACTAATTCGGACAGTAGAATATTTTGACGGAAACACACTTTAAACAGGAATTTTTTTTGGGGGGGGGGTTACCAATTTTTCACCAAAAATGTCTTCTACGTTTGTCACAGACGGAATGAAAACTGGAAATGCAGGGGGGGACCTTGCTTGACCCCGTTTGGGTTGCATTCCCTTCCCATGGCAGTCGAACATCGCCCTCTTTTGCCAAATGAGAAGCCTAACGTTCCAAATCTCGCTCGGGGGGGGGGGTATGGTGGCTCCCTCGGGACCTCCCTACTCGGCCCTTGGTTTCCCCACCCGACACCCGTCCGCCCCGTAACCACCCCCACACGCCCCGCTTGGAAGTTCACAGGGCAAGGGGGCTCCTCGGACAGTCTCTCCTTTTAATAGGCCCCTCTTAGCTGGCTTTCTCCGTGTTCTTGTTCCCCTTCAGTTGGCCGGTGCTGCGGGTGCGGCTGGCGCCTCTCTTCTTGTCCGGGATGAAGGTCAGGGAACGGGACTTGGTGCTGGGCGTGGCGGCCTTGCTGGGGGCCGGTTCCGCCGGGCGAGAGCCGCAGATGGCTTCCAGGGCTTTGATCTCCGTGGTGGGCTTCTCGGCCAGGTACTTCAGCACCCAGGGGGTCTTCAGCACGTCCAGGATGTTCAGGCGCTTGGACGCCGGCCGCAGCACTCGGTGCACCAGGTCCTGGAAGCGTGGGGTGGGGGAGGAAGAGGGGGTGTCAAAGGAGGTCATTTCTCCCCACTGCCCATCACTCACGCCCACCCTCTTCACCCGCAGGTAGGGCCTGCTGTAGCTCTGGGGTCCCAAAACCAGGGGTTTCGGGAGAAGGGAGGTTGCACAGGAGTCCCGACAGCAGCAAGACTCAAGCCAACCAAGAACAGAAGGATCCTGCTGCTTTCACTGGGTGGATTCCGGGGATCCGCTGGGGTGTAGCTGGAGTTCCTGCCGCCCCCTCGATACAGCCTCAGGGCCCAAGATGGGCGGGGAGAGGCAGTGGCAGGAAGGAAGGAGAAGTGCTGTTTTTATAACCCTGCTTTTTACTACCCGGAGGAGACTCAAAAGTGGCTGACAAACACCTTTCGCTTCTCTCTCCCACAACAGACGCCCTATGAGGTCGGTGGGGCTGAGAGAGCTCAGAGAGAACTGAGACTGGCCCAAGGTCACCCAGCTGGCTCTGTGTGGATGAGGAATGATGGGTGCCAACTCCTGGTTCTAAAACTCCTTGAGATTTGGGGAGGGGAGGGAGCCACCCTCCAAAGCAGCATTTTTCTCCAGGGGAACTGCTCTCTGTGGTCTGGAGTGGGATGCCAGCCTCCAGATGGGGCCTGGGGATCCCCTGCTTTTATGCCTCCTCTCCAGACAGATCCATCCCGCTGGAGGAAATGGCTGCTTTGGAAGGTGGATTCCATAGCATTGCTCTCCACTGAGGTCTGTGCCCACCCCAAATCCCACCCACTCCCAGCTCCACCCCCAAAGTCTCCAGCGGTTTCCCAACCCAGAGCTGGCCACCCTAGATGCCAGCGTCCAGGTGGGGCCTGGGGATGCCCAGGAGACGGGCCTCTTCAGCCACCCTCACCTTGACATCCTCGGAGATGTTGAGGTGGCTGGGGAAGGAGACCTCCTTCTGGGTCTCCCGCAGCAGCTTCTTGAGGTTGGTGTCGTCGAAGGGCAGGTGGGCGACCATCAGGGTGTAGAGGATGACCCCCATGCTCCAGATGTCGGAGAGGAAGGGGTTGTAGGGCAGGCCCAGCAGGATCTCCGGGCAGGCGTAGGCGAAGCTGCCGCAGTAGGTCTGGCTCAGGTGGGAGAAGCAACTCATCATCCGGTAGGACGGGGTGGGCGGCGGCTGGGTCTGCGGGGTGACCATCTTGGAGAAGCCGAAGTCGGAGATCTTGATGTTCTCGCGCTTGTCGAGGAGGAGGTTTTCGAGTTTCAGGTCCCTGGGGCAGGCCAAGGAGAGGAAAGGAAGAGCTGGCCTCAAGGCCTGCAAGGGGCACGTAACTAGGGAAAGGGTGGCCAAACTGTGGCTCTCCAGATGTCCATGGACTACAATTCCCACAAGCCCCGGCTACAATGTGCTCATGGGAGTTGCAGTCCATGTTCATCTGGCAGGGGCTCGTGGGAATTGAAGTCCAGGGACATCTGGAGAGATTGCTGGTGTAAAGCCATATTATGTTTTTTGGACATCTGGAGAGATTGCTGGCGTAAAGCCATATGTTTTTTGGACTGTATACCTACAGCTAGGTGTGTCTCCTGCTCTCTGGCTTGGATCTGCCGCTCTCTACAGCCCTCCCCAGCATGATGGGCTTGCACATATAAACCAGGCATTGCATATATAAGCTGGCCACGGTGGGTTTGCACGCCTGTGCATCTGACAAAGTGAGCGATGCCTTCCGAAAGGTTACGCTTGAGGGACTCAATGGTCTTCTGCCCGCTCAAGTCCCTCGCCAAACCCCACCCTCCCATCTCCAGAATCTCCAAAGATTTCCTGCCCTGGAGTTGGCAGCCCTCCCTGTTACTTACCGGTGCACAATGCCCTTGCTGTGTAGGTAGGCAATGCCCAAGGCCAGCTGCGAGAACCACTTGCCTGCCAGGGCCTCGGAACACGCCCCCGATTTCTGGATCCACTCCAAAACGTCGCCGCAGGGGGCCAGCTCCATGATGATGTAGTGCCGGGACGTGGTCTCGATCGCCTGGTAGAAACTGATGAGATATTTGTGCCGAAGGCTCTTCATCACCTGGGGGAGGCAAGGAATGGGGAGGGGGTCTCAAAAATGAGTCGTTCTGCTGGTCGCACTCTCATGTCTCCCCCCCCCCCTTCAGGTTGGGGACCCCTGATCAAAATGTTAATTTTTTCAGGACTTCAGCACCATTATCCATATGGTGGCTACCTACAGGTTAGACTACTACCATGCACATTACACGGAGCTGCCCCTGGAAACTATCCAGAAACCTCCACGGTCCAAAAAGCAGCAGCAAAACTGGTGCCTGGCATGAACCATGGAGTACACATCTCAAAAGAACTACCACAAAGAGCCAACGACCTGAATTTCCCTGGGCAAGAATTTGGTGAGGTAATCCTCCGACGCTTTCTTCTTGGAGATAATCTTGATCGCCACCATGGTCTTCTGCTTGGCAAAGTAGGCCTCGTAGACCGTGCCGTAGGACCCGTGCCCAATCACCTTGCCGATCTGATAGCCGTATTGATCCATCACCGAGATGTACGGTGTGGACGTCGTGTGCTCCACCATGATTAAAGCCTAGCTGAGCGTCCCAAACCCTCTTGAATTGGTTGGCCACTTTGGGCTTTGCCTCTCAGAGTTCGCTGTGCGGTTAATGGGAAGCCGGTAGGAACGCCAGCCCCGGTTGACTAAGGAAAAGGTGATCAGCTCCTTCACACCGGGGAGGCGTTTGATCCATCTGCCTAGCGCTCCTTCCTGTTCATGAAAAGTGTGGCGGTCCGGTGAGGATCCACCTGTCTTTTACTTCTGCCCTGGATGGGAAATCTTGAGATGCTTCCCTGGGATCTCTCTGGAGAGGGCGAGGAGGACAAGGGCCGTATCCCCACCAGCAATCTGTTCAACCCAAGGACCAGAGACCCCATCACCAATGCCCCGGGATTCCGGTGAGATCACAGTAGCGTCCCAACACTCTGACCAAGCCAATTGGCCGGTAGAGTTCCGGTTACCTGGGCGACTGTTCCTGTAGACAACGGCAGAGGCCACCTGG
This sequence comes from Paroedura picta, assembly GCF_049243985.1. Taxonomy (NCBI): domain Eukaryota; kingdom Metazoa; phylum Chordata; class Lepidosauria; order Squamata; family Gekkonidae; genus Paroedura; species Paroedura picta. The sequence continues at coordinate 2,151,280 of NC_135384.1, forward strand.
TAGAACAAGAAAGTAGGTAGATGCTATCACAAGAAGGACGGCCAGTGTTCCAGATGGCCCAGGTGATGTCCAGGCCATCCGCTGGATCTTGTTGAGAGGGTTCCTGTTTTAACTCCTTGCTCTCAAAATCCCGGAGGACTAAGAGGTACATGGGTTAAGGGAGAGCTGTAGACATAGGTCTTGATAAACCGTGGGGAGCTGCCTTATCTACCGAGACAGGTCATGGGTCTGTTCAATTCAGCACCACCGACTCCAGGAGTGCCCAAGTTGGTGCCGACGGTCCCTGGGGTGCTAGGGTTGCCAGCTCTAGGTCAGGAAATGCCTGGAGATTGTGGGGGTGGAGTGGGATTTGGGGCACAGAGGGACCTCAGCTATGGGAGAAAGCCATTGCAGCCTTGGTCATCGCTGTATTTCCCCCTTCTAGTTCCTTCTCAGGATGGTTGATGTTTGGTGTGATGCCAAAGTGTTACTTGTCTGTTATCAGGAGTTTCACTTTCTACATTACGTGATTTTTTTTTTTTTAAGTAGCCCTAAAGACATAGTATCTGTGGAACGTCTGCTCTATTTCTTCCTCTTTCCTTTGGACTTAGGAACTAGAATAAAATCCAGCTGTTTGAATTCCTGCCAGATATCTGCTACGTTTCTTTTTGAGCAGCCCCTTCCTTTCAGGAACTCAGAGTAAGAGAGGGAGTTCTCTCTCCAGTCATTTTATCCTCACGTGAACCCTGGAAAATAGAGCGACGATGGCTGGGCCAACACAGAGTTGCCAACTCCTGATAGGGGGATTCCTGGAGATTTAGGGGTGGAGCCTGGGGAAGATGAGGCTTGGAGAGGAGCGAGACCCCAGCAGGGTATGGTGCCATAGAGCAAGGGTGGCCCAACCCTGGCTCTCCAGATGTCCATGGACTACAATTCCCATGAGCCCCTGCAGGGGCTCATGGGAATTGTAGTCCATGGACATCTGGAGAGCCACAGTTGGGCCACCCCGGCCATAGAGTCTACCCTCCAAAGCAGCCATTTTCTCCAAGGTTGCTAATAAGATTGCCAGCCTCCAGGTGGGGCCTGGAGATCCCTCACAATCAAGACCAGTCCTGGGGAAAATGGCTGCTTTAAGAGTGGGCTCGATGACATTGTTCCCTGCTGAGGCCTGTCCCCTCCCTGGTATTTCCCAACTCAGAGCTGGGAGTCCGGTCATCTGGGATGCGACCAGTTGAAATCTGGGAGAGCTTCAGGATCCACCTGGAGGTTGGCAAGCCAAGCCCAACATCACCCAGTGAGCTTTTAGGAAGGCCAAACCTGGGTCACTTTACTCCTAGGCCACCACTCTGGCTGCTCCTCCACATTGCCACTCAGTAAAAAGACAGGGAACGCTGCTATTGCTCAATAGCACAGGAAATGCACTCTGCACATGCTCACAGGCATCTGTCTTTCATTAATCCTTTTCCTATCAACTGCCCCAGACCCAACGGTCTCTCCAAGGCTCCCTCCCTATTTTTCTCCTGTCAAAACCAATATTCAGCCTCCTATGTTCTTAAAAGGGCGGCTGCCCCTTTAAAACGAAGGCGGGGCTTAGAGAAGGGAGGGGGAGCCGAAAGGGCTCCCGCTCTATCACCATGGAAGCGCTTCCCCCAACGCTCCCGGAACTGCGTCACCCAGCGGGCAACGAGGCCCCTCGCAGGCAGGTAAGGGCGGAAGCCGGGGACGGACGTGGCCGGGGCTGCCCGTGGCGAACGCCTGAAGGACCCGGACCCGTTCTCGCCCCTGGCTTCCTCCAGTGAGTCATCCTTCGCGTCGGGAGCCGCGTCACTTTGTTGACAGGGATCCGGAGCGCGGCGCTGTGGACGCGGAAGGGGGCTGAGACGGGCGCGGGAGGAAGCGGAGGGGTCAGGCGCCGCCAGGCAAGCCCCGGGGTTGGGAGCCGGCCCGCCCGTTCCCCCCTGCCCACCCCAGGATGCTGCTGGGGCTCTGCCTCGGGTGACCCCCCCCCCCGGTCCTCCCTCCCTTGGCTGAAGGGGGAAAGGCAGCTGCGAGACCTGCAGGCCAGCAGCCCCTGGGAGCCCGGTGAGTGGGCAGGGGCTGGTGCCCGGGGGGGGGCACATGGGGGTCCCAGGCTGGAGGGGAGGGAGCAGCAGGCATGCCCAGAGGCTGGGGGGAGGGGCTCCTGGAGGTCTGGGGTTGGAGCCTGAGAAGGGCAGGGCCCTCACTGGGGGGCAGCCCCTGCAAAGCAGACTTTTTCTTCAGGGGGACGGATCCCTGCTGCCTGGAGGTCAGTCGTGATTGTGGGAGGTCTCCAGCTCCTGGCTGGGGGTTGGCAACTCTGGTGGAATTGCAGGCATTGCCCCAGGGGAGTGGAGCAGGAAAGATGTCCCCCAAAATCCAGGCCTTGGGGGTGACACACAGACACCTTGGAAGCCAACAATATTGGGAGGGTGTGAGCTTTTGAGGGTTGGAGCTCCCAGCGCCGGAAGCAGCGGGTCCAGAATCCTCAGCCAGCTTGGTTAGGAATGCTGACCCACACCCAAGCTGTTGGGTGAAGGAGAACTATGATGGACAGTGTTTAAAAAGCAAGGGCTTTCACTGAAAAGTCTCTTTTCTTCTTCCCAGCCCGTCTCCCGTCCGGCCCCCATGATGGCCCCCCACCCCTGCCTCGTCCCTCTCTTCTCCCTCCTCTGCCTCGTCTCGGCCGCTTCCTCGGAGTCCCACTTTCAGCAAGGGGATCCGGTGATGCTGTATGTCAACAAAGTGGGGCCGTACCACAACCCGCAGGAGACCTACCATTACTACCAGCTCCCCGTCTGCTCGCCGGTGAAGATCCGCCACAAGAGCCTCACTCTGGGGGAAGTCCTGGATGGAGATCGCATGGCCGAGTCCATGTACGAGATCCGATTCCGGGAGAACGTCGACAAGAAGGTTCTCTGCGAGATGAAGCTCTCGCCTCAGCAGGTACGGATGCTCATGTCTGGGCCGGAAATAAATTTCCTCGGGGCGGAGGCAGAACTGTGGAAGAGGCATGACTTCTGAAGGATTCCTGACCCTGGCGTGACCTTCATTTTTTACTGGGGAGGGTCTGGGGCCCAGTGGTGGAGCATCTCCTGAGCATGCAGAAGGTGCCAATTTTAGTGGAAACACCCAGGTTCAAAAACTCAGCCTTCCCCCCAAAATATCCCTCCATCCCAACATCATAACCAGGGAAATCATGAGCCCTGCTTGAACTCTCTGCATATGTAGAGAGGCCTATATTCGGCCCTGTTGTTGGTTCTCCAAAAGGAATCACTGTGTCCAAAAGACCACTGTGTAAGACAGGATGCTGTTCTCATCCAGCAAGACTCTTCTTATGTAGGTCTCAGCCTCTCTTCCCTGTGGCAGGCCCTCCAGAGGAATTGGCAGGCCCCTTTGTCAAACAGGATGCTGGGCTAGATGGACCATTGGTTTGATCCAGCAGGGCTCTTCTTATATTTTTACTGTGCTAAGATTTACCTGTTGAACCTCCACATTCAGGGGCAGTCTACCTCTTGTGTCCTTATGCCCCTGTCTCTCTCCACGGCAGGTAGAGCACCTCCGGCAGGCCATTGAGGAGCTGTACTACTTTGAATTTGTGGTGGACGACCTGCCCCTCCGCGGCTTCGTGGGCTACATGGAGGAGAGTGGGTTTTTGCCCCACAGCCACAAGATTGGCCTCTGGACCCACCTGGACTTCCACCTAGAGTGGAACGGGGACCGCATCATCTACGCCAACGTCAGCGTGCGTGACGTCAAGCCCACCAGCCTGGACGACGTCCGGGGCCCCGACCCGCTGGCCGTCACCCACACCTACAGCGTCCGCTGGTCCGAGACGGCCTCGGAGCGGCGAGGGGAGAGGCGGGGCGGCCGCGGCGGGGACGACGGCTTCTTCCCCCGCACCTTGGAGATCCACTGGCTCTCCATCATCAACTCCATGGTCCTCGTGTTCCTCCTGGTGGGCTTCGTGGTGGTCATCCTCATGCGAGTCCTGAAGAACGACCTGGCCCGCTACAACCTGGACGAAGAGGCCTCTTCCTCGTCCTCGGGGGACGACTTTGACCAAGGCGACAACGGCTGGAAGATCATCCACACGGACGTCTTCCGCTTCCCGCCCTGCCGCTCCCTCCTCTGCGCGGTGCTGGGGGTGGGCAGCCAGTTCCTGGCCCTGGGCACGGGCATCATCGTGATGGCCCTCTTGGGCATGTTCAACGTCCACCGCCACGGAGCAATCAACTCGGCCGCCATCCTCCTCTACGCGCTCACCTGCTGCATCTCCGGCTACGTGTCCAGCAACTTCTACCGACAGATCGGCGGGGAGTGCTGGGTGTGGAACATTCTGCTGACCACCAGCCTCTTCTCCGGTAAGGCTCCCCGGGAGTGTCTGAGGGGCCATTGCGGGAAACGGGATGCTGGACAGCTTCCTCTCCTGCTGCTGCGGCTGACCCCGAGACTTCTCTTTCTCTCTCTTTCTCTCTGCTCAGCCCCCTTCTTCCTGACATGGAGCGTGGTGAATTCGGTGCACTGGGCCAACGGCTCCACGCAGGCGCTGCCGGCCACCACCATCTTGCTGCTGCTGACAGTCTGGCTCCTGGTCGGCTTCCCCCTCACCGTCATCGGGGGCATCTTTGGCAAGAACCGGGCGGGCCCCTTTGACGCACCGTGCCGCACCAAGAACATCGCCCGAGAGATCCCGCCTCAGCCCTGGTACAAGTCCACTCTGGTGCACATGACCATCGGGGGCTTTCTGCCTTTCAGGTGAGACCTCCCACAAGCACACACGCCAAGGGGAGGAGGGGGCGCTCCCTGGGGGGCTGGCCATTTGCCTTCTGCTTTCCTCCAGTGGGGGGACTTGACAGCCCACGTGAGGGGAGAAACAGGCCCGTTTCGTACAGCTTTCTCCACCGAGGCCTGGAGCATTTCGGCCAATCCGCTTCCTATTCCCTGGGGGTGACCACTTCCTGCCACCCAACTGGCAACTTCCTGTCTCCAAGATGCCCCCAATGCCAACTCCCCCCTTTCTTTGTAGAAAAATTGTTGGGTGCAATGGGAAGGGGAGAGTAGGAAGTGAGTGGGGGGAGAGTTAGATGTACTGTATTTAATTTTTAAAATTCATTCCTTTGGGCCCTGCTTTCCTCCCCCAATGGGGATCCAAACCAGCTTTCCCTGTTCTCTTGTCCTCCAGTTTATCCTCACAACAGCCCAGTGAGGTAGGTTAGGCTGAGGCAAGCTTCCTGAAAGTGGAGATTCAAACACCTCTAGTCAAAGACTTGCATTTCACCCTCGGTTTTCCCATCTGTACAAGGGGAGTAATTATGACTTCAGAGTCAGGGGGGTGGCTGTCTTGGTCTGAAGCAATAAAGTCAGAGTCCTATGACACCTTTAAGACCAGCAAAGTTTAATTCTGGGTGTTTGTTTTTGTGTGCACGCACAATTGTTCAGATGCACACGAAAGCTTACGTGGGTTTCAAAGGTGCCATTTGACTCAGTCTGTCTATGTCAGGCACGGTAGGGATTGTACATTTCCCCAGAATTTCTAGGTGGCGTTTCTTTAGAGAATAGGGTTTCCTGTTACAGCAATTTCCTCAAGGCTACTTACAGAATAGAAACAACACAATAAAATCATTAAAAAGAACGTTCAACAATAAAACAAAACGAGGGCAGTAAAAACAGCCGAGAACAAGATCCGGCCACTGTGACGTTTCTAGCTGTGATCGTAAGCAGCCCTGAAACACGAGGAAAGGCAGGATTAAAATATTTATACAAATACAATGAAGATAGGATGATACTCACACAGGAGTCCTTATGTTAGAAGTGGAGCATAAAACCAGGTTGAAAGTTGGGACTCTCTTGCTCAAAAGGCCAGGTAAAAATCTCGAGACAGTGGCCGAAGGACACTGAAGATAGGCACCAAGCGAGCCCTGTGGGGGAGGAGGGTTGTCTTTCCGGCCATTTACTGTCACCCAGCACTTTGAGCCATGTCCGGAAACAGCCAAGACGCTGGTCTGCTGAGGTCTTTCAGCCCTGATTCCCACAATCCCTCTTTAAAGGGCCCCACCTGGTTGAAGAGTCTGGATGGTGGGGTGGGGGGGGGGAGGTGGCGCAGGGAGAGGTGGCCGGCTCTTGACGCCTCCCCCGTCTTGCCCGGCAGCGCGATTTCCGTGGAGCTCTACTACATCTTCGCCACGGTGTGGGGCCGAGAGCAGTACACCCTCTACGGGATCCTCTTCTTCGTCTTTGCCATCCTGCTGAGCGTCGGGGCCTGCATCTCCATCGCCCTCACCTACTTCCAGCTGTCGGGCGAGGACTACCGCTGGTGGTGGCGGTCTGTGCTGAGCGCCGGCTCCACGGGCCTCTTCATCTTCCTCTACTCCGTCTTCTACTACTCGCGGCGCTCCAACATGTCCGGCATGGTGCAGACGGTGGAGTTCTTTGGCTACTCGCTCCTCACGGGCTACGTGTTCTTCCTCATGCTGGGGACAATCTCCTTCTTCGCCTCCCTCATGTTCATCCGCTACATCTACGTCAACCTCAAGATGGACTGAGCGGAGGACTGCCTTCCATCGGCTGGGGCTGCGGCGGCTCTGGGGCCGCCCGTTGGCTGAGAAGGGCATGACTCCAAGCGGGACCTCCCAGCTTTTTGGACTCCCCTGGGTACTGCTCCGGAATGTCTTCGCCTTGGCTGGGAGCGCCGTTGAACTCCCTGAAAATTGGGCTCCTTGCAATCCGCCTTTTCTTTACTTTTTGCCTTTGAGAGCTTTCCTGCTGAAGTTGGCAGGTTTTCCTTGGGAGGCGGGGCAGTTGTTTTGCTCCGTTCTCCCTTCGGCCGAGACAGCTAGCCAGTCAGGGAGCCCCGTACATCCAGCCAGCCAGGGAGCCCAGGAAACCTCACCAATTAGGCCACTGCTTCAAATTTCTCTCTCCCGTCCCTCACCACTATTATTATTTAAGACCGCACTTATGTCCTGGGGTTAGAAGCACATGACTCGGCTCACGCCGGTTGAAACAGTCGGAAGGCAGGCCGTGTGGCCTGGCTCTCTTCCTCTTGGCCGAGATACCTGGCCAGCTGGGGGAAAAAGAGGCTTTATGCCTCAGTAGGTCTTTGCTGAGTCACAATTGGCCAAAAACAGGAGCAGTCAGAAACCCATGAAGTTTCATTTCTCTCCCCCTCTGCCTTATCTCTGAATCCTTACACCTCGGCTGGGGTTGGCCACCCAAACGGCATAACCAGGAAAACAAACCTCCAAACGAATGAAAAGGCGGGCAGGAACGGCCTCACGGATGCCAGCAGTGGGGTGGGAGAGAGAAGGGTCCCGAGAAGACTTGTCCTTGTCTTTATGAGACCCTCATGTTTGAGGAGGAGGAGTTAGCTGCAGTTGTGTGGCCTTCTCCATGCAGGATTGGCCAGCTGGTCCCCATCAGCCAGGGGGAGGGAGTAGGGGTCTATCTGCACCGTACTTCGACCAGGCTAGGCGCTGTTCTAGGACAGGAGGAGAGGAGCCATCTCCTCCCTTTTCACACGGGTGGAGAAAACGGTTAGAATTATATATAAAAATATATATATGAGGAATTCTGTATATTAGCAAGAATTGAAGTTGGGTCTCCTTGTTTTGGGTTTTTTTGTTGTTAATTTGGTTTTGGTTTTGGTTGTTACAATGGTTTCTTTTTACAGATCTTGAAATGCAACTTTTATTAATAAAAAAATTCTAAATTCAGACTACAAGGGTATCTCTTTAGACCTGAGGGTATTGCTTCCAGCCTTCCTTCCCCTTTAACTTTGGGGGGGGGGGAGAGCGGTCCTGAGTCACGAGTTGAGGAAGGGGTGCAGAATCCTACCCCTACATGGCTCGAGAGGGGGTTATCTGAAGGATTGTCTTCTCCCATAAGGTCCTGCCTGGGAATTAAGATCCGCCAAAGCAGCTCATCTGGAGAGCACCTGAGAAACAGCCTTTTTGGTGGCTGCCCCATAGTTATGGAAGAACAGTCCAGGGCAATGTGTCTGGACCCCCCCCCCCTTATTTTTTTTAACTTCACGAGGCAGTTGAAAATTTTTGATTGTGCTTGATCAGTCCTGCCTGCCTGCTTGCCTGCCAGCGGTTTCAACCGACTAATTTTAGCTGACGTTTTCTGTTGCATTTTATTATTGTTTATTACTCTTGTATATATCGTAAGCTACCTTGAGTTCCTAGAAGAGAGAAAGGTGGCTAATAAAGGTTTAGAATAAATAAAGTTAATCTCCGCTTGCGTTTAAACCAAAGAAAAATGTGTCTAGCCCTTCCCACCCTGAGCCTCACAGGAGGGTGGTATATAGATAATAAATAAAGCTGGTTTCTTAATGGGCCATCTGTCACTAGCCGAGAGACCTGGGGCTCCAGGATGCCTCCATGTCCCCCAGCAAGGGTCAAGGAGACCGGGCTGCTTGTGCTGAGCCCTGCGGCCTCACGCACCCCCAGGCCCCTCCACAGGTCTTTTTCCGGGCTCCATTCTTGGCCTTCCCCTTCTCTTTATGGCTGCAGTCTCTTTAAAGTAAATAACTCCATTGGACTCTCGGGTGTCTCCGTTCCGAGCAAATAGACATAGGGTGGGGCGGCAGGTCGCCAACTGTACTGAAAAGTCTTGCTCTCCTTTCAATTACACTCTCTTTGCCTCTCACCTTCCCTGTGTTGAAGAAGAATTGGATTTTATACCCCACCTTTCACGACCTGAAGGAATCTCCAAGTGGCTTACAAACCCCTATCTCTTCCTCTCCCCACAACAGGAACCCTGTCAGGTGGGTGCAGCCGAGAGCCCTGAGAGAACTGTTCTGAGAACAGCTCTTACAGGACTGGGGCTGGCCTAAGATCAGCCAGCTGGCTGCATATGAAGGTGGAGGAGGAATCAAACCTTGCTCTCTAGATTAGAAGTCACAATTCTTCAGCACCCAGAGGTCTCTCCCTCTTCAAAGTCCACCCACCCCCCACCCCAATTTCCTGGTACGGCCAGTTTGGCATAGTGGTTAAGAGTGTCTGCTTCTAGTCTGGTAAGCCGGGTTTTATTCTTCCTCCATCTGCAGCCAGCTGGGTGACCTTAGACTAGTCACAGCCCTAATACAGTTTCTCCCAGAGCTCTCTCTCCCTGCAACCCGCGGAGCTCCTGCCCGGCCGCCTGCAAGCCCCACGGGACCCAGGCTCCACCCTCCAGGAATCCCCCGGCCCGGAGTTGGCACCCGGGCACGCCCCGCAGCGCGCGGCGCGCATTCCCCCGGGGCCGTTGGCAACGAACCCCCCGCGCGCCCCCTAACGGAACGAGCCGCTTGGCCGCTCCCCCTCGGCGCGGCTGCGCGCGGCGCGGCACTGCTCGGTGTTGTCGGCAGGGGGCGCCCGAGGCGGCGGAGAGATAACCGGCGGGGCCGCCTCTAGCCGCGGCAGGCGCGTCTTGTCTGCTCCCCATGTGCTGCTGCTGCTGCTGCTGCTCCTGCTGGGGCCAGAGCGAGGGCTGAGGCTTGGGCTGCGGACAGGCGGAGCTGCAGCTGGGCCCACCTTTTCCCCGGCAGGGTCCCTCCCCCCCGCCTCCACCCCCCCCCGTCTCCCACCACCATGGCCACCGAGGAGCTGGAGAGGATGCTCTCGGACTTACTGCAGCCTGACAACGCCGTCATCCAACAGGTGGAGAGGCAGGGGGCGGGGGGGGGGGGAGAAAGAGGCGCTGAAGGGCTGGCCCTGGACGGGTGGGTGGGTGGGGGTGTCTTGAGGACTAGTGTCCTGGTTTTTCTTGCAGAGGTGGGAGGGAGGTCTGGCGAGGGGGAGGGAATGCAGCCTTCACTTTTCTATCCCTATTATCATCCTTGAAATGTATGATTCTTTACATCCCTGAACTTCACCGCATTAGAGCTTCCCTTCATTTTTGGAAACGGCACCCTTTTCCAGTTCAGGGGCCCCAGCCCTGCCGCCTTGTGCACTGCAGGCAGTTCTGCTCTCTGCTTGAACCGGTGCCCATTTCAGCCTTGGCAAGAACGGTTGGCCGGAGCTGAAATAAGCAATAAAGACGTGTTCAGTTATCCAGGCAGAAGTGCCTTGGGGCTCCTGCCAGGTGTGTCCCCCTCCCCAGTAAAATCTCAGACCACCTTTATGGCCTCAGTCTCCCCACCTGTAAAACGGCTGACTCCGAGGCGAGGCCAGGAAGGAGGCCTTGGTAATTGGCTTCAGTTTGCCGCAGGCTGATTACAGGCACCTGTGTGGCTTGGCAACTTGCGAGAAGGTGCGCTTAGAGCATCCCCCTAGGAGGACTTGAACCCATAGTCCCCGTGCAGCAGCTATTCCAGGCAGGGACTAGAGCATTCAGAGAAAGTCTCAGACCAAGTTTCACAGGGCGTCTGCACACAAAAACCCACACCCAGAACAACACTCTGTGAGTCTTAAAGGGGCCGCTGGACTCAAACGCTCTTCTCCTGCTTCAGCCCAATATGGCCCCCCACCTGAGTGAAGCTTTGAAAGGAAGGGAGGCTCCCGCTGGTGTGGGAGAGCCAGCATGGGTTTGGTTCCCCATTCCTCCACATACAGCCAGCTAGGTAATAATAATTTTTAGTTGGGTTAGTCAGTTCTCTTAGAGCTGCTCTCTCAGCCCCACCCAGAAGGGTGTCTGTTGTGGGGAGAAGAAGGGGAAGGGGTTTGCAACCAGGTTGGGGATTCCTTGGGAGTGAAAACTCAGCTTTTCTTCTGGCTTCATTTTGGGTTTCCTCCTCCTAGGCTACGATCCAGCTGAAAGAGGCCCTGAAGCAGCCCGCAGCCTTGGCCCACCTCTGCCAGGTGATGTCAGACTCTCAGAGCCCCCAGGTAAGACCCCGCCCCCCTCCCTGTCTCAGCCGAAAGGTCCTGGCAGTCCCAGAAGCTCTTGTCTCTGGCTCCCAGGCTTGAGCTCATTTGAACCCAAGCCACCCCCAAGGGATTGTGTCCCAACATTCATCTCACTGCCTTCCTCTCAGGAGCCCTTCTTCTCCCCACGCCAAAGCTAATTCTCTGCCCTGAGGCTAATCTCCCCTCCCCCTGCTGTGGGGGAGCATCCCAGCTCCTTTCTTCCAGTTTCTCCCTCCGGCCTTGTGTCTGCCATACAAAGGACAAAAATGCTAATTTCCGTAGCCGGTGTTTGGTAACTTAATTTTTAACAATTTTACTCCAGTAGCACCTTAAGATTTTGGAGCTTCCGAGAGTCAAGAACTATCTGATGAGGGGGACTTTGGCCCTTGAAATCTTCTTGCCCCTGAGTCTCCTTGCTCTCTGAGGCGCTGCTGGAATCTGGCCCTTCTCCTAAAATGGGATGTGGGCGTGCCTGGCCCATTAGGAAACGCCTGTGCCTTTCCCCCCCCTTGCAGGACTTAAACCCGCCTACTGGCAGGGGCTCATGGGAGCTGTAGTCCACGGACCTCTGGACAGCCACAGCTTGGCCACCACTGACCGAGTGGATCCTTCCTACCAGCGGGGCCTTCCCCTGACACAGGAGGCTGCTGGGGGTCAGTGGGATAGATCTGTGAGGTTCCCCCCAGCACCTTTGCAAGAGCATCTAGATTGACCTTCTCGCGGCTCCTCTTTTCGCCCTTCCCAAAACGCCATTCACGTCTCCTCCGCTTCTCCCCCTGCAGATCCGGCAGTTTGCAGCCGTGTTGGTGAGAAGGCGCATGACCAAGCACTGGCGGAAGCTCCCGGCCCCAGAGCAGGAGGCGTAAGTGGACCCCCGGGCAAAAGGGGGGGTCTGGGCACTTTCGCACGTGCTGAATAAGCTACTTTTAATCTGCTTCTGGGCCTTACTGTCTCGCCCGGTAAAATCCAGTGGCTGAAGTGCATTCCTCAGCATGTGTGAAAGTGCCATAGGTTTAGAAAAAGCCCTCGGGGTTTGTGTTAATGGAGCCCAGGATCCCCTAAGATGCTTTTCTTAGAAAGTGGGTGAGGTCAGGTGGCCCTCTTTGCCCAGCCATAGAAGATTTGCTTTGGCTGTGCAGGTTCTCTGCACTGTTGCCATGGCCGCTATTTTGTGGCTACGCTCCTCACACTCCCCACAACAACCCTGCCAGGCAGGTCATTCTGACTGGCCTTACAATAATCCATTCTGGTCATTGGCTCAATTAGGCTTCCATATACAGAGAGAGTGTACCCTGGAATACCAGCAGTGTGGAAGGGCTGCCACTATTTTGCATCTTAGAAACATCTGGCAGCAACTGGGGGCTACAGGATGATGGGAGAGATGGTTGGACCCAGCAGGGCCCTTTTTATCTTCTGGACAGGACCCCAACATGCAGTCTCTTGTCTCTTTCAGGCTGAAGAACTTAGTGCTGTCCACGCTGCGGCGGGAAACAGAGTGAGTGTGGAAGTTCCTTTCCAGCTGTCCTCTTTAGTTTGTGTGTGCCAACCCCTCCGATTGTTTTCATCGAGCGGGGCAAGGGGTATGCCTGTGCGGGGCGACCAGAGGTGCTGTCTGCTGTGGGTTTTCTGTTTTCTCTTAATTGCGGAAGCCAAAGGGCGTCGCACAGACCTGCTCTGCTTTACAGGAGGGCTTTCCTCTTGACTCGGGCGGGGTGCCGTTGTTACGGGAGCAAATCCATGGGATCCAGTCTGTGTAAATGAAATAGGGTTATGGAGACAGCAGTCAGGCTGCAGGGATGCGGAAAGAAACAAAATGTAATAATCCCTGGCAACAAACGCAGCTGTACAGATCTCGAGTTTCCAGGTGGCTCTTATTTAGGACCGAAGCAGGGGCAGTGCACAGCCTAATTTCTTAGAACTGGAAATATTTTTTCTGCCCTAATCCAAAGTTGTGGTTTTTATGGACTATTTTGGGGTGAGGGAGAGTCACGTGCATTAACTTGATTCTGTGAAAACGTCCTAAAATTGTTTGCAAGAGCTGAATTGGGTCGGAGGGATTAATTGGAAAGGTTTCTTAGGGGGGGGGGGTATGTGTGTAAATGCTTGTCTTTAGAAATTGTCTCCTTGCATCACAAGTTGAGGGCCTGATTTGGTTCTGCTCATCTCACTGCAGTGATGCTGCCTGTTGTGCAGTGGCATCAGAGCTGGCGTTTGGATTGGCTCTGCTTGTGCTCCACTGTGGAAGAGTTAGAGATTGGAGAGGCTGAGTTGGGAAGCCATGATGGAAAGTTTCGGGCTGTTCTTTTCACCTCCGTCTCCCACCCGGCCTTCTCTTTCAGCCATAAGGTCTGCCTCGGCCTGGCTCAGCTGGCTGCCGTCCTCCTGAAGCACGAAAAACTGGAGAGATGGCCGCAGCTGCTTCAGCTCATCCAGCAAGGAGCCCAATCGCAGGATCCCACCCAGTGTGAGGTACGGGGAGGTGAGCCCCGTGGGTTGCCAGCCTCCAGGTGGGGCCTGGAGAGTCCCCCGCACTATAGCCAACCTCTAAACTGCAGAAATCAGTTCTACTTGGAGAAAATGCCTGCTTAGGCCCCTTCCCTCCCCATGGCCCACCCTCAGCGGGCTCCATCCCCAAATCTCCAGGAATGTCTCACCCCAGAGTTGGCAACCCTATGCACTCCAAAAGGGACCGTGACACCTGTTCTTTGAGTGGCTCAAAGAGGAGGGCTAATCAGAGTGCCCTTCTGCCCCCTTGGTCTTCCAGGTGGGATTGCTGCTTCTGAGCTGTGCTCTGGAACTGGACCCCGACGTCTTTGCGCCCCACTACATGGAACTCTTGCGGCTTTTCCACCTGATTCTCAGTGACCTCAACCACCCGGGCCCTCTCTACTACACGCTCCGCAGCCTCATCACCATGGTCCCAGGGCTGGGCTCGGACGAAATGGTGGGTAAACCCAGGCCTGCGGGCAGCTGGACTCTGCCGCCCAGCTCTGACGTCTCCCTGGGGCCGAGTTCATCGTTGTGGTTAGGGGGCTGGAGGTTGTGCTTTGAGCCTCAGTGGTATACGCTGGCGCATCCTAGGAGGAGAAAGGTGGTCTTTCTTTGGGAAGGGAGGGTGAGTGGGGCACCCGTCTGGTGCTCCTGCAAAGCAAAAGTCCTAGCACGATATTCTCTGCAAGGCATGCACCCCGAGCCAGCTCGGTTGCTGTTGTTTTCTTTCCTTTCTTCTCAGGCCCCTGGTTTATTTTCCATTTCCCGATCACATCTCTACATAACAAACATTGCTTACTGTTTTTTCCTCTCTCCCCTTCCTTCCTTCGGTTCCTTCGCTTCTTGACTCCAGAACCTGATGTCTTCGATGGTCCCCAAAATAATATTGGCCATCCAGGCCCTCAGCCGCGTCAACGAGGTGCGTGGGACGTCAGGGGGGGCCTTGTTGTCTTTGTGGGTTTAGAGCAGGGTGTGTGTGTTTGTGTGTGTGTGCTGGAGGAATAGGTTGCATGCTCCTTCTTAAAAGCCACTCTCAATAGAGGTTGGTTCGTCAACATCCATCTTACCTACTCAGACTGGGAGCAGCTGGGGTCCCAGGCAGAGAAAGGTCTTCCTCCCCACCTCCTACCAGATCCCTTAAGTGGGAACACCAGGGATTGAACCTGGGACCTTCTGCTGCTGAGCCACGGTGTGCGGATGCATTGACCATCACTCAAGAGGATGTATTTTGCTGGAATTTGGGAGGGGGGGTGCTGTGGGCCTCTCACTTGCCCACGCATCGGGCGGAAAGCCTTGCCAGCCTCGTCTTCCTCTCCTGCTCAGGCCCACGCCAGTGAAGTCATGGAGGTCTTCGATGAACTCCTGGAGACCGAAGTGTCCATCATTGTGCAGCATCTCTCGGAAGTCGTTGGCTTCTGCCTGGAGGTGAGCCCCGTTGACCCGATGCGGCTCCTCCCCTCGTTTCTCTCCTCCTGACGGGATTTCGACCACAGCTCTTTTTCTAGCCAGACGACCCAGAAGGTAGAAAATAACTCAAGAGGTGACCAGCGTTGGGGGAGACGAGAACTTGCCTGTGCATTTCAATCGCAGTGACCGGTTCTTGATTGCTCTTATTTTACTTAATGAGATCTGTGTCCCCCGCTTTTCCTGATGGTTCAGGGTGGCGTGCAGCAATAGGTTTGAAATAAAAATGTTTCTGGTTAAAACCAGGATAAAAGAACAAAGCCCACGTCTTTCCCTCCCCACACATGCTGGTTCGTCATCCGGACGACAGCCTTGTAAGGTGGGCTGGCATTAATCCCCATTGGAGGGGTGAGTCACATGGAGGGTCAGGAGGGGGAGGTCCTGCCAGACTATCTCTGAGATGAGGCTTGAGGTGGCGCATGCAGCTTATGTGATTTCCACGTATGGAGACGTTGCGCTGGCCCTCGGGGCGGGTGTGCCTCTGGGTCCCTGTGGCTGAAGGGCTTGGCTGCCTCCCTAAACGGGTTGGGGGGCTTCCCAGCGACCTCTAGCCGACTGCTGTTGGCACCCGCAAGTTAGCCAGATCCCACACGGCCCCTCCACCTGAGCTTGGAACCGGTTTCTCTCTGTCTTGTGTCATGTTGGCGGCTCCAGGCCTCCCGAGCGTCGTCTCCCCCGGGCTCTGTCCCCACCTTCTGCTCCGGAGGTGCTGGTGGCTCAGCCAAGCCCTGTTCCTCCTCAGGTGGCCTCCCACACGGCCTTGGGGGACAACCTCCGGGTGAAGGCCCTGTCCTGTATCAGCTACGTCATCAAACTCAAGAGCAAGGTGAGAGGCCAGGGGGCGTCCCGGGGCTTCCGGCCCCCTGACTCTGCCTCCCCCCATGGCCGGCCCCCCCATTCAGAGCGCCCCTTGTCTCCTTCCCCTCCCCGCAGGCCATCCTGAAGCGCAAGCTGCTCTCCCCGATCCTGAACGCCCTCTTCCCCATCATGAGCGCCGAGCCCCCTCCTGGCCAGATGGACGCCGAGGACGAGCCGACGGAGGAGGACATCGAAGACCGAGCGGAAGTCCAGACGCCCAAGCACTTTGCTGCTCAGGTACTCCCAGCGGGGCAGGGTGGGGGAGTGTGTGCTTTGTCACCCCACCAAACTTGTTCAGCCTCCAGCATGTGCCCCCCTAGGTGCTCTCTGACCTTTCTGTCCCCTTCAGTCCCTGCACCCCCTTGCTCCAGAGCCGTGGCTAAAAGCAGCTGCTTCTAATCTGGGGAAGCTGGGTTTGATTGCCCGCTCCTCTACGTGCAGCCAGCTGGCTGACCTCGGACTAGTCACAGTTCTCTCAGAGCTGTCCTTGTGGAGCAGTTCTCCTAGAGCTCTCAGCCCCACCTACCTCGCAGGGTGTCTGTTGGGAGTGGAAGGTGATCGGCAGCCGCTTTGAGACGCCTCCAGGCAGTGAAAAGCGGGGTATGAAAACTGACTCTTTTTCTCCTCCTGCAGGTTCTCATAGCCTAACGTGCCTTGTGGTCTTCCTCTTCTCCTTTCCGTCCCAGCGTTTCCCTCTGCCCAGTCGCCCACTCATGACCAGAGAGTCTGCTTTGGGTGACCCTGTCTCCTGAGTTTCAGCGGGCAGCAGCCTGGGGCAGAGCCTTCTCTGTCATGGCACCCAAACTCTGCAGCTCTCTTTTGTTGCCGCCTTCTGCCCACGGGGGACGACTTCCTGTTTCTCTCGGTGGTCCTCTGCGATCCCTCCCTCCCCGATGTTTTGACCATTTTTTAAAACATCCTATATATTCAAAACTGTTCTAAGGGCCCATGTTTTGGTTAGTTGGGTTTCACAGCTTGGAAGACAAATTTTTAATTTGTTTTGCTTAAACCGGTTAGCCGCTTGGGTGAGAACAGAACGGCCAGGTAAAAATCTTGGTTAAGTGATAAAATAACAAGCCCCGATGTTCTCCTCTCCGGGGCAGGTGGTGGACACGCTGGCTTTGCACCTCCACCCGGAGAAGCTCTTCCCCCAGCTGGTGAGTGCAGAGAGTACTCAGGGAGGGGGGATTGAAGGGAGGGGGGGGCCGCAGGAGCTGGATTCAGGCACCTCCCTCCTCTCTCTCCCCCCCCCCAGATGCCCCTGATGGAGCCCGCCCTCCTGAGTGCCAACCCTTACCA
Source organism: Paroedura picta (assembly GCF_049243985.1). Taxonomy (NCBI): domain Eukaryota; kingdom Metazoa; phylum Chordata; class Lepidosauria; order Squamata; family Gekkonidae; genus Paroedura; species Paroedura picta. The sequence continues at coordinate 2,168,220 of NC_135384.1, forward strand.
TCGCAAGGCTGGACTCATGTGCTTGGCGGTGCTAGCCGAAGGCTGCGGGGATCACATTCGGAAAAAGTACGTTGCCCTTCAGTGAAGGGGGGGGGGGGTTGTATCCATCTCCTGAACTTCAGACTGGAGATGGGTGCTGGCAAATTTACTCGGGGGGGTTTCACGGCCGCTGACCTCCCCGTCCGCCCCCTTCCAGGCACCTGCAGCCCATGCTCCAAGTGGTGTGCCAGGCCCTGTCCGACACCAGCCAGGTGGTGAGAAACGTGGCCCTCTTTGCTCTGGGGCAGTTCTCAGAGAACCTGCAGGTACGCAAGCAGAAGGGGAGGGGCTCTTGGGGCACCCTGCTGGCCAGGGGGAGAGGCGGTGGCCGACCCCGAAGCTGGAGTATTCTGAGAGAGGGCACGATGCAGCCTCCTGAACTTAACAGAAAGTCAGTACAGGAAGTGAGAAAAGGTAGTGCTAGGGATCGCCAGAATCTCTATGGTAAAACCGTACCGTCGCTTCTCTCCCACTCCCCCCCCCCCTCCAGCCTGACATTGCCCGCTACTCTGACGACATCATGCCTCTGCTCTTGCGCTACCTGGATGGAGTGGAGCTGGCCCACACGGGCCACTTGGCCAAAGCCTACTACGCCCTGGAGAACTTCGTGGAGAACCTGGGTGAGGACTGTGGTCAGCCCTGCCTCTCCCTGGATGGAGAGAATTAATGCAGAGGGGCGGGGGCAGACTGTGGCTCTCCAGATGTCCAAGGAAGGCTAAAGAGTAACAGCCTCCGTTGAAGTTCCAGGAGAGCTCTGTGTGTCTTCCCCCTCCGGCCCCAATCCTTCTGCTCTAACTCCCCGCAGGAGACAAGATCGGCCCCTACCTGCCCGCCCTGATGGATCGGATGCTCTCCACCTTGAGTGGCCCCAGCAGCCCCCGCACCAAGGAGCTGGCTGTCAGCGCCCTTGGGGCCATTGGTAAGCACCCTCGGCTACGCCGCTGTGGCCAGGTAGGCCTCCGGAGCTGTGCTGAGGCCCCTGCATGGTTGGAGGAATTCCCTGGAGCGTAGAATCATAGAGTTGGAAGGGGCCACACAGGCCATCTAGTCCAACCCCCTGCATGGAGTGGAGGGTTGAAGGATTGACAAGGTGGCTTTGACTCAGAGAGACAACGGACAGCCGGAGTCTTGTGGCTCCATTCTCGGCCCAACCGTGACCCTTCCCTGCCTGTCTCTAGCCCAGGCCGCCAAGGGGACTCTCCTGCCTTACTTCCAAGCCATTATGGACCAACTGACCGGTTACCTGCTAACCAAACGCGAAGACCTCCGGCCCGTACAGATTCAGTCTGTGGGTAAGCCACGAATCCTTTGGAGGGATATTAAAATCCTTCTCTGCCTCCCTGGAGCTGAAAAGCAGCATTTGAGGCTCTCCTGCTCCCTGCTGTTTTTAGCTTCACAACAACCCTGTGAGGTAGGTGAGGCCGAGAGCAATGTTGGCTCCCAGGTTACTCAAGGATCTGGATAACTGAATGCGGATTTGAACCCAGATCTCCTAACTTGACACTCTAAGACTCAGAAAGCTTTTGGGGGGGGGGGGGGCGCAGTAAGCACCCCCTGCGTTCCACCTGCCCCATCCGCTGCCTCTGCGCCTGACCTTTTCCCTCGGTTCCCTCTCCAGAGACCCTGGCCATCATGGCCAGCTCCATGGACAAGGAGGTCTTCCTGCCGCTGGGCGACAGGTGCTGCCAGCTCGGCCTGGACCTCTGCGACCAAGTGGATGACCCCGACCTGCGGAGGTGCACGTGAGTCAGCCGTGGCCCTGGACTGGACTGGACCGGGAGGAGGAGTAGGAGGAAGGCCTCGGAAGGGGCACCGTGAAAGGTGGAAGGGATTTTTAGCTGCTTGAACGGACCTCGTTGGGGCTGGTCCCTGCTCACAGGTGTCAACGCGTGGGCTCCCAGCTTCAAAATACAGGCGCTCAAAACACATCTCTCTGCAGGTACAGCCTCTTCTCCTCGCTGGCCATTGTCATGGGGGACGGCCTTGCTCCGTACCTGCCTCGGATCACCCACCTGATGCTCTGCTCTCTCAAATCGACCGAGGGCATCGAGGTAAGAACGATGCGGCCGCTTTTCGGATTTGTCTTTGCAGCCATTTGGGCTCAGGCCTCGGCCCCCGTGTGCCGAGAAGGCCGGCTGTCGATCCTCTTCCGTGCGCCTGATGCACCTGGCCCTTTTTCTTTCCCGCAGCCTCACTACGGCGCCGGCAGCTCCTTCCTCTTGTTCGACGACGAGGAGGAGGAAGCCGAGGTGGAGGGAGAGGAGAGCCTGACCGAGGAGGAAGAGGACGAAGATTTGGAGTTCGTGGGGTGCTGCGCCGGTCCCGGGGCGGGGACGAGGGGGGCGTTGGGAAACCTGACCTTGAGGGTCTCTGCTGAAGGGGGGGGGGTAATTCCAGGAAGGAAGCATTGGGTTTTTGTTAAATCTTCGGGCCTGATGGAGCTTATCTCAGTCTGTGGTCAGGACCAGAAATCCTATTGAATTCCGGCTTCCCTGCTCAAGGCGCCGGTCAGATTATCAGCCAGTGACGCGAGAGGAGATGAGGCAGCTTTAGAAGGGTTTTTATTTCCATCACTGGTGGCTTTGATGTTCTGATGGTCATGCTGGCATTGGGGATTTCATTGTCTAGAGATACGGTACCTGCCCGTGGGTGAGCTATAAATGAAATGTTATATATCGGATAGAGAGAGAGATTGAGGAAGAAGCCTTGAAGGCCAAGAACTGGGTGTCGAACTCTGCAGGGGGCAGGTAGTCTCCTCGCCACGTTTCTTTACTCGGGGGAGGGATTTTTATTTTGTGTGTGTGTGAGAGAGAGAGGGGGGGGGTGTTCAGACCTGGATTGGTTAAAGTTTTACCACAGTCCAGCTTCTTCATAAAGAGCCAGATTCTGAACGAGGTCTGGACTTCTCGTTCCTCGCAGGGTGTGTGTGAGAAACTCCTTTATGGATGAAAAGGACGACGCCTGCCTTTCCCTGGGGGAGATCGCCTTCCATGCCAGGTACGAGCCTGTCTCACGTTGGTAGTCTGCCCACACACACGGACATCCGGGCAGCAGACATGGTTCTCCCTTCCTGACAGCCCTGTAAGGTAGGCAAGGTGAAAACGGAGTCACCCTGCTCAATTCATGGTCCAGGGGAGATTTGAACTCACACCGGAGTCTCGGTCAGTCATAAATTTGGGTGAGGTAGTTTGGGGAGTGCTGGGGGAGTCCTGAGAAGTGGCTGATTCTTGGTCCTGAGGCAACAAAAGGGGCGGGCACATGTGAGGGACGGGAGTGCTTAAGGGTCCCTCCAGAAGGAATCAGTGGCAGCCCCTTGGGATTCACAGTTGTCCCCTGCCCCTCCCCCATGGGAATCCTCTGCCTTCACAACAGTCCTGCGTGGTAGGCTACCTTTGCCCAGCAGCACCCAGTGCATTTTGTGGCAGAGTGAGATTTTGAACCTAGACCCTCAGCAGTCCCATCCCCTGTGCTTCTCTGCTTTGTGTGGTGTCAGCAGAGAGACCGTGTAGTGTCCAGGTGAAAACGCCAGTCCAAACATCTTGGACATCTGGGTTCAAATCGCCACTCTGCCGGGGAAGCTTGCTTGGGTGCTCGTGGGCCTGCCCTCTGCCTACCCCGCCCCACAGGGCTGTTGTGAAAATAAAACAGGGAGCAAAGAACGTGAAAATGAAAATTGTAGAGATGGACAAAACATGTGCATGCACTCTTCTTCCCAGCCTACTGCATTTTTGTTGGGGGAAGCACTATGTCCTGCATAGTGCAGGGGGTTGGACTAGATGATCCATGAGGTCCCTTCCAACTCTGTGATTCTATGAAATGGCAGCCAGCGTATGTGGGGTGGAGGCCTAAGCCTCTCCTCCCCCCCTGAGGCCGTTTTTCCTGCCCTCCCAGCGTGGCCTTCCTGCCCTTCGTGGACACCTGCTTCCCGGAAGTCTTCAAAATGCTAGAGGTAAAACGCAGCCCAAGGCGCATGTCCCAATGGGTGTGGCTGGATGGGCTGAGGGTGGGGCGGGTGGCTCGGCGTGGGGCAGAGAAAGAGGGGCAGGAGGCCTCTCTTCTCATACGGGGAGCAAGTGTTGGCTTAGTGCTAATGTGTGTTTGTGTGGGGGGGATTGAAAAGGGCGTTTCTTAGGTGCCGCTCACTCCAGGGGTGGGAAGTCCGCAGAGTAGAAAACGGTAGCTGCAGAATTAGGAATGGGGGGGGGGGTTGCGAGTTTGGAGTCCTGAACCCCTAAGTCTTGTCTCCCCATTTCCAGTGTTTCATTGTCGGTGTGAGAAAATCCGCCTTCTGTGCCCTGGGCCTCTTCTGCACTGGCCTGCACAAGGTGTGCGAGCAGGACCCATCCGAGCCCAACCGTGCTGGTGAGCTGAGGCATGAAAGCAAGTGGGGGTGGGCGACGTGGAAATCCTCTGCCCGGGAGCCCCTGCGAGCCAGAGGAGGGAACATCTGGCTCCGTGCAAGGCAGGGCGGAGGGGCGGGCAGGGGCAAGACGGGCAGGCGCGTCCCCCTATCCGTAGGGCCCGGAGGCCCAGGCCACTGCCCAAGCCGCCTTTTCCCGCCTCTCCCGCAGCTCTGCAGAAGATGCTCTCGGTGGTCCTGCCGGCTTACTTCAAGGGGATCCAGGAGGACCGGGAGCGCCAGGTGGTGATGGAGATCCTGGAGACGCTGACCAAGCTGGTGAACGCCTGCAAGCAAGAGGCCTTCCGGGAGCCCGGGCGCCTGGCGGAGCTGTGCCGCGTGATCCGGATGTCGCTGGAGAAGAAAGTGAGCGTGGCTCTGCGGCCCCAGACCCTTCCCCTTGCCCAAGGGGAGGTGGGGGCTAGGGGAGGGGGAGGGGAGGCCGGGGTCAGCCTTTCCCGTGACCCCAGGGAGTGGCTTACAGGTGGCTGGGAGGCGGCAGAGGGAGCATGGGGACGGGTGGAAAGGAATGAGAGGAGCCAGGTGTGTGTGGGGGGAGGGGGTGGCTAAGTCAGGAAGGGGGTCCTGGGAACTCTCTTCCTGCAGCTGCCCTAATTCTGACTCCTTTTCTTGAAAATAACTTTCCAGACGGCCTGTCAGGACAACGGGCTGGAAGAGGAGGAGGAAGAGGAGGACGAGGTGAGTGTGGGGCTCTCTGGCGCCATCCCCTGGTCGCTTCTGGCCACTGGACCTCTTGGGAAAGGCCACCGAGCCAGAGAGGACGCTGTCTGTTTTGTGTGTGGGTGGAGGCAATTTAAGGTGAAGTGTAGCAGCTGGTTTTCTCTTCTGAGGGTTTTGCTACAGAATTGAACACCTCTGATAATAATGAGGGAAGAGGGGTGGCATTAGACAGTGGAGGGAGGGCGGAGGGTGGCTTTCGAGGCAAGGAAGGGGGGCTTCCTCCAGGGGGAGGTGCTTGGTGGGTAACGGGGGACGTTTACTTCTCCTCCTCCCCGCTTCCCCTCGGCAGGCCGAATACGACTCAATGCTGATCGAGTATGCTGGAGAATTGATTCCTGCCCTGGCCTCAGCTGTCGGCGGAGAGGTCTTTGCTCCCTACTTTGCCGGCTTCCTGCCTTTACTCCTCAACAAGTTGGTGAGTCCGCCCCTCTCCCGTCCCTCCTGCCTCACGGGGGGAGCGTTTTGGGCCCGGCTGCAGAACGGCTGCCACAGGAGCACCGTCCCTCTGAGCGGCGGATCTCTCCCTCCCCTCCTCTGCAGAAGCCCAGCTGCACCGTGGCAGAAAAGTCCTTTGCGGTGGGCATAATCGCCGAGGCGGTCCAGAACATGGGCCGGGCGGCCAGCCCCTTCGTCCCGCGCCTCCTGCCCGTGATGATGAAGGCCTCCCGCGACAAAGACATGGAGGTACGCAGCAACGCCATATTCGGGCTGGGCGTGCTGGCGGAGCATGGCGGCGAAGTCATGTACGAGTATCCTTCTCACGATGGGCGGGACCGCACGAGGGAGCCACTGGCAACGCAGAGGTCATCTTTTCCTCTGTTGGGAGGCGGGGGCGGGACAAGTGAAGACAGTCAAAGCTGGCGGGGATTTGATTTGGTTTACTTGGTATTCCGCTTTTCTCCCCCCCCCCAAAAGCATCATTCTGTTTGATCCTCACAAACACCCCAGCGAGGTAGGTCAGGCAGAGAGTGCGTGGCTGGCCTCAGGTCCCCCAGCAGGCTGCCCTGGCGGAGTGAGGATTCGAACCCGGGACTTTTGGCTACTAGCTAATTCCCTGTGGGTTTTGTTTTGTGGAGTTCAACCCTCGAGGAGATGAGCCCGACACCAGGGGCCCCACCCCTCAGCCTCTCGGTTTCTCCCCTTAACTTCCCCTCCGCCCGGGGCAGACACTACCCCAAGCTCATCGGCCTTCTGTCCGGCGTGATCCACCAGGAGCAGAGCAGCCGGGCAACGGACAACGTCTGCGGGGCCGTCTCGCGGATGGTGATGGCCAATCCTGGAGGGGTCCCTGTTGCGCAGGTGGGTATCTTTTTTAAGGGGGCGACCCCGTGACAAAGCTCGAATTCGATACCCTGACTCTTTAGAGCAGGGGTAGTGAAACTGCAGCCCTCCAGATGTCCATGGACTGGCAGGGGCTCATGGGAATTGTAGTCCATGGTAATCTGGAGGGGCCGCAGTTTCACTACCCCTGCTTTAAACTGTGAAAAGTGCTACTGACTTGGAATATCCTTAATTTCTTGGCACAAAGAGAACATTTCTCATCTGTTTTTTTAAAAAAGAGGATGCCAGAAAAAGGGGAGGACCATTTTCCCAAAGGCATTTGCCATTTGGAAAACACCCGCTAAATCAGGTCACGTGGGGGTGAGTGGTCCGGGATGGGAGGGGCTTCTTTTATCGTACACGGCTGCAATTCTGGTGCAAAGAGAGGAAAACCCTGCCTGGGTTGCACAGAGGAGACTGTGAAGGAGTTCCTTCCACCCCGGTCAAGAGATCTTCTGGATGACATCTCCGAGATTTGAACCTAGCTCTTCTGCCCTCCGCAGGCTTTGCCCAGCCTGCTCCGCGCTCTCCCCCTGAAGGAGGATCTGGAAGAATACAAGACCGTGTTCCGTTGCCTCACCTTTGTGTACGAACGAGACCCCCAGCAGGTGCGTGCGGCAGCCGCCCCAGGGATCCCTCTGGCTCCGAGGGCCGGCCTGCTTCCTTGAGCCCCCCAGCGCGTCTCACGGCCGATCCGGTGAGGGGAAATCCGATCTCGGCACTGTAAGGCCGAGGTGCTTGCTTTCTAAAAGAAAGCCAGGGGCGGTTTCCAGCCAAGCCTTCCTGAGTCCCTGCAGCATCAACCCCACTGTGCCACCTTTGGGAGCAAGTGCAGGATAATCCAGAGCTGAAAGAAACGGTAAAGACATTTCTCTTCAGAGATTGCACGGTGGAGATTGGCAGAGGGGCAAAGATGCGAAGAGGGCTGGGGAGCATTCCTCCGTCTCCCGAAACGAGAGGATCCTACCTTGCCGTTGGAGAAACTGTGTCTCCTTGTCTTCCTTTTCCAGGTGTTGCCCCTGGTGGGGCATATCGTGCAGCTCAGTGGCAACGTCCTGGCTGTCAGTGCCGTCCCAGAAGGTACCCGCTTCTCCCTGTCATTTCTTTTTAAGCTTCAAGGCCATTAGCATGGTACCGTCCTGCTCCTTTCCATCCACCTGCTCAGAGAGCAGCTGAGAGACGGGCATTTCCAAGCCCACAGGCAGGCACCCTTGGGGTTCTGACACGGGGCTTGGCTCAACCCCCAAAACCGCCCCTGTGGGAGGCACGGCCCCTCGCAAAATGGCTGCTGCAGGAGGTGGAGCCAACCACAACAGGCGAGGGATTGAGTTTCCGAATAACCAATAGTCGCTCGTCAACATTTCAAGCAGAGGTTGCAGGGAGAGGAAGGGGAGGCGATTGTGAGCTGCTCTGAGACTCCTTCGGGCTGCGATGAGCAGGGGATAAAAATCAGCTCTTCTTTACCGGTTGCAGTTTTAAACCACTTCCTTACATCGGCTCGAATTTAAGAGGAGGACCATGGCTCAGCTTTCGGACACCTGCTGTGCAGGCAGAAGGATCCCCAGTGTCTCTGGTTAAAATGCAAGAGGCAGCCGACGATGATGTTGTAGTAATTGCTGACTGTTCTTCTCCCCTCCAGCTGCCCGCAACACCCTGGTGACGCTGCTGCGCAATCTGTCCAGCCGCTGCCCGGACGAGTTCCAAGCAGCCAAGCTCTCGCTGCCTTCGGAAGCCCAGGCCCTGCTCGAAGGGGCCATCCGATCTTTGTGAGGAGGCCCCGCATCTTCAAGCGCCCGATGGTCGCGGAGGGCTTATCCCAGACCTCACCCGCCTCAGACATCTCCCCTGCGCCCTACGGACTTCGGGGGCTGACCGGCCCTCGCCAAGAACGCCACATCCTCCCGGTCTTGCATTTTTGGTTTCCTTTTGCCAGTTGGGTGTCCTGAGCCAACCTGCAGGGGTTGTTCAGCTGTACCTCGGCCATTGTGGTCTTCTCCGCACCGGGGTGCTGTTTTCGGTTGAAAAGCTGGTTCCGGGAGAGTTTTCACACGGTCGAGAGGTTCCTCGCAGCCAGGCTGTCTTCTCCACCTGCTGTCTCCTCTGCCTTTTCTGCCTGGGAAAGGAGTTGCTTGGGCAGCCACCTCAATCTGCCTGTAGCGCTATTTAGGTTTTGCTAGCGGGGCCAAGAGAGACCTCTCTCGTAAGCTTCCGTGGGTCCTGGCCTTCGTTTTCCACCAGGGACCATCCCAGCCAGTTTGCCTTGGGAAATTCTGCATAGCTGAACCAAGCCCACAGAGACCCCACGGGAGCGAAGCGAGCCACACGGTTACCCACAAATTTGGCTCGTGACCAAGCCCGATTGACTGACGAGGACCCTTCTCCCAACGGTGGCTGGCCAAGGCGGCGCTTGCATCGCTGGAGCCAAAACCGGCCTCGTGGGCTTGATCCCTTTGGCCGTGCCCTGCTGCTAACAAGGTCATCCGGTTGTTTTCAGGCCTTCTCGCGGGCCGGTTTCCTTTGCTCACAGGAAGTACGTAGGCGGGGGTGGGGAAGGGTGGGTTTGGGCATCCGAGATTCGTCATGCTTGGTGTCTTCCTTTAGAAGCAGACCGAAACGGCGCACGGGTGGGGTGACTCAAAGCATGACCCACTTCCCCTCCAACGGCCAGGCCAAAGAGTTCATCCAGTCTTGGTTCTTCCCTTCAGCTGCTGTGAGGTGTGGCATTTAGTACACAGTTCAGTCCTGCCTCTGCCGGAAATGCTGCCTGCACGCTCTCTGGTCCCCGAAACGGCCAGCCAGCTTTTGTGGGGCTGTCCTGCCCCCCTCCTTTGCCCCACTGCTGTAATGGAGCAGCTGCTGCCCTCATGAATTTGCCTTTCTCCTCCCGGTGACGGGGCCTGTTCTGAGCCAATTTGCTTGACTTTTCCTCTGGTCTTCCTTGCCCTGCTGGGAACCCTTCCCAGAGCTGCTGCCCTCCCCCCCCTCCCTCTGCACTCCCTCACAGGGTGGTTGTTGGGGTGTGGGGTTCTTTGCCAAAAGTGTTTGTGGTTCTTCGCCGGTCACTGGGGGTCATTCTCTGGCAAGTGTCGGACCATCCCTGGTGTTCCACCGGGTTTGAAACGGTGCGCAGCTGTGGCTTCCGGTTTGTATTTAACACGGTTGAAATGGTGCACTGCTGCAGCCTCTAGTTTGTATTTAACATTTGGTATTTTTTTGAGAGAGAAATTATATTGTGTACCTTGGAAATAAAAGTAATTTTGCCTGAATCTGTTGCATTTTATTTATATTGTCAGCTGCCCTTAGTTTCACAGGGGGGAAAGGATAGCCAATAGAGGTTTAAAAGAATACATTCTGGGGGTCTGGGATATTTTATAAATTCTGCACAAGGGAGGCTGTGGGTTTCGATTTTTGAACTGATCCAGTGGGTCACCTGAAGCAAAGTCTAATATTGATGGGGCAGCCCTGTTGGTCCGAAGCAGCAGGACAAAGTCTGACTCCTGGAGCACCTTTAAATCTACAAAGTTTCAGTCAAGGTGTAAGCTTTCATGTGCTTGCATGCATCTTCTGAAGGATCTGAAATCCGTGTGCACAGAAAACCTTCCCTCTAGAATAAAACTCTGCTGGTTTTAAAGGTACCCCTAGGCTGAAAGTTTGTTCAACAGACTGTATACCCGTAATTCAAAAGCATTCTGATTAATTTTTCCACTTGAAATGTCAAGTTTATTTAAAAAAACAACAACTTGAGTTACAAAACAGAGTTCGAACAACCAACGTTCTACCGAGGCAATTAAAAGAAACCTCCAACCACTTGAAACTCCAAAAGCACTTAGAAAAACTGCCCTTTTCTCTCTCAAGTCTGGGCAAACCGTGGGCAGGTGCTGCTAGCTGGGGCGGAAACGGGGGCCAGGCTTGATCAGGATCCGGCCAAAGGGCTCAGCTTGCTCCAGGCAGAAGTAGCGACCTCCAGCAAGAACTGCAGTGTAGTGGGAAGGAGCACAGAATGAGAGACGACTGCATTTCAAAGGAAGACGGATAATGGGGGGGTGGGGGGAGACCCCCTGCCCCTCCTGGGGAAAGGGCAAAGGGCTTCTCTCGAAGGAGAAGATGCTTAAGTGGAATCTCTTCCTGCTTTCACCCACCTACAGAGTCTTTTGGCAAGTTTTTTTTTTAGTAGATTTGAATTAGGGGTGCCAGTTTTGCACCAGGAAATTTCCTGGGTATTTGGGGATGGAGGGCCGGGGCCTCTATGGAATCCACCTTCCGAAGTGGCCATTTTCTCATGAACGAAATGAAAACTACCATCCGGCGATGAATGCTGGTCACCATAACCGCCAGAGCCACGGATTCCCTCTCCGCCCCTCAGCCAGTCCAGGCAGACCCCAATCGCTGCCCTCAGCAGCACCTACCCAGGCACAGGTAGAAGAACCGGCTGGCCACGGCCCTCGACGCAGCGGAAGGTACCAGCTGGTCAAACACCGTCTCTCCGAACTGCTGTAGTTTAGCAGCTACCAGCCTGCAGTGGCGGAGGGGCCGAGAGAGGAAAGAAATGGGGAGCCTTGTTTGGGACCCACATGTCAGCAGGGCCATCTCCTGGACACCAGGCAGCCCCCGTGCTGGCTACTCCATCGTCAATCAGAGCATGGGCTTGGGGAGGACCGACCTCAGCAGGGTCCAGTGCCGGAGACTCCTTTCTCCAACACAGCCAGTATCTCCAGGAGAACTAATATCTGCCACCTGGAGAGCAACTGCAATTCTGGGAACCCTCTAGGCCAGGGGTCGTCAACCTGTGGTCCTCCAGATGTCCATGGACTACAATTCCCACGAGCCCCTGCCAGCGTTCGCTGGCAGGGGCTCACGGGAATTGTAGTCCATGGACATCTGGAGGACCACAGGTTGACTACCCCTGCTCCAGGCTGCCCCACCTGCCTGGAGGTTGGCAACCCCATGGGAACCAGGCATGCTAACGAAAGAATCCCAGACGGCGAGCAGGGCTGGCCCGGAGAGGCCTCTCGCAAGCTGAAGCCGTGGGGGAGACATTTTGTTTCCCAGCAGCCCTTGCTCCCAGCCGACTGTACTCCCGCCCCTCAAACCCGCCCCGCCCCCTTGCTCGCACCTGCGCACATCCATTAGGGTGAGCATGTCCTTGTCCAGAGGCAGCTCGAAACTGATTTCAGGGAGTTCGGGCACCACGGGCAGCACCACTTCCTCGGGCGGCTCCGCAAGGACCCTGCGGGTGAGAAAGGCCGGAGGCTGAGAGTGAGCCCAGGCCGGCCTGCCCCGAAGACCAGCAGCGCCCCACCAGGTAGGAGGGGAGAGCCTCACCTCTCCTCGGCTGCCACCAGACTGGGGCGTAGCTCTTCCTCTGTGGACTCGAGGGAGATTTCTGCCACGTGGAGAAGAAATAGGCGATGTTTGGGGCTGGATGGAGGGTCCTTGTGAAGGGCACAGAGGCAGTCCGTGCGGCCGGTGAGGCCGGAGGGTTCCCGGAGCCGCTTCCCTACCCCGATGCCTCGGGGGGCAGGCCCCTTAACCCACCTGAGGAACCCACAAACGGAACGCTCGGTTCTTCGGCTTCTCGCAGCACCTTGAAAAAGAGCGAAAGTGTCACCAAGGATCAGCGATTTCCTTGGAGCCAGCCCATCTTCTCCCACGCCATTGGCTGAGCTGCTGTGATGTCACAGAATGCTCACACGCCATCCTTACAGCTCACGGGAAATAGGAACGTTGGTGAGCGAGAGGCCAGGGGGCACTTCAGAGACGGCAGGGACTGTGGGTAGTGGAGGCTAGAGAGGAAGGGAAGGCACCCACTACAGGCCGGGGTGTGCGAGGATTTTCTCACCTCGAGCTCACTGGGGACCTCCGTGGGCCGCTGCTCCTCTTCCTCCCTTCTCCGCCTGTCTTCCTCCCTTGCTCTCCGCTTGGCATAATCCACACTCTGGAGGTTGGCGCAGCGAGTCCAGAGGCCATGGAGAGTGGGGTGCATCCATCCTGTCGAGGACAACCAGAAGGCGTCAGGGCCGGGCTGATTCTCAGGCCGCAAGTCGGCAGGGAACGACAAAGCCCGGGAGAAGCCCTCACCGTATGTTGGCGCCCCCAGGAGCTCGGCTGGAGTCCTCCGCCTCTTGGTGGGCAACAGCACCGCCTCCTGGCAAAAGGAAGAGAAAGAGCCGGTGTCGGACGGGGAAAGGGAATCCTGGCATCGCTTTGTCCGTTCTGATTCCGTTCTGATTCAGACTCATTCGGACGCAAGGCACAAACGCTTAAAAAAAGCAACAAATCCACAGTCTTGGACGGCTAGAAATGAGTTTTGACTTTGGTATTTCACAGGTGGGACGGATGTCTGTGATTTCCCTGCAGGAACAGCCAATACAGGTGAGTGGCAACAGAGCACACTTCCTCCCTGCTTGCCTCCAGAACAGCAGTTGAACAGAAGAATGACTGCAGACAGCAGCTAGCTAGACAGTTAGGTCTCCTCTCCTCTTTCTATACACAGTCGCTTCTCTTATTCTTTAAGCAGCCGGTTCTCTACTCGGTTTTGTCTCAAGTAAAATACAGCAATAGTAATAACAACAACAACAACAGAGAATAACCATTTAACAGCACTTGAGGAAGAATAAGGGAAGTCGATGAGCCCCAAAACTTGCCAGGGGCTGACACTGGGTCCGCAGGTCCAAGATCTGCTTCTGAAAGTCCTCTCGCGATATCTGGGTCACCTCGTCCACAAAGCGAAGCTGCCTCCGCCGTCTGCTGGGCCGGGCTGGGGACGGCTGGTAGGCAGGCAGCTGGAGCTGGGGAGACAGAGGGAACTTGACAGAAGCGCCGCAGGGTTGTGAGTGTCCTGCACAGTGCAGGGGGTTGGACTAGATGACCCATGAGGTCCCTTCCAACTCTATGATCCTAGAGGGAGGGAGGTTGCTTCTCAATGCCCGGGCTCCTCTTGCTGATCCCAAGGCCCGTTCAGCCTCCCTCCCAGCCTCCCTCTCACTTACCTCGGGGCTCAGAGAGGGCTGCTCTTTCGGCAAGACAGGAGGTGAACGGGGGGAAGACACCAATCCAGGCTTTGGGGGCGTAATCTCTGTGGGGAAATGAGACACCCACGGGGTCAGCACCACCAGCAAGGGGGCCGTATCGTGCCTGCAGGGTCCAACTGCTGCTTGGATGCCGAAGAATCGTTTTCGGTGCTCCGGAATCCTTAGGAACAGCTCGACTCTCAGACGTTAGAGGACAGTCTTTCTTCCTGTCACACCAAAAAAACGCTGCCTGGTAGCTGTAGTGACCTTTCAATGAACCGTCTTGGTGTCAACAGAACTCTAGCAATTAGGTGGCACATTGTGAAGGAGGGAGAAGTTGAAAAGACGGCTGTTCTGTTGTCTTTATAAGGTCTATGTTTTTGCTACATGCCGGGGCTTTCAGTGAAAAGTAAAAACATCGTATTCTCTATGAATTATTGCAAAGATCCGTGCCACGTTCTGCCCCACAGACCCACGAGCTCAGGTTACCCAAGCAGATGCTCTGCCACTGAGGCACGGACGCCACGATCTTCCCATCTTCTGTGGCGAGGGACAACAGGCCTGCCTCCCACGGATTGACCTTAGGCCTGCCCCAAACCCACACCCGCCCCTTTTCCCAGCCCCAATCCCTCCGGCTTACCCAAAGGCAACAGAGGGGCTTCTACCAAAGGCCGGGTCTCCTCTGCCGACAGAACTCCCCTCTCTCCTGCCACCGACGTCTCCTGGGTTCTGTGGGGGAGAAGCAGGGTCAGAGAGCAGGGGGGGCCCTGCCCCACACGATGGTGGTGCAAGCTGCGCTCATGCAGCATGTGCCATCAACTAAGTTAATGCTTCCGGTGTGATAAAAGCTGCACTGATGTTGTGTATGCAGTGTCTTCAGTATGCATGATTGTCACAGAGCAGCAGAAATCAAGAGACTAGGCTGGAATACTGCAATGCACTCCACTTGGGGCTACCCATGAAGCGTGTTTGGAAGCTGCCACTGTTGCAGACTGCCACAGTAAGGGAGGGAGGGAATTCTCTTCCTTTCCCACAGAGCCCCTGCTGGAAACCGGTCCCCGTTTTTAAAGAAAGCAGTATGGTGTGAAGAGGTCTGCACACACAGGGCACCATGCACACAGTACCCCTGCAGCCCCTGGTCAAATATGTTTCGTAGGTTTTCGGGAAACACAAAAACCTGCCAGAGCTACTTGAGCAGAGGCCAAAATGGGGAGAGCTGACCTACCATGAAAGGGAGTTGGGAAGTTCATTCTCTCTCCCTCCCCAAAACTGCAAGCCATTTTCTTTCCTAAATTAATCCATCTCTTTCCCGTTTCTCACAAAATCTGGACCAGGAACTTCTAGGAGGGAAAAGGTCTCAACCTCTCTCTCCACCTCCTTACCGATGAGGCGGTGACAGTCCCAAAGGCACGGATGGCTCTCGCCTCCTCACCTCTTCCACAGACTCTGAAAATGAAAGAACAAAATCTGGAAGGTGCCAGAGATATCCAAACAGAGACTGAGGAAAGGGGGGGGCTTTCACCCAACAAGGCTCCTGACTGGCTGTGCAGATTTTTTTAAGTGCTGCTTTAGCAGTAACACCGACCACAGCACTAAGATCTTCACGGTGCTCCTGAAGAGATACCGCTGCTACACCCACAGCGGCGTCTCCGAATCCCAAAAGGTGCCTGCAGGCTCAAAAAGGGCTTCTGGGCCCACAATTGAATTGTGCCAGGAAAGCAGGGGGGCACACCAGCAGGGCAGCCGCCCCCCTCACCGTCTTCCGCATGTCTTTTCCTGGGGGAAACGGTGGGCAGCACAGGGGGTCTCTCGTCACCGTTCACCACAAACTGCTCCTGCTCAACCAGCATATCGATCTCCTGGACGGTGATCTCGGGCAGATCTTGCTCACCCTGCGACAGGCAGAAACCCACGTCGGTCAGCTCACCGCCGTGCCCAGCGTACACAAACCACCAGGCATAAAAATGCTATCAACCCATTTTTAGAATGCAGATTAAAAGAGATCCTCAATCCGGGCTCCCTCTGGGTTTGCAGAAACCTCCGCATGAGCCCCCCGAAGACCCCAGAACTCCCGATTGGCTCGTGACGTACCTCAATCTGCAGCAGTGTGATGGGCTCGGCTTCTTTGAGGGTAATATCATCGGGGGAGACGGTGAGGTGCAGGTCTCCTTGGGGCAGGGATCAGAAACAGATTCATTGGTGACTTAATCAACAGCCCCCTGTAAAGACCTTGGTTGACCTTGGGGTGCCACCGGACTCAAACCTTTTCTCATGTCTTGTGCGTGAAATCCTGTATTTGCAGGCTTATTTACGGCCATTCCCAGATCTTGATAACAGCCTTGATCCTGCCTCAGCTGCTACCACCCAATTTCCTTCCTGGCAACCAAGCCCTCACCCACCCTCTGCATTTCCACAGAGTACTCAAAGCCTGGCATTTCAAGAATTTGTTCAGAGTTCAGCAGCAGGGTGTTCCAAGTCTGAAAGAAAGCTCCTTGTTCCAGTCAAAGGTGCCATCTCTGATCCACCAGGTGGCAATCTGACTGTCAACAGTACCCATTGTGGGTTCAGATCTGGATTGCCCAGGCTAGCTAAGTTATCCCCTGTTAGGAGTTGGATGGGAGACCACTGATGAACTCCAGGGCTGCCCTGCAGACACAGGCAACAACCAGCCACCTCTGGTCAACTCACGCCATGAAAGCCCATCGGGGTCCTTTTAAGTTGGCATTTCCCCTTTCCCTTCTTGTCCAATTGCCTTATAGTAGGAGAAACAGCCAGACAGCTACTCGGGTGTTTTGCAGCCCTATCAGCTGGAGCAAGATTTGGCTACCCCCCACGTTCTCTCAACCCCCCAGCACTTTCTACTTGGCTCACCTGCCCTCCTGCGTGAAGGAGGCAATTGTGGGGATCCTTTCAGTGATGTTTTCTCCGGGGTAGGGGCTTCCAAGATATGTCTGACCTAGGAGGGACAGAGAGAGCGGTTGAACTCCTCTCCCCAATACAGGGCTGCCAGCTCACACTGAGACATCCAGGAATTACAACTGGCCTGCAGGCTGCGGAGGCATGATCCCCCTCTGAGGTCCCTCCCCAGCCTCCTCTGCTCAAATCCCCAGGAATTTCCCCAACCTGGAGTTGGCAACCGTACGCCCAAGCCTCTTACATGTGGAATGTAGGTGGGGCTTGGCAGAGAAGGGACCATCACTCCGAAGAAGGGGTCAGGCGCTTCCTCTAGGGTCTCCATCAGTGTTAGCTGGTCAGGGAGGAGAAGCATTGGCCTGTCAGGAGGAAAAGAAGCATAGATCAGCATCTCAGATTCCTGGAAGGGAACCTCCAGGGTCATCTAGTCCAACCCCCTGCAGAATGCAGGAAGCTCATGGCTGCCTGTCCCTCCCCACAGTGACCCCAATTCCATGCCCAGATGATGTCCCCCACAAACAACCCCCAGAATCCCTGGCCCCGAAGAAATTGGCCCCTGGCTGTGAAAGAAAGGGGCCAAGCATGGACACAATCTCTTCTGCCCGCCCACTTACAGTCTGCCTAAATCCACAGCATCAGCCTCTCTGCCAGATGGCTCTCCAGCCTCTGCTTAAGAATTTCCAAGGAAGGAGACCCCACCACCTCCCGAGGAAGCCTGTTCCACTGAGAAACCACTCTGACTGTCAGGAACTTCTTCCAGAAGAAAGGGTTAAAACCATAGAAGAGAAAAGGCCGCCACTCCCCCCCCCCCCCCAATACACACTCTTAGCAATACATCATCTTAGCAAGTCTGGCATACTAAGGAGAGGATCTCTCCAGCAGGGTTCATGGCAGCTCCTGTTATCAAAATAAACATAGCCTCTTTTCAAAGCCTTCATTTTGCTGCCAAACAGGCAGGGAATAAGCGGGCAAGAAAGGGGGGTCACTCACTGCTCCAGGTCCGTCAGGTCGATGCGGATCTGCTGCTGCGCCCGGTTGAGCCGTTCCAAGATCTGCTGGATCTCATCTGGAAGGCAGAGATCCACAATGAGGTTGGGGGGTGGGGTGGTAAAACTCAGGAGAACTTCTCCTTTTGGCACCCTATGCACAGTGGTCAAAGTAAGCCAGAATTTGGGGCCAGTGCAGGACACATGAGATGGGTCAGGGGCAAAATGTGAGCTTAAGTGGGTATAGCAAGCATCATGATGGGCTAGGCTAGCCTAATTTCTTCTGAGCCCAGGAGCTAAGCAAGGTTGGCCCTGGTTAGAATCTCCATAGGAGACCTCCAAGGAAGCCAAGCTCTCTATGCAGCTGTTTGTCTTTTGCCTTGAAAACCCTACAGCAGGGACTCATGGGATTTGTAGTCCATGGACATCTGGAGGGCCACTGTTTCACAACCCCTGCCTTGCAGGGGTTGGCTGCACTTCGATAGCACTGTACACCCCTGGGGGAACATTTATATCTGTAATGTCCTCCTTTAGCTGCGGTCTTAGAGGACTTATTTAGGAGCCCCTTCTAAGGTCCGGTTCAGCAGAGACAAGCTGGCTCAAAGCACCAGCCGTTTATTAGCAAGGAAGCAACTCTGAACAGCCAATGACTTTGGCTAACGTACCAAACTGGGAACTGAAACCAGAGCTCCATCCAAGAAGACCAAACTAAACCACGCAGGGATTAGGGGAGGAGCAAGCTGTTCCGGGTGTACAAATGACCACATCCCAGGTCACACTTCAAATAGGAAGCAAGAAAAGTTGTGCCGGGAGCCCACTGAGGGTGAGTCCTAAGGGGGAGGCAGACGGTGGGCAGCTCAGTTGGAGGACTGTACCTGCGAGGTACTGGCACTGGCGACTGTAGACACGGACCACCCCGTATTGCAGCTGGGCAGACAGGTAGAGTGAGAATCGGGGCCGGGGGGCACCAGGGATGATGGGCGGGACTTGTACAAGAATGAAGGCTATGATCTCCTCGCTGCAAATAGGAAGGGAAAAAATGTCATCCCAGGTACAACGGAAGGGTTTGTCCTTGACCACCCCCTCCAATACCATCCTGGGCTTGCCTTCCCAGCGACGCTGTGCCTTGGGGAGGCCAAAGAGATACAGCTCTGAAGTCCCAACCCCCCTGGCTTCTGCGAGTCTCAACTGCAGGGCTTAAGGACTAGAGACTTGTCTCTTTAAACTATCAAATTTCCCTGTGCTCATGTTAAGCTACCCGACTTTAACCCCCATGTAAGAAACCAAAAAATCCTTCCATTCCATCACTTTAGCCACCTGCCAGATCTTGATGCCTAGTTCAAGGGTCCCCAAGGGGCACCATGGCATCTGTCGACGTCTTTCCTGGCTCCCACCAACGGGTTTCTGATGGGCCATGAGAGATTTGATTGGCTGTGCAGGTGTTTTAGAAACAGTGCTTAGGCATCAGCTGCCTCCACAGTCCAAGATCTTTACTGAATGTCTGAAGGTAAGCTGTGGCAGCCATTTTTGGTAGCCCTTTTTGGCAGGATCCGCCTCCCGTGGCAGCCATTTTTTGGGTGTACCCACCCCTCTTCTGTGTCAGAATTCCAGAGATCCCTGTGGGCTCCAAATGGGTGGGGGGTCCTGGCCTAGTTGTTTTCATCCCTGTGCCTTCTCCTAACCAGAGGTCACTCACCATGTTTGTGGGATGTTGACTTTCAAATATTCCCTCTTCAGCAGTCTGGTGGCTCCAGTCGCTGCCAACCTGGGGAATATGGGATTATTAATATGGGGAGAAGGTATCGGTGGGAGCTGTCAACCTTGGCCCCCCTACCCAGAGCATTACCATATAGTAGCAAAGCAGCCAGTATGGCGTTGCAGGACATTGGGGTAATAGAACATGGCGGAAAAATTGCTCTTCTTTCTCCAGCAGGAACAGAGTTCAAGATAATTTCTTTGGCAGGGTGGGGGAGGTGTGTTATCCCCTCAAAGTATTCTCTCTTTCCAGGCAACAGTATCCAAACCAGGGAAGCCTTTTCCCCCAAATTACAGCCTCTTAAGTAGATGCCAGTTTTATTTTTTTAATCCTAAAAATTTCACAAATTCATCACTTTAGTGTTGAAGCCCAAAACTTAAGGAAGGGGTCTGGCCTTCTAAAGGCTGTCTCAAGCTGAAAATTCACACCCTATTTCTCACTGAAATTGATAGTCAAATGATAGTTATGTCCAATTAATTGAGGGAAACAGTGAAGAGTGGGAGGGGGGGAATCACTGGAGATTTTAATGCATTAAACAGATCAGTTACATAAGAAAGTCACATTTAATTGTGGTATTAGTCTAACAGGGATTAAAATGATCAACTGGAAAAGGAGATGTTTTTACAGCCCAGGAATTAACAGACAGACCTGCTGGAAGTTATTACAATAAGGGATGCTACAACTGACCTGATGAAAACAAGTGTTGATGATAGGTGGAGAATAAGAATTGTTGCCAAGAATAATCAAATGATTAGCAAGAATCAATAGGTAGTTAAATTATTGTAAATTGTAAATATGGATAATTAATTAGAAATTCCAAGAAGGAAAAGCTACATCAATAAATGGAACGATTCAGAAGCTGAAGACAACTCTGCATTTTAGCAGTCATGAAATCTTTCAACTGGATCAATAAATGAAAAATGCAAATAATAAATGAGAAATTTAATAAATTAATTTTAAATGTAATGTTTTCTATCCCACCCTCCCCTGAATAATCATGAAGTCTTAGCCCTGGGGAACTGTCAGCTTTTTAAATTTAAAATAATCTAAGAATTATGTATCACCAGCAAAAGCTCCTCGGGATCAAAAGGTACTCCTTCCCTAATGGGAAGAAAGAGTATTTTAAGAAGAAAAGAGTATTTTAAGGGTGTGTGTTTTAAGTATGTATATAATGTAAGGCTTGGTTAATTTAACACACACACAAAATGAGTAACGGTGAGTAATGCTAAATACAAGACGCAGGAATATTTTGCAAAAGGAGAATTGTGCCCAATATCTAGATCTCCTGCATTCTACGGGGGACCCAGTTCATTAACGGGCATGCAAAAATGGATTTTTATCCCCTTCTCCCAATGAGAGTCGGGAAAGCCCAAAGAGATCTGCTGCCAGCCTCAGCTAACCCAGCTCGAACTGCTCCTGCGAGCCATAAGCCCAACTAGAAAGCAACCCCCGCTGGCCAATCAGCATCTTGCTTGGGCTCTGGCCAAAGAGAAAATAGCAGAGGCAACGCCTTCCCCTTGGAGACACGCGGCTCCCCCCTCCGTCCAATCATAGCGCTGCATTGGGCATTTAAAGGTCGTATGTAAAACACCCGACCAATCAGGATAACGTCTGGTGCGCGTGGGCGGTTCCTCCTTGTCGCTCGGCCAAAGGAATAGCCGTTCTTGCCACGCCCCCTTACCTCGTGCTTTGTTCACCCGTCCAATGAGCAGGCTCGCCGCGAAATTTGAGCCAATAGAATCGCGGGTAGAGCCTCCCCCCCCTTTGTTTTCCTTTCATGCCTCGGTCCTCTGTGGCCAATCAGGAGCGGCTTATCCAACCGCAGCGGAAGGGTCGTTTTTTCCCTCCAATTTCCTTTCTTTCACAGACGCTGAAGCTTCAGTAAATGAGTTTTAAAGAGCTAAGGTTACTTCTCCAGGGGAAAGCGGAATATAAATATAAATAAATAAAATTCCTGAAACCTCTGCTCTAGTCTACCTCACAGAGTTGTTGTGAAGGTGGAAATGATGGAGAAAATAAGACTTAAAACCCTGCACATGAGTCCCCTGAGATAAAAACACTGAGAAAATTCTCCAGGGGAACAGGTGACCTTGTTCTGATTCCAGGAGATCACTAGACCCCCCTCCCTTCCCATCACAGAATAATAGATTTGGAAGGAACCTCCAAGGTCATCTAGTCCAACCCTCTGCACAACACAGGAATTCACAAAGTTGGCAGCCTTCGCAATTGATAAATCTGGTTCTGGGTGCAAGACTCAGCAAAACCAACCAAATCCAAAAGAATCAGACCTGAGTCCTCCTGGCTATCATGCCCTGCAATCACAATTACTTTGAACAATCATGGGGGAAAAGTTTGAAACCTATGGCACCTTTAAGACCCACAAAGTTTTATTCAAGGTGCAAGCTTCTCTGTGCAGTTCTTTAGATACAATGAAAAATGGAAATCACCTGACCACATATATAAGGAGTGAGTAAATTAGCAGTAAACGCCTTCTCCAGTTCAAAAATTAGACGAGGTGTAAAGTAAAAAAACAAATTTGAGAGATCAGCAACATGGCTTTTACTGATCACTGTTCAGTAATGCTGGTAAAGTTTTATACCAAATTTTTACTCATTCCCCCCCCCCTTTCCTCATTTTAGAGGACAATGAGATTAATTCTACCACTCTCTGCTCAACTCAACTTCTCTCTGCCAGAAAAAAACAGAGTGCCACAGTGGCAGAATACACAACCAGGGTTTTTCCATGTTCCCATAAACATGTCACTATGTTCCTGGATTCACGTTATTTAAGTCTTCTGCATTGTTATGGCTCTGCCTCAGGCTTGTCATCTTCACCCATATGATAACCAGGTTCCCCAAGATGATCCTGAGCTGCTATCAGGATTTTTTGAGGGTTATGCAGAGTCCTTCTTTTCCCACTGAATAGGATCCATTTGCTCATTACGGCTTAACCTTCAAGGGTCCCCAAACTATTGGGAGTCTGTTTTTCCCTGACACATTGTGGTACACACAACTTCAAAATGGCTGTCCTAGGAGGAAGAGCCAGTCACAAAATGACAGTAAGGTATGACTCAAAACAATACAGCAACTCCTGAATATTTAAGGCAGAAGCTGTTGAATGGGATGTCCCCAGAACCCTGATATAATTGAACCAGTTGCAAAGTTTTTGTATCTTGCCACGAGATATCGTGAATGTATTATGTCTAAAGCATACTTTGCCTCTGTTCTCACTAGCAGTGGATCCATTTGCACTTTCCCTTCTTATATTGTACTTTCATATGCTATTAAAGGCTTGTTGTTGTTGAATGGGATGTCTTTTGATGCCAATCATAAATCTCCAGTGCCAAATCAGAAACCGTTTTGTGCAAAAGCCCAACTTGTTCCCGTGAATGTACTAAAAATCCTCAGCAGGTGCTAGATAAGGTGTTGGCACGCATCTCAGCAGGTGAGAAGGGCTGACAATACTCGCTCCCATTGTCAAAGGAATCAACTGCAGTTTACATCTCACCATTATGAAGGTTCAAAACAGCTTTAAGCCATAACTCTGGAGAATCTCATAGAAACGACGTGATTTCACTTGAAGTTGAGGTGAGAGAAGAGCTCAGAGTTCATCCAGGTCTGTAACATTAATTCTGTCGTCTCAGAAGAATACCACAAGCAGACTTTGAGCACGTGTATCTATATGGCTTTTAGACTTTGGGCACATGTATCTATTTGGCTTTTATTATTTCTACAGAAAGACGTCTCAGAGATGTAGCATCAAGTAAAGTGCAAGAACAGCAGGAGTGGGATTCTAGCAGACCCAGCAGATGTGTGCAAATTACAGAATGTGCTTCCCACCACGACCAGGATTCCAAAAGGAATCTCAAAATGTAACTGGAATCGATCGTATTCAGAAGTCACTGCTTCTGAGGCACTCTAGTGTTTTTCACAAGTTTACATATATTGACGACAATTGCACTTACAAAGCCTGGCCTATCCAAACTTAAAGCCGATGGAGAAAGTCCACGTATACA
Organism: Paroedura picta; assembly: GCF_049243985.1. Classification (NCBI taxonomy): domain Eukaryota; kingdom Metazoa; phylum Chordata; class Lepidosauria; order Squamata; family Gekkonidae; genus Paroedura; species Paroedura picta. Next base: position 2,191,399 of record NC_135384.1, read on the forward strand.
CCATAAGGCACAAAGGGACCATGTTCCTAGAAATTCTAGAAGTTGCATGCTGGGAGGAGAATGGAGTCTTAAACCCAGAAAGTGCTGCTTCATACTCAATGACCCAGGCAGGAACTTAGTTGTCCTAGGCCATGTTCATCAAGGGAGAGTAGGAAACGGACGCTGCCAGATTTTCAGGCTGAGGGGTACAGAAATTCAAAAGGCTGTATGAAGGATTCCAGGGCAGGCATCTGTTTTGTCTCAACCATTCGAGCGGCGAAGTTCTGCGCCATCTGCAGATTGGAGAACAGGAGAAACGTGAAGGTCTCTTTTCCTCAGCCCCCATCCCCCAAGCCAAGAGGAGACTGCTAGAACCCCAAAATGCACTTTTAATTGTTGGTTCAAGGAATTAGATCGCAATCACTCAGTCACATTCTCTGTTGCCAGCAACCACCTCCACCCCAATCTACTTGGCTGTTGGCAGCCATGGCTACCCATAAAGTTCCCAACCAACGCACATAAAATACTTGTACCACCGATCCCCAAGGCACCTCGTTCCTGACGACCAGCCGCCGGACAAAATGAATCCTTCTTCTGCCCGTTCATAGTGCATTTCGTTCTAAACTTCCACCCGGTATGTTATGCCCCATCAGCAAGCTACCCACAACCCACTTCTTTGAAAACCCACAAAGGACCGCCATCTACAGTGGGACTCCAGCTTTCCTATCCCAAAAATGCATCTTTGCATGGCCAGCTCTTAACCCTATAATAAATCTTACCTGAATGACGATGAGCTTGTTATCCAGACGATCATTTTCCTTCAGTTCTTCCCCTATACAAAGTGTAACTTGGTGTTCAGGCTTGGGAGCTAAGCCAAGTAGGTACTGGTCCCAGGCTGAGTAGAGAAAATGCAGGGAGAGGGATCAGTATATACCAGGGCAGGGGTCCCCAATGTGGTGCCCATGGGCAGCTACCAACACCTTTCCCAGTGCCCCAAAGTTCTTTTAGAAAGACTTTTCACAACTAGGAGAGCGTCTGCCATTAATCACTACCCTTACATTTTTATTGCCCCAGTGTTTTTGTGAACGACAACGGATTTGCTTTTCTAGCAAAGAATTATCGTCCTGCATCTTTGGACTTATGATGCTGTTTACTACTTTACTTTCTCCTTATATCCGTACTCCTAGGGTCCCCTGTTCCATTGCCTGCACACGAAAGCTCACGCCTTGAATAAATCTTTGCTGGTCTTAACGGGGCTCCTGGACTAAAATTTTGCGCTGCTTCAGGCCAACCCAGCTATCCGCCTGAGTCTTACCTGACCGGAATGCCTTGGCACTGAAGACATGACGCAGGGTGTCACTGCCCAGCTTCCCAGAAGCCACGGAGTCTGAGAGTCCCTGCCAAGAGACGCTGGCTTTGCACTTGGTCTGGCACTGGATGAAGATGCCTTCCCGGTTGCTTTCGGCCATCACGCCCTTTTCCAGAGCCTTCAGCAACTGCGAGGTGGCTTCCTGCTTCTGAGGGTCCTCGACCTCGTCGGGATGCGGCAACATCACAGGATGCATCCTGTTACACAGCGCACCCAGGGGCGTAGCAGCGGACGTGATCCGGAAGTCTCCCTGCGGAAGCCACACGCTCTGAACCAGCACACCGCTGTAGAAGATGGACATCCGAATGGAAAACTCCTCTGGGAGGGGAGAAGGGAGGAGGTCAGCCACCTGCAGACCACCTGCAGACCACCAGCCCTGGATGCGCTAGCTAGCACAGGGTCATGACCAAAAAGAGCACTTTGCTATAGACCAAGGGATATAACTTTGTTATAGACCATGTGGGCAGGGACTCATGGGAATTGTAGTCCATGGACATCTGGAGAGCCACAGTTTGGCCACTGCCTTCTACGGAAAAAGGCGCTTGGTCCATCACAGTTGGTGTTTTCTACTCAGACTAACAGTGATTCTCTGCGGTCTCAGGAAAAGGTCCTTCCCATCACCCGTTTCCTGGTCCTTTCAACCGGAGAGGCCAGCGGTCAAATCGGAGACCTTCTGCACGGGAAGCAGGTGCTCTGCCCCGCAGCTACTGCCCCCTCTACCATGCATGCATTCCCTTTCTTTCCTCACCTCCTCCAAAGGGAACCAACCCATCCAAGGCAGGTGAAGGGCCCACGGCCTCACCTATTCTCATCATTTGGGGCATCCCTGTCGACACGATCTCGGTTTTCAAACGGAGGGCGATCTCCGTCACGTCAGGAGCTGGAGCGACAAGAAAACAAAAGGAGAAAGGGAACGGAAAGTGAGGAGCTGGGGAGTGACCCTCCCTCTCCGAGCAACATGCCGTCCTGTCCCAAAACCTTACCTACGTGCCCCCCCCCCCCGACCTGCCACAAATCCCTTGGAACTGGGCCTGGATTTTTGTTGGCCAGCAGTCCTGGCGGGTACTCACAAGCCTGTTCCCTCAAGGCGCCTGCTTTACTAGGGCTCAACACCGAAGCCTGTTTTGGGTTTGCAACGTGCCAAGGAACAGGGTCCCTGCGAGCATGCACAAGGTGCACGTAACTGGGATGATGGACTTCCACACACTTGGAAACAAGAGCTTGGACAGCTGCACCAAGCCCGCCACCCCTCTTCTTAGCAATTTTGCACTGCGGGTGATAATCCGTTCCCAAACAAGAACTCAGTCGCGGTGTGTTATCGGAGAGTTCTGCCCCCCACCCCCATTCATTTGCATAAGGCGTAGAGAGAAGCACAAGCCGACCTGAAAGCCACTCCCTGCACAGCATGTTGTGCTCCAGGGTTGAAGGAAGGTTACCCTGCATTTGCTCAGAGGGACGGCCCTTTCCTACTAGCCTCACAGTGCTGAGGAAACGGGTGTGGAAGTGTTATGCAAGCCCCGCTTCCAGCCTCATCTGGCGTATGTAGCCACTTCCTGCCCCCGTCTGTGTTTGCTTCCTTTAGCTCAGGGGTAGTCAAACTGCGGCCCTCCAGATGTCCATGGACTACAATTCCCAGGAGCCCCCTGCCAGCATTCGCTGGCAGGGGCTTCTGGGAATTGTAGTCCATGGACATCTGGAGGGCCTCAGTTTGACTACCCCTGCTTTAGCTCATCGGACAAGCCATGCACTCCAGCTCCGCCCTCATCACGGGCAAGTTTTAAAGCAGGGGTGCCCGTGGGTGACACCTCTCCTGGCCCCTGCCAAGGGTTGCCAGGATAGGACTATTCGCCTCTGTCCTTTCTCAGGGGGCTTCTTTTTTTTCTGCTCCCGAGAAAACAAGAGTAATAATATAATATTAATAAACTTAATGTTCGTGGCACCCCCTTCCTGGATAGTAAGATTTCCTCTCCCCGGTCTTCGCTGACGAGTGTGGAAGGGGCTCCTTATACAGAGGAACAAACTGGGGGCACTGTGCACCAGGAGGATCCGAAGAGGAGGGCCTGAGGCGCCTGGAAACGCAACCAAACTGTCAGGGAGAAGTGAATGACCCCCACCTGTTTCACCGGGCTGAGGACTTAACTCCTCTTGATGGAGGGTTAACGTGGCCGCTGCGTTTGGAGAGGGGCTAGCCGTCACTTCGGCCATGGAGCTCCCGTCCTAGGGGAGAAGGAAGAAAGATCAGATGGCGCATGCCGTGACCCTGCTCCAGTTCCAGGTTGGCACTGGTTGTTCACCTCCGTGCTCACCCACAGACGCCAATGCCCCCCTGCCCCTCTCTCCACCCACTCTCCTCTCCCCTTCCCACCCACAATGTGGTACATTTGAGGGCCCCTCGTTGAGGAGTCCTGCTGCAGAGCCAGGCACAGGAAAGATGGCAAAGCGGCAGCCTCGTAACAAGCCCAGCCCTCGGACTGTCTCACTCAGTCCCCCTCTGCTGGCAGCAGTTCTCCAGGGGCTCAGAGAGAGAAGGTTCCCCCCCCCCCCGTGGGTCCAAATCCTTTCCTCAGAACAACTCAGACTGAACCTGCAATCCAAGCAGACATGGAGGGCACGGCGGTCGGAACTTTTAAAAAGGGGCACATCCAGCTTAGGCAGAGAGACAAAAGGATGCCGAGGCCACCAACCCAGATGTGATGCTGGAGATGAGCTCCCAAGGGTGTTTTTGTTTTACCCCCCCCCCCAAAAAAAAACCCCTACCGGACCATGGGGGACGACAGCAACTCTTCCCACTTACAGGGAGAAACGGCAGAGCCGGGAAGATCCAGCTTCACACTCCCATGAGAATTGTGTTTACCAGAAGCAAACATGGACATTTGGATTCTGTGCAGGCCTGTTTAAACATAATCGTCCAGCCCCAAGGCCAGCAATTAAGCCAATCAAAACCTTTCGTGCAGCTCTCAGTTTGTCTGCAGAACAGCCAGGTCAGAGTTCACTTTAGAGACCAAGAGGATCCCAAGATTTTGAGAGCCAAACCTCCCTTCGTCTGACAAAGGAAAGCTCCTCGCCCTGCAAATTCCACTGGTCTCAACAGTGCTTCTGGACTCGAATCCAGCTCTTCTCCTGCCAAGAGACACAGCTGCCCTCCGCAACAGGGAACCCACACAAAGGGTGCAGGCAAATGGAACTGACCCAGTAGAACCCATCAAGTGGCCCAAACAGCCAAATGAGGAACAGTGAGAGGATGGCCAAGACTTGGGGGAAGCGCACAGGTTTTGGTCCAGACGCCAACAGAAGGAAAGCACACCCGGCTTCCTGCAGCCCAGCCCTACGGATGTTGATACTCACCATCTTCGACGGTGAAAGGGAGCAGGGCACCTTAGGGGGGCTCCTCGCCCCCTCCTCCGAGGTCCCACTGGAGCTTTTCACCTTCCTCTTCTTGGACTTCCGGGATGAGTTCCCTTGGGAGACAAGAAGATGGGGGGTGAGGGGAAGAGGCGGAACATTGCGTGGGCCTACACAGCTAAATTCTGTTCCGAGACAAGACAGATTCTGCAACATGAAGAAATCACACCACCTGGCGTCTTTTTTCAGGCATGGGGCTGCTTCAGGCGGCTTCCAGTTCAAATCAAACCAAGCCTGCTTGCCCAACACAATCAACCCAGTTAGCTGCACAGTCCCTATTGGTCTGTGTCAGTGCTGTCCAGATCCTCTGGTGGGAACCTCCCTCCTGGAACCAAACTTCCGGCACTCAAAAAACAGAGCGCAGAGACTTTTGAGGTGGGAAGGTTAGCTTTGGGGCCGCTCACCACTCTGCTGCTCAGACAGCGGGACCAGGCGGTACACTTTGTAGGGCTCTGTGATGTCCAGCTTGGAGCGTGACGGCACCTCCTCGAACTCAGGACTCTTGGACAGGGCACAGCGGATGCGGGTCTTGCAGGCGGCGGGATCGAAGCGTTCCCCTGGGCGGTACTTTCCTTTAAAGACGGCCCAAGCCTGAGAAGAGAGGAGGGCTTGTTCTCACTTGGGCTGGATAGATGGCCCCGTGGGAACCCTCCTTCGACCGTATGCTCCTCCATAGTCTTTTTAGGACTGGGGTTTCCTAAATTCCAGTCTGGAATAGAGTTTTGTTCTCTCCTCTTCCAACCCATCTTGACCTTCCCACAGTGACTTTCCTTGGGCCGAAAGCAACACTAGAGATTTGGGCCCAGTTCACGTGGGACAACCAACATGTGTTTGCCATCCTCCTGCCATGGGCATTTGGGATTGTTATTTGTAAGGTATCGATGAGGGGCCAGTAGTGACCTCTCGGGGCCAGCTGCCAATGGAAAGGGCCCGAGAAAATCTAACGGCTTGTGGCTGTTATTGTTTCGCTTTGTTTGTTGACTGGGATCTGAACTACCCCAAACCCCCTGATCCCCACATGCTTAAGAGTCCCTCACCAACTTTCAAACCTCAGTTTGCCGCTGAACTGAGTCACTCGAACCCAGAACTGTACGTCTTGCGTTAGGTGTACTTTGCAGTTCTGGCTTCTGAGCCAGCTTGGGGTCCCAGACGTGAACGGTAGCAAGGAGGGAACACAAGGCTGTCTCCCAATCTCTAGTTTGGAGGACCAACCATGTCACACTGGGAGACAGCGCAGTGTAGTGGTTACAGAGCTGCAGACTCTAATCCGGAGAGCTCAGGGTAGCCTGGGCCAGGCAGATCAGGGGTCCCAGTTCCTTAGCACATTGCTCTCTGGCACTTTTCACAAAATCCCTCTTCAGTGACCCTTTAGCAGACACCTTGAAGAAGCTGGCATCCTCTTCCTGGCGGAACTCCTGCTTCCCGGCATGTTTCCAGGGGATGCGGAACATCGTCTTCTCGGGGTTGTCCCACACCAGCCCACGGAATTTCCCGCTCTCCACCTGTTCCACGGTCCACTGCCGCAGCCTCCGGGTAGACCGGACTCCTGGCCCTGGGGTCCCCATCCTGGACAGGGGGTTAAAAGGAGGAGGTTCAGCAGGGTGGGAGGGAGGGAAAGAACAAGCGAAGGAAGAGGCCAAAACGCAAATGGAAAGGGAGGTTAAATCGGTGACTTTAGCTCATTAATTGCCCACTGGGGCAAACCGAGGACTGCATGAAACCACCGTCTCCCGGCCCCAAGTCCGTGTGGGTTTCTTCCCTTTCTTACAGAGGGGAGAAAATGGCTTCCGCTCAGGGGCCAGTTTCCCACTTCAGCCACCCAGGAGCGCCCAGGTAAACGACCTGGCCAGCGGAATCAAGCAGAGACAGACAAAGAAACTCCTTAGGAAACCTTTGTGGCGGGATCTGCTTTCCTACAGCTGGTCCTCCTACACCCTACCCTGCAACTCCAGATATGACAGAGGCCGGAAACGGTAGCTTGAAGATAGGGTGGGGTGGCCAACCTTGGGAGTCTCCCAGAATTACAACTTATCTCCAGAGAACAGGTCCCCTCTGGAGGTGGGGATGCCAGCCTCAGGGGAGAGCCAGGGGATTCCCTGGAATTGCACCTCTTTCCAAACTAGAGATCAGTTCCCCTGGCTTTGGAGGGCAGGCTGTACGTAAGGCACGGGAGTTACGCGCTAGTTGCACCCACAGCCACACACCGAATTAAGACAGGATGCGCCTGAAATTACCCAGGGGACGGGGGAAGATGTGAACCCGGGTCTCCTAAGCAAGGTCGCCGCTGGGACCCCTGCGCCACATCACCACTTTGGACACCTACCTCTGAAGCACAAACCCTCGCAACTTAAATCCCCCGGGTATGAGCGCGTCCGCCTCTCCGCGGAGCCCTTGAAAAGCACTTCTCCTCTGGCCCGTCCCGCCTCCCCCCGCGGCACCCAAATTCCCTTGGGCACAAGCGCACGAAGCCACCTCCCCGATCGTCTGCGCTTCGGCGTGGGCGTCCTCCGCCTCCGCACCGTCCAACACAGGAAACTTCTTGCAAAAAAAAAACAATGCCCGCCCGCAGCCAGCGCGAAGGCAATGCGGGTCCATGCCGGCGGCAACCCGGGCTGAACCCCCTTTTTTTCAACCACCAATAAGCCTCCCTGGGGCTCCACCGCGTAGCCGAGCCGGCCGAGATCCGGACAGGATCGCGCTGCGCACCGCCCACCCCGCTCGCGGCTCCAGCTGCGCGCCCTCCAGCTGTTTCTCCCCGCGCTGGCGCGTCGCCCTCCGCTTTTGGTTTCTGCCCCGCTGGGAGGCGGCCAGGAGGCCAGGCGAGCCAAGATCGTACCTGTCCGATCCGCCGCTGCTGCTGCTGCGTCGCCCGCCGCCCGCTTGGCTCGCAATGGATCCCGCGCCGGGGCGGAGCTGCGCTCGCTCTCCCTCCCTCCCCCTTTGCCATTTCTTCTCGCTTCGCTCCCTTTCCCAGAAGTCACGTGGGAGGGAGCACATTCCCCCCCCCCACGCTCGCCTATAGGATGCCCCCCAGGGGGCAGCAGAGAGCGCCTCCGCTTTCATCGCTGGACTTGGCTGGAAGCCGCAAGTTTGGAATTTCTTCTTTGGGGGCTTGTTTTCCTTTCTCTGCCTCTCTCTTTCCCAGCGGGTTAAATCCTCACCCCTGCAGAGTGGTCTGCCTGAGGCGGCCAAGAAGGGCCCCACTGTCCGGGCTTTCCGCAAACGGCACAAAACTGAAGGTGGCAAAAGTCATGCACACTCCCACGCCAGGATCCAAGCCACAGCAAGACAGACCACAGTCCCCAAAACTTTGTCCGAGTAACTTTGCGAACCACTTTTGTGATACATAAGAGCACTCTTGGGAAATTGAGTTCTGCAATTTCCGACGGAAGCAGCAGAACGAGGCTTGAATCTGGCGGCACCCTTAGGACCAACAAATTTATTTGTGTGCATGCTTGCATCTGATGAAGTGGACCTGCATGCAAAAACTTATACCTTGAATAAAAACTTTGTTGGACTTAAACCAGTGCCCCTGGATTCAAACTTTGCTCTATTGCTTTCCCTCTGAATCTGTGCAAACCAAATCAAATACGCTGGCATCCGTCCTTTTCACTCTGAGGACCCTGCCGAATGATGCAGGTCAGTGGCCCGATGGCCCTTCTGCTGCGATCTGCAATTTGTGCTGCAAAATATTTTCCAAAACGTTTGAAGCGGAAGAAAAATAAACACCAAGATTGTGGGCCGTCTCTGCCTAACACCTAGTAAGTAGAATGTCAAGTAAGTGTGCTGGTTTATGGTTTGAGGTGCCAGACTCAATTGGTTCGCTTCTTCATCTGTGTTTCCTGTGGAGCTTGTAAATTCGTAAAAAAAAAAAAGGTTTTGGGTGAAAGTTCACGATAAATTGCAGATTGTACTTAGATTTCAGTTCCCCTTAGACGCGAGAAATATGTTAAGTATGTTTCCTGTGTAGCGACCAAAACAGGCCAGAGAAACTTTTCCCCATGTGCCTACATGGCACCGATAATCATCTTAGGGCAGAGAAAAGCCGGGCCTAAACCCCTCCTCTCCCTCCTCCTTTGCTGCTGCCTTCGACTTTTCCCACGGCGGCCGTCTCTTCCAGAGCCCGGCCGACTCCTCCCGTGACCCACAGCTGAGTCACTGAGCTGCAGCTGAGTCTTGTCGAAAAACTCGCAACCCAAACACAACAGAGTTAATTGAGTTCAAACCCATCCGCCGGGTGAAACAGTACAACCGGGCTGCACCGAGCCCCACCACACGGGGCTGAACAAGGAATCAAAACACACAGTGGGGAACGGCAGCTAGAACAAGCACTAGCTGGCATCCGAATGGCCGTTCCAGAGGCCGGGAGGAGAACAGAACCAGAGCAAGACTGAAGACACAGCGGGCGTTAAAGCTCTCTCTCCCCTCATGAGCGTCTGGAAGGAGGAAACTGGCACCAGGCAGGCAAAGGTGGGGGCCTGGCGATCGCCCAGAATTACAATCCAGGTGACCAATACCAGAGACCCTGGGGGAAATGGCTGCCTTGCAGGGTGGAGTCGATGAGACGCCTCCCCTCCCCAAATCCCAAATCCTGCCCGTCCCAGGCCCCGGAGAGTTGGGTGATAGCACAGTGGTGTTTTACTATGTAGAAGTTGTTAAAGAGGGGGTCCCCTGGGAGCTAAGGATCAACAAGAGCACTTTTTTGTTTGTTTAAATCACAGAACAATTTATTGGGGGGGGTTTACATTTCCCAAAGATTGCAGATGAACACCTGGGAGCAGGTAAAAGATGTACAGGAACAAGAACAGTATAGAGTCAGGGAAACCCGGACCACAGCACAGAATTTTGTCCGATCACTGAATAATTTCTGGACGCCTCCTTTTTCCTGTCTGCGCCTATAAAAATCATTCTTATAAAATCCAGGAAACACATCCTTAAAACTATTCCAGAACTGGGTTTTGTAGACATTAAATTCCACCTCTTCGGTGCCCTCTCCCACAAGATCCTTCCAGCTTACAATGCGTGGCCGGGGCGGGGGCTTGCAATGTGCAAACAGGGTGTTTGAAACCATCAGGAGGCCTCTTCCTTCCCCAGCTCTCCCAAGAGGGGCCTGAATATTCGCTGAGAAGATGGTGGTGGGGAAGGGCAATCATGGCGAATTTTAGTGGAGGCAAACGTCATCTATTCAGACCCCTCCTTGTACTTACACCACCCCTGCAACCTCCACCTAGTGGATACGGGGGTGTTCAAATTGCATCCTGGACCCTCAAGAGTAAAGACACTCCAAAATGTTAACCACTACTTCAGAACATCCACTCCCACCAAACTCCACTTCTGCAGATCTCTGTTATTTCCCTCCCTGATGAAGGGAGCCAAGATTGTGATTCTCAACCCCGTCCAGGCTAATGCAGCCCTCGGGCATCGGTCTTCTGCCTGCGTGGGATTTTCGGGCCCAGCCCCACCTCGTCCATTAGCTTCTGCAGCAGGTTGGATTAAAAAAGAAAAGAAAAAGAGGTCAGCCAAGTGGGTGACCTTGTTTGGCTTTCCCAGGACCCCCCAATCAAAATCCCCCTCCCCATTTGCAACTAGGGAACCCCGTTTCACCTTGATCAAGCGCCCAGCGTAGGAGTCGTCCTCTTCGGTGGGTCCCTGTGGTGGCAGCTGAACAGCTGGGAGGTGTCTCTGCCAGACCAGCTCGACTTCCTGCAGATTGTAGAGGACAGCCGGGTCGAGAGAATAGCTGTTGATGAGGTTGACCAGATACTCCTTGTAGTGTGCCCTGGGCGGGTGGGTGGGAAGAGACGGAAAGAGGTGAAGAGCCTCTTGTGGGGAAGGGCCATAGCTTAGTGCTAAAGAATCTGACTGGCGTGCAGAAGGCCCCCGGGTTCAATCCCCGGCATCTCCAGTTAAAGGATCAGGTAGGAGGTGGGATATGAAGAATACCCTGCAGGGAGCATCGAAGGAGATGTGTATTTAGCACAGTCAGATTAGGAACTTCCCCCAGGGCTTCCCAATCCGCAACGCCCCACCGAGGTGCTACTCACTGACAAAGGCCAGCATATCCGGCTTGGGTCTCCCTCCCACAAGGTTCGTCCTTCAGTCCCGCCACGGTCTCCTTCTGCTCCATCACTTGGCACCCCCCTGCAGGAGAAAGAAATCAAGACCATCGTTTGGAAGGCCCCACACCCCCCAAAAAAGGCTTAACTTGGAACTGCAGTTGTCTCTTGGAGGTGGGGATGTTTGGCTTGTGCGTGACATGGATTAAGATCGCAGGGAGAGGTTCTCCTGGCTTCACCACCAATCGAGGAAGCCCCCCCTGCCCCCCCGGTGAGCACAAGAGAGAAGGCCGTTTTGGTGGTGGCCCCAAGATTACAAAACCCCCTCAGAGTGGTGCTTGGGCCCCCCTCACTGTCGGTCTCCAGGAGGAGAATTGAAGACAGATTTATTTAGAACGGCCGATGCCTGACTCGGTTTTTATTTATCGCAAGTCCTCGCTGGAGATTTTAAACCGTGACTCAGAGCAACCTTCAGCACTCACCTCCAGTGTTCGGGCGGGTCCCGGCGGGCGGATCGGTGTTGAACACGACTCCATTATCCTGGGATGGGGAGGTGTCGAGCATGAGATTCGGACGGTCCCTTCTGACCTCCCATCGCCAGCCCCACCTCCCCCCTTCCTCCCCGTTCCCTCAGTGGCAGGCCTGGCTTCCCTCTGGCCCCTCTTCCCTGCCCCCCCCCCATAAGACACTCACCTGCAAGAGCCGCTGCAGACGACGGACATCCCAGTCCCGCAGGTAGAAGAGGCAGTCGCGGGGGTGGTGGGCGTGCAGGGACAGCTTGATGGAGCATCCGGGGAGTGGGCATTTCTGGGGGGGGGGGACGGAGAAGAGGGTGAGGCCGGGCAGCTGGGGGCAGCACAGACACACGCCGAGCTCAGCGGACCCCGATGCCTGCCTGCCCCGTCCCCCGAAGGCACCCCCCTCTCCGCAGCGCTTACGTTCTTCGCATGGAACACGCTGTAGCAGCCGCTGCAGAAGTGGTGCCGGCACTGGGTGCAGTGGAAGTGCATGCAGCCGCCCCGGGCCAGGGCGTACGAGAACTTGCAGTTGGGGCAAGCTGGTCGGGGAACAAGAGAGGAGGTCAGGAAGGCGGGGGACCCCCCCCCCCGCACACACTGGCACCCCACCCCAAGGCATTATGGGAGGAGGGGGCCTGAGTTGTCTGTCCCAGGAGTGCAGAAAAGAGCGGGCTTTATGTACCAGGCTTTTTCCTACCCGAAGGAACCTCAAAAGTGGCTTACAATCGCCTTCCCTTCCTTTTCTCACGACAGATACCCTGTGAGATAGGTGAGGACGGGAGAGCTCCGAGAGAACTGTGACAGGCCCCACATCACTCCAGAAGGCTTCACGTGTCCCAAGGTGACTTTCAATCGCCTACCTTTCCTCTCCCAACAACAGACACCCTGTGAAGCCTGGCCAGGGATTCTGGTTTTTTGAAGGGTGGCCTTATCTGGGCATGGAATTGGGAGTCGCTGTGGGTGGGCCGGTAGTTGTAAGCTTCCTGCCTTCTGCAGCGGGTTGGACTAGATGACCCTGGAGGTCCCTTCCAACTCTATGATTCTAAAAAGGCGAGGCTGAGAGTTCTACGAGAACTGGCACTGACCCAAGGTCACCCAGCTAGCTGCACGTGGAGGAGTGGGGAATCAACCCCAATTCTCCAGGACTGAGGCCACTGTTTCTAACCACAAAGCCGAGGTGGCTAGGATGATCTGCTTAATCTGGGACCTGGGGGGGGGGTTCTAATCCCTCCCCACCCTCCGCCATTGAATCCTGCTGGATAATCTTTGACCTGTCCCATCCTCTCAGCCTGATCTACCTCACAGGGCTGTTGTGCAGATAAAACAGACAAGAGGAGAAGGGCGCGCCTCTCCCTGTGCCCTGGAACCGTGGAAACCAATCTCACCAATGCCATTCTCCTGCAGGTACGCAGCCAAGCCCTGAGCCTGGTATTCGGGGTCGTTGGTCCGCTTCCACTCCTGGAAACCTTCGCAAGAGAGGCCTTGGTGTTGCGGCTCCCACTGGCCGGGGGAAGAGGAAGCGAGAGCAGGCGTCAGGAAGAGCCAACAATCTCCCCCCCCCCCCACGGCTTCCCTCCACAGCAGAAGAAACCAGGTGTGGAGAAAAGATAAGGTTTTGTCGGTGTATGCAGGAGCAAGCACAATGTCAATGTTTCCTGTTTCATAAAGGGGGGGAAAGTCCAGCCATTTAGACGCTGTGAATAAACACTGACGTAAGGCAGACCTGAGCAAAATCCTCCTAAGGAAGGCGTGGGGAAAGACCGGCATGCCGGCCAAGCCATTAGGCAAAATGCTCTCTTCCCGAAAGCAGCAGTGATATCATTGCTCCAGGGAGTTCTACAAGCTCAAGACACTGATCCGAAAATTGATCCAAACGCTGATGTCATCGCACCCGATTCAGCTGGAATCTGATTAGCTCAACCAGATCAGTAAGAAATTGTAAGTCAGCACAACATGGTTTGGTATTCTCTCAAATACCAAATGGATCGCAGAAGTCATGTTTTTCTTTTCGTCTCTGTGTCCGGCAGGGTGTTCTGTTTTGTTTTTAATCTCCGCTTTCACTCTAGGAGCTCAGGGCAGAATAGATGGCTTTCCTTTCCCCATTTTCTCCACCCAACAACCCTGTAGGGTAGGGTTAAGCCAAGAATATCTGACTGGCGCAAGTCACCCAGGGACAGGGTTCCTATCTACATGCTTAAGGCGGGAGACTTAATTAGGGGGTGAATGGGCAGAAATGGGCCTGGGGTGGTGGGAGAGGGGGGGGGAAGTGTCCTGGGGAGAAAAAGTTAAAAGAACAATTAGGCCTTGTCAACTGACAGGACATCTTGACTATAGAGTTTTGGTGATTCCTAGAGTGACCGTGTCACTTTGGGGTAGCTCTGGGAATCGCCAAGGACTCCATGGTCACAACTTCCCGTAAGCTGACCAGACCTTGTTATTCTTTTTTCTCCTGAGATGCTGCCTCCCCCCAAAACCCTCCCACTGCTTGCCAAGCACTGCCTGGCAGCTTTACCCAATGAGTTCCAGGGTGTGAGGGTTCTCGTGGCCCCGTCTAACAGGGTCCAATGACCTTCTACTGCATGATTGCAATTAGAACATTATGGATAACAGGAGTTACTAATGACCAGGATTAATGAAGACATCTTCTGTAAACAGACAAACTGCCCCTCCCCTTCCCATACAAAGTATAATGGGACAGGTGTATGTGTCAGAGGCTTGTCACAAAACAGGCAGTGTTAAGGCAGTTCCCACACTCTAGGTCCGCCCCCTGTTCCCGCAGCCAGGTGCCGGGGGGCTCTATCTGTCCCCAGCCGGCAAGGACTCATAAAAAAGCCAAATTGCTGAGATGGGCCACAGTTTCCCTAAACAGTTTAATGATGGAGGAAAACCCGTTAGCACAAGACCAGAGGGTACATCTCAAGATCCACCATGACCCAAGGCCCAGTTAAGACTTCCCAGCACAATAACTGAACAATGATGAAGCTAAAACGTCAGCCTAGAAATAGGCAGGCCTAATTTAAGGTAAGGGGTACATTGTTTCACATTCCTACCAGGGAGAAAGTCAAGGTGAGACATGAGGTCAATAAATAATTTTTAAAAAATTTAAAAACCCTTTCAAAAAGGGACAAGTCTAGCCCAGAACAATCTTCGGCTGTGCCTTAGATTGCAGGAATCTTCCTTGTGCTGGGCATCCACTAAACAGACCCAGATCATGCGCTGACTCCAACAAATAATTTTTGGGCTATACCTGAAACTGCAGGATTAAGGTCCTATTTAGAGGCTGGTTTTGGCTTGGCTCAAGAAACGCTTCCAACTTGCAAGCAATAATTCAGGCAACAAAAGATTTAAAAAAAGTCTGCATTCTCTCTAAACAAAAGATTACTCCCTACACAAATGTCCTTCCAAACTGATAAACTTGTTTTACCGTTCTTGCATTTCCTTTTGCATCTGCCGTACCTCAAGGACTGTCTTTTCATCTTCCAAGGAGAACGTGTGGGAGTTCTACTTCCCAGCGCAAAGAGACAAATGGCTCCGTTTTGATCTTTTTGACTTCTAACATCCATTTGTATTTAAAGATTGATTTCCCCCCCCCCCCCACCACCACCACCAAAAATCCTTTCAGACCATCTCTAATGGCTCTGTAAGAGCCGGGTTCGGCGAAGAATGCCACTCTGCCTGTTCTGTTGGGACTCAAGGTGGGGCCCAGAATTAATGGCTTGCGAGGGGACTTTCCAAGCAGCCTCAAACGGAAAGTGAAAACGTTGACTCGGGAATAAATTAATCAACGAGATATCTGAATAACTTCCTGGAGAGCCCTGGGAAAACAATACCAGGTTAAATAAATGAGCAATAAGAAGAAGAAAGAAGAAGAAGAAGAAGAGTTGGTTCTTATATGCCGCTTTTCCCTACCCGAAGGAGGCTCAAAGCGGCTTACAGTCGCCTTCCCATTCCTCTCCCCACAACAGACACCCTGTGGGGTGGGTGAGGCTGAGAGAGCCCTGATATTCCTGCTTGCTCAGAACAGTTTTATCAGTGTCGTGGCGAGCCCAAGGTCACCCAGCTGGTTGCATGTGGGGAGCGTAGAATCGAACCCGGCATGCCAGATTAGAAGTTCGCACTCCTAACCACTACACCAAACTGGCTTTTGGATTGTCAGCTCTGGCATGAGGAATTCCTGCCAACGTGTAGGTTGAGAGAGGGGGGGGCAAGGCCTCCGCTGGGTAAAATACCACAGAGTCCTCCCTCCAAAGAAGCCATTTTCTTCTGGACAAGTGATCTCCATCATCTGGGGATTGATTATAAACCTGGGGGTCACCTGCCCCAAACCTAATGAGGGAGACCGTATTGGGGTGAATCACCCCCTCACCCGGCTGACCCAGCCCTCTCCGAGACACACCCCACGTAGGCACAAGGCCTCCATTCCACGGGTTCGTCCCCCAGCCCGGCCCCCTTGCGGACCCCCGACCACAAGCCCTTCATGTCGTGATTCAGGGTCCCCCCTGCTCCCCCCACCAGCCCCACACCGCACTGACCGGCCGCCTGCACTGGACACAGAAGCTTTTCCGGCACTGCGGACATTTCGCTTCCAGCTGTTCCGACTCGTAGATGAATCCGAAGGAACACTAGAGAGGAGGGGACAGCGGGACGGGGATTACAAAACACAGAACCCCACTCAGCAAGGGCCATCAATTCCAGGGTGGGGTGGGGGGATTAGAAACTACTTGGCAGCACATAACGGCGCCCGCCCCCCCCCCCCCGGCCCTCACTTACATGCGTACACCACTGAAATTTGGGGTCGCGCATGAGCACTCTCTCGGTCAGTTTCTTGTGGAAGAGTTCGTACGTTTCGGTGTCTAGACAGCTGCGTAGCTGGGGGGGAAAGAAGCAGAGAGAGCAGAGAGAGTAGGGGATGAGGTGGGTGGTGCTCAGCTTGCTTTTTCTTTTAAGGACAGAAAGGAGGAAGGGAACCATCGGTCGCTCCATCCCCACGGAAGGGAGGAGTAACTGTGGGTTTGCAGGGAGGTCGGCTCTAGACCAGGGGTCCCCAATCTTTCTTGAGCCAGCAGACATCTTAGGCTGGGGGTGGAAGCTGGGCGGGCACCTGGATGTCGAGGGTGGAGAAGTAACTCAGGAGCTCCCGTTCGTCGCTGATCTCCGGCTCAGAGCAAGCCGGGCACACCAAGTCCGTGATGTGCTTCTCCTTCACGGCGATGGTGAAGTGCTGGGCAAAGCACTCGGGGCAGATGGTGCATTCACACGACGTCAGCGATTGCATCTGCCGGGGGAGAAGGCAGCGGCCGTCAAAAGGAGCAAGGGCCGACCCCCCCAAACCAGCTTTATTTATTGAAATTGTTCGTGTGCCTCCTTTCCACCCAGCGAGAGCCGAAAAGGCAGGGAACAACGCGACTCTCAACCCCAACACCAAGCAGGATATCAAGCCAAGTTCAGAAACAAGATTCCCTGCCTTTCCTCCAGCCCTGGATCCATTAACCCCCCACGGCAAAGCCTCTGGATCCCAGCGCGTTGCCACCGACCTTGTTGCGTGGCAGGGCCCAGCTGCAGACGGCGCATTCCCAGCTCAGCAGGCGCTTGATGAAGTCCCGGCTGGGAGACGCCTTCACGGCCTCCACGATGTCCGCCAGCTCCCAGCCGCCTTCGCTCGGCTTCTCCAGCATCAGCGAAACCACCAGCTCTGCGCGGCCCCAGCTGGGCAGGGAGAGGGAAGCCAGGAGACGCCGCAGGAGAGCCTGGAGAGGAGAGCCGCAGCAGAGCCGTGGGCAAGAGCCGCAGAAGGGGGGGGGACACGCTCGCCCGAAGTCCCCCTGCCCCCGCCTTCCGGGCCTCACCTGCCGGTCGGGGCTGTTGAAGTCGAGGGGGGGCTCTTCGCTCTCCCACAAGCGCAGGTGGAAGGGCTCCAGGCGCTGCCGCTGAAGCTGCACCAGGGCTTGCCAGAGGTCACCCTTGTTCTGGTAGAGGGCCTGCAGCACGGGGCCCCGCTCCGCAAAGCCCAGCGCCTTCAGCTCCCGGACCTGCTCGGGGAAAGGGCAGTCAGGGCAAGAGCCGGCACACGCCGAGGCGTAAGGAGCAGGGTTGCCAGCTCCACGGGGGAAATTCCTGGAGGCCTGGGGGGTGAAACCTGGGTGGAAAGCTCCACCCACTGAGTAGGCTCCTCCCACAAAATCCCGGCTCCCTCCAGCCAGTTCCGTCCTAAGCCCCTCCTCTTCCTCCGGTTTCTTAACAGGCCCCTTCCGCATCATCCCTTTAAACCTCCCCGCGTTTCCCTTGAAACCCTTCCGCCCGAGGGCTGTTTCTTGGCTTGGGATCCCAGCCCCCCCCACCCCCCCCATGCACCTCCAGGGCTGACCTTGCTACGGCGGGCGGCGAGGCATCGGCTAACGGCTTCATCCGTGTCCCCCTGGCTCTCCATCCAGGCCGTCTGGGCTTCCTGGTAGGTCATCGCGCCCAGGCCGCCCCCCGGCTCTTCCACCCCTCGCTGCGTGGCCATCTCCGCCACCTCTTCCAGGACACCAGGGAGCTCCGAATTCAGCCAGGCCAGAGGGATCTCCGTCCCCGAGTAGCGCACGGCGGCAGCCACCATCTCGGGGACCACGCCCACGGCCTCCGCTTCCTGGGGCGGGGGAGACAGGACATGAGATTGTGGCCCATTGGCGGCAGGGTGGGCGTGCCCTAAAGAGGGGAAGGAAGCAGGGGGCCACGGAGAATGTCGGATTAGGGACCTGCAGGGCTACCACACCACCATGGTCATTAGGACAGTCCTGTTCTATAGAACAGGGGTAGTCAACCTGTGGTCCTCCAGGTGTCCATGGACTACAATTCCCATGAGCCCCTGCCAGCCTGCTATAGAAGGCTGCCTGCGAGTGGAAGGTTATATTCTCCCCAGGCCAGGAAGCAAGGGCAAAACGTCTTTGCTACAAGTTTGGAATTATTTTCACAGGGCATCCTGGGAAATAAAAGGGTATGGAAACTTGAAAGGCCTCAGGAGGGAAGCTGTTTTTTATATCCCGCTTTTCACTTCTCAAAGGTGTCTCAAAGGGGCCTTGCTCTCCCCGCAACAGACACTCTGTGAAGTAGGTGTGGCTGGGAGAGCTCTGGTAGAACTGCTGTTAGAACAGCTCTAACAAGACTGTTAGAGCCCAGGGTCACCCAGCTGGCTGCGTGTGGAGGGGCGGGGAATCAAACTCGGCTTGCCGCTCTGAACCACTACGGGCGCAGAAAGCTGCGCAGGGAACCCCCCTTCCCGGGGGCGGCCTCACCCTGATCATGGCGACGATCTTCTGGCCGTCCTCTCGCAGCTTCTCCTGCCTCCGATGTTCGGCCTCCTCTTGGGAGAGGGACTTTGACGGACACTTTGGTTCTGGCTTGACATCGGCGGGCTCTTTCTGGGGCTTTTCCTCCCCCTCCGGCTTGCAGATCAGCGGTGCGGGTTTACAGTCACCTCGCTGGCTGGTGCGGTTACATATTTCGCACACCCGGCTGGGGATGTGGTTCCAGAAGGTGCAGTGCTCACACTGCCAGCCGGGGAGCTGCGGAGAAGAAGGGGAGAGTTGCGAGACGCGACGGAGAGCGGAGAGGCACCGAACATCACTGGGGGCGGAGCCTGCCCGAAAAGGGCTGCCCCCCCCCTTGCCCTCATTCACGCTGGACAGAGCCTTGTGCTGTGGTGACGGCTGCTACAAAAACATTTTTAAAAATCTCCACAGCCAATCAAATCTTCGGTGGCCAATCAGAGGCGTTGCTGGGCCAAAGCCCCACCCATTTTCCTAAAAACACCCGACACACACCAAGGAAGACATCGACGGGTGCCCACGGGAAATATGTTGGAGACCCCTCTAGCCACAGGGAGGTCCGTGCTGTGATCAGTCTTTAAAAGGAATAAAAATCAGCCTGAACATGATACGTTGCCCAAGAAAGCTCTCCTCAGAATCCCCAAAGGATGATAGATGGCCAATGTAATTTCTCTTCGTAAATAAGCGATTTATGGCTCGATCTTGGCGCTGAAAATATATCCCGGGGCTAAACTAAACCCTCCCTCAAATTAAGCTGCAGGAACACAGGGAGAGCCCGGGACCAAAGATGGATTCCTGGAGATGCAAAACGAAATAAAGAAGCAAAAGAAAGTCACTAGGCCTCATGATCATGGAAGGGAAGTGAGGGGCGTTGGGCTCCCCTGGCTCAAGAGCACATTCTCACCTCTTCCGGCTGCAGCTCTGTCGGCTCCCCCCAGGCCACGAGGGGCTTGGCATCCCCCGTGCCCGGCCTCCCAGACAGCCGGGGTCTCTCGCACACCGCGCACAACACCGTGGACGGCTCGTTCTCGAAGGTGCACGACTGGCACGACCACTGCCCCCGGGCCATCTGGTCCTCGGGAGTGAGGCTGACGGGTATCTTGCAGCCCCGGGGGCGGTCGCAGGCCACGCACAGCACGGAGCGGGCATCGTTGAGGGTGCGGCAGGCGGCACAAAACCAGGCCGGGCGCGGGGGTGGCGGCTGGGCAGGCAGGCTACGCCACCCTTCCATCGGCGGGGGGAAAGACGCTGCATCGGTGGTCACCGTGGAGAGGCTGGAAGAGGAAGGACGGTTCGGTGAAGCAGAGTTTGAACTTTTATCTGTAGCGGCCAACTGAGTTGAAGAGAGTAACGCCAAATCCGACCTTCCCGCCATACATTCCGCACAAGCTTTTTGAAGGGCCCAGTTCACCCTAAAGCCGGGATCTCCAACTTGGTGCCCGTGGGCCCACTGTGGAACTGCTGACACATTTCGGGACATCCCCCAGCAGTTTTTAGAAAGTGGGCAAGGCCGTGAGAGACTTTCGCCTGACCGGAGAGACTTTTGCCTGGCTGTGCAAATTGTTGGGTCACGAAAGGTTTGGGACCTCGGTCCTACAACCTTACCCGATGCAGCCTGCATAGATCTTCAGTTGTTTCATGCGCAGGACAGCCAAACCCCGATCCTAAAGCCACGAGCCCCTAGCCTCCACGACTACACTTGCAATCTCACAGGGTGCCCTGCCTCGCCGAGACCTCTGCCACGGGGAAGGCGTGATTGCAGGGACGGCTCAGATAAAAACAGATCTCGCCGATTTGCTACCTGGGTGGCAGCGTGTTCCGCCATGCTTTTTCCTTCAGGGACACCCGCTGGTGATGCTTCCGCGAGGGGTGCTTGTGGAAGAGGCGGTCGCAGTCCGGGCACAGAGACTGGGCGCAGGAGGGGCAGTGTAGCGAGGGGGGCTCCAAACCGCAAAGCAGGCAGGAATCCGGAGGCAGGTACTCTGTGCGTGGCGGGGCAGAGAAAAGTGGGGAAGAGATCAAGGCAATCGAGGTGTTTAGCCAAGGGAAGCCACCCCCTGCTGATGGTATATACAAGGGGTAGTCAAACTGTGGCCCGCCAGATGTCCATGGACTAGAATTCCCAGGAGCGAATGCTGGCAGGGGCTCATGGGAATTGTAGTCCATGGACATCTGGAGGGCCGCAGTTTGACTACCCCTGGTATATAACTTACGGAAAGGTTTTGCCATTCAGCATTTCCAAGTGCTGAGACCCTCTCAGAGGCACACGAGCATTTTTGGAGGGCGTGACAACCGGGCCCCCAACTCACCAAGCGTTAATGGAAAGGGGCCAGGGCGAGGTGAGGATTTTGTGCAGATTTGTAAAAAAAACATGGCTTCGGAAGCTCCTGCCAACACAGCCCACGGTGAGACTGGGGTAGGCGAAGGGTCAGAATTCCAAGTGTGTCCACAGCCTCAAAAAGATGGGGGGGGGGCCCTGCTCTATAGCGCCAAGGGTGAGAAGCTTAGTGTTAAGGAGTCCCAAGCTGGACCCAGAAGTTCCCAGATCAAGCAATAGACTTGTGTGTGTGTGAATGTGGGTGTGAAAAACTAGTGAGTTTTCTTTTAATCTAAAAAAAAAAAGTCGCAGGATCTCGAATGTCACACGCGGGAGTGCAGGGGTCATTGTTACTGCTAGCCCCTCTTTGCTTCACATTACCTGTGTGCGACAAAGCCGGGGCTGAGTGCAGGGGCGTGCGATCCGGTGCCACGTCTACCAGGAGGTTGCCCTGGGAAAGAGACAAGGACGAGGCCTATCCACACCAAGACCTCACACATTTTATTCATGACAGGTGGGGGGCTCAGCCCTTAAAGAGTGGCTCATGAGCAACTTATTTATTATGTCCTGTATTTACGCACCAAGTGGAGACTCCACAGCGGCTTACGTTGTCTTCGTCTCTTTCATTTTATCCCCACAACAACCCTGTGAGGTGGGTGAGGCTAAGAGCCCCAGTCCGACAATCTAACCGCCATGGCTCTCATAGCAAGCGAGACTGGCCGGAGATTCTGGTTTGCGGGGGAGGGGGGCATCATCTGGGCATGGAATTAGGGACACAGTAGGTGCGGTGAATTTCCTGCCTTCTGCTGGGGGTTGGACTAGATGACCCACAGGGGGCTGAAGGTCCCTTCCAACTCTGATTCAATGACATGGCCTTTTGCAGACCGGGGGAAATGGTGTACACCCACCAGCTCCGGCTGGGCCCACTGTTCTCCTTCCCCATTCCTTTGCTCACCTCTAAGCTGTTCCCCTCCTGCATCAACTCCTGCAGAACCCGAGGGTCGGGGTGGTTGTCCTAAAAGGTTAAAAAAAAAAGAAACGAAAGAACAGGATGAAGCATCTCCCAGCATGCCTCTTCCCTCATCACCCTGGTCTGCCCCCCCCCCCATACCGAAAGGAGAAGGTTCAGCTCAGCCCGTAAGAGCATGATGTCCACCGTGATGGAGGCCACGCGGGGGATGTCCGGTTCCTGCAGGTGTTCAGGGAAGCAGAGCCCGTCGCTCTGTTCTTCCGAGTAGCCGTAGAGGCGAAGAACATCCCGCCCGCCCTGTCAGAAACGTGGAGGCAAAGAAAATTTGGAAGCAGGGCCTGGTTGGTGGTGGCCCCCTCCCCACAGAACCTAACCGAGGCTCGTTCTATGGGAATGTTTCAGAAAGATCTCAGGAGGAGGGGGGCTTCGATTCAGCCCGGTTTTTCTGCTGGAGGGGTCCAACAAAATAATTATGTTTAAATAGAAAATAAATAAAAGCTATATGGGGTTGGATGGAGGAGGCAGGAATGTCCTGCATGGTGCAGGGGGTTGGACTAGATGACCCACGAGGTCCCTTCCGACTCTAGGATTCTAGGATTCTATTCTAGGATTCTGCGTCCTTCTCACCTGGATGGTGTCCACCGTGTCCCGGAAAACGGGGTTGTTGAACTTGACCGTGCGCCAGAAACGGGGCTTGTGAGGGTTCAGGAGGTTACGCCCGTACTTCTCGAGGATGTTCAGAGCGGTCGAGATCGTCCTCAGATCCCTTTGGGTCTGGGAGAGAGAGAGGATTACGTTAATTGGAACTCCTTAAGCAAGGGGCTTCTCTTTTTCTTTAAAAAAAAAAAAAGAGTCTTCAGTAGGTACAAATTTCTGCACTACAGGCCAAAGTCCCACCGGCGAAGCTTTTCCTGGCGGGCATGGGAAATGCTTCCCCTGCATAGTTTCTAAAGCACAGGGATGGTTCTAGAGGAGGGGGAGTTGGGTCAGTCTCTGCCCCAACCCATTCCCAATCTCCCATTCAGCTCACCCTTACCTCTCCACGGGTGTTGGCCTGCATGATGCCCTTCACGTCAATCTCCTTGTACTTCTTGGCCAGGGGAAGGGGAATCTCCACCAGGCACTGCAAGGCTTCCTGGTTGAGATCCGAGGGGCTCCGGATCAGGGCTGTCACCAGCTGGTACCGAAGATCTGTGAATTCAGGCTCCATGGCTGCCCCGGGGGGGGGGGGAGGACCAAGAGAGGCGGGACACAGAAGATCAGGATCCTGGCTCACCAGACACCGAGGGGGGCATTTCCCCAAGGGGAGGCCTGCGTTTCTCCAGGGGTTTCTCACCCTCTTTACTTCCACCCCTGCAAGGGGCTACGGGGGCGAAGGAGGCGCGCTGCTCTCTCTGCAAAGTTTCCAGTCCCAAAACCAAGCAGCGGCGGCCCTGATTCCTTCACTGGATGCTGCCCCGCGCCTTCAACGAGACGCCCCCGCCAAGAAACACCCACCCAATCATTGCAGGGGTTGCATGAATCAATGGGGCGGGCCCCGCCTTCCACTTTCGCTTTCGCAGCCTTTTGCAAAACTTTGCACGAGTCCAATGGGCGGGTGGGGGGAGGGGGGTGCATCTAGTGTCAAAAAGAGAGAGGGGGGGGGTGAGGCTTCCTATCTGCAAAGAGGAGGGGGGGCTTACCTGTGGGGGGGCAGGTGTGGACCCCGAGTGCTCCCCCCTCCCTTTGGTGGAGCGAAACTTCCAACAGCTGGTGGCAGAAGTGCAAAGAGGAGGGAGGGGGGGGGCAGGAAATGAAGGCGCAAGATCCAGAAAAGAAAAAGAAACCAACCCCGCCAGGCCGGCCAAGAGAGACACCCGGAGACGGGGAGGAAGAACTGCACGCGCCCCGGCGGGCCCGGGGGAGAGGGGTCCTCTGAGCGCACGCAGAGTGCCGCAGCGGGGATCGAGGCTTGCAAGGCGGGATCCGCCGGAGGGGTTGATCCGGGCGCGTGTTAAACCCAGACTGACACCCCCCGCCTGCGTAGGAAGCGGCTGCAAAAGAATTAGGCGCCGGGGGAGGGGGGCAGGCGTGCACCTGAGAGGGAGGGGCAGATCTAAGGCCCTTGCATTCGTCCCCTGCAAAAGTTTTTTATTTTGCAAAAGTGTATTTGCAAAGGAGAGGGGTGGGTGGGTGGGAGGGAAAGGAAGGGGGGCTGCTTGGTGTCTTGCCCCCCCCCCGCAAAAATAACCCCCTGAAACTTGCTGGGGGGGGAGCAGGTGGAAGGGGGCGGGCGGGGGGCGGAACGTGGGAATGCGAAAGTGAAAACGAGCCGGGGGTTTTCAGCGCTCGCCGCGGTTCCGCCTTCGCCTCGTTCCGGGAAAAAGGACCACCGAAGCTGGTCGGACGCCCCCCCAGGACGACCCAAAAAAGGCCATGGCCAAAACCTCCTCCATCCAAGTCAGCGGCGAGACGCGCAAAAAGGTGGGGCGGGGGGAACTGGGGAGGGGGCCGGCTGGAGGCCGATTTCCAAAAAGAGACCTCCCTTCTTAGCTCCGGATGTCTGGCGCGTGAGGAGTCAGAAAGTGCGCCTCTGACCATGTGCAGAGTGCACTCTGGGCTCCTTGCTAAGCTCTGGGAATGCAGCCCCTCCTATTTGGATCTGGAGCCACGCCCCCCTGGCCCCAGAGATTTCTGTCCTTTACTTTCTTCTCTTCTTCCTAGATGACGGATTTCAGAGACTCCCTTGCTAAAGAGGTGGGTGACCTTCTGCTGCCTTTTCTCCCCTCCTTGCCTCTCCACATCCTCCCACCCTCTTAGATTTCTTTTTCTGTCTCCCCCGACAGGCAGAAGAACTTCTCTCCACCTTTTTACCTGCCAAAATAGTTCAGCTGGATCAGTTTTTGAAGGTAGGAGAACTCCGAGGTGTCTTGTTTTCTCGCCTCGCTTTGAGCTCTGATGGCCATCGCAGCCATGTGGGGCCTCCATATTCAGAAGCAGTGTACCTTTGAATGCCCTTTCCTGCAAGGCAATGAGGAAGCAAGGCTTTGTCTACTGCAGGGGTAGTCAAACTGCGGCCCTCCAGATGTCCATGGACTACAATTCCCAAGAGCCCCTGCCAGCATTTGCTGGCAGGGGCTCCTGGGAATTGTAGTCCATGGACATCTGGAGGGCCGCAGTTTGACTACCCCTGGCCTACTGCATCTTGCATGGTGGGTCTTCCAGGAGCACCGGACTAAGTCCAGTCTAATTCTGAAGGCCTCTTTATTCCCCTTTTTCTAGGAAGACAAACTGAACATTAAAGATTTGTCGGTCCTTCGTGCCCCTCTGGATATCCCCATCCCAGACCCCCCTCCCAAAGAGGATGAGGTGAGTCATTTAAACGGTCCTTTCCTCTCCATCCCCTAAAGATCCAGGAGCCAATACACCTGTAATGACAGGACATCTTCACATTGGGTTGGTTTGTTTCTTATACAGATGGAGACAGAGGAAGAGAAGGAAGGTGAGTGGGAACCAAATTTGGGGGAGGGGGTCAGTTCATGGGAGGGATTCTCTAAGCTCCATGGCCTTACCTCCACTTTGTCCCCTGTTCCCAGCCCCCAAATGCGGCTACCTTAAAGGGAACGAGTCCATTGTCTCCCTTTTGGACCGGGTCAAACCTGAAGTTCGGGAGTTCAGAGAGAAATGCATCTTGGTAAGTTGGCAACATGCAGAACCTCCCTCCTTCTGCCCTTAGACGGGCACTGCTATGAACATCTCCGTGGCAGTCTCTGTGGCTTGGGGGGTCGGTGAGCAATCCGGACCCTGTTCCCCAATCCCTTCCTCTTTGATCCCTGTCAGGTCGCTACCTGGATTCAGTACATGATCCCCAAAATAGAAGACGGCAATGATTTCGGGGTGGCTATTCAGGTAAGAGGCACCACGGCAGGCATTTGTGAAAGGGGTTTCTACTGTCCGTCCATCACACGCACCTCCTTTCCACCCCTTTCCTCCAACAGGAAAAGGTCCTGGAGCGGATCGTGGCCTTGAAGACTAAGGCGGAAGGCTTCCAGGCCACCATTGCCAAGTAAGCAGACAGAGGGGGTCATAGCGGAAAGAACACAGCGGAATACCAGGGGTAATGCTCCCCTCTAGGCATTCTTGGGGATAATGCTTATGGTTTGTTGGTTGTCTTGGCTGTTTGTTGAACAGAGAAATGGGACCTAAGTTAATCTGATGACTAAAATGCATGAATGCTGCAGAACAGCAGCCCCTCAACTTCCTGAGTTAGTGAGAACCTGTGGAATTTTGACACTCTGGTGGGCCCAGCCACAAAATGGGTGCCGCAGATTACCTTCGGTCACACAGTGAACCGAACAGCCAATCAGATCTCCATTGACCACTCAGAAGCTCCAAGAATATTTTAGCCCCACATAAACCTGCCCTCTTTCTAAAAACACTTGGCAGTTGCCTGG
Source organism: Paroedura picta (assembly GCF_049243985.1). Classification (NCBI taxonomy): domain Eukaryota; kingdom Metazoa; phylum Chordata; class Lepidosauria; order Squamata; family Gekkonidae; genus Paroedura; species Paroedura picta. Next base: position 2,217,750 of record NC_135384.1, read on the forward strand.
AAAGGTGTCAACAGGCACCATGGTAAACTGAGGCAGCCATATTGCAGATGGCTTAGCCTCCTAGGGCAGCCATTTTGTGGCTACTCCCATCGCACTCATAATTCTGAATGTGCCTACAGGCCCAAAGAGGACAATTATTGCAGATAAAAGTTTCTTGCTGTATGCATTGTAAGAACTGTCCCTGCTCTCTGTTCCAGATATTTCTTAGAGCGTGGTGATGCGGTGGCCAAGGCCTCCAAGGACACTCACGTGGTACGTAGCAGATGTTCTGCTCCCTCCCGTCAACCCTTTTCTGACCCAATCCAAAGTCTAACCGAAAATCCACCAGGAAGTGACACCTTTGATGTCTTCCTCCACCTTTCTTGGTTGCGATGCAGGAGTCCTAGAATTGTGATGTTCACCAGGAGAATAACACTGGGGCAACAAACATGCTTGAACCAGGATCCTTAGGCATTTCTTAATTTGTTGCAGATGGACTACCGGTGTCTCGTTCATGAGCGAGATGAGGCTGTCTACAGGGAAATCCAGATGATGGTGCTCGACATCCGTGGGTTTTATGTGAGCCGATTAGGCATTTTATTTATTTATTTATATTTCCATACCGCCCTCCCCTGAGGAAGGCAGGAAAGAGAGCATTCTCTTCATATTGCCCATGTTGTTTTGCTGCAGGCTGAGCTCTATCACATCCTGAGCAAAAATCTGGAGAAACTGACCAATCCCAAGGGCGAAGAGAAGCCATCGATGTATTGAGAGGCCTTCTTCGGTGAACTCTCTGACAACTGTTTCTGCCCTCATCTCCAAGGCAGCACGTAAAAAGAGGTTCTAGAGGGCAGAGAGATGTCTGCCTTTGCTGGCTTAGAAACAGATAACCGAATGAACCATACTGTGACTTGGGTTTTTTGACAGACCCTATGAAACAATGAAAATAAAGCTAGAGAAAAATACGCCTTATATTCCTGTTGTGGATTGTGGATTTTTTTCACTAGCTGCATCCCCAACTCCTCACCCCCCGATTTGTCTTTGATTCAGGAGCCAGTGTGAAGCTGATCTCTCAGTCTTTTCTTTGTCTGCACCCTAGCCAAGACAGGGTGGACTGGCTTTGCAATTCTGAGCAGCAGCGCACAAAAAGTATCCAGCAACCAAGGTGTAAAAAAAGATAGTTCTTATTTTGAGCTCTAAATCCTTATTCCTATGAAGGGCGTTGAAAAAATTGTGATGCTTTAAAGAGCTTATTCAATAAAAATGTCTCGTTTCACCAGCTGTCTGTTTCTTGTTCTTGGGGACCCACAGCCACTCTTCGGAAGGCTTAGGTCAGGGATCACCAACAGGCTGTCCACTGCCTCCTCCCCAAAGCAAAAAGTCAGTCCTATCTTGCTGCTCTCTGATCAAAGTGACAGGAGTTCCAGAAAAGATTTCAGGAAAATAGCATCTTTCTTGGGGGGGAAAAGGCATTCAGAAATAACTACTACAATATGAGAAGATATTATCCAGCAGCCATTTTGTGGTGGCATGCAGAACCTCAAAAGTCCAATAGTGTCCACAGGTACAACAGGGGGGTTCTTTGGTGCTAAATTCCTGAGGGTTTGTTTGTTTTTTTTGCCATGTTAGGCTACTGAAACAACACCCAACGGGAGCTATGGGACCAACCTGGCTGCCTCTGTGGGATGGGGTAGCCTTAAATTCAACAGGTGCAGTTTTACCTGGCAGGCAGCTGAGAAAGACCGCTCCACCTGTTGGTACATGCAGCCAACTGGGTGACCTTGGGCCAGTCCTGGTTCTTTCAGAGCTCTTGCTGAGCAGTTCTCAGAACGCTCAGCCCCCCCTACCTGTGGTGGAGAGAGGAGGGGAACGGTGTTTGTAAGCCACTTTGGGACTCCCTTCAGGAAGTGAAAAGTGGGGTATAAAAGTAAAAACCTCTCTTATTTATGTGTTCAATTTATATACCACCTTCTCAGCCAGCTTCCTTCCCAGCAAAAAACCCTGCTGATGCTGTTAGTAAGTTTTTTTCCAGGGGGAGGGATAATATCTGCAATTTGCAATTAAAACAATATTTGCAGTTCTCTGTACTTCTGCCCTCTTTTTTTATTTATCGTCCGCCTTTCTGGCTGGGACCCAGAGGGAGAGCATGCAATCCTCAGGATTTGAGGTATAGGACCAGGTTCTCTTTCCCATCCGGCCTTCCAGCTCCTGTGCCTGGGCTAGGCTGCCTGGGAGAGGGCTCTGGAAAGGGAAAAGGCCAAGGCCATAGAGAGGGGCCGGGAAAGGGCTCTACATAGTGCTAAATTCAGAACGCCCTATCAAATTAATAGGGGCGACGCTCTAGGGCTCAACCTCTCTATGGCCGTGTTTCAAAACGCCTCTGTTTCCGGAAGTTCCGAGAAAGCGCCTCCTAGTGACGTCACGAGGCGCGGCGATGAGGGGGCGGGGCTTCAGGGGAGGCGGGGGAAACCCGGCACAATCCAGGCGGAGGGCGGCGCAGCCAATGAGGAGGACAAGCGTGGATTGGTGCGCGGCTGTCCAATCAGCGAGTTTGGGGAAGGAGGGGCGCTGTTCTAGGGGGATTTTGAGTCGCTGCCATTGGACGCCATGGAGAGGTGAGTGGATGGGGAGGGGGGAGCAGGAAGTGTGTGCAGTGACCCCCCCCTGCGGGAATCCCCTCCCCAGCTGGGAGGGTGGGGCTGGTTCCCCCCATGAGTTTCCTTCTGGGCCTTTTTTGGGGGGGAGGGGGGGTTAGAACAGTGGGGAAAAGGGCTGCTGTGGGTTCTTGCTGCCAACCTCCAGGTGTGGCCTGGAGATCTCCCGGAATCATAGTTGATTTCCAGGCGGGCGGAGACCCTGGAGACATTGGCTGCCTTGGAGAGGGGAGTCTGTCACTTTGTGCCCCAAACCTTGCCCTCCCCGGGTTCTGCTTCCCAAATCTCCAGAGATATCCCAGGCTGGAGTTGGCAAGTTGACACCTTGGAAGGCAAGGGGCCCGCCTGGTTTGCGGGGACAACCTGAATGAGAACATTTAGCACGTTTTGTTTTGATTTTTATTTGGGGAGGGAATTAGAAGTGCCCCCCCCCATTAAGTTGCATTGATTGATTGGTTGTATTTCTATACCGCCCTCCCACAAGGGTCATGAGCCAACAGCAATGAATACTTGAGCTGTGAGTGTAAGCAGAGTTTAAGTGATGATGAAAATGTTAAGGGAAAATCAAGCATGGCTTAAATGTCGCGTTCAGATTCTTACATGGCAATTGGACTTCGGCAAGTATCCAAATAAAGAGGACAAGGAAAGGGACATGGAAGGCACTGTAAACTAATTCTGGCACATCCAAAGATCTGTGAATTTTATGTCATGGGCAGAGTTGTCTGCTCATCGCATCCAGCTCTCTTCTACAGAGGTGCCCCAGTGTCATTACTCTGGCATCACATAGTAGCTCCGTAACAGATGGACAATTACAATCTCCTGCCATGCGAGAGGGAACATGGCATTAAGAAATGTAGAGCCTAACTTCAAAACAGATAAATGTAGCGAGATAGAAAGGGCAGCAATGCAGGCATGCAGATTTTGGAAGAGCAAAGAGGCTTGGCTAGGCAGTTGGGGTGGTGCTGGGGGATTTGAAGGTTTGAGGGAACTCAGAATCGGGGATGTAGTTGGAGAGGTAGAATTAGAACATTCCTGGTGGTCAGGTGGGGAGTGACAGATATCTGATGCTTGAAATGACCCCTTTTGTCTGCTAGGAAAGGGGAAATCGAGATATGTGCCCGGGCCTACGTCAAGATGTGTCTCCACGCTGCCCGCTATCCCTACGCAGCTGTGAGCGGGCTTCTCTTGGCACAGAAGCGCCGGGCGACAGGGACCGGACAAGCTGACTGCCTCTGCATTACAGACTGCATCCCCCTCTTCCACACCAACTTGTCTCTCACGGTGATGCTGGAAGTGGCCCTGAACCAGGTGGGAGCAAAGGGAGGCGTGGGGCAAGGTGGCCTGTTGGACCCCAAGGGACTGGGCTGCTTTTCTCATGCGAAGTTTGGAGGGTCATACATGGACGTGCTTGAAGTGCAAGCACAGGGTTAGGCGCCCACTAGGAGCCTGTCAGCCCTTCCCCTTTCCTGTTGCCCACGTGTGATGTTAGAAAGTAGGTGGGGCCAAGTGGGGTTTTCACGCTATCGGAAACATGATTGGCTGTGCAGAATTTTTTAATCATTGCTTTGGCAGCAGCGGCCACCACGGCTCAAAGGTCTTCACTGGCAGCCATTTTGTGACTGGCTCCACCTTATGCAGCAGCCATTTTGTGGCTGCACCCGCCGCACTAGGCCAGAACATGCAAGATACCTGTGGGTTCCGAAAGGTTGGGGACCACTGAGATACATGCAAAGCACCATGTAGAGATATCCGCATCTGTTTTTGGCAGATTGATATCTGGAGCGCCGAGTCAGATTTGCTCCTTGCCGGCTTCTACCAGGCCAATTCCGGGACTGATGACAAAAGGTATTTTGGGTAGAGTCGGACATTGGTTATCCAGTTGGGAGGGATCTCTCCTGTCCCTGACTCTTCCTTTCTCTGCTCCCTGCAGCCCTTCCCCCCTTGCGCAAAAGACCGCCGGACGCATAGCGGAATTGTACGGCGATGCGGTGCTGATAATGGTGAGCATGGCACCCTGGGTCACATTGGCGCTAGACACAGGGTTCGTGGGAGAGATCTTTCTAGAAGCTACTGGACTGATAATTGTAATTTTGGGGGATTTTATTATTGTTTTATTGTTAACTACTGCAAGCCTCAGGAGAGTCAGTCTGTGAGACATGGAGGAGCAAGAGATGTCACCTTCCCAGCCCAGGAACCAAACCACCTAACCCATCCTTCTTTTCTTTCACATCAATTTCTTCTCCAGCTGGATAACCACAAGTTTACAAACAATCCCCGGGTACCTCCGATAATCGTGTTGGAACAGAAAGATCGGCAGTGGGTCCCCAAAGACAAAAATCTGTGAGTTGCCAAGATCTGTGGCAGGGGTCCCAAAAACGTCTCTAGCCTGTGGGCAACCTGGAATTTTGAGACAGGTGGTGGGTGGATCACAAAATGGCTGCCTCTGGGGCAGAGCCCTCCACAAACTGTCAGGGCGTGAGGTGACGTGCAACTTAATAATAATATTTCAGGCAACATTTTTGTAACTTAAAAAAGAAATTACCCACTGAGGCCTCCTTAATTGTATTTGTTTCAGGTGTGTGGTTTTAATGGTTTTAAAATGTGGGTTTGTTGTGTCCATTTCAGTTTGTTAGCCACCTGCGTGGTCCTGGTGAGGGCAGAAGAGCAGGGTGCCAGTTTTGTGAATAAATAAACCGCCTTCCCCCCCCATCCCTCTGGTCTTTTTCAGGATCATGTGGCGAGACTGGGAATCTTCTCGCCACATCTGCAAATCCCTCCTCGAAGCCAAAGCTTACTCCCAGTTGGTCGACTTCGATGTCCACCTGGATGACATCAGAGAGGACTGGACCAATCAGCAGCTCAACACAGAAATTGCCCAGCTGGTGTCGGTGGCCAATGGCAGTGCCTGAGGGATTGTGATTGGTCAGCAGGAGCCAAGACTACACAGGAGGGCAAGAAAAGGGGCAGAGACTCGTTTTGGGTGGCCCCAGTTGTTCCCGTCCACCATAGAAAAAAGATCGATGGCCAGGTGGACAGATATGAAGAGCAGCTGTAGCTTTCAAGCCAGCCGATTTTGTTTCCCTCCCGCAGAAAAGGACATCCCCGAAATATTCACTGAATGCAAACGCATCCATAAAGGGGAGTCTAGCGATGAAAATGTTAACGTTTTGACAACGCCCCAGCGCTATATTTCCAGCTGATCTTTCAAAAAATATATATATTTATGCGGTGCTTCTAGGCAGGCAATTGCCTGACTTGGTTTTTGATGCACTTTTTCAGGGTTCTAATTTAAAATAAAATAAAGATTCTTGGCGAAATTTAAAATCTATTTATTCGTAAGCGGAAAGGATTTTTGCCTGGCAAAGAACAGGATGCTTCCACCCTCGGGCGGGTCTTCCACCACAGACTCCAGCAGGTTGCTTAGTAGATCATGCCTTTGTTTTCGTCTCTTGGCTTTTTAATCTTCTCAAAGTTCTTCAGGACGATGTCATAGACTACAGCCTGGGGAGGGAGGGGAGGAAAAAGGAGAAGTGGGAGCTGACGTGTGGGGAGGGCCCCGCAGCCGACTGAGCAGAAAATACCTGGTGCAGAAACAAATTCGGCTGGCAGAACAAGGGCAGGATGACAGGATACAACCCTGTAGTGCTGTGTCAAGGACTGTCACAACTAGGGCTTGGGAAATGATTGAACATTGGGGACTTCAGTCAGGTATAATTTCAGCAGTGGAACAGACTGACTCAGGAGGTGGTGAATTCCCCCCCTTGCTGGTGTCCTTTAAGCAGCAGATGGGCAGATCCTTCTCCTGGATGCTTGAGGCTGATCCCGCATTGATTAGTGAGGGGGTTGGACTAGATGGCCCAGATGGTCCCTTCCCACTCTAGGATTCTATAATGCCAAAGAGTTCATCTTGCAAAACAGCCGTTTTTGGCCGGGGGAACTGATCTCTGGAGCCCGGAGAACAGCTATAATTCCAGATCTCCTGCCATCATCTGGAGGTTGGTAACCCTAATTGTTTCTAGGGCACAGTGCCAGGGTCCAGACCAGGGTTAAACCCTGGGGTTCCTTGACAGCCCTGGAAGGGTTTTCCAAATGGGAGTTAGTGCGTTTAAATACATTTTTAAAACTTGTTTAATATTTATGGGGTGATACAATCACACATGGTCATGTCAACCTGCTCCACCCTCCCAAAATGGCCAATGATGGGCCTGGAACTCTTGAATCAACCACGGACACACTCCTGCCCCCTCCCCAGCCCCCTCCGCAGTGCACCACTCACGTAAATATTCCGCAGTTCGTTGATCATGAATCGGATTTCGGCATATTCCGCCTCATCGATTTCGTGAACCAGTTGCCGGAAGTCACCCTGCGGGTTGGATGGGCAAAGAAGAAAACGGTTACGGAGAGATCTGTGTCAAGCCAGTTCCTGCAGAGGTTCCAGAACCCAGCAGGGATGGAGCTTACCACGTGGGGACTCTTGGCTGCTTTGGAGACCGCATCGCCCCGCTCAGAATAATACCTGGAAACAAACAGAGGAGGGCTCAGAACTCAAACAGGGATGCCCGGTGCGTGGAAAACGGTCCCGTTTTGGCCTCGAGTGTTTACCAAGTCTGGGACCAAGAATTCTGCTCAGTTTGGTCCTGCCTGCGTTTCTCTAAACGGAGAGCCACGGCCACCGATTTATAACTCAAGCCTTTCTCCCTCAAGGACTTCGGGCTTCTCTCCCCCATTTTACTTTCACAGCAACAACCCTGCGGGGTAGGCTGGCCGGGGAGCGTGGGACTCCATTTGGAGTCCTCACTGAAGAGAAAAACGGACGCATTGAACGCATTGAGTAAGGCAAGTACATAACCCCAGAGCGGCGGAGAAGGCCTTGAGTCCCCCTGTTCCCAGACTCCTGGGCCAGAAGGGGGCCCTGTCCGAGTCCTGTCAGGTAGGTTGCTGCTCAAGGTTCTTCCCGAAAAGAAAAGAAAGCTGCTGGCAACCATGAACAGCAGCCAAGGTGCAATCCTGACGCAACGGAGGGCAATTGTCACACAATATCCTTTGCGCGCTGGAGATCTAATCAGTGTGGGAGTCCGCCTCGCAGATCTCTTTATGGCAGGGCAGGGACCCACTGGGGGCATTGCGACAGACTTAAGAGTGTGTGTGTGTCTGGGGGGGGGGGGAAGGCTCCGTGCTGAAGGAACAAGTTTATTCAGGCAGATCATCATAGAATCATAGAGCCGGAACGGACATCCAGGGTCATCTAGTCCAACCCCCTGCACAATGCATCCTTCCCCCAGGTTGTGCCTGATGCTGATATTTTGAGAAGGGAGACTAGAGCTCCCCCTATCACAAAACCCATGGGACTATGGGAAAGCTGCCTCCCAGACCCCTCCAAAACCACGGGCAGGCCTGGAAAACTGGACCACGACATGCATTAGCCTGCATTCTGAACACCCCCGGGTTCTCCTCCGTAGGAGCGGAGGAGAGGGAGCCAAGTCAAGGGCAACAGTGGCCCCCCCACGCCTGGGCAGAGACTCACTTGGCAATGTGTGTTTGGAATCCTTCCAGCTTCGTTCGAGCCGAGGTCAGCAACTCGTACACTTTTTCCTGGGGCAGGAGAAAGACAAAGAAAGGGTCACGGAGGGAGAGGGGGGATAGGAGGTCAGCAGAGAGCGGGGGGGATTCCAACCCCCACAAAGAAAATGGAGGGGTGCATCTCCACAATAGCAGTTGTGAAACCTGTGCTTTTAATTGCAGGTGCCGGAGGGCTGGTTACTCACATGGTGCCCGCTGAGCTTTTCAGAAAGTGGGGGTGAGGGCCCATTTATATTTAATTTTCTTTATTTTTTAATTTAGGCTGATGGGCCGCCCCTCTCCAAATGCTCTCGGGGCAGCTCACAACAGCTGGTCTTGTTCCTTGCACCCACTACCACCCCTCAAAATTCCATAGGCTCAAAAAAGGCCGGGGACCCTCCATGATGCACCCTGCAGCTGCTCAGGGACTCTCCAGTTGACGACACGTCCATGCAAGGGCCTATATCGTGTTTTCGAAACGGCATTCCACTGCCGAGCGTAGGAGGTCCCTTGTTAACGCCACAACCCAGCATGTTATATATGGGTGTGGGCGGTCAGGTGTGCTGAGCCAGGAACTCACCTGGACCGCCACCCCAAAATTATTGCCATCTTCAATCCGCGGAACCTGGAGCTGCAGCCACAGAGAGATCTAAAGGAAGAGAACTCAAGGTTAACCTGTCACCGTGGGAGCTGGCGCATGCGTCATGCCCTCCCCTAGCTCCTTACCAAATTCATTTTCTCCTTGGTGCCCTGGATCTCCGGCTTGACGCGGTTCAGGAGGGCTGTGATCTTCTCGTTGTGGGCTACGGGGCCGCAGGGGGGTGCTGGCAAAGACAGGGGAGAGGAGGGCTCCTATCAATGGCCACCAGCCATGAGGACTCCAAGGAATCTCCACATTTCTGAAGAAGTTCATTTCTGAATCCCGGTGCCAGGAGAAAAAACCAGGGGAAGGCCTCCCTGCCCTGGGGTTGTCCCTCCACAGGAACGGGTTGGCCATTGTGTGGGACAGGAAACGGGACTAGATGGACCCCTGGTCCACGGGAGAGGGCTGTGCAGATTTTTCTTGGCAGGAGCTGCCACCACAGCACAAGAATCTTCCCAGTGTGGCTGAAGGTGAGCTGAAGCTGCCATTTTGTGTCTGGCCCCTCGTTCTCTAGCAGCCATTTTGTGGCACTGTGTCGGATTGGCAGGCTCAGAAAGTGCGCGCCTCATCGGAGATGGGGGTCCATCTTCTGCCTGCCACAGCTGTGGGTGTTAAACCCCCCAAATGCCTCTCCTTCCAGGCCTCCATCTCAATCCCAAGCCCTCCCTCCGCACCTTTATCATCGTCGTCCGATTTCTTGCCATCCTTTTCTTTCTTCCCATCCTCTTCCTTCTGCACCAAAAAAAGAGTCACAAAGGCACTCATGAGCTGCCAAGTCCCACATCCGTATATTAATGCCTCTCTTGGTGAAACTCAACAGCCAGGCAAGGGGCTTATCCCATAATCAGAATCAGCCTTCCATTCCTCCTTATCATCCTGCCCCACGTTGGAGGTCCTCCAAGCGATGCGTGAGGCTCATCCTCCATTTCACCCCCTCAACCAGGAGGTCCCTCCAAACCACAAATTCCACCCTTCACAGGCTCCGTCCCCAAATTTGCCTCAAGTTCTTCCCCTAATGGCATTTTTTTCCTCCTTTGGTTGGCAGGAAGGGCCACAAATTTGGAGCATGGAGGAGAAATCTGACCGTGGCTTCCAAGAAGACACCCCCCTCCCCTCCCTCAGACGATTGGAAGGCACAAAACGAAACACAGGCACAGAGGGAGAAAGAGTGAAGCCCATAATCTCCCCTCAAACACAACCAAACCGTGAGCGCCTCTGCTCCTCCACCCTGGAGAAAGAAAATCAAATTAAAAATAATCGCAGGGAGAGATCAGACTCTTTCTGCTCTGCACGGAGAAACAGGAACGGTGGGAAAATATGGGTGAAAGAGACGCCCACACCCCACAGCTCCTGGCATTTACTGGTGGGGCAGGGAAAGCCCCATTAAGGGCCATTGCTCCAGAGCGGAGCTTAGGGCTCCAGGCAGAACAAAGCCCTCAATTAGAAGAGGGAGGGGCACAGCTGAGATCAGCCTTCTTGCCCCAGCCGGAGTAACGCAGTTGTGTCAGTGGCTGGATCCGGTTCTGCCTCTGCCACAGGCTCACGGTTTGGCCTTGGGCATGTCTTCCCTTTCACAGCTCAACCTGGGAATCGCTTTGAGGGCCACGGGGATCAACTGGTAATCCTTTCTTTCTGCTCCTCCTAAACCCATGCCTCGCCCAAGTAGCCCGGGCAAACCCAATCCCAACAGGTCTCAGAAGCTACGCAGGGTCAGCCCTGGCTAGCACTGGGAAGGGCGACCTCCAAGGAATGACGCCGGGGGCAGGCGATGGCCAACCGCCCCCGGATGTCTCTTGCCTGGCAGCCAGAGAATCTCGGATCTCCAGGCTACATAACACACACATGCCATACAATAAATAAACGAGTAATAGCCTAACAAGGCGGCCGAGCTGGTCGAAGGATTCCCAATGAGCTTCCAGAGAGGAATAAAGGACTTGGCCCCGGGTCTCCCCACCCAGCGTGAACTTTCTGGAAGAGCTGGTGCACAGCCATTGACTTGTGCAGGGTTGAATCTCACCCACCTCTCCCAAGAGCTGTTTTTCCCTGGCACAAGCAACTTCCATTTGCCACTCTCAGGGGTGGCTCCCTGTGCCGTGGAAAAGCATCAGATCTACGTCCTCCAACCCTGTGTATTTAAGACACCCATGTGCCACTCTTTCATCCAAAGAAATAACTGAGTCCCTCGGGCGGTTTCCCGCAACCAAAAGGCGTCCAAAGACGAAGCTACAAATCAGCCTTTCACCGCAAGCCAACATTAAACAACACGAAAAGCCAGCCTCTCCAGAAGCTGGCAGCCAATATTCAGAGTCACCATATAAAAAGCAGCAACCAAGCCAGTAAGGGAAAGGAAGCACGGTGTAGTGGTAAGAATGGTGAACTAGAATACGAGAGACCTGGGTACGAATCCCCACTGGAGCCTTGGAAGCCAGCTAGGGGACAAAATCTCGGCCTAACCTACCTCGCAGGGATGTTGGGAGGAAAAATGGAGAAAGAAGCTGTTTTGGATGCCCATTAGGGGAAAGGCAGGGTATGAACAACTGAAATTGAAAGGGAAACAAGCTCCTTCCCCCCCAAAAAAGGGAAAGGTCACAAGAAAATAGAAACAACCAATAATCAATTCTGCCACACAGAGGGGAGAACCTCCAAGATTTACTAGGAAGAAGGGATGAGGGTGCAAGGAGCTGCCCCCCACCGGTCTGAGGGACTCCCCCAAGTTAAGTTGCTCCTTCTCAGAGGTGACATATGAGCACAGTTTAGAACCACGTGTTCCCCTACCCCCAACGACTCACTTCCTTTTTCTTCCGGCGTTCCTCGTCTTTCTTGGGGTCCGGCACAGGGATGTCCAGCTCAGCGCGGAGAGAAATGAGGTCCGAGACATTCAGTTCGGGGTCCTGGGAGGAGGAGGAGGAGGAGGAGGAGGAAGACAGTGAGCCCCACTGGCCGCTGCCCCATCTGGCTTCCCTTCCCTTTTTTTGACATGTGTATGCTCTCTGCGGCAGAGACCCCATCCCTCCCACGGTCACAGTGGCACCCAAGGCTGCCCATCACCCGCTCAATCCCACTGGTGACAAAGAAGCTACTGGGATATAAACCTCTGGCTTTCAAGTTCACACCGAATTTGCGACACCCCGATAGCACACCCCAAGCCCACTCCTTCCAGGGATTTCCCAAACTGAAGCTGGCAATCCTAAATCCTACCCCTCCCCAAAACCCACAGGAATTTTCTAACTCAGAGCTGGCAAAATGACCACCCCACAGCGATATTCCCCTTTCCTTGTACTCATGGTGTCCTGGTCTTGCCCCTTATGTTGACAGATCTTCATATTTTACAGATGTTCAAATACACTGAGGGCCACAAGGTCCTGTCTCCCCCCCCCCCCCCTTCCCCAGCCTCCTTTAAAAGCTCGCGGCTGAGATCTGCACCCAAACACCCACGGTCACCTTCAAAAAATTACTGAGTTCCACAATCTTTTCTGGGAAACGCTGGGAAACTAGTTCTTCAGCCTGGAGAGGCAGGGAGAGAAGGGGGGGGGGGAGAGAACATCCTGGTTAGGACTCCATAAAGGCAAACAAAAAGCAATACCAAAGTATTCTTCAAAATAGATGCAAATTCCCCTTGTTCAAGCGAAGTTTCCAAAAAAAGAAAGTATTATGCCAGTTACGCCTAAAATCTTTGCAAATAAGTTTTGGCCTGGGGTTGTGCCGAGAAATACACTCTGCACATGCCCAGAGGCACGCCTGTTCTCCTTAATTCCTGGGTTTGAAGCTAAAACTGGAGCACTAGGAATTAGTGGTGGTCCCAAGTCCCCCTGCTTTTCCGCCCGGGGCCCGAGAATTTGTTTTGGCGAGACCCTCCCCTAACGCCCAACCTCCAGGAGAGGGGAGTGGTGTGGCCTCACCTGGGCGCAGAGGTTCTTCCTGAAGGATTCCACCTGCGGAGCGAAGGAGCCGCAGAAAGAGAAACATGAAACTCCGGACATGCAAAAGTTGCACCGGAGCGGACAATCGCGCGCCCGGGCCAGGCGCCAGCCGCCCCCTCCGTGTCACCCGAGCCGCCGCACACCTGTTGCGCGCACCGCTTGGCCGGCCGCCGGACGGGCCACGAAGGGGGCCAAGCCTGAGCCCCCCCACGCCCCATAGCTGGGGGGGGGGAGAGCAAGAAAACCACCTTCCCTGGGCCAGGCAGGCGCCACCTTGACGCCCCCAACCCAACTCTGCATCCCACGCGGGGACTTTCCGGGCAGACGACCTCTGCCCTGCTATGCAGCCATCCAACAGATGAAGCTCCCCGTGGGGGGGGGAGCGCGTGCCTGGAGCCTCACCTGTCGCACCGCTGCCTGTCCCCCCGCGGTAGCGCTGCGCCCTGCGGAGAGCGGCCCCTCTCCCCCCCCCCCAGCCCACCTCCCGGGCCTCACCTGCGCCTCGCACTCGGGGGAGATGCGCAAGGTGTCGCCCATGGTCGCGGCTCCCGGGCTGCAGCGCAGAGCACAAGCGGGCCCGCCACGCCTCGAAGCGAAAACGAAAGGAAAGGGGAGGAGAGACGCGGGACTTCCCGCGGGGGGCGGGCAGGCGAGAGGAGGCAGGCCGCCATCCGAAAGGGGCAGCAGCGGCCGAAGACAAGCAGTGGCAGGCAGGCGCCTGTGCCCCTCCTCAAAGGCGCTGAAAGCGGGCAATTCTTCACCCACCCTTCGAGAAGGACGCATCCTCGTTGCCTCCCTTTCCGCACAACGCCCCTGCAGGGTGGGCTAAGCGTCGAGGATCTGGCTGAAACCCGCGCAGCGGGTTTCATGGGGGGGAGGGGGCGGTATGAACGAGGGTGGCCAGCCTCCAGGGGGCGGCGTGAGATCTCCCGGAATGGCCACTGGCCTCCAGGTGAAACAGATCAGCTCCCCCTGGTGAAAAGGGCTGCTTTGGAAGGCGTCTTCTATGGCCCTGTACCCCCACTGAGCTCCCTCCCCCTCCATAGAATCATCAGAGAATAATAGAGGGACCTCCTGGGTCATCTGGTCCAACCCCCCTGCACTATGCAGGACACTCCCATCCCAATCCTCCCCAGGCTTCACCCCCAAATCTCCAGAATTTCAGTCTAGAGCTTGCATTTCTAGTTTGAACCCAGCTCTCCCTTGTGTGTGTGGATGTGGGGGGGAATTTGAACCCAGCTCTCCCTCGCGAAAGGGCAGAGGGCAGAGGTGGTGTCCTGCCAGAACCTAGATGCAGAGGGCTGAGCTTGCAGGGAGGGACTCATTCCAGACTATTAGCCTGAAATACCACCTGTGAAGGGGACAGGTTTCCTCCCAAGATGCTGTTGCCAGGAATGCCACACAGGATTCAGGTGCAGTCAGTTCCAGAGTCTTTGGTCGGCCTCAGAACTGTGGAAGAGACACAGGTCTCCTCAACCCCAACAGGTCATCCCTGGTTTCCAGCCAAGACGAGCTTTCCTCTTTGCAGCAGATGAACCTGTAGCTTTGTAAGAACGATTCAGGACGGCCAGTGGGCAATGGCTGATGATGGAGGTGCACTCTGTGCAAGCTCGAGGGCATTGTTGTGACACCACTTCACTTGACCCGCTGGTGGCACTCTGTAAAGGAAGGGGCCTGGCGCATGGGCTCCAAGTGATCCCCTCTCTGGCTCAGGCGTGAGGCCTGTTCCGTGGCTTGTGCCCCTCAAAGTCGCTGATCCTACTTTGGGGGATTGAAAAACAAGAATATCCAAGCAAAACCACAAGGATCTATGAGATACGCAAGTAGTACTGTCTGCTCCACTCAGCTCTGGTCCGTAAACTTCTTGTCATAATGCACATTCTTGGAGATGAACAGTAGGTTCATGCTGCCATTTTACTTGCAGAGTTATATTTCGTTTAGGAGACAACCAGAGTCCCCAACCCTTTTTGAGCCTGCGGGCACCTTTGGAATTCTGACAGTGTGGTGGATGCAGCCACAAAATGGCTGCCACAGAAGGCGGGGCCAGCCACAAAATGGCTGCCACAACTTGCCTTTAGTCACCCCAAGAAGATCCTTGTACTGAGGAGGAACTGCTGCTACCAAAGCAACGTTATCAAAACTCTGCACAGCCCATCAAGCTGATCCTTTTGCTGAACAAAAGCTTGGCCACTTTCTAAAATCACTTAGTTGGCATCAGAGTGTTGTAATGGCACCCCTGGCATGGGCACCATTGTTGGGGACCCCTGCAGTACTGGATAAATTCAAAGCCCTGCGTGGTCATTTTGCTGACTGGGTCAGTTCCTCTCAACCTAATCTTCCTTACAAGATGGTGGTTGAGGGGGTACGCCTCAGAAAGGATATTTAGTAGGACTTTTAACCTTTCTTGTGCTTTACCCCCCCACCTCCCCAAGAAAACAGGTAGCCCAGTAATGAATATCAAGACCCCTGGGCAAGTGGTAAAAGACAGAAGAAAGACCAGAAACAGGAGTATTTAAAACATGAATCATCCACCACGCAAAACTATACAAGGCTTTCCCCTTAGAAACCCAGGGAAGGTTCTAGATTAGAAAATTAACAGACTGGAGCCAGTCTGCGTCAGCTTTTGAGTCGACGGCCACAGCATGGACGGCACAACTCCAGCATGGCTGCTGTAAAAGGCAGAACCAACTAGAAAATGCCAGGGAATAAGGTGAAGCAGTTTTGGCCTGAAGCGGCAGAAGAAATTCAGAGTCCGACAAAATTCAAGGCCGAAGATTTCGGGTGCACATGTGCTTCTTGAGATATCCGAAGAACCGTGCTTGAACATGGAAGCTTCGGCCTTGAATAAAACCTTGCTGCTCTTATAGGTGCCGCTGGGCTCCGTTTCTGAAGACGGCGCAGTTTCAAAACACTCCCTCCCGTATGTACACCTCGCCTCCGGTTACACCGCGCTGTGGGGGCGACTAATGCTGAAGCCCCCTCTGCACAGTGGATCCAGTCTCCAGGGGCCAATCAGAAAGCCTGCCGGACAAAAGCCCGACACGCTTTCTAGCAACGCTTGGTGAGATCACGGCGCCCACCAGCACTGTGTTGGCGATGCCCTGGCCCACGCACAGGGAGCTTGGGTGAAGGAGTTTCCCGTGGCACAAATTCTGCCCGTCAGTCCGACCGAGTCTGCCAGCAGTTTACAGACTGAGGGCTGGATGTCATACTCCCTCCCCGCAGCGCCTAAGGACCGCCTCCCAATAAAACACACTAATATAGCACAGCTCCAAGGATCCCAGTTTTATTTGTCTCTCAATTTTGCCTCCTTCCCAAGCCCCTCGGCTGCCCTCGGACCCCTCCAGGCACACTCTCAGTTCCGTTTCTTCGCTTCCCCCGGCACCGTCTTGAGGAACAGGCCCGCCCCGGGCCTCCCCGGAGACCAGGCGGATCGGTACCAGACCCGGTAGGTGAGGTACCAGCAGAGGGTGGCGATGGCCGCCCCGACCACCTTGTGGCTGTACTCGTACAGATACACCACAGTGCAAGCCAAGAGGAAGTTCCACAGGCCGAGGAGGAGGACGTTGAGGAGGAAGATGAGGCGCAGGGGGACGCCCGCGGGGTGGCCCTGGGCCAGGTAGCGCCGGAAGACGGAGGTCTCCTCCACCATGAGGAGGCAGCAGAAGGTGAGCAGGAAGGTGTGGCCGGAGACGTCGTAGCCGTGCCACTGGTGGCCCTTGTGCAGGCAGGTCCACTTGTCCGTCAGGTTGTTCACCAAGATGCCCGCGGGCACGGGGTCGAAGCAGTAGCCGGTGAGGTTCTCAATGAGCAGGAAGGCCTCGGTAGCCCCCAGCCAGAGCCCGGCCCCCACCGCCAGGCGGCTGAGATGGCGCACGGTGAGGAGCAGCCGCCGGGAGGCCAGGTAGACCACCAGGAGGATGAAGCCCCCCAGGAAGATGCACGTCCAGCCCCAGGCAGAACGGACAAATTTGCTGCGAGGAAGGAAAGAGGGGTCAGAGGGGTGGGGAGCAGCGGGGCGACACCTGGCTCCCCCCCCCAGCACAACACTGTCTGTTCTCCCCCCAGCCTCACCGTCCTATTTGCCCACTATGTTCCAGCCCTCAACAGGTTGGGGTTCATGGGAATTGTAGTCCATGGGACAACTGGAGAGCTACAGTTTGGCCACCTCTGCCATAAAGAAAACCTCTTCCCTTTTATGCTCACAACCACCCTGTAAGGTAGGCTAGGCTGAGAGTGTGTGACTGGCCGAGGTCACTCGAGGAGTTCCTCTGACCTTGTGGGAATTCAAACCTGTCTCTCCCAGATCCTATTCCAACCACTACACCATGCTGGCTCTCCTTATTGTTGAGATACAAGCCCTCCTGCCAAAGTTAACTGGATCCCAAGTCCTTAAGTGGAACCAACGCTACTCAACAGAAGCCTCCCCTGGTCAAGAGCCAGCTTGGTGTGGTGGTTAAGAGTGGCAGCCTCTAATCTGGAGAACTGGGTCCAATTCCCGACTCTTCCACTTGCAGCCAGCTAGGTCACCTGGGGCCAGTCACAGTCCTCTCAGAGCTCTCTCGGCCTCACCTTCCTGTTGTGGGGAGGGGAAGAGAAGGCAATAATATGCTGCTTTGAGACCCCTTCGGGTAGTAAAAAGTGGAGTACAAAAGCTACAGAACTGCTTTTTGCCTTCGGGAGGGGTAGGAAAGGACAGAGAATTAGCCTCACCCCCCTTTCCCGATTTCATATTTTGCCCTTCTTCCAAGATAAACAGAAGGGGGGCTCATTGGGCCTGGATCACAGAGATTAGACAGCAGCAGCTGACCCAGAACATCCCCTGCCCCCAGCCCCCCACCGGGCAGCCCTTTCCCTCCCAGCCAGTCCGTGCCCTCCCCTTCCCGCCCACGCCCCGGCCTGCTCGGCTGACTCACATGTTGAAGAAGTTGTGATGGTTGGCAAAGATGGCCCGCGGGTTCACGTAGAACTGGAGCAACGGCCCGAAAATGACCACGGCAGCCAGCCACAGGTGGTATGCCCGGCGGAGGCATGGCACCCCCAGCAACCAAGCGAGCTGGTTGCTCCAAAAACGCACCAGGCCCCGGCAAAGAGCTTGGCCCCAACCGGCTAGAGTGGCCAGCCGGGAGGAGGGCTTCCCTGCCCCCGGTCCCGCTGCCATCCCCCTCGATCAGCCCACCCGCAGGCCACGGAAGACCCTCCCCTCCTCCGGCCAGGGAGGAAAGGGAAGAGGGGGGGGGGAGAAATCAAACAAGGAGCGTAGCTCTGAACTGATGGATGCTTGACGACAGCTGCTGGAATCATATCCAAGTTTGGCGTGAACAGCTGATCGAGAGCAGGGGAGGGAAGGCACAGCAAACAAACTTGTAGGGGGGGGGGGGGAAGCCAGCTTTAAAAGCTAACCTTCCACCCTTCAGGGAAAACGGGTGAAAAACTGAAAGAGAAATTCCAACAACGTTTATTTATTGACACAGAAGACAGTAGATTGCACAGATACACTCTCAGGAGGAAGGGGGGGGGGGAGGACCACATTAAGTGAGGGACCCCCCCCCCCGTGACCTCCCACACAGACTGCCCCGGTTTTGCGTGGGATCTGCGCGACTGTTTAGATGTCGAGACTTAATCGAGGCCTTATCAGTCTTTCTCAAGTTTAGAAAACAAGAATCTCTATATCCTTTTAAAAAAATTAGGGAACCAGAAGGGTGCCCCCCCCGGAAGATCCCCCCCCACGCCCCCCTATTACAGCCACACTGGGGTAGGGTTAATTGCTTTAACAATTCCAGCAAGCGACATTCGGGGTTACTTCCCAACGTAACCCTCCAAACTAGTCCATACTATTAGAGCCCCTTTGTCTCATGCAGAAGGGAGTCCCACGGACGAAGATTCCCCCCCCCCCCCTGCTTGAATAGCGATCCGCAGTATTTGCAGACCTTGCCGGGGGCGAGAAGAAAAAGGAGCAGGATCTAAAACTCCTTGGGGAGGGACCCCCCCAGCGAGCAATAAAAAGGGCAACGAGGGGGAGGGGGGGAGACGGAAGAGAGCTGAAGGTGAGCGAGGACAGAAGGGCGAGTGCCAGGACAGAGGGCGGGCACAGCTCCGGGAAGGAAAGCCCCTCGCCAGCCCAAGCGGCCCCCTGCTGCAACCCAGGAGCTCTGGCCTTTCTCTCGCCTGCCACCCTGCCATGTAAAAGCTCACACGCACAAGTGGCACACACTGTGTACACGCCGGCCGACCCCACTGGGGCAGAGACGTCCCTCGAAGGATCAAGTGTCCACACCAGAGGAAATGGGACAAAGAAAGCTGTCCCGGCCTCCCTTTCGGGGGCATCGAAGCAAGAAAATGAGACTCCCGCTGGGAAAGGAGGCTCCCCACCCCCTGCTCACCCGGCTGCACGCCAGGGCAGAAGAGAGCTCTTGGGAAAGCTAGGTACCCTCCCCGCTCTTACGGTCCCTGTGCTGAATGGCTGGCACGGCACCTGGGAAGGAATGGGAGGGTCCAGCCCATCACAGCTTAGCCTCACCCAGGTCAAAGGAGGCCTCATCCAAACACCTTCTACTCCCCCCCAAACCAAGTCGAAGCCCAACATTGGCGGGGCCGGTTGGTTTCATCCCTGTTCATGATTCCCCACCCTATCCCTAGTACCCAGGCAGTGGACTGGGAAGGGGGTGGGGGGCTGGGCTGTACTTTTCCCACCCCCCACCCCCACCCTGACCTGAGCTCCCTTATTTTTCTCAACCCACCCCATACCAAAGTTTCCCTCCCCTCTCCCCAGTTCCCTCTAGGCCGGCCCCTCCGCACATGATCTATGAAGAGGGGGAACACCTGAGGAGACACCCCCCCCATGTTCCAAGGTCAGTTCCCGACCCCCCCCCCCCGACCCAGAAAGTCCAAAACTGCCAGCAGCCAGGAAGGCTACTGATCCGCGGCTCCCGAGGAGGGCTTGGGGCGTGTTTCTCTGGCGCTGGGGAGCTGCTGGGGGTGCCGGAAAGCGTCTTCGTCGTATTCCGTTTGGCGATATTCCCACAGCCGGAGGTTGCCGTCCCACTGCAGCCAGGAGAAAGGGAGAGGGCCGTTAAAAGCACGTCCACTGCCCCCCCCCTCTGACACCAAGCACTACCCAGCTGGGACCCAAAAATCGTCAGGGGCAACCGGAAGGTGAGCCCCGGAAGGTGTTATGTGCCAGATGGCCCGGGATGCTCCTCCTGGGTCCTTATCCTGCCACCAGTGGCCAGTCCCTCCCCTCTTCCCTCAACACTTGCCGAACTGCTGACGATCTTCTCCTCATAGGGGTGCCAGCTGACGTCGCGGACGCACGCACGGTGTTCGGTCAGCCTCTTCACAATATGGCCGCTGAGGAGATCATATACTGCAGGAGAGACAACCGTTACCCCCTCGAGCCTGTTTTGAGCCACTCCCTCTCCATCGGCCTCCCCCTAACTCCCCTTTCCACCCACCCCTGAGGCTAGCAGGTGTCCAATGGATGCTTGGAGTCTCTGGGTCCCTGAGCCAAGCGATCCAAAGGGACGCTTCTTTCTTCTTCTTCGGGGTTAAACACGCCTGTGCTGCCTCGAGAATCCAGGGATGATTCCAGCTTCTCCACTGGGTCTCAACCACCCCTTCCCCTTGCTTCACACAGAGAAGCGTCAGTTCACTGACGTCTTCCACCGGCTCACCACTGCGCACCCTGGTGGAACCCAAGAAGCTCCCTAAAAAGGGGGATTGGACAGAGTCAAGGAGGCCCGGGCTATCACTGGCGACCAGCCATGCAGGCTCCACACTGAGAGGTGCTAAAAAGCTGGATCCCAGGGCCAGGAGGCCACCTCAGGGCAACCTCTCTGCCCTGCTGTCGGAACTGGTTGGCCACTGGGTGAGACGGGAGGCTGGTTTGATCCTCCAGAGCTCTTCTGATGTTCCCTGTCACAAACTGATGGGGACTTAAAGTGCGGAATCTCTTAAGCTCTTTCTGCAGCTACCAGAGCTACAAAGGAGGACAGGAATAAAAAGGGGGCCTCTCTTCAGGACACTAACCCTTCCAGCCAGAGCAAATATCTTTGTGCTTGCTCAGAATGATGGGCCCCAGGCGTTCACAATCAGTCTGCTCCAGGTACATCCCCAGCCCTGAATGCCTGAAGATGCCTTCTCCCAAATCCCACCCTTGGTCTCCCAAAGGCAGCCCTGGCTCTACTCCAACGGGCGGAGTCTTCTGCACGACCCTTCTCAAGGGAGCTGCTGGGGATGGAACGTGGGACCTTCTGTGCTCTACCCCGGAGCCACGGCCCCTCCCGGCCCAGCTCACTCACCCACCACCTTGCCCGTTGAGCAGCCGCTGTAGATGTACTGCTGCCCGGTGCTGTGGGCCGGGGAGAAGCGACAACGGATCAGGGTGTGCAGCACTCCGTGGCCTCGGTACGTCATGAGCGAACTGTCGCCCGGGAGCTTTGATTTGCGCTGTGCTGGAGAAAGGAGGGAGAGAAGGGCAAATCAGAGGCCCCCTTCCTTGCGCCCCCCTCCTCCCCAGGCCCGTCCGGTTCCCCTACCTTTCTTGGGCACCTGCTGCCAGCGGTAGTCCCAGTTCTGCTGGGTGACGGCTTGGCGGGAGGCCTCCAGCCCCTCGCGGCCCGAGAACTTGCGCATGTCCCACAGCTTAATGGTCTGGTCCTTGGAGTTGGAGATGAGGTATCGGGCATCTCCCTGCCGGGGGGGGGGGGGGGGAGAAGAGAGGGAGAGGATAGGGAGAATCCACACGGCTGCTTAAAAGATGCTCGTGTCTAGTCAACCCCTCCACAGCCTCTAAGCTGAAGGGCAGAGCCAGCATGGTGTGGGGCCAGCAAAACTCCCCGCAGTCCTTCTGACATGCTCTCAGTTTGCTGGACAGCACCTTGTGGGGCATTGTGTAGCCCTCCCCTTTCGCCTTCTGCTAGGGTGAGATCCCTTCGAGTGAGGCATCCCAGACAACAGCCTCCCTGGTTAAAGTGGAGGGGGCTCCCTTTGGGACCCCCCCCCTCCCAAGCTTACTTTGCTGTCGATGAAGGTGATGCCGTCCCGGTGACCGGCCAGGATGCCCACCGGCTTGGGGTCGCCCTCCCTCATGGTACGCCGGTCCCACACTTTGCAGATGGCGTCGTCGCCCCCGGAGAACAGTATGTGGGAGCTGTTGTCGGCGAAGGCCACGGCGTTCACGTCGTCTTCGTGGGACTCGATCTGCAGGAAGGCGGAGGACAGAAAGCGATTTTCATTTGAGGACCGGCAGATGGGTGCGATGCGCAATGTCGCCAGCTTGATTACAGAGCGGGGGGGAATGCCTTGGGAGAAGGGAGCTGCTGAGTGGCCGACCAGCACTGTAGGCCAGTGAATAATTCAGTTCCTCACAGTACAGAGGAGCAGTGGAATCACACACGTTCACCACCTGGGAGAAGGGCATGCAGAGATGGGAAAGGGAACGGGAAGCGATCAACGAACGGAAACAGATTTCTAGGAGTGACTAGAAAGCAAGTGAGGCCCAGGAGTTGCGGAGTCAAAGGCCAAGGAATGGCTGCCAAGAGGGCCCAGCAGAGAGGCAAGCTCAGCAAGAGATGTACCTTGAGCGTCCGCTTCTTCTGCTCCATGTCGAAGACGTAGACGCAGCCATCGTTGGCCCTAGACCGAAAGCCAGAGAGGACTTGGTAGGAAACGCCAGGGAATAAAAAACGCATCACTCAGAGCAACCGGCCGGTGGCCGAACTGCTCCATCTCCCAGGGGAGGGCTCCACCAGAACAAAGTAGTTGGGAGGCAAATTAGCTGTTCTGATCCACACCCAGCGAACCCAGGCTGCATTCTGCTGCATGTCAGGATCAGAAAGGTCCCCCAAATCCCCTTGACTGAGGATGAGGTGTGAAGGAAGATACAGAGCTTCATGCTCTAACTGCACAGAAGAACCTCGCCTGCTTAGACTACAGACAGGAGCTGACAGTCAAAGCACAAAGGGTTACACGTTGTGGCAGGGGTCCCCGGACACCAGCAGAAATGGCCACAAAACGGCTGCCGCAGCTTCCCTGCAGTCCCACAATGAAGATCCTGGGGCTGTGATGGCAGCTACTGCCAACACAATGTTTTTAAAAATCAGCAAAGCCGATCCAATCTCTGGGGGCTGATCAGAAAAAGGCTCCCTGGCCTCAACCACTTTCCAAAAGTACTTGGATGGGGGCAAGGAAACGTTTCATTGGTCAAAGGATGAAGGCCTCCATGCCCCGGGTCAAGGGGTGGGCTGAAGGAGGGACTGGGCCGAAGGCCAACTTACCCTCCCAGCACTTCCCGTCCATCCGAGGAGACGGTGAGGGAAAAGACAGCGAAGCGCCGCTCTTCAGGCCTGCCAAGAGGGGGAGAAAGTGAGAGGCCAATTGGGGAGGGTCCCTTTTCTTTTTCCCTTGGGGTCTTGCTGGGGTTCTCGTTACCTCAGGTCCAGAGCCGTGTGGGTGTCGCTCTCGCCGTAGATATTGCCAATGTGAACTAAAGAGGGAAGAGGAAGAGGGCGTGAATGCTTGCCTGCGGGGTCTGGGGCTCAACCTTTCTCCCCCCCACCCTTCGCATGCCAGCTGCACTCACTGTAATTTGACCAACTGGAGTAAAGGAAGTGCGCCCCGTCTGGCGTGAAGGCAACATCAAGGACGCTCCAGCCAACGTCCCGAGCTTTGATACTCCTGAATTTCCGGAAGGCTCCATAGGAGCAGTTGTACAAGCGGATTGTCTGGTCTGGCAGAAGAGAGAGGGAGCTTACCCACCATGCCTTAGCAGCAGGCAGACCCATCCGCCTGAACAACCCCAGTGGGCCATGCCTACAGGAGGATTCTGAAGTCCCCCAATCCTTTTGTGCCTCTGAGTGATTTCATGGCAGTTCACTGCAAATTTGGCCATCTCCAGAGCTTATTTGCGGAACACGCATTCCCCGTGATGCCCAGCAGGGAGGCGGGTGACCTCTAGGAGCCCCGGAGGGATTCCCCAACATACCTTGACAAGCTGACATAAACAGCTGTCCATCCTTGGAATAGATCCCGCAGAAAGCCTTCTGAGAGTAGGAGTCGGTGAGGGTCAAGTAGTTGGGGAGAAAGCTGGAAGCGGAGCAGAGGCGGAGGCTGTAGGAGACTCTTCCCGCAATCATGTGCCCTTCCATCCCGGGGCCCCCCCGGGGCAGATACTCACTGTGACACCACCCGCGAGCATTCCCCGGGGGAGAAGCTGCTGTTGTGGCAGAGGCCACGCTCTCTCTGCGGGGAAGGGGAAAGACACTGTTGTTCAGGACGCTGGGGATCTCCCTGTCCTCCCAAACTATTCCGAGCTCCCAGGGGAATGCTGCCTAGAACGGCTCCCCACGACCTCTCGGAGCCTGCAGGCCACTCTTGGAATCTTGGGAAGGGGTGGTGGGCACCACTCCAAGATGGCTGCCATGGGAGGTGGAGCCAAGCTCCAAATGGCTGCTACAGGAGGCAGAACCTATCAGAATGTCAACCCCTCCTCACCTCTGGTCTTCTTTTTTTTTTTTAGCTGGAGATGCCGGAAACCAAACCTGGGACTTTCAGCATGCCAAATCCTGGAGATTTTGGCCCTCCCAAAGGTTGGCCTTCCAGACTGGCCCACCCACCCACCCACCCCCAAAACCGCAAGAAGCTCATGCCCGCCTGGCTCCATTTCCTCCCCCACCTCCGAAGCCGCAGAGGGGGCACCTGGCAAAGCAGCTTGGGGATACTACGGTCGGTCCGCCCAGGTCTCAGCTTGCCCGTCGCCAACTGGATGCGGGTTTTGATCTCATTGTTCTCCAGGCCGCGGATGTCTGGAGTCAAATCCACTGCAGGAGACAGAAGAGGCAAAGGACAGGATAGCGAAGATCCAAGAGCCCTGCGATTGTTCGGCTGAACTTCCCCCACCCGCTACACCGAACTCTCAGCCCTAAGGCACCCCAGCCATCGCCTCACGTGAAAAACTTCACCTGCCCATTTCAAAATGTCACCTGCAGGCTTATACTGGTCTCCTAAGCGCCCTTCCCACGCGCTGTCACTGTCGTCGTCCGAGTCGGATAGCGCGTGGACCACCTGGACGCTGGCCGCTCCCCCGCCCTGCATCAGATGAAACTGCCCTCTGGAGGGAACAGGAAACAGAAAGATATAAAGAGAGATTACGAACCTATTTTGCCTCATTCACGATAGACAAACGGCACCCCATTCGCTTCTTTCCTGTTCCCCTTTAGCTGGCCACTGAGCCTGAAGTTTGAAAGTAACGGACTCAGAATTATTTCATCCAGAGTGTACACAGACAACGATCATGACAAGTGTTTACCAGCTGCCAGTGGAACAAAGATGCAAGCCTGACAAGACATTAGGAGTGCAACCCTAACCCCATGTACTTCCAGATTGTTTTTACATATAGGGATGGGATCCACCCTACAGCACAGGGGACCAAAAACTGTGGCTCTCCAGATGTCCATGGACTGCAATGCTGGCAGAGGCTCATGGTAATTGTAGTCCAATGGACATCTGGAGAGCTGCAGTTTATTAATCGCCATCAAAAGACCAAATGATCTGGCAGACCCACACTGCCCAGTCGTGATCACCCTAACCTACTTAAGAGGGCAGACTTTATGGTTAAAGAAACGCTCCCAGAGTGCTTTGCAGCATGCCCAAGGTAATATCACAAACACGGGGACAGTGATGGAGAACGCCCCAAAGGAAGTGGTTCCCCTCTGCCTAACTGTCGGCAATAACAGTAGGCCAATCATTGATGGCCTTTCCCAAGGTATTCTTTAACTTTCAAAAGCAACTACAAGAGGATCCTGGGTAGAACTGGGAGCATGGCCTGAGGGAACAGAGTCCAACACCATTCCCCTCCCAGGCTACATTCCTTGATAACAGCTGTTTCAAGCTAGATGCTTATTTCCTGCTTTAACTAAAGCAGTTATTGGGAGCAGTTATATCACATATTGGAAGAGAAGAGAGTTGCATGAGGGCATCAAACCGATACTGTTAATGAAAACAACAGGAGATTCACTCACGGCACTCCCCCATAAGCATATAGTCTGGCCCATAGAGTCTCCTCAGAGTACATATCAGCACAAATTCTGATAATAAATGCAGACTCCCACTTATTAAATCAAGAAACCTCCCAGAGTGTGAAATACCTGCTGAAGCGATGCCCCCAATTTTTATACTTTTGTAAAATGTCTAAGGGATGTACGGAAGTGTTGTGTCATATGCCCTACGCAGGAAAAAGCAAAATATGTGGTACTCAGCTTTTAGGGAAGCAGCTTCCATGGAGCTAGGGACACACTGGTCTGATCATAGTATCATAGACTTGGAAGGGATCTCCAGGGTCATCAAACCTCTGCACAATGCAGGAACTCACAAACCCCCCCCCCACGATGACCCCAATTTCATGTCCAAGTGATCCCCCTACCGAAAATCTCCAGAATCCAGCCTGGCCTGGAGGAAATTCACCTACTATCCCACAGTGGCAATGAGCAATTCCCTGAGTATGCAAGGAAGGGCCACAACAGACAAGCACTGACACATACCTTCCTGCCAACCCACTTGCAATCGCAAATCAGATCAAATCCTGGTATTATCCCCTCCAACTGAAGCAGCACTCCAGAAGAGTGTAGCACACTCTGCTTACCCCTCCACAAATCAGACCATGGATATACTATAACAATCTGCACTTCTAATGAAATGGTATCACTAGCATTCACCTATGCCCTCCATATCATTAAAGATACCACACTGCAATGCAATGCAATATGGGACTATCTCCTTTCTTCACCAGACTGTAAAAATCCTACCTTTCTCAGACAAGAGCCATGGAGGAATTCAACCAAAACCGGATTCCCCAGTAGACTCTCCCAAGACTCCATGCCAACCACCACAATCAGCTTCCAATTACCAAGAGAACTAACATTTCTTTGTGCAGATTACTGGATCAGGCAGGTGTGACCCACCTCCATGTCTGCCCCAAACCTTCGCCTGGGTCCTCCCACCCAGCAGTCTCACCAAAGGAGAACTCTCCCATTCCTTAGCCACACCGATCCAGCGATGGGTCAGCCAGCCCCATAGCCGCAAGGACTGAAAAGGGTTAAGGGGAGGGGGGGGAGTGAGTTACCTGCGCAGTAGATATGCCAGTACCTGGGCCAGATCCACATCGTCGTCTTCGTCGTCCTCTTCCTCGCTGCGCAGGACCCCCGAGTCCCTCGGCAACCAGCTGCCCTGGCGATCCCGACCGCCTGAGCTGGCGTTACTGCTGCTGCGAGAGCCCATGTCTTACGGCATGCTCCGCAGCCCGCCCCGAGGTGCCTGTGCTCGCAAAAGTGCTTGCTCTCTCCCAGTGCCTGGAAGTCCAACGTCCCTCCTGCAAAGGAAACCCTCAGCCACTAATCAGAGCACTTGGGGTCAGGGAAGGCTATTGGGGGGGTGGGGGTCTTCTTGTCCCCTTCCTGCAGAGCTGCAGCTACTTACCAGGCCCCCCTCTTCTGGTTCAGGCTGGCCCCTGGTTAAGCTGCTCCCTATCCACCAGAGTCCTCACCTTCCAAGCCAGAGGGCCCTCCTGCTCGGCGACATTATGCGCTTTCTCTAGCTGCACCCTGCACCCAAGGCATGCCACCAATCCAGAGCCCAGCCCTGAAGGGCTCTCCTCAAGGCGCAACCCGCCCCCTCCGAAACCGAGGAACTCCCCACCGATCCAGAGAGCCACTTCGCCACAACCACAAGACAACACCCTCGGCCAACCAACCAGGAGACCGCATCCGGACACAGCGGCCGCCTCTCAGCCAATGGGCGCGGCCCTTGCTCACGGCACGGCCAATCCGAAGGCGCCGTGTTGGAGGTACACTCTGGTTACCCCCTCCTAATGGCCCGCTGGGCCCACCAATCAGAACGCTCGTCGCGCCTTCCGCCGAACTGCTCCCTCGGACTCGCCCCCCCTCCCTTCGAGTCCTCCCGGCCAATGAAAAGCCTCCCGCGAAGCTGTTCCTCCCCCTTCCCCTCGCCGCGAGCGCAAGACCCTCCTCACCCTCTAACGGTCGCCGCGCGAGGCCTTGTTTACATCTTAAAGACTCACGCAGCCGCCTCGGACCGGAGCGGAGGGAGGCGGGGCACGCCGGCTGCGACGCGATTGGCTAAGCCTATCCGCCCCCACGTGTGCGAACGTGGGCCTTTAAAAAGGCAGCCGCTCTTTGGATTGGCCACGCTAGCAGAGGCGGGGTCAGAACCGCTCCTCGAACAGGCCGAGGATGGGCTAGCGAGCCACCGATTGGACAGTGGGCCTCAAAGGCGGGACCGATGATCTCAGAGCCCCTCTCTGAGTGGTCGCCGTAATCTCGATGTCCGCTTGTACAGTTGCGTAACGTCAGGGAAATGAGCGCTCGCGCCTGGATGATTGACATCTGGGAAAGCAGGGCGGTTCTCCGGCCGAGGAGGGCGGGGGGGGCCCTGATTGCTTTCTGATTGGACGTTGGCACAATGATTGACGTTTCCAAGGAGAGCTCTGAAAACACGCATGTTTGCGTGTTCAAACCAACGTCAGAACCCTCGGCACCATTCTCGATCCTTCTCTTTCCACTCCCACCAAAATTTTTACCCTCCGTCTCCTAAGCTACCAAACCCCCAAGACTCGCCTTCCTAAATAAATCCCATGATACTACTCCCGAGTAAGCCAGGTTTTCAGTGCTAGACTTTGTGGTTTTACTCGGAAGGAATCCCCATGCAGTTCTCCCCCAAGGCACAGATGTGTGGCTTCTCTGATAAGGAGTCACTCTTTGGACTTTGACCAACTATGTTTCAGGAACCAAAGCCCGGGACATGAACTGACCTGCAACTTCTCCGTCACCCTGCTGCTCTGCACCGTCCCAGGCTAAGAGGGCTTTTGGGGAAATGGCTCCCTCCCAGAGACTCGAAATTGTTGCTTTCCAGCTCCATGCACCCTCTTATCAGTTCCAGCGTCTTGAAAGCAGCCAAGGAGAGATGGTGTCTAGTTTGGGGCTTCTGAAAGTTGGCTGGAACTCATACATGGACCCTCCAGACCAAAAATCTGCCCAATTTTAAACATTTTTGTTCCAGGGGTAGCTGCCTTAGTCCACTGAAGCAATACAAAACAGTCCAGTGGCCCCTTAAAAAATAACCACAATTATTCCAACATGAGTCACAATTCTCTTCAGAGAGAGATGCCAACTCCAGGCAGGGAAATACCAGAAAATTTGGGGAGGGACTTCATTGAGGCATAATGCCATAACCTGCATGAATGTACCCCGTCATTCTTTCCCTGGGGACAAACCTCAACATACCAAAACTTAACAAACTTCACATCCTTTTTTTCTTTTTACTTTTATTCTCATTCATGTTTATTATTAACAAAATACGTTTTATTTCTTTAAAAATAAGCAACCTGAATTACATTGCATCCAGCCATTTAGCTCTCCATCTGTTTCTTTCCAAATGCTCCCTCAGTTCTGGTTCCATTTCCTCCAATGAAAATATAATTGTAAAAATGTCCTTGGCATTTCCCCCTTCTCCTCTTTCCTCTAAATCTATGCTCACTCACGTCCCACCCTAGCCTAAAGAACGGCCACCTCCCCTGGAAGAGGGACGGGTGGAAGAAAAGGACAAGGTCATTGCTGTTTTGCCACTGTGAAATCTTTGGAAATTTATGTGAGCACTTGTGTAACCCAGCATCGTGGGCACAACCACAAAATGGCTACCACGGGAGGTGAAGCCAGTCACAAAACGATTGGCACAATTTCTCTTCAGACACACAGCGAAAATCCTCATGCTTTTAAAAATCTGCACAGCCCATCAAATCTCCAGTGGCCAATCATAAACTTGCTGGGCAGAAGCCCCACGCACGTCTCAAAAACATGGCAGGGGCTATGGCACCCAGGGGTGCCATGTAGGAGACGCCTGGCTTAGAACGTGTAGGAGGGATCCATTGACAGGAACGTAAATACACGGATTGGCAAAGGAGGAAAAACTACTAAGCTCACAATGGGGAGTGGCAGCTCCGCTAAGGAATGTTGGAATGTCATGGAAGGGGCCATAAAGGCCATCTAGTCCAACCCCCTGCTCAATGCAGGAACAGCCTCAAGCATCCTTGGCTTCTCCACCAAGACCAGGACTTCAACATATCATCAAAGCGCCCCATAACAGACCCATGGGGCTAGTTGGGGAGGGGGGGGGTAAGTACCTCATTGTAACGAATTCCTCCAGTAAGTCATAGGTTTATTTTGTGGAGTCTGCTAAAAATTACCCGTTGCTTCCCTATATCTCCTTAGAGTTCTCAGACAGCTGGCTGAGACATCACGGAACATTCATGACTATTTAAAATGCAGCGAAAGGAAGACAGAGACCGTCTGTCCTTTGAATCCTAGTAAAATGCACTAGGGTTTGTGCTGGAAACCTTCTCCATGCCGTACGTCAGGGGTGGCCAAACTGCAGCTCTCCAGATGTCCACGGACTACAATGCATGCTGGCAAGGGCTCATGGGAATTGTAGTCCATGGACATCTGGAGAGATGCAGTTTGGACACCCCTGCCGTACGTAATCATCACAACATTCAATTTCTGGTTAAGAATAAACTGAGCTATGCAACTGCAGGGACCGGGTGGGCCTGTACTGCATTAGCAACGAGCTTACAAATGGTGGGTTTCTACCAGCTAGTCTGATGAATGATACGACAAAACAGGAAGGCCAGTTCCAGGATTTGTTTAAAACAATTCTGCCTAGTTTGAAGACCTTGACTGGATGACGGATCTTCCCTCTCTGTCAACATTACAGCTAACGAAAAAAAAGTTGACTGGTCCCACCTTTTGTACACCCTAAAACCATGAATGTGAGGGATTTAGAAAGGAAAGGTTTATATGAAGAGGGAAAGACAGACCGGGACAGATAAAAATAAACCCATTCACTCAGATAGAGAGACCACAGAAGCGGACGGTGGTGTAAATGAAAGCGAGGTAGCACACAAAGGGCAGAACAAGAGGGAAGGATCGTTCTGATGACTGGACAAATGAGCCATGGTAAGGAAAATAAGCTGATGTCACCCAGGTTGCCAGCTGCAGCTTGGGAAATTCACAGAGATTATGGGGCAGAGCTTGGCGAGGGGAGAGTGATCTGCAGGGACATGAAGCCACAGAGCCCACCCTCCAGAGATGCCATTTCTCTCCAGAAGATTTAAGTCTGCCTTCTGGAACTCAAGTGGCAATAATGGGAGAACTCCAGGCCTCACCTTGAGGTTGGTAACCCTACATGTAGCTATGTTAATCACTGTTGGCCCAGTTTCGAGTAAAATGATCCAGGGATGGGAGTTTCATACAGCAAATTCCCTTCCATTAGCGAGCTGCCATTCCAAACGGTGCCGTTTTCCTCCCCGCAGCTTTTTTTCGACATGTGATCTTCCTCAGGTTTTTTTTTTTCAGTGTTCTGCATTGAGCACTATAGCGCTAAACCAATGCAGAACCTTCAGTGGAGTCAAAGCATCTCAATAACACTGCTATAACACTGAAGGGCCATATTGGTTTAGGGCACGAATCCAAGAAAACCAAGCTTAGAACATTCACCCCAAAAAAGTGGGTGGAAGACTGCAAGGTGGAAAAGAGCAGTGGGTGGGGAGTGGCATTGCAGGAAGGGCTAAGGACATTATAAACAGCTCACCACAGTGGTTCAGAAGGGCACCCAAGGGGTAGAAAACGGAAGGAAGCAGATTCCCTCAAAAGTGGCTCAACCACGTTGTGCTAACCCGGTGCAGGAGGGTCTGTGTGAACAGGTAATCAATTCCGCTAGCAGACGGTTACTAAAGCGGGTCTGTCAGAAATGACCCATTAGCAACCAGCTACTGAAAGGGAACGCAAAGGCAGTTGAACCACAGCCACAATTTGGCTTGTGGTACCTAGGTAGCAAGATGGCTGCCTCTCGACCCGGGACACAAGAGGACTGACTCGTAAGGGCCAGAGAGGCATAGTTGGCAAGACGCGGGGAAGGGGAATTCTGTAAACGAACCTCCCTGTCAACTCCTCCCTTTCCCCACGGGAGATGCAGGGGGTGTGTCTTTGGTCAGATTTCTTTCTTTCTTTTTCCCTTCCCCAGGTCCGTCACATCTTCTTCACGCGCTCCTCCTGGGCTTCCAGCTCCTTCGCCACTTCCTTGGGCAGATCCTCATTCACTTGCTCCGTCAGGTACTGCCTCACTTCCCGCACTTCCTGTTGCCAGAACTCCTTGGGCAGGGAGAAGAGCTCGCGATGGTCCACTTTCTTGAGGCCTGACAGGTCTAGGGCTCCCTCCTTGGGGATGTAGCCAATGGGTGTTTCCTGGGCGCTCTCCTCTCCGTCGACGCGTCTGCAGATCCAGTCAAGGACCCGGGAGTTCTCCCCAAAGCCCGGCCACAAGAAGTTCCCCTCAGCGTCTTTCCGGAACCAGTTGACGTGGAAGATCTTGGGAAGCCGGGCACCTTGGCGCGCCTCCATGCTCAGCCAGTGCGCCAGGTAGCGGCCGAAGTTGTAGCCGAAGAAAGGACGCATGGCAAAGGGGTCGTGCATAATGACCTTGCCTGTGTATAGTGGGAGAGGGGACAGGAAAGAGAGAGATGTCTCCATTCTAAGCACGAGCAACCATCAGACTTTAGGTCAAGGGACGCCAAACTGTGGCTCTCCAGGTGTCCATGGACTACAATGACCCTGAGCCCATGCTCACATGGCCAATTGGGAGGGCTCATGGTAACTGTAGTTCATGGACATCTGGAGGGCCACAGTTTGGCCACCCTTGCGGTCCACAATATGGCAGCCAGGCTACTGTTGGGAGATGGATGCAGGGATCTTATGCTGTGTTCATTTCAAAAGGCATCCTGTTCTTTTCCCTTCGACCGAGGCCTTTTATCCTTTTAGCTGCTTTCACAATCTGCCACCTGATTTTTGCAAATATCATTTTGGCCTGCTAAATGTATGACGTCATTTTTACAGTCAGGTCCTTTACGACCTGCTAACCGTAATGGTTTTTATGCCGTTTCGACGGTGTCATCCTTTTTGACTTAGTCCGCTGCCTTTAGCGGGTGGGTCTCCAGAGAGGCGGCGCTGAAATCTCCTAAATAAATAAATTGTGATATTCTGTCTGTCGATGATTCCCAACAAGCAGACTTAATCTAAGGATAATCTCTTTATTTAAAGGGCAACAAACTTAACATCACGAGGCCCTTGCTAAGACTGTGTGTGTCTGTGCGCTTCTCACAGCCTGCCTGCCTGCTGACATCTGAAGCCATCTACTTCAAGGACTTCAAGGATCTCTCCCCAACCACACTGCCCTGTTTCACCAGCAGCTCTTCCAAAGGAGAAGTGACCACCCTAGCCGGGAGAGAGAAACCCGGGGAATCCTTACCTTTGTGCTCAGCCGCTGCAGTGGATTCCGATCTCATGGCACTGCCCACGAAGACTCCATGGCGCCAGTTGAAGGCCTCGTACACCAAGGGGACACCTGCAGGGAGCAATAAGGTCTCTTTAGAAAGCTGTTTTAGCTGCACAACCAACCTGAGGAGCAGGCTGGATGTGTAAAGAGGCGCCAAGTGGCAACTGGCTTATGGTGACCCCAGAATGGGGCTTTTAAGGCAAGTGAGACACAGAAGCGGTTTGCCATTGTGTTCCTCTGCAGAGCCTTCCTTGGTGATCTCCCATCCAAGGACTGGCCCTGCTTAGCTTATAACTTAAGACAACCCCAGATGCAGAGAAGGTTTTCCATTGCCTTCTTCTGCAGAGCTGTCATTGGTGGCCTCTCGTCAAGTATTCACTCTGCTTAGCTTCTGAGATCTGACAAGATTGGACAATACCACCCCACTACCCTTGGGAGATACAAGAAGGTACATAGAGGTGCCACAGCCAATAGAAACCGGGAGGAAAGGAACAAGGTAGGGTGGCCTTACCCACAGGTCTCCTGCCCCCAAAGATGAGGGCATCAATAGGGACACCCTGGGGGGATTCCCAGTCCGGATCCATGATTGGGCATTGGCGGGCCGGAGCACAAAACCGGGAATTGGGGTGGGCGGCAGCTTCCTTGTCACCTGGAGAGGGAGAAACGGGAGAGTCTGATGACCTGGAGTTGGCAACCACAGGTGGAAAGAGGAAATCACATTTCCTCAGTCTAATATAACACAAAAGCACCTTTCCCCCCACCCCACCCCACCCCACCCACGAGTCATCTCCACAAACAACTGGCTCTTTCTCCCTCCGATACTCCCACAATGCTCTGCGGTTACCCAGAATCCTTTGCCACGTACCAGGCTTCCAGGGCTTCCCCTGCCAGGTGCTGATGGTCACCCCCGCCGGGATCATCTGGTCGATGCCCTCCCAGTAGACTCCCCCCTCGCTCGTCTCGGCCACGTTGGTGAAGATGGTGTTCCGCTGGATGGTGTGCATGGCGTTGGGGTTGGTTTTGGTGGACGTGCCCGGGGCCACGCCGAAGAAGCCGTTCTCGGGATTGATGGCACGCAAACGCCCTGGAGGGAGGCAGAAGGGGGTCAGCCCCAGGAGCATTTTCGGAAAGTCGGCAGGGTTGGGTGGGGCTTTCGCTCAGCAAGGCTTCTGATTGGTCTCTGGAGATTTGATTGGCGGTGGCGTGGCAGAGCATCGGAAGAGCCTGACCCAACCATTCTCTCTCAATCTGACCACCCTCGCAGGGCTGATGTGTAGGGAAGACCCCATAGGCCATGGCGAGTCCCACAAGAGGAAGGGATCGAGGCACGAGAGAAGCTGACCTGGCAAGTCCTGGGTGAGGCCATGCCACGTCGTCCAGCTCCCCGCCCCCTCCCTGCAAGTCTACCTTCGCTGTCGAACTTCATCCAGGCGATGTCGTCCCCCACGCATTCCACCTTCCAGCCGGGCAGGGTGGGATTCATCATGGCCATGTTGGTCTTCCCGCAAGCGCTGGGGAAGGCGGCCGCCACGTATTTCTTCTTCCCCTCCGGGTTGGTGATCCCCAAGATCTGAAAGGGAGTGCGAAAAGCAGGTGACGGCCAGCCCGGCGGGATGCCCGAGGCCGGCAAAAGGCACCACAGGCCAGGAAGCAAATGGCTGACGTTTAGTTCTCAAGCATCCTAGGGCAAATCCATGAACCTCCTGGCAGCTTTTACAAATGCACCCCTCTTCTTCTTAGGCCCCAGAATGCCTTGCGACTAATATGAAACTGACCTTCCAAAACAGACTTGTACTAGGAAACAGCCCACCGTGCCTTGCAGGAGAACTTTGCACTTCGGTGCTACACCAGTCCTCTCTGCAAACACGGAATGGCCAAAATCCTTCCCGCGCGCGCAGAAACATTTTGCATTCCAAGCAGTATTTGTTTGCCTTGCCCAAAAGCGAAGCGATTAGGGCTCCCGCGTCCAGCCGGTTAACAATTAGATTAACCCGCCGGGAGCCTTTCGATTGATTCAGTTGCTGCCTCCAACAAATCGGATTTTACTTCACAAATAGCCGTTTTAAAAATATAACAAGGCCGGTGACCCACACACCATCGTGGAGAGACCAACTTGGAAGTCCGTTCCTCCTCAGAGAACCCCTCCCTCCAGGACTCTCTAGGCCAGGGGTCCCCAGTCGGTTTGAGCCTGTGGGCATCTTAGGAATTCAACTACAGCATGGTAGGCACAAAATGGCGGTGGCAGCCACAAAAGCGCTTGCCTTCCATTGCGCAGTGAAGTTCCTCGTCCTACAGTGGTGGGTGTTGCGAACCCAACATTTTAAAGCACCTGCACAGCCGATAAATCTCCATTAGCAAACTGAAGCCCTACTGGGCAAATATTCCCTCAGGTTCTGCCCGCTTTCTAAGCACACGGCAGTTGCCAGGAAAGGTTCTCGTGGGGGAAACAGTGCCCACGGCCACCGGGTTGGGGGACTCTGCTATCAGCCGCCACCTCACTTTCCCCTCTCAGCATTTTTTCTTTTCACAGACTCAATTTTCTAATCTCCCAGCTGCATATTCTTATCCCTTTAATGGATTCATGGGGATGGTGCCCTGACCTGGCGATAGGACCTGAGAACCCCCCGGAATTTCAGCAGTTCTCAATCAGCCTGCCCCTGTTTATATAGATCAGGGATTCCCAACCAGGGTTCTGCAAGAGCTCCCCAGGGGTCCCGGGGCCTTTCCCAGAAGTTTGGGCAGCCGCAGACGTCACTGTTGCTCTACAGGCCAAGCCCCTTTCTCCAGAACGGAAAGGGCAAATTATCGATTGGCTCTCACATCTTATTTCCGCGCTCGCTTCTCGGAAGGGGCACGGCACCCCTTCCGGAGTTCCTCCAAGCCCGAAAAATAAATGAGTGGTAACTCCACGGTCAAAAGGTTGAAAAAGTCTGATCCAGAGAGACCGTCCAGCGCTACCCAAATTGCTTTGGAGCCTCCCTCGTCTGCTGAAAAACACCGTGGCCTTGTGCAAACCACCCCATAATGCTTTGCAGTCGAGCTCACAGCCTGAGGAGGTCACCCTTTGCTCCTCACACGTCCCTCCCCGAGGGGCAACGGCCTCCGGGTCTGGAGGGGGCTCTGGTAACTCCGTCTCTTCCTCCCTCCCGGCCTCCGTGCGTCAGACATCCTCGGAGTTTAGGATGTCAACGGCCCTCCATCACTCATTAACCAATTAATATTTGCTCACTCCGTGTCCCCGGACAGGTAATGTAAACAGCCTTGTGGCTCTTTGACCTCTCCTCTGCCCTTCCTGTAATGGGCTCTTCTTCCATCTGACATCACTCCGGCTCTCAGTGCTTAGACTTCCCTCTGTCCCTGGAGCAGGGCTCTGCTCTGAGCTGAGGATCGTTTTCGGGTCAGATCTCAGGGGGTAAGTGGGGTCGGCCCCGGTTACTGCTTGGATGGATGCCCATGAATGAAATCCAGGCAGCGGAGGCTGTAGCTAGCCAAACCCATTCTTGCGATACGCCAGCCCCACAGGGCGGGCTGAGCACCCCTCGTTCCAGTCTGCCTGCCGCCCTGCCGGTGATTCCCCAGCCATGTCTGCCTGCTTTGCCCTCCCTCCCTCCCTCCTCTCACCAGCATGTGCTCGGCCAGCCAGCCCTCGTCTTTGGCGATGCAGGAGGCGATTCGGAGAGCAAAGCACTTCTTGCCCAGGAGGGAGTTGCCCCCGTAGCCGCTGCCGAAGGAGACGATTTCCCGCCGTTCCGGGACGTGCGCGATGAGTGTTTTCTCGGGGTTACAAGGCCAGTTATTTACTGGCTCTTCTGCAAGGCGGGAGAGAATGGCGTTAGAGGCTGCCAGTGCAGCATTTGTGCTTCGGAGAGCCCCACCGACAGGAATTTCAGGAAGTGGTGGCACTTAAAGCAGGACAACAGTAGATGACTGTAGTGGCCAGGCAGGTTGGCCAGGGAGTAGGTGGTCCTTCAGGTAACCTGCTCCCAGCCATGTAAGGTTTTGAGAGTCAACATCAACACTTCGAACTGTGCCAGGAAAAAGTTTGGGAGCGACCTAGATGGGCCAAGACTGGAGTAACGTGCTCCCAACCACCTGCTCCAGTCAATAAACTGGCTGCAACATGCTGCCCAGGATGACCTTTCCAAACACTCTTCAAGGGCAGCCCCATGGAAGTGCATTGCAGTAATCTAGCCCAAAGGTGACTAGGACATGCGCGACAGTGGCCAGATCTTTGTTCCCAACAATGAGACATATTCAAGGCATAGTGTGTCACTCACCATCCATAGGAAGAGGCCGCCCCACGGAATGCAAGCACTTGACAAACTCCCCGTCAGCCAAATTGCGGAGGACGGCAGCGCCCATGCGGGTCATAATGCGCATGCTAGCTACCACGTAGGCCGAGTCAGTGAGCTGGATACCGATCTTGGAGAGGGGAGAGCCAATGGGCCCCATACTGTACGGGATGACATACATGGTACGGCCTGCGGGAGAACATGAAACAGATAACGGGCCAAAATGAAGGGAAAGAGGTGGGAGGGAGTGCAAACAGGGACAGACAGATGGCGAGTGAGCAGTTCTGTCAATGGGTGGAGATGGGTTTTTGTTAGGGAGGACAGGTATTTGAATAAATGAGCTGATAGAGGAATATATACAGGGAACGATGTAAAGAAATAGGAAGAGATATTGCTGTAAGTCACACGGCTAGAAAATTATGTTCAAATACATAAAAACATCTGGCATTAACAAGGTACATAAAAGAATCATTGAATCGTATTTAAAATATCATAAAATGTAAAAACTTTCCAGCTATAAGAATCATTCTAATTTTAAAACTCACAAGCATTATGTCAAGCAACTGAGCTAATTGAGATTCATGATCTTCTTCCCCAACCAAGTTCCCCATTGGATTCTTCATTTCTAAGAGGTAACAGGGCTCCTATTCATATTCTCTGCATCCCTGACCGGTCTCCTATTCACCTTTCATACAGCCGGGGAAGCGGTCATCCACAGCCTCCTGGAAAGTTTTGGGGTTCATCCAGTTGCCCAGTTGTCCTTTGACTCCAGAAGCCGGGATGGGTATCGTATCCCTCTGGTTCTCCGTCACAATGACTGTCCGGCTCTCCACACGGGCCACATCCTTAGGGTCAGTCTTGGCCAGCCAGCTATGGGAAGAAAAAGTGAAGTGAGTGAATCTGATTACACCTTCAACTTTGAAGAACAAAAGAGTTGTTTTTTTTATACCCCACTTTTCACTACCCAAAAGAGTCCCAAAAGCAGCTTACAAACACTTTTCCTTTCCTCTCCTAACAACAAACACTTTGTAAGATAAGTGGAGCTGAAATAGCTCTAAGAGAGCTGCTCTGAGAGAACTGTTTTAAGCAAACTGTGACTAGTCCAAAGTCACCCAGCTGGCTGCATAAGGAACAGAAGCGGGGAATCAAACCCAGTTCTCCAGATCAGAGATGGCCGCTTTTTAATCACGACACCACGCTGGCTTTGGAGGTAACATTCCCCAAGCTGATGGCAGTGGGATACACCTGTGGAGCAATGCAAAATATTCACCAGTAGGTGTCTCCCAAGAGGCACTGCAGGCTAACAACCTGGAGGGTCCATTGCTCCTGCTTGGTATGCAGAAGGTCACAGGTTCGGTCCCTGGCCTTCCAGTTAAGGATCTAGCATTAGGGGGTGGGAAAGATTGTCCTCTGCTAGAGCCTCTGGAAAGCTGCTGCCGGTCTGAGCAGGCGATACTGACCTTGGTGGATTCTCTCCACCCTTCCTGTTCAGCCAATGGAGATACTCACCAGTTCTCATACTTGGTCAGTGGTTTAATGACGCCTTCCGACTCCAGAAGGTTCAAGATTTTGCCGTTCTCCTTCTCGGTCCCATCGCAAATGTGGATGTTCTCCGGCTGGCAGAGCCGTACCCCGTGCTCCACAAACTCTTGCACGGACCTCGAAAGCTTCCCAAGATCCCCATGGATCACTCGTGGCGCGTGGGCCCAGCGTACCGGAACGGCTGACCAGCACTTGAGGGAGGAAGCTCCCAGGCTGCAATGGAGGAGGAGGAGGAGGGAGAAGGGCTGAGACCAGGAGCACATGTATACAGGGGCGACCAAACTGGCTCTCCAGAGAGCCATGGACTGCAATTCCCATGAGCCAGTGCTGGCAGGGACTCATGGGAATTGTAGTCCATGGACATCTGGAAAGCCCCCGTTTGGCTACCCCTGGAGACAGAAAGGTATGGATGGAATTGGGCAGGAAGAAACCAGCTGTGTGAATTCTAGTTGGCAGCACCTCAAAATTCACATCCCCTTCTCTACGCTGCTTCTTGCTTGTGCCTCCCCAATGTGGGCACCATGGCCCCTGCCAGCTCCTTTCCTTGCACCCCAAGTGTTTTCAGGAAAGTGGGCCTTGTGTTCAGCAGCCCTGCGCAGCTCAGAAGCACAGCTTTCCCCTTAAAAGTTTAAGGATCGCTCTGAAAGTTATGCATAACCTTTCTCCCTGATATTTTGTTGCTGGCTCCCGAATCATGGGAACTCACCCATGACTCTCCAAGTTACACAAAATGTCACACATGCGTGAGCATGCAATTTTGCAAAACTATCTGTGATTATGCCAAAGACACAAAGTTATATCCCACTAACTGCATCTACATGAACAGGCTTAAGAAGATTAATAACCACCATTGAGTA
This sequence comes from Paroedura picta, assembly GCF_049243985.1. NCBI lineage: Eukaryota > Metazoa > Chordata > Lepidosauria > Squamata > Gekkonidae > Paroedura > Paroedura picta. The sequence continues at coordinate 2,257,593 of NC_135384.1, forward strand.
GCCATGTTGGTCTGGGGCAACAGAACCAAGTATGAGTCCAGTGGCACCTTTAAGACCAATGCATTTTGATTCTGGGTACCAGCTTTCATGCGCATGCACTGAATCTGCAGAAACATGCACGCACACCAAAGCTTATATCCAGAATTAAACCCTGTTCATCTTAAAAATGACACCGGACTCAAACGTGGCTCAATAGATATCAGTATTGAAGGCTACATACAAAGTAATGAAATGCATGTGCAAGTGCATAAATACGGTTCTTTGAGCATCCGTGACCACAGGAAAACCTTTGACCACCGTACTTTACAAGAAGAAGCAGGAGTGTGCTCAGTTGCTTGTGCATCACGGAACATAAATCGAGAGCATGATTTTGAGGCATGCTGGCACAATATTGGGAACCTGGGCAAAAATGATGAAGTTGCATGCTCAATCTAGCTGCACACACATATTCCGTGCACATGTGGGAATGCAGCAATATGCAGGTGTGGGAAAACCGCAACCTGCAGTCACCCCTCCCAAGTCTGGCACAGGTACCAGTGTCTCCAAGAGATGCTTTTGCCCGTGGCCATTCATGTATGGTATGTGCCAAAGCCACAAACCTGGTCGAACAACATCAAAACCCCACTCCTTCCAGAAGAAGGTGAAACTGTAGAGAAGGGAACCTCCCGAGATCACAGAGAAACTGAGGAGGATGGAGAATATCTCCAGGAGGAAAGAGCCACACACCAGATTTCAAACTGAATCCCCTACCAGACACCCTGTGAGGTGGGCGACACCCACATTTGTGAAGCGTAAGGCATCACCGACGGCGGGATGCTAATGTTGGGGGGAGGTCATTGCTGCCTCCCAAGGTGCTGTTTTCAAATGGGTCGCCTGCACAACAAGGGATGAGAACCAGCGCAAAGATCTCAAAGCGTCTTGCAAGATGCATCAGCAGTCCTGCTCCAACATGCACAGGCATGTCGGTTCCTGCGTTTGCAGCTCCTCAGTTAAGGCAGAGCACAAACGCTGCACCCCGATATCCCCAAGAACAGCAGAAGAGCCCCTCATGGACCAGACCAGGGGCGCATCCAGTCCAGCCTCCCATCTCACAGGGGCCAGCCAGTTCCTCTGGAGGGCCAAGAACAGGGCAGAGAAGCTGAGGCCTTCCCTTGGCAAAAACATCAGAAGGGCCCTGCTGGATGAGACCAGTGGTCCATCTAGTCCAGCATCCTGTCTCACGCAGGGGCCAGCCCGCTCCTCTGTGCTGCCCACAGGGCCTAGCAGTGAAGACCACCTTCCCCTGGCCCAGGGATTCAGAGGATTAGTGGAGGTTCCTCTTGGACAGATCCTCCGTGAATCTATCTAATCCCCTCCTAAAGTTGTGTTCTCCCAGGGCCTTCCCGACAGGGCGTTCCACATTTCCATCCCTCCGTGTCAAGAAGGAAAGAAGTCAAACCGACGCTCCAAGAGGACGGGTTACAGATTCACCACGGCGGCCGCAGTTCTGCCGCAGGCGCGCACGCAACCCCTTCCCAGCGCACGCCTGCACAAGCAGCACGCCCCATCACTGTTTGCGTGCCATCCTGACCCTTGCACACCTGAATTGCGGCAGGTGAGGGTTCACTTCTCCCCTCGCGGCCTGGGATTGGCCGGCCGCCCGGGACGGAGTGGGGTAACTTTGGCCGAGCTCCAAGTGGTAAAGTAAAGTACAAGGGACAGCCACCTGGTGCGGACTTTCACCCCAGCCACCCTTTCTGACAGAGGAGGGAGGGAGGTCCGGCTTTGCCCCGGGGACACGGCCCGGGAGGCGGGGACGGGTTGTTCCGGACAGGCACGTAGCCCTCCGCCGGGGCTTCCACTTAGCATCCTCCTCTTCATTTGGGGAGAATTCTTAATTTTTTGAAAAAGGCAAGGCTTCCACCGGAAGCTGCTTCTCCCCAAACTTGCAGGAATCCCCTTTTGCCCAGAAAAAAGTGGGTCTCTCTTCCTGCCACCCTTCCTCTTTGCAAACCACTAATTCTCTGCAGCTTAGAACTCCTTATCCGAGTCCAGTTCTCCTGCTGTAGTGGATTCGGCCTTTCCGAATGGTCCAGATCCAGCATGTCTCCAGGCCCACCTCAAAGGGCACTACGCTCAGCCAACACCGACCGGCTGGCGATCCCCGGCCCCAAATAAGTGAGCTCCCAAGTGAGAACAAGGCCCTGTCGGAACCCCATCAGTTCCGCAGGGCCTGTAAAACGGGGCTCTTCCGCCGGGCCTTTGGTTGTGGCCAGAGCAGCAGGTAAAGGAGCAACTACGGGCTGTTCCTTACATACACCCTCCCCTTTTCGCCGCTCATTGGGAACTGCCCTGACAAGTATCGGGCTGACTTGTGATTACAGGGGGTTGTTATTAATCCTAGTTCTATTGACTGTGTCTATTTACTTGGTATGGCTTTAAAATGGCATTAATATACTTGTGTTTTGTTCATGGTGCTAGCTGCCTCGAGACGCTGAGCGAGGGGCAGCGTATAAATCAAATTAATAATTAATAATAATAATAAATTAATAATAACAACAACTGACTGTTCACCTGGCCTTGGGGCTAGCCACTTGCTCCAGGCCTCAGTTCCTCATCCGTGAAATGGGACCACTATTCATTTGTCTGCCACTTGGAACTGTGCTTTATGCAGCGATTTCAGTCCGTCGCTAGGAGCCCCAGAACGGCCTGGTCTCGTCAGACCTCGGGAGCCAAGCAAGGTCGGTTCTGGTGAGGACTTCGAGAGGAGGTCTGGGGTGGCTGGGCGGAAGCGGACCATGGCTTACCACCGCTGAATTCCTCCCACCTGGAAAACCCTACAGTGTAAGATTTCGTGTGCAGGCAGGGCTTCTTCAGATGCAGCGAAACAGGATTTCTTCAATGGTACAGGCAGTAAAGCAACACACCCATCCTCTGCTTATATGTAACAGTGGAGGAAATTCTGTTTCACTGTATCCGAAGAAGCCTTGCCTGCACGCCAAATCTTCCACTTTGGGTGAAACCTGGTTGGTCTTAAGAGCGAACAGGCTTGAAAATCCTACAGGGTCCCCATAAGCTTTGAATTGACCCCATTTTTCTTCCCAATTTGGGGAGGAGGATCTAAAGTGACTTAAAATATCATCCCCTCCCATTTTATCCCCGCAGCTATCTGAGAGAGAAGAAGAGCTGGGGGGGGGGCGAGAGAGCTCTGAGAGAACTGCTGTCAGAGAACCGTGACTAGCCCAAGGTCACCTGGCTGTGATGTGGAGGAAGAACGGGGAGTCAAACCCCGTTCTCCAGATTAGAAGCCGCTCTTCTTAACTACACCAACTCACTGGCTCTCAGTAAAAGACTTGAGGACCCCAGTTCTCCCGGATCCTGTTCGGACTCTCCAGCCGCTATATCACATCAGCTCTTCAAATCTTCAAAGGAGAACATTCCTTCCTTTTTATCATTGTGTCGAGCTCCACGAGAACTCTGTGCTCCAGTCCCCGTAATTTCCATTGTCCCCGACCCAGGCCGCTCAAGCCAGCCTGATCTCACCAGATCTCGGAAGCTAAGCAGGGCCAGCCATGGACATCACTTGGAGGGGAGACCGCCCAGGGTCGCTAGGCACAGGCAGCTGGGGGGGGGGGACCGCCTGTAAGCAGCTCTCGCCTTGAAGCCCCTTTGGGATCTCTGCCGATCAGCTGCCGCCCCGTGGAACCTTCTAGCACCCCCAATGTCCCTTGAATGGACGGGGCAATCCCAGCTCACCATAACAAGCTAACTCAAAAGCAGACAGAAGGCCGGAATCCAGATCTTTCCGTCCCCCGGCTGCTGCGTCAACTCCAGAGGCTGCCCAGAACTTGCCTTTGGCCAGGAATAAAGTTTCCGATTCTTGCTCTAAGCGTTCGGAAGATATTCTGATAAGATACCTCTTGGCAGCCGTTTCTCATCAGAACTCTGTTTCCCGGTTTAGGGACCAAGAACTCGGTTATTGATTTTGTTTATTCATTTGCTTGCTTGCTTATATCCCTGCTTTTCTCCCCGTTGGGGGCCAAAAGTGTACATTGTTCTGCTCCCTCCCACTTGATCTTCACAACAACCCTACAAGGTAGGAGAGTTCGTGAATGTGTGCCTGTCCCAAGGTCTCCCGGCATACCTCCCTGGCAGAGCGTGGACTCAGATCCTAGATGGATATTCCAACCCCTAGTTATTTCTTTCATTTATTTAAAACATTTATGCAACCCCCCCTTCTTCCTTACGGGCCTCCATGGCAGCTTACAGCAAAGATAAAAACACAGACGCTAAAATAAGAAAAGGACGTTACAAGAGTGCTACCGGGAATGCCTCCTCCAAATACAGCCATTTCAGACCCCGGGGGGCAAACACCACACTGACCCTCCACATGTACAGCATCCTTTGCACAGATATGGACCACAACCCTGGGAGGTGGGACTCTGCCTTGTACAGGTGGACAACAGGATGCAAGGGAAGCTCAATCTGGCGACAGAGCTGAGATCTGGACTCTGGGGTCCAAAAGGAAGAATCGGGGCCCAGTGGCAGACAGGGGCTGCAACTGGGGGGGGGGGGAAGTGTCGCTATTTTCCTGCTTCCTCTTTGGGCCTTAAACTAGCGGTGACCCTTTTTATCCAGCCGGCCGGGCGGCCCTGCCAAGGAAATAAAAGAGGATAAACAAGGGAGAGACTCAAACTGGCGCACGGCGGCCGCTTCCTCTTATGGGTGCAAGGTTGCGGAGTGGGGGGGGGGGCTGGTCCCTCGAGGAGGAGGAGGAGGAGGAGGGTGTGGGTGACGTGGAGGGGGAGGGCCCGGCCTGGGAGCGTCTCACCAGCCAGGGTGTTCCCGACAAAGGGCCCTTTCATCCCGGCCCAAAGCACTCCCGGCACCCCCAACCTCGCCCCACTTTCTGGCTGCCTCCCCCGGGGTGTTTGTGGGGAGGGGCCCGGCACAGTTCCCTCTGCGCATGCAAGTCTCCGGCAGGGGAAGGAGGGCTGGGGAAATGAATGAATGACAGGGGGGGGGGGTGTGCAGAGGAAAACCTCTGCAAGGACAGAGGAGAGCCCCCGCAGGGCAGACGACTAACCCACAAGGAGGGGGGAGGCAAAGGGGTCCGGGATCGCCGGGGCAGGCACGGGGAGGGGGGGCTGCTACACCTGGGAGGAGACCCCCACCCCCACCTGCACCCTCCAGTCCCAGCGGACTCGGGGCGCCTTGACAGCAGAGGCGAAGAGGGCGCCCTGCCCTGCCCTGCAGACTCCCACCGGGGCTGACCCCCCGGAGACCCCTCCCCAGGCCCCAATCGGAGATCCCCGGGCTGCTTCCCCGGAGAGCCAGCGGGCCAGTCTGAGTCGCTGGGCGGGGGTCGCCGCTGCCTGCCTCTGCGCAGCCCCCGGGGGTCTCTCAGCCCACGCCCCGCTCCGGGCAGCCCTGGCAGCATCCCCAGGTAGGCGCGGGGAGGGCAGGTGAGCCCCTGCGGGAGGGGGCGCGGGGGGGGCGGGGGGCTCACCCCAGGATCCGCGTGTAGAGCGCCGGCATGCCGTCCCAGCCCCTGGCCGCGCAGGATGGACCCCGCCGCCCGGGAGGCCGCCTTAAGAGGGACGGGGCGGGGCGGGACGGAGACCGCCCCCCGCCCGGCCAAGGCTGCCCCCGGCCCCTCCCCTCCCCGCCTGATGCAATGCCGGATGCGAGGCGCAGGAGGGAGCCCGGCTCCTGAGCGCGTGCAGAGCGCGGAGGAGCCGATGGGCACCCGGGAGGGACCCTCCGCCACACCCGCCCACCTGGGACCGCGCCCCCCTCGGCGGACAGGGCGGCCTTGGTGCTCCGCAGCGGCAGAAGGAAGCTGGGGTGCGGGAGGGACCTCGCAGACCCACCAGGCTTTGTTCAGCGCGCCCTTGCGCGCCTCGCCTACCTCGCAGGGTCGTCGTGAAGATAAAATAGGATGGGCTGGCCGGAGATGGAGGAAGGTTTTTCTTTTTACCAAGGGAGTCTTTACCTCTGTCCTTTACCTCTGTCCGTTCTGTCGGGAGATACCGGGAGATTTTGGGGAGTGGGGAGGGTGGCTGAGGAGTGCAGGGTTTGGGGAGGGAATGGGGGTGGTGGAAGGCCATACTTTTGTTTTCCACACCCAGCTCTCCAGATTAGAGGCTGCCACTCTCCAACCCTGACGCTATGCGGTCATGTCCGCCCTCAGCCCCTCTTCCCCAGCCTGTCCCTTCCCAAGCCCCTCAGCCGTTCTTGGTATGCAGGCCCTGCTAGTCCCCAGGCCCAAGTCACCTCCGTGGCTCTCGTCTGTACCTGCTCCATGGTGTCCACCTCCTTCATGAAGGGAGGCCTCCCAAACACACACGGGTCTCCAGGCAGGGCCTGACCAGCGGGGCGTGCATATCTCCCGTCCGATCGAAGTTAAGTTACAGCCGGCTTCCACGGCGGAATGTATGCGAGAGGCTCAACTGGCCCAAAACAGCGTTGCAAAAATATCACACCAGGTTTTCTGTTCCGGAGACAACGGCAGCTCAGATTTAGAAGCCGGACCTTAAAAGGTTAGGAAGGTCATGACCTAGCAGGTGAAATGACAGCAGAGAAATAACCTAATGCAGACGCACCAATTGCAACCAGCACAACTACAGTCAAAGTCTGCTGTACTGCACTAGAAAGAGGATTGACAGGAAATAAAACCGACCCTGTGGTGTCGGCCGCAACTTAAACAACATTGTTTTATTCTGTATACCCAATAAATTCTCCAGCAGCCCATCAGAAGTCCTGCTGAGCAAGCCCCCCAAGCGGCTCGACCTACTTTCTACAAACATGGCTTACAACCCCCTTTCCCTTCCTCTTCCCACAACAGTCACTCAGTGAGGGAGGTGCGGCTGAGAGAGCTCTGAGAGAACTGGGTCACCCCGCTGGCTGCCTGTGGAAGAGGTGCAGGGAATCAAGGAAAGACAATTTTGTTACACAAATTCTAAACAAAACAAATTATTTAGACACAATGTTGGTGACCTCCAAGAAGAAGAGCTGTTTTTTTTTACACCCTGCTTTTCACTGCCCAAAGGAGTCTCAAAGCGGCTTACAAACACCTTTCCCTTCCTCTCCCCCCAACTGACACCCTGTGAAGTAGGTGGAGCCGAGAGAGCCCTGAGAGAACTGCTCTGTGAGGACAGCCTTAAGAGAACTGTGACTGCCCCAAGATCACCACAGTGGAGAAATGGGGAATTGAGCCCGGCTCTCCAGATCCGAGGCTGCCGCTCTTAACCACAACACCAGGCGGCTCTGGACACAGACTGCACCGACATTTCACCCCACGCCTTGTGGCCTATTTGTAACGGAATGCAAAACGGAAGAACGCCAAAGCTCACACGCTGTTCTACGGCTGCCATTGGGCGAATAGTACCCCGAGGTTCTCTTTTCCTGCAAAGTGCAGCGTTTGGACGCCAGGGGGCACCGCCGGACTAGAGAACCTCCCACTGATTTGACCCTCTTCCCACGCCCTGTGGTTTATTCGGCGATTTTAGGGAGAGTGGAGGGACGTCCGTGAGGCTATCAAGTCACAGTTCCTCTCAGGGACCTGAAATCCGTAGCCTGGATGCCAGGCGAACAAAGCTTTGAGTCCAGTGCCAAACATTTGAGCCAAACATTTATTTATTTATGTTTGTACTTCTCAGCCGCCACTCCCGAGCACAGCCGGCTCGTGGCGATTTACAATAAAATCCACAAAACCACACAAAGCACAGCGACGTAGCTTTGTTCAAGGGATAAGCTGTCGTGGGCATGGATGCTTCTTAATTTTCATACCTGGAGAAGTGAGCTTGCACATGAAAGCTTCTACCTTGAATGAAACTTGGTCGGTCTTCAAGGGGCCCCCTGGGCTCAAACTTTGTTCTGCTGCTTCAGAAGAACACGGCGACCCACCTTAAATCTATCAGGATATAATTCTGGGAGATCTCCAGCTGCCACCTGGAGAATGGCAACCCTGGAGTCAGAGACCCCTTGTAAAGACACCGTTGCACTGCTGTCGGTTTTAGGGACCCCTAATATCCCGCTGCAGGTTTACATGCTTGAGAAAACAGCATGTCCGGAAGCTTTCCTAAATTAGCATGCTCCTTGTGAATGTTTTTAGCCTGTTTGGATATGTTTCTTACTGTGTCTGAAACAGGAGACGCTCAGATGCAATAAACAAACTTGCTTGCTGTCTCTTTCATCACTTGAGGTCACAATAAAGAAAACTTAGTAGGACGTAACCTTTAATCGGAACGGAGAACAGCCTTGATAAGAGAAAATAATACCCTTTGAACGTGAACTTCATCTGCTCACCACGGATGAAAATTGAAAATCGTCTTTGTTGCGACCACAACTGATGAAAGCTTTTGGGGAGAAACCATCGTTTTGCGTGTCACTGCAATCAAAATAAAAATCGGAAAAAGACAGCAAACAGCTTTGTTTATTGCACTTAAACCTCTCCTCTTTCAGACAAAGTTTATCTCTAGGGTTGGTAAATTTCCACTGCGTCTCACATCCTTGTTGTAGCATTTTGTTACATTTCCTATTGGCCAGTGCCTGCACCCTCCCGCGTCTCAAAGAACACCATCGCTCTCCTATTATTTCATGACTGTTTTAAAGTTTTGTGCGTGAAAACTCACTTCTGGAATAAATCTTCTCTCCTGCGATATCAACGGTGCATTGCTAATTTCTAAGAAGGAATAAAAAGGCTGAAGAACCAGGCTCTGTGCCCTCCTCCCTCCCTCCCAATCCATCCCCGTCCCCCCCTTTTCTTTGTGCTTGAGCTTCTGGATGCAAAACATACCTTTGACACATGGACGGACCAAGATGATGGCGAGTTTAAACACAGCAGGGTTCCCCATCAACAAATTCCTTGCTGCTCCACAATTGTACTGAGAAAGCATGCAGGCCTAGCACGGCTCCTGACTGACCACTGTGCATTTATTTTTTAATGTTGTTTTGGCAACAGCCACCCCCACAGCACAAGGCTGAATGAAGTATGCCGTGGCAGCCATTTCGTGGCTGGCCCCTCCTCCTGCCAACCACACCATGCCATAAGTCCTAAGGTACCTGCAATCACAAAAAGGTTAAGGAGCCCCAGGGGTGGCCAGCCCCACTTCCCTTGAGCACCGCCACTGGGAGACTGCTCACCCACAGGTCGGTAGGTAATTCACTGTGACCGGAGTGGCAGCACATCGTATCCTCTCAGATGCCAGCTGGACGCTTGCAGGGCTAGAGGAGCGGAAACCACGTCTCCAGCCATGCGGCTCACGGCTCCAGCATCTCTGACACGAAGGCCCAAGAAGGCCGGACAAACATGGTACTCCAGACGCTTCCTCAGGTCTGGAGCACAGGGTCAATCCCGTTAGGCAGATGGCGGGTGGGTGGGCAGGAAGGGATGTGCCAGTGTTTGTCTCTTGTGGCCCTTCCTTGCAGACCCAGGGGATTGCTGATCGCCACCGTGGCATAGGAGGTGAATTTCCTCCAGGCCTGGCTGAATTCTGGAGATTTTTGGTGCGTGGGTGAGGGAATCACTTGGGAATGAAATTGGGGTCAGGTAATTGTGAGTTCTTGCCTAGTGCAGGGGGTTGGACTAGATGACCCTGGAGGTCCTTTCTGGCTCTAGGATTCCATGTTCCTTATGAATCTCCTGCTGCAGAATCATTCCAGTTTCCAGGAGGAGAGAAGCGTCCTCTCCATTCCCTTTCTCCAAACCAGGCATCTTCTCTAGCCGTCTCCTCTCATCTCCTGTTGGTTTCATTTTTTTTGCCGAAAGAAATATTGCGGGGCGCCATGGTGCCTGCAGGAGAACCCTGGCTTCATGCATTTGGGGGCTGCATTCGGTCTACCTCTCCATTTTGGAATCTACTCTTTGCCGGCCCCAGATCGGGAGTTTCGGGGCTACTTTGGGGCCGAGAACAAGGGAAGCGCCCAGGCTGCGGAGCGCTCTGCGTTCTCACTTCCTCCCAGTCCGGCGGCCTCCCCCGCTTTCCACTTTCCTCCCTTCCAGACTCCCTTTCCCCTCTGCAAGTTCCTCATCGGGGCCTGCTGACTCGTGCAAGAAACCCGCTCGCCTCTTGTCTGCTGAGGTCACCCCAGTCCCCGGAGGACAGATCACGAGGCGTTCAGCTGAGCTGACCGGACAAAGGAAGTCACCCCCCCCCCCACACACACACACACACACCGCCGGGTTTAAAATAGATGCCTCCCGGTTTCAGCCGCAGGATGAACCCTTGTTCCTTGCAAGGCAGCGGCGGTGGGACGGGGGGGGGGGGGGGTCACCTGTGGCTGCCCTCTGGAGCCCTGACTCCTAGGGGTGTCGTCTCTGGGCGGAGAACTACTTGGGGATTTGGGGGTGCAGCCTGGGGAAGGGCCTCAGCGGGGTATGAAACCACAAAGCCCACCCACCCTCCTAAGCATTTTCTCCAGGGGGAATTCATCTTTGCTGTCTGGAGAGCGGATGTAATTCCGGGGGATCTCCAGGCCCCACCTGAAGGTTGGCATCTCTGGTGTCGGGACTGTGTGTCCACTCACATGGCAATACGCCGTGTGTGCACAAGCGATGCTTCTCCCATTGCAGGTTCCTTGGTCACGGAACCGTAGAGTGGGAAGGGACTTCCAGGGTCATCTAGTCCAGCCCCCTGCAGAATGCAGGAAATTCATAACTACAAGGAAACGTGGTTTCTGGAATGCACATGGTTTGTTCACCGTTCAGGCTGCCAGTCTGTTTTTGCTTGACTTTGGGCCTGTTGCCCTCTCTTGGCCGAATGTACCTCGCAGGATTGTTGTGAGGGTAAACGGAGGAAGGAAGAATCGTGTAAGGCCGCCCTGGACGTTTTTGAAGGAAGGCCCGTATACCAACGTATAGGCAGAGGTCAAAGACAGAAGGGCCTTTGGGAGCCAGAGAAAGGGAACTGTGCTGAGTCAGGGTAGCCATGCAGAGAGGTGCTGAGTCACAACAAGCTAGTCCAGCTGCAGCCAGTTCCTCCCCCACCCCCACGTGCAGATGTTCTCGCCAGGCCCTCCCCCACAAGGGGCCAAAAGAGAAGTTGCAGGACTTGGAAGAGGGGGGGTGTCGTTCCCCACTCCAACCCCCTCCAGCTCTGAATTGAGGTTGTGAACTCTGTTGATCTCCATGCCACAAAGCCTCTGCTAAAAAGGGCAGGACATTTTTCTCCAGGGCCTGTTGGCAACCAGAGTCTACTTCGTGAAAGGAGAGACTTGGAATCTCTGAGCAACCTGGGCATCGTTCAGCATGTGCTGAAGGGGTGTCTTGGGTTGGCGCAGTAGAAGAGCCAGCCTATATTCCATCCTTTGATCCCAAATTTACTCTCATTGTTGAGAAATTCTTGGAGATGGGGAGGGTTGCAGCATTTATGCTGTTTGGTTCGTGGCTGAGCCACAAACCGAACCACGAACCCGTACAAACCAGGCTTTGTAAATTGATCAGGTTCGTGAGCTGTTTAAAGTTTAAATGGCTGCTTTCTGCTGATCACAAAAAGCCGTTCCGGGGAGCAGAAAGCAAGGTTTAAATGGCTCAGGTCCATTTAAAGCAAACAGCTGAGTGGCCGTCCTCCATGGCTCAGCTCTTTGGAAACACCAGCTTTCTGCTTCCATGTCTTTTCAGAGGGAGCAGAAAGGGGGTTCCAAACAGCCCCCCCCCCAATGGCTCAGATGTTTCGCTTAAATGGCTCCGAGCTATTCAAACCCTGATTTCTGCTCCTCGTGGATTTTTTTGTGAAGAGCAAAAAGGTGCAGGTTGCTTTCTGCTCTTCACAAACCGCCACGAATTTGTGGAAATTCGTTGCAATTCTTCATTTCGCGAACATCGCTTAATGAACCACGAATCGGCCAAAATTTGCAACCGCCAGCCAGTTCATGCCCACCTAAATGTAGATTCCTCCCCCTTTTATCACTACAGCTCCCCCACCCCAGCAGTCTACCTCAATGCACACCTGGGGCAGGGACCTGTTTCTCCTCTTTTGCAAAAGGACTGGCTCATGAAAGAGGCGACATATACCAAGAGGTGCTACAGGACTCAAATTTCATTTGCATCTCAGAGGATCTTTGGAAAGGGAGACCTCTCGGCTGTGAGCAAGAAGAGACCCTGCAAGCCTTCCTCAGAGTCACCTGCGGAGCTGCCGGAATACCTTCACCCGAGGGTGAGGCTGTGGACCGGCTGAGTCACCCCAGCAGGGGAAACTTTGACCCTTCAGCTGCGGTCCTGCCTAAACTCCCTTGCCAGGGAGTCCCTTCCCAAAGCTATTCCAGCACAAAGATCTCTCTTCTAGGTTTTCTTCACTGTCAACCCGCGAGCGACAGAATTGCTGAGCTCACGCATGTCTTCCCCCCCTCTGCAGTTTTCCAGCCATTGTGTCGGTTTACTGTCTTACAGATGCGCCTGATTCAATTGGGTTTTCCGAGCGGGGGGTGCACAGCCTTTATCGCTGTACCAACCAACTGCTAGAAGAGGGGCCAGGCCTGCACCTGCAGGAAAATTGCCCCATTGTCCCTACGGAGATGGAGATGCATCCTTCACTCTTTTCAGATTCACCTGTAGGGGTTAAACATTTAACCCTGGACTCACCTGGGACAAGAAATCTTTCCGCCTGACTGCTAAAAGTTTCCCCACTCACCAGATCTACCTGTCTGATGCGGTTGAGGCAGAGGCAGGAAGGGTCTTGGGGTCCCAGACAGGGCAGAGAGCTTGGCGGGGATCTGAGTCCGTTAAAGGAACCACCCAAATCTGGATTAGATGTGGGGGAGCGGATTGCTGACATAGAGATGACGGGCGGAGAAGAGACCCTCGAGTCATTACAGCAGCCCTCAGTTTATGTTGCTGGCATCCAGAAATTAGGGTGTTGGAGACAAATGCTGCAAATCCCGTGGACAACCAGAGTTACCCACAAGATACTTTTAGAGAGAAACAAACCAACTAGGTCATTAGAAGGGAAGATATTACGGCTGAAGCTCACTTACTTTGGACACATCATGCGATCAAACTCGCTAGAAACTTCATTAATGCTCGGCGTGGTCAGCGGCAAAAGGAAACGTGGTCGCCAAAGGATCCACTGGCTCAACACGACACAGGGATGACCATGAACCAACTGAAAGAAGCAGTCAGAGACAGGGGCGCATGGCCAAGACTTTCCTATAGATTTGCCGAGGGTCGGACACGACCAAACTGATAACATCATCGTCATCATCCAGAAATTAGGGGCTGCTGAATTATTCTTTTGTTTTGAGGCATTCATACATATTTGTCTTCTCCACGAAGACAAATTGCTGGCTTCCCAATTAACGTTATGCGGGACCAAGCAATGGAAAAACAAAACACATTATCTAGTTTATTAGCTTCCTCAAAAGGGTCTGACTGGGGAGGAACTGGCCACTGCAGAAACATCGCACCACAACACTGCCCTGTCACTGGGTTTATGCCCGCAGGCAGAAATTCAACAGGTAACTTCTTTACTATGGTTGTTCCCCAGGTCCCTAACAGACCGAGACGATGTGCCCAGGGTGGCTCCAACCACGTTACAGGGTGGTCTGCAGGTGCAGCCACCACGTCCGAACTGGACTTTAGTATAGAGCCAGAGGAGCTGCTTTAGTCTTCTGGTCATGTGTTCCAGGGCAGGCAGAAATCAAACAGGTACCCATGAGACAGACGCCGGGTAACGCTTACCTCTTCCCTTTCCACCTGCCCCACCAGGCCTGGGATCCCCACCCCCCCAAATGCCCCCCCAGCTCAATCCGTGTGGGGTGAAAAGGTGATCGCTTGTGGGTTGGCCCCAATGGTTGGATTTGGGGGGCCGCGGGGAGGAAGCGTCCGCAGGGCTTCAGCAGAGCTAGCGGGGCAGGAAGGGGGGTGGGAACAGGAAACTTTTTCCTCCCTTTTCTGGCCGAACAACAGGGCCCGGTCAGGTGGGGAGGTCACGCCAGGGGTAGTGACCGAGGCACCGGGCCCAGGCGGGCAGTGGGGTGAGGCCCGATGGCAGGGTGACCTCACCCTGAATAGGCAGAGAATCCCTTGTCACAAAAGGTTAGCAACGCACTCTGGGCCTTTTGTCCAGCCAGCGCTGCATGCTAGAAAAGGGGAAAACCAGGAGGGGGGGGGTGGCAGAAGTCATGGCAACCGGCTGCAGGGATGGATTCTGGCAATTTGTTGCCCCCCCCCCCAATCATGAACAATGACTCTCATGCCCGTAGGTCCATCTTCTAGGTCTTAATCACTCCAGAATAATTATTATCCTTCCACCCCAAACACACACATGGTTCTGTTTTCAGGGTATTTAATTTTCCTTCACCAATAAGGTAGGTTGGATTCCTGGCCCCCAGCCGGAAGGAGCTCAGGATCCCCTGGGATTACAACTCCTCTCCAGCCCGGGGAGAAAATGGACGCGGAGATGACCACGCTATGACACTCTGCCCCACTGAACCCCGTCGTCACGGGAAGGAGGTGGAATTTGCTTGCCCACGTGTGAAAGACACGCACTCTGCATATGCACAGAGACACTCCCTACCTCCTAGGATGTGGCCTTTGCCCTGAAAACAAACCGTGGAGGGAATGAGATCCTGTTCAGAAGGGAAAGAAAAAGGGGTAAACCCCAGGCAGCCAACTATCACCAGAGAAGCACCAGCAGGAATGTACCGAACGCCCCCCCCCAGAGCAACTCAGAGGGGGGCTTTCTCGTGTTTTTTGCCCCGGTTTGCAGAGTCCTTGGGGCAGGGACCCCTCCTTGTGATGGGTGCGAAGCGCACCACATTGTCTCTGCATAGGGCGCATCAGGCACAGAAGACAGGAAGCCGTTGCAAAGAATCTACTTTTCCCTCCTTCTCCCAAAATATTAGAGATCGAAGGCACCCAGTGAAGCAGATGGGCAGTAGGGTCAGGAGAGACAAAAGGAAACACCACTTTACACAGCGAGGGTCTGAAGTGTGGAATTCGCTTCCAGAGGATGAACTGAGGACCACAGGAGTAGAGAGCATTAAAAGGGGATTAGACAGATTTGTGGAGGAGAAGTCTTATCAATGGCTACTAGCCATGGTGGCTCCATGCCCAGGGGCAGTCTACCTCTGAATTTCAGTGAAAGGAGTCCACATTGGATGAAGGCCTCTCTGCCCTCTTGCTGGTCCTCCAGAGGAACTGGCTGGCCCCTGTGTGAGACAGGATGCCGGACTAGATGGACCTTCACTGGTCTGACCCAGCAGGGCTCTTCTGATGTTCTCACTTTTCTCCTGTGGGGGTGGGGAAATAGGAAGGGGACGGGAGAGGTCCAGCCCCTGTGGGACTTTATTCCACAAAACAATGAGGACTAGGGCGTTAAGCCTGTCATTTTTCTGTCGAAAAGGCTGCTTTTGTGGAGGGATTTGAAGGAAGAGGCACCGCAGGAGGGATCTTTCTGGGAGCGAGTGATCTAGTTCCTTCCAGATTAGTGAATCTGGAGCACAACCGGGCGCACATGACGTTCAGCTGCAGATGTCACAGCCAGCCCCGAAACCACGTTCTGCCTGCCAGATCAGGAAGCTCAGAGCAGCACAAAACTTCCCCCGGGTTTTGTCACCCGGCGTGTGCCGAGCGAGCGAGGGGGTGAGGGGAGGAGGGCACCCGGGCACCCTCCCTCTCGAGGCCCGTCTGGGGGCAGGCCCATCGCCGCTGGGAGAGAAAACAGCTCCGGGGCCCTGCCCTGCGAGTGAAGTCCAAGGTCCCCATTGGCCGGGGCCGAATGTATGCTTATGAGCTCAGCTTCCCCGGAGCTTTAAATGGGAGCCTGGCGTCCGGGCTCTGGTCTCTGGGTCCGGCAGCCGCCTCCCTTCCCCCGGCGGTGGCAAAGAGGGGCACGGCTGGGCTGGAAGGGCAACAGCTGGCTCGGGAGATGGACATGCAGGCCAACAGGTGGGTACGATTGAGTCAGTCTGTCTCCGCACGTGGCTCTCTTGGTGGGCATCCCCCCCCCCCGCCTCTCCACGATTCCCTCCTGCCTCCCTCCCGGAACGGCAGACTCAGGTGAGTGGCCGTCTGAAGAGGCAGCACAAAGTTGGAGCCCACAAAGTTTTACTTGAGCTATGAGCTTGTGTGCGCCCGATGCTTTGAATGAGACTCTGTGAATCTTAAAGCTGGCACCGGACTCAAACTTGTTCTGCTCTGCTTCCCTGTCGTCTCTAACTTTGCCATGCAGGGGCTGCTTCCAGCGAGGGGGGCCAGGTTTGGGGGTGGGGCCTGGAGGAGGGAGATTCCAGGAACGGGGGGAGATCTCAGCGGGTCTCATGCCACAGAGCCACCGTTGGCTCCAGGGCACTGGTGTCTAGTGATCAGTTGCCCTTCCAGATGACCTCCAGGCCTCGCCTGGAGGTTGGCAGCCCCGCCTGCAGCCCCTTGTTCTACCCCTGGCATCCGGACCGAGGGGCCTTGCTGAGAAATGGAAATATTAAACTGCTTAGGGTGTACCACAAAAAGAGACAGGTGCGTGGAGATGCACGAAACGACAAACCGGGTGATCCTAAGTGTATGGGAACAGACGCTGCGCATAGGCAGAAGAGCATGCAGCACACAGATGCGCATGTGCAGGTAGATTCACGGGGTTTAAAAAGGACGGCTTTGGATCAGGATCTGCCAAAGCACTGCTTGGCTCCGTTTTAGTCTCAATCTGGTCAGATCTTGGGAGCTAAGGAGGGCTGGTCCTTGGATGGGGGACCACTAAGGACTGCCTTGCAGAGGAAGGAGACGGCCAACCCCCTTTGTCTTTCCCTAGCCTCAAAAGCCCTCTCTTGGGGTTGCAAGACGTGGGGTGTGAAGTGAACTGAGAGTTTGTCCATACAAATAACAGGGGGGGCTGGCCGGAACAGGGGGGGGGCGAACTGCTGGACCACCCAATTTAAGCGGGGGGGGGGGGGAACACTCAGCTCCCCACAAGGTTTGCCAAAGAATCAACGTAAGACGAACCGATTCGCCTGACAAAGCCCGTTGGCATACAACAAAGGGAATTTGGGGAAATGGAGATGAGCAATAAGATATTTTTGCCCAATTTTGCACCCTCGGCCTGGTTTTTCACTCCAAATGTGGCACGCTTGCACCGGCTCTGGTGCTTTCCCCACTTCCGTGGGGATTGGGGCCCCCGAATACCAGCTGCCGGGCTCTGTACACCGCCGAGCATGCGTAGAAAAGCCCACATGCGCAGAGCATCACAAGGCGACCTGAAGGCTGGAACAGGGGCAATACCTGCCTCTATGCAGTTACCACAAAGGAACAGGAAGCTACCTCAGGCACACCTGAAGGCAGGAAGGGATGAGGTCTTTCCCATCAAGGGAGGAACTGGGACCTTCTGCCCCTCAGCCATGGGCCAGGGGAGGGGGGGGGGATTCAGAAGTTCTGGAAGAACCGGAGCTTTGCTTGTTGGTATCGGGACCAAATTCGTGGCCGGAGTTTCCACCCGGCCAGAGCTCCCCTGCCCGTCTCTCTGCAGCAGCTTTTTCACCTCTTCTTTCCTCCGGCCCAGGATGAACCCGCTGCCGCCCAGCCCTCTGGCTCTGGAGTATCTGGACGAGTTCGACCTGCTGAAGTTCGAGGTGAAAAACGAGGCGGCCAGGGTGGGCGGGAGCGCCTCGCTGGACTCCACCCCGTGCAGCTCCGTGCCCCCCTCGCCCACCTTCGACAAGACGGGGGACCCCAAGTCCACCCTGGAAGAGCTCTACTGGATGGCCACCCTCCATCAGACGCTGGCGGCCGCGGCGGCCGGGGGAGGGCCCGAGAGCCAGCTCGTGCCGGCCTTTGACGAAGCCATGGAGGCCCTCTTGGGGGTCCCCCTGGCGGAGGGGGGTCTCCGCGGGGGAGCCACGCCCCAGCTGCAAGGCTTCCTGGGAGCAACCGAGGGTCTTGCTGGAGAACAACCACAGGTGAGAGAGGAGGTAGAAAGAGGGCATACTGCAAGCACAGGAAATGCAGTTAAGGGAACGCATCTTATTGGGGGGGGGGACACGTAGAAGAAAGGCAGGAGAATGGCGGGAGGGGGCAGAGCATCCTCAACCGACCCGTTTTACGTTCCATTTAAGTTGTGCGCGACTGAAGCACGTGACTTGACAAGGAAGAATGCGTCTCTGAGCATGTGCAGAGAGCTTTTTTTTGTCCCGTGAACTAGATAAGACCCTTGTGCGTTCCTCTCCTCCCCTGCCCTCCTTTCTCCTTCCAGCTGCCCCTGCTCTCCGACCGCTTCTCGGACGCCCAGCTGGTCTCCATGTCGGTGCGGGACCTCAACCGGCAGCTCCGCGGCTTCGGCAAGGACGAAGTGCAGCGGCTGAAGCAGAAACGGCGCACGCTCAAGAACCGCGGCTACGCCCAGTCCTGCCGCTACAAGCGGGTGCAGCAGCGCCACGTCCTGGAGGCGGAGAAGTCCCAGCTGGCCCAGCAGCTGGAGTCCCTGCGCGTCGATATGGCCCGGGTGGCTCACGAAAGAGATGTGTACAAGGCTCGGTGTCAGAAGCTGCTGGGGGACACCGCGGGGGGACACTACGGGGAGGGGGCGGAGCCTCCTACGCCACAGCCTACCTCGCTGGGACAGTTTTTTCTATGAACGGCCCGTGACGAACAATGGACAGCGGGAGTGGGATGGGAGGGGGGTGGCCCTTCCGCTCTGGACAGGCGAGGCGTTTTCCCCTTTTGCTCCACCGGAGGGCGACAAACCCAGGGTCTCGATAGGCTCCTCCCCCTTTTTTCACTATTCAATTCTCAAGGAAGTTAGGCCGAAAGAGAGCCACTGTGAGCATGCCCAGACTACAAACACCTACTGGTGTAATGACCGTTTCACTGTCATGGCTGCCTCTCCGGGAATTCTGGGAGTTGTAGTTTGGGTGAGGGAATGGGGGATTCTCTGCTAGAGAACCCTCATCCGTCACTCGGACACGGATCTCCCAGGTTTCCCTGAGGGCAGCGGAATGGTGATTAAGCCAGTTCAAGTCTGTGGTGTGGACCTGCACAAGTTAGTTTGTTTTTATAAAGGCACGGGCTGGATGGAAAGTGCGCTTTCTTGTCATTCTTCCTCCGTGGCCAGGCAGGCAGGAAAAGAGGAATATTTCAGGGTTGTGAACCTCCAGTTTGGGATTACAGCTCATCTCCAGGCAACAGAGATTAGAAAAGCTACCACCAGCCCCCCACCCACACCTGGAGAGAATGAATGCTTTGGAGCAAGGATGGCCAAAGGATGGCTCTCCAGATGTCCATGGACTACAATTCCCATGAGCCCCTGCCAGCACGGTCAATGGGCAAGGGCTCGCGGGAATTTCAGTCCATGGACATCTGAACGGAGAGCTTGACCACCCCTTCCTTGGAGAGTGTCCTCCAGTGTATCAAACGCCATTGATGTCCCCACCCCTCCCTAGACTCCACCCCCCAAATCTTCAGGCATTTCCCACCCGGGGCTGGCAACCCGAGACCTCCATCCTGTGTCTTCAAGCTCCCAACCTAAGCCGAGGCACAAAACTGGACTTTTACGCAGACACGACTAATACAGGCCGGAAAACCACACTGACCAAATGTCCAACTTAGCCGCAGGATACAGACGGCTGAAAACTTCCTTTCCAACACTGTCCTCCCAGGGTTCAGAAACGGTCCCGATCCCGCATCTACTTTCCTAGTCGGGGGGTGGGGTGGCGATATGGGGGTGTGGGATCGCCCTACGGAGCCATTGACCGGCAACTCCCGCTAGAGCCAAAAATAGTGCGCAGGAATTAAGCCGCCGACCGTCCTGGCGGTGTCCTGTCTCCTTGGTCCTGCATGGAAACAAAAGGGGACTGCCCTGCCATGATGGCATACCGGTATTGCTGCCGAGATTTGACCTGTATTTGCGGAGGAAAGACAACTCTCTGGAAGCCTAGACGGAAATTTAATCCCCCCCCCCAACTCTAAATTAGTTTTGTTCCAAGAGGACGCAAACTGGCATGCCGTCCTGCCGGTGATGAGAAAGACACCCCCCCCCCCAGAAGACAATCCTGCCCACTCCTTCTCCACTCAATCTCTCCTTTGGCTCAGGATCAATTCCTGCGGGTGAACAGGAGGATAATTGTGGCCACCCATCGGCTTCCCGCTTGTCTCCGCTGTTCTTCCTTGAGTCCAACGATCAAAGGGCACCAGCAGGGACTCTGGCAGGAGTCAAGAAGGAAGGAGGCAGAGAGGGCCAGAAGGAACTCTGGGAAATCTCAGGCGTCTGCCTTCCTTCAGTCCTGCCCACCCCCCACCCCCATGGATTAATATATTAATTATTTAAAAGCTACTCTAGGCAGGTCCTATATAGAAAAACGTGTGCGTGTGGATTTGGGTTTGCTGGCGAGCAAAGAAGTGTGCCTGTCAAGAATGTAACGCGTCGGGCGCATGGTTCCGTGTGTGCGTGGGCATGCAGTTGTGAATGTGTTGGCGCATGATTTAGCATGCTCTAATTGCGCATGCTCAGCGTCAGTAACAACGTAACATTACGGGGCGCCGAATTTTTATGTATGCAAGGGCTCGCACCCGGTGAAACACAAGGCCGTGTGTGATCGATCGCTTATGTGCCGCTGCAGTTGAGCGTTGCATTTTTACAAGCATTGCTGCATGCAGACAGCGGCCAAGGTGTGTGTGTGTTACCTTTGTGAGAGTGTGACTGCATCCCCCTGCCAGCCCCATTCAGAGGATGTGCGGATATGCAGGATGTGTCTAAGAAATAGTTTCCAGGAGAGCGATCTGGGGGGTGTCTGCGTGCACAAGGATCAGCACAAGGCTGTGTGTGAATTTGTGCATTTTGTGGTTGGCTTTCCAAACTTGTGCATCGTTTAGCGTGGAGCAATCTCCTCCCACACACAAAAAAGTCTGTTCTCAGCTCCCTCCTATTTAGTTTTCTGTGCCTTTTTCTTCTTTTTTTTTTTTTAGAAATCTTAACTTTCTGCTGTCCATCCAAATGACCGCTGGAAATTCCCAGCCAACAGCAGAACGGGAAAAGCAAAGAGAGAGAGAGAGAAGAGCTTTAGTTATGAATGGATTTTTAAAATAATAAAAGAATCCTTTTTAAAAATGCAAAATAGTTCTCTTCTCCGTTTGCATCCACATGGAAAACAATTAACTGGGTGAGTTTTTGGGGCGGGAGAAGGTAGGGAGGACCTGCAGATTTCTATCCCTAAGTGAAGTGAGCTTCTCAAAAGAGCTCGCCTCTCTACCCTCCGCACCCTTGAACTTTATTCTGTTTCCTTCCTCTTGAAAACTGGAACGTGGGGAGAGACTTTCCCCTTTTGTCCATGCAATCTGATCTGGAGGCAATCCAGCCATGAACGTGCTGGTCTGACACTCAAGAAATCCGAGCTCAGAGTCCAAGCCGCTAGGAAACGGCCCAAAGACCTCGGGCGAGTCACCGAAGCCTCAGTTTTCCTCATCTGCCAAATGGAGGGCCAACAGCCTACCCTACAGGGCGCTTGTGCGGATCCAAGACCACAAAGAAAATGCTGCCTTGGTGATGAAGGACACGGCGACCGTTTCGTTGTCTCCTCGTGCGGCACAAATAGGGTAGCCAGATTTGAGGATTGTTTGGCAGCCAGGCTAGGAACGTTCGGAGGTGGTTGCCATTTCCTGCCTCTGCGTCATGACCCACCCTAGTGTTCTTGGGAGGAACTACCACCCAAATATTGGAAGGCCTCCCATCCAAGTACAAGCCAGGGTTGGCCCTCTTAGCTTCCGAGGTCTGATGGGATCGGCTTGCCTGGGAAATCCAGGTCAGGGTTCTACCTGCACGAGCATGCCAAAAAAGACCCAAAACAAAAACGCCATCTCTATGGCACAGCAAAAAGCTTGCTCTGTCTTCTCAGGCTGGCCTGGGTGCCCCCGCCTAGCCTGAGTATTCAGATGTGGGAAGCTAAGTGGGGTTATTTGGATTTGGATCGGAGGCCCACCAAGGCAGTCCAGGGTCACCTGACAGGGCCAGGCGCTTCTGTTCACCTCTTGCCTTGAAATCCCTACCGCAGGGGTAGCCAAACTGTGGCTCTCCAGATGTCAAAAGACTACAATGCCCATGTTCCCCTGCCAGTGCTCAGAGAAATAGCTGAGAAATTAAGACAAACACTGCCGAGTCGCAACACCAGGGGGCAGCAAGGGACAATAAACTCAATCCCCTTAAACCTCAAGGGCTGAGAAACAGGAGCTAGAAATAAATTTCCTGTAACAAAATGAAACAGCGGGATGAGGTCTATCCTTACCTTGTTGCCCCTGCCCCAGAAGTGCATAGGGTGCAGGTGCAAAGAGTAGGGTGGCCAGCAACAGGGCGAAAGAGTCCTGGAGTGGTTGGAGGGGGGACATCTATTAAGAGGGGCATAAGAGTCCACCCTACAGAGCAGCCATCTTGTCCACGGGAGACGACCTCTGCAGTCTAGAGGTCAGTTGGACTTCCCAGATCTCTCCAAGCTCGAACTGGAGCTCGGTACCTCTAGCCAAGAGACATTCTGCACGTGCTCAGAGACACCCTTCATCCGAGCTTAGCAAATTTAGCCTGAGGGCCAAGTCTGGGTCACTGACCCTTCTTGAAGCCTCTTCCTAGAGATCTCCAGGCCCCACCTGGAGGTTGACAACCCACCCACCCTCGCCATTCAACTCCCCCTTTCGTGACCTTTCACGAACCCGAGACACCTGCTTGGAGGCTGGGCGGCGGAGGGGTTCAGGGGGCGAGCGCCACAATAGGGGGCCCACGTCAGCGCGGACCCCCCGCTGGGTCAATCCCCCTCGCCCCCTGGGGAGGGGCCACTGCCAGCTGCTTCCCTCGCTTCTGCAAGCCAGGCCTGTAATTAAACCCGAAGCAACGGGTTTGCGTCTTGCCAGCAACCCCACAGAGCTGGCTGCCATCCCAACCCCTGGCATCTTCTCCAGCTCCTTGGCGCCTCCGGGTTTCACCCCCCCCAGCCCTTCCCCCACCCCCAGCATTTGTTTCCTGCCCTGCAAACTGCTGTTGTTGAGCCCTGCGGCGGGTTACAAGGCAATTCCCTTAGCCAATTCCCCCAAATTGCACCCCAGCCAGCTCCCTATGAGCCCTCTGCTAACCCACGGATCACCCAGCGCCTGCCTGTTCTTGCAGCAAGTGCCGTACCGGGTGGACTTCAGCCTGATCCAGAACAACACTTCCTAAGCAACACGGCACGCTCGGGATCACGTCAAACAGATCTGCCGTTCTGTAGCTTTTGAAGAGGTCCTCGGGAGGCTCTTTCGCTTGGACAATTTTAAGTGCATCCCTGAAGGACAGAAAGACCTCAGAAGAGCCCTGCTGGATCAGACCAGTGAAGATCCATCCAGTCCAGCCTCCCGTCTCACCCAGGGGCCAGCCAGTTGCTCTGGAGGGCCAACAAGCTGAACATTCCCAAGTCCCTCTGCCTTGCCTCACAGGGCTTGGTCCCCAGGCCCCGCATCCTCCTCGTCGCTCTCCTCGGAACGACCCCAACCTATCCGAGGCCACAGAGAAGGACCCCCAAGCGCATGGAAAAGGGATGCATACACACGGGATGGTCGAATCCAGCAGGGTGCCCCTGGCAAGCAGATCTCCCCCCCCAACTTTTCCGAGGCCTTTCAGCCGATCCTCACCCCCTCGCCTGCACCTCAGCCCCTCTGCTTGTGCACCCTCCGGCCGCCCACTCCAAACGGCTCCTATCAATTCTGGCCAATTTCCAGGCCTGGCCTGTGATCGCAGTTGGCGTTTTGCCCAGCCGTCTCCTCGGAAAGGAGAGAAGGAGCCGCTGCCGCCCTCTGCAGCCACCGTGTCGCCGAAGTGCCCATCTTTGCTCTCTGTCCCCTTAATGAATATCCCCGTAATTAATATCTCCCCCCCCACCCACCCCTTCCGCTCCATCCTCCTCCCCACTTTTGTTCCAAGCCCTGGGGTGAGATGAGGTTCCAAGCCCCGCACTTCGGGAAAAGCTTGTTCGATTTCTTCTGTAAACAGAGCCTTCCAATCATGTCCCGAAATGCAGCTCCCCTCGGAGGGGCTGCAGCACACGGGCAGGGGGGAGCACGTTAGGACCTGGCCAAGCAATAATTGCTGCAGCAAGACGGGTGTGTTTTTGGTGGGGGGTAGAGGAGACAGTGGGATTGTCACTTTGATTGCTGAATGCCAAACACCAGCCCCCCTCACACGCCAACACACACACACACAACAGCCGGAAACTACTATGGGTGAGGAGAACAGAATATGGTTTATGCTGTGCAATTGTTGTGGATTTTTTTTTAAATTGTGTTTTTATAATTGTCGCTTCTATTGAGGGCCAGCTTGGTGTCATGGTTAAGAGCGGCAGCCTCCAACCCGGAGAACTGGGTTTGGTTCTGCACTCCTCCACAGACGGATGACCCTGGGCTACTCACAGTCCTGTTAAGAGCTGTTCTCACAGAGCACTCAGAGCTGCCTCATCCTCCCCCTCCCTCACAAGGTGTCTGTTGTCGGGAGAGGAAGGGAAGGCAATTGGAAGCCACTTTGAGACTTCTTCGGGTAATAAAAATCGGGACACAGAAGACCCAACTCTTCTTCTATTGTGGTTTATTATTTTTTTTAATTAATGTTTTTCTATAGTGAACTGCCCAGAGTTCTGCCAGGGGAAAATGCAGCTAATAAAGGTTTTTAATAAATAAATAAATGGTTGGGGGAGGGGGGTTGCCTTTGACACGATCAGGCTAGGGACCCTTAAAACTAATCATGTTTCTAGACCTCATGGAAAGAAGAGGTTAATTTCTAAACAGCCCTGACCTAGAAATCCATCCTCCCAAATCCCAGATGTGGCAAGGCCAGCTGTGGCTATTTGGAGGGGAGCAAAATGCACTTCCAGTTATTTCCCGTATCTCAAAGGCGAGCACAAAACTCAAAAGAGTTCAGACTCAAAGGAAGCCCTGCCTCAGCTCCTTCCATTGCTTCGGGACCAGACAAAAGAAGCCCAGGAGCTGCAGAAGGATGTTATGCGCTGTGCTCTTTTGCATGCGCACCAGTGACCACTGAGGAAATGTAAATGGGAGCCACCGTGAAGCTTGCTTTCATTCCTTGCACCTGACAGCAAATGGAATTTTTTGGGGGTTAATAATGCTGCCCTTCTGTTGAATGCATTGTTATTGTTACTGTATCCTCACACCAACCCTGAGAAGTAGGCTAGTTGGAAAGAATGGCCTATCCCTTCCATAGCTAAGCCGGGTGAAAGCTGGCTTGAGTGCGAATCTGCCCAAGGCGTCTCTCTGCCTACCGCATTGCAGGGTTTGCTGGGCAGTGATTCAGAACGGCCTGCCATGGTGCTGCTTCCTTCTTCAGTGATGGTTTTTTTCTTTCTTTCTGAGGAAGGCTTATTGCATAACTCCCCCCCCCACACACACACACACACACACCCCTGGCCAAATTGAGTCTTCTCCAACTAGTTAAGTGATTCCCAAATCATTTATTTAAAATGAGCCACTGAGCCAGGCTAGGGCGTGGCGAGAAGTGAGCTCATTGGTTGCTAAGTCACCCCACGAAGTGCTCCCTAAACCTCTCTGGTCCTGATCCGAGGGGGTCAGGGAATGCTCCACGTTGTGGGTGCCTAGCAACATCCAGCAAGAGAGGACCAAAATAAGATGGGGGGGGGGCCCTGAGAGCCACAGGCCTAGCATCCCCAACTAGGCCTGAGTGGTTGCCTAGCAACCAGGACCGGGTTCCTTCCTCTCCTCCCGGATTCACATTTTCATGCCGGTTTTTCTTCCAATCAGCTCAGGGGGAACATACATAGTTTCCTGGATTCTCACAGGTCGGGAAATCCCTGGAAATCTGAGGGCAGAATTTAAGAAGGGGAGAGAACTCAGCAGGGATCGGACGCTGCAATTCAAGGGCATCCCCAGGGGCCACCAAGAGGCTGGCCATCCTGCCTGCTGGCTGCACGGCAGCCGGAGTCTGCAGCCTTTACTGAGGTGGTGAACTCCTTTGGGATATTCTGACACAGGGTGGTGGGCGCAACTCTAAAATGGCTGCCACAGGAGGCGGAGCCAAGCACCATGGAAGTCCACGTGCAGGGGAGAAGAGATGTGTGGTGGCTGATTTGGCCCTGGAGATGGTCGTTGCTGCCCGCCCCCCCCCTTGCAAGACTTAATTTGAGGCTAAGTTTCAATGTGGGATGAAAGAGCTAAAGAAAGGCCAGGCCTCTAGTTTGCTCCCTGCTTTTGACCCCCAGGTCTTGGCGGGAGTTTCCAAAGACTGAGCCGCATATAAATCCCCCCCCCTCACCAAATAAAATAAACTCCCTCAGACCCCGAATTAACCGATCCCGGCCCAGCTAATGAATGGGGCTGGAGCACAATTAAAAATTCCCCGCCTTGCAAAAATTCATCATGCCATCTGGGAGATGCAGACGCAGGCAATATCCGAGGCACAGATGCACACCTCGCGCCTTAGCGCGGAGGCTGACGCAGCAGCGGGCCCCCGAGTACAAGCCTTCTGATCGCTCACAAGGGCTGGAAATGCAGCGTGGACAATCGGCCTGCCCGTCTGCCCCTCCCGGGCCCTCGATCGAAAATGGAGACGCGATGGGGAAGGATCAATACGATTTCTGAACAGCCGGGAGGGAGATGGCACTCGGCTAAAGTCCTATGGGCCGAGAGAGCCATTAGCGCGAAATAGCTAATGTGTGAGCGGGGGGGGGGGGGGGCGGGGAGAGGCCGAAAATGGACTCCCTGGAGGAAGAAGAAAACGGACTCCAAAATGGGGCTTCCTGTAAAACACCAGAGTCGCAGAAGAGCAGGCGGCATAGGAGGGTAGGGCTGCCAACTTCCCCCCAAAAGCAAAACAGTTCTCCAGACTAAGGAAGGTAGCTAGCCTGGAGAAAACGGCTGCTTGGGTCTCTGTAGCTTTATACTCCTCTGAGTCTCCCCCCCTCCCTCTTCCTAAACCACACCAACCCTAGCCTTTACTCCTAAATTTCCGGGAATTTCCAAACCCAGAGTTCGGGGGCATCCATGATCACGGTTCCAAATGCAGGGGTCCCCAACGTGGCCAAATTCCCTCGCTCGGCTGGAAGGTGCACAGCAATAATATGAGCAAAGGGCAGAGCCCCTCTGAGCGTGCACAAAGAGCGTTTCCGAGTAGCTGCAGCGGCCGCTCACAAATATCCGAGATTGTACGGCAGAGTTTCAGGCAACTTCGTCCCCTAAAAATACCCTGTTTCATTTTCATGGGACATTCAGCTTCTCAATATGAAGTTAGCTTGAGCCAAAACTGCAGCCATCTCTAACCACCGGATTTTTAACAAAGCTTTCCCAAAGCTAGCACAAAAGCAACTTGGAGGAGGGGGAGATACGACAAAGGACACAAACCTCAGACCTGGGCACACCACTGGCTGGCTTGGGAAACCTCTGGAAACAGCTGGAATCGGAACTGCTGTTTAGGAACCAATGCCAGTGCAAGCACACCGGACAACTAGTTACAGAAATCAACCCCTAGGGGTGGCAAGGAGAAGGCACTCTGCATGCACTCAGAGGTGTCCTTGTCAATTCAATCACCACGTCGACAAACTGCCCCCCCCCCCCCGAGAGAGACTGGAAAAACAAACAGGGAGGGGGGCTGGCTTTGTGGAGAAAGAGATTCCGTGGGGGAAGATGGCATAATCTCTCCTCCCAAGCAGCCATTTCCTCCAGGGCAATGATCTCTGTTGACCTGCCTGTGACAATCCTGGGGGGGGCGGGGTGCTTGGACACACCCGCGTGGGCCTGCTGCAGAGGTTGATTGACCCTCCCTCCAAGCTACGACGGCTCCCTCCCCACTTTCCAGCACCGTGTTGAGTGTGCACGACCCACAGAGAAAGGAGGGAGCTTGGACACCGCTGGGACCGCTGAATAAGTCATGGCAACCAGAAGCATTGGCCTGCCTGGCTTCACAAAGAGTTGCTGCTTCTGAAAGGTGGCGGAAAGGAAAACGCAGGAAGTAACTCTGCCACCGTGCCCATTCTCCCCAGCACTAATCTTTTAATGCACTCTCCATCCCGCCTCCCCAGGGAGGAAGCGAGAGAAGGCAGCCGTAGATTTCTTCTGGCAGGCGGGATACCCAAGGCATCGGAAGACGCAGGAGCCAGTCCCAGTGCTTAATTTTTCAAGGGGGAGGGAGCCGGGACGACTGCGATGCTTTTAGCAGCCACGGAACGGGAGGGTGTTCAACAGGTAAAGCAGCCCCTAGCTCTGCCTGTTGAACTTCTGCCTGCCGCAGGCAAATTTTGCCTTTGCGGAAAGAAACCCAACCCTTTGAAGAAAGCATCAAATCCCTTGTCTCCGATTGCCGACGTTAGGAGATATTACAGGTGGGGGAAAAAAACGAAAGCTCAGAACGGAGAAGAGTTGTGTTCAAGAGAGGAGGTTTATTAAAGGGAAGAGGATTTCACCGTTGCAGGCTATCTGAGGGTGGGGTGGGGGGGAGATCCGGGAAGGGGGAGAGGGGGAAACAGCTGGCAACATCTGGGCAGGGGCCGGTTCCAGCTGCCATCCTGAGTCGTGGGCGAAGGCCCGAGGGGGCCGGAGCAGAAGCGCTCTCCTTTCTCTCTTTCTTCCCCACCCAAAGAGGCAGAGGGGCCGTTTCCTAAGGGACCGAGGGCCGGAAGACAGGCAGAGGTGAGGGGAAAGAGAAGACAGGCACCTGGGCAGGCAGAGAAAGAGAGAAACGAGAAAAGAAAAGGAAGGAAGAGACTTTTGAGGGCACACGGCCTGCGGCTTGAGTCGCTTTTGCAAGAGACCTACTTGGCCATGGTCAAGCTAGAGCAGCCATAACACATCTCCCATGTGCCCCTCCAGTCACACACCTCCCTCCCCGCCCTCCAGGTGCAGCTCCTCCTCCCACATCCCCCTTTTCCACTGACAGCAACATCTGGGGAGAGAGAGTCTTATCTTTAACCATACTGTCCTAGTGGCCATTTTGAGACCTATCCTGCGTTGCATTAACAATAACAACGATAAACACTTACTCTCTATTGGCCTCCTGCTCTCCAAAACACACTCTCCTCGAGATGCTGAAATTCTGCCTTGTATCCAAGGTCCTTTTGGCGTTTACAAGCCCGTTTCCCCACCACAACGGCCCTGCAAGGTCGGCCTGGCCGCCCTACCCCCTCGACCCCGGTCCCGGCACTCACATTCAGGTGCTGGACGGGCCGTGCCCGTGGGGAGAGGTGAACTGGGGTCTCACTGGGGCAACGAGGAGGAGGGCTTCTGGGTTGAGGGCCCGATCCCTTTGCTTCCGTAATACTCCACCACCTGCTTGGGGACCTCGGCCAGCACGTACTTGGCCAGAGCGTTGGCGGGAGCCTGGCAGAGAGAGAGAGAGAGAGAGAAAGAGGAGGGCGCTGGGATGGGGGAGGCAGCGGGGGCAGGAGACCACCCAACGGAGCGGAATCCCGCCTCGCAGGGCTTCCCGACGCCACCGGAGCGCCCCCCACCTTCTTGAACTCGCGGACGGGCACAAACTGGACGATGTCACGGACCGCCCGGCCCTCGTCCGACTCCAGCATCCCGCGGTCCCCGTTGAGCTCCCGCATGTCGGAGAAGTCGGCGTTCCCAATGCCCACGATGATGATGGAGAGCGGCAGCCTGGAGGCCCGGACGACGGCGTCACACGCCTCGGGCATGTCGCTCACCACCCCGTCCGTGAGGATCAGCAACACACGGTATTTCTGTGGGGCAGAAGAGTCGGCGGGGAGTGGGCAAACAGGCCACCTGAGGCCCCCTGTGCCGCCAGCCTGTTCCCCCACTCCTAATGCCTTTGGGGCGTGGTGCTGCCCCCCCCAGGTTCCTCCCAAACTCCCCCTGGGGGTATCCCGTGCCCCCCATCCCCAGCCACAGGCCAGCCTACCGTGGGCAGCCCTGTTTTCTCTTCCTCTGCTGCCGGAGCAGCCACCTTGTTGATGATGGGGGCGACGTTGGTTGGTCCGTAGAGCTGGATCTGGGGCAAGCAGCGCTTGTAGGCCTCGATCACCCCCGTGATCCCTGTGGGGAGGAGATGGAAGCGCCCCTGGTCGGAATCCCTGGGCCAAGGCAGGCGTGCGGTTCCGGACCCTGACCCCGAAGGCCCAGGGGAGCCCCATCTCATCACAGCTGGATGGTTGCTGGTTTGTATTGGGATGGGAGACCACCAAGGGAACCCAAGGGCCAACAAACTCTGAACGTCCCTTGCCTTCAAAGTCCTAGGGGGCTGCCGTGAGTCAGGTGCAAAGAACAAACAAACTGTGATTTTATGCACAGAGATGGTGAGCGGGTGGGCAGGAAGGGGTGTGTGCCAGTGTTTGTCTCTCGTGGCCGTTCCTTGCACACGCAGGGAATTGCTGATGGGCACTGTGGGATGGTGGGTGAATTTCCTCCAGGCCAGGCTGGATTCTGGAAATGTTTGGTGAGCTGGGAGAGAATCACTTGGAGATGAAATTGGGGTCACTGTGGCTGGGCAGGTAATTGTGAGTTCTTGCATAGATGACCCTGGAGGTCCCTTCCAACTCTGTGATGTCTTTAGAGCTTCATGAAAGGAGAGGATACAGTAGGACATTCCCCACCCACCACCCTTCCCTCGTGGGTAACCATGCTGTTGACTTGCAACCATTATCTAGCACAGAATCTTTTCTTATACCCTGGAACTCTTGTTGGACTAAGGTGCTTGCGAATGTGAATCTGTCCCTTTGCTTTAGAATCTCAAAACAGAAATTATTCTGCTCTGCTACCCAAGAAGTCTTGTCTATACAGAGCAAGGATTCTTACTTTCGCATTCTGGATTCTCCGGGTCAAAGTTGATCGCGAAATCGTGAGAAACCTGAAAAAGGATCAGAGAATCTCAAATTAGAGAGACCGCTGGAGCAGGGGGACTAATCCCCTCCCCTGAGCCTATTCTGCACACCACAGATAATGCACTTTCAATCCACTTTAGAAGTAGATTTTCCTGTTCCGCACGGGAAAATCCAGCTGCCAAAGCTCATTGAAAGTGCATTATCCCAGGGGTAGTCAACCTGTGGTCCGCCAGATGTCCATGAACTACAATTCCCAGGAGCCCCTGCCAGCAGGGGCTCCTGGGAATTGTAGTTCATGGACATCTGGCGGACCACAGGTTGACTACCCCTGCATTATCCTATGTGTGCAGAATGAGCCCTGGTTAATCTGAGCGCAGAAACACCCCCACCCCCCACAGGGCTTACCTCGAAGTCGGGAGGAATTCGTGCACCAAAACCAAAAGCCGGAAAGCGCTTGTCGCTGAAAGAGAGAAACAAGGTCGCAATGAAACCAGCTCCGGTTGTTGGGAGGTCTGCACGTGCTCAGTGAGGGACCGACTCCAGCGGCTACCTGTCGTAGTCCTGGCAGATCTCGCCCACCGAAGACAAGGTCTTCAGGTACTCGTTGGGTTCCTTTGGGTTGATGAAGTGAAGGGAGTGTTCGCTCCGTGGATCCCCGTTGGACGCCGTAAAGTCAATGGCCACCTGGGTAAGTAAGAGGATAAGGGATAAGCCACGGCCCCACCCAGTATTCACAGAATCATAACGTTGGAAGGCACCTCCTGGGTCATCTAGTCCAACCCGTTAAGGTTGTGAGTGTCCTGCATAATTCAGGGGGTTGGACTAGATGACTCTGGAGATCCCTTCCAACTCTATGATTCTAACCCTCTCGCTCATCCACTGTCACCTGCCACCCCCTTGAGCCTTCACAGAATCAGCCTCTCTGTCAGATGGCTCTCCAGCCTCTGTTTAAAAATCTCCAAAGATGGAGGACCCACCACCTCCCGAGGAAGCCTGTTCCACTGAGAAACCGCTCTGACTGTCAGGAACTTCTTCCGGAGGTTTAGACGGAATTTCTTTTGCATTAATTTCATCCCATTGGTTCTGGTCCGTCCCTCTGGGAAAGTCATTAAAGCTATTAATGTGTGGAACTCACCGCTGCAGGAAGCGGTGGTGATTTGGCTGACTCCCTTCCCTCCCTGCAAATCTCACCCCTAACCCCACCCCGCTCTTTGGGTGGCAGGGCTTTTTTCTTAGTCCTCCCAAATTCTCTTACCGTGAAGGAGATTTGCAAGCCCCCCATGATGTAATCCAGGAAGGTGTGGACTTTCTCCATCTGCAGATGCAAAAGTGGAAATCGGCTCTCTTGCTTGCTTTCTGAAGAGGAACAGATCCCCGGCAACCCACAGCCAGCCCCCTGCATCGGAGAACTGGGGCCGTTCGGGGCTGACAACTCGCAATGCCTGAAGCTTTGGGGAGCGGGATAACAGCAACACATGAAACAGTTCTGAAAGGACAGACCCGGGGGCAGTAACGGCGGATGCAATATGCATCGGCAGCCCAGCCCTTCCGCCACGGCAGCTCACCTTGCACTGCATGAGGACGATGTGCCCCGAGTTCTTGTAGTGCTTTTTCTTCTCGAGATACTTGTGGTTGATGCAAGCCCATTTCACCTGCCGGGAAAAATGACACGGTGGTCACTGAGAGCACCAAGGAGGAGAGGCGGGATCCGAGGTTCCCACAAGGGCTGGTTTCAGTGCCCTCCCTCTTTTCCTACCCCGCCTAGGAAGCAGGACAAGAGGTCCCCAGCAAGGAGCCCAGCAACACCTCTCCTGGGGCTCTTTAAGTGTTTTTAGAAAGTGGGCAGGGCTTTTGCCCAACAAGTATTCTGATTGGCTGAGCAGCGTTTTTAAAAAGGGTAAGCTGCAGCAGCCACTTTGGGCAGGGGTTGTCGAACTGCGGCCCTCCAGATGTCCATGGACTACAATTCCCAGGAGCCCCTGCCAGCGAATGCTGGCAGGGGCTCCTGGGAATTGTAGTCCATGGACCTCTGGAGGGCCGCAGTTTGACTACCCCTGACTTTGGGGCTGGTCCCATCTCCTCTGGCAGCCATTTGGGGGCTGCCCCCACCTCACTGTGCCGGAATTCCAAAGACGCCGGCAGATTCAAGAAGTTTGGGGACCCCTTAAGTAGAATCGCTCTCTCTCCCACCCTCGGAGAGACCTCCAGATGCCTAGGTGGTCCCCCCTCAATTTTATCCAATCGTTGTGTATCCAGAAGCCGGGAATGCATAGCGTGGATTGGCCAGCGCCCCTGGACGTCACCCTGCTGTGGTGCCCACGGCTGTTTTTCATTCTAACGCCTCGATTCCCATCCCCGGACGCCGTTTTTCTCCCCACTTCATTACCTCTTCTCCCGCGGAGGCCTGTAACATTTCCTGGAAGGTGGTGCTGAACTCGCCTATGTAGTCATGTTTGCCGCTGGAGTCGTGATCGTAAATGACACACTGGAGAGGGAAAGGGGGGACACAAGACAAGGCCTTTTTGGTGGCAGCCCCGCAGCAGTGGAACAAGCTTCCCAGGGAAATGCATCCAGCCTCCCCGGTTCTGACCCGTAGGAGGCAGCTGAAGAGAGTTTTATTGCGGAGTGCATTACATTTAAAAAGTCCTAAGCTGTCCTTCTACATTTTGGTTTCATGTATTTGTATATGGTCTTATCTTAGGCCTGTTATTTATACTATAAGCTGCCTTGAGCTCTGTAAGGAAGAAACGTGTCTAAATCTCTGAAATCAATATACTGATGACGGAGTTTTAGGTTTAAAAAAAATGTTAATGGTGATTCGTTGCTCAGATTATTACTTCACTAAGAACAATTGTTCCAAGTAAAAATGCACCTTGTTAGATTTAAGAGACAATCGTCACAACAGCCCCCTTGTGAGGTAGGCCAGCGATAGGGTTCCCGTAATGCAGGTGGGGGACTGTCTCTCAGCCAATCCCGGATCAGCTAAAAAACCCTTTGAATATTCAGAGCAGAGGTGAAATTTGAGCCCAGGGCTTCCTGGTCTGCAGCCATCTCCCAGCCTCTAGGCTAGAACATAGCTTGGTAACACTGTCTTTTTCCTGCACCCGTCCAAAGTGGGTTCACCAAAAAGGCACTTCGCCACCCGGATGTGAGATCTTGGGCTACCAGCTGCATCGGCAGCCTCTTCTTTCAGAGAGCTTCGGGGTCTCGGGGTCTCAGGTCTCAGCCCCCCGCCCCAAATACGGCCCTGGACCCTCTTCCCACAAGAGTCACAACCTCTGCCGGGCTCACCCTGATGGTCTTGTCTGGGTCACAACTGCACAGGGACTGCAGGGAGACACGGAAGGCCTCCCACCGGGGGCTCAGGTTGTTCTTCACCACCTGGCACAGAACAGGGAGAGAAACGACACCCAAAACATCAGCCAAGGCAGGGATCCGGAGGACCGGGGTGGCACCTGTGGCCCTTGCACCGAGGGTTGGAAAACCCCTGGAGATTTGGGGGGCAGAGCCTGAGGAGGGAGGGGTTCAGTGGACTGTAAGGCTGTAGAGCCCCCCCACCCCCCAAAAGCAGCCATTTCTCCAGGGGAACCCATCTTGCTCAACTGCAGATCGCGTATCACCATAACAGAACTCCAGGGGCCACCTGGAGGTTGGCACCCCTAGCCTAGCCTCACCTCTGTCCTCCAGACTAACTGCTCCGTGCTGTTGCTGTTCACTTTGTAGATCTCCAGGAACGGGTCGGACTTGCTGAAGAAATCCTACAAGGGGGGAGGAAACCGTTCCAGCAGAGGTAAGCAGGGGGCGGGCGAACGTGCACAAGCGTCACTCCAGCCCAGAGACCCTCCCTGTCCTTTCTCTCTCAATTAGAAGCAGCAGGACGGAGGCTGAGTGCCCTCCGTTGGGCCAAAACTTCCCAAAACAAATGTTAAGAGCTTTCCGCTTCTTCCTCCACCCAAAACTCAGGGGGGCCTGCAGACCAGCGTCCCTCTCGGTGCCTACCTTATCATCCAGTTCCTGGCCGTGAAATTCCAGCTGCACAAACTCGTTGGTTCGGGACACTTCCTCGGCTTCGATCTGGCAAAAGAAAACAGCCGGGGCTGATAAATCAGTGCGCTCCCAAGATCCCCACTGTGAGCACCCAAACGTAATAAATAGGCCCGCTGTGCACAAGCATCACTGAAGGGGCGTATAAGATCCCAGGAAGCAGCCTTATCAGGAGCATTATTTTCCTGACCTCAGGGGGTTCACTAGTCCAGGGTTCCCCAACACGGTGCCCACGGGCACCATGGCATCTACCAGGACTTCCATCGGAGCCCTCTAGAAAGTGGGCCGGGCCTAGCTTCTTCCCCCACTTTTCAAAGACCTGCCCTGGGCTTTCTCCTCGGCCTGGCGGCCCCTGCAGAAGCACAGCCGTTCTCCCCCCTGCAACCCCCACTCCGAGGGGATCCCGGTACCGTGATGGTCGAGTTCCCTGCGGGCTCTCCACTGGCCAGCGCCAGCTGCTTCGTGGCTTTGGTCTGGGAGACAATCTGGAGCACGGCGATGGTTGAGCCACAGGGATAAAGGGGGAAAGGTGGAATTAGTCACAGGGAAGGGAGGAAGGCTGGAAGATTACTTCTGCCTTCCCCCCGCCCCCCACGAAAAAAGACAGCAGTGCAAAATTGATTCATTTCCTTCATTTATATCCCGGTTTTCTCCTCAAAGGGGACCCGAAGCGGCTTATCATTTTCTCTTCTCCCCCATTTCATTCTCACAACAACCTTGTGAGGTAGGCTAGCGGGGCCTGAGAGGTTGTGACCAGCCCAAGGGGACCCAGCAGGCGGGAATTCGAATCCACGAGGCTCCGATCCTTGCAGCCGCGATGCCACACAGGCTCTTGACTCGAGGCCCGATTTCTCCACCTTGATTAAAAGCGGCCAGCAGAAATGGCTGCCGTCCCTCACCGATTCACCACAGAACGGTCAGGCCTTAATCCACAGCTTGGTTCTCTGCCAATCTTGGCCGGCCGGCAGAAACAAGCCAACCTTTCCGGCTCCTGCGGGTTCCTTGCAAGAGCCAACAACGGGCAGACTCTGCCCAAGGCCCAGAAATCAGGGAGGTTTGGGTGCCAAGGGACCGGGGGTGGGGCTGGTCTTCTTCTCCTGCCCACGTTTCCCTCCTTTGGGCAAGCCCCTCCTGAGGAAGTCATTTTCTGATCCTCCAAACAGCTTCATATTCTTCGCAAAACTCCTTCCCTCCCCTGCAACCGTGGCCCATGGCTTGGGGAGCAGCCCCAGAGGTGGGCTTGAGGGGTGGGGCATGGTGTTCCTTTCCCATAGCTTGCCAACTATAGGTGGGGAAATTCCCGGAGAATTTTTTTGCGGGTTGGAGTTCGAGGAGGGCAGGGTT
Source organism: Paroedura picta (assembly GCF_049243985.1). NCBI lineage: Eukaryota > Metazoa > Chordata > Lepidosauria > Squamata > Gekkonidae > Paroedura > Paroedura picta. Next base: position 2,293,692 of record NC_135384.1, read on the forward strand.
TGTCTGCTGGGGCAGGGGGAGAACCGGCCTTACCTGCCCCAGAGAGCATTCGACCACCCCTAACAGGGGGCCCAGCTCCGAGCCCCCGTCCTCCGCCCCCTCCCCGCCGGCGTCAAAGACTTCGAATTTCAGGATCTGCATCTCTTCGAAGAAGTAGTCCAAGGCGAAGACGTGGGCAAAGACGGGGTTCTGGGAGCCACGCAGGACCTCGGAGCGCCCCACCTGCGGAGAGACACACACGGGCGGCGGTCAGGAGGCCAAGGGGCCGGGTTCGGACCACCCCCGTCAAGGAGCAGCGCCCCTACCTCAGTCCACTGCCCGTCGCTGAACAGCTGGAGCATCACGCAGGGATCCGGCTTGACGGTCTCCTCGCGCAGCAAGAGGCTCCAGCAGGAGACGCGGAGCTCCACCCGGGAGGCCCCGAGGGCCACAGGCTGGGAGTCGATCCCTTCGGACATGGCTTCCGTCTGGCGTCTGCGGGAGAGCAAAGCCGGGAATCATTCACAACAGGCGTTCCGCATCGGAATGCCGGTTAATTTCTGAGGATTCCAGCGTGTTTCACAACCAGGGGTACCCAACAAGGTGCCCGGGGGCACCGAGGCCTCCACCAGCCCCCTTTTCCAGGCGCCCTCAGAGAAATCTGGGCTCCTGAGGGCCCGCTGCAGATCTGAATGCCTGTGCAGGAGGCTGCCTCTGGCTTTATTCCCTCGCGGACTGCCTCTGTGGTGGCCATTTTGTGGCTCCGTCCACCAACCTGTGGCCGAATTCCAAACGAGGACCCGTTTTAAAGTATCGGCCTGTCTCTTGGAAGAGAACTGATGGTCAATGAGGACAGACCCACCATGCCCTTATTGCGGCTAAAAGAGCTGGATTGCAACGCTGGTGATAAATGATTCATTTACCGAACAACGTCATCAATATTTGAACGCAAGGCATAGAGATGACAATTCAGCACGGACTTCCCTTTAGATATCGGGAAAACGTTTGTAGAAACTTATGTATAGATTTGTTTCGACTTTATATATATTCCTCCCTTTTAGTTACGGGTTTTTAAAGTTTTTTCCTTTCCCATTCACCCCCTTTAAGGAAGAAAGATAAAAGATTAAAAGAAGAGGGGGGGGGGAAATGGACAATGTGGACAGGAAAGTCAGTTTGGGGCAGCTGGAAACAAGAAAGGAAGGATAATTGAGCTCCCAATCAGTGGGTGATTTCCGGCGGAACAAGCAGACGGCTCTGAGCCATGAAGGAAATGCACTTTGTGCATTCTCAGAGGCGCTTTTGCCAGCACCATAGCCCAGGGACGGCCGACGGCAGACATTTTTTAAAAACCAAACTGCGTTGATACCCCACCATTCTCCCCAAGAGGAGTACGAAATGGCTCACACCATTCTGTCCACCTCCATTTCATCCTCCCAACAACCCTGTGAGGTAGGTTCAATGGAAAGAGCGCGATGGCCCACCGTCACCAGCAGGCAACTATGGCAAAGTGAGGATTCGAACTCGGTTCTCTCAAATTCTAGGCTGACATTGACCTGTGCACCACACTGGCTCTCCATAAAAAGACGCCAGACTGTAGTTTGAGACCCTAAAACTACAAAAATAAATAACAGTTGGAAAGATTTTTCTCTCAGTAATCCCAAAAGCACAGGTGGTGGGAGAACGAAGGTGAGAGAAAGGCACTCTGCACCTGCTCAGAAGCCCTCTCTTCTTTCACCGCCTCTCCACCTGTTCCCAGGTGAGGAAGCACTTGAATCTCCTTCCTTCCTGGCTCTACTTGCAGGGGCCGCTGGCAGGGCAGGGAGAGAGAGCTATTGATCCCTCCAAGCTGGCACGGGAGCCTTTGGGCCCGACGACGGTGCTGAATAAGCCTTTCCTGGCCTGAGTTATAAATTTATGACTCTGCGGCCCGGGCGGCTGGTTTGGCTCTCGCCTGGGATCTGAGTCAGGTCAAATCCTGGATGTTTTCAAGCAGAAGGCTGGGGAGGGAAGCTTCTCTCCGGGGAGAGAGAGGGAGGAAAATCGGTGTGAGCACAGAGGGCGGGAGGCTGAGTGTTGGAAGAGATGCCGTGACCACGCTCTCCAGCCAGGGTGCCCACCCATGAAGCCGCTCAGTCCCACCCTTCCCAGCCTCCCCTCGTCTCCTCGCTTCTGCCAGCTTCTCCCACCGTTCCCTGCAGCATTACTGGGTGCCAACTCCAGCCTGTAAAATTCCTGGAGACTTGGGGGGGGGGGAGAAACGGACCTCAGCAGGGTACATGGTTGCCATCCTCCAGGTATCGTCTGGAGATCCCCCAGATTACAACCAAATCACTTATTTCTTATTTATTTTGAACACCGATTGCATTTGTCCTGAGAGAGAGAGAGAGCTGCCTTAGAAGTTGGGAGTCTCTCTTTCCTTATATCACATTCTCACTGTCTCTGAAGAAGGGTGCCGGGCCTCCCGAAAGCCCGGCCACAAATTTTATGAGCCTTTAAGGTGCTGCTGGACTCTGGCTCTGTCCTGAAGCTAAATCAGTGAATATCGGGCCCATCGTGACTGGGAGTCTTTTAAGCCGGACTACCGGGCCCGATCCAGGCAGACCGAACGGAAGCCCAGAGAGCCAGTTTGGTGTAGTGGTTAGGAGTGCGGACTTCTAATCTGGCATGCCAGGTTCGATTCTGCACTCCCCCACATGCAACCAGCTGGGTGACCTTGGGCTCGCCACGGCACTGATAAAGCTGTTCTGACCGAGCAGTAATATCAGAGCTCTCTCAGCCTCACCCACCCCACAGGGTGTCTGTTGTGGGGAGAGGAATGGGAAGGCGACTGTAAGCCGCTTTGAGCCTCCTTCGGGTAGGGAAAAGCGGCATATAAGAACCAACTCTTCTTCTTCTTCTTCTTCAGATGCCGTCGAGCCGGACGGCGTAGTCGCGAGCCAGGTCGCTGGGACGGAGCCAGGAAGGCAATCTGCCTCTATGCAGATGACCTCAGCAAAAGCTCTTCTGCCCACGAAGACTCTCTCGGAGCAGGTGGCAAACACACCAGGGGGTACAGGAGCGCGTGCCCCAAGCAGGGGGGCTCTTCGGGGAAGAAATCCCAGATCAGCTGGAGGCTCAAAACTTTTTTGACGCCGCAGCAGTTTCTGGGACGTGCAAAGGTGGATTTGGGGGAAGGAAGTTCCCCGCTGCTTCCAAAAGCAGCAAACCGCCAAACTGAACCTCTTCCCAGCAGGCTAACATTTCACGTGGAAAACGGGAGGGGGGAGTGTGTCCATAGAAGAGACACTTGTGCATCCAGAGGTGGTACAGGCCTGCGCGAGGACTATACCACGTGGCCGGCTGCAAGGGGCTGAGAAACGACTCCGTGAAGCTACAAAAAGACTGCTCCTTGCTTGTCCCCAAAAGAGGGGGGTAGGTGGCAGTGACGCTGCCCAACCCCCACCCAGTGTCCAAGAATCAAAAGACCCCCCTACCACCCAGCCCACCCCACCCAAGCGCTTTATCTAAAAACCTGTTCCTGACAGTCTGACATTCAGGGCAGCAGGAATGAACTACAGTCCTATATGAAAGGCAGGCAGATATGAAAGAGGAGTCTACTTGTCGTGCATCTGCACGAGTCCCTGTTCTGGCAGAAGGCTTGGCTGTGTCTCTGCACCCTGGAGAGAATAGATTTATTTGGGCTTTGTTTCTTCCCCCGCTCCCCGGCACACTGTCCCTCCCCACACACACTTCCTCCGGTCTTCAGAAGGGCCAACAACACAGTAATACAACAGCAGCAAACTCCAGAATCAGCCTGCAGCCCAGTTCAACGCACCATCTTCTTTTGCCCAGAAATTCGCGAGCAGACCAGCCACAGAAGAGGCTTACAAAGTTTACCAAACCTGGATTGGGCACTTGCTGTACCAAGGGGTGAGTCTGCTCTTCTAGAGAAAGCAGATGAGCCAACAGAGACCAAGCGGACCTCTCCGAATAAAGCCCCTTCAAGATGTTGTGGGTCAGAGATAAGCCAGCAGGCGGGTTTCTCAGGAAGGGACCCCATCCTGCCTCCTGCAGGGACGTAGCTGGCCTCCAGCCCCACAGCAAGGAAAAGCTGGTTCAGAAGGAGGCACAGTTGTAACAGATAATCTGGCAGAGACACACTGGGCAGACTCTCCTGCTTACGAGAAGCATTCGACTGGACCAGGAGCAAACTGATCTTGCAAGCTCAGAAATACAGCAAGCTCTCTCCCAAATACCCCAAGCTCCTCCAGCCTTTGGGGTTCTCAGCCTTTGAAAATGGAACAGCTTTCCCTGGGAGAGATTCCCTGCTAATTTAAGACCATCAAGGGAATTTGGGAAGGAAAGGGAATTTTGGAAGGACTCCAAATGCTCCCCTGGAGAAAACTGCTCCACTGAGAGGGATGTAACCCAGGAGATAAAACGAACCTTCTATTTCTCTTCTCTGGAAACCATTTAAGTTTACTGTATAGGAATGCAAGTCTCGGAGGTTCATAGGACTCTCAATCAGGTAGAATTGCCAAGAATGCAAACGTTTTGCTGGATCAGTCTATCACTCTGACTTGTGCAAAAGCCAACCAGGAGGCTGCCGGAAGCACTTTAGCGGGGCCCGAGGGAGACAGCTGCCCGCTCAGGCACTCAGATAAATTGCCCCTGATTATGGAGGCTCCATTTTGTGATCAGAGCTAAGAGCCTCTGGTGGAGCTATCCTTCAAATTCCCAGGGGTGGCCAGATTACTCTAAGGCAGCAAAAACGAAAGAGGAAACCGGTCATCATATGGCATAGGCTCAAATCCACAAAAACCTGTTCTTCCACAATGGTTTTTTTTTTTTAAGTAACACAGGTCTCTTTATCCTCCCTTTATTGGTCGAATCAATTCAAAAAGCTGGCGGAAACAGCTGCCAACTCATAGCAATTCATTCCAATGGCGATTTGGCATTACTTGAAATATCACTTTTCCCCCTGTGAATTTCTCTGTGACAAAGAACTCTGTCAGACTCAAAACCCTGCACGCGCATCCACAAAATCCAGTCCACTAAATATTATCATTTTGCCCATTTTCAAAGCAACACAGTAAAGATGCTTGCGGGGTATCTAACAAATACACACACACAAAGAGAAAACACAGCCTGGGACATACAGTCCTAGAGGGGACACAGGCAGGATCATGCACTAGCTACACAAAATGCACAACTTGTGAGGATACAGAAACACCTGCACATGATGGGGAACGCATGAATCCAGGAAGGAGAGGTGATCCAACGGGCACAACCTGCCAGGTGCTGGCCTACACAGAGAGGGGTCAGCACCCCAGCAGCTAGCACTGACCCACGGCATGCAGCAGGCACCCCTCCAGAGACCCACAAGGAAACGGAAACTTGATGGCAACACAGCTGTGAGAAATGGGAAACGTCAGGCTCCGGGGGGGGGGGGGGGAGGCAGAAATGCTTATGGGAAGAGACACCAAATACACAGGTGAACACAACATGCTTTTACACTCAATAAGCAGCACACATAAAAACATCTGCCAATGAGAGATCCCAGACTTGGGAGACACGGATTCGAATCCTGCTCAGCAAAATTAACCGGAGTGCCTGCTCCCGTTAATTCCACAGCAGAGTTCCCTTCCTGTGAGGCTGAAAGACGAATAAAAACACTAACTGAACTCCTGGCTTTGAGCAGATGGTGGTCCATCATAGCCCAACGGCAGCTCCCTGTTTGGTTAGCCAAGAACCGAAACTGGCCAAGGGCGGCCACCCCTCCCCATCTAGCCTAGGGAACCAGGCAAGGGACATACCCCAAATGCCCTCAGGGGGCCCAAACAGCCCTGCAGGACAACGCACCCCCCCCCCGAAAGCTAATTGGGACACCTGAGGGCAAGGGACCCGTAGCCGCCCCTCCAAGATGCGCTGCCTCTGGCCATGGAGGCTCCAGGCGGCTCCGGAGGCTGCTCGCGGCGCCCCTCGCGCGGGAATCGGCCCGCTCGCCTCCGGGAAGCCGCTGGGAGCCTCCCTCGCCAGGGGTGACTTTCACGGGTCCTCCCTGCGCCAAGCAAGCCCGGCGGGGACGCCTTGTCCGGCCTGGCCAGCCAGCGACAGGGAAGGGGCGGCGGCGGCGCCTCTCTGCAGCAGCCTCCGGGAGGGGCTCGTCCAGCCAACCAGTCCGCAGCCGGCCAGCCGCCGGGGCGCTCCGGAGACGCGGGGCCAAGATGCGCCCGCCCGGGAATGCGCAGCTCCTGCAGCAGCAGCCGCGGCGGACCAGACTGGAGACTCCCGCCGAGGGGCGCCCCGTCCAGCCCTGCAGCCCTGCAGAGGGACTCCCGGGGACGGCGTGGCCCAGGGCGGGGCGGGGAGGGGTGGCCTGCCTACCTAGCCTACCTGGGGGCCGCGTCTGGCTCTGCAGCGCCCGTGCCGTCCCGTCCCGCGTGCCGTGCCGCCCGTGCGCGCCCGCTGGCTCCCGCTGCCCGGCTGGCTCCTGGTGCCGCTGTCACGTTCCCCTCCATCCCCGCGCGCCCTGGCTCCGCCCCGGCCCGCCGCCGCAGTCGAGGGAGGGAGGGAGGCAGGCAGGGAGGGAGCGGAGAGGCGCCCGCGCGGAGCCCCAGCCGGCTTGCCTCTCCTTCCCAAGGCAAGGTGCTAGTCCTCGGGAGGGTAGGGGCCCACCACGCAGGCGCATCGCCCTCCTCACCTTTCTGCAGCGCTATGAGTGGATTTGCAGCCCTTCTTTTGGGGCAGGCTCAGTCTCTGAGCATGTGCAGAGAGAGCTTTCCTGGTGTCTGCCGGTCCCTTTTGCACAGCCGAGGCTGAAAGAAAGCGGGTTCCTTTAAAGAGGGGCACCAGAGGAGGATTTTGTGGACTGCGGGGACCTCCTTGACCCAGCTGAGCCTGAACTCTCCCCACAAGCTCTTCACTACCCAAAGGAGTCTCAAAGCAGCTTACAAACCCCTTTCCCTTCTTCTCCTCACAACAGTCGCCCTGTGAGGTGGCTGGGGCTGAGTGAGCTCTGAGAGAACTGCGACCGGCCCAAGGTCACTGGCTCTCAACCCCCTCAGCAGAGGCCACTGGACTCGGGTTGAATTGCAAGAAGGCCAAGAGCCACCGGGAAAGACAACCCAGCGAGGCAAAAACGGAAGGCCAGCCAGAGTGGGCGGGCTCCGTCAGAGAAGCCATAAGGGGCCCTCTGCGAATGAGCGGGTGATGAAGGGCACTGATTCTTAGGGTCTCCACCAGCTGGAAGGTGTGGGGAGTAGGAGGCCAGATCTCGCCCTAGGTCTGAGTCCCGAGGGACCGTGTCCCTCGCTGCCTTTGAACTGGGAGCCTGGAGGAGCCTCAGGAGGTCCGCTTTCCCCATCAGGGCCAGGCCCCTGTGGGGGCAGCACATTAAGAGAGCAGGTGTGGGTTAGCAGACTGGGGGGGGGGGGCTAGGCTCCTGGGAGACCCAGGTTCGAATCCCCACCTCCATGAGCAACCATGGCCCTTGTGAACTCACCACCTGGCCTACCTCAGAAGGCTGTTGTGAGAGAATGGAGCCTCAGCTGGGAGAAAAGTTAGTTATAAATAAATCCAAATGATGAACCAGGAGGTTTCGTTGTAGGGCCAGGAGGGGGCGGCCGTCCCTTGCTTGGGGTGACACAACACGGCTGACACAACCTTCTCGTTCTCCCCAAAATCTCTCTTAAGCGCCAGCCGGGGGGAGGGGAAGGACACACTTCCAACGCTCTGGGTTTCAGACCAAGGATCTGTGTTGGAGCACATGGGCGTGCGCTCATGCACCCAATTGCACACTGCAGATGGCACCGATCCGCCCACCGCGCACCATACTCATTTCCTCTCAAAGCCAGGAGGGCGTTTGCTTCTCCGCAGAGGGTGCTGCTGCTCGGCAAGCAGAAGGTCACGATCCGCTCAGAATAAGTCCCCGCAGCTGCGGTGGGTGAAGCGCCCTGCGGGGGGCATGCCTTGGCATCCTCCCACTCCCTCTGACAAGGCATCCACCCGCCCCCCACGAGGTTTTGATGCCTGGAGACTCCAGGGGGGACCCAAGGCCCCCAAGAGAGGAAGCGAGCGCAATATTTTGCATCCGGCATCTGTAGCCAGGGTGCGAGCAGCGGGTGGGCCACACGGCCTGGAGCACCCATGGGCCATATCCACCTCTCCCCTCCCCAGGAGAAAAGCCAGCCCTTTGGCGAGGATGTAAAAAGGGTGACCCACATTTCCCAAGATCTTGGGGTCGCATGGGAGACCCCCAAGGATGTCCAGGGCCGCTCGCCTCTCCACCCCTCTTGCCTTGGAAGCCCCATGGTTGGGGGGGGGGGCTAGGTGGGCCGCAACTGGACGCCACTTCCCACCTCCAAAGGAGCAACTTTCCTTCACGAATCAGGAAAAAGGCTGCCCCAAAAACCTCGGCGGGATGGGTGCCCCCTCCCCATAGGGGCTCTGCTCCAATTCCCACCCTTCCATGCCCCCCACCCAAGCAATTCCCCCTTTGCTGGATCATGCCGGCTCCCCCACCCACCCCCAAACCTCACTCTTCCCCAGTTCGAGCCCTCGAATCTCCTGGTCTTCCCCAACCCAGAGATGGCAACCCACCGAGTAGACAGTTGCAACGCTGGGAGACCTCCAGGCGGGAGTTGGCAGCCCTGCGGTGGACCCGCCAGCCGTCTCGGGTGCGGATGCGGGGCAGAAATGCGCGTTTAAAGCAGGCGCGAATGCGGGAGCGCTGCTGCCCCCTGCTGGCCTGGCCTCTTAATTCCCGCCGGCCGCCGCGGCCGCCTGTTGGCCGCGCCGCTGCTGCCACCTGCTGGCCACCTGGGAACGCCGCAGGGATGCTCGCCCGCTTGCGAACTCCATGTGGGCGCATCTTGCGCCGGCGGCCAAGGTCAGCGGAGGATCGCTCGCTCCGTGGCGCAAAGCGTCCATCAAAGCAGCCAGGCGTCAAGCCGGATCCGTCGGAAGGGCGGCTGGGAACCGAGGGGGTGGGCGAAACCCTAATTGCAAAATGGACCCCGCTGCAGTTCCGCCCTGCTAAATTATCCCTTATGAACCCCATTCGTTTTGCAAGGAAGGGAGAATTGGGGGTCCCACAGAGCCTTTAGCCTCGCTCTGGCTTTCCCTGAAAACTCTGCCTTCCTGGTCTGTCTCCTCGGAAGGAAGCCCCCTTGGACAGCTGCCCTGCAATTTTCCTTTGGAACTTACCCCTCCCCTCCCTCCCCCCAAAATCTTCTGAGCTGGGAGCTTAATTCCTTTTTCAATTACGTCCTGTTTACCTGAATGGATCCTTAATCACTTCATCTTCCATTGGAGGAAGGATTTAATTACTCTTTTTCATCCTTGGCAAAGAAAAGCAATCACTAATTATTTTTTTCCCTTGTTCATGATTTCTTTCCCCCTCTATACCCTTTCACAATGATTGTGTCATTATGGATTCCTGGTCTGGGAAGCCGGGAAAATTGGAAGCTTCTGAACAAAAATGTGTCCGTAAGGGACCTAGAGCAGAGGTAGTCAACCTGTGGTCCTCCAGATGTGCATGGACTGCAATTCCCATGAGCCCCTGCCAGCATTTGCTCATGGGAATTGTAGTCCATGAATATCTGGAGGACCACAGGTTGACTACCCCTGACCTAGAGCAGCAAGTGAGCAGAAAAGCGGCCCTGATTGGTCCTGGTTTGTACTGGGATGGGAGACCCCTGATTCTGTCCCCTCGGACCCTACTGCTTCCTAGGTAGACCCCTTGCCTGATCCAGCAAGGATACGTTCTTCTGGCCAGCATTAGAACCCCATATTAATTCTAATTTGCCAGAAAGAATGGCTCATTTAGGCTATTCACCTTCTTTCTCTTTTTAATAGCTGTTTGGGGGCAAGTTTTGCATTTAAAAGATTTCTCTCTCCTCTGTGACGGGGACAGGACGAGATCGGCTGGAAGTGGGTATTTAGGAACAGAGGTTTGCTGCTAGGAAAAAGACAGACGTTCCTTTCTTTCCCGGCGGGTTCCCGTAGAAAGACACGGCACCGAGGAAGAACTGCCTGCCAAAGTCTTTTGATTTCCATATATAATTTATTAATATTCTCTTCCTTTTGTACAAGCTGAAAATAGAACAGTGAGAATGTAAGGAGGGAAGAAAGAGCAGCAAGAGGGTCAGGCCTGCGTGGTGGGGCGATCCGCATAGTAAAAGGAGGAGGAGACGGACGGCCGAGAAGTCAGCGGTGGGATTCCCCTCCCAGGGAGGAGACCTTTGGGCCAGTCTCAACACCCTCAAATTGACGGGGTGAAAGGGGGGCGGGATTCACTGTGGCTTTTTCCCAGCCCCCCCCCATATTAAAAGAGGGTGCTGTGTCCTTCTGGAAGATGGAGGAGATGGATCAACCCCAAAAGCAAGGGAAGAAAACAGGCACAAACGGAGGGGGGAGAGAAGAATGGGTGGGGGGATCAGCAGCACTGGAGACCAAGCAGGTCTCGGATGGTTTTTGTAGGTTGTGGGGATGAGCCCCCCCTGTGGAAGGGGGACCCCCGGGCTGGGGGGTCTCCCGTGCCACTCTGCCTTGGGCAGGGCTCACGTCCCCTTGCTCTGGTTATCCGGAGATGAAAAGGCAACGCAGCTTCCGGCCTCGTTGTCGAGGGAACGCCTGTCCATCATTCTGGCCCAGATTCGGGAGTTCCTGAAGAAAGAAGGAGCTATAAAGGGGGGGGGGAGAAAGGGGAGGTGGGGGGGAGCATGGGTGAATCCTCCACGCGGGTTGGCCTTCCTACCTACCCGCAGTCCGATCCGCTGGCAGAACGGGGTGGGCAAAGGCGGGGCGAGGCTTCCAGTTGGGCGGGCTGCAGTCAGGAGGGGGGGGAGGGGGGTCAGGCAGGGGCAGGTCCCTGGCTCCTGGGGTAGGGGGAAGGAGAGGCGGTTAGAGACAGGGAAACAGACACTCCGGAGGGGTGCAATCTCCCCCCACCCTTTAAAACCAACTTAAAGCATGCCGTGTGGGAGGATTCAAGCAAGCCATGCAGAAACCATTAACACCCCCTCCCCCCCCAAAATTCTTCCCAGCCATCCTCCCTGGGGACCTCCCCGGACTTTCCCAGCTGCCCCCATTGGTCTCCTCCCCTCTGGCCCCGGCCCTCATCTCTGCCTCTCACAGCAGCTGCCAGGGCCCCTGACCCTGGATTTGGGGGTTTTACTCAACAATGATACGCTGGAGATGCCAGACTGCCCCTTCTGGGGCCGCTTCTGCGTCCCTTCAAGGCCCCCTTGTGGAAGCCCTGGGGAAGGGGGGGGGGTTTCACCTCCAGAGCCCGGATATCGGCCCCGGTCGGAATCCAGTTTGTCACACGACTGCGCTCGCCTTGTCCTCTTTGGCTTGAGGGGGGCAGCCTTCCTCCCGGACTCGGGGTCCCCTGGAAGAGAAACGGGAGCCTTAGGAGAGCCCCGGATCCAGTAGGAACGAGACGCCGCAGGGGGGAGCAGACGAGAGGTGCCTTTGGCCAGGGCAGGCTGCCCTCCGTTTTAACCCCTCTCTTTCGCCCTCCTTGAGGGTGGCCCCGCGGCCGGATCCAGAAGGGCTTAACCGGAGCTGCCTGGCGTGGGAACGCTCCGCCATCCCTGTCCAGTCTCACGTCACCTTTGTTCTCCGGTCCTTCGGGCCTGCGGCGGGGCCGGGCCATGGGGGGTGACGTACGTGTGTCTTCCGGGGCAGCCCCTCCGGCTAGGCCTGCTTCCTCGTTGCTCCGGCTCCTCTCGGGCTGGCTGGGGGGCTTCCGGCCCCGGGGGAGGGCGACCGGTTTGGGAGGCCTTGGTGCGGTCAAGGGTTCCCTGAATTGCTGCAAAGGGGAGGGGACACAAGGTAGGCAGGGGGGACCCGAATGCTCCCTCCTAGAGCTCTCAGGAAACTATGCAGGAGAGCCAGCGGGGCCGCGTGGTGCAAGCCCTGGGCCAGGATCGGGGAAACACGAGTTTGAATCCCAGCTCTGCCACGCTGGGTGAGCTCGGGACAGTCATGCATTTTTCACTTTGTCTGGACGACTTGCTGTGGCCCACGACATTGTTCTTGCTCCCCGAATCTCTCCCGCCCACCCAAAAAACAAATCTCCTAGCTTCACCGGAACCAGCTTTCTCCCGAGTCAGACCCCTTTGTTGGGTTGCTCAAGGTCAGTCTCGTCGACTCTGACCGGCAGCCGCGTTCCAGGACCCCCACGGGAGACTTAATCTTTAATCATCTTTTAATCCCCCCCTGGTTAAGCATGCTCAGAACATGCTGTAATCTCTCCTGTCCGAATCAATGCGATTTAAAGGTGCTGAACTCTGCCTGAATCGTGGCCTCTGATGGGCAGCATCTTGCTCGTTAAGAAAGGTCAGTTCACCGCTGGGTCCCGATCCTCTACACCGGAAATGCCGGGGACTATACCTGGGACCTTCTGCACCCAAAGTGAGTCGTAGCCTGACCCGCCGGGTCCACCCGCTTACCTTCACCGTAGCCGTCAGACTCTCCTTCTCGGAGCAGGGAGGGGGCAAGCCCCTGCTTTCATCTCCCCCACTCGGCCTTCCTTCTGGGGGGGTCTCTTGCTCCGGCTGGCTTCCTCGGGTTTCCCGTGGGGAGCTCTCTTCCGCTGCAGGCATGGGGGGGGGGAGCACAAGGAGAGAGAAGTCACACCCCGCCCCGTAGGAAGTAGGCTCAAGCAGACGGTGATGGGGTGTGTGCTCATGACCTGTTAATTTATTTAATGCCCTATTCGTTTTAGCCATCCCTTTAGCTGCCTTTCTCTACCTTATAGGAGCTCACAGCAACTCACAAGGTCAAAATACATAAGGCCCGCGATAACATAAAACCCACTCATTAAAATCAGTAATTGGGACTGTTCGGTAAGCAGAAATAATCAAATGCCTTCGTGAATATAGGCCAGATATCTTTTTAGCATCCACCCTCGGCCCTGCCAAGCCGACAATCGACATCGTCGGCAGAGAAACCCTGGAACTCTTTGCTGGACCGTCATCCAGACAGCTTCGGGAAGCTCGGAACATGATGCACATTCTGCATCCTCATTTATTCCCAGTAATTGGCATTCAAAGGTACAATGCCCTTGCACACGGAGGCTCTGCTGAGCTGCCCTGACTAACAGTGGTGGTGGTGGAAATAATTGTCATGTCACAAGCAACCTATGACAACTCTAGGGCTTTCAAGGAAAGGGATGCTCAGAGGAGGTTTGCCATAGCCCATCTCTGCCTAGTGACCCCAGACATCCCAGGGGGGGGTCTCCCTTCCCAATACTAAACAGGACAGACCCTACTTAGTTTCTGAGACCTGGCAAGGCTGGGCAAACCAGGCCCATCCAGGCCACAGCACCCTACCTAGCAGCTGCAACTAAAACCGTGAAAGAGCAGCCAAAGGAGAGAGCCACGGCGAGGAACCTGCCCGGCCCGGACTCACCGATGTCCCAGGTGGCTTCAGCCCGACGGATGGTGGCGAAACTCGGCTTGGTGCTCTGGGAGGGGGGATGGGGTCTCCACCCGCCTTGTCCTGCGTGGTTTAAAAGGACGAGAGCCAACAGTGTCAGAGACGCTGGAGACCAAGGCTGCAGACAGACCGACCAACGTGGGAGGGCAGCCATCCTGGGCTGCAGTGGGACGCCCAGATCTGAGTCCACAGAAATCCACGGTATTTTCGGAGTTGTAGTTTTCGAGAATCAAAGCTGCCTTCCCCACCCCTTTGGTTCTCGAAAGTCCGTGCCCCGAAAATCTTGTTGACCTCTTGAGACCTCTTGTTCATCTGCTTGGTAACCATTTACGGGGGGGGGGGGGGGGGAGGTCAAGGGCTCAAAGTTTTCAGGTTGCCCAAAGTCACCCCTGGGGTTCAAACTTTGAAGCAAAGGAGAGACCAATTAGGATTGTTCAAAAAAGTTCTATTTTTTTGTGTTTTTGTATGCTTAGAATATTCTCAGTGATGGTTGGTTTTGGGGTGGTTTGGCGGGGCAGAGGGGAGAAATTGTAAAATACTGAATTTGACAAATCAAATAGTTGACATGATTGATTTAACAATTTTTAGGGGCGAGATGTTAGAAATCAGGGGCCATGATACAGGCAACACTTGGCATGTTCAAATCCCATTGATTTCGACCAGAGATTAAGACATCTTTAAGCATACTTAAACAGAGGAGATCTCAGCAGGATTATAGATTAAGTCTCCATGAACCTAATCAGAATTTGGCTGGCTCGTGTCTTTAGATTTTAATCTGATGCCGAAAATTGGGTTTTAAAATTGCAAAAATCTGAATTTTTAAAATGCCCATACTTGGTGGACAGCAAAAATATGCATTACATTCCATTCCAGGATCGAGAGACCAAATATTTCCAAAAACCACACAGAAGAGATTAAGGTGATCTTGGGAAACTTGGGGGAAGGATCAAGACTTATGCAAAGATCGACAGGGGGGCGCTATAACCTGAGTCGTCCGAGGAGCGTCTTCTGTGCCGATCCCGTGTGCTCCCTCCTCGTTCCAAGTCCACGCTCTAGAAAAAGCCAGCAAAGCAAGTCAGTCCTAGGTGTGGAAAGGGAAGCCCCGCCAACTTTGCCCCCCAGAGCCACGCCTCCCCCCTAGGCCACGAATTACCTCCAGCTTCGCGTCCAGGCTCCACCCCTTTGCACGCCCCATCCCGGGCAGTGCCACCCCTTGGACCCTGGAGGGCAGCAAGAGTTCCGTCCCTTTGGAGTCCGGCTCTGCCCACTCCGTGTCATGATTGGAGCCCTAGATCAACGCGGGTGGGGAAAGACACTGCGTTTAAAAAACAGGCCTTCTCCTGCGTGTCCCTCTGCCCAGTTTCCTGCAGCAAAGCAGCCCTTACCTGCCTCACTCTGCCTGGCAGACCTCTCACCCCGCTTCCAGGGCCTGTGGTCCCCATTCCCAGGAGAGCCACGGCCATGCCAAGGGCATCCTGTCCTAGCTTCCTTTCTTCCTCAGAGCGAGGCAGGGGCTTCTGTTCGTCCCCACCCAAGGGTGGCGGGGGAGGGCTCGGGGGCAGATCGTCAGGGTCCCGCTCCCCCTTGACGCTGCGATGCCTCCGGAAATGGAAGAGGCCCCTCCTCCTCTTCTTTTGCAGAGGCGGAAGGGGGTCAGAAGGGCCAGGCCTCACTCCACAACTCTTCAGCGTCCTGGAATAGCTGCAGGGAAAGAGGTGAGAGGGAAGGATGCAGCTAAGGAGCACGGCACATGTCCAGTTCTTGGGAGCCACAACAACACCAGTGACAGGAGCGAGGTTACAAAGGCCAGAGCTACCCTTACCACTCCTGGGTATCTCTAGGAATCATCAGGACTTCTGCGGCCACAACTTCCTGTAAATAGCCAAGGCTTTGTTCTTCTTTTTAATGTTTCTCCAGGGATGTTGCCTCACCTCATCCACGACCACCCTGTCCACTGCAAAGTGAGGCCCGGAGACCTCCCAGAATCACAACCTACAAGGATCCGTTCCCCACGAGACTGGCAGCTTTGGAGGGCAAATTCTGTGGCCCTCCAAAGGGTCCCACCCAGAAACCTGCAGGAATTTCCCAACACAGAGCTGGTAACCCTACAGGCCATCCAAGCAATTTAAGAAGAGATGTTTTTTTATACCCCACTTACACACAGCTTTCCCTTTTGCTCCCTGCAATGTCAGTGGGGCTGAGAGAGCACAAAGAGAACTGCTCTGTGAGAACAGCTCTCAGAGAGCAGCTCCAAGGTCGCCCAGCTGGCTGCGTGTGGAGGTGCGGGGAATTGAGCCTGGTCCTCCAGATTGGAGTCTGACGCTCCTCAACCCCCACCCCATGTTGGCGAACAAACTCAGTGCGGTTCTGAGCAATGCATCTTGGCTTACTTGGTGTTGTCGGCAAGGACCCTCCTGTTAAAAAATTCATCCAGGCCCTCATCCAGCCGCGGCACCGATCCGTTCTCTTGCTCCCGGGACTCGATAGACGCCAGTATTCGGTTCTGAGGGGGAAAGAGAGGCCAGCCGATTAATTTTACCCCCATAGCAGCAGTACTGCAGGGGAGCAAAGAGGGAAGGAGACTGAGAATGCAGCTTCCACATGGTCATGGGACACGTTTTGGCATTTGGTCTGCGGGATGATTTTTTTGCTGCGCAACCTGAAAACAATAAAAAATAAATTCCACGTGACAGCGTTGCAGCCGCCCTTCCTGTACACCCAACCCCAAACTGAGCAGAAAAAAAAGGGAGAAAAGGGGCAGAGGCGAGCCAGACAGAAAGCCCGTATTGGCGGCCCTCACGCTGGAGCGGAAGTTCTGGTGGGGGGCCGTGCGGGGGGGTCGGGGCCTGCTCCGGGTGTGGTGCTCCAGCCGGATGCCCTCGGTCGGCAAGTCGGAGAGCCCCTCGAAAGACGTGCTGCAGGACCGGGAGTACTGGCTCCCGCTGGCCAGGGAGATCCAGCCCAAAGGGGAGTCCATGCTGGGGATGCTCAGTTCGCCATCCTGTTCCGAGCCACCTATAAGAGGAAGCAAGCGCGTCCGTGAGGCCAGCAGAGACCGTTCGTGGCATCCTACCACGAACAGGCGGATCCCAGCACAGAAACAAACAATCTGCCCCCGGAATGATCTCGGTTCCTTTGAGCTGGGGAGCCGGCTCATTGCGGAGGGATCGACTTTGCCCAGAGCAAGGCGGAGAGGAGGTGGGAAACCGGCTCGGAAGGACCGGGATTTTGACTCACTGATAAAGGCAGAGACGGGGCGTATCCTCCGGCAGTTCTTCCGCCTCTTGATGGCCATGGTGTCCTGCGGGAGACAGGAGAGAGGTCAGAAGGCCCCTCCTCGGACAGCACGGAACTTCAGCCTGCCGGATCTCCCCGGGACGTATTCCGCACCTCGGACAAACGACAAACACTTACGATGCTGGAGCCGAGTTCGTCGTCGGTGGTCTCCTCGTGGTCACGGAGGCGGGGCTTCCCAAGGGTCTCTGGGAAGGCCGCGTTCTCTTGACCCCCGGAAAGACGGCGGAGGTGGATGATGTGCTGGGCCTGAGGTTGGGGGGCGGGCAGGAGAGAGAAGGGTTGACGAAGCACTGGGGGCATGGGAATTTGGGGTGGGGGACATGCCCAAGAATAAGAACGAAGGAAGCCCAGGGACAGATGCAAGGCTAATGGTTAAAAGACATCCCCCCACCCCAATCTCAGCCTAGAAAGGGGGGGGGTTCTTCTCTGGATGTTTCTTGGCTCTTGAGGCCCTTTCTTGACTGCCCGGGGAAATGCTGGGGGGGGGGCATCATTTGGGCATGGAATTGGGGTCACAGAGGGTGGGCAGGTAGCAGAGAGTTTTCTGCATTGGCCTAGATGACCTTGGTGGTCTCTTCCAAATCCGTGATTCTACAATTTCATCCTGAAGGAATCTCATGGGGGTTTCGAATTCATTTCCATAATGATAAGGGGCAGCAGCCCAGTTTGGCACGTGAGACAACCACACCCACTTGGCTAACTTTGGTTGTGTGGCCGTCAAATTCACTCAGGGACGATGTGAATCCACATTGCAGGGGAGGGGGGGGGGATGTTCCCTTGGTAACTTTACTTGTTTGTTTTGTTCCTGGAGAAAGACACGGCTCAAAGCCCCAAAATAAGGTGAAACCAAATCCCAGGATCCTGAACTTTCGGCTGCTTGGGGAGGTTTCTCACCAGGTCCTTGTGGGTGTGGTAGAGCTCCTGCAGCAGTTCTTCCACAATGGTGTTGGTCAGATACGTCACCACGGACAGCTTCACCTCGCTGGGCAGGGGTCAGAAGCCAAGAGGTCAGAGGTTAAGCAGACATAAATCCCCCCATCGTGACCTGCGGCCTTTGCCCCCGCAAAGGACCCTTCTTCCGCAGCCCTGAGCCCTGCCCAAGGTAGCCTCCTCCAGGGCTGACCTTGCTCCACGGTTCCCCTCTCTGCCCAGGCCCTCCTCCCTGCCCACCCTCCCCTCCGCACCCGGCCGCTTCTCACTTGAGCTTGTTCTGAATATCCTGGCCGGCCTGCTCCAGCAGAGCTCCCCGGATGAAGTTTCGGGGGACGGTGACCCGCTCTGAAACGGCCGCCAACATCTTGTTATGCTCTTCGGCAGCCTGGACAGCGTGCGGGCACAGCTCCTGGGTCAGGGCTACCATAGAGTCCAGGATGACCTGCAGGGGAGGGCGGGAGAGGCACACGGGGGTGGGTTTGTCCTCAGTGTTCCCAACCAGAGCTGCGTCTTGACTTGAAGGAGGGTCAGGGGGCGCCCGCCCCTCAAGTTACCTGCAGCTCTTTGTCCACGGCCTTTGAGACCTCGCTGGCAACGGACTCCAGCTTGTGCCGGACTGGCCCATCACTGGCTAATATGTGCCCCAGCTCATACAGACTGGGGAAGAGCTGAGGAAGTGAGCAGAAGACGGGGGTTAAGTTAAGTGGACGCTGAACATAAGAAGAGGCCTGGTGGACCATACCAGCAGTCTGTCTAGTCCAGCATCCAGTCTCACACAGGGGCCAACCAGTCGTAAGAACATCAGAAGAGCCCTGAAGGATCAAACCAGGGATCCACCTAGTCCAGCCTCCTGTCTCACACAGGGGCCAGCCAGTCCCTCTGGCCATAGAGGCCTTCCTTTCCCTGATCTTGCCTCCTGGCTACGGTATCGAATTATGGCTTAGTTAGGGGTAGGCACGAACTGGCTCATGAATGAAAGTTTGTGGTTAATTTTTGTCCAACTCGGGCCTGCAAAGTGAAATTCACGGTAGGCCAACCACCATGAACTTCCCACAAACTTTCCAGCTGTCCTGTGGAGGTTCCTGTTGGTTGGTGAGCAGACACGTTTCCAGATAGATTGTCTCCGCTCAATCTAAACGATCTCAGAGGTCGACAGGCAGAAGGAAACTGTCCTGAGGGTAGAATCATGCCGAGCCATCGAAAACAAGATGGCTGCCTCACCGCCCGTGAATTCTTGGCTTCCTTCATGAGCTCCCGCGCGTACAGCACCTCCTCCTGGACAGTGTCGCCAGAGCAGCTTCGCAGCACTCGGACTTCTTCCTGGACTTTCACGCACAGGCGGCTCATCATCTGGGGAGAGGAGGGACACCAGGCCATTAACCCCTGCCCCAGCGGCCAGGCACGTCCTGGGCTCCCCATCGCCCTGCCTCGGGCCGGCAAATCCCCCTGATCCTGCCTCATTCTGCATCCCGTTTCCATTTCTGGAGCCTGTGTGATGCCGCGGCATTGGGAAGGGGAGATGCAGAAGGGGGTGTACAGGGAGATGGGAACTTTTACTTGCTCGGCGCTATTGGTGACAATCCCTTGGTGGAGGCGGAAGGCTTGATCCTGCGGGTACTTCTGAGAGTGGTTGTTCCGGAGGAGGCACCACTGGATCTGAGGAGGAGGAGGAGGAGGAAGGCAGAGAAGACACGGGGAGGTGATCTTTGGGTAAGCAGAATTGGGGTGAGTGTGTGTGGAGGGGCTTGGGGGGGGACTCACCTTTTGCCACACTTCGTCCGTCCGCTCGGGAGAGTTGCGGTAGGCTGCCGTGATGTCGCTCATGGGGAAGGACATGAACTTGATGGTGTAGTTGCTGGAGGGGAAGAAGCAGAAAGGAGAGGCCGCCTCAAAGACAACAGAGAAGATTAGAATCACAGAGTGGGAAGGGACCTCCTGGGTCATCTAGTCCAACCCCCTGCACTAGGCAGGACACCCACAACCCTCTCGCTCCTCCACTGTCACCTGCCACCCCCCTTGAACCTTCACAGAATCAGCCTCTCTGTCAGATGACTATCCAGCCTCTGTTTAAAAATTTCCAAAAATTTCCACCACCTCCCAAAGACTCCAGACTCCAGCATCAACCGACCCGAATTTTAGCCAAGGCACCTAATTTCACCACAATATCAACAATAACAGGGAATTGGGGACCCTCCCTCGAGAATAAGCCCAGGGGGGCTTTTTCAGCTTTAATAAAACATGCTGAAAAAGTTGTCTCATTCTCAAGTATCTACGGTAAGTCATTCGGCTATCATCTTTGGGTTAACGTTGTCAGTCTTTGTTGCCGAGAAACTCGGAAGTTTCACTGGCGCCTTTTCTCCTTTCCCTGAACTCCCGTCACTCACTTCTCCAGAGCCCGAGCGATGTCCTGGAAGCCTTGGGCCGTTGTGTTGTTCCTGTCCCAAGAGATGCTCCTAGGAAGCAGAAAGAGACTCGTTGCCATTCACTGGCTCGGGAGCTCTCAGCCAGGGGCACGTCCCGGCGGCCCCTCAAGCGGCAGTCAGCAGGGCTACGTTCACCACCGCTGTGCCGTCCTCGCCACAAAGCTTCTGGGAGATGACGCCAGAGGGAAATAGGGCCCTTGAGCCCCCGGGGGCCCCGACCCCTCTGCCTTTTGTGAGGGCCCACTTGGCGCCCTCGCCCCATAATTTGGGCCCTGGGCAAGTATATTCCCGAGAAGGTCTGTTGGGGGAAGGGTGGGCCCCCTCACCTTAGTGTGCTGTTGATCTGCAGGGCTTTGGACAGCATCTTGGCTCCGATGTCTTCCATGCCGTTGCCACTGAGGTCCACCTTGGTCAGGCAAGTGTTGCTGCCCAGAGCATTGATGAGGATGCTGGTGCGGGTTTTCAGGCGGGAGTCGGCCACCGAGAAAGACTGCAGGGACTTGGGGGGGGGGGGGGGACAGGACAGGGGATCGAGTCTGGGTTCGAGATCCTGGGCAGGGCCTGCAGACTCACTGCTGTCTGGACCCTGCAGACAAACCTCAACCCTGACTGTATAAGAAGAGGAGCTGTTTTTTTAATACCCTGCCTTTCACTACTCGAGGGAGCCCCAAAGCGGCTTACAAACACCTTTCCCTTCCTCTCCCCACAACAAATACTCCGTGAGGTAGGTTCTGAGAGAGTTCTGGGGGAACTGCTCTGTAAGATCAGCTCTAAAAGAACTGTGATTGACTCATGGTCCCCTGGCTGGTTGGAAGTGGAGTGGGGAATCCAACCCAGTTCTCCACACTAGAGTCTGCCACTCTTAACCGTGACACCACAAGGGCTCTCGACATAGCACGACTTCCCTCCCTCCCCTCCCTGCGCATCCAACACAACCCCACGCCACGTTGCAAAAGACTTACGCAGTCTTCCTCTTGAATGAGCTGCACGATCTTCTGCAGTATTTCCTCCAAGGTCCTGGGAAGAGAGAGAACGGCTTGCATTGATTGCCCTTGGGAATGCGAGATAACTGGGGTGATCGTAGTTGGGATTGTTCGTGACCACCGAACCCGGGACGGGGCCAACCCACCGGGACTTGACGTTGAAGTTCTTGCCCAGCCAGAGGTGCTTCAGCGACTTGTTCTTGCCCAGAGCCGGCACCAGGGTCAGCAAGTCCACATCGAAGCCTGGGGGAGGGGGGGGACAGAAGACCGCCTCAGCCAAGAGGGCGACGCCAGGACAGAAGCCGAGGGGTGCCAACACGGGAGATGCAGACTCACCGTTGTCCGAAAGGTCCAGACTGCTCAAGGCGCTGATGCCGGGGAGTTGCTCTTGAAGCACCTGGGCCCCGGGGGGACCGCAGCTAAGGGGAGAGAGGGAAGGGACACGAAGGGGGGAGGGCCGTGAGGGACGAGGAAAGAGGCCCCTTGGTCCTCAGTCTGGTGGGCGAGGGAAATGCCTCAGCCCGCAAACCCTCCCCTTCTCCTCATCTTCTCTCTCACACACGTCCCATGATGGCCGTGCCAGAAATGAATGCCGCATCATGGTGCTGGCAGATATTTAAGTGTCTCTTAAAACGGAACCAACAGTTTTATAGTTCAAAGGCCGTATTTAGGATACGGTGATGTTCACCACCCTGAGACAAGCCTGAGAGGGGCAGTGTACAAATGCAATAAATAATAATAGTAATAGTAATAATGATGATAGTAGAAGAAGAAGAAGAAGAAGAAGAAGAAGAAGAAGAAGAAGAAGAAGAAGAAGAAGAAGAAGAAGAAGAAGAAGAAGAAGAAGAAAGACCAGGTGAACATCACAAATGTGATGCCTAAGAAAGTTTTGCCTGAAGCACCCTGTGCAAATTTGCTCCGAGTGCCAACAGAGATTCGAGTTAAAAATCTCTCTGCTGAGCAATACAAGGAGATGCAAATTGCAGGGAAGGAGTCAAGGAGATAAGAGGGGGCAAGGAGACACCTCCTGACTGTCCAGCCCCAACTGGAAAATCCAGCTGCAATTGAATGCAAATAGCACCACGAAACAGCTGTGTGTCAATGCAGCCTAAATGTATGAGAGAGAGGGTGATCTATGGGGGAGTCTCTTGAAACCACATGGGGGGGTCTCTTGAAACAGTTTCTTCTCTGCGTAGAACGGCTCACTGAGCCATTGTTTGACCGGCCTCTGTGGTACCGCTGGACATTTACAATTAGCAGCAACCTAGAAAGTCTCCATCTTGTCTGTGAGGAGCTGATTCAAAATGGCCGCCGTGCCAAGTTACTACCAGGTAGAGGCCATCTTATGAGGCAACTGGGATGGCCATGACGGGAACTGGATGACAGAATGTGCCCCTCCTGCATGCTTAGGTGGACATCAACGTGGACGGACGGAAGGACACAGGCACGGCTCTGATTACCTCACACCCGCTCAAGTCCAAGTGAAGCTCGCTGAGGTGCGTGTTGGCAGACAAACCTTGGAAAAGAGACCTGCGTGAGGAGAATGAGAAAAAGGAGGAGTGTGTAAAACCCCTGGACCAGGTCGATCCGTGAACCTGCTCCTACGCTTGAAATGGCCCTGAATGGCTGGGGAAAGCAGGATCTCTGTCCTTCAAAGAAAAAATAAACAAGAATTCAGCCTTCCTCGTGGGCTTTCTACCTCGGTCGGAGACGGAGCTGGCATTACCCAGCAGAGGGCAGCAAATGCCCAAAACTACGAATGCAAACCCCGTCCCCTTGCCAAGCTGCCCTGGGATTCTCGGTCGGACAGCCCTTGAATTTTCATGTTTATTTTGCAAAGGTTTTGACAGCCGGAAGCTAAACTTGCGCCCGGCAGAACCATGCCGCCTCAGGCAGGCTGCCCCGAAGGGAAAATGTCCGGGAGAGTCAGATCCAGCCTGTTATTTTCTTCACGGAGCGAAGCCAGGAATTTGCCAACTCTGGACTTCATCCAGGAGACTTCCCACCCTCACCCCATCTCATGCCTTCCTCCCCTGGCCTGGCTTCCCCCCTGCTAGAAACCCTCCTGAAATATCCTGGGTGGCTTTCCGTGGTCTGCAATAAACCCCAGCCCTGCTGCACACGACTCACCTTAATGCCTCCACGGGCATTTTGATGCCCGAGAGGTTGACGTAGCTGAGGGAGTAGGCACTGCAGAAGAACTGCTTGAGGGAGGGCTGCATCCCCTTTCCTTTCCTGCAGGAGGAGACGGAGACCAGAACTGAGGCACCCTTTCTCGAGGGCCAGGACGGGGGTCCTGTCTCACAAGACCCCCCCCCCACGCCTCTCTCTTCACCTCCACATCGTCACCCGTGGGAAAGGGGGCAGCAATCCCTGCCCTACCAAAAGTGCCGGCGAGACCAGTGCCTTACCGGTGGGAGAAGGTGTTTCGGGCGAGGTTGAGGTAGCTAAGCCGCGGGCAGCAGCCGTGCAGGAGTGCCCCGAACAGCTGGAGGGAGAGAAGAGACAAGAGGCCCCATATGCCAAGAGGTCAACGGGGGTCCAGCCCCCTGCCCAGTTCAGCAACAACCCGCAATAGCCCCCTCCCACACCCCTCCTCTTAAAACCTTACTGCATCCACTGCACAGTCTGTGGAGGACAAATCCAAGTGAACCAGGGCGTTGGGCTGAGCCAGGAAGGAATAGAAGCCCTGCGGGTGAAAGGGGAAGGAGACAGAGGGGTCAGCCGTGGGGCCAGGCAGGGCCCAGGGGCAACCTCAGGCCTCGAGGGCCAAGCAGCTCTGGGGGACCATTTTTCCATAAAATTACGCAGGATCTCTCATGACCTGTCAACGGCCAACCCAACTCCTGCCCAGAGATGCCACTGTCGCCTGCAGCAAAATTCCCGTGGGACCTGGCACACAGACCTTTGTCCTAAACTAGGGGTCCCCAACAGGGTGCCCATGGGCATCGTAGTGTTTGCCGACACCTTCCCTGGTGTCTTTAGGGAATGGGTGGGGCTGGGTGGATCTTCTGCCCTACCAGGCTTCTGACTGGCCACTGGAGAGCTGATGGGCTGTGCAGATTTTTAAAATATTACTGCCACCTCAGCACAAGGATCTTCACTGTGTCAATGAAGATCAGCTGCGGCAGCCATTTTGCGGCTGGCTCCGCCTCCTGTGGTGGCCATTTTGTGGCATCCACCCACCACGCTGTATCGTAATCCCAAAAGGAACTGGAGGCTCAAAGTCCTAATGCAGCTGCCACTCACGTTGGCTTCCTCGGTCCCTAACAGCCCCGGATTCTTGCTTAGGTCGAGATGGCGGAGGGTGCTGGTGAAAGCCGGGTTGGCACCCAGTGTCTGGCACAGAATGGCAAGTCCTGGGGGAGGGGACAGACACCGCATGACCATTTGCCCTTGAAATACTTGGCCGTCCTTTCCTCATGCACGACCAACGCCATGAGAGATATCCCTATCGTGTTTCCCTACCATGCGCAGCAGAGCCCAAGATTTGAACTCAAGACCTTCCAAATCAAGAGTCCAGTACACTGAATGGCATTCGTCTCTTAGCCTCAGAGGGGATGAGAGTGAGACAGCGTGATAGAGAGGTCAGGGCTCGGGCATCCTTTTCCTTTCTGATGCTATCCCGTCGTTGTGGAAATTGCTACTCTTAGGGGATTTTCCTTCCAACTGGCACCTGGACTCATTCTGCACATGGAGAATACTGCGCTTTAAATGTGCATTTGCAGCTGGATTTTCCTGTGCAGAACAGGAAAATCTGCTTCTAAGGTGCATTGAAGGTGCTTTAACCCTTGGGTGCAGAATGGTCTCCCTCCTCTATCCATCGTGCTACCATGAGAGCTCGCCATCCTCGCCGGTTAGCCTAGATTACAATCCTCTCTCTATCATGTCTAGAATGGCGTTCCTTACAGTAAAGGACTCATATCATTTTGCTAAGGTTAAAAAGGTTCCTTGTGCAAATTTATTCGCACAATGGTGCACACATACACTAGGTCATTCCGGCGTGCCGTGCGCCTCGAGCACCCTGCTCCTCTAAAATGCCACCCTTCATCGGTTAACCTCATTGCAGTGAGCAAACGAGCAATCACAGGCCACAAATTACCAAGCCCAGCGGCAGATTCAGTATCCGAAAATCCTCCGCTTGCGTGGTTCTAAAAAAGAATAAGGTTCTAGGCCTCATGAGGGTTCGGATTTCAGAAAAAGGGTGAAGAACGCCTGGGACATTTCCGGCCACAAGGCTCGGGCGGACAGAAGTTTCCGACAGCCGGCAGTAGTTAGCAAAAAGCAAAATGCGCCGTGCAAGGCCTGGACTGCATGCCACGTGCTGGCTAGCTCCAGTGCCCCAGGGCCTACCTTTAGCAGTGATGCTGGTCTTAGAAAGGCAAAGTTTGCTGAGGCCTTTGTGGAAACACAACAGCTGCTGACTGAGGGCGCTGAGACCTGTGGAGGGGGACAGAGGCACGGGGGGGGGGGGTCAGCAAGCAGCCCACCGGCCTTCTCCTTACGAGACCCTCTGGCAGGCTTTGCCAACTGGGCCCCCCTCACCTTTGTCCTCCAGCGGGTTGTGGGAGAGGGTCAGCGCATGGAGAGCTGTGTTCGGGTTCTCTGCCAAAACGCAGGCGAGCTTCAGGGCAAAGTCTCTGCACCGAGAGAGAGAGAGAGAGTGAGGCACGCAGGGCCTGCAGCAAGCAAGGAATTCATACCAGGGGCCACCAACGCGGTGCCAGAGGGCGCCATGGTGTCCGACCCTGGCCCTAGAACCTGCGGGGCGTTTTTAGAAAGGGGGCAAAGCTTTTGCAAAGCAGGGTTTCGGATCGGCCACTGGAAATCTGCCTGGCTCCTGACTCACAGCTCTTAACATCCACAACCAAATTCTCATGGAACACACCCATGGAAAACCGAATGGCGCTTTGGAAGCTCCAAATCTTGCATTCCGTCTCAAATTCTCCCCCACTGTACTTTATATTATTTTATACATTTACAAGCGCCGTATCCCCGCCTTTATGCCCAAATCAGGGCCACACAAAGGCCTTTGCAAAGTGAAACCTGGATCCCAAAGGTGGCCAAAGCCTCACGTTTTTAACCCTGCGTTGTCCAGGACCAGCTCCTCCAGGTGATGGGATTTGCTGACCGTGTGCAGGACTTGTTCGGCGACTTCCGAGCCCTGCAGCCGGAAGGAAAACACAGGCGTGAGGAAAGCAGAGGACCAAAGCTCCAGCCGGGAGGCGGTGACCCGGCATCTGCAGACCCACAACATACTGTGATCTGAAGTCGATCTGAAGTCAACCTGGTCTTAGGTTGTCAGCATTTACACCTGACTTAAAAACAGTTTCTGGATTGGAATTGAGCAACCCTGGATTTTGTTTTTGAGAAATCCTGGGGTTCAGAATGGGAGACCGTGGCTTTTGGGCCTTCCCAATCGCCCTGCCATCCTGAGGTGTGCTTCTGAGGGGGCTGCCGGCAGATGAAGGGGGCACAGGCCCACGGCCCCAGGGCATAAGCAGGCACAAGCAGGGAGGACGTACCAACCGCAGGTCTTTACAGTAGACTTTGGTGAACCACTGGTTGTACGCCAGCGCAGCCACAATCAGAGCCAGGTCCCTGCAGGGAGTAAGACAGAGGGGAGATGAGGAGAACGTGTCAGGACGGAGAGGGAAGAGGGACCAAAACCTTCCCCGTGGTATCTTCCTGACCCCAAATAACTTTCCAAGTCTGGGGTCTGCTTTGCTGGGGCAAACAACACAGGTCCTGTTTGTTCAGTGGTGCCAACCGTGGCCCCTGCGGTTGTTTCGGGCTAGGAAAATGAAGAGCAGGTTCAGCTCCATTCCCCACGCCATGATCCTGGGCTGAATCTGGATCGCACCCGTCAGGTAGGTTAAAAGGAAAAACCACGAGGAGCTCCGGCCAGGGAACACACAGGGGCGTTTCTGTTTCGGCCCCAAGAAAAGGGGTCGGTGCTCCAGATGGGGCTGAGAGAGGATGCAGCCCCAATTCTTTAAATAATATATTCCGTGTGTGTGTGTGTGTGTGTGTATGTAAGTATACAATGACCTTAGAAATAACATATTTGAACAGTCCTTTAGACAGGGACCAAACTAGGATCTGGGAGACCCAAATGCAAATCTTCCCCCTACCCTGTAAGCTGCCTTTAGCCAATCACACACACTCAGCCTGAGCTACCTCACAGGGTTGTTGTGCTGATAAAACAGAGAAGGATGTAAGCTGGTTTTTGGGGTCCCCACTGAGAGAAAGGTGGGGTATGCATAAATTAAGTAAATAGAACCTCCAAATTTTGCATTCTGGTCCTTACACCAACCCTGCAAGGTAGCTCAGTATTATTATCTCCCCTACCAGCAAGAAGACTAAGAGAGAGGAGAGCTTGTCTAAAGCCCCCTAGTGAATTCGTAGCTTCGGAGACATTTGAACCCAGGACTCCTTGTTTTGTGGCTCAGCCTCTCCGTCCCCGTTTCAGGGAAGTCCGGAATGTTCCATGCTTCTCACCTGCTTTCCAGGTGGCAGAAATCAAGCAGGTTGAACTCCCGATTGTCTTCAGAGTGATAAATCGTGTCGACATCCTGGAACAAGAAAGGCAGAGAGAAACCAGAGGGGGCTGATGCCCTGCCCACAGAATTCTAATTTCCCACAAACGTGCTTTATTGATTCTATTCCAGGGCAAGAACATATGAGAGAAGGCGATCCCCTTGGATCTCTCAGCCCCAGGCGTATGTAAAGAAACACTCCACCCCAACAGGGCCGGAATTGAGCCATGCCCTTTAGCAGGCACCATCTCAAGCCGTTACTTTTGTGATTTGGCTGGAGAATCAACGCTCCAGGCGCCTGAAGGCGAAAACTTACCCACTGGACCTCCTCTCGGCAACAGTGCCCGTTGTAGTCGCACAATGCTGCGTACGTCTCCGAGAAGCCACCTGAGGAGATCGTCAAGGTTCAGCCTCCTTCATTAGGAAGCCTTTCTTGGGCCTCATTCTCACAGAATCATAGAGTTGGAAGGGACCTCCCGGGTCAATCTAGTCCAACCCCCTGCACTATGCAGGACACTCACATCCCTATCACAGCCCTATTACAGGAAAGAGCAGGACACTCGTGAAACCTCCATGTCAATCCACACCAACAAAATACCGGCCTCTCTATCTGAAAAAGCTGAGAATCCATCTTGAAGAAATCTGCCCAAGCCCCTCCCCTCCCCTCGGAAGGATTTCAGAAGGATTTTAGCTATGAAGAGGTAGCTTTAGCTTCTAGTCGCTTTTAAAACCAAAAGGAGGTTTAATTAATTCACGTTTCATTGCTATAATTCAGAATATGTATATTATTTATTGAACTGTGACTTCCACGTGGAAGCGAAAACCAAATTCCCTACTGGATTCCCTCCGATGGCCCCTGGCATTCCAGACTGCAAAAAGGTGATTCTTCTATTGCAGGGGTAGTCAAACAGCGCCCCTCCAGATGTCCATGGACTACAATTCCCATGAGCCCCTGCCAGCAAATGCTGGCAGGGGCTCATGGAAATTGTATTCCATGGACATCTGGAGGGGCGCTGTTTGACTACCCCTGTTCTATTGTTTGAAAAAGATCAGTGCGTTTATGAGAAAGGTCACCAGCATCAGCCACAGCCCCTCACCTGAGACCTGATCTGCAGGGCATCCCTCTGGCTGCCATTCAAATAAGGTCTCAAGAGATAGCTGATGCTGGAGTCCTGCAAGATCTGTGCCATTACATAGTGACCTGCTTCGGTTGTCTTTTTGCACTTCCTTAACACCCGTGGCCGTACAATAAACCTCATTCTGATGTATTATATTGAATGTTTTTTATCTGTGCCGTTGCCCGGAGCCGATGAGGGGAGAGCGCGCTATAAAAACAAGATGATTATTATTATCTTTATCACGATTATTATTATTAAGAGGCAGCACGCCTTTGATTTCCAGATGAGAAGGGCAAAGAGAAGAGGGTGGGAATGCCCACGGGCGCTGCTTGGCTGCTCTGTGCTGGGGAGGCAGAATACGAAGCTCAGCAGACTTTCCAGCTAACCCGGCTGTGCAATTCTTACGTTCTTCCGAGAACTTTCCCAGGATTCGGGTCAGTGGGTTAAGTGCATAATGCAGCTACTCTAATTAAAATTGCATGTCCTTTCCCGTGCATGGATGCGGCAATGCCTCGCTGCTACATGACTAAGGCACAGTTGTGAAAACCGGAATCTTTGTGGTGCTCGGAAGCACGTCCCCCACCCTGTTGGCCTTTCTCCCCCCCCCCCCGGGGTCTGGTCCCCTGCCCCCTTCTCACCGCAGATGCTGTGGGTGGTGGAGTTGGAGCTCTCCGAATGGGGGGACATGTCCCGCGCCATCTCTGGTGTCTCGGCGTTGTCATGGCGTATCAAGCAGCTAGACAAATCCATAGAGATAGATGAGCATTCATAAATCCCCCTGGCCTAAGGGTCTTCCGGGAAGTTTGGTTGATGAGGATGGAGACGAGCTACATCTTTGGGGCGGAGCTTAGTGGGACCGAAGGCGGGGCTAATCCAAATCTGGGATCGCAGCCTTTCGGCGGCCAAGGCCATTCCTCCAGGGCGGGATCAAGGCTAACCCAGGGCTTCTGCCCCAAATGTTGGAAGAGGCACGAGGAGATTGACGCATGATCTCACTCCCCGACATGTTGTGGTTGGCTCCGCCTCCTGCAGCCGCCATCTTGTGGTTGTTCCCCTCCCGCGCGTCAGGATTCCCATGGTGCCCACAGCCTCAGGAAAGCCGGGGACCCTCGTCCTATAGAGTTTGCACCCCTCCATTTTGAACGAGGAGAGCCGCCAAGGAGGAGAGAGGGCGGAACTCGCGTCATTTTCTCTCTCGCTAATTGTTGAATGTTTTGGGCTCAGCCGCCCACCATACATCTGCCAAGGTCTATTCTTTGCACAGAAACAAAACCACCCTCTCTGCTGAGCTCCCTCGAAGGCCACCACCTGCCCAGAGAACAAATGGGACTGCTCCCGTGTTTTCCGTAGCAACCAGCTCTTGTTTTGATTCGTTCCAGCGTGGTGTCGGGGTTAAGAGCTGTAATCCGGAGAACCGCGCTTGATCCCCCCCACTCTGCCACACGCAACCAGTTGGGTGACCTTGGGCTAGACATCGTTCTCTTAGAGTTGTCCTTGCAGAGCAGTTCTCGCAGAGCTCTCTCCGTCAACAACCTCGCAGGGGGGTTGTTGTGGGGAGAGGAAGGGAAAGGTGCTTGGAAGCCACTTTGGGATTTCTTTGGGTAGTTAAAAGCTGGGTGTTTAAAAAAAAAACAGCTCTTCTTGTCTTTAAACGCTTGCTTTCTCCCCACTGGGGACTCCTAGTGGCTTATAGCGTTCTTCTCTCCTCCATTTGACTCTCACAACAACCCTGTAAGGTAGGTCAGTCCGAAAGTGTGTCATTGGCCCAAGGTTACCCAGCAATTTTCCATGACAGTGAAGATTCTGGACCTCCTAACCTGATAAAGTAATCACCACACCATGCTAAACCCCCCCCCCCATTAGATTTATCTCCCAAAAGCCCCGAGAGAAACCTCTGCAGGTCCCTGTGGTTGCCATCCTCCAGGTAGCACATGGAGATCAAAACAGAGAACGGTTCCTCTGGAGAAAACAGCTGCTTGGCAGGGGGGGGTCATTGTACTCTACTGAGCCCCCCCACCTCCGTCCACAGATCCTGCTTCCCCCAGGAGCCACCCCCAAAATCTCCAGGAATCCCTCGGCCCAGAGTTGGCAACTCTAGCAGATCACGCTATCCTCAACGCCAATCCCTGGAAAGCCCCCAAATTCTCCACACGCCCTCTGCATACTCACACGAAGCCTGGCCTTGGGAATATCTTGCCTAAGGCAGAGTTCACGTGTCTCGTGACCTGGTCGGCGCTCTCCGGGGTGGGGAATTTCAGGCTGTAGGTGGCTTTCTCGGTCTCCACCAGGATCTGGAAGCAGAAGGCAGGGGGGGGGGGGAGGATCGGCCAGTGATCCAGTCTCAGGCCCACGGAATTGCACTGGGCACCCGCAGGGGGTGGGAGAGGCCCAGCTCCTCACCTGGTTGTGGTTCAGGACATTCAGAGCTCGGATCTCCAGCACATTGAAAGAGCTTTCGAGCTGCGGAGCAAACCATAGGCGAGAGAAGGGAGAGTCAAATCGAGGTTTTGGGTCAGGCGCCTGAGCGGCCCCCTCAAAGATGATAGGGTTTAGGATCGCTAGCAGCCTGCCTGCCTTCCTTCAGCTCACCTTTGCTGGTACCTTGAGCCCAAACAGGTAGATGCGCCAGGTGGTTAGGACCTACCAGAAAGGAGAAAATACACACTTGAATGATACTCAACCCTTTGACTTCCACGGGAAAACACGGGGGCACAACTGCAGGGACCAGCTATGCTCGTTCCCCATGCCCCGATGCTGTGAACTATTGGGGCACCAAGGACCCCTCCCCCAGTTGGAAAAAGCCTCCCCCAGCCCCAAATCAGCCTAACACTCATTTCAACCTGGAGCTGGTACATTGCTGATGGGTCTTGAATTTATTTATGCTTAAGCCATTCAGGGTTCTTGTATCTGATTGCTTCTCCCATAAATATAATGCAAAAGAAAACATTCCGGAGGGGCCTCTTGTCCAAGTGACCAGCAGCAGCTTCGATATATAAAAGAAGATATTTTCCTGGTGGTCTTGCAAAGAAAGTTCCAGATTCCATTTGGGCTGGTACATCGGCACTGTAGGCTAGCAACTTCTGAAAGTTTAGCCAAAAATTCTACTGCGCTACTTCAAAGGCTCACAAAGACAGGAGAGAGCTGTTGTGTACCCCCCTCTTTACCACCAGAAGAAGACTCAAAGCAGCTGACAATTGCCTTCCCTTCCTCTCCCCACAGCAGACGCCCTGTGGATTAGATGGGGCTGTGAGAGCTCTGAGAGAGCTGCTCTGTGAGAGCAGCTCTAAGTGAACTGTGACTAGCCCAAGGTGGAGGCTGCATGTGGAGGAGGAGTGGGGGAGCAAACCCGGTTCACCAGTTTCGAGGCCACCACCACAACACGATAGCCTTCGTTTCCCATTTCCCCCCAAATGGCTGGAGACGGGGAGGAGAAATCTTTTGGCCTTTGTCTCGAAAAGCCCACTGGCAAGCACTGGGGAAGGGACAGATGGGATGTCAAGGGGGAGGGATGCAGGGGGATAGGAAAGAAGGGGGCTGCTGATGTCCCCTGGGCGACCTTGGAGTGGTGCAACAGGAGAAGCCTCTAGCTTGCAGGGGAGGGAGATGAATTATTCAGCAGCAGGCCCCTTCCTTCCAGCCTCCTTGAAAAGCAGGAGAAGAATTCGGAAGCCTGGTGTTTTCGGCAGCTTTCAGCCACGGGACTTTGTACTGGCGCATCGTCTCTCGGAAGGTGAGCTGGCGAGGGGCTCAGCCTGCAGGGGGGACCTGGAGATCCCCCGGAATTACAGCTCATCTCCAAGCAACAGAGATCACTTGCCCTGGAGAGCCAGTTTGGTGACATGGTCAAGAGCGGCAGCTTCTAATCTGGGTTTGATTCCCTGCTCCTCCACATGCAGCCAGCTGGGTGGCCTTGGGCTAGTCACAGTCCTGTTAAGAGTTGTTCTTGCAGAGCAGTACTCCCAGAACGGTACTCTTGGCCTCATCTACCCCACAAGGTGCCTGTTTTGGGGATAGGAAGGGACGGTGATTGTAAGCTGCTTCCAGACTCCTTCGGGTAGTGAAAAGCGGGGTATATATATTTTAAAAACGCGTTATATATTTCAAAAAGGACTTATACACCCTTGAAGTCCCCAAACTCCACCCACTGCAGGCTGCACCCCTAAAGTTGCCAGGTTTTTCCATTTTCTCCAGGGGCATTGATCTCTGTCGCCTGGAGATGAGCTGTAATTCCAGGGGATCCCCAGATCCCGCCTGGAGGCTGGCATCCCTACCAATAAACCATGAAATGGAATTTGGCTTGCAGAAAATCTGGAACCCACCAGAAAGCGGAACTGAAGCCATTTGCTTCAGCCAAGAGGCTGTGTGCAGGGGAAGGGACGCCCAATGGGAAGTAAAACGACCCAATATGGCATCAATTGACTGGGTACCTCGTCCCGTTCCTGTCTCCCACCTCCCGAATTCATCTCCACAGCTGTTGATGCAATTCCTGCTGAGTGCCCCCTTTGCTCTCACCCCAGAAGGGAACTGTGTGAGTCTCGCCTGGCGTCAGCGAGATCCGAGGAAAACTGCTGGCCTCCGTAATTCCCCGGGAGAGACGCCAATTTGGTCTTCCTCGCTCCCAGAAGCCATGGGGCAGCCTGGCACCAAAGGCAACACGACAGATCCACTTGCCTGCCTGGGCCAAGCACAGGGTTGCTGACAAGAAACATGTCTGAAATCCACGGCCTGGCTCCAAGCTTGCCAACCTCCAGGTGGGGCCTGGAGGGTACCGGAATTACAACCCATCCCCAGACTACAAAATCCAGTTCCCCTGGCAGAAACGGCTGCTTCGGAGGGGAATCTCTATGGCCAGAATGTGGATCTCCAGATGGCCATAGACTACCGTTACCATGAGCCTGCGCCAACATGGCCAACTGGCAGGCGCTCATGGTAATTGTAGTCCATGGACATCTGGAGAGCTCCTGTCTGGCCACCCCTGCTCTATGGTATTGTGCCCTATTGTGATCCCTTCGCTCCCCACTCCGTAGCCCCCCACCCCAAATTGCCAGATATTTCCCAGCCGCAGCATTGGTTAGATCAGCTGGGCTTCCAAGAGCTCTCCGGGCCCCTCACAGGACGGTCGGCCCTGCCAAAGAAGCCAATCTGCGGCCTCTCCCTCATGCGTTCGTTTTTATTTCAAGGCCTGACTTCCCCACCCTCCCAGCACCGTGCGATCAAAGCAGCTTCCCCCTCAAAGGGAGAACCGTCAAAACAAGAACGCCGTTCTGTTTGAACCCCCCACGCGAACACCGCTGAATCGAGCAGTTAAAAGATCTTTCTTTCTTTCTTTAAAAAAAAAATCCTCTTAAAACCTCCTAAAATAAATAAAAAAGGGCTCGGCGGAGAATAGAGCAGTCTGCACCGTGACTCTGCAGGGGCAGAGAAATTAGACGAGCCCGCGAGAACGGTGGCATCGGAAGCCTGGCATGGTGTTAACATTAAACAATCCAAGAAGAGTCAAATCGGTGACAAAGGCAGCAAGAAAAGGAATCCTTGCCCAAGGGAAAACCGGAGGGATGGACATTTTCCTCTGTTACCTAAATTCAAACAGAAGACTAAAGTGGCAAGGGGGTCCCACGGCCGAGGGGCGGGGGCAGAAAAGGCCCTGCTGAAGCAGACACCCCGGGGAGGGGTACGGAAAAACCCAGCGGTTCTTCTTGATCTCCAAAATATATTTGTAGTTACGCAAGACCTCAACAGGAAAGACTCGGCATCTCTACAAGCCATCCCCCAAGTCAGGACTCTAGTTTTCCTGCTTGTGCACACACAAGGGACACATGGCTCCTGCTGTAGCTTTGAGCCACAGGGCACTCGGCTCAGGATGGAAACATTGCCCTAACAGTCCAACGGGACCCAGGCTGGATTTTCTCCGTCGGGCTGGGAGTCTGCGTTTGGGAGGAAGCACCACAGGCCACTGAGAGACTAACCCAGGGGGAGTCAAACTGCGGCCCTCCGGATGTCCATGGACTACAATTCCCATGAGCCCCTGCCAGCATTCGCTGGCAGGGGCTCATGGGAACTGTAGTCCATGGACATCCAGAGGGCCGCAGTTTGACTACCACAGATTCGAGACAGCCCTGTAGAAAGGACGCAGCATCCAGGAGCTGGAGCTAAAAGGCCTCAGCATGGGCCCCTGCCCAAAGATGGCCTGAAGCCCAGGTGGGGAGAGCTAATGGGACGATGGACCTCTTGGCTCCGGCCGGACTGCTAATGGTATGAAGGGTGAACGTGTGAGCAAGAGAGAGACGTCAAAGCGATCCCTCTGCAGTTCCTGGCTGCTGCGTCGTCTCTGCTGGGGATGGGGGAGGATGGGATGCACGGATGGGCCCTGGGTTGGCAGATTCCTGGAAATTTTGGAGGAGGGGGTAGAATCTGGAGAGGACCAGGTTTTGGGAAGGAGAAGGAGCTGAGCAGGGCATAAAGCCCTAGACTGTCCTCCCTCTGAAGTAGCCGTTTTCTCCGAGGGAACAGAGCTCCCTATTTGGCAAATCAGTTGACCTTCCGGATCTCCAGGTCCCACCTGGAGGCTGGCAACCCTAGCCCCACAGTATGTCTTTCTGGTGCGTTTTGCCCTTTCATGACCATAAGCAGCAGTTACTTGTTTGTTAATATTCTGCAACTTAATTATTTGTTTGTTGTTATGATGACTTAGCACAGGCAAAGAGGCAAAACGGTTGGGTAATTGTTATATAAATTAACAGATTATTAAACTGAATGGTTACGTTACATTTCATAACACAAATACATCACGTTTGAGCTAATTAACACCCCTATAATGCACGTTGTTAAATTTGGGCATTCTAATGCTTTTAATTTAATTTTTTTTTAAAACCCTGTTATCTTTTGTCAAACAGAAGAGTGAAAAGTCCTTATTACAAGAGAAAAATGCCCAACTGCTTTTTGGGGAAGTTAGCCCCTGGAATGGGCAGGCACAAATAAAATGCAATGAGATACTGCCGCAAACTCCAGGGCTGAGGCATGCAGCTAATAGAGGCAGAACCCTAGCAGTTAATAGTCAGTGCTTAGAATTCGACCTGGAAGAGCTTCGGTCACTAGGCATGATCTTGGGTGACCGCTTCCTGTCATCCACACCAATGAGCCATCTTACTGCCACATTCTGCGCAAGTAGCAGTTCTGAGGCTGTCTTCAAGCACCGCCCCACGTAGAGCAATTTGCAGTAGTCTAGTTGGGGAGTGCTCGTGTGCCTCTGTGCCTCTCGAGGAAGTCCTGGGTGGCTACACAGAAACAGAGGAAGCCAAACCACCTCTGCTGTCTCTTGCCTTCGGGGGTCACCGTAGGTCAGCTACAACGTGACAGTTCATCAAACCTTAGAAGCTAAACAGGGTGGCTGAGGGAGGCCAGGGTGGCCACGAAGAGGCAGGTGGCAGCCTCTGCTCACCGCTTTCCTTGACCTGGCTGGCCACATCTCAGAAGCTGAGTAACGTCAGCCCTGGTTAGAGCTTGGCCGGGAGGCTACCAAGTTGGTCCAGAGGCAACTACCTCAATTTGGCTCCTCCCTTGAAAATCCCACAAGGTCGCTGTAAATTGGTTGTGACTGGATCTCCCCCGCCCCCTGCACCTGCCTGCCTCCTCTCAAATTCCTGGGCTGGCTGAACCCAGCTCCATTCCAGTCTGCCCACCCGAAATGGCCTGGCTTGACTTCTTCTGCGTTTTCCCTTCCTTCCCCATCTCTGGAGAACGGCTCCCTCTCTGCTGCCTGCCCTGACCCTGGTTCTCACCCACCTCCCGTTTCAGCCAAGAACCCCCCCCCCCACTCTCCGAGGCCCAGGCACACACAGGGTGCTTTTGTGTCTGTGGCATGACCCCCTCCCTCAGCTGAGCCCCCACCCACCCCTCGCCACGACCCGAGATTTTGCTGCCAGTAGCAACTTGGCCAACTCTGACCTAATTTGAGAGAACAGACTCCGAAAGCTGCAGAAAGGCAGAGGAAAGAGGAGACGGGAGGGGAGGAGAAGGGATGCCAGCTAAGGCTGCCCGCCCCAGGTGGGAGGAGAGGAAGGGAGGAAGAGTTCTTGCTGTGTGACCCAAACTCTCAACTTCTTTTCAAAATGCAACACTTTTCATTTGCAAGGTGCCTACCGAGATGGACAGCAGGTTTCAACAGGAGGAAGGGGATCACGTCGAGGACCAAGCGAGCAAGAGAGGCGAGTGGAGGGAGGTGCGTCTCCATCTTGGGAGGGACAGGCGTCTGTGACTTGGGCAGGGAGATCTCACCTGGCCCAGCCCCCCAGCCACGCCACGCCCCCCCCCCCCCCCAGCTCCCAGGGCCCAAGACGGTTCTCACCAGCACTCGATCTTCGGTTTTCTTGGGTTTGGTTTCTAGCTTCACCCTCACCAGGAGGTGGGTGGGAGGCCGGTTCAGGGACTTCCGGATGCTGTCTGCAAAGGATGGGCTGAGGTTAGAGCAGGCAGTAAAGGATGATTTCCCAAGTCAACCCTAAATGTCCAGTCCTGGCAGCAGAGTCTGCATGATGGCTTCGGCTTGGAGGAGGGGAACGGAAGAGAGGACAAGACGGAGGTCCTCTGAACATGTGCAAAGCAATTCGTCTCAGAACCACTTAATTCGTGTTGGCCTCATGGCGTCACTTCTGGGAGCAGGGGGTGTGGTACCCCCACCTCTCTAGGAACCCCCCAAAGCAGGCATCTTCCTCCAGGGGGACTGATCTCTGTTGCCCGGAGAGGAGTTCTAATTCCAGGAGATCTCCAGGCCCAACCTGGAGGTGGCAACCCTAAAGACTATCTCCCTAAAACTGTAGGGACGAAGGCCTGGAAGTTAAACCGGACTCTGACGAAGCTGCCTCATGCGCGCTCGAAAACAACCTCAACTCCGCCGACGTTGGTGCTCTGAATCATTTGCACGCCTCAGCCAAGCCGAGAGCATGTGGATGAAAACACACCCGGGAATGTTTTGCTTCCGCTCACAAAGCCCGCAGGGTAAACTGAGGCCACTGTTCCTCTCTGCCATGTGTGAGCTGGGGGGGGGGAGTATGGGCCTGCTGGAAACTGGGGTGAAGTATCAGAGGCGACAGGCCCCGGCGAGGTGACGGATCGATCCTGACAGTCAAGGCCGTGCAAACCCACTCCCGCGAGGAAAGGTGACAGAGCCACACACACACACACACACACACACACACACCCCAGTTGGCCTCTCAGCGGTTGTCACGACTGACTCGATGGTCCACGAGAGCCAGCCGAGTCCACCTGAGGTCCAGATGCACCTACCTGAGCTAGTCAAGCCAGCTAATCAACCCCACCAAGCCATGCGCTGTGCTGCCCCGACATGCAGAGCGCAGTGGAACAGCAGGCGGCTCGCGCCAGTGAGCCCAACCACGTACTCCTGGGGAAGGAAGCCCGAGTAAAAAACATCTCCCCTCCCCCAAATCTCCAGGAATTTCCCAAGCCGGTGTTGGCAACTCTACCAAGCGTATTTGGCCAGTTCACAGCTGAAGAGGCAGTGCGGGGCTTCTAGAGCTGGGGAACCTTTTGAGAAAGAGAAACGAATCTCTGTGTGGCCTCAGCCCTTCCCCACAGCGGTTGGGAAAGCCTCCAGGCCGCTGTGGCTGAAGCGGTGTTATCGGAGACTGGCCTGCGGAGCCCCGGCAATCCAACGTCTCTCTTATCCGGGATGGTTTTTCTTCGTTTTTCGAGAGATTGACACAAAAACACGCAGAAACCAAAACTGCCACAAATGCTGATGTGCTGGAGGAGGGAAACTGGACTGGGATCCAGACCGCGACCGGATGCCCGCAAAAGCCAAAGGGGGCGGAAGTGGGAGGCCGTTTACAGAAAAAGGGGGCGTTCCGCCACTCCCCCGCTCCCCTCGATGGAGTCAGGGGGGCCTTGAACACAAGCACCTCATCAAAGGCAATACAAGGTCTCTTGTTAGGGAGCATTCCTCAACTGAGGAGCTACTACTCCCAGAATTCCCTTGGAGGAAGCTAGACCAGCGCATGTCTGGATGCCCATGCAAAAGCCCTACCTGAGCCTGTTCCCTGCCTAAGAACACCTGGCAGGCGGTAAACAGTGTCAGAGGACAAACCTTGTGCCCCGGGCACCGTGCTGGGGTATCCTGGATTAAACCCTGGATTGAGGGTTGGGTGTTCCAAAGCAAAGGAAGCAATTTATTAATTAACAGATGGAAATAGTCCATTTGGGTTTTTTTACAGGGAAAACCACCTAGGATAATCCACATGACATTCATTAGGATTAGACTCGCCACCTTTCTCCAAATCTGTCTAGCCGTTATCACGCACCCCTGCATGAGTCAGCGATCTGGCCTCAGATCTTCCGTTCGGCCTCCTCTGGGGCGTTTGGATTCTACCAGCAGGTCTCTGCATTAGGCCCAAGTGGGTCATTTGCTCCTGATGTAGAAACACAGCCCAGTGGGTTGCTTTCTGAGGAGTCTGCCCGTTGGCTCTCTGCACGAGCCCCGATGCATCCAGAGTTAGGAACCAGGGCTTTCAGCAAAAGGAAGCCCAGCCACTCCGGGGGAAAGGGGAAGTGAAGTCCATTTTTAGGCCTCCGCATTGGTTTTTCCTGTCTGAGTTGGGCTGTTGGGCAAGAGAAACCTCACAGCTGAGGAAGTTTGAGATGAGGCAACAGGGCGGCCTTTCCCCACTCTCTGACACCCCATCAGCCCCCACCCGCACAGCCTCGCCCGCTCCATAAAACCAAAAGACCCCCCTAGAGCCACCTTTGGCAAATTTGTGTTCAGCCGGATGAGAGGATTTAAATCTCGCTTTGGTCAGGAGCCACATTAATATTGCATGCGTGTAAGAGAGAGGGAGACAGACAGAGAAATAAATGCGAGGGACGGTTCTCTGGTGTTTTGGGCATCTGCATTTCCTGAATGCTCCTAGCACCTCCCTGGGTAGCGGGCTGTGCTTTGGGTTCCGGATGGCATCGCCATGAATTATTCGGTCCCACTGGCACGCTGGAGGAGGAGTGTGGGAGGGAGGCCTTGGATCTTGCAGGTCTCCGTCTCGGGCATGGAAGCACACGCTCACGGATCAATTAGGAGAGAGCCGACTGGCTGAGAAGTCCTTTTGCTTTATTTATCGACTTCCACTCACACGCCCTGCCTGATCCGGGGTTCTGTCGCTGTCCAGGCCCGGGCAGTGAGAAAGGGAGGTTGGATTCACGCTGCGCTTCCCCTGTTTTCTCAGCACGTTGGAGGCCTCTCATCTGGAGAAGCGGGTTCAATTCCCCACTCCTCCTCCACAGGCAGCCAGCTGGGTGGTCCCAATCACTCCTCCCTAGTTTCCTTCGGCCACCTCCTACCTGATCTCTCGCCCACTTTTTCCTGTACATCCAGGGTTGCCAACCTCCAGGAAGGGCCTGGAGATCACTCGGAATTATCTCCATGAAGACGGTTCCGAAGAGCAGCCGTGTGAGTGTGCAGCGGCACAACTAGATCCGCGTCCGGAGCGCTCTAGAGAATGAGGTTTTCTGGGCAGAAGGTTTAGACGCATCAACACCCTCTTTGTTGGATATCCGACGAAGGGAGCTTCGACTGTCACCCCGAAAACGCTGTCAATCTTTGTGGTACTACTGTCTTCGAATCTACCTGATCTCTGGACAAGACCAATTTCCCCTTTGTAGGGCAGATTCTGTGAGGTCCCTCCCCAAGATCTACCCCAAAACTCCAGGAAATTCTACAACCTGGAGTTGCAACCTGATGCCCACCCTC
Source organism: Paroedura picta (assembly GCF_049243985.1). Taxonomy (NCBI): domain Eukaryota; kingdom Metazoa; phylum Chordata; class Lepidosauria; order Squamata; family Gekkonidae; genus Paroedura; species Paroedura picta. The sequence continues at coordinate 2,334,141 of NC_135384.1, forward strand.
TCTCTCTCTCTCTCCCGCAATACTTTCATTAAGGAACTAAACCAGACCTCAATGAAGCATCCCTCCGGACCAGATTCGGCTTCCATCCAGGGCTGACCTGATGCCCTCAGGATGGCCCCAAGCAGGTGGAGCTTTAGCAACCCTCTCGCTGGCAGCTGGGAATTCAGGGGCCTCGTGCTCCTGGGCTGCTCCAGGCTGGCCTCTCTTCCCCAGAGCGGCTCCAAGCCCCTGTGGGCCCAGCACCACATCAAGGCCTGATTCGTTCTATAAATTAATTATGCGCCAGGTGAAGGAATGTTTCCTTAGGGGTTGAACCTGTGCGTGGGGTTGTTTGGGGAGAGAGGGAAACTCTCTCTGGCTTCTCCCTTGCGTGTGGGCACACAGCACCTAGTCTGGCAGAGGCTCCCCTCCCCCCCCCGCTCTCGAGTTTTTACTAAGGGAAAAGGGTCCCCAATTACCTTGAGCAAAGGTTTAGTCATAGTTTATCTCTATAGGGGTCTGTTTTTCCAACGTCCACAGTTCTCCCTGAGCTCTAGCCTATACATGTCACAAGCGGAAGCGGTAGAGTCCTTTAGCAGTGGGATGGACTGTACCGCTTCACCCCAAAGGTGCAGAACTCCTTGTGTTTGGGCGGGAGGGGAAATTAGCTCCTTGCAAGCAGGAAACACAGAACGCACCAGCCTCCCCCCACACAGGGTGCTCCGAATGGAGCAGGACTGCTCACTCTGTTTCACGGGCGGCAAAGTGCCGGGCTGTGCCCCCCAACAGATCACGGCTTGAGCCCGCCTCTTTCGAGCTGCATCTCCCTCCTTTTTATTTACTCTCCAGAGTGCGTTGAGCATGAGAAACCACCAAAAGAAAGTGTGACATTCTGTTCACACATGTGCAAGGGGTGCCAGAGCCATAGACTTCCACCCTGGTTTATGAATGGACTGAATCCTAGGCAGGGTTGACTCACTTCACGTGTGCTGTTGGGCTCTGGGCGGCACTACCGAGGGGGAAGGTGCTTCTGAGCATGCACAGAGAAACTTTCCCTGCACCACTGAGAAGCCCACACACCTCTAAGATTGGCCTCTCGGTAGGCCTGGCCTTCAATGTCTCTCATTCCCCAAACAGAGGGATAGGCTTTATCCGAAGGGGGGGGGTGTGGCTCAGTGGAACAGCCCCTGCTTTGTGTGCAGAAGGTCCCAGGTTCGAATCTTGGAATATCCAGTTAAAAGGACCAGGCAGGAGATAGCATGAAGGATCGCAGCCTGAGTCCTTGGAGAGCTGCTGCCAATCTGAGTAGAGAATTGATGGCTTGTGTCTGTTCGTGGGGGAGGAATATTCTAGGGAGGGACTGTGGCTCTGTGGTAGAACACCTGCTTGGCACACGGAAGGTCCCGGGTTCAATCCTGGACACCTCCAGTAGAAGTACCCTCAGGTAGCAGGTGACACAAAAGGCTCAGGCTCGGGAAGAGCTGCTACCAGCCTGAGCAGACAATACCAACCTTGGTGGACCAGTCGTCTGATTCAGCAGAAGGCAGCTCCATGCATGAGGTCAGGTATGCGCCAGGGGTTGTGCCACCCCCAGTAACAGGGAACAAAGCCCACAACTTTGAGCCTTGCGCAAGGCCGCTAGTGGTGTGCGTATCTTTGTGCAATCCCGTGCATGGCGGGGAGGAAGTGTGATGTTTTCTACCAGAGGATGGAGAGTCCAGGTGCGCTTGGGGTTTTCGCAGGCACAGCCGGACAGCAGACAGGCTGCCGGCTCCTGCAAAGTAGCCGCCTCGCTCTTGACCCAAGGTCATTCTTCCTAGTTCCCCGACAAGGGAAGAGGCCGAACTGAGTGCGCTGGAGAGAGAAAGCCAGCGTGTGGGCCAAATATTCCGGTGGAGGGAAGTCAGTGAGGAGGGAGAAGAGGCCCTGATGGATCCGGCTACTAAGAAGGAAGCTTGTCTCCCAGGTGGCTCCACAGGGGGACTGTCACGGGTATGGGACAGAGGTTTGTTTTTGAGGCCTTCCCAAAGATCAGGGGTGGCCAAACTGTGGCTCTCCAGATGTCCAGATGTCGCAACGCTGGCAGAGGCTCATGGGAATTGTAGTCCAGGGACATCTGGAGAGCCACAATTTGGTCACCGCTGCCACAGATGAAGGAGGAACAAAGTGTCAGCACGGTGTAGCAGTGAGTGACAGGGAGGGGACGCCAGTTCAAATCTCCACTCTGCCCCAGAAGCCGGCTGGGTGACGCTAGGCCCCTCACGGCCCAATCTACTTCGCAGGGGAGTTGTTCATATAACAGCGACGAGGTAAAGCTATTGTAGGGTTCTCGGGGAGCAGGCCAAGGTAGAAATGACGCGACAACGGCAATACAGACAGAGCGAGAAAAGAAAACCCAGACAGGAGGCTAGCGTGCATGAAAGTTGGCATGAGCCAATACAACCGAGCCGGAAGACATTTCTGGGGAACGGTCAGGCCTGTGGCTCCACACGCATGTGTGCCTCTCCTCTGGAGACGCTTCACAGGTGTGTGTTTTCTCCTCCGCACAGGGATACCGCCGCCCCCTCCGATGCGCACGCTCCCAATGGTGCCGATACATCCCCTTCCTTCCCCTACAGAGCGCAGGCATCCCCCTTCAAAAGAGGGGCTCGGAGGCCAGGTGGAGAGGGGAGGAAGGAGGAGAGCCAGGAAGTGGTGTGTGTGTGTGTGTGCATGGGGGGGGGGGACCAGCATCCACGGCAATCTCTGCCTCTCTCACGCACACAAACCCCCTCCACAGCCTCGGGAGACAGCCCATTACCCGGCAAGCAATAAACCACCGGCAGCAGCGCAAGGTGGAGTCCTGGCAGATAAACAGCTCCCACATCCCAAGCTGCAGGCTGGAAATATTGCCCCCCTGCTGTGGCGAACCCCCTTCCCCCCCCCCCCCATCACGGCACCAAGCCCAGGAGTCCGGGCCTTCCCCAGGCACGGCCTCGCCTTTCCCTCCTCCCCAGCCCCCCCCTCTTTTCCCGGGGGACCATTAAAAGATGAAAGGATGGAGGAGAGAAAGGGGTGGGCCGAGGGGGGCGGGGTGTAAGGACCATGGACAGAGGGGGAGGGCAGGGACGCCAACATTTGGGGCTGGGGGGGGAGGGAAGGAGGCAGACTGTTTGCTTGGGAGGAAGGCAGGGAAAGGGTTGGGATGGGGGGGGAGTAAGGCCATTATTGGCCCAAAATGGGGAAGGGGAGACATGAAAGCGAGCCCCCCCCCCTTCAGCTCTCAGGTGGGGAAAAGCAGAGCAGAGGGCAGAGGAGCAACTGCCCTGGACTGGGGGGGTGGGGGGTCTGTGGAACGAACAAGCCCTGGGGGGGGGGGGTCTTTGATGCTGGGGTTCAGTGGGCAAATTCGACCCTGTCCCCTAATTTTTGGAAGGGTGGGGCAGGTGACTAACTCCTGAGAATTGCAGGGTGTCTATTGGGGGGTGGGAGACGAGGATACGGGGGAATGTCCCCCCTACTCCCGCCCAACCCTGGGAAAGGGGTTTGGGGAGGGGGAGGCATTCACCTGTCCTAGCGGGGTGGTGAGGAAGGGACCCCCCCCCCCCTCCGCAGGCCATCTTGCCTGGCCCGGGGGCCACAGTGGATCTTAGATGAGGAATGAAGCAGGGGGAGGGGGGCAGAGAAATGGGATTGGGGGTCCGGGGCAGCAACCCTGTGAATTTGGGGTGGGGGTGGGGGTGGATTTCTCTTGGGAGGGGGTCCATCCACCTGGATGCGGGGGTGGGGAGGCCATCTAGCCCGGGGCCGAGGGGGGGCACTGGGAGGGGGGAGCCCCTTCCTGCAGGGGTGCCGCCGGGGGAGGCAAGCCCGGGGTGGTGGGAGAAGGGGCGCTTCTCCGAGGGGCGCCGCCGGGCGGTGCAGGGCGAGGGATGCCGCGGTGGCGGCGACGGCGGCGGCTGCAGCCCCTCCGGAGGCGTCTCCCTCCCGCTCCCGCTCCCGCTGCCCTCCCGCCTCCTCCCGCTCCCTCCCGGGCGGCGCCTACCTTGCAGCTCCCGGGCGACCTCCCCTCCGGCCTGGGCCATGGCAGCTGCGGCAGGAGCCGGCACATGCCCGCCTGGGCGGCAGCGGGGGCGGCGGCGGAGCGAGCCAAGGAGGATGCGCAGCCTCCGCCTCCCCCCGCCCGCCCGCCCGCCTGCCTCGACGCTGCCTTGGCGCGCCCCGGGGACCGGCCGGCCGGGAGGGGAGGAGGGAGGGGGAGGGCGGGGCAGGGAGGGGCCCGGCGGGGTGGGAGGGAGGGAGGGGCCCGGCTGAGCCTCCCGCCCCCTGAGCCCCGCGATTGCAAGCGGCTGCGGGCAGAGACCTCCGGGGCCGTCGTGAGCCGCCTGGCTGGGCGCGCGGTTGCAGAGGGAAGGCGGCGCAGAAATGTGCCGAGTAAACCACCAGCGCTGGGAGGCGCAGCAGCAGGAGGAGGTGTTCTCATGACTATGACTATTCATATTCTGCCCCTCAAGTTCTTGGGAATCGCAGCGGCGGCATCGCCCTTCCCATAGAATCACAACGTTGGAAGGGGCCTCCTGGGTCATCTAGTCCAACCCGCTGCACGATGCAGGACACTCACAACCCTCTCGCTCCTCCGCTGTCACCTGCCACTGGAACCTGTTGTAGAAATGAGCTGCTGCTGTTGTTGTAATTCAAGACCTCACCGAGTTCTTGGGAGCTGCTGCTTAAAAGAGGCAGGACCCAGACTGAAAGAGGCACCATCCATGGTGTTGGGGAGCTGTGGGGCAAGCCCTGCGTGGGTTCTCCCCACTCACATGGTTTGGGGCCTCTGGTTTGCGTCCCCCTCTCTCTGGGTTTCACTTCTCTCCTTCCTCCGCCACTTCCTCTCCTACAAACCCTCCGCCAGACCACAAAGACACGCCCCACCGAGGACTGGAAATCCACAAGGGCCAGCCCAGGCAAAGCCCGGGACCCCAGAGGCGACACAGGAGGCAGTCTGATGCATCCCGGCTTCGAGCCGCTTTCTCCTCGGGATCTCGCCCCTCCTTTCCTTTGCCTTGAGCAGAAGAGCCACAGGGTGGGGCGGAAGCGGCCTCTGAACACCCAAAGGGGAAGTGCAGAACATGGGCCGTGGCTCGGTGGCACGCCGAAAGTCCCAGCTTCAAAGAAGCAGGTAATCGAGGGTAGGAAAGTCCTCTGCCGGAGACCAGCCTGAGTAGACCACACTGCCCTGTGAAGGTACCACCGCCTTCAAGCAGGAAGCAGAGAGCATGAAAGATCTTCACGCCAGCAACTCGGGCCCTGTCCTGGGTGCTTGTCTGGTGGCATCATCTGGAGGCGTTCGGCTTGCCCTTGGAAGACCCTCTCGGAGCCAGAAGCAAAGACTTGAACCAAAAGCCAAGAATTTTTTTGTGTGTGTTAGGAGACCTCTAGTGGAGGCTCCATTTCCCTTCCTGGCTTGGTTCAGAGATGTCCAGATGGGGTTAACTCGGCGGTCCAAAATGCCTTGAAACGAATCCTGCTGGCTTAAGTGGAATGAGAGATCGAGACCAGTGTCTTCTTCCTACGTTGTACGTGGACAGATGCTGCCAGGAACTTGGCCCAAGCTCTAACCACATCCAGGCTAAACGACTACAGTGCGTTCTTCGTGGAACTTCTGGGGTCCGTGGAAAGCGCCAGCTATAATTTTGCAATCCGGTTGTGGTCTAGGGCCAGAATGTTTGGAGGCCCGTCTGCTGCCCTCTGAACCTGCCCAGTTACTGAGGTCGTGGAGGCCTGGCTCTTTGGTCCACGGTTTGGTGGATGCCTTTCCAGTGGTGGCATCTCAACTGTGGAATACTTGCACCACAGAGAGTTGACCAGAATCGAATGTGAAGGAATGGACTCTCAAGCCCTCCTGTTCCTTCAGGTTGATCCCTGGGAGGTCAGGAAACCTCATGGCCATCTCAGGTGTCTCTTTGTTGGCAAAGGCCCTTCCCCTCCCTCCCAGGAGTTATCAAAAAACTGCCATCATCGGCAACTCTGAGAGTATCTCCCACTAAAAGGATTCACACTTTTCGCATTCGGTGCCTGCATTCCTCGGCCTAGTTGCTCTGCCACCCACTTTGCCCCTATAAATATAAGTACCTTTTCTTCTTCAGTAATCTCAGGGCTCTCTCAGCCTCACCCACCTCACAGGGTTGTTGCGGGGAGAGGAAAGGGAAGGAGATTGTAAGCTGCTTTGAGACTCCTTCGGGGAGAGAAAAGCGGCATAGAAGAACCAACTCTTCTTCTTCTTACTGTTGATTTTTTAAAATGAGATTTTAACATGTGATTCGTGCTTGCTCAGTAGGGTGGCAGGGAGGAAATGAAAGTGGGAAATTCGGTTGTGGTGACCTGACATCATTTTCAGGGTGGCTTGGGAAGTGACATCACAGCACCCTTGATTCAGAGAAAAGCAGCATGACATCACTTCTTGGTCCATTCCCAAAACAACATGTACATGTTCTACAGACTGTTTTATGTATGGTTCTCTGTTATAATGTAAACCGCCCTGAGCCTCCGGGGAGGACGGTATAGAAGTATGATAAACAAATAAACAAACAAACAAACAAACAAACAAACTGCACAGCGCTGGTACAACAGCACCCCCTCATATCGTTCCCCCCCCCAAACTCCAGCTTAAATATTTAAATGCCGGTTACCAGCTCCCTACCTGGGGGTACTCATTTTCTTTCAATCTAGGCTATTTATTGAACAAAGTCTGAGTTCAGTGGAACTTTGAAAAACAACACACTTTAATTCTGGGCATAAGCTTTTGTGAACATGCATGCTTCTTCAGATACCTCTGAGTACGCACCCAGAATTATGCCCAGAATTAAATTTTGTGGGCCTTCAAGGTGCCACTGAACTAGAGAAACCAGTCCGAGGGGGGACGTGGGCATCTCCTGAAATTATAGCTCATCTCCAGACTAAAGAGTCAGTTCCCCTGGAGAAAATGGCTGCTTGGGAGGGGGACTCAGGGATGCCAGCCTCCAGGAGGGACCTGGGGACCCCCTGAAATTATAGCTTTTCTCCAGACTAAATAGGTCAGTCCCCGTGGAGCAGAAAGGCTGCTTTGGAAGGTAAATAGAGAAGCAAGCCTGCAGGTGGGCCTTTGAAATTCCCTGGAATTATAGCTCATCTGCAGGTCAAAGAGGTCAGTTCCCCTGGAGAAAATGTCTACTTTGAAGGGGGAATTAGGGATGCCAGCCTCCAGGCGGGACCTGGGGACCCCCTGAAATTATGGCTCACCTCCAGACTAAAGCCGCTCTTTCCCCCAAAGTGGCTTACAGAAATGTGCAAAACCAAACAGGATTAAGCAGTGAAACGAAAATAAGCAAGACAAAATAAAACCAACCTACATGGGTCCTTGTCCACTGAGCTGGCCAGGAGAAGGGGTAAGATGTGTGAGGGGGGCCCTCTCCCCCAGGAAATTGGGGGGCGAGGGGGTGGCTGGAATGCCAGACTGCAGGGGGGGAAACAGCCCTGTGGTTAGAGCTCTTACATGCTGCTATGAACCAGGTTTTTCTGGGAAGTCTCCCCTCGGGAACTGCTACTTATTTGGGTTGCCAACTCCAGGCTCCTTGACCTGAAACCAGCTTTTTGCTCAGAATTAAAACTCAACTGCACCTCCTTTTTAGAGTATGCCCAAGAACCCCTTATTGGAGTGACTGACACCCCCGTTGTGTCTGCTTATTGGAAAAGAGGCCTGAAGCAGCGACTCATGCAGAGAGGCGACCGGGAAACCTCCTGGCAGGCGAAAAAAAGCCCCTGCTGCTTCCCGAAATCTTTCACGCACACCCCTCTGCACCGAGCACAACTGCATTAGCTAATCCCCCGCTGCTGCCAGGCGGGAGCCAATTTGCAGGAGAAAAGGCCAGATCATGCAGAGCCCCAGCGGGCAGCCTCCTCTGTGGGCAGGAACCTTTTCATTACTTCATTAAGGCAGATTTGGCTCTCTCCGCCCTCCCAGAGCGCCGGGCTCCCCGTCAATCCCCTCTCGGCCACCGGGGGGCGGTCGCATCGCCCCCTGCGCCGGCTCCGCTTCCTCGATCCAGCCTCCCCTCGCTCCGCTTCCCGTCTGGCTCTCTTCCACCGCGGGGTCCGCGCACAGAGGGGGGATCGCAGGTGAGGCCCTGGGGATCCTTGTGCAATGCGGGGCCCGGAAGCGCCTGCCTGCCTGCCGACGGGCGGGGCGGGGAAGCAGGTGGGGGTTTCTAGCAAGGGAGGGGCTTGCAATGCCTTTTGCAACGCGGGGCAAACTTCCTGGCGGGCAAGGCGCGGATCGGGGCCCATTCCCGGGCGGGCGAGTGACCGCTGCGCTTTGCAGGCGCGCCCGGACTCCGGAGCCGGGCAGAGTCCGAAGGAGGCGGGTCCGGCGGCCGCGATGCTCCGCGCCCTCGCCGCCCCCGCGCAGCCCGGCCGCCCTCTGCGCCGCGTCCTCAGCATGGCCGCCACCGCCGGACGCCCCCGCGGGAGCCTCGCCGACAAGGTGGCCCTGGTCACCGCCTCCACCGACGGGTGAGTCGGCCCGCGGCCCGCGGCCAGGGCCGCCTCTTGCAGGCGGGGTGGGGGTCGTCCCCGGCCCCGGGGGGAGCGGGTCTGTGCTCCCCGATTGGAGGCGCGGCTTCAGTTCGGATCCTGCTGAAGGGCAGGGATCAGCTGCTTGGGATAAGCTTCCACCAAACGCTGCTCATTTTGCCCCCGAGCGGCTTACCTTCCTCGCTCCCGTTTTACGCGCACGACGGCCCCGCAAGGTAGGTCAGCCTACGACGGAGGCGAGGTCAGCCTGTGGCAGAGGAACAGTCAAACCTCACAGTTGCGCTGGAACACAACTTTAATAAATTAGGTTTATACAAAGCAGGGAGTCTCCTTACCAGAGAGGCTCCGTCCCCGAATCAATTCCGGCCAGGACCCTGCTGCTCTTTCTGGTCGTGTGGCCCGGGTAACGTTATTCCCCCTTTTGGCTGGGTTTTGACAAGGATCGGCTATGCGATCGCCCACCGCCTCGGCCGGGATGGAGCTCACGTGGTCGTGAGCAGCCGAAAACAAGCCAACGTGGACCGGGCCGTGGCGGAGCTGCAGAAGGAGAACCTGAGCGTGTCCGGGTTGGTGTGTCACGTGGGGAAGGCCGGAGACAGGCAGCGCCTGATCGATGCGGTGAGCATGTGCTACGTTGAGGCTCCGTGTGGAAAGACCTTTGTATGTCGGGACACCAAAGCCCCTCGAGGGCAAGGATTTAGGGGCCCCTTCGCCAGACATATTCTAATGCCAGGGGGGACAACTGACCAGTCGTGGGCCACAAAATGCCATCAGTGTGTCCAGCCCATGCAGGAAGGGGGCGTAACAGTGCGCCCCTATAACTGATCCCAGAATCTTCAGCAACGGGTGAAAATTCAGTGGAGATTGTGCAGGAGTTTTGCAGGCGGAGGCAATATTGGGCATTGAGACATTCTGCCCTTGTGCTATGAGGCCAGCTGGCCTTCCTCCTGTCCCAGACCTTTCCTCAACCAGGCCACGGAAGGTCCTGGAGGTCGCTAGAGGGTACATTCCGGGCTGGCAACATTTGCGCCCCTCAGCTGGCATACACATGTTCAAGAGCAACCAGGGATCAACCGACTGTGGGCCTCTAAGTGTGCATGTGGAAAATGCCACATCCAGTTAGACCTGCCGGAGACCTAACTGCTTGTGGCAAATCCACCTCCAGCCGATTAGGGGCAGAGTTTAAGCCAGCGGACAGGCCTGAGTTGTGGGTCCTCTTCTCATTTCATGACTGGGAATAAGCGCTCCATGCTCCATGCTCCAGCAAGCCTCCATGCTCCAGCCGCAGTTCGGCCTTTTCCCAGTTTGCTGCTTCCGTAGGTTTCCGAGAGGGTTGAAGGGGCAACGTCCCTGTTGGCGCAGGTGCGGACTGGGGTGGGCAGTCCAGGACTACAAAAGAGTCCAAAGTGCAGGAATGTGGGAGGGAGGGAGCCGAAGGACGCATTGGCGTGAAATTTCGTGATCTTTGGAAACCACGTTCAGTTTTATTTTGAAACAGAACACAGTGGGGGGGGGTTATTGAACCCCTACTCTTTTTTCCCCTCCTTATTAATAATATTAGGAATTTAAAAATCCAACCGAAAGGAAGAAAATAACAAGAGAGAAAAGACTTTTCCTACCGGTGACAATTAGAAATCAAACTGATATCCGTTATGCTGTGTTAATACATAAAACGTTCAAAACCACTTCCCCCCCCCTGAATTCCATATTTTTTCCCTTCCTGAAACCCATAAATCATAATTTCGTTTTTGCTCAGTCTATAGAGGGTTTTCGACTAGTTACAAATACCATCATTATTTTCTAATTAAAATAGTAAAGTAAGACGGTCCCACCAATTCTGCCCTCTTTTTCAGACATTTGACTGTTCTCCGAGTCCATGTCATGTTTAAAAGTAATTGTCTAAAAGTCAAACCTAGCAGGAGAACTTATTCCCCTCACAAATATGAAGGAAAAATTGTGTGTGTGTGTGGGGAGGGATTTGCAGCAATTAAACAGGAGGGGGAGGGAAATCAGCCAGTTCCCCCCCTTCAAAATGTGTCTACAAAATCCTACAGAAAAAGGAAAATCTGGTTTAAAGGAGAGACTAATCCTGATTCAGGGGTTCTGGGGACGGGCCGCTGCTCTGTGGTAGCGAACCTGCTCAGCACGCAGAAGGTCCCAGGTTCAATCCCCGGCATCTCCAGGTCAAAAGGGACCAAGCAGCAGTTGTTGGGAAAGACCTCTACCGAACACCCTGGAAAACACGGAACCTGATAGACCAGCTTTTCTTGCTGTTGAGAAACTCCTTAAACGTTCTTCAGGCTTCAAGCAACCCCAGAAGTGGCGCAATCATGTAGAATGTGGTGGGAAGCCTAGCTGTGTACATGTCCACCTGGGTCCCTCCCCTTCCCACCCCCACCAGGCACGCCTTTGGCTATTTTGGGAGAGGGTGGGTGGGTCAACGTGATCACAGATGGTCCTATCACCCGATAAATGTTTAACAAATTATACACACACACAATTAATTAACTCCCACCCGTTCGGGGCCTGAGCCAAGGCGGGCAAGGGCCAAGGCGGGCAAGGGTATTGTGCATCAGGCTGGCTTGATGGGGCTGTGCCGTCCTAAAATTCTGCTCTCCCTCTTTAGGCCCTTGAGCGCTACGGGGGCATCGACATCTTGGTGTCCAACGCGGCCGTGAACCCGTTTTTCGGCAGCACCCTTGACGCCCCGGACGACGTGTGGGACAAGGTGTGAGAATTCGGGAGGGCCCCTGTTTGCACCCGGAGGAGTTCTGTGAGGGAAAAGAGGGGAGCGTTAGACAAAAGCCTTGCTTGGGTTTCATCCCTGTGAGGGACAACGATAGGCAAGCGAAGCTTTTCCCAGACGGGAGAGAAGCCTCCGGGGCTGATAAACAAGATGGCGGCCACAGGAAAGGAAGCGCAAAAGTCGCATTCCAGGAGAGAGGATGCGTGGATCCACTCCGCTCATGAAGCCCAATCAGACAGGTTGGCCTGCAGCAAAGCTTTGTGGGAAATATAGCCCACCTCAGGCCACGGACGGTCGCCATGCCTGCTCACAGAAGGTGGCTTGTGACCGAAAGGACAGAGTGTCCGAACACACCCCATAACCTCTTCTTGTCGTGGTGGGCATCAACCCCCTCCCCTGTTTCAGGCTTGGCAGGCCTTTAGGGGGTCCCAGGCCCACCCACTCAGCAGATTTCTCTGTGGGGTTACCACCTCTGGTTTGGGGACGTCCTTGAGATTCGGAGGGGGGCGTCCGGAGAGGGAACCCATAGGATTCAATGCCAAAGGGTCCACCGTCTATAGCTGAAGACGAGATAAGTTGTAATTGCAGGAGCCCCATTACTCCGCTTCCTTTTTTCCTCTCTCTCTTTCTCAGATCCTGGATATCAACGTCAAGGCCACAGCTCTGCTAGTCAAACTCGTGGTGCCTCACATGGAGAAGAGGGGGTGAGATCCAGCGGGCAGGCCAAGGGAAGCTGGACTGTGGCCCACTCGCCCCCCATTACATCCTCATTTCCTTCCCAATCTCTGATCCATGCCCTCCACCTGACAGAACTCTAGGGCAGGGGTAGTCAACCTGTGGTCCCTGCCAGGTGGCAGGGGCTCATGGGAATTGTAGTCCATGGACATCTGGAGGACCACAGGTTGACTACCCCTGCTCTAGGGGACAAAGATGAGGTGGCTTCTGTAGCGGGCATGCTAGGACCAAAATACAGTGGTGGTCATGGGGAAAGAGGGCGATGGAAGGGAGGACTGTGAAGACGGGGGGCAAAGACGGAGAGTGCCATGAGCCGAATCTTTCTCCTTTCCTCCCTTTCAGGGGTGGCTCCATCGTCATAGTTTCCTCGATCGCCGCATATTCTCCGTTCCCGGTGAGTCAGCCATGGTCTGGCCCTGCTGGACTGTCCTTTAGGGCCTAGAATTTCTTCCTCTCTTCCATTGCAACTGAGAAGAAAGAGATGAGCCCTGATACAGGTTTCAGGCTTTCTGCAGATTGAAGACACCTGAGCTGATTCACCAGTTTAAGGAGTTTATTAAATCTGTGTACTTTTGGCAGGGAGCAAAGGTGGACTGGGAGGCCAAAACATCCCTATAAACAGCTTTACCCCTCCCCTTTAGTGAAAGAAACCAGGGCTTGAAGGCTGCTAGTACTGTTGTGGTTGCCTGGCCACAGTGCCCACCGTGATCTCAGAGGGCATCCATTTCTTAAAGGTGCAGGAGCTAATTGGATTGTTTGGGGGGAGATTAAACCCTGTTATTTTTTCTTCTTTAAAAAAAAAAGATTAGCGTCTCTAAAGTTCAGAGAAAGTTCTGCCTTGTCTCTTCATGGCTCCCATCTCCTGGTTTAAATAGCCACCAACAAGGCCATGTTGAGAATTAGACATATGAATACAGCGTGCATTTTGATATTTACACCCCACTCTTCTTCCCAATAGTAACTGAAAGTGGCTTACAATACAATTGTCCCCCCCTCCCTTTTGTCCTTACAACAACCCTGCGGGGTAGGTTAGGATGTTTGTGTGTGATTGGCCCAAGGTCACGACATGGCAGGGCAGGGACTCATAACTAGAGTTTCCTGGATTTTAACCTGACACAACCCATAATAGAGAAGGGAAACAAAAGAATCCCGTTGGTGAAAAACTACGAGGGGGAGGGAAGTCGACTGGGACAGAGAATAAAAACATCGCAATCTCATATGCAAAAAACAGTCAGTCCCGACGTTACTGCTTCTCCAGGGGATTTATAACGCACACTAATGCTAGCTTAGCTGCACGTCGATCACTCCTGCAGCTGATCGTTCCTCCAGCTCTGCCTCCCCCCTGACTCTTTGCTTATGGCCTCCTTCAGGGTTTGGGCCCCTACAATGTCAGCAAGACGGCTCTCCTGGGCCTCACCCGCACTCTGGCCCCCGAACTGGCCCCCAGCAACATCCGCATCAATGCGCTGGCTCCCGGGCTGATCCGGACCAAGTTCAGCTCAGCCGTAAGTACGGGAGGGTGGCAAGGAGAACCGGGCCAGGCTGGGATAGAAGAGGCCCATCTGATGAGCGTTTTCCCTTCAGCTTTGGCAGGACAAAGCCAACGAAAACAAGATCATGGAGGCCATGCGGATCCAGAGGTGACAGCCACCCTTTCGTTCCAGGGGACCTGTGGGGAGCGCCTGGTAGTCCGTGGGCCAGCTGTGTCCAGTACAGCAGGGCTCCTGCAAGCACCCATCCTGACAACCACCAAGTATTTTTCGATGGTGTGGCCGCCCCTTTGTATTTCTGCCCACCAGCTTGGGTCAGAATGAAGAACAGTCCTTCCTTCCTTCCTTCCTTCCTTCCTTCCTTCCTTCCTTCCTTCCTTCCTTCCTTCCTTCCTTCCTTCCTTCCTTCCTTCCTTCCTTCCTTCCTTCCTTCCTTCCTTCCTTCCTTCCTTCCTTCCTTCCTTCCTCCCACAGTGGCCACCAACAAGGTATAGAGGCCGAGGCCTTCCTCTGAGACTGCCTCTGAATACAGAGGTTCCCTTTCGCCACTCTGGCTGAAAGAGACCTGAGAGACCTCTCCTCCTCCATGCATCTGCCCAGTCCCCCTTGAAAGCCCTCTCTGCCCGTGGGCCTCACACCATCATCCACCATCACAGTCTGCATGTCAGGCCATTGTTGAGCCAGGAAGTATTTCCTTTGCCTGCCCCGAAGGCCCTACCCATCCGCCTAAGGGGGTGCCCTTGAGGTCTCGTATTTTGGGAGCAGGAGGGAAAAGTCCCCACCGTGAATCTCGTGGAAGCCATTCTTTTGACTCGGCCTCTCAGCCTGTTCCATTCTTTCCCGCTCAGGCTCGGGGTCCCGTCGGACTGTTCTGGCATGGTTTCCTTCCTTTGCTCCCCGGACGCCGACTACATCACCGGAGAGACCATGGTGGTGGGCGGGGGTGCCCCGTCCCGTCTGTGATGGGCACTGGCCTTCCTTCTCAACTCACCCCAGTACATCAACAGACCCGTCGATGGATGGACGTCCTCTGCGCCCTGGGGGAAAGGAGGGGGGCATTGGGGGGGGGCTGATGTAGTGACGGAGACTTGTTGGTAGCTTTACAAGGGAAGCACTTGGGTTGGGGGGGGCAGTCTGGTTCCCTTGATTAGCAGTGGGATGAAAGGACACAGGAGAGACAACCCATCTAAGGTAACATAACTGGAAGATTGGGGGAGGAAGGGTACCGTTTGGGGTTGGGGAAGATGTGGGGGGGGATCCCTTTTCACAAACCCAGAACAGAGGGTGTGTGTTCTACTCTGCAGGGATGGCTTCATGGGGCGTAGCAGAGTGAAGTGATCCAGCTAATGGCGTTTCCCCTGGAAGGAGAAATTCCAGGGGGGACTCTGTAGGTGTTTGGGGGATCCTTTGGGAAAGGAAATGGGTCGGGGGTGGGGAGTGCTGTAGGTCTTTCTGGCCCACAAGAGTCGGAAGAGTCCCAAATGTTACGAGAGGTGCTGATAGCTCGGCTGTTGGGGGGTGGGGGTGCCATTTCTAAGTGCCTTGTAGAATTTTTTACCTGTCAGAAATAAAATGAAACTCGCGTCTCTGACTCTTTTGTGGGTGTCTTTTTCGGGGGGGGTTTGGGGGGGCAATGTCACCAATGGTGGCATCTGCCAAGAGCACCATCTCTTCCGCCCCCCTTACCGACGTCGTCCCACTGACCCTCCAGTCAATCCGTACTGAGGGGGTGGCTGTGGGGGTGCTCCTGAGCCCAGGGACTCTTCCTGGCATAAATGGGCACCCCCTTCCCACGCCTGCAGCCCCAGGATCACACACACACACGTGTACACCCCACATCCGTGGGCCTTCTGCACCTCTTCTCTTGTGAGAACCTCCCCACCTGGATAACGGCTTCCTTTTTCTCCGGCATGGCTGGATAACGGATAAATTTACCTCCCCTTGGGGGATTGTTTTCCTGTTGGCTTCCTTTAAACCGGAGCCCTGCCTGCCCCCTTCCCCCACCCCCCTGAGTGTTTTGTAATAAATATTACAGGCTTTTCACGCAGGCACCCCAGAGCTCCACAGGCGATGATCCCCTCTCCCCCCCCCCCCCCCGCCCAGAGTCTGGGTGAGGGTTTCCTCCCCCCTGCCCACGCAGCTCCTGTCTTGGATCAGCGGCGTTTCCCTGCTGGTTCCTGACCAGGCTCCTTCCCACCTGAGCTCTGCTGTCTTCTGCCATTCCTGTGATGCTCCTTCCTCCGTCAGGCGGCTCGTTTTTCCACCTTGCCTTCCACTGACATCTTCGGCGCTCTGTTTTTGCATCTCCGCCGGCTCTCCGTTTCTCTCCCCCCCCCCCCTTCCCTCCCCTGATATGTCTCGTACTCATCCCACCTGATCCTTCCATTCGGAATCTACCTCTTGCTGTATTTCGGTGCCTCTTCTCTCCCCCCTCCCCGGATGCTGGTACATTTTAGCATCCCTTCTTCATCTTTCGCCTTCATCTTCTGGCTCCCCGGTTGCAGCCGCTGCACCCCCCCCCCTCCAGGATCCAATCGGCGCCTTCCAGTGGGCTGTCTTGCCTCCAGAGCATGACCCGTGGCATTCCCAACTGAGATTTCTGTCTATGCGCTGGCTCCGGGCTTGGGTGTGTCTGTTATCTTGCTTTTCTCCAAGCCTGTGCCTTTTCGTTTCCCTCTGTCGCCTCTGGAATAAACACATGGTAAGTGTGGGAATAATTTTTAGATTGCTCGTTGTATTGACAAGCTGATCTTGGGTTTTTTGTTTTTTTTCCTTCTTTGCATGCAGCTGCCGTGATTTAAAAAAAAACAACACACCTATTTGTTCTCTTCCGTAGACGGTTTGAATCCCAGATGGATCCCTTCTCTTCCTCTCTGCAGAGCTTGCTCTTTATTTTATATGTATCTGGGATGTTTTTATAGCCGTGGAAACAGAAAAGGCAATGCACTCGTGCATACGTGTAGATGATCCTGCTCTGTGCGGCTTGTACAAGCAGAATTGTGTATGTGTGTGTGTGTGTTTGCAGGTTACTAAACATTTGTGTAAAGCAATGTGAGTGCAGGGGTGTGTTTGTGTGTGTGTGTTTGTGTGTGCTGAGACCTTGCTCATCTTTGCTGAACCCATGCTTTGTGGGTCCATGCTGCTACATGTGTGTGTGTGGGGGGGGTGCGTGCGTGTCTGTGTGTTTGTGGTGCTGACTTAGCATTCATCAGTGGTTCCTTCAGTGTTTTGTGGGCTTCTGGGTAAGAGAGTGGCCTCCTTTCTGCCACATCTGAAGTACGCATTTGAGCACCTCCTTGTGTGTGTGTTGTGCATGATTGTTCTAGAGTACAGTCTACCTGCTCTTGAGAGCGAGCAGGATTTTTAATATATATTTGTTTACAGAAATACGCATACATCGTAGGGAGGATTCGGGCTGGGTTTGTCGTGTGCACATTTGTTGGTGCGACTCTGAAACAATGCATGTGTACATTGGGTCCCGGAAGACGGGCAGGATCCCGCATTTGTCCCTGTATGCTTTGCCGGCCTGCCTTCCTGTCTCTCTCCCTGCTTGCAAAAGTTCAGTTGTGCTCCCCTAAACCATGTGTCTCTTGGCACAGGTCGCTTCCTCCCCCCTGTGCCATGCGGCCTCCTCGGGCATCCCTGCCACCACTGCTCCGTTGGAAGAAGGCCTCCACTTCCTGTGAACACCTGGATTTCCTCTGAACGACACCCGATGAGCCCAGGTGGGCGCTAGTGTGGGGAAACAAGACGAGGGACTGTCGTTTTGCCGGCCGCTGCAGACCCCCGGGGCCAGAGAATTCCCGTCCCTCCATTTGTCAGTGGCCAGGAAACATTAAGACCAGCCAGAAATGTGAAACCGAGGCACCCTCAAAGATTCCCCAGTCAATGCTGCCACCCCTGCCCGATTCTTGTCCTGGACGACGCACAGCCCCTGGGGGGTGCCCCGGCTGCGTTTTCCCCGCAAGACACCACGGAGTTGTGTTCTGATCGCCCCGTGACTCTGAGACCACCGTATGCCTGTAAACCAAACGCCTCTCGGCCTTCTCATGCCTGTAACCACCAGAAGGCTCTTTCAGCTTTCGGTCTAACCAGCAACGCCAGCCGCAGGACACCGGATCAACCCGAAAACAGACGAATGAATGCTCGGCGCCAGAGGGCCACACCTGTTGCCGTAGAACTCGAAGGCTCTCTCACCACGAGGCCCCGAGGAACCTGCGAATGTTTGGTGCTAGCCAGAAAAACCCAACCGGATCAGCGCCGTCCTACGACGGCGGCCGAAAGACCAGTTCTCTCTGCCACTTGAAAGGGCTGTAGCTGCATCGCGGTACCAGCAGACCTCTGGGCAGGCCCTTCCGCGTCCCTCCCGCCCCGACAGCGCTGTGGGCCCCTAGCTTGAGCCGTTTGAGTCCGGATGTGCCCTTGTCACATGACCCACAGCCAGGGACATTTTACAGAAGTCGTAGAGCTCTGAGGTCCACAGCAGAGGTATCGGACCCCATCCCATCCTGACCCATCCGGTACAGAGAAACATTTGGGTCCACCGCTCCCTCCATCCCTGCAGCCAGCCTGGAGCATTGTCCGCAATCCCCAGAGATTTCTGAACCTCTGCATGCGCATAGCATGAAGACGAGTATGGGCCTTGCATGCTGATGAACACGAATCGTTGGCCTTGCTCATCCAAAAGCTTCCAGGAAACCAGAGAAGCACGTTGATCCGGCGCTCGAGAAGCTGCCAAGTCTTGTTGCCCTTCTCGTGCCCCAAGCAGCGTAGCCCTGCAGCTGGAGGAAACAGGACGGGGCTGGATGCTCAGCTGCTGGGAAGTTGTGCAGGACAGCCGGTCCTCCGCGCGAGGCAGTGCCATGTAGAGGCCGTCTAGAAGGGGGGCCGGACATGCGTGCAGGGACTCGTGGGTAACTGGAGCCCGACTGACCGGGGAGAAACGTTACATGAATGTCCAACGGAGGCAGGTTCGAGTTTGATGATGGCGGCTGCTACGTGGGCGACTGGGAGGAGGGCCGGGCGCACGGCTACGGGGTCTGCACGGGCCCCGGGGCCCAGGGGGAATACAGCGGGCGCTGGAGCCGCGGCTTCGAGTCCCTGGGCGTCTACACCTGGCCCAGCGGCAACACCTATCAAGGCCACTGGAGTCAAGGCAAGCGCAGCGGACTGGGCGTGGAGCGCAAGAGCAAGTGGAGCTACAAGGGGGAGTGGGGCCACGGGCTGAAGGGGCGCTTGGGCGTCTGGGAGAGCCACTCTGGAGTGATCTACGAAGGCATGTGGCGCGAGGGCCTGCAGGACGGCTACGGCATGGAGACGTATGCGGACGGAGGTGAGAGGGGCAGAACCTGGTGATGCCGAAATGGGGTGGAGGGGGGGGGTACTCTGTCTGGCTGCTGTCACGCTTGTAACACCCTTGCTTCCCTGCCAGTTGATGCCCAAGTTATTGGCGGGTGTCTCTCTTCCTTATTTCCTGCTCACTCGCACGACCGGCCGCCCTCTTCTCCTGCTTCCTGCGTTGGGTCTTTCCATTTTCCTTTTCCCTCCCCTTGGCTTCCCTTCTCTGTCCAGTAGGCTCTGTGCTCCTTCTGCCCCTCCAGTACTGAACATCTGGGTTCAGACACTGAGGTGCTTGAATCCTCGGAGAACGGGTAGGCTGGCCCCTTGCTGTTCTTCATCCAGTTTCTGTCTCCGAGAAACCTTTCCAGTTCCCCCCTCCCCATGTATTGCCACCGCCTTGGACCCAACAAAAAGTTGAGATCCTTCAAGTAGTACTTCCCATGCTTTGTGGGTGTTCTCCACCCCCAGCACCCAACAGGGGTTGACAATTGCATTTGCTAAAGAGTCCAGAAAATGGTCACTGGTAGGTGGACAGAGGTGGCTTTGCCTTGATGGTCCCCCATCCAAGTCCTAACCAGGGCCAACCCTGCTCAGCTTCCTAGATCAGACAAGATTGGACTATCCTGGGCCCTCCAGGCAAAAGACATCCAGAGGCCGTTGCCTGCCTCTGCGTAGCAACCCTAAACCTTTTGCTGGTCCCCCATCAAAACCTCACCCAGGCTCAACTGTGCTTAGCTTCCTAGATCTCATGGGACTGGGCTAGACCGGGCCACCCCGATTAGGGACCACGCTTGCCCTAATTTCGCCCATCTCTGATTAGGCCTCTTTCCATAGGCCTCCCTACGATCTTCTCTTTCAACCGTAACTCCTTCTCTTCACCCTCCCTTGCAGGTACTTACCAAGGCCAGTGGCAGTCCGGAAAGCGTCACGGATACGGCGTACGCCAGAGTGTCCCCTACCGTCAAGCGGCCCTGGTGCGCTCCCCGCGACGCACCTCCTTGGAATCGCTCCACAGTGAAACCGACCCCAACGCTCCCCCGCCGCCCCTCCCGCCGCCCCCTCTTCCTCCTCCGCCACTCCCAGGGGACAGTCCAGCCTCAGGATCCAGGGGTGGTTTTGTCCTGGCCTTCCCCGGAGACCCGGACTTCCCTAAGGGAGCCAAGAAGAAACCAGGGGGGTTTTTCCGGCGTTCCCTCCTCCTGAGCGGGCTACGGGTGCGGAGGTCCGAGTCCAAGGCCTCCTTGGGGAGCAAGCGGGGGTCCCTCAAGAGCGAGGCAGGGGTGAGTTCCACCGGGAGCGAGGCCACCACGCTCAGCTATGCCGAAACAGAACCCGAGCTGCCTTCCACCCTGACGATCGAGGGCTCTTCCACCGAGGTCTACGCCGGAGAGTGGCGGGCCGACCGGCGCAGTGGCTACGGGGTGAGCCGCCGCTCCAACGGCCTGCGGTACGAGGGGGAATGGCTCGGCAACCGGCGGCACGGTTACGGGCGCACCACCTACCCCGACGGCTCCAAGGAAGAGGGGAAGTACAAGCTCAACCGCTTGGTGAGCGGCAAGATGAAGAACTTGATCCCGCTTCGACGGAGCAAGGTGAAAGAAAAGGTGGACCGAGCGGTGGAAGTGGCCCGGAGAGCTGTCAGCATGGCCCGGCAGAAGCAGGAAGTGGCCATCGCCAGGTGAGGGGAGGCAAGGGGCTCGAGCACTTGGGGGGACGGGCAAAGGCTGCTGTGGAGAAACAGGTGCAGGGATTCTCCTCACGTCTGGTCTGGCAGGCCAGAGGAGGCAGTGATGGCCACAGGCGTAGACAGCTTTAAAAGGGGATCGGACAGATTTATGGAGGACAGGTCTATCCGTGGCTGCTGGCCATGGTGAGTAAAGGGAACCTCCACACTCAGAGGCAGTCAACCTTGGAATCATAGTTCCAGGAGGCTTCATCAGGGAAGGCCTCGGCCTCTCTGCCCTGTTGTTGGTCCCCCAGAGGAACTGGTTGAGGCCGCTCTGTGAGGATGGAGGCTGGACTGGGTGGACCCCTGGTCTGATCCAGCTGGGCTCTTCTGATGTTCTTAGGAAGGCTGGACCTCCAGAGGAACTGGTTGGCCAATGTGTGAGACGGGAGGCTGGATTAGATGGACCTTCCCTCGTCTGACCCAGCAGGCTCTTCTTAGTTTCTCACGTTCAAGGCTAGAAACAAGCGAGTCTACCGAGGGATAATTTGGGGTGGTGATCTCAAGAGTCGCAATGGAAGAAGATTTGGGGTGATGTGTGCAAGAAGGGGAGGAGCATGTGAGAATGAGGTGGTGAATAATCAGGATAAAGGAGAGGGGAAGGCATACGTGGTTGCTTGTATTGATGTATGTTAATTTAAGGCTCATTGCTTAGTGGTTAATTTACAGGAAGTGTAAAAGAGTTTTCGGAGAGTGGTATGAAAAAGAGGATATGGTTTAAGTTGATCACTGCAATTTGGGACTAGAGCAGGGTCCCCAATTCTGGGTTCGGAAATTCCTGGAGATTTTTGGGGTGTAACTTGGGAACAGCAGGGGTGAGCTACCCCCCCCCCCCCGCCGCCGCCTCAAGGTGGCCAATTTCTCCAGGAGAAGTTATCTCTTTAGCTTGGAATTCAGTTGTGATCCCAGATGTCCAGGCCCCACCTGTAGATTGGCAACCCTAGGACTTTAAACTAGGCCTCGGGACCCAATTTACAGTTCTGTCCTCCTCAGATTTTAAAGCAAACGTCAACCTGTCCTCCAAGTTTGTTAACTTTGTTTCATAAGTATGCACCTTCAAAAGGCATAAATGCTTTTACTCATTTCAAGTAAATTGCAAGCCTATGCCCCAGTGGGAAATATCTCCAGGTTATCTCACAAGAATCTCCCCCTTTGAAGTCCGGGCAGCCATTTTACAACGGTCTGAAAGCTCCCCTCGTTCAATCCCCGTTCCAAGTAGATTGGGGTGGCTCCCTTTAAATGCACCTCAGGAGGCTCCAAAATGGAGAAAAGCGATTCACTGCAGGTGGGAAAGCACAGCACAGAAGTCGAGGTCTGGTTCTCCTCTCCGCCCAGCGAGGCTTGGAAGGGAGCTGGCATGTCAGCTCTTGGGAGGCTGCCCATATGGATCGAAAATCAGACGCTGCTGGTTCCAGCCACCACGGCGAGGACGTGAGGCCTCGGTGTGCCTGCAAGAGCTGGCGTCACTTCTGCATTGCCGTGCCTTCCCTTTCCCCTGGTCCAATCTTCTCTTTTCTTTTTGCTTCCATTTTTCTCTTCCTCCCTCCCTTCGTCGCTCCTTCCTTCTCTCTCTGCCAAATCTCTGAATCCTCTCTCTGTTTTTCCCTTCTGACACTCCGACAGTTCCAGATTTACCTGCGACTGATATTTCAGGAACCCACCCCTGGTAAAACGCTGCCTTTTATTGGGGCAGGATTCCTTTTGAATTCAATGGACACAACTTACCCCCTGCCCATCTTCGCCCAGCTCTCTAGAAGTTTCAAACATCTGAGGTTGAAAAGAGAGTCAACGCAACCCTGCAGGCTTATGAACCGGGCCCCCCAAATGACTACAACAGAGGCTGTTTCACTGCCAAGTGAATGAATGGGGTGAAAAGCAGCATAGCAAGCAGGTGGATAGAAGATGCTGAGTCAAAGTACAGTTGCCAACCTCCAGGTGGAGCCTGGAAGTCTCCCAGGATCACAGCTGGGCTACAGAGATCAGCTCCGTGTCAGAAAATGGCTGATTTGGGGGGTGGTCTCTATGACATTGAGACCCTGCCCTTCCTAGGTTCCACCCTCAAATCCCCAGGAATTCCCTGCCTCAGAGTTGGCAACGCGAGGTCTCAGGCCGCGATTTATTTATTTTATTTATTTTGCATAGGTGTACGGGTACGTTCCAAGCTCTTCTAAGCATCCCTGCTTCCGCCTGCATCATGCCGGGTGACGTGCCGCCGATCCCCCTTCCCTTCCCGCCTTTGCTCCCGTTCCTGCTTTCTGCCCTCGGTTGCATTTTTGTGCGAGAGACAGGAGCCGGGAGAGGAGCCTGGTGTGTGTGTGTGTGTGTGTTTGTGTTTGTGTGTGTTGGCAGGCAGGAGAGCAGGAAAAGTGCTTCCGCCAAGGCCTAGCCGCCTGGAGTAGGCTGCCTGGTCTCCTAGGCAACTGGGCACCGGCAAGGTGATTGGCTCGTGGCTGCTATGGAAACAGCGGAGCAGCAGCATCTGCTGGGCCTGGACCAGCAGGGATGGGATGGGATGGAGAGAGATGGGGGTGGGGGAGCAAGGCAAGGATGCCTAGAATGCCCCCCCCCCCGATGCTGGGGATGCCCATGGGGAGGGGGGGAGATCCAGGGCCTGCTCTCCCCACATCAGGGGCAGACCCTCTCAGAGGCAAGGAACTCCGAGGGAGAGCTGCCCTACCGTCAGCAAGGAGGAAAGGGGCCGCTTGTTGTGTGGTACACAAGCAGGCTGAGGTGTGTAGGTGGTTTGCAGGTGGCTGCGTGGGTGTGCTCCATAACCGTTGTGTCGTTGTGTCGGGAGGGCGCAAACAAAGAGGCTCGGGCGTGAAGCCTTTTCAAGTGACAAGAGCAACCTCTTCCCGCTGACACCCCCACCCCACTTTTCACAAAGGTCTTGGGATGCTCTGGAGACAAAAGGGGAGGTTGAAAGAGCTGGACGTGTTCGTGCAGGAGAATGGTGGCTCCCTGATTCCTCTCCACGCCTGTCTCCTTAGGGGTGGGACGCTGCCATTCCTACCTTCTGGTTTTTATTTATTTATTATTATATTTATATACCGCCCTCCCTGAGGGCTCAGGGAGGTTTACAGAAAACAGGAGGAGATACAATTAACATATGGTAACAGGTGATGGTAATAACAATATAACAATAATAACATAACAAGAACAAAACATCATTAGTTATTTTGTTTATACCCTACTTTGCTCCTCAATGGATGTCCAGAGTGGCCCCCATTATTTGCCTCTCCTCCATCTTATCCTAACAACAGTCCTGTGAGGTAGGCTAGGCTGAGAGTATGTGATTGGCCACAGGACACCCAGTAAGCTTCTATGGCAGAAGAGAGGATTCAAACTCAGGTCTCGCTGGTTCTAATCTGACACTCTAACTGTTATACAAGAATAAATCAGAGTCCAGTGGTATCTTTAAGACCAACAAAGATTTATTCAAGGCGTGAGCTTTCGAGTGCAAGCACTCTCCCTCAGACTAAGAACTGGAGTTCTTTGTTGGTCTTAAAGGTGCTACTGGACTCTGATGTATTGTGCTACTTCAGACCATTTGACGCTATACCAGACTGGATCTTAGTAGGACAGCAAAAGGGGTGTGCGGTTATCTCCTGTGCTCTAGGATGGTCGTAATCTTTCTCAACTCTGGGAAGTTTAAAATTATGGAAACAAGCTGTGGTTCTTTTTTCCTCATTGAAAGATTCACGTGGGTCACCGTTTTGGTCTGAAGCAGCAGAACAAAGTTTGAATCTAGGCGCACTGGTAGGACCAACAAGTTCTAAGGTCCAAGCACACTTATTCCCATAAAGAAGTGAGCTTGAATGCAAAAGCATATATATCTTGAATAAAACTGTGCTGATCTTCAAGATGCCACCGGACTCAAATTTTGTTCCTCGTGGGAACATGACTGTCAAAGGGAATGTAACGCTTTCTACAAAAACAAAACGTTAAGAGTCCTTTAAAGGAAGCTGCAGGCATTTCCCTGAGGTGGGAGTTGTTTCTGGAAAAAACCAGGTTACGTAGGGCTGCGTTGTGCATGACCCATTTTCCTCACAGAGATCATAGCCGTGTAGGCAACTCCGTGTACCACATGGACACACGCACTGTGTCGTATGCAATGAATCCACCTGTGTGCTTTGCCACATGTAGGCACAACAGGACCCCACCTGTCATATGAATCCTTCTCATAACGAGATTTGTATAAATATTCTGGGGGCCAAACTTTGCAGAGCCCTGCAATTTATGCAGAAAACAGCTATGCCGTAAGAATTTACTCAAGTTGCATGGCTGAAATTCCAGGCAAGTAATTTGTCCCTAGAAAATACTCATGGGCCTCCCACAAGGGATTGGAAATGCAGGGAGGGGGACACACTTGTACTATTTGCGCTGTTCCCTGATTGGAACCCCCCACCTCTGTAATCCTAAGGAAAAAAGACAGACACCCTGTTGCACCCTACTGAGAAGCTGAACAGGCTGGGAAGAGGGGTCTCATTTTTTTGTGGGGGGAGTGCTATGTGCTTTCTTTTTCATGTTCCCTATTGTCTGAACTTAGATTCATGTGGAGGTCTTGTGTGCCTGATTTTGAAGGCCAAACTGTGTGTTACAATAATAATAATTATTATTATTATTATTGTTATATTATTATTATTACAGCACTTTATTGTTGTTATTGTTATTACAACTTTATTTTATAGCCCGCCCTTCCCAGTTGGATGTATGTCCAACTGGGAAGGGCAGGCTATGAAATTTAGTAGTAGTAGTAGTAGTAGTAGTAGTAGTAGTAGTAGTAGTAGTAGTAGTAGTAGTAAGTGCTGTCATGTTGCATCTGACTTATGACGGCCCCAGTGAGGGGTTTTGAGGCAAGTAAGAAGCAGAGGTGGTTGGCCATGGCCTCCCTTGCTAAATCCTAAATCCTTGCTAAATCCTAACCTCTCCCTTTATGTTCCAGGGCTGCCGATGCTCACCTGAAGGCGACTGCTGCTCTGGGGGCAGCTGAGAAGGCTCTGGAAGCTGCCCGCTTGGCCAAGATTTTGGCTCAAGAACTGCAGCCCATCCTAACGGAGCCAGGTGAGAGGCTTTCCTCGTGGTGGTGGTGGTGGGGAGGCCAGGACCAGTGCTCCTCAATGCAAACATCCTCCTGTAACAAGCCCTCGGCTCTCCCACCCTCCAACTTCTGTTCCCCTCCAACAGGGTATCAGGAGGCCTGGCTTTTGCCCCTACTGTGATTGGAAGCGCCTTGGGGCAGGGTGCTTCAGATTTCAGTTCTGTTTGGCTCCGCAAAGCACCCCATATGCCAGGGGTGCTGTGGAACGCACCATAATGAATCAGACCATCTGTCCCAAAGCAGAGGCCCTGGTCCTGAGCCACAGCCCCTCCCCACAGAATGCATGAAGTCGCCGTATACTAAATCATGCCCTTGGCCCATCAAGGTCACGATTATCCACTCAGACAGCAGCGGGTCTCCAGAGGTCAAAGGACGGGGCCTTTAACATCATCTTCAACTTGTTTTTTTTTTCCTTATTGGAGATGCCGAGGAATGAACCTGGGACCTTCTGCAGGCCAAGCAGAGGTTCTCCCGCTGAATCATGGATTTCCTTGTCTCTTGAACCCAAAACAGAGCCCAGGAAGTCTCGCTCTCAGCTATGCCCATTTGGACCCCACCCACCAAGCAGCAGAATCCAGAGTCCCAGAAACACACAGGGGGGGGGGGTGATGTGAAAGGTAGACATGTTGGAGAGGGGGCTAGCTTCTTCACTGCAGCTTTAGAGACTAGGAGCAAGGGGATTCATATTATGGTAAAAGAGGTTCTGCTTAAATATTAGAAAGCATTTTCAGATGGTGAGGGCTGTTCGTAGACGGAATAGGCTGCTTCGGAGGGTGGTGGAGTCTCCTTTGCTGGAAGCTTTTAGAAGGAGACGGGATGAGCACCTGCCAGGAGGGTGTGATGTTCAAGTCTCTGAGAAGTTACGGGGCTGGGCTGGGCTGGGTGGTGTCTTCCAGCACTGTGTGATTCTGATTCACTTTGGCATTCTGTTATATATTTGTCAAGTGGCAGAGGGAGCATGTGGTGATGTAAAATAGGTAGCCGAGGAGGTACCACGGTTATGCAGACAGATTGGGCAACCCAGGACCCAAAGCTCCCCGGTTCTTCCCGCTTTAACCGCCGGACTCCTCTCCTTCCCAGAGCCATGTGCCCGGCTGGATTCGGAAGGCACCGACACAGAGTTCCAGGAATACGACAGCCCCCAGGTCTACGAGAACGGCATCACCCCCTCCGATGTCACCCCCGATCCGAGCCTACCGCCGAGCTACCCTCCGACACCTCTGCAGCCCTGGCGGGGGGACCCCCGGCGGACTTGGCCCCCCCTGGAGAACGGGGGTCCCCGCCAGCACCTCCCGGAGGCCTCGGACCCTGAGGACGAGTGGGGCTGCCGTGGCAGCTTCCCCTCTCGAACACCCGGTTTTGCCCCCGAGGGGCTTTGGGCGGGGGAGGAGCAGGAGCAGTTAAGCAGCTACGAGGCCGAGGACGGCGATTACGCGAGGGCCCCACGGCACCCGCAGATGGGCAGCCCGGCCAGCGGAAGCTCGGGCAGCCTCCGGGAGGAGGAGGAGGAGGAGGAGGAAGAGGAGGAAGAAGTGGCGACCGCCAGGCCTTACTCTGGGGAGACCCCGGTGGAACCAGCACCAGCGGGAGTTCCCGAGGACCCAGACCCAGAGAGCGAAGAACAGCCTGGGGATGCCGGGGCCCCCACGGTGGACAGAGGAGAGGCCCCAGGAGCGGTGTGGAGAAGGGAGAGACAGGTAAGGGGATGGAGCGGAGGCAAAGGAGGCTCATGGCCCACTAGGGCAGGTTTTCTCAGCTAGGGTTTCTTGATGGCCATGGGAGGGTTTCCCGAACGTAGCTGGTCATGTCGACCTGCCTCCCCCTCCCAAAAAGGCCAAAGGTGGGCCTGGAGGGGTTGGGAATGGGGGGCCCCATGTGGCCATGTACACTGGTATGCTTCCCAACCGTGTTCTGCACAATCACGCCACTTTTACTCAGCGGTCTTGGTTTATCTCCCCCTGCTTAACTCATTCGGCCCATCGTCTTCGGAATTCTGGCACCATGCAGTGGCCTGCCACAAAATGGCCGCTGCAGGAGGCGGAGTCAGCCACAGGGTGCCGCAGCGGAGCACAGCGACGATCCTTGCTCTGTGGTAGCCGATGCCACTGAAGCAACGCCCAACCAGATCTCCAATGGCCAGTCAAGAGCCTTGCTCGACAATAGCCCCCACCCACCTTGGGGTTGACCAGGCACCGTGATGGAGACCGGGGTTAGAGACAGGGCCAAATCGCATCTTGTATGCTGGAGTGAGAAGATTCTGGAAAGTCCCTCCGAAGTGTTGTCCTCAGGGGAATGGGAGCTAGTGAGCCCTGTCGTCTCTACCTTGCAAGTGACCAAAGTGGTTGAATTTCTGCCTGTCACTGCTGTTCTCAGAGACGCACGGGCTTTGTCCACCTGAGGACAGCGAACCACTTTCTGTAGCACTCGCGATATACACACCTACGCAGAGTCGCTGTCACAGTGAGCCTCTCCGAACCGACAAAGACCTCAGCAAAACTGGGGTAGTGGAGCTCCCTCCGCGATCTCCCAGGGCAGCGTCTCTGGAGGGCGCCCAGCCCTGCAGCGAGCCGGAGTCACAACATCGCTTTGTAGGCAGAATAGGACGGAGACGGCGCAGCCGAGATGGGAACTGCAAAGAAAAATATTCACACGCTCCTGCACACTAGACAATGCTGTGCCAACTCCTGCCCCATTCTTACCTAAACTGGGCTTCTTGTTTCCTGGCATCTCCTGTTATTTGCCCACTCCTGTACTTTCTCCTTCCCTGCCCAAGCGAGGGAAGGGACAGGCCCCAAGGAGCCTGGGCTCCCAGCATCTCCCCCTTCGTCCCTTTCCCACAGATTCCTGCCTCGAACCCGTAAGACCCCAACTGCTCTGATCCCATTTCCTCGCCCCCCATTGGGTCTCCTGAGAAGCCAACATTTGGGCTTGCCTTTCTTTCTCCCCCTCCCCAATTCATTGGGCCGCATGTTTTGCCCCTCCTCCCCTCGAAAAGTATTGCAGGAAAACAGCTGTGGGAGGGGCTGGGCAGGGCGGAGCCCCGCAGCCCAGCTCAGAATCGGATTCGCCGGCATTCCTCCCATCTCCTAGCAACCAGCATCCCTTGCCGAGCAGCATCCTTTCGGCCCCGCCTCCCCCACTGCAGCATCGCGGCCCCGCCCCTCGAGAGAGCCGCAGTGGGGGATGCTGGGAGATGCTGGAAGAGAGGACCGCAGGTCATAAATAATCCAGAGGGTCTTGGTGGGAACAAGCAGGCAGGCCGCAGAGCGCCACGTCTCCTGGGCCCCATCCCTCTCCTCAGGGCTTCACAGGGACGGGGTGGCGTGCAGGCTGATGGGTGTCTGGCAGGGCTGGTGACTCCATCAGTGTGGCACCCTTCCCATGTGCCTCGGTTGATTTCCACCCCCAGCCGTGCTGGGGGAAACCCCTGCTCACAACGCCGGCTTATGAGCAATTCTCCCACTGTTCACGGAGGGCGTGAGTCGAATGCAGGCTGAGGAGGGAGGGAGTAGCTCGCCCTTCCTTCTGGTCCTGGCCTCAGAAGGGAGCTGAATTTCCCACTTTCACTTCCTCCCTGCCACCCTACTGAGCAGGCACGAATCACATATGAAAATCTCATTTTAAAAAATCAGCAGTAAGAAGAAGAAGAGTTGGTTCTTCTATGCTGCTTTTCTCTACCCAAAGGAGTCTCAGATCGGCTTCCATTCACCTTCCCTTTCCTCTCCCCACAACAGACACCCTGTGAGGTGGGTGAAAGCTCTGGGCACACCCAATAAGGCTTGAATGCAGCTGCCTTCCTTTCTTCCTTTGGGGTGCAGATATACTGCCTCTGGGTATGGAGGTTCTTGACTTGTCCTGGATGGATGAGTGTAGTTCTTTTGGCAGGCTATTCTAGACCATCTGTGAGGCATGACTCACCACACAGGGAACTGTGACTTTGCCAGTTCTGTATGTTAGCCGTGCTTTTCAGCCTCTGGAAGCTGCCTGGTCCCTGTTGCTTTTGTCCTCTTGTTGCATTGGTAGCCCGCATGGCACAGTGGTGAACTAGAACCCTTGGCATGGGTTTGTCTCCCACTTTTCCCAGGGCGACTTGTCGGGCCCGTCACAATCTTTTACCACACAAGGAGAGGGGAGAGTAATATTCTAAATCGCTTTGCAGCCCAGCCAGGGAGAAAAGGGGGTTGTGAATAAGAATGACAATAGCAGTCATTATTGGATTAGGTGTGAAATGCAGAGGGGGAGGAGGCATGGAGAAATCAGCACTGGTAAGGCGGCAGGAAACCTAGGTCTCTGTTCAGTCCAGGAGGATGCATTGCCTTGAGCTTCCTTATCTGTTGCAATTCAGTTGTCTCTCTTTCTAATCTCCCTTTGAAATTCCTTTGCAAGGGAACTGAAATTCTTTTGCTAGGTCAGCTGCTGAATGCCCTGGAAGGTTAGAAGCTCCCCTGCTGGTTTTTTAATGTTGCTGTTTCTACTGCCAGACTTATGTCCATTGAATCCTTGTTGAAGGGACTGGCCTGTTTGTCCAGTGGAGAGGGTGGACTGGTGTGGCTGGGACTGCTGGTGGCGCTGCTAGGTTCTGGATGAGAGCAAAGTTAGCATCTGGGTTTGTTGCAGGCCTCCGTACCAGAGCCTCTGTCACTGTCAAGCCATTTGTCATCGCAGGTGAGACGCTGTCTATAAATACAATAATAATAGTAATAATAATAATTTTAATTCAAACCGTTGGGTCCAGTAGTCTATCCAAATCTTTTCCCCAATGTCATAGTTTCAGAAACAGAATACAGACATTTCAGTTAGAATCCCTGGAAGTAGAAATCCTAAAATATGACTGAATATGTGTTGTGGTTTTTTTTCAGTTGTGAAATGTTGGGTTTGCAGTTGGTGTGGGCGGTGGGGAGAGGGGTCCCTCTTCTTGACACAGCCCTCTTTTCTCTTGCAGGGAGCAAACCCCTGGATCGTCGCAGCCGTCCTGTTGATTGACGTGAGTCTGGCGTACCTGATCTCTCTTCTCCTCACTTGAGATGGGAAGGGGGGGCAGGGGTTGGCTTCGGACCCCGTTTGCCTCTCCCCGGCCCCCCCAGCCCCACAACAGCTGTTGGTAACAGACTCTTTTCTTCTCCATCCTCTGCCTTCCTCCACCCCTCCTCTCTTTTTTCACGTCTTTAAACACACACACACACACCGGCTCTTACCTTTAACCTTTCTAGATTGTTTACATACGAAGGGCTCTCTTTCTACCAGAGATTTCTCTGTTTTTCTTGCTATTTCTCCGATACAACAATGATCTCCCATCCCCGACTCACCTGTCCTGGTCTTTTCATCCATCTTTGTTAATCAGACTGTTCGATCTTTACAACTCTGGGGGCATTTTTCTGGTGTGTGGGAGAGGGGGGGGGGGAGAGACATGGAGTAATGTATCGGGATGAGGTTTACTTCGCCTTTCGGGGGGGGTTATGTCTCTCGGGGGCCACTGACTGTAGGGATTCCTGGCACGTCTGCCTGCCATGACGGTGCCCCCCAACCCATAGTCCTTAAGGGGTCAGTTCAACCCCCCCCCCCCATTTCTTCCACTCTGATGTTTCTTTACTTCCTACGGGGATAGAAAACACTTTGCCAAGGAAGCCCTACAGTTGCCAACCTGGAGGCTGCAGGCTGGAGATCTCTGGGACAGAGATCAGTTCCCCAGGACAAAATGCCTCTGTGACACTGGACACAGGTCCTTCCCCACCCCAAACCCCATCCTCCTAAGCTCCACCCCTCCTCCAAATTCCAAGAATTTACAAGCCAGGCGACAACCCTAGAAAACCCTCCTCCAAAACCATTCCAGTACATCTGAGCATATCAGCCCCCCCCCCACAGATGCTCCCCTAAATTTCTGAAATGGGGAGGATTTATTTACTTTTGGAAAGGGGGTGTCACGAATTCCTATCTGTTTCCTTTTCCCTTTTCTAACAGTAGGTGGCGCTCTGTAGCCCTGGGGCAGAGAGGGAAGCTGGGCATGCCCTGATAGGGGGTACCCTTTTAGAGTCTGCAAATCTGGGGGAATTATCCAAGGGAGAGGCTTAAGGGGGACTCTCCGTTTCCACATCCCCCCCCCCTTTCTCTCTTTTTCTCTCTCTGCTGCTCCCTCCCTTTCTCTAGAGGGAACTGGACCTTCTTTTCAAAGAAAAAACAAACAAAAGAAGAAGTTTTTGGGGGGGAGTTAATTTTATTTACGCTTTTATAAACCTTTTTCTCGCAGCGTTTAAATAATAAAAACAAACCTCTATTAGTTAACGAGAGGGTGAAACGGAGATTCCTGGCGCTTGTAAGAAGGGGGGTTTGTGCAAATTCCCGCAGACAGGAAAAGCGGGCCTTGCAGGGTCGAACCAGGCCCTTCTCTCCTGAAAGAAGAGTGCCATGCAGGCAAAACATATAGGACTTGGGGGTGGGATGGGGTGGGGAAGTGTCCCCCATGGTGGGGATTGATACGCCTGAAGGCTGTTGTGCAAAGTCCGGCTGCAGGACAAAGAAGGAAGGCCCACCTTGGAGAAAGCAGGACCCAGCCACAGAAAAGGAGCTACCAAGCCTTCTAGACTGAGGGTAAAAGAGTTGACCCCCTATGGGGGAAAAAAAAAGCAAGAAGTCGTGCCTTTGGAAAGGAAAAGTGCAATAGGAGAGACCCTGCATGGGGTGGGCAAAAGGGGAAGTCCCGCCTTTCGACAGGGCGCTCAGAGTGCAATACAGGAAGTCCTGCCTTCCGGAAGGCTAGGAGAGGCGTTATAAGGGCAAAAGAAGTTACAAGAGGGCTGTAAGGGGGGAGGTCCCTGCGGCCTCCGCGATCCCCCTTCTTTGTGTGGGTGATTGGGAACCAGAGAGGAGAATTGACAGATACAGGATGACGGCGGAGGTCCTCTAGCATAACGAAGGGGCATCCTCCGCTAGGAATCTCCCGTTCACCCCTCCCTGGATTCTGCATGAGGAAGCGACTGATCCTTTGCTGTGTGCTGTGTATAATGGGAATGTCTGTATAGCCGACAAAAACAGAAAAAAAAAATTAACCTTTCCCTCCAGTTTTCTACCGCCTGCCCCCCTTTCCT
Organism: Paroedura picta; assembly: GCF_049243985.1. NCBI lineage: Eukaryota > Metazoa > Chordata > Lepidosauria > Squamata > Gekkonidae > Paroedura > Paroedura picta. The sequence goes on from NC_135384.1 coordinate 2,366,884, forward strand.
CCAATGCTTTGCTCCGGCCTTGAACCGAAGAACTTCCTTCCCGCCCCCTGACCCTTTCTTCCCGGTTTGCCTTTTTGACTGGATATTTCTTATTTCGTGTCTTTGGGATTGAAAAAAACAAACAAACCATTAAATAAGTCTTGCAGGAAAAAAAATAATTTAATAAAAATATATTAATAAAAACTGTTTTGAAAAGTGAATGTTTTTATTTCAATGGGTACGTGGGGTGGGAAACGTTCTCTCGCCTGCAAGGTGAGCAAATTAAATTCACACAGGGGCTGAGGATAAGAGGGTATGAAGATTGAGGAGTGTTCCTAACCATGTTAAGAGTGTAGTTCTCAGCGCAGCCCTCTTCTAGAAAGATGAAGAGCTTTTGTTTTTTAATTCCTGCTCTTTACTACATCACTCTTGTCCCTGATAAGGACCTGAAATGGTTTATAACTTTCTCTCCTCCATTTTACCTCCACAAATACCCTAGAAGGTAGGCTCAGCAGAGTGGCTCAGTGCAAATCCAGCCGGCTTCCCCGGCAGATTGGGGGGGATTTGAACGCGGGGCCCTTAGATCATAGTCCATATATACACTCTGATCATTATACTGCACTTCTCAGGGATGAAGGAACCCTCTTAGGACGCTGTATGCTCCACAGATGGCAGAATCTCAAAATTAACTGAGATTCCAGGGCAGTCAACAAGCTGTGAGAATCCTGCAAGGGCAAGTGGGGTCAGCTACGGATATCATCCAGGTAGGACCTGGAGATCCCCTGGAATTCCAGCTCACCTGCAAGCTACAGAGATCAGCTCCCCCAGGGAAAAGAGTTGTTTGGGAGGGGGAACTCTGTGACATCATGCCCCATTGAGGTTCAGGGATGCCAACCTCCAGGTGGGACCTGGGGATCCCCTGGAATTCCAGCTCACCTGCAGGCTACAGAGATCAGTTCCCCTGGAGAAAATGCCTGCTTTGGAGAGGGAACTATCTAGCATTGCACCCTACTCAACGCTCTTATCTTCCCCCAGGCTCCATCCCCAAATCCCCAGAAGTTCCCCAAATTTAGGGTGGGGTGGGGGTTTGCAAATTGTCTGCCCGCCCCGGGTACACGCTATTCCTCGCGGGCCCTGCGCTGCTCTTTTTGCAGCCATCGGGCATGCACCGGGAGGCTTGCGCCAAAAGCTGCACCGCTCCCCCTCCCTTTGCATAAAGCCTTGCCGCCCTCCCTGCCTCTAACACCGCCCAGACCAGGACGCTCTAGCCCTTCTCTGGGGCTACCGAGAACAGGGGGGACGCTCTAGCCGCCTTCCTTGGCCCGAGAAACGAAGTCTCTGGCCAAAAGGGAATCTTTAGCCAGGAGCCTCCGGAGACAAAAGAAGTCTAGTCCTAGAGAGGTCTCTGGGGAGCGGGGGTACGCTCTAGGCATCTCTGTGTAGCCATTGCATGTGCTTTTGTCTCGATGTTCCCTTTGGAGGACTGGAGCCAGCAGCTCTTAATGGGAGGGGGGGGGGCTATGGATGGATGCAGAACCCCCCCCCCCCCACCCAGGATCAATCTCTGGTATTTAGTTACAGGAATTCAGTGTTGGGAAAGGCTGCCAGTCTGATGGTCCAGGTTTGGTTGCCAACATCCCCTGAAGAACTGGAGACAGCTCATCTCCTGGCTACAGGGATCAGCACATCTCCCTGGTTCTTGTATTATTTATTTGCTTTGTGTTGTGTGTCCATAAAGGTCGTTGTCTTGTTGTTCTTGTATGCACCCTCCCCCCCATCCCTTCCCCTGTGTGTGCATTTCACTTTTTTAAAAAATCCAAAGAACCACCAAAGGTTCTGCAAGGTGGGAAATCAAGCGTGAGCACAGCCACAGTTTTCAAAAGAGGAACAAATCATACCCCAATGCCACGTCAAGGATAACGGCAAAAGCTGGCCTCGGAAGTGGGGGAGGCTTGTGTTTTCCTCACAAGGTCCTTGCAAGCGACGGAGGTTCAACAGGGAAAGCTTCTCCCCGTGGTGGCAAAGAAGGAATGAGGGTGGGAGAGAACCTCCTGAATTTCAGCTCTGTTCACAACTGCTAGGAGAAAGGGGAATGGCTAATCAAACGAACTGCACTGAGCAGCAGGTGACCAAAATCCTCCTGTCCATCAAAAGAACACCGAGGATGACATTTCTGGACTAAACCAAGATTCTTCAAGTCCACCATCCTGTTCTGGAAGTTCACAGACAAGGCATAAAGGTGATCTCCCTGCCCCCTTTGTATTCAATTCCTAGCTTTCAGAGATATGCTACCTCTGAACATGGAAGCTTCATTTATCTTTAGTAGACAATTTATTTATTTATTATTTATTTATTTGGATTATTATAGTGCCCTTCCATACGGCTCTGGGCTGTATATAGTTCATCTGTTCACTGGCACATCCCTCACTGGTTTATTTTGGGACTCTGATATGCTTCCGCTGATCCTCATCTGGCCCTACTTATAAAAGTACCCGAATTAGTCCTTTCCCAAATCTGCCCAGCAGAGGGCTCTCCAGGGTCCAGAAACTTTCCAGGACTCAGGTGAGTTCACCTGGCTGGTAAGCAGTCTGGTTTTCCGGAAACGTAAGTAGTTGGCCGGGCAGGGGGGGGCATAGAAGGGGGGTGGCCAGCTGCCTGTGTGCCCCAGAACCATCGGGAGCCCTGAGATCAAACTGGACTTCTGGACAGGTGATGGTTGGAGGGAAGACCTTGGGAAATGAAAGGGAAGAAGAATTGAATTTTGGTGGGAGTTCAAACGAGGAAGAGGCAGACCTAAAAGAACGTGGGGCTTGCATGGGAATATGGAGTAGCATTTGTGGGTTAGCAATGGTGAGCCATGTGTGTAGTGACCAATCCCCCCCCCCAAATTATCTTTGCCTGCAGGTGATTTGCATAATTTTACTGCTTCCAAACAGAACAATGTAAAGCTGTCCACTGAACTGGGGGTGGGAATTGAGTCTGTTTGGCTGAGAAGCCCTTGCAAAGACATGATTTTAGAGCAGAATTCTTAGGGGTCCCTGTTTAAAGGAGTGTTTAAGGGAGGGAGAAAAGAGGGAGAAGGGTTCTGACTGAGGTTTGGGGGTCCAGTCACTGGTTTCTGACAACATATGCTAATAAGTTTGCCTTTGTACCCTACTGTACTGATGAATAACTACCATCAGCCAGTGCCAAACATATAAGACTAATGTGGACTAGAACCCTCACGTCCTCTGTAAATGCTTGCCATTCCATCAGACTAATCTGTGTAAAATAGTCTAGAGATCTAGAGAATATAAACAGAGAGGTGTTGGGGGTTTATGTGACAACCAGTTTGGTATCGTGGTTAAGAGCAGTGGCCTTGACTCTGGAAAACTGGGTTCCCCGTTCCTCTTCCACACGCAGCCAGCTGGGTGACCTTGGTCCTATTTGAGCTGTTCTCACAGAGCAGTTCTGTCAGAGCTCTCTCAGCCTCACCTACCTCCCAGGGTGTCTATTGTGGGGAGAGGAAGGGATGGCGATTGTAAGCCGCTTCGAGACTCCTTCGGTCAGTGAAAAGTGGGGTACAAAAAACAGCTCATCTTCTTACTGGAAGTCAGAAACTGAAATGGAAAGGCATCAGCACTCTGGACATTCCCAAAGGCACTCATGTTTCAGCCTCGATTCCCGGGCTTGGGAAGCAATTGTGCCACTCTGCCTTAAGTGCTTCTGATTCCAATTCGACCTGCTTCCCCAAACAACAGTGAATAGGACAGGTGTGTCCCCAGGTGTCCCTGGACATTCCCCACTCCTTTATCCCACTCCCTGTCTCTAGGATGCCGGAAGTACCGCTGACATTACCAGTCCTAATCCGGACAATCCGGAATGCACGGACCCAAGCCGAGGAACGGGAGCTGGTCCAGCGAGAGAGCGCCAAGATTCGAGGGGCGTTTCGGGGCGACGAACCCGACAGCCGGGCCTCCAACTTAGCCAAATTGCTCTACATCCACATGTTGGGCTACCCGGCGTATTTTGGACAGGTACTAGACAGTCCAGCCGCTGACTCCAAACAGCATCGGGCCGCCGTGGCTTGGGGAAATTCCTGGAAATTCGGGGCCACTGCCTGGGAAAGGGCTTTCCCATAGAGGGTACCCTAGAGATCGCGCCATGGGCATTCAAAACACTTTTGTTCCCTTTCCCTGCCCCACATCAGATGGAGTGCCTGAAGCTAATTGCCTCTCAGAAGTTCCACGAGAAACGGATTGGCTACCTCGGCGCTGCCCTCCTATTGGATGAGAAGCAAGACACCCACCTTCTACTGACCAATAGCATCAAGAAGTGAGAGGCTAGAACGGAAGGGGCTCGTGGGAGTGGGGGGCAGGGCGGTTGAGCAGTAGGGTCAGAATGGGACCCACCCCAACCTCTACCTGGCCCTCCTTCTCCTGAAGCCCCTCTTTCACCCCCACGTGGCTGGGGGCTGGAGAAAGGGAGCTGGGGCAGGGCATCTTGGGAGTCCTCCTTCCCCTCTCTCACCATCCTCCTCCTGCTGGTTTCAGCGACCTCCTGCATCCCAGCGCTTGGGTGCAGTGCTTGGCTCTGAGCACCCTGGGCTCCCTGGGGTCGGCGGCCATGTTCCGGGACCTGGCCGGAGAGGTGGAGCAGCTGGCCCGGGTGGGGCAGCCCTCCGTGCGAAGGAAGGTGAGAGAAAGAGGACACTCCCTGGAACTATCAGCAGTGCCCCTTTTCCTCTCCCGTCCATGTAAAAAGCACCTGCCTCCCACCCAGAACGGCCGTTCCCTGCCGCCGTCTGCATTTAGTAATATACACCAAAGCCTTTCTTTGCATTCAACAAGGGAAAGCATTTTTGTGGGTGCTGGAATGCCAAAGGAGCCCACAGGTGTGGGGGGAAAATTGGGGTCCCCATCCTTGCTGCCATCTGTGCCCTAGCAACCGTCGCTCATATTACCTTGTCCCCAGCTCCCTTAATGTGCCCCGGAATTTTGGCAGTGGGGAAAACAAGCCTCCTCCCTGTTCTGCCAACCTTTGCAGGCAGTGGTCTGTGCTGTACACATCGTCCGCAAGGTGCCGGACCTCACAGACCGTTTCGTCGCCCTCGGTGAGCAGCTGCTGATGGACCGAAGTCACGGTAAGAGCCAGCGTCCCTTCACTTTGCTACCGCCTGCCAAACTCCCCTTGTGACCTGTCACGGGGTACATTACTTAACGGTGACTCACGCCTGAACGTCCAAGCCCTTCGAGTGAAAGACATCGTGTTGAAGACGACACGAGGAAACAGGAGACATTCTCTTGTAGGCGGTCCACCTGCGTGGACGCTTTCACATGCACAGGTTGCCCAGGGGCGAGCATGCATACATGAATATCAGGCATGTGCTTGGCGTGACCGTCAACGGCAAAGGGGCGAGATGGACAAAGAGGCCCGAGACAGAGATGGATTCAATGGGCTGTTCGGAAAGGGCCAGCTTGCAGTGGGGGGCAGCAGTGGGGCACACCCAGCGAGGCTTCCTTGGGAACGAGGGAACAAATTTCGAATCTATTGGCACTTTGAAGACCAACCTGGTTTTGTTCAAGGTGTGAGCTTTCGTGGGCACGCACTCTTCCTCAGACACTTCAGATTCTTGTGGAGATTGTATCTGAAGAAGTGCTCGTGAGAACGAAACCTTTAATAAAACCAGGTTGGTCTTAAAGGCCAACCTCAAAATTTGTCCTGCTGCTTCAGACCAACACGGCTACCCGCTTGAATCTAATTTTGGGGAATGAGGGGGAGGGGTGCAGTGAGGGACCTGAAACATCGTCGTCTTGCTGTGCCAAGAGATTCAGAATCCCTCTCCTGTCTCTTGCCAGGAATTCTGCATGGAGCCGTCATGTTGATCGCAGAGGTGTGTGAACAAAACCCACAGGCCTTGGAATGCTTCCGCAAGGTGGGCATCAACTTGACCTCCTCCCAGCTTCCCTGGCTGTTAACCCCCTTAGCATCGTGGCCTGTCGGGAGAGGGGCTTAGCTTAGCCCACCCCGGAAGGCCTTCCAAGCCTTCCTGCCACCTTTCGCAAAGCTGCCAGAAAGGTACACCCTAACAAGTCTGTAGTTTCCTGTGTGCTCCTTTCTGCATCCTACCTAAGGTCACACGGCTGCCCTCCAGAGGGGCTGTGGATCAGTGTAGAGCAGGGGTCGTCAAACCGTGGCCCTCCAGATGTCCATGGACTACAATTCCCGTGAGCGAATGCTGGCAGGGGGCTCCTGGGAATTGTAGTCCATGGACATCTGGAGGGCCGCAGTTTGACTACCCCTGGTGTAGAGCATGCAGAAGGTCCCAGGTTCAATCCCTGGCATCCCCAGCTAGAGAAGGACCAGCTAGTTGGTGACGCGTAATTCTGGCCTTTGTGGGTTTTCCGGGCTGTGTGGTCATGGTCTACTAGTTAGTCCCTGACGGTTCGCCAGTAGCTGAGGCAGGTGGGATGTAGCAAGATGGGAATCTCCCCACACGGACCTACCAGCCCCATCACTGTTTTCCCACAGCGTGTGCCCCAGTTGATCGGGATCCTTCATAACCTCGTGGTGGCCGGCTACTCTCCGGACCACAGCATCTCCGGCATCAGCGACCCCTTTCTTCAGGTAATCCTCCCGCTTTCCCTCCTTGCAAACGCCCGGCTTCTCCCGTCTCCCTCCCACCGTTCAAGAGGTGTGGGGGTCCCTAGAATCCCCTAATTTATCACCCTCCCTTTCAGGTCCAGACCCTGAGGCTGCTAAGGATTCTGGGACGTGAAAACGAAGAGATTAGCGATGCCATGAATGATGCCTTGGCCCAGGTGAAAGTTGGATTTCGGATTTGGATCAGGTTGCCAGCTCTGGGTTGGGAAGCTCTGACGTTGGAGCTGGGTTTGGGGTGGGAAGGGGGCTCAGTGGAGTCTTATGCTATGGAGTCCATCCTCCAAAGTGGCCATTTTCTCCAGGCAAACTGAACTCTTCTGCCTGGAAATGAGCTATAATTCCAGGGGATCCCCAGGTCCCACTTGGAGACTGGCATTCCTAGATCTGGAGCAGGGGAAGGCAAGAGAGAAACAGTTTGGCCTAGAGCAAGGGGCAGGTTTGGAATTCTGACCCAGTGACAGGCACATCCACAAAATGGCTACTGTAGGAGGTGGAGCCAGACAAAAAATGGCTGCTGCAGGAGGCGGAGCCAAACACAAAATGGCTGCCACAAGAGGCAAAGCCAGACACAAAATGGCTGCCTAGGCTTACCTTCATTCACACAGTGAAGATCAGCTGTTCTGATGTTCTTAATGAAGTAGAAGAGGGTTTGGAAGGTGACGATTTGGAGGAGGAGGAGGGGACCTCCCAATGCCAAGGCCTTGACGCCGCATCTTCTGTGCCTTCCCTCAGGTGGCCACCAACACGGAGACGACACGGAATGTGGGCAATGCCATCTTGTACGAGACGGTCCTGACCATCATGGGTGTGCACTCCGCCAGCGGACTCCGGGTATAGCCCCACGGCATGAGGCAAACAGCCTGACTCTTGTCTGAGCTCCACCTGCGTGTGGGTGGCTTCTTTGCCGTCTTGAGGGTCCCACAGGTGCAAATCAAAGGTTTTCTCTACTGCCAGATGTAGTGGTGGCAGTGCCCACTTCTAGATCCTGAATGAATAGAATGAACCCAGATTTACTCAGGTTGGTGAAAGGGCTCCCACTTTAGACAGGTTGAGGTAGAATCAAGAATCAGGTAGTTTTGGAGGCTAATACCAGTTGGCTCTTGGCTCAGTCTGCTGCTGTCCCTTCATACTCTTTCATTCCTAAATACAGTCACATTTTTAGGGCTTTTCTCTTTTCCACACCCAGGTTCTGGCAATTAATATCCTCGGGCGATTTCTTGTTAACAAGGATCGGAATATCAGGTAAAAAGAAACGGAGCGGCTAATTTGCAGTTATCTTGCGGGAATTTGAAATTTTTCAGAAACTTGGTTCCTGAGGAGACTGAAGAATGCATTTGCTTCCTGATATGGAGCCTATGGGATGCAGCGGGGTGGAAAATCTGTGGCAGGGTAGAGATTCGAACCCAGGAACTCACTGGGTTACTTTGGCCCAGTCGCACACTCTTGGCCTAACCTTCCTCACAGGGTTGTTGTGCAGACCAAAGGGAAGCGAGGGGAATGATATATTTAAAAACGTTTTTGGGTAATTTCCCCCCAGTGTTCTTTGATCTGTCTTTTTTGGCACGAGGGAAATGATGTAAACTCTGATGAGGGAGAAAGGTGGGGTATAACTGAAGTTAATCGGTCCACAAGTCCCCTCAGAAGAGAGTGGGAAGAATTTGGCAGCTGCCCTGCAAGCCATCCATGCCCAAGAGACTTCCCATCCCCTCCTCTCCTTCCCGAAAAAACAAACAAAGAGGAGACATCTTCAGGGAAGGAAGTTAAGCGTCTGATAAGTCCTTACAGACTCCCCCACAGCAGCTGGAAAGCCCAACTTTGACTGGGAGAGACCCAGGTTCAAATTCAGACCCACTCGGCCCAATCCCCATCTTTCAGCCCACCCACCTCGCAGGATTGTTGTGAGCATAAAAATGCGGGTTGAGGGAATCACCTTTGCCACACTGAGCTACCTGCCACAGGATAAAACTGGGTAGGCAGGCATCGTGGGCCATCTCATTTTGAAAGCCCAACTCTGCATCTTTGCTCAGTTCCCTCAAAATCCCGTGCGTTTGCGGCCCACCACCCTTAGGTACGTGGCTCTAGCCTCACTCCAGAAACTGTTGCAAGCGGAGAGTTCTGCCGTCCAGAGGCACCGGTCCACCGTCTTGGCGTGCCTGACGGACCCCGACCCAACCGTGAAGAGGTGAGATGGGGAAAGAGGGAAAGGAGACACTTGAGTGAATTTCCGAGGAGAATAACGCATCCGTCTCTTCTCCTCAGGAGAGCCCTGAAACTCAGCCTCGCCCTCGTGAACAGCAGCAATGTGAGGGCCACCATCAAGGAGCTCCTGGATTTCCTCGGTACCTGCGCCCCGGACCTCAAATCAGACTGTGCTTCTGGAATATTCCTGGCGGCCGAGAAGTGAGTGGCCAATTCCAACAGGTGTTTGTGGGGAGGTCTGGGGGTGACGGACCATTGTTTGCGTGGAGCTGGACGCATCTGAGCCGGTCTGCGTTTCCCCCCTTCAGGTTTTCACCCAACAAGCGATGGCACATAGACACCGTCCTCCAGGTGCTGACCACGGTAAGGTGGAGGAAGACGGCAAAAGAGGTGCAAGGATTCATAAGGAAGGGTTGGAGCGCTCACGGACAAACCTTTCTCTCTTCCTGATCCCTTGATAGATGCCCCTCAGGCATTTTTGAAAAAAACGAAGAGCTTACGGACTAGAAACTTAACATCAGGAAAGCACGATGACAATGTGATGAAGTTTATTGTGTATGGCCAAAGGCCATTACAATCTGATACATCAACATCGAACTTAAAACTTAAAAATAATCTAACCCAAAAGAATAAAATAAAAAGCATGGGCCTCTCCAGGTGCCGTTCTGACCTGCAATTTCTTGGCTTATGAAGCAAAGAGGGATACCCTAGAAGGCACAGACGGATCAATATCTCAGAGAAGAAAAAGCAGCTTCTCGAAGTCTGAAGAAAAATTTAGGCTCACTAGAAACACTCAGGGAAATTTCCCAGTTTTAAATTCAATAGGAAATCATAATTTACAACCAATTTTTTCAAGAAACCAAATTCTAGTCTGTTACCCAACAAGACTGTCCAGCTTTTACTGTCTCTCTGCTTTCTTCCAATGATGTGATGTCTTTTCCCTCACCATCTACATTTCCTGAGACAGCCAGCTAGGTGTGCTGAAAAAATGATTTTAGAGGCCTAGCTTGGAATGCATTTGTGCCACACACTCCTCACTGGTTGTCTAGTCCAGGGGTAGTCAAACTGCGGCCCTCCAGATGTCCATGGACTACAATTCCCAGAAGCCCCTGCCAGCATTCGCTGGCAGGGGCTCCTGGGAATTGTAGTCCATGGACATCTGGAGGGCCGCAGTTTGACTACCTCTGGTCTAGTCAGTCGAGGAGACCAGTTTGGGGAGAAAGAAGGAGGGATCACAGAAAACATCCCTGAAAGGCAGCAAACTTGAATTTCCTCTGTCCCTCTCCTTTCCCATTGCAGGCTGCCTCTTACGTGCGGGACGATTCTGTCCCCAACCTCACCTACCTCATTGGAGGTGCGAAAGAGCTCCACAGTTATGCTGTGCAGCAGCTATACGAAGCACTGGCTCAGGATATCTCGCAGGTAAATCATATTATAAATTACGTAGAGGAGGGAGGCAGAGGAGGAGAGGAAGAGAGGGTATGCAATCCAGTAAAGTTGAGAAAGTAAGGGAAATTGGTTCACGGGAACTCTGTGGGCGGTAATTGTGGACCCAAACGGAAGCTTAATCCTGGGAGTTTGTTAAGGTCCACCGGATCAAAGGTTAGAGGATGATTTAGAAACAGCAAAAGAATTAAGGGAAGCGGCTCAAAGCGGCTTACAGTCGCCTTCCCTTTCCTCTCCCCACAACAGACACCCTGTGAGGTGGGTGAGGCTGAGAGAGCCCTGATATCACTGCTTGGTCAGAACAGCTTTATCAGTGCCGTGGCGAGCCCAAGGTCACCCAGCTGGCTGCACGTGGGGGACTGCAGAATTGAACCCGGCATGCCAGATTAGAAGTCCGCACTCCTAACCACGACACCAAACTGCCCCTCTCAGACTGGGTGGCCACGAGGATCAGGGCTCTTTCTGTCGTGGCCCCTTGCTCGTGGAACTCCCCACCACTAGACCTCTGGTGCCTTTTCCGTTAAGTTTTAAATGCCACGTAAAAAACGTGTTTATTCTCTTGGGTTTGCTGCAATTCATTTTTACGTGTGGGTGTCTGGCTTTCTCAGTCATCCAATTTCTTGGGTTTTTATTGCTCGTAAATCAATTTTATGCAGACACATCCTGCTATTTTTGGCCACGGCCAGACTGCAGTCCTTCTTGCGTAATTGATGCCACTCTTGGTGTCGGTCGCTCCTGTTGTTGCTATTGCTCGCTTGCATCCACTTGCACCTTCACGAGAACTTTGTGGCTCTGACGCGGAACACAAATAACTTCGGTGCGTGAATAGCCGTGAAAGACACAGAAATAAATCATGCTTTTCTCCGGGACTGGCGTCTAGCAAAGCTGGAAGGTTACTTTGTTTTTTACTTTGTTTTGGAAGGTTACTTTGTAGCCCAGGAATCTCCAATGTGGTGTCCACCAAACGGTTTTAGAAAGTTAGCTCCACCCCCTGCTGCCGCCATTTTGCGGTTCAACCAACCACCCTGTGTCAGAATTCCAAAAGGCTGGGGACCCCTGATGTGGCGCACTCAGCCCTGGGAAAACCCACATTCCACCTGAATGTCTTGGAATGCAAAGGAATCGCCAAGCCTCGTGGTTTCCAAATTGCTGCGTTATTTTGCACGTGCTGGAAGGGGTGGGTGCACAGACAGTACAACTTGTCCAGAGGGAAGGGGAGATACAGGAGCGGAGTTCATCTGTAATCTACCTAGAAGAAAGCATAATGTATCTTCTGTCCTCCATCTTTTTCCCCCACCAGCAACCCTTGGTTCAGGTGGCCACGTGGTGCATTGGGGAGTATGGCCACCTCCTACTGGCCGGGAGCTGTGAGGAGGTAGCGCCTAAGCAGGTGAGGGGTTGGGGATTCAGGGTCTGGATAAAAGGGAGAATGGGGAGCTTTCTTCCTGCTGTCTCTGCTCCTCTCCAGCTGAGAGCTTTCTCCCATTTGGCCCATGCAGGTAGACCCAGAAGAAATGTTGTCTCTCTTGGAACGGGTGCTCCAGTCACACCTCTCCCTGCCGGCCACCAGGGCCTATGCGCTCACCGCTCTGATGAAACTCGGGACCCATCTCCAAGGCAACAGCATCAAGTGAGTCGCCAGGGGCAACCTTCCTAAAGCCCAGATCTCCTCCTGGATGTCCCCTGGAACAACAGCCAGCCTGGTGGCTCTGTGCCCACAATGGCCTCCGTGCATTTGGAAAACTAGTGCGGTGTACGGGTTAGAACGTCAAAATAGGGCCTGGGAGAACCAGGTTTGGATCCCCGCTCTGCCAAAGCAAAAAAGAGAGCTGTTTTGTACCCTGGTTGTTTTGTACCCTGCTTTTGCTACCCAAAGGGGCTCACAATCACCTTCCCTTCCTCTCCCTTTCAAATTTTATTTCCCTCCCCTCCCCAGCCGGATTCGCAGGCTGGTCTCGATCTACTGCAGCTGCCACGACATCGAATTGCAGCAACGGGCGGTGGAATATAACGCCCTTTTCCGGAAATACGACCATCTGAGGTGAGGTCCCTGGGTGGGTGGGGCATGAGGATGAGTCAAGGGTGACAGTGAGGAAGGTCCAGGGTCCCCAGGCTCAGTCAGGGAACCCGAATATGAGAACAAGGACCTTATGGAAGTTGTGCCAATGCTGCGTGTCAGCACAGATGAGAGACAGAGTTCGGCCCCTTGTCAGTTTCCACTTCTGTTGAAAAACAGCTGCTGAGAGGAGGGGTGGTGGAGCATTGGTCTGGCACACAGAAGGTCCCAGGTTCAATCCCCGGCATCTCCAGTTCAAGGGACGAGGCAGTAGGGGATGTGAGAGACTTCTGTCTGTGACCCTGCAGAGTCACTGCCAGACAGCATCGACCTTGGTGGACCAAAAGACTGACTCAGCGTAAGGCAGCATCGGGGCGTGTGTTAATCCAAATCGATTCCGGAATTCATCATTATGGAGATGAACGCTGTAAATGGAAACTTGTGAATTATCGGAAACCGGAAGGGCTGAGCCAACCTGACCTGCTTACAGAGGGGGATGTTAGAGATCTGCAGTGGTTTCTGTCCCCTTGCCCACCCACCGGCCCGGCCCCTGCAGACCCCTCCTCTCAGTCCAGGTCCCCTTCTTTTACTACCTGAAGAGTGTTGCGGCTTACAATTGCCAGTCCTTCTTAAGCACACTGTGACAATCCCACAAGGAATGAGAACTTGCTTTATTCTTCGCACAAACATTGGGGACTCTCAGGGCAAGGTCCCAAGTTCTGTCGTCTCGGTGTTTAAATTGGCTTGATTATTTGTCACTGCACGCGAAGGAGAAGCGAGGTAGAAATCCTGCAACTAGCAACTAATAAGTGTGAACAGTGATTAACGCCTGGAATTCACACAGATCTGGTAGGGTTCTGTGTAGGGTCCTGCGTAGGAACTCTGCGACCCTGGATGAGGGGCAGGGGAGGAAGACGATGGGATGGGAGGAATGCATCTGCCCAGGCTCTCGACCTGCTCTCAGCCATCTCACCTGACTCTCTTAGGGCATCCGTGTTGGAGAAGATGCCCCTTCTGGATAAAGGTGGCGACAGCGAGGAGGGAAGCGAAAGAGAACAGCCCGGGAGAGAGATGAGCATTGCCACGGATATCCCAGAGGTGGAGCCGTCGGGCCGTTCCAAGCCACCAGAATCTAGCCAGGTGAGGGCAGCATTTCCAAAGGGTTGGGTTTTGGAGCGAGCATCATTCCGTTAACACCCTCCCAAGGCTGCTTTTGAGATCCTGAATTTCCTCCGGTCAAATTTCCCCAACCTGTCTCCATCTCCTCCGCATGAATCAGATCCCACCTTCTCCTATGGGCCACTTTCTGGTACCAAACTGGTCCCCACGCTGGGAATCAGGCCAGAGCAGTTTCGGCTGTCCCCAAACAAGAGCCGAAACAGCCAGTGGGTCTGACGCAGGGAGGGGGGATGCAGAGCCTTGTGCTGCTGCCCCTCCTCGTTCCGTTTTTAGTCTCCGGAACCTGCCAGCGCTTAGCTCTGCTTGCAGCCCCTGGACAGGGACCCTCACCTTGTTGCCTCTTTGGCTCCGTCTCTTTCCCTCCAGGTCTCGGATCTCTTGGATCTCCTTGGGGAACCTGCTGAACCGTCTCCCTTGCAGCCTCTTACGGACACTCCGGTGGCGACAGGATCCGTCCTGGACTTGCTCAGGGATCTAAAACCCCCAGGTAGGGCAGCACCGGAGAACGGGGTCAGTAGGTCAAGCAAATGCTGAGGGTCTCCTTCCCTTGCTTGCACTCCAAACAGACCGTGGCCACACCCTTGTCACCCACTCCTCCCCAGTAAGGAAGCCTGATGCCGAAGTTGGTTTCCTCAAGGGCCCTCTGTACATGCTCAGATGCATTCTGTGACTTTACTACATCCACGTATGTACTAAAGCCAGGGGGACCTAAGACTGTCTGGCTGCCAGGCAAAGGACGGTTGGAGGTGGTCTGCCATTGCCTGCCCCCCATCGTAACCCTGATATTCCCTGGAGGTTGCCCTCCCCAGTGCCAGCCAGGGCCGACCCTGCTTCTCTTCTGAGATCTGATGAAAGGAAGGGGAGAAGGAGAACAGGACAAAGCGGGTTGAATTGCCCACGACTTCCCTGTTCCAGCAGCCTGTGCTCTCTCCCGCCTGGTGGTCTACGACCAAGATGAGCTGCTGGTCGAATTCTCGATGGAGCGCCCCCCGCTGGAACCCACGCTACTGCTGATCACGGCCACGGTCTCCAACAGGGGCCCCGAGGACGTCGCCGCATTTTCTCTGCAAGTGGCCGTCCCCAAGGTGAGGTGGGGCGGATGCTGTGCTTTTAACACAAATCTGAATTCATAAGGAAGGGTGGAAAGCTTGAACATGCTCATCTTTCCCCCTTCCCAACAGTCCTTTCAGGTGGAACTCCTGGCCCCCAGCGGGTCCACTGTTCTCGGCCAGGGTGGCCCCCCCATCACTCAGGTGATTCGCATCCTGAACCCCAGGAAGGTAAGGATCACGGGCAGGGGCCCTACCCCTGGAATTGGCAATTCCTACCAGCAGCAAAGGAATGGCCTTCCTGGTGTCTCTGTGACGTGGCAACGGGGGCTTCCGATTGGCCGCTTGACTGGTGACATCAGCATTTTGCGCTGCCGTGATTCCACTTCCTCTGTGAATTCCAACTGCGGCAGGAATGACTAACGTTGCACCTCTACCTTTCCGATCCCCAGGTCCCGCTCCGGATGCGGCTGCGTCTCTCCTACACCCTACCTTCCGGGAGACCGGTCCAGCAGGTTGAGGAGATTAATTCATTCCCAGAGGCTGCGTGGCAGTGACCGGTGGGCAAGCTGGGAGATGCACCTCTGCTGTATGTTTCCCACCAAAGCCGCCCCCCCCCCCAAAACAAAGTCCTTGCCATTCCTACAGCTGACCACCAGGTGGCACCTTGGTTCCACCTGGGAGTCTAGACTCTATTTAAGTAGTTAGGGGTAGCCCCTTGGCTGCTGGTTGGGGGTGGGGGGGGGAGACCTAGTTCACTGCCCTAGAGGCAGACAGGGGTGGTGGGTGGGGGCGTAAAGAGCCTGCAGGAGAGAGCCTCGAAACGAAAGGGACACCGAGTCAAGGCAGGACACAGTAAGGAGGAAACCGAAAGGGGAATCCCCAACACCGCCTCTCAGCGGCTGGGAAATCAATTCAATTGATCAGCTAGACGAGGAGATTCCACAACAACTGAGCGGGACTAAGTGGAAATCGATGAAGATAAAGAGTGAGTGGGAAGGGGGAAAAAAAATCAAAATCCTCCAGTAAAATAAACACACTGCCTGTTCCTCTCCGTTGCCCAAATCCACCTTTCTCCTCCCCTGCTACACGGAAACGGACGGGGCTAATTGTTTCCTGCAGGATGCAGCGGCCTCCCAGTGGCCCGTGCCCTCCTCAGTGGAGTCAGACCGATATTCCGGTGGCCAAGCAGGGATTACAGGGAAGGGGTCCGAAGCATGGGGGGTGGCCGTGCCCTTCCCTGGCTGGTTAGCCTCAGTGTCTGCTTTCAGGTGCCTCCTCTCACAGTCTCCGTGTCATTCTCGAGTCCACGGGTCCCCAAAGAAAAGAGGCAGAGCAGGGAAAGGCAAGTGACTGCTGTTACAAGATCCTGTGGTCAGGAGTTCTGCAGATTTACGATGCGCTGTGTGAAGAAAAACTACCGTTCCTTTCATTGTGGTGTTCCCCCCCCCCCCCAGCTTCTTACATTTGCCTCCTGTCACTCTTACGGAATGACCTTGAGTTTTAAGTGTGAATAAATTTTTCCTGTGTTCTTTTTCTCTGGACCGCTTTTTAAAAAATCTAAATGACCCCCCAACAGGTCACCGTCCGGCTTGCTTCCCACCCACCCCCAAACCTCCAGCCATTGGCTGACCTGCTGTGATGTCACCTCGGGGCCAGCCAAACAGGACACATCCGGGGCATCTCTGTTTTATTCGGGTGAAATAACCTTTCCTTTCTTCCGCGGGTGATGTTAGAGCAGAAGGAGCCGTGAGAGAGAGGCAGGGGTCTCGTGTCTAAGAATGGGACTGTCCTACCACACACACACACCCCCGGCTCTGCACTTAATCCCTCTCCCCTTGAGGGGTTCCTGCATCCTGCACTCTCCGCACCCTCCCAGCTTGCATGAGCCTCTCATAGTGCGCGGGCCTGAATTTGTGCAGATAAACGGATATCTTTCCCGGGATCTGGGTTTTCTCGTTGAAGCCTGGTGGGAGAGAGAGAGAGAGAGAAAAGAAAATGAATTTTGAATCCTGCAAATCCTGAACTGATGAACGCAGGACAAATTTGGGTCACTAAAATTTCAAACAAACTCTTCACGATCCCTCTTCAAAACCTCAAGAAGGGTTTGGTTAGTAGCCACGGTGCAGGGGACGCCCCTCCGTGGCTGATCCAGACAGCCACGCCCACGGGGCCCTCCTCGATGTGGCTCACCCAGCTGCCTGCCCAGCTCCTGGATCTTCTCTAGGGCCCGTGGCACGTCCTCCTGCCGCCCGACCACGGCCTCCACCTCCCCCACGGCGTAGCCAAAATCCGCCTCGTCGAGATCCACGCTCAGACCTCTCAGGCGGTATTTGCGCCGGCGGGTCACGAAACTGGCAAACTTCTCCAGGCCAAGTGCCTCCACCGCTTGGGCCACGTTGTCACCCCAGCTCACGGCCGAGTCCACGCCCAAGAGACCACAGACCCGGGCCACGATATCCCGGGGGCACGTCACTTCCTGGTATTGCGTGGCAGGGTCTGGCCTGCCCGTTTCGCCTAGCGGCTGCAAAGGACAAGATCCGGCGGCTTCCTGCGTATGACCCTGACGGTTCCACCTTTCTGTGACTGGGCTCGAAATGCCGGCCTTCTCCGGTGGCCGCGGGGGACATTTCAGCTCCCAGCCAGCCCCCTCGCGCTCCCGGAGCCAGTGGTCAGCCAGGGTAAGGTGCCAGTTGGGCGTGTCAAAGTAGTGGTCCTGGAAGGAGACGTTTCCGGCGAGGGTCGCCCCCAGGGCCACCAGCGTCTCCTCGATGCCTGGCTGAAAGAGGAACTTCTGTTCAACCTCGATGGATCCCGAGGCTGGGCCTCCAGGGTCTGCGGGAGAGAAGGAGCAAACTCAGGCAACAGAACGGGAAAATCCTTTGGACTTTGGCCTCTTTGCGGCCTCCACACTGCTCCTAATCCTTTTCATTTCCCCACAAAAATGAAGAGAGAAATCCCAGCGCCGAGCCTACCCTGGAGCTGTAGGCCGCGATCTTGACGCACCCCCCAGCCCCAGATGTGTGGGTCCTGGCGGCTACTTAGCCAGTAGGGAGGGTCGTGGCCTGTGTGCAGGATCCTACCGCTGTTCAGGGGCTGGATCCAAGCAAGCATCCGGGAGGGGAAAAGCCACTGCTACATTTCAGGGTTGCTCTCGCAACCACCCCAAACACAGCACAGCGCTGAGAAGCCGGGAAGGAGAGGGGCGTCAGCCCCAGTGGGTCTCAGGGAGGGATGCCATCCTCCAGGCAGGACCTGGGGAATACCAGCTCCTCTCCAGGCAACAGAGGTCAGTTCCCCTGGAGCAAATGACATCTTTTTAGGGTGGGCTCCAGCGGACCGTACCCCATTGAGGGCCTTGCCCTTCCCAGGCCCCACACCCAATTCTCCAGGAGTTTCCTAACCTGGAGCTGGCAACCCTGACCTCACTCTGTGCTTGCTTTATAGCCCCCCCCCTCTACATTGTCCCCCATTCCCCATATTAGTGCGGTATATAAATTCCTAAATAAATAAAAGCTTGAATAAAAGTTTGTTGGTCTCAAAGGTGCCCCTGAACCCAGCCTTTGTTCTGCTGCTCCAGAGTGTGAAATTCCGGGAGATTTGGGGACGAGAGGGGTGTGGGGACCTGAGTGGGGTACAGTGCTCGAGAGTCCACCCTCCAACGCGGCCATTTTCCTGCATCGAAACTGGTCTCTGTCGCCGGGAGACCAGTTGCAATTCCAGGCGGTCTCCCGGCCCTGCCTGGAGGTTGGGGAGCGGGCCGACTAGCCCTCCCCCCACAGTACAGCGCCCCCTAGAGCCGCATCCGGGCACTGCTCCGAGTGCGTGTGCCGGGGCGGGGGGATTGCTTAACACTAACCTTTCCCTGCGTGGGAGCCGCAAACCGCAGCCGCAGCATTGCACGCAAAGCCCGTCGCCATATTGATGCCCGCAGAGAGCGAGGCCGGAACTACATTTCCCAGAGCCCTTTGCGACTGGGGAGAGAAAAGGGGGGCTGCGATGTCTAATCTTCTTAACTTCTTTAAAAAAAAAATAAGCAGGCTGTTATTTCTGGTTGTTTTCTTCCCCCTTTGATCCCCGGGGTTCTGCTGGGGGGAGCGGCGGAGCACATGGGCGCGCAAAGGCGCCTGGGAGCTGTAGTCCCCGCCCGCTCCCTCCCCCGCCCCCCGGCAGGTGCATCTGGAGTTCGTCATCCTTTGATCCCCTCCTCTCCGCGTTCTATTTTTCATTCCTCTCCCCCTGCGACTGTCTCGCTCCCTCGATCACCGTTGCCACGGCAACCGGAAAGCTGCAATTAAGAGCAGCGGGGGGAGGGGGGAGGGAAGGAGAGCGTGGCAAAAGAACGGGGGGGGGGGGAGAGAGAGAAGAAAGGGGGGCAGGCTTAACCCCTTCCCGACCGGACCAGGACTCCTGGGGGCTCCGGGAGAAGAAAGGGCCGCCTCTGGGAGCCGGGATCGGGGCCAGCCACTGGGCAAGGGCTCCGCTGCAGAAAGGAGAGGGGCGATCCCTAATCGGCACCATCATCATCATCACTGGGCTAACATTTCCTAGGACCCTGGAGGGCGCCACCTGCGCCCGGCCTTCCACTGGGGTTGGGTGCTTGCTGCAAGGGGGGAGTGGGGAGAGAGGAGTGATTTGGGGGGCGGGGGTTTCCAAGGCAGGGCAAGCCAAGCCTTGGAGGCCCCGCATCCCCCCTCCCCCCCCCCTGCCACAACCCGAAATTCACCAGTCCCAGCCTCTCCTGCCCAATGCAGGGGGAGGGATCGATAAAGCTGGCCTACCTTACAGGGTCATGGTGAGGATGGCAGCTGGATCACGTTGGGGCTACCGTGGGCCACCCAATTAGGCCTTGTGATACCTTATAAGACAAACAACAGTTTTAACCCCACATCAGGCTTTAGATTCAGGGGCCAGTCGGGGGCCGCGTCTTCCGGCAAACCTGGGACTCCCCAACTATCAGTCTAGTGGAATTCGTAAAAGGGTCTCCAAAGGGCCACTGGGCTCCCTTCTGAACTGGCATTTCCCTCATCGGCTTCACAGCATCGCATTTCCGCCTGTTCTTCTGCATTTCGTGGCCCCTTGACCTGGCTGGCTGCGTCGTCCTCCCCGTGGCAGCGTGGGATAGAATTCTGGCCACCTTCCATGCGCCACAAAACCTAGGGCCTTTTGCTAATATGGCTCCCTGCCTGAAAGAACAACAACGGAAGAACCGGGGAGAGAGGAGAAAGCAAAGAGAAGGGTGGAAAGAATGCAACAGTGGGAAGGTCAGAGAGAGGGAAGAAAGGACGAAAAAGGAAGGTGCCCGATGCTCGGTGGTCCTGAACTGTCGAGGCACGCACAGGCCAGAGAGCTTGGCTGGCGTCTGCCAGGTTTGCTTTCTGCACAGTTATTTGGAAGTAAATCCCACCGAACCTGAAGGGAGAGAGAGGGAGCAGCCCAAAGATGTGCGTGCCAAACTGCAAGGCCAGAGCATAGAGTGGTGGTCCTAGCTGGCTCCTCTGCAAGGCCATGCAGCTGGATCGCCTCTCCCTCGTCCTCCTCCTCCTCCCCTCCAATATTTCCTGTTCTTCGGCTTTGCTAAGAAACAGACCAGCTTCCTCCCCCAAAGTGTAAAATCATCTCTGAAGATTTAAGGTCTTCCCCGACTTTGGACTCCGGAGGTGCTCTGTGGCTTCAGGCCCAGCTTCCCTGGTCTACCTTTTCAAACCGTCGGTCTCTCCTCTCCCACAGCTTTATAAGTTCGGTCTGTTTATTTCTGTTTCTCCTGGAAGAGACCATCCAGGTGTGTCCTGCCTGGCAGGTCTGATCTCTTGCCTTCCTTGTGAAGGTCCCCCCGATCCACCTGGCCTCCTGATGTGGCCGGGGGGGTCCTTTGAATCGGGGCCTGCTTAAGCTAAAATTCAGGATGACTTTCCAGCCCTGAAACAAGGCGGTAAGTTCAGGTGCACAAAAAACGGGGCGATAATAGCTATTGTAGAGGTTTCCTGGTTCTCAGCCCAGGTATGTTAGGTGTAATAATCACCCCGTTATTTATGCACCCTGACAAATAACACCCTCCCCACACATTTCCTGGAATGGTTGAGGATATTCTGCTTTGCTGTTTCTGAAGCAGTATGCACACAACAGTTCAGACCTGGAAGAAAACTCTGCTGGGCTTAAAGGTGCCCCTGGACTCATTTGTTCCCGAAATTCTTGTGGACCTCCAAAGGGCTACTGGCCTGCAAACATCTCCTGCAAATGGCCACAGTTCCCTCTGAACCCTGGCTGCTCCGGAAGGCGGACTCTGTAGAATGACGGCTAGATTGTGTCCCGAAGCGGCGACTAGCCATGGAGACTAAGCGGAACCTCCACATTCAGTGGCAGTCAACCTCTGAATCCCACAGCCAGAGGGGCAGCATCAGGGGAAGGTCCCAGCCTCTGTGCCCTTTTGTCGGCCCTCCGGAGGTGCAGGTGGGCTGCCGGGGGAGACGGGAAGCTGGACCAAGGGATGCTCTTCCAGGGTTCTTCATTAATTGTGCGAATGCTGTTGTTACCTTCTCCAACCCACTGGGAAGGGGGGGGGTATAGAAATAAACTCGCTTTAGCTATTGTTGTTGTTGCTATTATTGTTATTGAGGATGATTTCTTGCATGTCCATCGGTGCCCCCCCCCCAGACTCTGCCCCCAGGGAATCTCCCCTGAAGCGGCCCCTGGATCTTCGAGGGACGGCCATGCCACGGATCGAGCCCTTCGAAGCGCCCGTCTTTCTCCAGGGGCGCTGGACCTCCGGGAGATCCCCAGGTGCCCCCTGGAGGCTGGCATCCTCGGCGCTTCCCCTCCTCTCCTCCGCTCCGCTCCCGGCCCGGCGCAGGGACTACATTTCCCACCATGCGCGCCCGCTCCGCCCTTCCGCGGGGGCGCGCGGCTGGCTGGCTGGGCCGTGCGCGGGAGCGCGCGGGGGGGGCGCGCAGGGGCGGGGGGAGGCGGGGGCGGAGGAGGCGGGCGGGCGGGCAGGCAGGCATTGATTATTCCATTGTGTTGGAAGGCAGCCGCCAGGTCCGGGGCGCGAGGGAAGGCGGCGGGCGGGAGGCGGACGAGTGTAAATCAATGGGGAAGCCCCGGCGCGGCGAACCCCATCGATTTTTGCTCGCCTGAGCCCAGGAAGAGGAGCCGGCGGCCGAGCAGCAGCAGGAGGAGGAGGAGGAGGCTGCAACTGGGACTGCCGCTGCTGCCGCCGCCGCCGCCGCGACTCTGCGGCCGCCCCCCTCGCCCGCCCACCCACCCCGGCGGCCGGAGCGTCAGCGGCGCCTGCTGGTCCCCTCTTCCTTCCTGCCCGCCCGCCCGCCCGCCTTCCTTCCCGCGGAGGTGTAAGTGCCATCGATTTCCCATCCCAGGCAGGCAGCAGGCGAGCCGCGCGCGAGCCCAGCCGCGAGAGCGAGCCCAGCCCAGCCGGCGCTCGAGGGGAGGGAGGGAGGGAGGGAGGCGGCGGGGGTCGCGGGGCAGGAAGGGGCGGGGGGCGGTGGGGGGGATCTGGGCAGCTCAGCGCCGCTTCCCGACTTTGGCCCTTCTGCGGGGCGGCGGGGGGAGGTGGGGGGCGCATCCCCCAAGGTGGCCGGCGGGAGGGGGGGAAGGAGGGGGCGGGCGAGGCTCCCCCTCCCTCGTTCCGCACCTGTCGGCGCCCGATCCCTGCGCCCCGCTCCCCCAGTGGCGCCCTGCCCGGCCGGGGTCCCCTCGGCTGCCCCCCTTGCCCTGCCCTGCCCTGCGCTGCGCTCGGCTCCTGGGCTCGGCCTTCGCGCCCCCCCCCCCCCCCGGCGGTCCCTCCCGGCGTGGCTTGACAGGCGGCGCGGCGGGATGATGGAAGGGGCCGGCCGGGCGGCTGGCAGAGGTGCGCGCGCCAGGAGTGTATTTGGGCAGCTCATATTTTGCACCCGGCGACAGATTGTCGACACGACGCTCCGTTAGCAACTCATTTAATTGATTTTACAATCTTTCTTCCGCGCCGCCCTCCCTGCCTCGCCAGCGCGCTGCCTCTGCTCACCTCCGCTCAGCCCCGCCGGCGGCGGGGGAAGCGGGACCCGGGCGGGATTGGGGGGCTCCCCGGGGGGCGGGAGGGGGGGTCCCTCGGGTCCCTCTGCGGGCACGGGGCTCTGGGCCCTCAGGGGTCAGCCCCTCTGCGCTGTCCCACCCTAGAAACAGCAGGAGGTGGCCCCGTTTCCTGCGAGGGAATGCCCAGCGCACTCTGCCCATGCTCCGAAGCCTTTGGGCCCGCTCTGGCTTTGTACATTATGGCTGCGGTGCGGAAAACGGGATTGTCGGGGGAGCTTTGAATTCCGTTAATCCCCGGCCAGGTAGCCTGGCCTTCTTCCTCTGGCGGTTTCCCAAGCAAGCAGAGAGAGACCTGCAAATTTTGATCTGGTTGGTGACCTTGTTGGGGGTGCCTTGTGGGAGATTTGGGGGCAAGGTCCGCCTCTCCGAGAGAGGGGGGGGGGTTCCACCTGCCGCATTCTCACATCCAGCCGCAGGGCAAGCAAACGGGGGCTGGGGGGGGGGGAATCCCAGGCAAATCTCTTAATTTGAATTTTCCACTAAAAAATGGGATTCCTGGTCTCCCTCCCTTCCCGACACAGCTGGACTTCCGGGGCAGGGTGGGGCAAGTTGAGAGGCGAGAGCCGCATTTGTCCGTTCAAGCTGATGTTTAACGTTCTATTTTTAAAAACTGTTCAAAGCGGCTTGACCAGTGGGGTTTTGAAATGGCGTGGAATTTCAAGGGGAGGCTTGGGTAGGTTTCAAAACAGCGTGAACTTCCTGTTTCTAGTTCTCCTTTTCCCTGGGCCACTGTGCTGCAAAGCTCTGGATTTCTGAAAGTCATGTCAGGAATTTGTCTGTTGAGCCAGGGGAAGATGCAGAGTGTGTTTGACGCACAGGCCGGGGCGATTGTCAGGGAAGGCAGCTTAGGAAAGAAAGCTGAAGGGGTCCGAGGTTATATCAACACCCAGAAAGACTTCCTGGTGCTCCGGGGCTTGGCTTGGAGTTGTCCGTGGTCCCTGTGGCATGGAGTGTGGTTTATCAGCGCCTGGTGTTGGAGAGTGGCTTCTCTAGGGTATGGTTTGTGATAGCCAGGTCTGGAAGGCAGTCCAGCAGTAAGGCACACACAACTGGACCCCCAAATATAGCCGCAGCCAAGTGAACTTATGGAACTCCCCTCCCCATGATAATACAGCAGCCACCAACTCAGAAAGGAAACTAGAGTCATCCATGGCCGGTGGGTAGCCATGACCCAGCGGGGCTACATGAAAGCTCCTTAGTTCCTCAGCACCAGTTGCCAGAGGAGAATGGGGCCTAATATTTTTGGGGGAGGCCCGATTGGCCAGTGAGAGAGGCAGGAGGTGGGGCCTTGTTGGGTCTTTGGTCTGATCCAGCAGGGCTCTTCTTAATGTCCTTTGGATGGATTCCAAACGAAGTGACATCAGCATCCAAGGGCCTGCTTTGCCCTTGCAAAGTTAGAATCTGTACAACGAGCCTGTGAGGTAGACCGCTTTTACCCTCCTTGCACATTCGGGGAGAAGGAGCTGAGTTGGTTCCCCAAGGCTGGACTGCTGAATCTTTGGCAGAGCCAAATCGAACCCAGCTCTTCCACATCTCAGTCTTTTTGACCAATTGCGGTCCCAAATGCATGGGGGGGGGGTGTTCATCTAAAATGCAACGGCTCACCTGGGACTACCCAGCTGCAATGAAGCAACACTTCGCAGGTAGTCGGGGGCAATTTTTAAAACTCTTATCATGACCCGTGTCCAGTCTTTTGCTGACTTTAAAAATTAGTTCATAGACAGGCTGAGCTTGGTAGAACCTGTAAAGTCCCACACAGGGTCAATAAATCAATGCCGTTTTATCCCGCAGGGCCCAGCAAACATGCAATGCCAACTGCCAGAGACCTCATAGTGCTGTCTCTTTGCTTTTTGACCTGTGGTCTCCCGGAGAGGTCCTATTTCTGGCACAGAATTCAATCCTGGGGAAGGACATTCTGATGAGAGAGAAATGCACCCAAGATCGCCAAACAGTTCCGCCATGATTTCTCATGCCAAAGGACAGCCTTGGATGAAAGTCTTGGGTGAACTGCGCATTATGCGCTGAGCCTGTGGCCTACAAGCCCACACAACTCAGCCAAGTGTCAACCCCCCCCCCCCAATACATCATAAACAGATATGCACAAGAGCTGGCAGTGTTTACATGCGCACCACTGAAAATGCACATGGCTGCTTGGCAGGAGCACACACGCATCGCACACAACGTCGGGTGGCAGAGCCCCACCACACCAGCATTGCTTTCAGTTGCACATAGCACAAGAACAACTGTCATTCAGGGTTTTTTTTATTATTATTATATTAGAAACAACTCAAATGAAGGCTGCAAGCTTTTGAGTCCCACAGAAATCTTCCTCGGTGCCAGGGGGAGAAAGGGAGGAAAAGGCTTTAAAAAGATGAAAAAGTTCGTCCAATTTGACAGATCTAGCCTAGCAGGAAGAAATAAATTTAAGCTCAAAAGACAGAAGCCACACCTGGTGGTGCGGCCACAGCCAGCGGGTTAAACCCTTTTGCGAATGCAGGCGTGTCTCTTTGCGGGTATAGAAAAGTGAGAGTCTGAGAGAGAGAGGGGATTCTTTGAGGTTTTACTGGAGAAAAGTTTTTCCATGTCCTGAAAATATACCTGGCTGTCATTATTGGCAGGGGTTAATACAGTATGACTATACTGCATTAGCAGAGTGTGGCAGGGCAAAAAAAGAGACCCCTGTCCATTTCTTTGTGTGCGGATAACGACTGGGCATGAAGAACATACGGGAACAGCACACAGCTTGCCCCTCAGGCTGCTAGTCCTCATCAAGGCAAAGATGGGTTTGCCTGTGTGTGGGGGCCAACCCCTGCTGAATTGCTAGAAGCTAGGGGGGAATAGCTCTGTAGGAATGGGGATGGGGTAAGCCTGTGTCTCTCCCCACACCTCTTAGCAAAAATCTTCTCTTGGGGCAGAATTTAGATGGGCTGTATTGTAGGGTCGAAGAGACACAGGTGGTCCTTAGCGCTTTTCCGC
The DNA here is from genome assembly GCF_049243985.1 of Paroedura picta. Lineage (NCBI taxonomy): Eukaryota > Metazoa > Chordata > Lepidosauria > Squamata > Gekkonidae > Paroedura > Paroedura picta. Next base: position 2,392,495 of record NC_135384.1, read on the forward strand.
CCTGGGACCAGTCCCCCTAGCAGCTGGCTGAAGCAGGGAGGAAATGGGGCAACCCCACCCAATTTGCTTGAGCTAAATGTCTCCTACCCTCTGATTCTGCCTTCAGACGTCTTTTGGTCTTGAGTGGCAGTCAGGGTTGGGACCCCAGCAAGACATGGCAGCACATCCCCTTGAGTCCTTGCAGGGGACTCGAGGCTACTGGAAGCGGCAGGAAAATGCGGGACTTGCGCACTGCTTCTGACATGGCAGCTGCCCCTAAGTTTCTGCTGCCCTAGGTGGTCAGCTTGGTTTGCACGTGTGGTCAAACTGGCCCTGTCCATCTTGGGATGAGCCAGACCTAGGTGGGTACCTTTGGGCCTCTGTAATGGCAGCGGTGTTTTTATCGTGCTCAGGGTGGCATTTGTATCCCCACAACAACCCTGTGATGTAGACTAGGCTAACTAGCATTAATTTCCATTATAAAGTGAAGGTTACAGCCAGGTCAAGACGGCTTTCCGTCAATGGAAAGCCCTTGAGCATTTTGTGTTTTATTTCAGCAGGTGTTCACCCAGGGACAGCTGTCCCGGCAGAGAATATCACCCAAATACCTGACTTTGGCCTTGGGTGATGCTGGCGTAGCTTGGCCCATCAAGGGGTACCCATGTCAAGGTTTAGCTACAAACAAGTGGGATGGAACTCAATCCCCGCCTTTTGTTGTGTAAAATTTTAGGCTGTAAGCGGCACAGGGCGGGGAACAAACAAACAAACCCTCCGGGTTAAACGGCATTCAATAAATACATGGCTGGCGTCACACAGGTTCCTGCCCCAAGGAGGTTACAAACAAAAACGAGGACACTTTGCATTTCTGGGGGAAAGGCTCAATGAAAGGGCTTCATTCAAAAAATTCGCCGTAGCTCTGCGTGTGCATGCTAAATGCCGGCCATTGTATACGTCCCCCCGCCACACGCGCATATATTCTTGGTGCTTACAATGGATGCCGGACTGCTCTCTTTGCGTCTTGTGCCGTGCAATTGTGCATTTATTGTGCAGAGATGCCCTTGGGGAGGACAGAGCTGGGAAGCGGCGTACAAAACTTGGGAAAACCCTGCCAGCCCCGTCCTCCTTTACCCCGGCCACTGAGAAAGGTCAGGAGGAAAGTGCAGATTTTAAAGAACGGGGTTGGGGTGGGAGATACCTCTTAAACAACACCCCCCACCCCCCAGCTTCTGTCTTATTGATGAATTGTTAAAGTAATCATGTGGAATTCTCAGCCTGTGAAATTCAATACCTCCTAAATCCAGTTGTATCCATAATTGGTAAAACGCCCGGAGAGGGGGGAAGAAATAAAAATGAAATCCAATTAGGAGACCATAAATCGGAATTTTCTCACAAGCAAAACCCTTCCTGAGGGCCCCCCCCCTCCCGTCCCCGAAAACCCCGGTCTTGTTCTAGCAGATTTAGCAGAGATTCGGCTCGGGATGTTGGTTTGCTGTAGTTGAAAGGGGGAAAAAAAAAACGCTTTTTAATCGGACTGTCAAACTAACTTTCGCACCTATGAGCTAACCTCCAGGGCCACTGCTGTGGGAAAAGTCGATATGCATACCCAATTTGGGGAGGGGGGGCTGAGCCCCCCATCTCTGCTTTCTTTCTCTCCCCTTTCCCCATCCCCGCCCCATTGCGAGGCGGCAGATTGGAAGGTGCCCAGACCCCCAGCGCCTCTGCACCAATATTGTATGCAAATCACATACAAATGAAACCCTAAGTGCCTCTCCGGATTAAACAAAAGCAAGGGGGGAGGGGGAGGGGGAGGTGAAAGTAACAGACCCATTAGGGTGTCTTTTCCCTTCTTTTTTTTTTTTTTAGCTCAGGGGCCTCTTGCCAGCCTTGCCCCCCCCCTTGCAAAGAAATACAATCTGCGTCCATCAGCCCTTCTTCCTTTGCACCCCCCCATCAAAAGCAGCCCCCCCCAAGAGCAAAAGCGGCTTAGCAAATATTTGCAGGGAGGACGAAGCTGCCACTAGCCTGGGCCAGCCTGGAGAGAGGAGGGGCTGCAATATTTGCAGGGGGGGGGGAGAATGCAGACTGGGGCAAACGGCAGCCAGCCCCCGGGTTCCCTGGCTCCTCGCCTCCCCCCCCCCCCCGCTGCGCAGGGTAATTTAAAGCGCTGCCTGTCACCGGGGCTGCTCGTTTTATTGACTCGCGCTGCCTCCCCTGTCACCCCTCGCCATTAATCTCCCCGTTAATCGCCCTGCACGGAGCCCCTCCCCATCCCTGGGCTCCCTCACCCGCCTGCCGCCTCCTCTCCTTTCTTTCTCTCCCCTGCTGGCTCGCACTGCCCCTTCTCTGGATCTGGGCCTCGCACCTGGCCACCTCCAGGGCCGGGATGCCGGACACCGTCTCACCTGCCTCCTCCCCATCACCTGTCACCACTCTTTGGGCCTCACCTGGAAGCAAGCCCCACCGACTGCCCCCGGGGGTGGGGGGCTTTGCTTCTCAGTAAAGGGGGCTTGCTTCCGACCAAAGGGGGCTCTCCTTATCTCTGCGATTCTCTGTGCTCCATCCTCTCCGGCATTATTTCTCTCTCTCTCTCTCTCTCTCGAGCACTCTCCTTTTTTCATTGCTTTAGTTCAGAGCTCATTTGTCATTTCTCCTCCCCCTCCTCCTCCTCCCCCTTCTCTTCCTTCTTTCCATCCATCCATCCATCCATTCTCTCTCTCTCTGTGTCTCCTTCCTCCTTTTACACTTTCTCTCCCCCCCCCCCCACGCCTTTGTGTCTCCGGCTCCCTCATAATAAATATGCAGCAGCCGCCTAATTACGCCTCCCGCCTCCTTTCCTCCTTAATGAGACGATTTGCATCGACTAACCACCCTTGGAAGGGGGGGAAGGGAAGCGAGAAGGGGGGGGGCGGGAAGGCGAGAGATTCCCCCCCCTTTTTTCCATTCTTTCCTCCATCAAGTGCAGGAATGAACAGAAAATACTCCCTGTTAACTCGGTGCCTTTTATTCCAAATAATGACCTTAAAAGGGGGAAGGGAGGTTGTGTAGTAGGAGGGGGGGACTGGCATCTCCAGGAGCGATGGATGGGTTTGGGAGGGGGGCACCAAAGACTGATAATATTACTGTAATGAGAACACCAGATATGACCCCCCCATCCCCTTGGGGAATCTTGACATCAAACTCACACCAGCTTGGGAGCTGTTTAACTGTCATGGCTCCCAAAGCAAGGGACCCTGGGAGCCGTAGTTCTGTGGCGAGGTGGTGGAATTTTGCCCCCCAAATTCTCCGCTCCTGCGCTTTCTCTGGAGAGGCCACGGCACTTGACTCGCTTGACTCTCTAGCTGCGCTAGAGATCCTTGCAGTGAGATGACCTTGCTTGTGACCTGAGAGGTTGTTGTGGGGAGAAGGGAAGGCAATTGTCAGCCGCTTTGAGAAAAGTGGGGTATAAAAGCTAACTCTTCTAAGCTGGGACTAAGCTGAGAGCCAGGTTGGTGCTGTGGTTAAAAGCGGCAGTCTCTAATCTGGAGGACTGGGTTCAATTCCCCACTCCTCCACATGCAGCCAGTGGGGTGACCTTGGGCCAGTCACTGTTCTCTCAGAGCTCTCTCAGCCCCACCTACCTCCCAGGGTGTCTGTGGTGGGGAGAGGAGGTGATCATCAGCTACTTTGGGACTCCTTCGGGGAGAGAAAAGCGGCATATAAGAACCAACTCCTCTGCTTCTGAGCGCAGTGCAGCCCAATAAGGCCAAGGAGCATGGATTGGGGATGGAGTTGCAAACTGTCTTACCTGACTGGGTCATTCCTCGAATCTAGGTTCATCCTAGATTGGCCTCCGAGTGCAGGGAACTCTGGTAATGCACCTCTATTGTTTCAATGCAAGCTGAGGATTTGGGGTTGTCCTGGAGATGGAAGCAGACAGGAATTTGGTGAACAGGTAGACAAAAGGAGCTCCCAGAATTAGACTGAAAAATTAGGACACACTAAAGGAAGTACTTATGTCCTGCATAGTGCGGGGGGTTGGACTAGATGACCCAGGAGGTCCCTTCCAACTCTATTATTCCAGGATTCTTTCAGTACCTCCCCACTATCTGCGGCATCTGCGGAATTCATTGCCACAGGATGTGGTGGCAGCCATAGTTGTCTCCTTTTCCCCAGCAGGAACGGTGAATACATAAAGAAAGCCATTTTGACGGGTTGCCATGATAGCCAAAGGAGGACGATCCCCTTCCTGCCTCCCCCCACAGCTAGATAAAAAGAATTTGGGGGCACTCAGCCGTGGCCACTTCTGTATTTGTAGGTTGCCCGGCGTGGCCACCAGCGATTGTTGGAATGGATGTTCGGGCGTCGTGGTTAATTCCAGAGATTCACACCTACATTGAACGGACCGTGGCTGTTTGCTGGCACTTGGCACGTGCTCAGGGACTGTTGATGTAGCTGACTTTGGCCTAGTGGTACCAAACCTGTCCCCCTTCCGCCAGCCGACTCCCATTCTGAAATGGCACAGAAGCGGAACCCAAATCTCTTTGTTGAAAAGAACTGCGGGGAAGGGGGTTAGGCAATGAGAACATGCCCGGTTAGGAGCAGACAGCATAGGGGTGGTCGTGTCACAAAGTCCTGTATGGATTTCAGAGCACAGGCATCCTTCCCCTTCCTGCAGTTTATCGGCCAGCAGCAGGCTAAGCTATTAATTTGCATTGCAAATCCCTTCCCAGCCCAAATCCAGAAAAAAAAAACACACATTCTGCATGGCCGTGGCCATCTGAGGCTAGACTCGGCTCCCCGCCCAGGCAGAAGAAATATTCGGTCTATCCGAGGCCCGGCTTTCGTACTTCCGGCTGCCGTTTCCCCGACCAAAGCTGTCGTCAACGCACACTAGAAAAACTCTGTTTGGCTGGCTCACACACACAAGATTGATGTTGCGTTGAGTGGCGAACGCCGCTGTGCGGAATCTCCCCCGGGGACCCTCTTTGGGAAGGACAGCGGCGGCGTTTTTAGATCTCCCTCGCACTCTCTTGACATCGGGACCCGGCTTCGGGAGGGCTAACAGGAGGTTATATCAGCATGGCTGTTGTTAGGGGTTTTCAAGGCGTATGAGAAGCAGAGGGAGGTGGTTGGCCGTCACCTTCCCTTGCAGAGCCTTCCTTGGTGGTCACCCATCCAAGGCCCAAATCTGCTTAGCTTCCAAAACCGAAGGAGAGAGGGCCATACTACCCCGCCTTCCCTGCACGGGGTTATACGGGAGGGCTGGTTCCCTGCTTCTCCCTTCCGGAAGAGGAAGGCGGGACGTGTTGACACGCCGTTGTGTTTTCTTCTGTTTCCCTGCAGGGTCTCGGCTCTCGTGCTGAGATGACCCCTCCACCCCCCTCGCGCCCGCACCGCCATGGACGCCCCCTCTAACTCCGCCTCCTCCTCCGGTTCCACCTCTGCTGTCCTCCCGGCCGACGGGCAGGATGACCGGGCTTCCGTTCAGCCCACTCAGGACTCTCCTGCCTCTTCAGCCACCAAAGAACCCCCCCTCTCAGACCCTCCCTCCTCCGCCTCCCCTGGCGAAATCCTTTGGCCCGGCTCCTGCTCCCAGGCGGGCCCCGCCGCCGCCAAACTCCCGGCGGCCATCTTGTCCACACCGCAACCCCAAGCTGGCTTCGGCCTAGTGATACCAAACCCGTCCCCCTTCCCTCAGCCGACATGCCCTGGAGAAGATGGGGATAAGGAAGAGGCAGCAGAGGACCATGACGACGACGATGACGACGGAGAGGATGGCGGGACGGAGGCCCAGCTCTTCTTCTCTGCCAAAGGCTCGGCCTATCTCCTCAGCAGTGGCCACGTTCTCTTACCAAAGGGCTCCCCTAGCACCACAGCTCCCCCGGTGTCTATCCTCCACGTCCAGTGCGGTGGAGGCCCGAACCAAGGCTTTACGTCTACTGACCAAATGTCCCAGAATACCTCAGCGCCAGCCAAGTGGACCCCTCGTGGCGCCTTCTACACTTACCGACTGGCTGGGGCCCCCCCTCGAACCACGTCTGCCAAAAACGTTCCCTCCAAACCCAAAGATGCCCCCACCGCCCACGCGGAGGACGAGGAAAACCCCCAAGGGGAAGCCAGTTTGGGCCAAGAAGAGGAGTCGCCAAGGCCACCCATCTGGCTGTGCCTAATATGCCGCCTTTCTTTTCACCGGGGCCGCTCCTTGGCCGCCCACGCCCACGCGGCCCACGGGGTGCAGCTGAGCGCCAACCAATGCCAGGCCCTGTCGCGAGGGGCTTCTGCCATGTTCCAGGGTACCACACTTGGCTTCCTAGAACCAAATAACCCCACCACCAAGGCAGACCTCAATGCCAGAATGTGTAGCAGATGGGTGAATGTATCCGAAGAGAAGGAGGAGGAGGAGGAGGAGAAGGAGGGAGAGGAAGAGGAAGAGGAGAAGAAAGGAAGCTCAGAACGACCATGCGAACCACCCGAAGCCAAAGATTCAAGGGTCGGCGGTGCGCGCTGGGCAAAGGGGGACTTGGACGACAAACCCGAGAATGAAAAGGAGGAGGAGAAAGAGGAAGCTCATGAAAAGAAAGAGGAGGGAAGGCATCTCCCAGACCAAAGTTCACAGGGCCAAAGCCCACCCACGGGTGCTAACGCCCCCCTCTCGGAGACGCCACAGACCGAGGTTGACGATGACGTCAACGTTGAGTTGGCCAAGGAAGACAACGACATGGAGATGGTCAACGAGGCCGCTGGATTGGCCAATGAAGTCAACGTAGGACCGGTTCAAGACAACGCTCAGGCCGAGCTGGCCGGCAAACCCAGCGACGCGGGGTCAGCCGCCAAAGGGAATGGCGAGGACCTCACCCACGCCACGGACGTCGGCAGCGCTGGGTTGGGCCACGACACCGGCGCCGCTGAGCTGGCCCACAACCTCAGCCACGTGGGGCTGCCCAACGACATGGCCGGCATCGGGTTCGAGGTGAACAACAGCCACAACGGATCGGCCCCGCTCGGCTTCGGGGAGGATTTTACGGCCATGGCCTATTCCGGCTTGAGTCTATCCGGCCACATGTCCCTGCTGCATTCGCGAAACTCCTGCAAGACCCTGAAGTGCCCCAAGTGCAACTGGCACTACAAGTACCAGCAGACCCTGGACGTGCACATGAAGGAGAAGCACCCGGAGAACAACAGCCACTGTGCCTACTGCAGCACGGGCGGCCCCCACCCCCGCCTGGCCCGGGGCGAGAGCTACAACTGCGGCTACAAGCCGTACCGCTGCGAGGCGTGCAACTATTCCACCACCACCAAGGGGAACCTCAGCATCCACATGCAGTCCGACAAGCACCTGGCCAACCTGCAGGGCTACCAGGCCACGGGGGGCAACGGGGCGCCCTCGGTGGTCCCCGCCCCGGCCCCGACGCCGTCGTCGCCCGAGGAGAAGGAATCCAAGGGCAAGTCCTCCTGGCAGTGCAAAGTCTGCAGCTACGAGACCAACATCTCCCGCAACCTCCGGATCCACATGACGTCGGAGAAGCACATGCAGAACATCCTGCTGCT